>NC_045760.1:25857619-27172619 GCF_009193385.2 Nasonia vitripennis | reverse complement strand
GGGGAACAATAGTCGGACGAATTTTTCACCCTCGAGCGGGACAATTTTTGCGTTTTTTTTTTCGCCGCTTCGTCGAGGCGAAAAGAGAAGCGTCGTGTGTCTCCGTCGTTAGATTACGATTACAAACAAATCCACGTATTATAGGCATCGATGTGAATCTTGTCTCGATGATACATATACATGCCATATGGTATACTGCTTGAAACTTTCCGGATAAAAACGCGTCTATGTACAACACAATTACTGCGTGAGCTCGTACAATTCGTTGTTTCGCTTAAACGTTTCCTTCGTTAATGTACAACCTTTTTTTCTTCTCGTTTTTACCTTCGTATATTCTCACGTGTCTTTAATTATAAAACCTGTGTTCGCGTGTGCGTATAATATACGCAGCGGCGCATATCAAATCATAACAAATTCAAAGACTCGCACGATTACGGTACTCTAAAGCTATAGTGCTTCGCTTGGGAAGCAAACGAAGATGCGCGACGACGGTAGTGTATTGATAATTAATAATCTATACGAATAATAATAATAATGATAATAATAATGATATAATAATGTGGTCCACGCGCGAAACTCGCGACATTCTTTCAAGAAAAGAACAGAAAAACTTAACAATCTCTCGATCCTTAGGCATCACTCTAGCCGCGAGAGTAATTCGATTAATCAATAATACGGACAGATTCTCGTAGCTGATTCGACGAGATTATATATACCTACTGCTATTTACAGACATTCTGATAATATGTACAATTCTTCATTATTTATATAATACTCGAGCTCGAGCTTCATCGCGTCGGAAAACAATGAAACGCGGCTCGTCGTTCACGAATAAGATGATTCAGGGACGAAGTATGCTTAAGAGTTATGAATATATCTAAGAACTAAGTGTAGACTAAACAAAAAAAAAAAACATAAAATAAAAGGAAGGCCGAGATTCGTTTGGTTTCAAGAGCAAATAATCAAATGACTCGTCTGCCGAATCTTAGGAACACAACACCGTTAGGGGGAGGTCCGAATTCCGCGAAGACCTCCCCCGCGTAAATCGTAGGGATTTTTTCTTTCTTTTCGTTCTTCAAGCTAAAAGTACACAACGAAGTGAAGACAAGACTCTCTAAATAAATAAGGAGTAAATTTAGCATACATAGGTCGCGATATGAACAATTTTGAATAATAAAATGTACAAAAAATTCAAATAGGAGCTTCACTGCCTGAAATCGCGGCCGAGCACGGCTCAGAGCTAGGCCCGATCGGGTCAGAAGATGACCGTCAGGGGCCTGCGGAACTCGTTGCCCGGGCCGCCGGCGGCGCTCTGGTAGCTGGCGTACTGTCCCATCTGTGGGCCGAGGAGAGCACCGGCTTGGGCTCCTGGGTAGTAGCTGGAGATACTGGCGGCGCCTGGACTCGACGTCGAGGCCGAGGAGCTCGCGCTGGATGAGCCGAGCTCGTTGCTGCGCGAGTTGCTGCCCCCGGCGTCAGCGGAGTTGTTCTTAGCCACGAGGCCGTCCGGTGAATCAGCGGCTGGTGAACGGCTCAGGGAACCACCGCCACCTCCGGGACTCGATTCCTCGTACAGCTTGTTCGGTTCGTAGCTCGAGTGTCTGTTGTAGTCGGCGAGAGCCGAGGACTTTTGCTGCTGCTGCTGTTGTTGCTGCTGCTGCTGGTGTTGCTGTTGCTGTTGCTGCTGCTGGTGGTCCATGTAGAGCTTGGACTGCTCCAAGTAGGCCTTGGCCGAGTCGAGATAGCTGCGGTCCAGGTAGGACTTGGAGCTGGAGTCCAGGTACTTGGTGTCCGGGTACATCGACATGGCTAAGGTCGACGGCGGCATGTACGCCGCCCGGTACTTGTCCGCCTCCATCGAGTACTTCATCGCGTCCATCGAACTCACCACCTGCAACATCGAGTAAAGGAAAACATTTTTTTTTTTTTAATCAAACATCCCATACACGTAGATCCCGGAGTATAAATCGGACGAGCCGCGCAATTATAAATTCAGCCCTAAAAACGAAGAAGAAGTAGTAGCGATGACGCAAAGCGAAGCAGCAGCAGCAACAGCAGCAGCAGCAGCAGGAACGAACGAAAACGTGAGAAATGGCACTAATATAAAAGCCTTTGTGGAGGTGACAATTTACGCTCGGCTCTAAATTTATGCGTAAATTATGCCGGCTCCCGGCGTCCCGCGGCTATATGCGCGTGTGTGTTGCAACGTCGAGCGCACCTGTGTAAAAACGGACCTTTCGCACCTGCGCGCCTGTGTGTGCACAAGCTCTCGACTTCGATATTATATCGAGGGGGTTCACGAAGTGCGTGTCGCAACAATAATTCCGTCGGATTGTTATATTGATATAAATAACCAAGTGATAATACACGAGGAAGTAGCGGCTAGTGCGATAAGGGCGAGCGGACTAACGAGCGCGAGTTCAAATCGCGAGGAGAGCTATCTCTCAGATAGAGCCTCGCTCGGGATTAAGTCAAGGCGCGAGCTTCCGTCTCTCTCTCTCTCTCGGCGAATGGGAGTATTTTCGAATTAATTGCCTCTCGTTATAAATCTCTCTCTTGGCTTCTCCTCTTCTCCTGCATAGCTACTCGCTAATAACTCGACACGCCCCTCGAGCCTCGGAATGGCTACCGGTTGCCGCTAGCAGCTCACAAGTGCTTTTGCGAAATCGGCAATTATCGAATCCTTGCGGATAATTTATTCTACGGACCGCGCCGATATTCTTTTCCCCGGAATTTCTAAGCCGTATACGCGAGCTTATTTATATGCAAAGCGATTCCGCTTAAACAAGCGATTTTACAATTCCTCGGCGAGGCATTAATTAGAGTCGGACTCAAAACGTCCCTAGCTCGAGAGCATATAATGACTTTATACTCGCGAGGACGATAAACCGAATCGTTGTATAAATTCCTGAGAAGTGCACGCGTGTGTGTGTGTATTCCTAATATTCTGCAATTCGCGGTGTTAAAAAAGGAGAGAAGGAGAGAAAAGGGGAAGAAAAGAACGGCTCCTTTGTCGGATCGTTAAGCGGCTTTGTTGGGATGATTTACACGCGCGCCGCAACTCTCTCTCTCTCTTTCTCTCGCACTGTGCAGCGTTTTGCTCTTCTCTTCTTCTTCTTCTTCGCTTCTATATTCCTCCACACACACACAAACACACACACACACATACAGACGTCCAATTGATTATTATTATTATTCCGCTGACCTCGGGATGCTTTGGGCTATTTCGGGCGACTTTCGGGCGTAATAATTTTAATTGCGAGCTATGCCATACGATCGAGGATTCATACGCGCGATCGATTTGCATGCTAATCGAGCCGGCAGCAGTGTTCTCGCCGAAAAATTCTCGATGAATGAAAATATTTGCATAGAGCCGGAGAAGAAGACTATGTCATCTATAGGTGAGTCAACAGCGCGGAAGATAAGGAAGCAGAAGCACTTGATCAAACAGGTAAAACTGGGCTGTACAAAGACCTAAAAAATCCACCTTCGCGGATGTTTGCCTCCCTGGTAACAAAGCCACGTGCCACCGGTACAGTTCTCTTGAGACGATAAACAATATCCGCGTCGGGTTCAACACACCCGAGAGATGGAGCAAAAACTATAGGATATAAAAAAAAGTTTCAGCTCACCTGAGCCGGTGCCGTGAGTCCTGCGGACATAGCCGCAGCCGATTGCTGGGCCGCAGCAGCCGCAGCCGCGGCCATACTCGCGGCTGACAACGAGCCGTAAGCCGCGGCTGGACCGTAGTACGAGCTCATGCTCGCTTGGCCTATTCCTCCTGGCATACCTGGAAAAGGGCAAAAAATACGGAGATTAATTTTTGTTTAAATAAACCATAACGATAACAACGATTTCTGGTATACACAGGGCCGTCGTGAAATTTGCATAATAATAAATGAGCTGAAAGAGGAGCAAAAATAAAGGCGCTACGGGCTGAAAAAGACGCGGCGGCGGCGGCATAGAAACGGGCGCAGACAAAAAGCATCGCGCGCCTGAGTCACTCGAGCAAATCAATCGGCGGCGCGATACAGCCGAGAGAAAGGAATATTGCAGACAGACACGTCGCTCATGGCTCTGCGCGTTTATGGCCCCGGGGCTGCTTGGGATGATTGGCGTTGAGGCTCGCTCACTCTTTCTTTGCGAGCTGAGGTATCGAGAGATTTATGACCGCGAGAGGAGCGAAAAAATTATGTCATCGAGACTTGAGAAAAATAATTAATCCTCCGACACAATGAAGCGTCAAACAATGGGTAAAAGTTCTCCGTTTAATCGCCAAAGCGGGCAATCAGTCGCGAGCCAAAATATTTAACCCGAGAGCAGCAATCGACTGTTCACTTGCGAAGCCGTCAACAATAGTGATATCCGTCCCGTTTCGCGCATCGTCGCTGCAATTAACGGCTCGCATCTGTCGACTGTGTTGTATGCGCGAACAGATGTCCGTTTTTTGCTTCTTTTTTTATTCGTCCTCCGCATTGTTTGACGGTATTGTTTTCGAGAACCGTATCATCCCCTGCAGCGAATTAAGCGATGTTTAGAGGCTACTACTGAGTAATTCTCAAAGTGTTAATTTTTTTCGATGGAATAATAATCGCAGCCGTTATTCCCAATAACGCCGGGAGTAGAGATCGGCGACAATGCGGTGAAAACAATGAGAATGAAAGATAAATCGGGGATGTATATTGAGAAAAAAAGGGGAGTATAGACGCACGTGTACACAAAAGAGAGAGAGAGAGAGAGAGAGAGAGAGAGAACGCGCCCGAGGCTCTCAATTACGCCTCAAGTATGCGCGCTGCACACTTTTTTTTTCATTCCACGTCGTCGTCGCTCCCGAGGACTTTTTCCTGTTAATCTTGATTATCGTCGTTATATCGCGCCGTCGCTTTCTCGAGTGTATTCTCGGGTAATTAGAGCCGCGAGGATTGATTGCCGCTCGATTATAATGGCTCACTCTTTAAGGCAGTTTCGTCAATTAACGCGCCCGAGTCGATCTCTATGTGTATACGTGTGTGTGTGTATATAATTAACGTAAACGTCTTTGCTTTTCTGCAAACTCATTTGTTTTGATCAGTATAGCGTACGCGGCGATGCCATTAAGCTGTCACATACTTACTCGCGGCGTTTAAATCAATCAAATGATTTCGTCGTCCGATGAACAGAAAAAAAAAAATCCGGCTTGATACCAATTACCCGCAAATCAAAACGGGCAAACTTGATGAGAAGAGAGAGTGCATAATTCCTCGTTATTATTATTATTGTAAAGACGGCGAATTGAAAAATATTTACGACGACGCGATAAATCCGAAAAACCGCGCTCGAGAGAGCTATAACCCGATTAAGCTCTTTCAGAGAGGGAGAGACGCATCGGCGCTTGGCACGCGAGCGCATAAACCTGTCGAGTAGCTTATTATTTATCGGATTGTCTTAGCGCTGCGTCTCCCGCGCCAGGGCGTCGAGTAGCTGACGTGGCCGTTATGGATGACTGCGGATGTAGCCCTGGGGGCAGCAGTCGATTATGCAGATTTCGCGAGGGCTGTACACATATACATATAGGTAGTTCAAAGCGAATTTTTATCTCATTGTGCGTTGGTACTTACTGGCTCTGAGGGCGTCCATAGGTACGCTGGGGTAGGGAATGCTGTAGGGGTAGCCCTCCTTGCGGTGCGTCTTTGGCTTTCTTCGCGGCCGGTATTTGTAGTCGGGATGTTCCTTCATGTGCAACGCCCTCAGCCTCTTGGCCTCGTCGATGAAAGGCAGCTTTTCTTCCTCGGACAGAAGCTTCCATTCCGCACCTGCAATCACGAGTGGACGAGAGGACGTTTAGTATGAATCGTATGTTGTAGCCTGTACACTCTTTTTTTTCGTTTATGGACTGTAATTTATAGGTTTGAATTTCGCGGGTGTTTCGATGGATCGTGCCATAAAGTAATCGCGGTTGATAAAAGGGTAGATTTCATACTATGATGATTTCGCAAATCTATCAGGCATATTACAACAGTTATAGCATAAGTGGCCCAAGTAGGCAGTTTCGGAGCACGAATGACCAACAGCTAGTTATGCACTTGGCTGCGCGAATTTAGATGGGGGAAAAAGGATAGCACCTATGCACCACCTATCGTCGCTGACTAGAGACTTGGAGAGTTGCCCAGTGCAAAACTGCCTCCTGACGATTTATCGCGGTGATTTTGATTTTAGAAGGGCATCGACTCTTGTTATTGAATTTTCCAATTTTTAGAGATTGTACATTATACATTACAAAAAAAATCGATGATCAAAACTCGCTATCACCCCACTTCATGTAGTTGAAGTTTGCAACGTTTCTAGCAACGAAAATTTTTTTTTTAGTTGGTCACTTTTTAATAGTGCTTAATGATTATTTTGCTTAAGAAATGGCTAAATGTCAGTTTTGGCGATGATCCCTGATGAGGAACTCGATTTAGAGGGCGCTGCCGAAGTCCGACACCCAAAGCTAGAAATTTCAAACTTTCTTGACTAAGTGCTCGGCTCACACGATTATTATCCCTTTTCTCGGGTGGCTTATTGTTCCTAGAATAATTACGTACAAGTATAGCGTATTTCGTGTAAATCAAAAGTGGGGAACCTTATCTAGAGGGCGCTCAAAGACTTAAAAATCACGGATTTCGAACTTTGTCGACTAAGTTCTCGGCTTACACACCTATTATCCCTTTTTTGCGACGGATTATTGTTACTAGTGTTATAACAAATAATTACAGCAAATTTGGTTATGATCGAAGGTGGGGAACCTTGTTAACTGGGCGCTAGTAAGGGTCAATAAGGAGTCAGAATCGATAATTTTGAAACTTTGTCGACTAAAAAATTCATCCGAAAGCTCGTCGCTCCAATCCTCGACAAAGAAACCAAAACGACCCATTAATCTAATATCAGACCCATTGAATCGAAGACACTCGTCGCACATCCTCTTCCTTTGTCACCATCGCGTACAGCGTCGAACGCTAGAATAAGAAAGAGAAAAAAGGAAACGAAAAAAGAAACAAGGCGTCATAAATGCACCCGAACAAAAATCCCATACACGACGAAGCTGCAGAGCAGCAGCAGCAGCAGAGCAGCACAAAAAGCGGCAGTAGGCGAGACAATACGTCGCACCTAGCAGTCTTCCTCTCGCGCTTGCATTGAAAGTCGGGATGTATAACAAACTGCTACTGCTGCGCCGCTGCTGGCCTGCGCGCATATGCCGATTGTTACGACCAAGAATTAATTACCACTTGTTGTCAAGCGGCTCGAACAAAGCTGGCTCTCGCGCGACGGATATATACCTTCGTACGCGTGTACTCGCTCGCATGTGTGTGTGTGCGAGAGAGTTAGCCCGGGCCGCGAAACTCTCCGCAGTTCTGGAGTCAGCGAGACGGAACGGGGCTTGTGTAATGCGAATTTATTGTTTCGTTCGTTTTTCTCCTTCTTTTTTCGATGGAAAACTGGCAGAAAAGGGACGAAATCTTAATAACGATTTCCAATCAATCCTAGTACAGAGCGCGGAAGCTCCTGCAGCGAAAAGCTCTCTCTCTCTCTCTCTCTCTCTCTCGTGGCTGAAAAGGCGAACGAGTACAGCATAGCCAGTTGCTAAGGCATCGCGCGCACGTGCGCAGAGCAGCGCCGACAATGGAGAACAAAGCTCCGCGACGTCGACAATGGCACAGACGACGACGACGACGACGTCTCCGGAATCAAACTCTCGCTCGAGCTGTTTTATTCGCTGCTTCTCTCTCTCTCTCTCTCTCTCTCTCTCTCTCTCTCTCTCTCTCTCTCTCTCTCCACCCCTTTGGATTTTCTACGGCGCTCGATGAAAGGCGGCGCTGTTTTAATTTGAATTTTCTCAGGAGCGCGAGCGTCTTTTCTGCAGCGCTCGCGCATTTTCATGATAAACATCGCTCAGCCCTAGAATTTCGAGTTTCCGGACCCGCGAGAATCGTCGTGTAAGAGGCGTCGGACACGCGCATCTGGAACGTCGAGGATTGTTCTTTTTGATGCGGAACCGCGGAAGTGTCAGCTATTGTCGCGTTAAGTGATTGTCATCGCGCTGTTGTGTGGCGATGAATAAATTCGAATCTGATCGTTATATATACTTCCTATACAGAAATAATTTCGGCTGTACGTCGAGCTGCTCCTCCTTATAGAGCTACGATTTAACCGTTCGCATTGTTCCGATCCATTGAGTCAATCTACTATGTAAGACACATGTATGTATGATAATACGACACTCTTGAGCCGGGAGTATTTTAGTCTCGTTGTTCAACTGACCGAAACTTCCTCGACGCGTGTATAAACAAAGTTACACACACTTGTATTTTTTCGGTCTTTGTCTCGTCTGCAGGCTTTGTATACGACAGTCTGCAGCGTTTTTGTCTTTTACTCGTTAGAACTCACCTTGCGACTTCGCTTTCTTTTCTCCGTCCGTCTTATTGTTACACTGTCTCTCTCCCCTTCCTCCGTCTGCCCTACTCCTCCCCTGTATATGCGCGCACACACACACACACACCTGCAACCTACATCTATCCTAGAGATAATAGGATTTGCTTAATCGTCACACACACACACACACACACATATAGAAAACACGACGGCGGCGTGGGAGAGTCACAATTACACCGAGCGCGCTCGCGCACATAGTGTCGAAAACAATCAGCGAGAAAAACAGAGCGACATCCCGTCAATGCGTGTAGTAGTAGAGAGAAGAGCGTCGACACAATGGCCGAGCAAAAGTTGGCCTGGACTAGTCGAGATTCACACACACGCGAGAGTGAAACAGAGCCGCGGACAATGCGCGAACGTGCCGCTGGAGTTTAGCGCGACGAGACTATCCCCGAGGAAGCCTGGCCGGGATTTCCAGTTTCCGCGAGGCACAATGCCCAGCTCCAAGATAATGAAGCCACCACCTATGCCTCGTCCCTTTTTTTTTAACCGGACCACATAGCTGTGTGTGTGAGTGCTTTTTTCAGTCATCCCATACGGAAAAGCGTTGTGTAATGATAATCGAGCTATACACACGCACTTGTTCAAACGAACATACGTGAGGCAGCTCTGCTATTATTCTTTGTCACAGGTGACGCGCGTCTGTGTTTAAATGAAATACGGTTTATAGACCGCGAGAGCTCTCCGGTATTATTATTGTCTCTCTCTCTCTCTCCGTGAACGGCCTCATACGCAGTGCGTGTATGCATATTCTAAATTTAAATTTCGAACGCGTGTACACACACACACACACACACAGCTCTTGTTTTCGTTATACAACGTCGAGGATTTCTGAAAAGGATTAACGCGACGACACAATGCCGACGGAGAGAAAGAGCGATTAATGGAATATAATCCTTCGATGACGACAAAACGCACTTTGTTATCGGTTTACATACACATCGAAATATTTCCAAACTCTCACCGCAGCGCAAATCTGCCAGAACACACAACAACAACTACTTTTCGAACGGCTCGCGTTTATCGAGCACTTTTTACCCCCTTTCATTTTTTCCCGCGCGCTAAGCGGAATCCAATTTAACAGCGGCTCTGTGGCGCTTCCCGATGGTTACAGCTTCATTGTGCTCGCAGCTCTCGCGCAGTCCCATTGTTTTCCCGCGTATATTTCGCAGGTGCAGTACACACACAGACTCTGTATACATAATCGTCTGATCAAACCCGGCGCTGTACTACTCGTCGGTGGAAAACGGCGGCTTTCGCGTATAAATAATCAGCGACGAAAAAAAGGAGAACGAGAGGGGGCTCGCGAGCGAACAATGCGGGGCAAAAAAGTCAAGGGAAAACCGGAGGAGCGAGAATATTTGCTTAGAACAATGGGGGCTGGCCGGTCCCTCTCTTCGAGCTTTCCTTCGTCGTCGTCGTCGCGTTATAAGCCACTGCGTCATAATGGCGCGGAAAAGCCCCCTTTTTCCGCAGGACAATGCCGTTTATTTAACATCGTTTAAAAGTACAAAGCCTGTTAATTAATGAACGAGCTTGAAGCGCAGCAGTAGTCCTACGCGATAATAATAGTCAAAGAGTCGCTTCTATCCCTCGCTGTGTGCTCGGTCGGTAAAGGGGCCATTAGCCCCCTTTTTTTCAAAAGTATCGAAAGCGCTCTGCGCAGGTGTAGTCCATGAAGGCGCGCCGATTCTATAATTACCCGACTGGCGGCTGGCCCGAAAAAAACAATCGTCAATGGGAGACAATGAGTCGGTGCGACAATAAGGGAGCCGTCCGCGACTTTTTGATGCCGCGCGCGAGAGCTGACGTTATACTTTCGATAATTGCGCGCGCGCATTTTCAATCAGGATGATTATGTCGCGTGAAGCGCGATGTGTTATCGGTATTAGTCGGCTAAAACGGCCGCGTCGTCCCTAAAGAGAGAGAGGGAGCGCACACGCGCGTTTCTTTGCGCTCGAGAGGCTGGAAAGGCACGCAAGCGAGTCATATCGGCGAAAATACTTCATTAGGATGAAAGCTCTGCTCCCTCCCGATACTTTACTCTCTCTCTCTCTCTTCCTCGCTCCTCTGCAGCTTTATCTCCGCCCACTCGCGCTCTTCACCCCTTTCAATTGCTCTATATCTCTCTCTCTCTCTCTCTCTCTCTCTCTCTCTCTCTCTCTCTCTCTCTCCGCCCGCTTCGTTTCTTCTCTCTTTTTTTTTGTCGCTCGACGCGTGTGTACACTCGCTCCTCCTTTCATACGAGGCTCGCTCTGTGGAAGCATTTCTTTCTTTCCATTTTTCGACGTCTTTGTCGCAGCTTTCTCTCTCCCTCTTGCTGAATATATGCGCGTCTGCGCGAAGCTTCTCTCTCGGCGTTTGTTATCTCCTGCGCTACATAGAGAGGGAGAACTCGGTGCTGGGGACAAACGATCTCGCGCTTCTATATACATATATGTCTATGCTGTACTCTCGCGTGCGTTTTAGCGATTATTATTTTGCTCGAGCTCAGAGTTACTCTACTATTCTAAACCCCGATGTGCGGCCGCCTGAAGAGCTGTCCGATTGAAATAACGCGACGCCGCGGCGGGTCTGTTCGGGGCTGCTTTGAGGGAATAAAAAGGATTATTCCCGGAAAGAGCGCGCGGAGGTGCGCGCGAAAAGGGGGAATATCGCGAGAGAGTACGATCGATGCTTGCGGAGGGCGGAGAAAAGATGGACGCGAGCGGAGGAGGGAGGAATACAGAGAGGGAGAGAGAGACTTATAATGGCGGATATGATGTGCACCTCTCTCTCAGCGCATTTTGCGGGGGAGGAAGAGCGACTGCGTTACACGCGTTAACGTATAATCGTAACGCCTTGCGTAAATTACGACGGACTTGTATTCGCCGAGAGAGAGATAGAGAGAGAGCCAGTATTGTTATATAACTTCTTCTCTCTCTCTCTCTCTCCTCCTCCCTCTTCTCTCTTTCTCCGGGTGCTTTGTGCGAATTAAGACAATGAAAAGCTCGCGCTGGAAAAACAATGCGGGGGAAAAACGCCCGGACAAAGACGCTGGAATTGCGGAGAGCGAGAGAGAGGGCTTAAACAAATACTGCCAGAGAGAGAGAGAGAGAGAGAAACGAGGCTACATTTTTACTCCTCGTCTCGCGGCGGCGACAATGGCACGGCGCCGTGTGCTTGCGTAACGACCCGAGCGTAGGCGGGCATGAAACGAGCGATTTGCGACGAGAGAGCCTCCCGAGAATTTAAATCTCGCCGAGTTATGAGACACTCGCCTGTGTGTCTGTGCATACGCGTAGCATCGAACCGGGCTACGCGCACAACGCGCCGACAAACAGACCTGATTGCTCTCGGATTATGGTAGGGTGTATATGCACTTGACCTCCCCTAGAGTATACACTATATAGCAATAGTCAAACATCCGATCGGCGGGCGTTGATCCGGTGCGTGTGTATTTTTTTTCGTAAATTATTAGCCGAGAGAGCCCAATTACTCCAGGGGCGACAAAGGGATCGTCGCGAGAGATTCTTAAAATCGCACAAGGGCAAAGGAGACACTGAGCTGGGAGAGAATGCTAAGAAGTTGCCGGCTCGGCGCGCTGAGAAAGAGAGACCTCTATGATGATAAGCCGACGCGCGGGGCGACGACTCTTTATGTCGCGCCTTCTCTGAAGAGATGCCAAAGGCGAGTAAGCAAACGCTGCTTTTTCTCTGTAGCGTAACGATCGCGAGTCTCGCAGGACGTTTTCCTTCGCCCCTTTATTTTACTAGTTTGTTTTTTTTTTTAGAGGAATTTAGAGGAATCCCGATGAAATCATACACGAGAGCAGTATTGTAAGGCAAGAGTTCGTAACTTTCGAAGCCGACTGTACAGCGCCCGGAGCTGGAAGAGTCAAAAAGGTCCGCGTACAAAGGAAAAGTGCATAAGAATACTCAAAAGACACACACACACACACACATCGAGCGATTCTTTTGTCAGCTGCACACCCGTATACTATAGTATTATACTAACCAAGCCTCTTGGAGATCTCGCTGTTGTGCATCTTGGGGTTGTCGTGGGCGATCTTTTTGCGCTGCGATCTCGACCAGACCATGAAGGCGTTCATGGGCCTCTTGATGTGATCTGCCTGCATCCGCTTGGCGGCGCTGGCCGAGCCCAGAGGACTGGTCAAGCCCACCGCGCCCACCATCGGGCCGACGGCAGCGCCGCCTGGTGGCGAGGCACCCGACATGCCCTGCATGCCGCGCAACGTCTCCTGGAACGAGCCGTCGCACATGTTGCCGCCGGCTCTGCAATGGGAAATGAAAGATTTAATTCAATGTTAAATTGTGTAACCTAACTTCAAACGTTCTATATGTTTCAGCCGCTAGAGGGCGCGCGAGGGCCGAGCATTTGCAGGAGTTGAAATAGACCCGCTAGAGGGCGCGCGAGGAGTCGTTCGAAACCTACAGCAGTTGAAACAAACGCGAATAACCCGTTACTCTAACGCACGCACACAAGAGATCGATCAAACGGATAGTTTGTCATTGCATCGACGGAACAAAGGAGCAGCAAAAATTAACGAGCCCTACTTAGCGCTCCGCCGGCGCGCGTAAATCCGGCACCGAAATATAAACGCATAAATAACTGTCAACTTATAACCATTACTCGTGCACGTACATGCACACACGTCGCCTTCGATTATGTACGCGCGTATAATACAATCGGAATTTCAGCTCTCGCTCGCGCGCGGCGAGAGAGCAAAGTTAATTAATCCCCGCGCGGCTCGATATTTCCGAGATTAACTCGACGGCGGTACAAACAGAGCCGAGAGAGAGAGAGAGAGAGAGAGAGACACGCGTAAAAGCCCGATGTCAATCTCATTGTGCCCACGCCAAGAGAGAGAGAGAGAGAGAGAGAGAGAGAGAGAGAGAGAGAGAGAGAGAGAGAGAGAGAGAGAGAGAGAGAGAGAGAGAGAGAGAGAGAGCCGAGAGAAGAGGATAAGAAGACGAGGATAGGACGAAGGAGCAGTGTATAGTAGTGGTGGAAGGGGCTCGAATCGAACGTCTCAAACGTCAGTGCCAGAAACGAAATATAAACGCGGGCCGAGTTCTATTCTCGGCGTCATTGTGCCGCGAGGAAAATTCGAACGATATGCCGATATCCGACTCTCTCTCTCTCTTCTTTTAACGCGACAATAGCGCCGATCATCGTAATGACAATGCAGCTGCCTGGAACAATGAGCAGCCGAAGAAAATTTTCGCCTCGACGCATGCAAATGTCGCTTTCAGTGTGTGTAGGAAAAAAATATACCGACGCTTCGCGTAAATATGGATGAAGGTCTTGAAAGCGCTTGAAAAGAGAGCTTTTTATCTTTTCTCGGCTGATGTCTGTCTGTGTGTGTACTTGCACACGTCGTCGCTCGCTTACATAAGGTGTGGACGTTCGCGTTATCGTAAGTAGGATAGATTTTTGGAGTTTAGCTCCCGCTTGCACAGTCGAAATTTCGAGCTGCGGTTGCAATTGCAGCGTTTTTACGAGAGCGCTCCCGAAAAATTAACAAGGCAGCGATCGCGGTCCCCCAGAAAAAGAAAAACAAAAAGCCGCGACGAACCGAGTATACACAAGAGGACGAGAGAAGTGCATTCTCGAGTACATACAGCGCAACGTAATTGCTTACGCGTATTACGGTGATATATATATATATATATATATATATATATATATATATATATATATATATATATATATATATATATATATATATCACCCGCGCTCTTTGATTCGGTAGAGGCAAATGAATCTTATCCTTTTCTCGTATAAAAGCCATTAACCAACTCTCTCTCTCTCTCCTGACATAAGTTTTTCTGGGCTCATTGTCCTTGCCGTCTTCACCCTAAAAATGTCACCCCAGCAGCCGCGTAGACCACTCGAGGGCTCGGAGCCTCTCGAACTAACGCAATTATATGGCGGCGTGCGCGCAGATCTCCTTATGCTCTTTCTCTCTTTCTCTCTCGAGTGATTCGTTAAAATAACCCGGCGGGCTTTGTTCAACCGCAGACCCACTACTCCGTGGCTTTTCGCCTCCGGGCGATTGTCTCGTTTATAATCGTGCGATTCTGGAAAAATCGACTAATTTTTCAAGGCCTTATATCGAGGAGAAAAAAGAAGAAGGGGCCGGAAACCTGCATCGGCGCTCGGGGAATAAATACGCGCTGAATATGTCCTCGTTGCGGCGGCTGTTATACGCGATATATTTCGTATTTCGAAGGGGAGTCGCGACGAGTATAACCGGCCCACCCTCGAGTATCATTCGAGGGGATTAACAGATATACACAAGCGGCGGCGGGAGAGTCTACGCACAGGAGATTCAGTAAAAGATGCTGGAAGTAATGGCTGTTGACAACGAGGGGAGGATTAGGAAGTGCTAATTGAATGTTTAGCTTCGCCCCTTGGATTCCGCTGCGAAGCTTCGATTACCTTTTCTCCCTTAATCGCCGCTAGGTGGCGCGTCGGCGTCGGAAAATTACCCGCAAGCGATGCAGTCCGTTTATAATTGATTTAGCTCAGATTTTCTCCCGCCGGCCGTCTTTTCGAAGAAAAGGGCCGCTGTTTGCTCGCGCTTGGATTGCCCCGCTGCTGCAGCGCGGCGGAGTTTGCCCTCGGCAAACACACGAGGGATCGAATGGGTGTCTCGTAAATTTTTCAATCGAGAGAGGCTCTAGTTTTACGGGCGATTTCAGCCGCGAATTTGTACAGTGTGTGTTATAGCCGTTGATAAGAGGAAAGGATAGACTATACAGTGTGGGAAAAGGGTGAATAGCGCGCTCGTTAAAACTGATAAATCGATGAATTATTACAATTATAATACACAGCGTAATTATATGATGAAATTAAATTGCTCGTTATTTTTCAACTCCATCATTCCTTTTAATTCATCCCAGAGCTGCGAGAGCTTTCTAAATGCTAATCGCCGCATTGAGCTCGATCGGTGAACTCGTCTACGTTCCAGTGCGGCGGTGTAACGCTTATGCGGCTTCTCGATTAAATCCTTATTTATTTCATAGGCTCGTCTCTCGCGCTTGACTACCGTGTCGCGTTTTGCGCAAATCGCCGTATTTATGCGACGTTAATTTTACGCGCTCATAACTAATCCGCGTGGATAAACACTGGCGTTTGATATTTGATTTAATGTGCAGCGAAGACTCCTTTGAATTACGCGTCTATACATTATAAACTTATTAAAGATAATTGGCGACGCGAAACTCGTGCTGCCGTGCATTTTTCACGCTCGCTCGTCACCTGCACCGCACACGTATACGTACGACAAAATTCATCCTCATTCATATTCATATCGGCCGGTTTATTGCGTTTTTATCATTCGCAGCGTTTAAACTGGTTGCTCTCGGCGATACGCAACGGTGTGAGACGCATTTTTCAACTCTACCTCTTTCTCCGCTCATTCAAATGCGAAGCGGCACGCGCGAGTATAGTGCACGGCTCCGTTTGGCGCGTGATGTATTCAAAGCCGAGGTGCGCGGGGACGGATCTCTAAATATTTTAATGACTCCGCGCGCGTGTGTCAACCTGTTGGTATAGAGCTGTACCCGCGAATATTTTATCCTTACTCACCTCATAAAGTGGCCGGCGGCTCGTTGGTGCAAGTCCAGCTCAATTGTGCTGCCGTGATTGAGACTCTCGTCTCGGCGTCTCGTCGAAAGCTGAAACTATCCTCCAAAGTCGCACTCGACGATGTGTAGAACGTTTCTAGGCAGTACTGGTGGTAAGTTCCTTCGTGTCTCACTGAACGACGCACTCAATGTGAAAATAATCAAAACAACGCTCCAATCCTCAGTCCCACTGACTCACACTGAACGCGCATGTCGTACACTATATCTCTGTGTCTGTGTGTGCACGTGGATCGTCGACGAAAAAAAAAAATACAGCACGCGCTAATCGATTTATTGCCCCGCTGTGCGTCGATGTGCAATATAAAATACAGTGGACGGTGCGAAGGCGCTGCGAAAACTGCAGGTACGGATGAAGCCGCTCCGCGCGTCACGGCCGGTAATTCCTGAGTGTGCAGCCCCGAGTGAGCGGATCCTGGTCCCGAGATGCGAGACTGTCTTCCTTCTCTCTCGCACAGCTGTACCCCGCTCTCTTCCCCTCTCGCTCTAACCCCACCACGGCGCTCGAGAAGCGAGCGTTTCTGCTCTATCCCCACTACAGTGCTGACGAGTGGTGGGGATAACCGTGAGCGGCCGACTAATGGCAAAGCGCCAGGGGGAGGGGCTAGACGCGGGAAGCTCGACTGTTGGCGGAGGTTAAGGAGGGGGGCGGCCTGCACTTGCTGGGTGAGAGGCACACACTATGCGCTGCGCTGCGCAACGTGTGCCGTCGGCGGGGGGAGGAATAGGTGAGAGAGAGAGAGAGAGAGAGAGAGAGAGAGAGAGAGAGAGAGAGAGAGAGAGAGAGAGAGAGAGAGAACGAGGTAAAACTGAAGAGAGAGAGAATGCTCTCGGTAAATAAGGGGAAATTTAATTGTAGTTAAGATTGTATTATACGCGCGAAAGAGAGAGAGAGAGAGAGAGAGAGTGGAGGGAAATGAATACGCCGAACGAACAGCGCGAGAGGTAAAAACGAAGCCGAGGTGGTGGAGGATAATGTAATATGTGGAATATCGTAATTACATTATGCTCGGAGCTCTCTCTCTCTCTCTCTCGGGTACGGTGTTCCGGAATGAATCCGTTTTTCCCGCAATTTTACGTAATGTAACACACACGACGACAACGGCATATCGCGAGGAAATAGTTTCCGAGAGCTCTCCGCGTACAAAAAGCTTCGTCGCTCGACGCATGCATAAAACCGGCGTCGCGGAGCCATTACTCGCGCGAAAATAGTAAAAAGCGACGACGGAGCTGGGGAGAGAGAGAGAGTAGAGTACGCAGAGGGAAGAAAGCAGGGCCGAAGAAAGGAACGGAGAGAATACGGAAGAAAGGAGAGAAGGCGAGCTGCGCGCGCTCGCGCACGGCGTAGAAAAGAGCGGAATCCGTAAGAACGCCGCGTAGTCACGAAGAATGGGAGCTAAGAAAGTGACTTCCACTATTGCCCCGGCCCTCTCTCTCTCTCTCTCTCTCTCTCTCTCTCTCTGGGAGGAGAGAGAGCTTGTACATAAAGTCCGCCATTTTTCCTTTTCCATGGCGTGTGCGCCGTCGCCGCGCATTTCTTGCCTCTATATATATACTCCCGCGTAGTGTAGCTCTCGCGCGCATTGTGCCCATTTTCCGGGATTCGCGAAGAGAGGGAGAGATTGGAATTTCAAAAAAAAACTATGTGTTATAAATAATGATCAGGATGACGATGATGATGATACGGGCGTGGATTTGATTTAACCGCGCGAGCGCGTTTGCTCAATGACGATATCGGCCGTCCCGGGGGAGAGAGAGAGAGAGAGAGAGAGAGAGAGAGAGAGAGACTCGTCCCCTATAGGAGGGTGGCTAGGCCGGGGCCGAAAACAAAAACATATTGTCCGGATTTAATTGTGGAGCGGGGGGCATTAGATATTCATACGTAACAAGTTTCTAGCGACGATGACCGACTGACAAGCTTACGTACGTATGTGTGTGTGTGTGTAATGTCGAGGGGGAGAATCGCCGCGTAAAGGAAGCGACGGAGCGAGAGACCGATGTATATAGGCTGTGTGTAAAAAACCGCAGTGTGTGTCCATATATAGTTCGAGTTGAAAATTATCGCTGATACAGAATGTAGTTTGACGCAGTAGTGGACGCATAAAGCCCCGTTTTAATCGAATGGGAATTGCGAGGAGAGCTGCGACGGGGGTATATAGTGCCGTATAAAGGAAGCCCGCCAAGGTCGATAGCAATCCATGCGAGCGTTTCCCCGCGGCTTTACGGTCTTCATTTCCTTAAGTTCAATTTGCCTAAGTGCCTCGCGCTATTTCCACGCGTTTCTTCCTCGATAGCGTCGTTGCCTCAATTAAGCGTCGATTATTGCGATTCGGATTCGCGCGCGTGTGTGTGCAAAGTCTGCGGTGTTTATAAATAACAATGGGGCGTTGAAACTCGAGCCACGTGCGCCGAGACGTCCATCCCAATTAAGGCAAGAGCAGATCTCACGCCGGCTTATAACATCGTGGTATAATATCGTTACCTGCGGCCGAAGCTCACGCCGCCTAATGCAAATGAGTGCACAAAGCGAAAGCTGGATCGCATTTGCAGAGAGAGTTTAAGCCGATTTTTGCGGGGTTATTGTCTAACCGAGATCTGTAATTCTGTTATTGTTTCAACGACTGTAAGTGTATTAGGAAGCTCTCGAGAGGCGCGAAATTTCAATGTTGCAAGAGTGAAAAATAAACGACAAACTAATGCAAAAATTTCCAGCCGGTCCCAGACGAGCTCTCGTACGCACACACAATGTCTCTCGAAATTACCGGGCCGTGCAACAACGAGGGGCTTTTGTCGCGCTGCAGGTGTCTGTCGCCCGTCGCTACGGCTCTCGTAAACGAGAAACTAACGCAGCGCGTTTATACCCACCCCCGCATCGAAGATGCCCAATAAACGGCGCGTTTTTGCGAAATTTCGAAACCGGACATATCAGCCCGCAGCGAGCTCTGTCAAACGCGTATTAATGCTCTATCCCGCCTGTATACCCCGAATAACTGGTTTTCGCCGCTGCGGCGCAGTGACACGTAGGAATCGACTGATTTATACCCGCCGCGAGAAGCCAAGCCTTATTGAGTTTATTCTCGTTTGCGGCTTCGACAATGCGACCGAGAGAGAAGGAGACACTTGTCAAATGCATATAGCGTAGGCCGTGCGCGAAACTCTATTAAAACTTGTATATAAGCCTCGCTCGAATATGCAAATTACTCGGCGCAATATGTTTATAACTATCGGTTATTACTATCCACAATGTAAGCGGCAATTAAATCGAGCGCATATGCCGTGGAAAAAAAAATTCAATACCTATACAAAAACTACGTGTACTATATAACGGTCGTCGCGCAGAAGCTACACCGCATATGCAAGAAGGAAAAGAATACTCCAGGCGAGCGAATAAGTTAAAAATGGCGACACGAGGTCAAGAGGTGTCCTCTCTCGCACAGCATCAGCGGGTATTTTCTCTCGCACAGTCTCGTCGCACGCAAAGCCCGTCGGGAAGAATAGCAGAGCGAAGCACATCCGACAATGCAAAGTAACAAGCGTCGGGACAATGCCGGAGGACAGGTACGTCCGTTTCGGGGGATAAACCAATGTATATACATATATATATATATATATATATATATATATATATATATATATATATATATATATATATATATATATGCGTTTATATAGAGGCTGCAGCAGCATCCAGGAATTTCGGAGCAGCTCGTAAAGTTTTACCAGTGGTCGCCGATTGTCGGGGCCATTGTGCGCGACGCTCGGACACCTGCCTGCGCTGCTCTCTCGGACACAAAGCCTACTACTGCGATGCACGAGCGACGCCCCCCGAAAGCCGCCGCTGCTGCCATCTTCTCTGTAGCTCTTATGCTTTGATAATTATTCCGGAGACAAGGCTGTGTATAGCTGTTTTTTGGGTATATGTTATCGATATAGCACTTGGAGTGGTATAATAGTATATTGTGCAACTAGGGTGGAAAATTGGCTTTTTCTAGCGAGAGTGATGTTTTGAGCACGAGTGGGAGTCGAGGGCGCCGTAGGCAACAAACATCACCCGAGTCTGAAAAAGCCACTCCCCGCTTGTTGCATACCGTACTTTTTATGATAAATGCACGAATAGGCCACTTATCATGCATATGCAAGGATTGGGAAATTCGAGGACTTTTCAAAGTAAAACAATAGTATATTGAAAATTTAAAAAATGTCGATAATTTAAAAAATTTTGAAAATTTCGAAAATTTTGAAAATTTTGAAATATTTATATAGACACATACATCCATCGGATATACGTTGCTAAGAAAAACTCGATTTTTAATTCATTTATAGCACAGTGTGGCTAAAATCCGCTGTTAAGTCACGAATAGGCGAGACTTGCGGACTTTAGCAATCTGCGATATCAAATTTTATACGATACTCTTGAGATAAATGGTTCAGTTTTAGACGGCGCTTAGCGCCCTTGCTACGCTCGGGTGCTAACTGCGCCGTGTAAAAAAAGAACCATTCGAGTCACACGTATCGTAATGTACTATTATTTGCATAATCGTTTTTTTTTTTCCCTCGTCCACAGCAATAAACCGATTTCCACTCTGAGGATCCTTCGTAAAAGCTCATCTGGAGAGCTTGAGTTTACGAGAGGGAAAATCCTTCCAAGGGGTATATCCGCTACCCCCTCAGCGGTCGATTTTTGTCTACACTTATTGGCGACTTTTCTATACATTTATTTCCACAATCGATGCGTATACACTATAGAGAACCTGCGAATATAAGCCGTAGGCGTAGAGAATCGCACGATTTCACGGTGCCAGACACCGGCCGAGGTGGGGTCACCTCCGCCTAAATTGCACTCCAGGTATACTATAAGGCGTTATAAATATCGAGTGCCTCTATACAGCGCGAGGGTGGAGTAGTCCCCACAGCTGGTCCGATGCTCGGTGTTAGGTCGTAAACGCTCTCTGAACTGCCACCAGTATAAGTACACGACCAGCCGGATCAGCCTTGAGGGTGTACACGACCTTGTGTGTTTATAGTATAGTCGTAAGCTTATTTTCGCTTTAATTGCATCTCTAACCTAGCTGTAGGAGGAAGGGACAATTTTTTCCTTGCACTTGTCTCTCCGTTCCTTCCACTTTCATCACGATCAGGCTACAATCCGAAAGTGCTTTCTGCCTTAGACGTAGATACATCCAACACTCACACAAACTCGCTCGAAAAAAGACAGAGACGAATATAATACACATACATGTATACGAAGACGACGACGACGACGACGACGCATATACACTCGCGTGCAGCAGCCTAGAGAAAACTGTCAGCGACCGCGCGATTTATTTGCATGGGCTAAAAGCATGAGATCCGCGCGGCGGCGGCGGCGGCTATTGTGGGCCCGACGGAGCACTCTCATCCATCACCAATTTCCAGCCCGAGAAAGAGAGATGCGCGCTCGCGCCGCCGGAGTGTTTTTTATTCTATCCGTGTCAGCTCATACTCTTCTCCGCGCGAAGAAGCTTTTTCTCCGCGGAGCTTTCGCGCAAAACTGTGTTTGCTCGCGGAGCGAATCGATAATGAGCGCGTGTGTACGGTACATACATATAGCTACCTGCGTATAAGGTATAGACATAGATACGTACACGCGACGCGGATGACTGAGCCCGAGAGGATCGAGCGCGATATTATGCCAAGTGGAGCGAGAAGAGAGCCATCGATTATAAATCCAGCTCGTAAACATGTCCGTAGTCTTGTCTGAAATGGGGTGAAAATGGGCCCTGCTGGGGTATATACGTACATATAGCTTCCAAGTGCCAGTGTACACAGAGGGTCGAGGAGAGAGCAGTGGAGCCGGATGTGCAAACAATCGCGGAAGGAAAAAAAAGAAATTTATATAGATACACTTTTGCGCTCCGTCTTCGTGTACAAAGCTTTGTTTCACTGTGAAACGGTTACGGGAGCGAAGCTAATAATTTAATGAAACAATTTAGAGGCTGCATCGGCGAGAAACTCGTAAATCCGTAAAGGAGAGCAGCCGTCAGGGAGAGAGAGAGAGAGAGTATAACGGCATCGGCGTTCCGGTCGTTAATGGGTTAAAAAGGGACACCCCGATCGGAAGTATTGTGTTATGGGCTCGAAATTTATTCGACTCTGCAGCGCTCTCTCGATATTCATCGATCTAACCCTCGCGATATTTATGCGACTGCTTATAGAGAGTATAGTGTGTCGGCGGCTGATTTTCTTTTCTTTTTTTTATTCAAGAAAAATTTAAGAAAAAGCGACGGAGGCCGTGGATTATATTAAAATCGCTGGAATCCACCCCTCGCGGCCTGGATCTCAGGAGCGATTTATCACGAGCGCGGGCGACGAGTTATTAGTTTGTACATATTTCAGATAGTTTCCCCGCGTTATAGCACACAAAAGACACTAAAAATGCTTCTGAGAAATTGTTGTTATACAGCGTTAAAAAAAGCCGCAAGCAACCCCTGTTTAAATCTTCATACAACGCAACACACCGTCATCATCATCATCTCGATAATTCCACAATCGAGGGTGTCTACTCGGTGTGTATACGTATATTATTTATGCGCGAGGGCCATTATACTATATCTCGACTCTCTCGGCGCTGAAAATATTGCCCGCAAGACGTCTCTCCCGCGCATACATTAGCCCATTGTCGTCGCGTCGTGCGCCTATTTGTTAACATAATATACACATTACGGACGAGGGAGGAGGGGAGAGAGAGTGTGTGTGTGTGTGTAGGGTATAGAGTACAGTCGTGCGGCAATCTGTCAGTGGCTTTTAGACACGGTGGACGATTTTCTTCCGATGCGACTTTGTCACTCGCGAGAGCGGCTTTTTCTTCGTCCCTTGTGCTGTGCTGCCGCCGGCGCCGAAATATTGCGCGACATTATTTACTCTGGGATGATATTCTTTTCAATTATACATTGTGTGGCTGCTGCTGGCGAATGGAGAGTATTTTTCTTGGGAGTTGATGGATTTTAAAGTGTAAAGTTTCGATTTGTTATGATTTGATATATATCTGATATGATTCGAAAAAATAATCTCAGCCAATAAAAATAAGTACTTGTCGGCTTTTAGCTATATGGTCGATGATTTCACGAGATGACACACTCCCCCTGTTTTCCTCGATGTCCCCCTATACGCAGTCTTCTCTCTCTCGCTATCACTTTTTCTCTTTAGTCCCTTCGCATATAGTGACATGTATCATATTGGTGCTTATTGGGGGATGGCTCTCTCTCTCTCTCTCTGTGTTTCGTGTTTTGTCGACTATACTTTATGCGAGGGAGAAGCGTAAGGGTTCGTTGACTTTGAAAACGTTCATTCATACGACGGAAGATCGAAAGAGTTTTGTAGTGTGTATTGCTTCTTTTTTATTAATTTTTTCACCCGTTTAATTAAGAATTCTCTGAATCAAATTAATCACCAGTAATTAATCAACGTCGCATACACATTAATAAATTAAATTTACGATTGCGCCGGAGTGCAGCGAGGATCGTGGATTTTTGAAAATATTAATTACGATATATTCAGCCGGCGGGGCTGATAATGATCAATTAAAACAATAATGACACGCGTATTCGAGAGAATATTCACAGCGTCTAAACGAGCCTTTCCAAAATTTATATTCGGAAAATAATAATATCCTCGTGAGCGACGCTGCATCCGCTGTAATTAGTAAAATCAGCAGCAGCAGCGATTTCGACGTGTCCGGTGTATAATATAATTGGACCTCATTATAAGTATAAAATCAGCGTCGGCTATATATTACATTATACTTTATGACACTTTCATCGTCGTCGACTAACGAATCGAATAATGAGTCCTTCGGACAATAAACGATCGCCAAAAATAGACAACAAAGGAGCAGCTCGTGTCTCACAACGAGATTATACAACACAGGCGTTTTGTGCAAAACCCGACCATTCAATCGAACTCTCTCGTTTCCGAGTAAAAGCGTCACTATCCCCGTGCGTACGGCGATCCTCCTAAATATACACCCGCTGCACAGGGCCATAGTCGAGACAATACAGCCTCTTTAGCTCGGGAAAACCTCTTTCACCTCTGGCATTAGCCGCAGGTGAAAAACCGGTAGTCCATGGTGTACATAACCATTGGCCAAGAAAACTCCCGAACAATGTGTCGTCCGGATCGAAATAAGCGCACTGCGGCCATAATGAGCTCTCTTTAAAGTCCAAAGCTCGCAGGGGGTCGCTATCCGCGCCTGCTTACATGGGAATTTGCTCGCCTCCAAAGCGGCGCGGCTTATAATCGCTCTGCGTGTGCCCGAGCATATTGTCACGATGAATGGAGTAGAGGACACGAGAAGGGGGCAGAAAGAGAGCTTTGCACCTTATATATCGAGTAGAATAAGGATGAGGCGATCAAAGGGACCGGCCACCGGAAAGTCTTTTCGGTCTAGTTATACAGCGGCTTTTTCGCGCAAGATCGAGCGCCGCTTATTGCCGGGATCGATTAATTGGGGATTGTCGCTATAGGATACAAGAGTCCATTATGCATAGGAAAAACGCTTCGGAGAAAAAGGGCCGAGAGAGAATATGAGGAATAAGGAAGAAGCTGAAAGGAGAGCTGCGCGCCTTTTGCGAAACGCGAGCGTAGGAGTAATCTCGTTTTTCCATCCGCTCTCTGTGTGCTCCGAGAGAGAGAGGACAGCTTCCGTACAAAGGGATCTCACCGCCGCAGAGAAGCTCTCGGGTGCGATAATTCCGAATATCCAGCGAGGAACGAATTTCCCTCTTTTTTTAAATAATATAATACACAGCTGTGTACAACATTCAAACGAAAAAAAATTATTCGCATAATAAGAGAGGGAAAAGCTCGGCCGTAAAGAAACCGTACACATTATACGCGTCGAGCTTTCGACAAAAGCTCGAGGCTTTTGAGATATCGCTCGCGAGTCGGAGAAAGAAAGGTATGGAGAAGGAAAAGGAGAACTTTTGCATTCGACTGAAAAATGTTCACTTGCTTTACCCCCGTGTATAACCGCACGCATACACACACACACACACATACAGGGCCAAAGTGAGAGAGAAACGCATTGTCGAGTGTGGCGCGTGAGCTCAATGGAATAATTTTGTCAGCCAAGCGCGGAGAATGTGCGGAAAGGGCGTTCGGAAAAAGGCTCTTTTTCTCGATAAAAGTTATATACGCGACCTCTAAACAGCTGCCGAGAAATGATCTTATCGCCTATAATTATTCCTCCAAAGAGTCGCGCAAGCACGACAAACGAGATTACTGCACACGCGCGTAATCCGCACGGTGAAACGCTTTTTTCCTACTATTTCGCGGGTACTTCTATTAAAATCCGTTTAACGCGACAAGTCGCGTGTGAAATTTTCGAGTCTGCACTACGTATGTGTATTATAATCTGGAGATGGAATCGCTTGCGCTCGGATAAACCCGTGTGTGTGTGTGTGTGTGTCATTGTGGTCGATCCGCGCAGCAGCAGATCACCGCAGAGAGAAAAGAGGATGAAAGAAGTACTTGGTTTCTACGATGCTCAACTTCTGTGCGCTGCATCGAAAACTCGTTTTTTTTTCTTTTATCTCGAGTGTACAGCGGTGCACAAAGAGAGATAGAGACCGTGCGAGTGACGCGACGATCGATATATTTAAAAACTCGTGTTTTGGCAGCGGGTAAGAGTCATGCGTTTCGGATGGCTCCATAAGTCTACTAATGAAATGACCCGCGTGTACAGTAATTCGAGAAAGCAATCGCTCTCTCCCGTTTTAATCTCGGCGATGTTCGCAGCAGCCGTCCCCGAATTTCGGCAATACACAGTCGTTCGATTTTTAACCGAAGGGCAGCATTCAGTTCTCGGCTTACGAGAAATCTCCTTTTGTCGAATTCCCTCTCTATGTGTGTGTGTCTAACCCCTCGCAGGCATATCCGAAAGTTCGCCGCGGCTTTTCTCGACGTCGGCAGCTCGTCATTTGGCGCCCAAGAGAGAGAGAGAGAGAGAGAGAGAGAGAGAGAGAGAGAGAGAGAGAGACCTTCCGATAGCCCCCGATTGTTTGCTACGTTTTCCCACAAAGAGTCGAGCAGAAGAATGAGGGTATAGAGCAGGAGAAGCATCACAGGGGAGAAAGACAGTGTCGCGGCCGAGGAGAGTCGATCGCCAATTGACTGACGTTATCGGGGCCATCTCGAGAGATTAGGAAGATTGCTCTCGAGAACGCGACGCGGCGAGGCTCTCTCTCTTACTGATTTTTTAGCCGGGAGTATGGATGGGGGAATTGGAAAAATCTCTGCTACTGTGTGTGTGTGTTTGTCCTGAACAAATAGTGTACATAAGCGAGTGGAAAGTATGGGAAATTCACGTGTACGTTAATCTATGAATATAACGCGTGTAACCGACGATTTCGAACGTTTTAGTTCTATAATGTATAACGTAATTTCCCTGGTAGAAAATTGACCCTATTTGACCTAGAAGGACAGAATTTTTGGTCAAAATTTGTTAAATTAAAGTACTATCAGAAATTCGTTTCAGAGTATTATCAGATAAACCTTATTTTAACACGCATTGGCCAGAAATTCTGCCCAGAAATAGGGTAAATTTTCTACCAGGGTTAAGTGGTAGAGATAGGCGATCACGAGAACTAAGCCTGTGGGCCACTTAGAGGCCGGTAAAAGAATAAAACACTGTCGGTGTCTCCGGTGAGGTGTCGACCGGTCGTCGGCCTGTGTGTACTTACAAGAAACACAATTTGTAATGCGTTTTTCTCTCCTTGTTCCCGGAAAATGAGCGTTTTTTTATATCGACGCGCTGGCTTTAGGTCTTTTTTCGGGGAGGGGGGAGGGCTGTGTGATGCGGCTTTTGTTCGTCGCACACGAGCGAACAAAACACAGGACGGAAACGATTTCCCTCTCTTTCTCTCTTGTTTCGGGAAAATCCTACCTGTCCGCTGTGCGTTTTCTCGTGAGAATGATTTCTCTCTCTCTCTCTCTCTCTCTCTCTGTCTCTCTCTTTTTCTGAATGGAAGGCAACTTGACCGTTCGCGCGAAATTTTCATTACGCGTCTACGACTCCGGGGGACAATGGGAGGTATTGTTCCGTTCGAAGTGTGAGTTTATTTATTGGTTGGTGTGCGGTTTTCACAGAATTTTTCTTCGCCTGATTCATTGGAAAATGAGGACAATTTTCGCGTTTATTTATCGAGCGATTATTTGTAAAAGTTTGAAAATTGGCGCTGTTATGTAAATTTGAAATTTTGCAATTATTTAGCAGTTGAAAGACAGGTAATGATGCTGAGAACATTATTGAAATTGAATGACTGTTGGAATCAGTTGATGGATGAAAATAATTTTGAAAGTGGCATATTTTACCCGACAGCATGGATAAGATGCCACATAGTTTCAACACGAACTGCTAGTTCTAGAAAATATAAAAAATAAGTTTTCACTGTAAATCGTTTGAAATAAAAATTTAACATTTCTACAAAATAAGGCCAGAGTCAAATAAGCAAGAAAAGGTAGCGATTAAGCAAAAAATAACTAAAATTTTAAGTAAGAAATCGACCTAATCATATCCGAAAATTACAACCTCCTGTCCTTCACATCCCTCGCTCCATATAATACTAAAAATTAGCCCTCTCGAGAAAGAGAAACTACCAGCAAAGTGCCTCGCACACAAGGAAGAAACAGCCCGCTTGACCACATTACGTTGTACACACACATACACACCGGACACAAGGAACACCCTTGACCTGCGCGCGCGCGCGCGCGTACGAACGTGCCTCGCAATTTCCGTTCCTAAACGGAATTCCTCGAGCCCTTTTATTCACAGAAGAAGAAGAAGAAGTGGAAGAAGAAGAAGAAGAGGAGGAGGAGAAAATGTAAAGAATGGAGAGGCTGCACGTGCGCGAGGCGTATATACCTGACCGGTCGTGAGAATGACTTCTCGTGTCTAGCAGTGAATGAAAGCTTCGAGTTCCCGCCAAAAAATCGGGCGCCCAGCCGTCTGGCAGCGCGCTTCGGGACTCGAATGAATGGTGGAATGCGAGAGGCTACTTCTTCTATTCGGGACTGCAGCAGCAGAGAGTCATGCCGAGTGCAGGGGTAACTTTGAGGAATGATATTCTTGTAGATTCTATAGCTGTGTGTATATCCATTAATATAATGTTCCGGTGAGCTGTGTATGGCATTGACAATCGTCTTCTGTGTGTGTGTGTGTGTGTGTGTGTGTGTGTGTGTGTGTGTGTGTGTGTGTGTGTGTGTGTGTTGATAATTAAACATTATTTTAGCGAACGAAGCGTATACTCCATATCCCATTGACTTAAGCCTCGATACGCATATCCGCTCATCTCTCTCCCTTTCAATGCCCACCAGCATCATATCCCACGAGCAGCCTCTACCACCTCCTCCTCCTGCTGCTCCAACGCATGAATGAAATCCTCGTCCGCGTAAGATCCCTAAAGAAGAAGAAGAAGAAGCCCCATCGAAAAAAAGGTCCGAGACACACTACTGCCGCGTATTCGAACAGGTAAGCCTCGACAATGGAGGGTAGAGAAAAGGGAAAGAATCTCAGTCCTGCCCACTGTTGTATACGTGCGCAGGCGGAGGTGTATAACGCAGCGCAGAGCAGGTGTTAGTCAGGGGCTAAACGGCTGGCTTTCATCTTCTCTCGGCTCATTTCTCTTCTCTCTCTCTCTCTTTCCGAGGGATGAAAAGAACGCGCGCGCGCGCGCGGGTAAAATGGGAAGCTGCTACACGCAGGGATTTCGATGGAATTGCGCGGTTTATCGTGTTTCTTGCGCCGCCCCCGGCTCGAAGTCAAGCTACTGTGCGAGATTCCCACGTATAATAATAATCGTTGCTCGCGTTCATGTTCTTCGTAAAAAAAGAAAATTTCCACGCGCGACTTTTATCCTCTTCCCCGCGTTTCAGCAAACTCGCCTTTGACGATCACGAATTCTTCGAGCATAAGCAGCCCGCAGTCGCGTATAATACCTACGCCTCGAGAGCTGTACGACTCTCGCGGGGGATTTCTCAAATAAATTTCGAATTTCCATTCTGCCACAGCGTAGCCATAGAGAGAGAGAGAGAGAGAGAGAGAGAGAGAGAGAGAGAGAGAGAGAGCTGCGTCTCTCTGCGAGCGTATAATACTCATTCTGCGGCTCCGCTGTTGCGAAACGAGCGGAGCTACTTTTCCCTCTGCTCTGCAGGCTTTTCACCTAAATTACGCGCTTTTCCCGTTTGCTTTTGCCGATTTGCCTCTCGCGTACTTCCCCCTCCTGTATTATAATCGCATTGGGCTGTATGAGCGACTACTGTGCCGTCGAGGTTTTGCTTTTTTTGTCTAAAGGGATATGGACCACTATTGGTGTAATCCTCCTCAGTTCGGTAATGGATATATGGATATATTATACTCCATATACATTTTCCAGGGAATCGCGCGCGGGAACACAAACAGAGCCGCAATGAATTCGTCGCGCGCCTATTCTAATAGCAAATCCCATCTCTCGGCTCTCTATAGGTGAGTACACTATACTGCAGCACTCAAAAGGTATAGACGGAGAAACAGGGGGTGGGGACGCGCTTAGCCCACATTATAAGTCGTGGAAAAAGGAAGAAGAAGAAGAAAAAAATCGGCGGTCCCTTTTTGCGGGGCTTATACCGTCGCGTGAGCACACGAGGCTTCCGTATACGCTTTTCTTCGATCCCGGCTTTTGCTTTCTTCAGAGAGAGAGAGGGACGTGTATTATATGGTCCTACACGCACGATTTGACGCGTTCGTGGATTATTATGGCGCGTCGAGTCCGGCTGCGCTTATTCTCCTTTACAAATTGTCATCGGCCGAGAATAAATCACGGAGTTGGATGAGGTGGTGCTTCTTCTTCTCTTCCGCGACTGTTTAACGTGTCGATGCGTCTCTGTGTGGATTTCGGAGTATCATTGGACGTGTATACGTTATACGACGGAGAATTATACGGTATTAGAGAGAGTTTCTCTTTATTTCTCATCCGATAAGCGCGAATGACTGATGCACCGAGCATCTCTAATCGATTCGGTGCCGATCGCGATGAATCATATCGACGCTATATATTCTCACACGCGCGTCTCTCTCTCACGGCCGGAAATCGTTTTCGATATTTTCAGACTACTTTACGAGCGTCTCCTTTTGTGTCGTGTGTATCTCCGTTACACACTAGAAAGTCAAGACTAAAAAAAGCTATAGACACACGACGACGACGACTTTCCTCTAATACCTGTCGATCCTCGTCGATCGATTTATATCAGCGACAGCACAGAAATCCTCGAGATATTCCAGCGAGATATAATATACGACGGGCCGCCGAGGAGAAAATTTATTCCGCGTCATTACACGTGTCGGGCGTTGTATAATTCGAAAGCTAATTCCTCTGATAAAAATTTTTTTTCAAAAACGAGCACAAGCGTCAAAAATGCAAATACGCTCGTAGCGCACTTTTCCGACGACATATGTCACCGCAGGCACGCACTTGCAGCCGCGCGTGTGTGTACGGCTCAAAAGGAGGCAAACTGCCGCGCGTCGACTCGATCCGCGGCACACGTTACGCTTCAAGATCTGCAATGACGAAAGGGATAGTAGCTAGGGCATGAATAATTTCCGATCTCGCGACCGTTAGGGGCGATATATACTTGCTCGCACCTATAAGGAAATTATTCGGCTGCGAGTGGCACGCACGAGGATGACGCGCATTTGAATCAGAAACGAAACTCGTGCGGCCCATCAGGGGCGACGATCGTGTCGCGCGCTTCATTTGGGGACATATTATTATACGCTCTCGCGAGGAGCGCTTTTCGATACAACTTGTTTCGAGAGATACTCCTCTCTGAGGTCTGGGCTCGTGGCTTTGCTTGACTGCCTGCGATGGATAAGACGTGCAGGGGACACGAGGACGAGGTTGATTGAGCGACAGCCGACGGCTCTGATTTTATTCGGTGCAGCTCGATGCGCCGGGAAAATATTTTGAGATGTTTGGTGATCGATGATAAGCTGGAGTGCACTTAATCGATAATAACACGATGAAAAAAAAAATTGAAAAACAATTAGAAAAAGGTCCGAAATCGAATATCTCACGGCCGATAAATTATGCAAAATCGTATCTATAATCCGAGTAGCGCTGGCCCCAACAATAAAAATCAGCCATAACAGAATTCGACACGGAAATCCAAGCGCGCGATCATCCACGTATACAGCTCGCGTCGTAATAGAAAAATACCGTCGCCGGCGGCACATGCCCTTATAATCCAGAGCGTGTGCGAGGGTAATTTCGGGGCCAACCGAGCCAAATTGCCAGGATGTTCGCGCGACATAACACACGAGTTCTCCTATCCTGTCTGCTATATATATATCCCTCGCTTGTGTATAGGTATATGTATATACACGGCCAGACGAGCGGCTCACTTAAAATACGCAAGCACACGCACGTACCTGCGCGCGCGCGATTTAAACGAGCAATAAATATATTAATAGCCAGATGTCCCGATGTGTGTGCCATCCCTCTTGTGTAGAACCCTTTCTTTTTATGATTTAACTTGTCGGAATTTTCTCGCTTATGGCGCAGTGTGTGGATTATTTTTGGTGAGTCGATCTTTGTTAACTATTGATTTTGGCTATATCGCCGAGCGTTCGCTGGATTATACTTCAGCTAATGCTTGTATAGGTATGTACATTGTGAGGATTTTCAGTTATTAAGTTTTAATCTATTAATAAATAAAATAAAATTTAATCACGAATCGGTATACTTGCCCTCTCCACCTCTCACTCCGTTCATACCGTTCCATATCCGCTAAAAAAGGGCGTGATTTTTCGGTCCCCTGCATCACACACACACACACACACACACATCAGCTCGAGATCATACAAGGCCGCCGGCTATGAAAAATTCATAATCAATGTCACGCGCTTCACACACGAGTCAAACCCATCGCTCGCGCAATGCTCACAAGGACCGCGATAAATCTCGCCTTTATCGCGGGGCGTGAGTTGGGCGGAATCGCGAATTTGCGCCGTCTAATTGATTGATTTTTTTTTCTTCGACGCGTCGAAGCCCTTCGATTGTTATTCTCTAATGTTCTCGATATATAGGAGCGTGCGAAAGCGCGATTTTTTCCGGCTATCGCGATTGATATTCAAATCGGGTCGGTTATGCAGCACCGCCTGTGCTGCTGTGTAATAAAACAGCGGCTGCGAAATTGATATTGAATATCGATGAATATATGGCGAGCTCTCAGTATATTACCGACGCGCAGCTGGTACGTACACTCTGATTTCTATTGTGTAATGAGGGGACATGTAAATTTATGGTTTTTAATAATCGTTGAATATTGCATGACGTACACGCGAATTGATTAGATTCTCGGCAATGCTGACCTTGATTGAGAGATCACGTACGTGTGAAACCCGTAAACGAAACGAAAATTTTCGTCGAGACACGTATGTGACGCACAAAGGAATGTGTGTATATAGGACAATTTGTCCCGAAAGACTCCGGATCTCGGGCGAGAAAATAAAGGACCATCGCTCGGGCAAAAGGTGCGCGTCTCCGAGAAAGCTCGCGACACTATGGAAGAATGGGCTGAATGGCTCATCGCGCGATATTTGGATCGACGAGTTCATTCATGCTATGCTTTTTTTTCTCTCTCTCTCTCTCTCTTTCTCACTATACTCCCGTAGGTCAAACGCCGGCCTTGAATGAAAGAAGCAGTCCATCAATGAGAAGGAGTCGGCCCCCGAGAGAGAGGCGACACCTTTTGGGAAACGCTCACCTTCCTGTCTTCTTTCTCTTCTTTTTCTCTTGGCGACTGTTTTCCTCGCTTTGTTCGGCCCATTCTTCCAGCGAGCTTTCTCTCCCGTTTTTCCCTTTATGCAGTTTTTCCTGCCCTTTATTCTCGAAGAGTTTCTCTCTTTTCCGAGTACACCCTCTCCTTTAACCGGCTAATCTGAGCTTCTGACGCCTTTTTTTCAAAAACTTGCATCAGAGTATACTTGCGATTCCGAAAACTCGATATCGCTCGCGAAAAGCCACTCCCCCTTCGCCGTCGGCCGGTCGTCATCTCTCTCCCTCGAGCGCCTCGCAACAATGTCAAACGTTTCTTCCTTTCAGCCATAAGCGTCGCTCGCTGTACGTCGTATTCGCCAAAGCAACAATGTCCCACCAGCCATGGTACGGCCCTTTTTCGGCCCCGCCGGGAAAATTGCCCTTTGTGGACTCTATAAGCATGACCTCCTCGGTATTCTCTTTGCGCGCGAGTGCGCGCTTTATGTGCCCGGTATATACAGTGTGCCAGGCCATTAGTTGAAAAACGTCTTTTCGCGCGAACTTCCTGTCGCCGCCGCGAAGTGACCCTAAGTCTACTGTGTATAGGAGGGGATGAAAGGGCCGATGGCGGTTTTCCTCTTTGAAGTTCATCGACAAGTGTGCGTACTTGACTTTTGGGGAAATTACGCTGTGCTGATCGATTGTCCTTAATTAAACCGATTCAGTGAAATTAGAGCAGCCGATGCTTTATCAAATGTTCGATGACGCTAATTATGGACGCGTGATTAGCGACGTTTTGTATACACCTAAACAAATATACTCGTATATCAAGAATCGATCGATATGAAAATATGTTCTGCTCCCCCGCATACACGACAAGCATTGGCGGATCGGACGGCCTCGGAAGAAGAAAAGAAATACCTTAATGAAAAGCCGTGTCGCTAATGGTCCGCGCGCGGGAGTGTCAATGAGAGGTGAAAAGCGAAATTCACGATGAACGAGCTTCTTTAAAAAGGGACCCAATGCGTGCGTGTGTGTGTGTGTTCCCCTATACAGATTCGGGACGCTCATAGACAACGTCGCCGTTGTGTCCCTCCTCAGGGATGACCAAGCAGAGCTGTATACACACGGTCCTCTTTTCCTCTTAACCCGTCTTGTAATATCGGCTAAACAAATGTCGAATCAAGAGGAGAAAAGTGTACACACATGTGTGACTCTTCCCATGTACCTATGCTGTCAATAGGCGTTGGAAAGTGCCGTGTGTCCGGCTGTATAGGGAAAGCGATAATTAATCATTACGCGTGTACGAGAATCCGTATATATGTGCCTACACAGATACGGGAAATGGAAAAACGATCACAATACGGCTAAAGAGCTTAGCGTCTCTCGCCCCTGCATATCGAGGCCCATATACACCGCAGATATCTAATCACTCCGCATACACACAGGGACTAGCTCTCGCTCGACAATGGGACACCGGCCCGGGACAATACCAGCATTCTGGGGACGTGCGGATGCAGGTCCGTTGTCTTTCTTTGTCGCCTCGTGTCAGTGACACCCGTCATTACGAGAGCTGCTATGTGTATAGACTCGCGCGTTACAATAGTTCGGGAAGAAAGGAGGAACCGAATATTTACACGGGATCGGTATGGTATTTATTCACACACAAAGCTCTGATGCCTCGTGAGAGATTTCGGATCGCGTGTATTATAATAATAATCCGGAAAAATTTCCCCGATGCAGAAATACATCATCCCCTACTACAACAGCGCCCTGTTCGCTTCTTTCAACGAGCGACACTCGGCAGCACAACCACCAGTTCGAGTAGTCTCGGGGGTTCAATCAATTTCCATCGCAAATCGCATTCGCCTCCCCCGATCGAGAAAATAATCTCATCAGCGTCTTCCGATCTCTCGGCGATGCGTCTTAATCAATGCCATCTTCCGCATGTCTTCCCATCTCCACCGCCGGATAAAAGTGTAATCGAGGCAAACGAGTGTCGGGCAAACAGCCGCGGTGAGCTTTTCCACGAGTGCTGCGCTGGATAAAAAGAGGAGCTGCCGCCGGAATAATTATTTCCCCGACGTTTGCCCATCCACCTGAGGCGCCAAATTAAAATGTTGTTTACCGGCGAAACTTCTGTATGATGAGGTTTGCGCAGACGAATTAAAATACGCTCGGGCTGGTCGCTTTCTCGCATTGTCGCCGTGTATAGATTCGGATAGATCGATGTGCGCGGGGGAAGCGAAACGAGCCGAGTGGCGCACTCGAGAGAGCAGATTTTCTCGCAATCTCACCGACCATTAGAGGCCCCCTTTGTGCGGATAGACCCTTATGAGTTTCTAATAGACGCGTTTAGATGATCGGCTAAAAAATTGTCGAGAAAGACTGGTAGAAAATTGAGGCTATCCCTGGTAGAAATTGGCTGATTTAAAATGGTGAAAAAGCTAAGAACTTGGTATTTTTCTTTATCAATTCTTGTTACAAGATGTAACGCTTTTTATCCTAGTTCTTTGGCAGTTCTTAGATCGAGCTGTTTTCCCCGGTCGCTCGAAATTTTTCGGATGATTTTTCGCATGCAAATCATTATTCTATATACTTTCATTAAAAAAACTCGAATACAAGCCTGCTAGTAATGATTTTTCAATTCCAACCTCGAAACGCCATTAACCCCGTGCACCTGTGTCGCGTTATTACACCAACTATCTTCGGAAGAAAATAGTTCAGAATACTCAATCTAAAAACTGCCAAAGAACTAGGATAAAAATCGTTACATCTTGTAACAAAAACTGGCAAAGAAAACTACCAAGTTCTGAGATTGACAACCTCAGATACCGTTTCTACCAGGGATATTGCTCAGAATTCTGGCGGAGATAAAAAGTGGCAATTTGAGGTTAGGAGTTTATGATAATCATGCACATATTGATTTGTTTATAACTCGATAACTACATTCATTCATAATTTCTGCTAATAAATCAGATAGCAAGACTTGAAATAGAAGTTGATGATTTGGTTCAGTTATAGGTGGAATGAAGTGTGTTTGTACTCGTATCACATAATATGTGTAGGTATTCTAGAGTACAGGGCTGCATTAAATAAAACAAACTGATGGAATCGATGATTTATTAGCAAAAATTGTTGCCTAACCTTTGCCAGAAGTATGCCAGAATTCTGCCCACTATCTGTTCCCAGAAGATTCTGGGCACTTATTAGTGAAGGGGCCAGAAAATCTGGTAAATTTTCTATAGCAGAGAAACATTATCGTACGTAGACTCTTCAATTTTCATCTCGTCGCGGTTCGTAACTCACGTATATGACGTGTGTCGCTAAAACGCTGAAGTGTGTATCAGAGGGAGCCAATATCCGCGGCGCCCCCGTCGACACCGCACTCGTGTGTGACATCTTTTTTAAAGAAGAGATTTGAGAAGACGGAGCTGGAGAAGAAAACAAGGGGGGGGAGAGAGAGAGAGAGAGAGAGAGAAAGCGACCGAAAACCGCGCGCGGCAAAGTGATATACGTGTTCTTGACACTTTTATGCCGCGCGCGAGCGAGCGTCACACATACTGAGAGCTTGTATTATATTTTTTCGTCGACTTCTATAATGGCCGACAAGCCATTTTCGGCAGCTCATTCCATCGGCTCTATCCGAGAGACGAACTTATTTTTCCACTCAGTGGTGTATACTGAAAGTGTATATTTACTCGGTGGTATGGCTTCGATCGGCATATGTTATAACAATCATAGTCGCACATTCCCATGATCAGCCGAGCCACTGTTCTCACGTCGGTAATTCGATACTTTACCTTCGGATCGTCGACTGTCGCATATTATAACCCTCTCGTACACGCGCATACAGGTGAGCTTATCCATCGAAGCGATCGTCTATATATTCGCTTTAATCATGCGAATCCTCCTCGCGTACCTATAATATCAGCTATTCCCCTCTCACATACACACTATCGCGTCTCGTTTTAATGTAAAGCGTGTGCTATAGCTGTGCTCCAGGTGGCGGCGATCGATTATTCAAGAATAATATTTTCTAATAATCGCCGGGAAATTGGCTCGATCATATTCGGCTTTAAACTTCTACACAGGGCGGCCCTCAGTCTGTGATGTGCGCGGTGTGTATTATAGATATACAGAGAGAGGGGCTTTCGATCGAGAGAGTTCGGAACAGGAAGTGCAGCGCTTGGCTCCTTTGAAGAGCCGCTTGTTATGCAACTAAGCATCTGTGTATGGATCGGGTTTTTTTTATTCTTTTTTTTTTTTGTTATTGATACGCGGAGGTATATAGTGTGGAGAAGCGCGGGAATATCGAGTGTACGTTTTGCCGAGGAAGTACAGTGTGAGGCGGATGATTTTTTTCTTTCCCACAAGGAACTCTGCAGCCGCGAAGATTTTGAATTTGGTGAGCGACTGTTGGAAGGTGGTATTGATCGAGAAAATGAATTAGTCAAATTTGCAATCAAATCCTTATTACATGTTATAAAGTAGATGGTTCGATTCAGTGGAATAAATACTCGAATTACTGTGTTCTATGATGAAATATTTAATAAAATCGTTTGTGATTTGATACAACTGAATATTCAGTGGCATCCAGAAAAGAAACAAAGTAGAGAGGTATGAAAGTGCCTATGCGCCACCTATCGGTGCTAGCCAGAGGCTATGATGTAGGGTTTTGGAAAGTTCGATCGGTGGAAGAAGATGCCAGTCCAATATGCTGTTTCACTTTTCATATCATGACCGATTCTGCATGCTGGCATGCAGTGCTTATAAATTATGCGCGTGTCCTCTTACACAGCTGAAACTGATTTGCTTTAAAGTTACGATTGCTTTGAGTTATTATTTTCATTCAACATTACGAAATAACGTGAAAATTTTGATGTCCGATACACTTGAAAATATTTTTGGCTTCCTTCTAGAGCAAGCTTTGTCCCTAAATAAAAAAGGTCATGATCGGATGTTGTGAAGCCAAGACAGACGTTATGTTGATTGGCTCATGTAGGTGCAGCAAGTCTAAACGTGTTTGGGGTTAGGGCGCGCAACGCGCGCTCTTCAAAATCTAGTAATAGTAAAATTTTCAGTTTCGCTTAAACTTCATAGAAACGTATTTAGAGGTGTTTGGAATTCAAATCATACGTTTTTAGAAAATTTTGTGTGGATGATTGTATGTATACCGTCATCATTTTGAAAGTACGCGACCGATCGTGATAAAATTTGACATGCATGTATATTTTCTGATTCTGAATTCGGGGATTTTTTTGTATGATTCTGACCATTTCATGGTCATCTTGTGGCCATTTTTTGATTTTTGTAAATATATTTTTGCTTTTTAATGATATGATTAATACAATAAATACGACAAAATCGTTTCCAAAAGAGCATTAAATTTCTTAGTATTCCGCAAGATTTCCAAGGTTGGACGTTCCATTCAATTTTTATGATAAGAAAAAATTAATTTTGTTTTTTGTTTAAATTTTTGTTAAATTTTTGTTTAAATCAATCGGTGTAATATACACAGTGTATTAAATAGAGAATCAACTGCAAAGTCTATTACGCTAGATAGTGTCATCAAAGATAACCTAAAAGTTTCGTACATTACAAGGAAGTAAATATCAAACAAATGATGATAGATTATTCACTATATCCTGCAGTAAGTATAATATTATTATTTTTATTGCTAAACATGTATTAATTTGTTGTTTTAATGTAAAATTGATATTTATAATTTCAGGGTTTATTCCAAAATACATATTTTATCTAATGGAAGTTCAAATTTAGTTGTAGGTAGCTACGTGCCAAAGAATTGAAATATACAGAGAAATTTTTATTTGTATACCTAAATAAATCAAGTCTCAGGCAGTTATAGCATGAGCTGCCCGAGTAACAGGTTTCAGGTAGTTCAATTAGGGTTTTTATTATAAGATTCCTTTTTTACGATATTTTACAGTGTTATCTAATCTCAAAACCTTACAATTTATAGTATCAAACATTAGAATGGTGATATAAATTGTTTAGAGTACAAAATAATTTCAGAACTTGAGGGAGAAACACTGCGCACCTATATAGATATACTGATAGCATGGGATGAAAACTTTGAATGGTTGTATCTTAAAAAAAAGCCTCGTTTGCCATATCCAACTTTTTCTCCATGATTTGTATTGCTATTTTCATAAGCTAGTTTTTAAATAATATTATAAGAAAACTCGCTTCGCAATTCAACTAAACGTCCTCAAAATTCGGACTCGGTATAGGCTTCCTATGTTAAAATACAATATGTCGAGGTTCAATATCTCTAAAAATAATGTCGCTTGGGGAGTAAAAAAAATATCACTTTGTAGAGGATACTTAATTGAACATGTAAACAAATCATGTAGATATCCTAAGAAAATAAATATTCCGGTGAACTACCTTAACTAGGCTGTTTTTACACAACTGGCATGCATACCGCTATATAATATACACCGTACGCGTAGAAACTGTTTATGGAAATCCGAAAGCGCCCGTGCTCCACCTATCGCCAGCAGTCAGAGACTATGGACAGCCGCGAAAGGTTCACTGATTCACGCGCTGGGAGAAAGCCCAGTCCGAAATATTTTATTTGCTCTTGCTTCTTTAAATTCGACATCTCACAACTTGCTATATAGAATAAAATTTTTCATAATCCAAGTCAAAACAAATCTGCTTGAAATTGACGCTTAACGTGAAATAACCGCTCGACTGCTCTTCGTCGAATATCTCACAAATCAGCGATGCTTCCTCTCTCTCGCGCATAATCCGCATCGCGTCGCTCATTATCTCAGCTCAGCGCGAACTTTGAGATTTGCGCGGGAGCGAAAAACGCAATATAACGAGCAACGACGAGAAGGGACAAACAGCTCAGTGGTCAATTACAACGAGACGTCGCAACTCTCTCTCTCTCTCTCTCTCTCTCTCTCTCTCTCTCTCTCTCTCTCTCTCTCTCTCTCTCTCCCAATAAATCCCCCGAAATCCCGTCTGAACGCATCCCCCACGGAGCTCACTCGCATCGGTGACAGCACTGGTGTATAAACGCTCCCATTGTGCGGCGCGCGTGTAACAAATTTCCCGGGGCTTTGCTGCTCGCTGGCTCGGGCATAAGCCCTTCTCTAATTAGCATTGTATCGGATTCCTCCGTCGGGCGCGAATAATCTCTCTCTCTCTCTCTCTCTCTCTCTCTCTCTCTCTCTCTCTCTCTCTCTCTCTCTCTCTCTCTCTCTGGAGGATCCGAAAATACGACCTATACGCGTCAACTTCTCTCTCTCCTGCATACATCCTATCGTTGTTATTTCAATCGTCGTCGTCGGGGAGTCAAAGGAGCAATGGCATGTCTATCCCGAGCAGTATAGAGAGAACAAGAGCGACGCGGAAGTGAAGGAGCTGTATGCGCGCACATGTGCCGCGGTGGACTCGGGAGCTAGTATAAGGATCGGGGAAAAAAGGAGAGAAAGAGCTGCCGACGGTATACAAAACGATCGGTTTTTGCAACCCCCTAGACTGTGTGCACCATCGACAGTGCAGGGGTTATAAGGAGAGAGCGAGCGGAAAAAAGGCGCGAGCAGCCTCTAATGAAATGCGGATTCCGATTATCGTTCCGAGATCTATAGGGATGTATATCAAGCCTATATACGAGGGTATACGTTGCTTTTTTTTCTTCTACTTCTTCTCCTTCTCTTCTTATAACCGAACGTTCGTCGTCGTCGTCGCGCGAGCATCGAGAAAATCGACGCGCGCAGGTAGAACTATTGTCCGAAAACGCTGGATTTTTTAAAAAAGACCGAGCCAAACACCGAGAATTTATCACCTAATGCCTCATAAATCACTTCTTCTGCTGGACAAAAAAGCTCGACTTATAATACCCGCGAATCTTTCGAGAGAGAGAGCCGAAATCGCCTCCATACGCAAACGCTGCCAGAGCTGAGTTGATTAATAATTGAAGATAAATCAAAGAGGCGAAGCCCAAAGCAACAAACGTACCCCCAGGGACATTGTGAGAAATCCGAGAATAAGAAGCGTGTGGCGTGTACACAACGGAGACTCGGAGGAGAACGAAGTGAAAGAGAAGAAAAGTCTCGAGACGGCCGGAGAATCGAATAGAAGCTCGTGGAGTCGAGAGGGTTATTTGCATGCGATACATCGATTTTTGTTCTAAATTCGAATCGACGCTGAAAGCTGCGAATAAATTCTATCTACATAATTCGCTCGTTATTCCTGGATACGCGCAGCGCGTCATTGTGCAGCGTATGGATACATAGAGAAAAAAATAGAAATACACATTTTCTCCGAGCGCGCATAAAGCACTCAATCATCGTTTCGCAACGGCTTTTATGACTCTCGATATGCGCGGGGATAAACATAAACATACATCATCATTGCGCAAAACGCTAATTACCGATTGCACTACACTACTGCACACACTCGACGTGTGCACACATATAATTATATAATAATAATAATAACAACCGCACTGACGGGGCTGCTAGCAAAGCGTCGTATAGGGAAAAATTCCCGTCTCGAAACAAAAGCTGACGCGAGTTAACATCCCTTATAGGCACTGATTCCCCCTTAATTAATTTCAAACGCCTCCGTCGAATCGACGTTCTCTTTTTTTTCAAGCTCTGGCGCGCGCGAGGGTTTACGGCGGGAAATTCAGATATTCGCGCCCTTACGTCCGTGAATATAAGTGGCCTACGGAGCGGGGAGCGGAACCCTTTTATTTATCATTCGAACCGAACGACGCGGAAATTTTTGGACGAGGCGGAAATGCGCGAGCGCGACGTGTAAATGCCAATTAGTTCGCTGAATCGAGTCGAGAGAGAGAGAGAGAGAGAGAGAGAGAGAGAGAGAGAGAGAGAGAGAGAGAGAGAGAGAGAGAGAGAAGCTGAGGCGATGGGTTAAATGAGGAGCTTTCTGCGAGTGGATCTTTGCTGGACGGTGTTGTCCTTGGAATTTTTACAAGATTGTGTAGTTTTCATTGAATTAAAGCAGTTTATCGAACTGAAATATTGCAAAATTATATCCCTGGTAGAAATCGATTCCACCTAAAAGCTATAGTAAATACCTTGTTTGTACAAAAAATAGCGAAAGATAGTCCAGTTTTCGCCCATCGATGAAACGGTTTTTCAAACATTTCTTAAGCATTTTTTAGTATAAACATGGCCTAAGGTATCAGTTATGCCATTTTCAAAGCCTTTTGAAGCTTGTAATCGTGGATTTAACTGACTAAGGCAAACTAGAAAAATATAGCTAGTTGGTTGAAATTTGTAAACTTTTTTGCATCTACTGTACGATAAAAAAAGTTACACAAAGTAAAGTCAATATCATGGTTTTGAGGTTAGGTCTATTCTATAAAATTCCAAGAAGGTAAGTTATTTCTAGCTATTTTCTTCTATATCTTATAGTAATTTCTGAGTTTTCTGGCTATATTAAATATTTAGATTGCTACCATGCAGGGATCTAGTTGATATCCATCAAGTGGGCTTGTACAAGCAAAATTGTACAAATTTTACTAAAGGTATAATTACCAAACTCTTTAGTAAAATTTACAGATATACTCTATTCCTCGATCCCAGTGTATAATCGACGACTTTTTATTGTACCTTCATCCTCAAAAGACGTCAAACACTACACACAGAAAAGAATCGCTTCCCGCAACAAAAGGAAAAGAAAAGGCGGAGAAGCACGAGATTACACACGCCAGTCCGAAAAGCTCGCGCTTCGATCTGTCGGATTAGTCGGACGAGGTGTTAATAACACGAGGGAAAATCGTCACTTCCAGCCTACACATTCAACCAAGAAAACAAAAAAGGCAAATCGCTTCTCGCAGCTCAAAAGACCCGCGCGATTTAGAAAGCGGCACCGATAATTACCCGTAGAAACTCACCAAGCATACTCGGCACATCGAAGATAATTAATGACTCGAGATTTGTCAATCGCGCCGCGAATGCGTGAACTCGCTATGCGCATCAAGCCGCTCAAAGGGAGGATCATTTAGTTTGACGGGCACACGTCGCGGAGGGATTTTTAAGCCGAGAGCTGAGAGAGAGAGAGAAAGAGTCAAGGCTGGAATCCCGAGAAACACGCCTCCCCGACGAGTCACGAGAAGGAGCTTAATTCAGGCCGTGAGTGGCTGCATACAGCGCCGGCTTTGACAGATGGAAAAATAACGAACGGAGATTGTTTTTTCTTTTTACCACACATACTCGCTCTGCTATTTCCGAAATAGCTCTCGATACAAAACCGCGACAATATAATCGAAAAACATTAGCCATAGCGACGCGTCGTGTTTAATCTCGCGACGTATCTGACGGCCGTCACGCCTATCAAACCGATCCGATACATATATTGTCTGTTTTTCCATCAACTTCTTTTTTCCACTGTGTATAATACGCGTACACGTCGGGCTAAAAACAAGGGACGTACACGCGTCGATCGAGCGATAGCAGGATTTTTTCGATTTGTGCCGCAGCATCGCCCGACAGGCCTTTCGCTGTATAAATATTTCCTTCTCACGTGTACATCCGTTGATGCGTCTCTTCTCTCTTTCGAGTTATGAATATTCCACACGCGCGTCTGTGTCTCGAGTCATTCTTTCTGTTTGCGTTCGGAGAAAAAAATACAGACGAGTGAGAGATAGCGACTATTATTGAAAATAGACTGATCGATTCGCTCATTAGTCTAGGAGGAACAATAACAGCGAGGAGTTATATTTTTACACGGTAAAAAGCAGCGATTCATCGTCCTTTGTATCAGCGCGCAGTTTGTTATGCAGATCATCCTACTGAGAAGTAAGAGCGCATTACACGCTATCTCTATGCAAACACAGAACTTCTCGTTAGCCGACGAGTTTTTCCAACACACTCGCGGTGTATCAATTACCCGCAAACGCATTTTCCATCAGCTCTGTCCTACGTAGCTGTCAACCAAGGCCTCAAAAGGTCGCGCGCAGACCCTTCCGCGAAAAAGCGCGCGCTTATTCAAATGCCGGCGTGTAACACCTGCACCCGCGCCAATCGGCTTCGAGCTCACTCTCTCTCTCTCTCGCGGTTATAAATCAAGCGATACCTTTCCACGAAGGTACGCGCGTTATTTATCGCCGTTCGTTAGCGCGGCGCACGTGTGTCCGACCACCGCTGCTCTCTCTCTCTCTCTCTCTCTCTCTCTCTCTCTCTCTCTCTCTCTCTCTCTCTCTCTACTCTCCAGTGTTATAGTGTTATACCTATACAGCTATACGAGTATGTATACGAGTTGGCCTTTCTCTCGTTCGATTTCAATCGGCGAATCAACCGGTTGGTCCATTGACGCGGCGAATCAGCGCTTTGTAATGAAGAGGTGGGGGGTTGCATACGTACAAGGCGCTGCGCGCGTTATTGGGAGCAGTTTTTTTTTCATTCACGATCGTATACGCTTTTGACGATTAATGAGAATGGATTATAACACCAGGTTGAACGGTTTATTATCGGCGAGAGCTGTGTGTATGCGGGGACGACTGTTTTGTATACCTGCGCCGCGCGCATTCTTCGAGGATTAGTGTCCGCTCGAAGGAGAGAGAAAGAGATTTCCTCCTCCTTCTTTCTTTCTTGCTTCGATATATCGGCGCGTTTTGCCTTCAGAGGCTCGATTTGGAAATCCAGTTTACGAACACACATTTGAATTTTTGAATAGAGAGAGAGAGAGAGAGAGAGAGAGCCGTCAAACAGTTCATTCCGAATATATTATAATTTCGACGAACAAAGCGACACGCGCGGCTCTATTCAGCGTTTCGCGCGCGACTTTTTACACCGCGAGAAACGCAAAAATAAAAACGAGAGCCCCCGCATCGTCTATATAAATTAAAATCCCGCAACTCGCGCGTATAGCATCGGAGACAAAGAAATATTCATACCCGCCGCATATAATTACGATATTCGCGATCTGAATCTCTCCGCGGGATAAAAATGCGCGACGACGATGCGGCGGGGAAAAAAAAGGGACACACAGGTATTATACACGGTTTCGCGTGCGCGGCTGGGAGAAAAAAGCCTGAGCATTGACGAACATCGCGCGAAAGCTCGGAGAATGGAAAAGCCGCGCGCTTTCAGGAATTTCGTGCCCGCGCGAATATATTATGTGTATAGAGAGCTGAGAACATTGAACGAGTAACATTTAGGTTTTGTGCAAGCGCGCGCGCGCGGAAATTCAAGAAAAAGGGCCAGATGCGGCAGTGTGTATGCATGTGTGTGAATTTTATAATTAGGAACGGATTTCAATGTCTTTGAATCGCGCGAGACTTTGCGGTATTGTGGAGGAGGGACACGAGCGCTGCGACTGACAAAAACGTGTTATAATATGTTATAGACGCGCCGGAGGCGGATTATGCATACGACTGTCCCCCTTTTTTCTAAGGGCCATTGTTCATTAGGCTCTTTATCAGCGTCTAATTAACCCCTCGCGGTTGTATACAGTATATTATAGTGTGTGCGTTGCGCGTTTCTCTGAGAAGGTGTGGAACGTGTACAAAAGGCTCGAGTGCGCGGGTAACCGCGTTTCAATCTAACTTTTCACGCGGATATTCGCGCGCGGGCGTATGATATTCCTTGTCTTACAAAACGCGCAAAATGCGCCGACTCGTTTGTGCCGTCGGCGAGAGCATAGACTCAGAGCTTTTTGAAATCTCTGCAGCGATGCTGAAAGAGCTGTGTGCTTTGCGCCAGAAAAGTTATATTCAATATGCGGTATTTTTGAATGGAATTATGCGATGCTTTGATTCGAAAAAAAAATCGTTATATACGTCGACTCATTTCGGAAAAATAAACAGAGCTCTGGTATGTTTCCCCATAGCCGTCTTGGCACGCGTGCGGCTCGAACATTCGGTTGTATATAGCAGCGCACTCTCACACCTTCGCGCGGCTAATGTCCGAGAGAGGTGCGCTGAGGAGAAAAGAAATTAATAGTCACGCGGTACATTCAGACGTAGTTTGGCCTGTCGATGCTGGCCGATAATAGAGAAAAACGCGGCCAATGCGGTTCTGAGTCATGTCTCGGCATTGGAGGAAGGTATAGAGCTGTATATATAAGCACATGGTTGATGCGTTGGGTGCGCGTGTGCGGGCTCGTCGGCTTTATAGTGTACTCCTGTAGGGAAAGCCTTTCACGGGCTGGATTATTAATTGGGGTTGAAGTGCTTAACGCTCGCGCCCGAACTGGATGTAATGTGGTTATATACGTATATATAACATTGCGTATATACGCGGCTCTGTTGATTATATATGTTGTGGATTTGAATGTCGCGGTAAACGTTGCGATTAACGCGTTCAGTGATTTCGTTTGTCTGCGATGGTTGATTTGGATGTTGAAGTTATTTTGTTGATTTTTTTTGGGGGGGGGGAGAGGAGGGGGCAGTCTGGGTTTTATTGCTGAAGCAGCATTAGGTCTGGTCGAAGGTTATAGTTTTAGCTCAAGTGAAAAATTTCTATATTTATGCACTGGACTCGTAGATATGAGCCATTTTGGACACCTTGAATATTTACGAGCACACGACCAAGTTTTTTACGTGTACTTGGACATACAATATGTAAGAAACACAGGTGCCACCTCCAAACCCTATGCCAACAAGAAGTCATGGCGGGTCAATTTCTAATTACCAAAAAATAGCCTTTATTGCGCGAAAAAATCGTTGGAAATGACCGTCTGTAGAAGTTAAGAAGTACTACATGTTTTGTAACAGCTTCGTATGCAAGGTCTAATTTAATTCTAATGTTAAGTTCATGTGACAATTCACGATGCCCTGGCACGAAAGAATGATGTCGTCTCTTTTGTGGTCAGTCGCCTCGTATACAGAGAGAAATAGAGTCTCTGGGGCCGATGAGATCGAAAGAATACAGGATTCTTGTCGATATTTGGTGAAACTGGCTCGAGAGTTGTCGCGGCAATAAAAATAGAACCGTAGCGCATAACCTCCTGTTGGGCCGCGGTGCTCCGGCGCGGAATAAACGTGTTATTTCGTGGTTGGCCGACTTTGATCTTCATTTCAAAAAATGTTCGGATCAAGCTCTGTATTGACGATTTGGCGCGTGGCTTGCCGGGGAGTGAAATGCGTTGCTAAGACGAAACGAGAGTTTTTTTGTTTTTCGGCATTGGGGACGAAGCCCTGGACGCGTTTGATCGGGAGGAGCGCGAGAACTTGCACACGGAGCGGATGTATTTTAATCGGATCAAGAAAATCTTTATCAAAACATAAATCACGACGAGTCTTCCTTTACACCGACACTATCAAATAAGTTATAAGCAATATAAAATAGGGTAAAATTTGTCGAAAATGCGAAAATCTGACAAAAAAGTAAAAATTGTGGCTTTTCAGGCATTTTTTTGCATTAACCATTTGATGTAGGAGAAAATTTGTAAGAATAATTTCGATTTGAAAATAGCATTGTCTATTGCAAAATAGTAATTTATTAATAACAAAAAAAAAAACTGACCGGTTTCGAACTTCCAAACCAACGAATTTCGATTAAATATCCCAAAAAGCATAAAAACCTCTCCAAGTTACACTGAGAGAACTATATATTAAAATTTACTGCATATGTAGGAAAAATTACTATATTAGATAGTAACGGCAGGTCATACTCGCTCCATGACGATTTTTACTATATTCATAGTAAAACTTGTTAGACTTATATTAAAATTTGTTACGTGTTTACTAGAAATTACTATATTATATAGTAAAAATTATTTAAAGAATTTCTCCGTGTGCCAGAAATTGAGGTTATAAAGTTGATTTATGCAGTAATCAGATACCAAAATCTATAATTTTTTGTTTATCTGGTATTATTAAGTGATAAAATATCATTCGCTGATATTATTTATTGATTGCGGTTAATTTATTATTAATATTAACCCATGAGTAAATGTGATTAATATATCAGATTTAAAATTTAGTACATAACAGTACTGTTTGAGTAAGTGATCAGCGCGCTCGACTTCCATTCCAGAGGTTCAGGTTCGATTGCCCAGCAAAAAAAAATAAATTTTTAAAAATTTCATTTCAGTATAGAAATTACTATCTGAGATAGTAAAATTTAATACAAAGCAAGTATAACCGTCCGTTACTATATAATATAGTAATTTTTCCTGCATATGTAGTAAATTTTAATATCTAGTTTTCTCAGTGTACCAAGGGGACCTATAACTTTACACTCAGATGGCACCAGCGCCCGGACCATTTTGTGAATCGCGCATGTCACGAAAATAAGGATAATCCACAATATATTACTTATTATTCAAAACTTCACATTATTATATGCGAAAAACTAATAGAAAACTTTGTCAATTTCCAAACAAGCAATCGACAATTCCTAATTATAAATTTACAATCTATAACTAATATTGTAAAATCCAAATAGAAACTCACCGGAATAAAGTGCTTTTGTCAAACCCACGCGCGCGCTTGACGGAATAAATCCAAAGGTGATACAGCACCTCGGCTCGACGCTCGCTCGCACATAAATCCGCGAGTCCGTACACACGGATCATCGACAGTCCAACAAATTCAAAGTTTCGATTTTCTCGCTTCTACAAACCTCTGCTCTGCAATCTCTCCTCTCTCTCTCTCCGAAATAAACCGGCTCGGCCCTTTCCCTACATGTATAACACACACACGCACATGCATACATAACAGAAAGAGAGAAGATTGATAGGTCCGAATTCCGCCGACGTCTATGAGCGCACACAGACGTAATGGATAGCCCCTGTCCGAGTTGGTCGATACGCTCTTAATGGATTCCGCGATTGTGCACTTTTTTTATACTCTGCTCTTAGCCGCTCTCCATGTCCGAGTGGGAGGGAGAGGTGAAATTTCCAGGGGATGTGCCCCGTTCGAGGAATCAGCACACCGCCGCGCTGATGAGATAACTTATTTTTTTCGGCCGCGGCGCTCATTATTCAACCCCTCTCGGACACACGGCTCGCCTATATATAGGTGCGAAGTGACGCGGTGAGATTCGAACGCTGGACATGGTTGTTATACATTTTTTTTTTCGCTTTCTCACTTCGGCTGTGAAAGGTTTTTTTCCGGCGTTTTAGGGCTGCTCTTAGCGAGGGTGTCTTCCTGTTTCCGTGAAAACGATGTATGTGTGTGAATAAAAATTTTCTGTCATCGGTTATTACGCGTGTCTATGGCTCAGCGATAGATGGCGCATCGCTGTTTTTTTATTTCCCATCAACGCTTTCCGCGGCCTCAGTGCTTATATAGAGGTGACCCCATATCCAAACTAGTACACTTGAACTGCTCGTGCTATAACTGCCTAAGATCGGAAGTTCAAGGGCTAAGTAGAACTTCTACGTACTGTGTCTAACGGCAAAACGCTATACAAGCTTACCTCGCGCCGTAAACTTTTTTTCGCCTAAAAGTGAAATCTCGCCTCCTAAGCTCGGTCGCGACCTCACAACGGAAATATAAATTACCAGAAATATTACAAAGTTACACGAGAGCGGCTCATCTGCAGGCCAGTATAAACCATTATCCGTCGGCCAGGACAGTCGGGAGAAGGTCAGGACTGTATAGAGTTACACAGCTCCACTTCTTATTATGTAAACCCCCCCGTAAAATTTCTACAACAGAAGCGTTGCGCGTCTGTTTTGCCTTCCCTCTCATCCCTCGGGATGGCAACAGAGCAGAGCAGAGCAGCAGCCGGAGTAGCAAAAAAAGGGGTTGAGGCACTATTTTTTTCCTCTTTCACCGGCGAAATCTTTCCGATTGTAAAAGCATCGCCTTGTATAATAATATAACGGTCACTTCTGCTGCTGCTGTAGAATCGAAAGTGTTGCGCCTGTGATGACGTAGGTTTACGGAAACGGAGCGAGATTTTCGAGTGTTTATTGTTATTACACAGACGCGCGCGGAGAACCGTGTGAAAATTCTCACCCCTTTTTTTTCGGGCTTTCGACGGTTTTCGCGGATATTCTCAACCCTTTCACTCCGCGATTCCAGGTACCAGTGTGCTATAACCCTTTCGCTCGAGGTATCGTCTTACGCCTGAGTGTCGTTGATCGATTTGAATTATAAAGTCGTGTCTTTCCGTACGTTATACCCGCGCAACTGACTTTCCATTCAGAACGAAATTTGCGCCGAATATCCGATAAAACACAGTCGTGGCGCGCATGACCCTTTTATAAAGAGAGAAGAAGCGTCGCGCAGGTTTTTCCATATCACGCTTTCATGCGCAGCGAAAAGAAGAATCCCCCGCTGTATCCCTCGGGCTCGTCCTCGCGATTCTCATGCAAATGGGGGTCAGTACACGCGGCGAATTGAAATAACATTAATCTACTGTGGCAGTCGCCTCCTGTCCCCGGCGATTATACATACGCGGAGAGGCATTTTCTGACAGCGTCGCGAATCGTGCTCTGTTTCTCGCATTCACTGCCTTTTTTTCTCTCCTCTCCTTCTCCTCAGTCCGACGAATAATCAAAGCTGGACGAGCCGCTCACACGGCGTCGTCCGTTATATGGCTCGGCCCGCGTGTCAAAAGACACGATCCCTTTTTTTGCCGCTCGCTCGCGCGCGCGAGTGTCTTTGATTGGGATAGTTTAATGTCGCGGTGTGATGTTGATGCAAATTCGAGCGGACGTGAATGGCATTGTCAGCGATGCCTTAGGAACGTCGTATCACACTTTTCGGTCATCTCGATGCAGTATATAGCGCGATGTTTGTTTTGTAATAACGCAGCGAGGGTTGACGCGCGCGTCGATGTGATTTTTTAAGGGCTGAGAGACTTATTCGGTGTCAAGTATTACGGGAGAGAGGGTTGAGGAGACGCATTATCTGCGGACTGACCCTGATGTCCGAGAGTGAGATGGTATGAATAATATATAATGGGAGAAGTATAGCAGCGAGTCGACGTTTTTGCTTCTTTGATTTAATTTATGGAACCGTTTCGCGTCCGAGTTTCGTCGTTTGTTTTACAAGTGTATAGGATATAGCCCAGGCGGAGAAGGAGATTAGGTTGTAAAGGAATATTTTTACAGGCGGTAATTTCTTAGAGGGCTAATAAAGTCATTAATTCGGCCTTACACTTAGCGCGTTAATAAACGATGTTTTAGAACTAGAGGGAACATTCATTTCGGATTTCGAGTTTATACGGTCTCTCGCGGAGCGCTGCGTCTTTTTTACAGCTGAATTTACGTTCCTAATTAGTCATACGCATTTTTACTACCTGTATATTGTAGCTGCGTGCGGAAACGCGGGACACTTTTGAAAATATGCTAAATTTTTTTGTGTTACGACTACCTATCAAGTGTCGATCTCAAAATCTCTTACAACTGTTCAAAGTCGAAATTCTAAGTAATGCCTTGACAAAAAGGCAAAATATCTTCTACGTTCTTCATGAAAAAATACACTTAAAACCATAAAAAACAATGTGCTATAGATATTATCGGAAACAATTATTTTTCACGCACTGGTCAGCAAATTATAAAATATATAACAGAGTAACAGAGTATGTTAAGAGGATATTATTATACGTTTCTAAGTGACGTTGCCTCGCTTAAGATAAGAAATATTTTAATAATATTTATTTATTCGATACAAAAGGCGGTCTGAATAAACAAGCAAGGTCAAATTCCAGCTATAAGAAGCTGTTTATCGAGTAATTTATATCAGATCGAGAGTAGTAGTCGACTGCAGTTTTGATATTAAAAATCCACTTCTTTGGTAAGTCTATATCAAATATAAATTCTTGTAATAAAATATTTTCTGCATTTTTGATATTCCAATTATAAAGTAGACGATATTTTTTAGAATAAAGATGCACATGTGTCTAACCATAAAGATAAGTTTAAAGTAACATGCGCAAAATCAAGCATCCACATAAGTGACTGGAGCTATTGTAATGACTATGCATGGATGTGTATGTGTGTATGAACACCGTAATATTTCTGGAACTACTCCGTCAATATCAATAAAATTTGACATGCATATCTATTTTTGGATTCTGAATTCGGGAAAAACTTTTTTATTTATTTTTTATTTTCTTAACTATTTTTTTATGACCTTTTTTTGATTTTTGAAAAACGCTACTTTGCGTTTTTTCAATCATCTCATTGTTACAAACAATTTAGCTAAAATGCATTTGAAAGAGAATAAAATTATCTACTATTCCTCGTTTGGTCCTCGCGATCGACCGCTTTGTTCGACAGATAAAAAGAAAAAGGTGATTTTTTTTAAATTCATATCTCTGAAATTAAACATCATAACCTCGCGAAAAAAATGATGTCGATGGGTCATATGTCAAACTATATCCAAACTATAATAAAATTTCAAGTGATTTGACCACTTATTTTTTCAATAATAAATCGAAAACTGAAAAAAATGAGTTTTTTTATGCCTCGATTATGTAAACAGGCCTTATTGCACTTGAGATTTTGGGAAAAAGTAGACATTTTATGTGTTTTGACTAAGTTCATTGCGCTGCTTTCAAACCTCTATCGTTCTTAAGATATCAAGGTTTCAATTTTTTTTTAAATTTTTTGATTTCTTATATCTCTAAAAAAATATAGTCAAATGATTCAAAATTTTATTTGGTGATTTACCATAAAAAATCTATCTGCTGCTAAAATTTTGAACGATTTCGTCAAGCAGTTCTCAAGTAAAGAGCTAAAATGTAAAATCCGATTTTTCTTAAAACTTTTGCTTCCTCTTATAGGGGTGTCATTGCACGTCGTTAAAGTCTCTCCCTATGAATTCATGTCATACTGATATAATCTGTGAAAAAAATTGACGGCAGTGTTCGTATTCTATAATAAAGAAACAGAGGGATCTGCAAACTTTTGGACAATGAACCATCCAAAACTTATATATTGAATTATGTATCAAAAACCACCTCATACATTAGCAGGCAGATTATACTGTAAATTAAAACAATATTTTATTTATTAGACCTATAAATTTAGTTGGAGGAAGTTACGTGCCAATGAATTGGCAGCGGTTCTTTTTAATTCGCGTCCAAACCGTTCAACAAATTTCAATCCAAAACTGACGCTTTCCTCGCCAGAACAATATACAAAAATGCGTCCAACATTGGTACTCCTCCTGGTAGTTGTGGTCGCCTGCATGCTGGTGGCCGAATCTCAATGTAACGATAGCGAGTTAGATACGCTTCTAAGAGAAGATGAGGGATTATATGAACTGGCCAGCGAATACCCCGACGATGGTCCTCCAGCAAATGTTCCAGATCAAGGATCCCATCAGCTACCATCGGAAGGCATTTTACCAAGCTGGGTCTAAGCAGGATCGTCGAATACCTTGTTTGATGATGTGCAAAATGTTAAAAATCATGAAATAAGCTATAAGAATGCCATGTCTCAGAAAAATAAATATTTTTAAACTGAAATCGTTAGTAGTCGGGTTATTTAGGTACAGGTAGTGCGTGGTTGGCTTTCGCTCAGAAAATTGCTGCTTCAGTAAAACAACTAAGATTGAAAATATTTAAGAAAGGAATTAATATAGTGTATATTTGAACAATATTTTATCTATTGATGGAACTATAAATGTTTTTTTAATTTTCAGGCAACCCACAAACTGCGAAAATGTCCCGCCTATTATTTGTCATCTTAGGAGTTGTCCTGGGAGTCACTGCAACTACTTTTGCCAAAACTTTCAACAGGAATAATTATTGTAGAAAGACTCGGGAAAAGGCTCGTATGCAAACTGTCGTTTAAGGAGAAATTTCTAACGAAGATGTCAAGTACTAGTGTCTATTTAAAATTTTCTTTCGATGTAGCCAGCAACATTTTTCAAAACCCTTAAGAACAAACAGCCAACGTTTATTCGAAAAATTACACTCTAAATGCCTGTTAATCCAATTCCAAACAGAGACTTATCCGACTACAACCATATACACCAACATCTACCGCCGTCCGGATATACACACAGCCACGAACTAACGACATCGTCCCCCATGCGGCGGCGGGTGTAAAGGAAGAAAAAGCGAACAAATTTGCCATTTAGCGAGACGTCAAGATAAATAGCAACAAATGGCTCGCGCTCGAGATGCACCCGGTGAGATAGCGGATTGGTCCATTGTTCGGGACCGCTAGAAACATTTCCGAGCCAGCGAGCTTCGAAGCTGCAGGGATAACACACTCAGCCGCGATCTTAATCCGACGCGGGGCAGGAAAAAAAAGAGATCGCGGACGAGTTCCTTCGAACGATTTTTTTATTCCAGCTATATAATACACGGGAACTTTTGATCACTTGAAAAAAAACTTTGAATTTGAAGCTCGAAAGACTATATAATGCAACAAAAGTACAAGAAGTTACAAAAGTCCCTGCGATGCCAAAGGCGCACGCATAATCTCGAGTGGATCAAGTCGACGCGAGGAGTAAAAGGAGCGTTTAACGGACGTGCGCGCGTTTCTCAGCCCTTTGGCCCTTTGCACGCGTAGCTCTGAAAGCTCGAGCCACTCGAGGCGAGAATTAACTTAAATCAACGGTCATTTACTCAGCATTACGCATACAGAGTCGAAGAAAAAAAAATATTCAAAAGTCCCTCTTTCAGCCAGACGAGTACAAGAGAGAAAGAGGGGGACGTTAGACGTCGACGACGACGATCGACTCTCGGATCTGCGATCGATCTCAGGCACTCGGTATTGTTTTCGCGTACGGCTCGGCGTTTCTTGCGCGAAAAGGAAAAATAATGGCGCGAGCGAGAGCTAACGAAAGGGGTGAACCGTGCGCTCATTGTTCGCAGGGGTCGGATCTTGATTCGCGCAGATTTTCTCTCTCTCTCTCTCTCTCTCTCTCTCTCGTTCTCTCTTCCGATTTCGCTTTTTCAATTTCGAGATTCGACGTAACACAATAGCTGAAAAACGAACGGATTTAGCGCTCGGAATATCGGGATTGAATTCGAGTGGGTTGTACATAGTACAGTCTGCTGCGAATAACCGTCTGTATATGCTGTTTACAATCTTCATCTTGTGCCGGGGTTTTGTGCAGCTTATATATGGATGGATCGACATTTTTCTATATACCGTTTTGGCGATGAAACAAAATGAACGGGACTGCTTCATTGTCGATTAAATTTCGGAGGGAAGAATTACTTGAAATTCGTGTACTTCGAGAAATGAAAGAGTCCGGAAGTTTTAAAATGACAGTTACTGCGAAACGACAAAAGCGTGCGCTATTCTTATCTCGAATCGTGGCTTATATTCGCATATTAGCAAATATTAGTACGAAGCAGTTACTCGAACGACGTTGAACATTGTTTGCAATTGTTTAACAACATTTTTATGCATGCACGCTCGCTTCACTATAGTTGAAATAGAGTCTCCTCAATTATTGATATTTATGGATTTCTGTCAAAGTGTCGATTTATAAGAAAACTTCTCACTTCGGAGTCATCGTATAAGCATTTTTAACTCAATCTCACCTCCTTCAACCTCACCAACCCATACAGTCTCCCTATCCACTTCAATCCCTTAACCACATCCCTCGTTGATTCCATTATCATCCTCCCGTATAATAGCGCCTCGCGCAATTAATAAACTTAACGTTTCAAGGCCATCAAGCCTCTGCAGCAACGGCGTAGCAGTCTCCCAGTAAATCACGGATTAACAGCGGCTCTTCGTGCGCACAAAACATCCACACTGCAGCAGCTATACACGAGCATAGGGCCACAAGCAGCAACAGCAGCTAGGTTGCATTCAAGTCTCTCTCTCTCTCTCTCTCTCTCTCTCTCTCTCTCTCTCTCGGGCACTTGTAGCCCATTGAGCTGCGCGAGCGCGGCCCACTATACACGGACACAAAGTCGCCGGGACACACGGCTCTCTCTACGTCCAGGGACGTTTAACGCCGCGTTGACAATGGCCCCCTGTACACGGACACTGCGGCCATTGTGGTCAATTGCGCGCGCGAGTGCCGTTCGCTCTACTACTGCTATATATATATGAATGCATATAGTATAGGTATATACGCTGCGTCAAAGAGTTGTGTAGACCACACGTGTGATGCTGTATAACGGTTCGCTGTAGGCATTGTTGCCAACGTCGGGAGATTGATTCGAGAGGAAGAGTTTTGACGTTTCCGATTTGAGAGGATCGGCTCTGATTGATTCGCTCGGTTATGCTCGAGCGAGATCGATGGAAAAGCTCGACGCGCAGCGATGCATTTTTTTTTTTTTTTGCACACACGATATTATTACGCTCTGAGTAATCGATTCCTATTAGTATACACTAACGGTACACACGCGGATACTTACGTAACGAGGGCCGAACTTCGTTCGTGTATAATTATACGGATCGAGCGTGTAAAAAGCGAGAGAGAAAGAGAAAAACTTCAAAGGACGCGACAAAAGGAATCTGCTGACTCCTTTTTCTCGCTCCAAGCTGGATTACACAGCGCTCCTGCGCTAGATCTTATATAGAAGCCGAAAACGACGACGATGAGGACGACTTAATTCTCAACTAAAAATATTGCGTTGCCGAAACGATTCTCGAAAAAGCCCATCCGTTATATTATACAGCGACGTGCGCGAGAGAAAGAGTATTGTGACGAACGCCCACACCCGCGAGTGTTGCTTTAATTGACAGGGCTTGATGCTCCTCTAGTTCTAAGGTAGAGAGACGCCTACTCTGCCTCTCGGATTAAAAGAGGAAACCGAAAGCGCGGAGGACGAGGGATCGACGCATTCTTTGGATTCTTCAGCCCTGAGACACACCTTGTGTTATTCGGCTAAACGGTGTGACTGATCCTTTTTTTTTTATTTTTTTAACGGGTATATTCCGTTGCGTAACGCGGATTGCGCGGGTTACTACAAAAATAAAATATAACTCTCGGTAATTTCGTACAAGCGCGGGCCAATTAAAAAGCGCAGTATAAACAGCTCTTTCTCCCCCCCCTCTCCCTTCGAAGAAGAAGAATCAGAGCCGAGATAAAAGACCATCAGCGCGGCCGTATCCATGTCTCTTTCTCTCACCTCCGCTCTCGAACCCACATGCATCTCAGGGCCCGCAGCAGGAGGGATAAGGCACCAGGCTGTCTAGCAGAGCCGAGCGAGTGGAATGTCTGGTATCCGGCTCTCAGCTCTCCAGATCATGACGGTCTGCCGCCGCATCATCTCACACGAAAATACTCTAACTCTACTCTCGGACGATCGGAATTCCCGTGTATGCGTGTGTGTGCACACGGGGCGAAAATTTTCGGTAAAAACGCAGCGACACGTGGCCTGCAGCGAAAATTGGCTGATTCAGCAAGATCCTCCCGCGTTAATGATCCGCAGCTTCTTTTTTTTTTCTCTCGGCGGCGTGTATACACATTGTGCCGATTTGCACGGCTGCCAATCGAGCGCGCCTTTATTTCCCGCTTCTTGTGTTATTATTACAGAGAGAAGCGAGGAATCGTAGCGCTCTTTACACGCACCGCGTGGAGGATTAAAAGAAAAGCAATTTCTCGCCGCGGAGCCGTGTTAAATTCGAGGATGAGAATAGAGCGGAGGCGTTTTAGAACAAACATTCGGATCAGATGCGTTTTTCTGGGTCACATAGGAGGCGTTAACGCTGAAATCAGAGAGTACATCGCTCGAGAATGAGAATAGAAAAGGATGTGGTGCACATCACAACCTAACGGGGGATATCCGGTGCTTTGAGGATGCTCGACCGAGCGAGAGATATTTTACTTATACACCTATTGTCGTTATTATTATATTTTTCGAGAGAGAAGATCGTTAAGCCGGGCGATTTTACACGCTTGCCATCTGGAAGCCTCATCGCGATCGTTTTTTTTTGTCCGTATTTGGATGCATATAAGCGGTTTCGCACAAGCCTTATATACGCGCGGAAACTCGAAAAGGGATTCTCGCAGTCACCCGATCTCTGTTTTTCTCTCTGTCACAATGGCTCCGGGGACACTCGGAGGAAATCGAGCCCCGGGCGGTACACACGCAACGATCTCTCGGACCGGCCCTCTCCCCGGTAGCCGATGCGATGCTTATCGGATTCTTTCTCTCTTTCGGACGCGTCGCTACCATTCCCTACGCCTTTTTCCTCTACAAGGGTTGAGCCTAGCACAAGAGAAATGATCGTTGTAATCGAAGGAATTACCAGTCACGGCCGCGCGCGTGCGCGTATTGAGTTATATATATATATATATATATATATATATATATATATATACATATATATATATATATACGCGAACAATTCGTCCTCTACTATATACGATCGCGTGCATCTCCGAGGGAAAAATCACGGAGTCACACAGCATAAGCCCGTGTGCTCATTTGAATAATATTTTCTAATCCAGCCTTCGCCAGCTCACGCCTTCTATATATACTGTGCGGATAGGTATAAATCATCGTAAAGTTTTATTGTATATAAGCGGCGCACGCGATATAATCGCGCACAAAAGTCGGGAAGATGAATTGTCCCGAGACGATATTTAGCCGGGAAAAAGCGGCGAGGATGACTGGCCGAGGATCGAGGCGCTGATTGAATCGACGATTGATTCGCTCTCTTCCATATAGCACACACTGACCGGCACAATAAACGCGTGACGCGTCAGCGCGGATGTTAAACGTTATGCGAGGAGCGAAGCATAGGTCGTTTGTAACACATCGGAGCCTTGTCTTCTCTCTCGACTCTACGTTCGTCACGGCTTCGCGCGAAACGTCCAAGCGGATGATTTATAATTAACGACCGAAACATAGAGTTTACTACATTATAATATACCATATAGTATAAAAGTATACGTTGCTTTTAGCATTCTCTCGATCCAGCCGGGCAGAAATGAGCCCTTAATCTTCCCGAACGAGTCCCGGAAAAAAATTTTTCCGCATCAATCCCCTGTGCGCTGCGCAGCGACTTCCGGGTCTACATTGTGTATACACCAGTAGCTCTTCTCACGAAGGGCGATCGAGATAACTCTCTCTCTCCCTCTTTGCCTTGGTGAAAAAACGAACGAGTTTCAATCTCGAAACCGTCTTAATTTTTCGACTCGACCCGTGCCCGAGGATGAGGAGAAAAAAAATTCGCGTACGACGGAACCCGAAGGGGGAGAGAGAGAGAGAGAGAGAGAGAGAGCATCGGTCGAGATCTAATTTATGTTAACGCGAGAGAAAGAGAGCTCCTCTCTAGGCTAGTGTAATGGCTTTTTTGCCGATACGCGATACTTTAAGCGCCTCCTGGAAAGTAGTGGACCGTGTGCGCAGGTCCTTTTTGGTGGCCAGAGATGATTAACCCTTTGAGCGACGGGGATTTTTTTCTTTGAAGGAGGTATAAGTGCCAGTTGACTGGTAATTTTCGCATAGAGTATGTACCTCGTGCGTAACTTAATCTGGGAGAGATGAGTCGGTCGAGCTTATGGACCGGTGAATATCGGGGTCGTGTAAAGTTATCGTTATTTCCTAACGTATAACGTTTGTCAACACAAAGAGCATTCATGTTCGGAAAACTTTGTCGTAAAAGTGAAAAATTCTCACAAACCGCAAACAGCCTCAAAGACTTCTCAATCGGCAAAGCCGCGAGTTAAATATTCTATACTCGTTTGCGGCGGTGTATTTGAAAAAAGAGCGCGCGAATACAAAGACCGCTTAATAAAAAAGAAATTTTTTCTTCAGTGCTGCAGCGCGCGCGATTTGAATAAGGGAAAAGGCAGTTCGAGTATAGACGTATATACGTCAAAAGTCGCGCGCTAAAAATTAATGGCACGCGTATATACGCGGCGCATAACTCTCGCGAGTCTAACTAACCGGAAAGAGAAGAAACATTATGTATAATCGGGGGAAGAAGAGCCGCGACCTCAAAAAAAAAAAAAATAAATAAAATAAACGCAGCGAAGGGAGTCGATCAAAAGACGACGGATCGCTAATGAGATAGCGAAAAAATGTGTGCTTCGCAGCTCGCTATTTTTCAGTTTTTTTCAAGCGCAAGCTCTCTCTGCAGCGTCAAAGCGTTATATATATATTTTTTTACCGACGGCTTGAAGATGTTTCCACGCGAAAATCCGTGAATTTATCGGCTTTTATGGGGCTACGCTGTGTGTATGCACGGCTGAGCAAAGTTTTTTTTAATGAATCGTGCTTTTCTGCGTTTGATTAATTATGCAACGAGTTTTATGGGTATAGACCTAATGACATTTGGTATACGGTTACGTATAGCGACAGCTTATCTAGGCATTGTATTTTAGAACCAGACAATGACTAATTTTAGTCGTGTACCCTATGCTTCTATAATTTAAAGAATAAGTCAGAGGTCAGCGTTTTTCTACATTGTAATTTACATCTTTGTGCATAAGAAAAGGAGTTGTAAAAAAAGGTAAAAGGGTTTTTTAAAAATTTCCTTACGGTTTTTTGAAGGCAACTGTCTCGCTGATGGTCAAATTTTAAAATTATAAAAACCCTCAAATAAACTTTATTTTCAGCAAACTATAATCGATAGATTTCAATCCTCTACTAAAGTACGAAAAATCCATTATAGGCATTGCCTTTATAATGTATAGAAAAAACCCTTTATCGGAATTTCCGTACCGAGTGTAAGCTTCTCATGCTTCAATTTATACCTAATTCTATCACCATAGAATCAGTATATAGAATAATAAATTTAGTATTTACCCAAGCAATAAGAAATCAATCCCACATATATTCTTTCCGAAGCTCTTCCATTTCCACATCATACCCACACCTCGGCGAATAATCAAGTCTCGCAAAAACAATAGCCAAACCCATACAGCAGCAGCAATCGAGTCGTCTCATCTCTCTCCCTCGAAAGGCAAAGTCGCGCTGCTATATTATACGAGTTCCACACGCGAGCCGCTGCCGCCATTCAATTCCTCGCATCTTCTCTTTCTCTCTACTCGGTCATAAAAGAATGAGCACGAAGGCGAGAGAAGACGCCTTTGTAGGCAGCGTTTACCACGTCAGAGACGCGCGCGCTGCCATTCACGCGGACCTCGTCATTGTACCCTCTCTCTCTCTCTCTCACTCTCTTTTGGCACTCTTGGCGTTTTTCTTATACGCTCGCGCAGAGCCGTGACATCTCTCGGCCGGCTTTGTTTTCGAGCTACAGTTTCCCTTTGTACAGGCTTACCTGCGAACAATGCCGAAGTCCGATGCGGACGTCGCGCGCGCGCGCGAGAGCTCGTTCTCTCTCTCTCTCTCTCTGTGTCAGAGCTGCTGCCGCTGCTATTATAAGGGAGATCTCCTCTCTGCGAAGGAGCGAGTCTGAGGTGAAAAAGATACAGGAGCTCTCTTGATCTCTTTCGCCTCGAGCTATGTGCGCTGCCGATGCTGCTGCTGCTGCTCTTTTGTGCGGATTATTCTCAATCCGCATCCCCTGACGAGAGAGTAGCAGAGAATCATTAGATATTAATAAGCAGCTTTGTTTAGGAACAGGTTATAGCCGGAGAAGCTTTCGAACGGCACACAACGGATTTCTCTCTTCTTTACGGGAAGTAAACACAGTCGAAAGTTTACGCTCTCTAGGCGTAGTTCAATTAAGTCATAAAATCTCATCCCTTCACTTCCTCAATGCCTCGTGACTTCGGCCGCGAGCGCCCACGTTTTTTCACAACAGCCTCTCTCTCCGAAGACAATAAAACCATTTCCGCTGCCGCCTCGTCGAGATTTTCATTTTCCCAAAAGACGAAGGCTCGTCGTCGCTCATATTTACGATCTTCGCAGAGAGAATATCCGCCGTGAAATACGAGTGCGCGAACGGCCACACATGTTCAAGCGCATTCGCACGTCCGGCGAGGATAAATCACGTAGTCCCGATCATAAAAGCCCAGAGAGCTCTCACCCCCCAAGGTCGCCCGAGCGCCCGTTAAAATAGGCAAATTTGAATATATGTATGTGTACATATTTTCCAAGAGCTCAATGGGAAAATCTATGTATCGCGCGAATATGCGCCAGTCAGCTATCAATCAGCCGTGGTCGACGCAGGCGTGGCTCGCGGAAAAATTGTCGAGGAGGATGTAGTCGTATTGAAATTGCTCTTTGCTCTGAGGAGCTGTTTTTTCAAACGAATGAATAAATCACGATCATCTCGCTTCACCGATAAAACGAGTAATTTATAGTACACACATACGCTCCTCCAGGAGTGACGCAATGACCGTAAATAGCAGTCAATTAACGACTGTTCCATCCTCATTGCACAATTTTTGACATGGTATTGTCGAAAAAGAACGTTACCATTTCCGCTAGACCAGAGCCCAATTATTCGCACACACAGAGTAGCCCAGCACGACTCCAAGCGAGCAGTCGTCGATCTCTGCTTTTTCAGCGGTGCAGCTCATCGGGCCGCGAGAGAGAGAGAGAGAGAGAGAGAGAGAGAGAGAGAGAGAGAGAGAGAGACGAAAACAAACAGGAGGTGGTCTCACTCTCTTCTGAGGAAGATTTAACTCGACGGCTCGCGCCGCGGGGCAAAAGTCAATTGCGCCTATAAACCCGACCCTTATGCACACGTTCGCCAGACGCGGCGCGAGATATCTCTCGACGCCGCGGTGGATCCACGTGCTGCTAGGAGGTTGTTAAAATTTTCGCGCTCGAAAATACCGGCTTTCAAGTGCACACTGCACGTGTGTTACGCAATATAACGACGAGGAAAAAAAATGTGAGACACAATCAAGGACCGATCAAAAACCACAATGCCGCTTTCTCTGCTCCGCAGGCAGCAGACTCTAGAGAGAGAGAGAGAGAGAGAGAGAGAGAGAGTCAAACGCCATTAGCGAATAGGACGCCTTATGACGTCGGAGCAGGGGTCAGTGTATGTCTGTGGAGGGGTGTGTGTGTAGGTAGACCCGGCATATGACGCATTATCAAACGCACGCCCGGCTAGACGCGCCCACACGGTAGTAATTGTGCGCCGACGAGCCCGGTTAAATGAGGCTGGAAAATTGACTGTTTACACTATTGTCCCTAGAGCCATTGAGAGAGAGAGTAGAGCTCCGCCGCGCTATGTACTTTTGTTTTGTGCGAGAGTAATGGAGCGAACCCTTGATTGCGCCGCTTCTGTGTAACATACTTACGTAACGATCGAGTTTGCGTAACGTCGGTAAAGAAGACTCGTGTAAGGATTACCGACGGAGCGTGTCTCGCAACATTTTTTTGTCCATCACGCATCAAAGCTCTCTCGGTCAAGAACAAAACCACACAGAAGTGCTCTCGTAAAAAAGGCAGCCTTGCCGCGAAGGGGAGCGAAAAAAAGAGGTGGACAGGCACTGAAGAGCGCGGAGATCCGCCGCTGCGGCGGGGGACGTCCTGCTGGGCAACGCTTGAGTTTATACACTGGACACACACGTGCCGCACAAACTAGCTCTCGAGAGAAGGCGGTTTCTTCTCGCGGCTGCGGAATTATCCTTCGCGCCTCTCTCGCTTTATCGGCCGGGGAGAACCTTGACCCCTACTCACTATTATATAGTGGGCGTCGCGCCCTGCACCCGGTGGTCCGCTGGATTACGTTATACTTGTTGAATGGGGAGGATATTTTTTCGGGCGTAAATATAAACGCGCTCTTATTATGAAAAATTTTCATACACACACATACACAAGTAGTGTCTCGCACACGCGATATATTGTGCGGGTATACAGGACGTACAAAGGGAAAAATCCAAACAATTATTTACGCGATTACGATCCCATTAAAAACACAGCTGAATGCGCGCGCGAGAAAGGCTGAAAAGCGCAAAGCCGCACAATGGTCGGGGGCACAAAGCCGCGGAGAAGGAAAAATCAATTTACCTCTCGCGAAGAACGAGAGAGAGAGAGAGAGAGAGAGAGATAAACAAACGGGATGACCGTCGGAAGAGGCCCCCGTAAAATAACGACACACGCACACACACACACACAGAGGAGAAAAGAAATGGGTGCAAATGGAGGCTGCTGCCGCATGCAGCGAGCGGAGAATGAAAATATACGACGCATGAAAGGGAAGAAAGGAAAACAGGCTCGGCGTATGGATAAAAAGAAGACACGCGCGCGCGCGGGAGGCGTCGAGCCGCGGTTGAGAAAAACTTACACACGCGGGCCCATTGTTATATTATACCCAGCACCAAAAATCATTTCGAGAAAAGTCCCCGTACGCACGAGAGCGATTATTTTTCGCGGGAAAAGAGCATAGAACAAAGCTCTTTCTTCAAAATTTATATTGTCCCTGGTGTGAAACCAAGTAGTAGTAGTAGTAGCCTCCCTTTTGTATACCTATACATAGAGTAACTTCGTAGGAGGCGGGCCGCATTGTGCGCGCGTCCGAATCGCAAACTAGCACCAGCAGAGGAGTATAAGGACGTCACGCGGTTTCCGAATCTCCGCGCGATCGCATAATGCGCCGTACCGGGAAAAGCGACGAGGCCACCGGAAAAGAGAGCTGAGAGAGAGATTCTCTCAATGGGAACAGTGCGGCGCGGCCTTTTTCTCTCCCTCTCATCTCTGATGGACCCCCGTGTGTCAAAACAGATGATTCGCTGTGGGTAAACAGTTTATGGTGGGTAACGTGAGTTTCTAGTCTCGCGAAAAGCTATCGAGGCTGTGATGTGAGTATCGATGAGAGGAAAGAATCTTTGTCTCAAAGTCACCGCGTCTTAATAATTAGTATTCCAAATACTTATATTATTGAATTACTATTGCAATTTTTAACGTGCATTTGTTAAATAAAAGTATTATTAACAATGATAAATTAGTTAAATGCAGGTATAGAGTTTAAAAATTGAAAAATTTAGTCGATGAGGAATAGAACACGAATTTGACGAACAAACAGACACTAATAATAATCTCTGCGTGAGTGTTTTGTGAAACTTTTATGTGCCTCACTACTCGATGACACATTCCAAATACATAATTCTTAATTGTTAAGACGCCAACTTTTTGCCAAAGATTCTTTTCTCTCAGTGATAGAAAATATAGTAGAAAAAGACGTGTCAATTTTACACGCGAAATATTCAAATGTATGAATACCCAAATCAAAGAGCTACTCTCGAGGGCAAAAGAGAGTAGCAAACGATGCGTATAAAAAAGTGTAGATATTTTATACCGGAGAATGGGCAACCAGCCATTTGTATTATGATACACGATTACACGAGAAGAAGAAGAAGAAGAAGAGAAGAAGAGGTGGAGAAGCCTATTTAGAAAAATGCAGCGCTTGAGAGAGAGAGAGAGAGAGAGAGAGAGAGAGAACGCGTAAGAAATCAAGATAATCGGCCGGTTCATTGATAGGTCCCGAAACATGGGAGCGGATGCTCTCTCTCGGGGGTGGAGCTGCGCCGCGGGAAGCCAGGAATTTTTCGGATGAGAGGCACTTCGTTTAGTGTACACGTATGTGTGAGAGGCTGAAAGGGAGAGGAACCGGCCGTACCAGACAGACTGGCACCGGTCAGCGGCGTCGACCAGTCTGTATGAAAAAAAAAATCCTCTTACAAGCTTCATCGTTTCGATCGCCGAACAAATCGTGTGCAATACACTATTATAAAGATCCGCACGCGCGGCCTTTCGAAAACGGAGCAGGTCGATTCCGGCCGCTCCTCCCGATGGCGCCACGTATTATCGCACTCGCGGCTCTCGTTGTAATTACGCCACTGGCACACAGTAGCGGCGGCGATTGTCCTCCTGTGGAAACAGGGCGACAATGTCGCCGGCCATCCCGCGACTGTCCAAATACACAAAACTGCACATGCACAGCGCGAGAGCTCACAATGATATAATCCCGGCGATGCTTTTCTCTCCTTTTGTATATACATCGTATGCGCCTTTGTCCCGACAAAAGGCACAATGATATCAGTGGCACCTTCGCTCGCGCCGAGAGTTTTTATTCCATCTGTGAGCTCGTCTTTCTCGTCTGCTATTATACTATTATATTATAGTCTTTCTCGTATTGTCCAGAACGACGAGGGTCAGTGTTGGAGACGAGTTTTTCCCAAGCTACGAGAGAGAGAGAGTCATCTGCCTATCCGGTTTTGCCATATTTTTCGGGAGGCGCGCGCGCCTGCGAGTGAAAGGGGCGAAAACACTTTTGTCGTGGAGCGACACGAGTCATTTATGCGTTTTTATCTTTCGCCTCGCAGGGGATCGCGCTCTATGTGTGTCTCTATGCGGTTTTGTGTTTTGCATGATTATTGGCGCGCTGTTCGAGTGGTCAGTTTAATGCCCAGACTGGTATACATTGTGATTGAAATTTTACGACTTTATGTATAGAGCTTCTATCTAATTTCATTGTCGGCTTGTACGCATGAATTATACGGATTGAATGGTCAGCGTTTAGAAAAAAAAATGGGCTAGTTAACTCGTTTATATGGGATCTGGCCTATTATAACGCGATTCGTTTTGATGCGCTAAAGAGTCCGATTTTGTTGTGGAAACTTTACTTACGTTTTTTAAATTCATAGTTAAATGGCTCACGATAATTGTTTTTAATAACGTTATGTAATCTCCCATTCTACTCTAAAAAATATGGTAATCATTCTATTCGTTCTCCGATTGGTGTGTTTGAATTCCTAACCTCAAAAAGTGAAAATTGGGAAAATACGCAGAAATCCCAATCTTTTAAAATTAAATTTTAAAGCTAATTCTTCACCAAACATTTTTATTCCAAAATGCAATTTTGGCCTAGCCCCTGATCGTCACCGATCAAACCCTGCATATCTCTGGCAAGCGAAGATAGGTGGCGCATGGACACTTTTCCATTTCCCTCATAACAATATGTGCGCCGAAGTGTAGATATAGCAGTGTGCCACCAATGCTAAAGCTGTCCATTTTGGCCTGCTGCTTGAGCTGCTCATGCCATGACTGCTTTAGATTCTTGAGACATGTCAGTACACTAATTCCACAGCCTGCAGCTTTTACTAGAAGTATGTGTAGAAAACTCTTGCAGACCTATAGCTTCGATTACATAAATCAATCGCCCGCATTACATCACTCCGTCATACACGCATTGTCGAGAGCTTTCAAACGTCGAACAAAACACACACACACCTATACGCGATCAATCGGTACACAGCGGGCATTCAGCTTTCCGCGATTCGGCCGCGCAGGAGAAAATCAGAGAAGAGAAGAAGGAAAAAAAATGAAAAACACAAAAGAGTCGACGCAGGAGAGAAGATAAACATCGAGATCTTGCGGGACAATATGTTCGAGATGAAAGAGAAAAGAACGAATCTTTCATTACACGTATGGACCGCAGAAGTGGAATTTTATCGGCCTCGTCGACTCCCCCAACCGTAAGGGTTGCGAGATGCTTATCGAGGAGAAAAATCGAGACGTATTTCAAAATTCTCATTCGAACGTTTGTACGCGTAATTCAGTGTAAAACGACACTTTGCTTATACGCAGACGCACGTGTGTGTACAGCTAAGCGGACGTAATTATGCGCTTTGAAACGAGCCTCTCTCGACACAATGTGCGCAGGAGGCGAGTCGCATTGAAAGTCGAGTATAGTGACCCTTCCTGCATGTGTGTGTGAGTATGGTATAGGCGATAGGCACTTTTAACGCGTAATTAATTCATCGTCTCTCTCTATCAAGCAGGATTTAGCGCGGGCGTGTTTTAAGCAGAAAAAAAACAGTTATCAGCCGGCGGGAATTTCAAACGCGCGTACACGTATCACAACCGAAATTCCCATAATCCTCGAGCAAAACTCTCTCTTAAGCACTCTCGATAAGCACCGGCGAAGTAGACAGCCGTTCCCGCAACCTGTTCCCCGTGCTACTCCACCACACACTCGAGCTAAACGAATCAAATAAAATCGAATCGGCAGACTGGCCAAGGACAATAGCTTTTTCACCTATTCCTTTGCTCATTTCTCTCTGGTTCTCTCCCACAGCATATCTGGGATAGGTAGCCAAATAAACCCAGCGGTGAGCTCGATTTCCCGCGGCTATATGTATGCCCACATACACCCCGAGCACCTGAGAGGCTCGAGAGCCGTCAGCCGACTGGATGCGTCTCGAGTATGCGCCGCAGCGCTGAGTATAATGAAGCCGTTGCAGCTGCCCGCGCGCGGTATTAAAAGTCGAATCGATCTTAGCTTTATTCGTGTGTGTGTGTGTGAGAGAGAGAGATTTTTGTGAGAGCTTGACTTTATTGTTTCTCTCGATGAAGGCAGTCTGTGCTCTAGGGGTTGCGTGAATGATGCAAATGTCGTGAGAGAGATAACGCGCTGCGGTTTTTCGTTTCTCACATTCCTTTGTATAACGCGGGCGTAGTCGTCGTTGGGGGCTGTGTGTATAGAAAATCCTGAGTACAGACATTTTCGGAGGCGAAATAAAATTTTCAACGACGAAGATCGACGGTTTAACGAATCTCTTAGGTCCCTTTCGGTGCAGGGCACAAAAGAAAACACACAACGTAATTACATCAAATCTATCTTCCCCGGAGCACAATAGGCTCGAAGAGCTCGTGTTTTCCTCTCTCTCTCTCCCTTGCGCGCACGTAATTTTCGCGCCAGCTCTCGTGACGTGCGCGCGAGAAAATAGCCCAGAAGAGGGCGTTTAAAGTGTGTCTCTCTCTCTCTCTCTCTCTCTCTCTCTCTCTGTGTATACGTACGTACGTACTCCCAGTAGAGATCGGAAGGGGGTCTGCGGCTTAGAAAATGAGATTGTTATCGCCGGCGACGTCCCCCGACGACGCGACTTTTGGCTCTCTCTCTCTCTCTCTCACCCCTACACACCGAGCATTGTGCCCGAGAAATAAGTCCATTTTCGCGCGGCGGTGACGGCATATCGCTCGCCGGTGATGTGTGTGTGCATGGAAGAGATTGAAAGGGGATTTTCGGTCTGTGGCGAGGCCGATAAATCGAGAGCCGCGCCGCGTTTTTGGGCATTAGTGGCTCTTTGTTTCTTCGTGTGATGGGACGAGCGAGCGAGCGAGAGAGAGAGAGAGAGGCTGTACTGTGCGGGTGTATCGTATATACGGGGGGAGAGGTGTGTTTTGGTTATACGCGACGTCGCTGCACAATGGACGCTTGATTTTCGACGGCTGATATGGTTTTTTATGCGTATTATTTAGAGGGAGGTTTCTTTTGCTCGCTTGTGGCCGTTGATTTCACTTGGTCCGAATTATACTCTGAGATTTAAAATGCGGCAGTTTGGCTCGAAAACTGGCCGATAGAAGCAGAGATTAATAATCATAAGAATAATTTTCGAGTTGTCGAGTACTGGAAGTTAAAACTTTAGAATTCAGGGCATCTACCAGACCAACTAAACTTTTTTTTTGGTTTTTTAAATCTGCATCGCCGATGACTTGTCAAACTTTTTTGCAGGGCAGTTGGAATTCTCTTATGGGAATTATTCAACACAGGAAAAGTGAGCGAAAACTAGCCATGATTAAACTTTACCCACTCGGTGTCTGTATGCTAAAGCCAAACATGTGTATTACTAGGATCGAAACATTGGAAGAGAGCTTCAATCTGAGAACTGGTGGGTCAACGATGGTTGCCTAGGTCAAAAGTTGTCTAGGCTCAAAATTATCAAAAAATCACGTGAACTCCGATTTTTTACGAAAATCAGCTATATTTTTCTATTTTTTAATATAAATTCTTATAAATTTTTTGCGTAAAAAATCGGTTTTCAAGCCTAGACAACTTTTGAACTAGGCAACCATCTTCAACCCACGAGCCCTGATCAAATTAATTCTTTTTTTTTATTTGATCCTATTGATACACGTTTTTGACTTGCGCCTTCAGACAAAATTTGGAATTTTTTTTTTGTTTCGTTTATTTATAGCAAGGGATCGACGATGCAAAGAACCAAAAAAGTTGGTGCGGTAGGTGTGTCCTAAATTTAAAATGTCCAACTTCCAGCACCCGAGCTGTTTCCACTTGTTGGTAAAATTGAAAACGAACGATTTCGTAGGAAAAATCGACATTATACGCCCTAGCGTTGTCACCTTAAATAAATTCAAAATTGAGGAATATGCATCGAAAATAACTCGATTCTTTTGAAAATTTTTTACGTGTTTGTTTCATTTTAATGTACAAAAACGTGATAAGCTACCAGAGTCTACGACGCGGTTAGACCCTAGCGTTTGAAAATCACTTTGAATTTACTTTTTAGTCAAACATCAATTCAATTAACGCTACGTCCATACATCATAATTTTAATAGCGGATTATTACGCTTTTACCAAAAAGAAAAAAAAAATGCAAATGAGTATAGCAATCGGACTTTTACACTCTGCATACCACCTCACGGCGAAACCCTCCGCAATAATAAAGTTACGATGAATAGCGCGCGTGGATTTCGCATGAATTTCCAAGCAGTCCGAAAAATACTGCGAGAGCAGTAACGCATCGACGGACCATTAACGCGCGTAAAATTCGAATAGAAGCCCGATTCTTCACGCTCTCCAGGTCAAACAATAGGACCAGTCGTATTTAACATTCAGCATCAGCGGCACATCTCGCGCGAGCCTCCTAGAGAGCAGAGAAGAAGAAAAACCGGCGGGAGAGCCGCACGTTCATAAGAAAAGAGAGAAAGACAGAGAGAGGGATAGGAAACGCTGCTGCATTGTCACGGTCAGGTTGTGCCGCGATTGTTCGTCGGTGCCAAGCTGTCTGGCCGAGCAGAGGCGCTGACCGCTCGAGAGAGGAACGTTCATATATTGTGAAAAATTTTTCGCCGAATTAACGCGCGCTGTCTTGTATACCTATGTATACGTATATACCTGTGCGTGTCCCTCTTTTTTTCTCTCTCTCTCTCTCTCTCTCTCAGGCAGCGAGCTCTTTTATTTCTTTTATTTTTTGTGTCCGCTCGCGCGCGCGCCCATAGTTGCGGGATGTTTCTCTTTTCTGGGAAGAGGAGCCCATAGACTTTTTCGGACTCTCGCGTCGCTTCGATTGCTTCTAGAGAATGGGCGAATTGTTCATTACGTAGGAAAGATTTAGATACGCTCGGCTTTTTTTTATTCTTCTTCCTCGGCTATACTTTTTCTGCTGCTATATAGCTGCTGGTCTATAATAGTAGTCGACGATCTTTGCTTTCGAATTTGGTGTGACTGGTGGTGTATAATGGAGCGTCGAGAGATGCGGCACTGTTTGACTTGGAAAAGAGAAAGGAATATTTTCGTTGGCTCTTGAATGCGGGCTTTGTGAGGCTATAGCCGGTAAAATTATATGCGTGCTGGTGGCCACTGCGGTATTATATATTTCGGATATAAAATTTTTAATCGTTTTCCTATGCGCCTGAATGCCGTAGCACAAAAGGCACGTTTGTAATGCCTGCTGTTTGTGCTGTTGCGTCATTCTTTTTTCTTGGTAAGTGCGTCTATTATCTTTACGTGTATTCGTGTGATTCTATTTACGTGGAAGTGTAAATGAATGAAACTACAACTCCCAGTATTTTGGCAAATTTTCTATTTTTTATTTTTTGTTCAAGTTTCAAATTTATTAATTGTTTTACCCGTTGTATTTTATCTTCTGAAAGTTCTAACGTCATTTTAGTTGAATCGTAGATAAATCCTAATTATTTGCAATTTTGACTCGGAGTCAGATTACTCTTTTTATAGTTCATGATAAAACCTAGTTTTTCTAAGAAAATTACAGTGGTCGAGACATTTTTAAGGCATTCTCTGTACGATATTCCTAAGAGTAAAAAATCGTCCAGATAAACACTAGATAATAAGCCTAATTTTCGTAAATACGAAACAACCGGTTTCAACATTTTTGTAAACACGAACGGTGCTATATTTAAGCCGAATGGAAGACAAGTCAATTCATATAATTGATTTTTGAATCTAAATCGCAGGTACTTTCTATCTGATTCGTGTACTGAGATCAAATAGTAGGCATCTTTCAAATCCACCGTTGCCGTGTACGCGTTTCGTGTTATCAACTTTTTAACTGTTATGGCGTCTTCGATTTTAAAGTGACTTGTGAGAGTATACTTATTTAGCTTTTTCAAATGTAAAATCAGTCTATTTGATCCATCCGGTTTCAATCTTAAAAATATTCCTGATACAAATTCACCGGGAGTCGATTCGCATTTACGAATTGCGCCCTTTGTTATTAATTCGCTAAGTAACATTGAAATTTCGTGCGTTTCTTGGCTATTCCAGCTTTTCGCTTTGGGTTCTTTAGATTGCGCAGGCTTTTCCTAAAAGGGAATTTTTAAACCCTTAATCCAAAACAAGATTTTCGGATCTGACTTAATTTTTTGCCATTCGTTGGTAAATAATTGCAGTCTGCCTGCTACTTGACGTACAGGTGGCTCTAACGCCTTTGATGTCGATTCTCGCGGTCTCAATGTCTCCCTGGCCGTGATTGACGATGCGCTTGATTGTTCATCTTCTTGTACTTCTCTGATCGGTACCCGCTCCACGTCCTTCTCTGGCGATTGTCTCGTTGACGGGGCGGGTTGTTCCCGTTTTTTTAACCCTGATTGGTCTTTTGTGATGCGCGTAAGTCTTTCGCAGCGGCGTCCAAAGTTTTAGCTGATTTCACAATGTCATCCAGTTTTTCGCCGAACAAAAATTCTCCGCAAACAGTTTGGGCGATAGCGTCTTTGTAGGCAGCATTTATGTTTGATGAAGTTAGACTTCGACGAATCATGGCTTCGTCTCGTTGCAAGTCCGCTAATAATTTTGATACATCGTTGAGGCATTCGATGACTGGCAAGTCGACCAAATCTTTTCCGTTTTGGATTAGCGTCATATCGGCTTTTCCAACAGCTGCGAGAAAGGCCCTGATTTTTTGTTGTTTTGAAATTATGCGCTCGTCTCTTGCAATGGCTGCCTGCGGCATAACACGCTTTATTTCGGCGTTCATTTTAGGTGGGTCATAAAAGAGACAGTTCTCTGGAGTTGGATATTTTTTAATAAGGTCAGTCCTTTCCTCCTCAGTTAGCTCATACGTGATGACGTCTTTGTCTCGGACTGCTAGCTCGGCGTGTAAAGGCGGAGCGAGAATTTTTTCCTCGTGAGTTCGTTTTCCAAGCGCGGATAGTACCTCTGTACTCAATGGCGTCTCTTTCTCACCGCCTGTCGCGCCATCTTTCCCCGGCGTCCGTGATGTACTCCTGTTGGATGAGCCTGACGATGTTGAGTCGTAGCTATCGTTTGTAAACGAGAAAAGAACCACCAAACGGTTGCGTAAGCTTCCAAACGTATACGTTCTGGATTTTGCAAGTTAGCGCTTGCAATTTCAAACACGCTTTAATGTCGAGCGATAGCTCGGATATACGTTAGAGTCTTCGTTCTATATCTTGTTTGTATATGGTTCCTACAAGACTTCAATACCTCCAGTAGCTGTCCACGGAGGACGTCGAATAGCTTAACGAGCTGCTGTCATGGCGTCGTTTTATGTAGCGTCGCTTCTCTTTCTTGTGTCTTTGTTTCCTCGTCTTTTTCCCCGAGTGTTTGCGGCGTTTTCGATGTCGTCCTCTCGATTCGTCGTCACTTCTGCTCTCGTCTCGAGGTCCTTTACGGGCCATTGGTGATTTTTCCCTTGATTCTTCTAACAATCCTTTTCCTAACCTTCAAATGCACGTGGCTTCATCGGCACAACGCGAAGGAATGAGAAACGGTAACGCGGGCATGAGAGAGTGGGGGTCCCGCGTGGCGAGGTGGGGGTATTTTCGCTCTTTTGAGCGTTGAACATGTGGCGACATCGGGGAGGGTTGGGGGTACTACATTTGATCACGAGGAAGAGGCGCGCAATACAATTATGGATTTTGTGCAACTGAATGGCAGATTTGCGGTTCGATTCCAGCTTTCACAAGTTTTTATTTGTTCGAGTATTGAATATACTATTTGTTTGTATTTTTAAAACTGATAATTCAAAATAGTTCTATTATTTGTTTGAATATAACAGAATCTGTAAGTTTGTTGTTGGGAGCTGTTAAAAAAAAATTAAAGTAGGCGAAATTGCCACAAATTTCAGATCAGATCATCATAACTACTTAATATTCAACTTATCCCATCAATCCTGTACATCCACGACGACATCGCTTAAAACCAATAACGATCACGAATACTCACCATCGAATTTTCAAAGTCCACTAGCGCAAACACACCCGCAGCCCATTTTCCTCGGACCACGCTGTCGTTCTCATTCCCACCCTGTTGTCTATACTCGCTCTCTTCTCGGAAGCCCGCGCGCTTCCACAAAACTCTCTCTCCATCCGCTGCTGCGCATCTCAACACCGAGAGGCCCACTTTTCGGAAGGCAAGCGAACTAAGAGAAAAAAAGAGAGAAGAAGAAGAAAAGGAGAGGTGCGAAGAGAGAATGGTGTGGGAAGAAAAGGAGAATGAGAAAAGGCGCGGGGGGTGCAGCAGCAGCAGCGCAGATAGAGAATGGACGCAAACGCAATAAGTTATATCCATTCCCGGCTATAGCTGCCCCCCCCCCTCCTCTATTCTCTAAAGGAGAGCCGCGATGGGGCAACGGGGTGAAGCCTCTCGGATTTTTTTTTCGATTCCTGCGCGAGTTTTTCTTTCTTCGGAAATATTCGTGCGCGCTGCAGGATTTTAATTTACGAGCTTGGGTGACTGAGAAATCGGCCAAATCGGTAGAGTTACGGCTATTATTACACGAGAACTCCTCAAGGCGCTAAACCCTATCCACACATGACTCTTCTCTCTCTCTCTTTCTCTCTCTCTCTCTCTCTTTCGCTTTTTGGTCAAGCGTTTAACAAGCGCATTCTTCGGCCGAGTCAGCCGAACGCTCGCGCGCCATAAATCGCCGATTCAAAAGTAGAATAGACGCCCCCCGACAATGGGCCGTCTATCCGGTGTATTTTTGTCCCTCTCTCGCTCGCGCGCATATAACTGGCCCGGCGCAGAAAACAACAAAACGCAGTGAGAGAGAGAGAAAACAAAAAACCAGGCGCGACCTCGATGATCCACAGCCCTTCCGCTCGTGCCTATTTCGATCCATCCGCGCTGTGTACAACAACTCCGACAGCAGTGCATTCCGCGGATTCCGGGTCAGTGTGCACTGCGAATAATCGATCGGCAGTTAGATCCTTACGTCACCTGCTCTCGCGCCTCGATTAAATGGATGATTGTTGTTCCAAGGGATTTCCAGAGCATTACCTCGTGTATTATCGTTGCAATCGAGCCGGACTGTATAAACCTCTATGGACAAGAGTCGAAAAGATCAAAACCAAGTCTACTTCTCGCGAACAATACCACCGCACTTCCTCAGCTTTTCCGGCCGCTATTTAAAGCCCCGAGCGCCTAAGACCCGAGAGGCGCGTTTTCTCACGTTCCGCACACCCGCCGCGCGCGGAAATGCAATTTCGCCGGGGGCCCGACAATGCCGGCTCTGGTCTCGAAATAAATGGCCACCGGCACGTCGCGTCACCTGTCAACCGAAGAGTTAATAACGAGACAATGCCGGGGGACAAGGGGCTGAGCTCTCTCGCTGCTTTTCTTTTATATTGTATTATTATGCGCCAAAGAGGAGGAGGAGGAGGACACCCGTCGCGAGTCGATCACCGCGGACGAGCTATGCGCTTGTCGTGTCCTTTTCGGACGTATCGACTGGCTTGTGTTTTGGGCTGCGCTGCAGCTCTTGTGTGTGGAATGCGTATGATATTCTCTTATCGAGGAGTATATCGAAGTGACTAATCGAAAAGCCGAGTGTAATCCAAACACAGCTTTCGGGGCAATATTATTATTACTGTAAACGCCGACTCATACGCACTACACGTGAAAAATTAAAAGGCTCTCGCCCTGTGTTTTCTTTCCAGGGAGAGAGTCACGCTATTGCTTTTTCGACGAGCAACAATTCGCGGAGTCACTTCCTCGCCTTAACTCTCTCTCTCTCTCTACTTATATACAAGATCGCGCTTAGATAATAATACAAACGAGCGATTTTTTCCTTCAACTTATTTCGTCGAACTTAAATAAAAGTGTCCCATGCGCGCAGAGTTATACCCGTCTGTTTGAATATGCAAAGGGCCGAAAAGCGCGCGCAGCGCGTCGTTATTATTTCAGGCGTTATATTCTTCTTCTTCTCTTCTCTCTCGCGACCGCAAAAGGCGCGAACGAGAGGCTGCAAAGTCCGTCACTTATTTATGGTCCAGCAGGTCATTACAGACGCGACCACAATGTGCGAGCGCCTCGAAACAAGACGTAAGCTAACGTAATTCCCAAACCGATAAATATGTCAGGTGTCATCCGTGCCGCGTGATTTCGGGCCACCTCGTCATCCCTTACGCGCGTCTTCTTGACGAAAAAAAAGGAGGAGAAAAGGATAGGCGTGTTTTATGCGCCGATAAAAATTTACTAAGACATTCTTACGACTATTATAAGAATACCTCGAGAATTGAATTATCGAAGAGACTTTATATAATACGTAACGCTTCCGATCATCGGTAAGAAAAAACGGGCATAAATAACGGCTTATGTTTCTATTATGCATCGCCCCACGGGGGCATCCTCTCTTATCTCCGCTCTGTGTACGCTACCTCTGCTGCTGCTGTACGTACGCCCACGTCGAGCTGCTCACAGATAGCCATCGGCGGAGATGCCACCTGGAGCGCGCGAGAGGTATCCTGCAGTGGTTTTTCCAGAGGGGGGGGATCTCGATTCGTTATATTCTTTTGTGGGGTACAGAGTCGCGATTAAATTCCTTATTTACAGCTCAATTTCGAGAAAGCCCCGAAAAAACGCCTCGAAGAGAGAAAGACGCGTATAAAGGAGGGCTTAAAAGAAGCTGAGAAAGAAGGAGAAGAAAAGAAAAGGCTGCGCTCGCTCGGACGAGACGGACGCGTGTGTGCCGCGGCAGACAAACTGGCGTCGTGCCCTTCCTCTCTATAATGTGTGTAGCGTTGCTACGTATCCTTTCTGATTGGCTTCTTTATATGGAGCTGACTATAAACGTTGGGGATCCGAGAGTCGCTTCTTTATAAGGCTGTCGGTGTGTATTTTGACGCGGTTGACAAATTCCAATAGACCGAGTATAACTGGGCCATGTAGGATAGCATCTCGAAGAAGCTTCCCAGAGAGCTCACCTGTGTGCAGAGTCGAGAATAGCGCACGTGTCGAAATTTATGAGCTTAGACGCGCGCCTCGCGAAGATAAGTCGTTTATGGAGGCTTATCTGCTGGCTAAAGGATTATTAGATGCCAAACGGACAATGGATCGCGTGGTCTCGTTAGAGCCGGACTTAGTGACAAAGGAGCCGAGCAGATGAAGATACTCGCGGCAAGTGTGATAAACTCGCGAAATTTCTCACGCGTGTGTGTGTGTGTGTTTGGGTTGAGGTGGAAAAGTTAGGTGTACACGCGCGATTGTCTTTTGTTGCGTGGGCGTGATGTATCGGATTGGGTTTGTGCTTTTTGAATTACGACTTCCGTGTACCGGGGGCTGCTGGATCGCTTTTTGATTTTTTCTCGAGGAGACCGACGGTGCAGTGATTAGTTTGATCGCGGAAGTGGTTCGTTTGGAGTGTGTCAGGTTGGATTTCGATTGTGAAGAATAGTGGCGAAATCAAAATTTTGTCAATTTAATTTTTTCATAGAGTTAACTTGAACAATGAAGGTCGATCGCAGTAAGAAATATTGACACTCGTTTGTTAATCATACAGCATAATTTTTCCTTTTCTTTTCGGTTGATACATAAACTTTGATATTTATATAGAGGAGAATGACTGAACAAAATTAAATAAAATTTCAAGCCCTAAAATTTTTTTCGTTTTAAATCTTTACCCTTTCTAATTTTTATTTTTCAAAATGTTTACCCACGTACCCGCACTGAAATTCTGAATTCTAAAGGGAAAATATCGAAATAGAAAACATCACGTGTTCATAATTATGGTATTTCATTTTTAAAATTAATTTTTTCAACAATCTTACCTTTCTAATATCTACTATTTCACCCCACCCAAATCTCATCACATCCCGTACAAAACACAAACCAAACCAAAATCCACCCATAACTAAAGCTCGTCATACACACACAGCACACATCTGCATCTCCCTCGCCCAAACACATCGAATCCCCGGTAAACCAATCCCAGTACACGAGTCTTATCCCATCGCCATAGCGCGAGAGCAAGGGTTCGCCGTCCAGTCGCTCGCGCTTACAATGGCGCGTCTCAGAGCAGCAGCAGCAAGTAGTCCATACACATACAGGGTCCACGTGCTAATTGCCGGGCCGGTCGCTTGCGAAAACGACAGGGGCGGCGCTTGTATACCTCAACAAACACATACACACAGCTCTCGGGGCTAATGGCTTTCGCATTTCCTCGATTAACGCCAGACATATTCATACTCTCTCGCGGCATATGCATAATATTCATGAAGATGCTGCAGCTCGCGCCTCTTCTCGTAATAAACCGGGGCCGTGTGCGCGCGATATACGAAAGTAATAATTCGCGGCACTCTTTCTCCGAGGCGCGTTTTTTGCGCGCGCGGAAATTCGTCGAAGGGGCGCGAGAGCTGCGCACGCGGCCTTAATATACAAAAGGGGTGTGTGCGAAAGTTCAGTTCCGCCGCCGTCATAACTGCGTGGAAATCGAGTGGCGTATGGAGGCAACGAGGGTCAGAATTTATGCGCTGATGCTTCTTCTTTTTTTTTTCGTTCTCTCTCTCTCTCGCTCGCATAGGCTGTTCTATACACGGGAGAATTTTTCGCGTTATTTAGACGCGCGACGTGTCTACATGCATAAATCGCGCGAATCGAGGAAGGGAACAATGTGCCGGCGGTGTTTTCGACTTGTTATACCCGCAGGGTTATTGCCTCCTCGGGATAGAGCAAAAAATTTGCTTCCGTGCGACGCGTATTATATTATCTTTCGCGCGCAGCACACTATGGATTCGCTGCGGCTTCGCCGGTTACTCGCATTGTTTTCCCTTTTTTCTCCTCGCTATGTTGACGTCGTTCCGAGCGGGGCTTGAGAGTATATAATTTTTTTTCCGCGAGACAAAGGCAGCTTGTTTGCGCGAATCATTCCCAGTCGTACAAGCGCGTTAATGGCTCGTATATACGCGGGGATGACACGTCGAAATGTGCAAGGGTTGTGCTTTACGACGCGTTTAATCAAAAATCCGCGTAAAACATAAGCCCAGCAGGACAGCCTCCTTCGAGCTTTGCCACATCCCGGCAAAGTGGCTGGCAGCAGCCGCTATACACTGTGGAGCGTGTAGTGCGACGTAGAGTAGTGGCGAGGGCCAGCCTCGCGTGAAATTCAATTACGTCACTCATTGCACTGCGCAGCCCCTGCGTATACGCTATATATACATGTATACACACAGTCGAGGGTCCTCGCGGCTGCGGATCATCCGCAGCTGATGCGATCCTCGCAAGTGCCCGCGCGTCCCCTTGTATTATACACAGTGTTCTATATATATATATATACATCGAATCACCGCAATCGCTGTCCCGTTGCATTACGTCCGAGGCGCTGCTGCTGCTTTTTTCGTCCTTTTTGTCGCTGCCGTGTATACTCTCGGCCTTTATCTTTTGTGTGTGTGTACGCTCCGTAGGTACGAAAGGGAGAGAAAGAGAGACAGGAGCTGAGCCTGTGTGCGGCAGGGGTTAATGGGCTGGTTTATGTGTGGCTCGCGATGAGGCTTCTCCATTCTTTTTGATCGATTGGCGGATAATCGAGCTGCGCGGATCCGGTCGGCTTTGATGGATCAGGCTTTGGCTTTGTTATACAGCTATGCGTGTACGTATATACCGGCCCGGATTATAAACATACGCGCGCGCGCTGCTCTCTCGAGTGCCATGAATTTATCCTACCGCTAATGTGGGGTCGTTTTTATAATACTTCCTGCGTGTATACAACGGTGTATACTTATTTCGAAGAGCGTTTTCAGCGAATTTCCGGCGCGGAATATTGTATGCGTTTTAGAAATATTTTTTATTTTTATTTTGGGCCTTATTTCCCCCGACTGTGTATAACAGCCGCCGTCATAAAGGAGAAAAAGCGGGCCTTAAAAACGAAACTGCCCCCGCGCGACGCGCTTGTATCCTTAACCAGGTAAAAAAGTAAAAAGCCCCGAGCGAGGAACCCTCACGTTCGCATCTCCCCCCCCCTCTCGTGAGTCCCAATGATAACGAGTACTCAGTCCCAAAGTTGGCGAAGATAGGTCCAATGTCCACCCCCACGATGGGCGAACAACAAAAGTCAAGCGCACACGCGAGCGCGAATCTTTTCAGGCCCATAAGGCCCAAAATCGTCGTTAGCAATGTTTATCGAAATTTACGGCCGACAAGAGCCGCCAGGCAGTGCCATATAAGCGGGGGTGACGATGCGTCGGAGAAGATTTGAATCTGCGCGAGCGGGGATGCCCAACAAAGGTTCGCGTCGTAAACCGTATCTCTGTCATATTGCTGGGGCCCTAAACGTTCGGGAGTATCTGTCTAAGTGGCTTTTCTCTCTCTGACTTCTCAACTCTTGTATATGCCAGCGTCGTATCCGGAAGGAAAATCGCTAAAACCTAGGAGGGGCCCGCTGGAGATAAGCTCGAGGGGCCTGACCCATTGTGTTGTCTTTGGCGACAAAGTCGCTGTCCTCGGGGGAGGAATAACTGTATACACTGGAATATTTGACTTTTGGCTTCTCGGCCTTTGTGTCCGTGAAGCAAAAGTCAGCGTGTACGCAGCCCAGACGCTTCTTCGGCTTATTATTGCGGCTGATATTGACTCGGTAATTAGCCGGGCCGATCGAGTACCGAGCAGATGTTCGATCTCGTAACGGTCACGATTTTTTAATTATGTCCATCTGCGGCGGGCACCGAAATCGTTGCACAACGGCGTCACCGACCGTCTGAAGAGATCGTCGCATTGTAAATTTCTTCGAAATATACAATCTGGCCGTAGACAGACGACCTCCAGTCGAACCTAACTGTTATACGCGGGGGACGAAGTGCAATTCCGTAAACCAACACTCGAGCAAGCCAATAAACGACAGCGAACAACAATTCCGTATATACTCTATATATAAGAGAGGGAGAGAGAGCAAAAAGCGGAGCAAGATAAAGAAGGTGCGGTAAACATTAGATCCCGGGGAAGCCCCTCTCTTCTCTTTTTTTTTTTAATCTAGCCGTTGTCATGCTAATGCGCAGTGTTAGTTTCACGGGGACACTACATTGTCTGTCCCGACGCCGAGGTGGGGCTCACTCGCATCAAATGTGTACACACATACACACACACACACACAGAAGGAGAGACGCGTATCCTATTGTACTTGTTGAATGGAGTGTTGCGCGAGGCCCAGCGCCGCTCCAATTTCGAGGAGACACGTCGGCCACTTCAATCCCACGTAATGCTGCTGCTCCTTGTAGCTAGAGGGACTCGTTCTCGCGCGCCAAGTGTTTTGTCTTTTTAGCTCATTGTTTTTTTCACTCTCGGTGTGATTTTCCGCGCGGTTATATTCTTTCTCGAATTCAGCGATAATATCGAAAATTCTTCCACCCAAGCGACGCTCGCTACACGTCATCGTCATCATCAGCAATTAATTAATCAGCTACAAAAAATAAAACCGAACATAAAAAGACCGCTTTGAGCTTCGATGCGCGAGCGATCTCTCGCGCGCAGTTCAAACGTTCTCGCAGCCAAACAAGTAGGCTCTCCGCGGTTGCCAATTTTTCTCTCTCTCTCTTTTCGCTTCACCCTTTCTTCGAGCTCGACTGGTTAGGCGCACTTGGCTCGTATCGTCACGCCACCTTTTTTCAATGCCAATTAGCGTCGCCGCGCGTTTTCGCGCTTCGATGCTCGCGAGTCGCCGCCGCCGTAGTCGCTTTGTCATAAGCCGACGAATTACACACGTTCTTACGTGCGTTAGAGCGAACTTTTCGCTGATGCTTTGAGAGTTAGGTGTTAACTGCGTTTCTGCACTGAGGAGGAGAGCTCTGATGTTTGTCACGCGAGCGGCGGCCCTCTTGTCGCGCGTGTGTGTGTGTTTGAAAATTCTCGACGAAACTATTCGCGCTTTGGAGGAATCGTCAAACGCACACAGACAGAGCTAGGCGTGCTTGTCTGTTTGTTTTATATTATTTTTTAACGCCGCGCGAGAGGTACAAAGGGCAAAGGGAGTAGTTGCCGCCACAGGTGAAGCTTTGACGGGCGACGACGCAAAGTAGCGCAAGCTCGTGTACATCGAAATGAAACTTTAACGCAAACAAAATTCAGTTCGAAATAGCGTGGCAATAAAAGCGCGCGAAATTCGAAGTATAATATTTATATACATCGCAATAAAACATAATAAGGGTTGAAGAGCTTTGGGGGAGGGCGGAGAAACCCAAAGTGAGACGTGCACACGTATATACATATTTACATCGGGGTGAGGTCGAGGGATCGCTATAAACCTCGATGTGCGGGCGAAACTCGACTGTAATTGGCGTCGGCTTTGAAGTCTGCGCGCTTTGCCCTCTCTGTACCTATGTATAGCGGCGGGTTGCTTTGTGGCCGGGTGTTGAATAAACGACGCGATTAAATTACCATTTTCGATTTGACGGAATAATTCCGCGAAAGTCCGTTACATACATCTCGCGCAGCGCCCTCTGTCGGCGCGGCGTAATTAAAACGCGCGCGGAAGTAAGTATAAGCAATCAGCTATGAGAAAACGCGACCACTCGATGACGCGGTCGCCGGCAAAGTGGATAATTAGAGTTGCGCAGTGAGCGCGCGACGGAAAAAATTTCCTTATACAGAAAGTCGCGGTATACTTGCACAATCGTGTATATAATTGCGACTGGGCTTAATTCTCGGGAAATAATTTATTATATTCCGAGGAACAGTGAAAATTCCTCTTTCTCTCTCTCTCTCTCTCTCTCTCTCTCTCTCTCTCTCTTTTGCAAAAGTCTCGCACACTCGGCGCATTCGTGAACGGACTCACGCCCCCGCACGTAAATCCCTTCGCGTTATACTCTCCTCTAACGTGATGTTTCTGATCTGACGCCTCGCGATTTTCTCGCCGCCGCGACTTAATATAATAATAATCTAGTCTCTCGTCGTCGACGCTCTCGTGTCTGCGCAGCGACACCTCGCAAAGGCATTTAATTAAAGCACGTTAGCGCCGCGCAAAGAGAGAAGAAAAAAAGCGCTCGCGCGCGCCGCGAGCCGTGAAAATCGCGCGCGACATGTAAGGGGTTGCCTTGTGTGTATGCGTTTTTTTCTTCTCTTCTTACACCCTTCGTTTTGTCGTATGTGTCGGGGCAGCTGCTAGAGCCTGTTTTATTTTATTTTTACTTAATTAGAGTGCAGTGTACGACTGGGCCGCGTCCGTGAATAAAGGGAAAAATAGTCATCAAGGCGAGAAAGTAAGCGTGCGATAATCATTTGATTCGCTCTCGCTTTTCTTCGCACGCGCGTTTCGTGTGTATGCCTTTGTCGTCGCTTTCGTTCGGAAGAATTCGAGCGATTTCACGTTTCGGCATAAGGGAACTGCGCGCGTCGTTTGATGTGCGCGCGATTATTCGATGCTCGTATATAATAAGTTCGTTAGCGGCTCGGGCGTTTTAATTAAGTTTGCAGGATCAAAATAAGCCGCAGCATTGTCGAGCTGTAGCGTCTGACTGTAATGGTAATCCAATATACGAGTCTGAAGTTTCCGTAAGCTTCTCGAACAATATATAGAAGAGAGCTATGACAAAGCCGAGAGACAGGCAGACAGCCCACATAATGCAAATAATGTTGAATTCGACAATTCGGAAGAGACAGTACCACGCCCGGTGCTTCAGATCAGGTAAGAATTCTAGCGCCGTTGTCTCGGCCGAATGCAGCAATGTTTGTCCCGATTAAGGCCCAATAGCCTTCCTCTTTGGTTTATGACACTCGTTTCCCGAGAAAGCGCGCGCATGGGGACGCGGTCATCCCTTCGCACGCGCGCGCATGCGGGACGGTACAACATTGCCTGTGTGTACCTCGCAAAAGGGTCGGCGCGCGCCTTTTGGGCCTTAGGCCCCCATTGATTTCGCGCGGTGTAATCTTGTAAACGTGAAAGTTAAACACAAAGCCGGGCAATTATCCTGACCATAAACCAGACGAATTTTCCCCCGCCGCCGTTGCGCGCGTTTTATTTCTTTATTGCAGGCCCCGAAGGACAATTGGGCCCTATATACAATGTTGTAGTGGACAAGGAAGCGTGCGGGGAGAATACGGTGAAAGCGGGCGGGCTTGCTGAGGGAGGACTGTTCTCAGCTTTTATATTGGCATCGAAATTTTCCAGGGCCTTAAACGACCGGAGTGGGGGGACGACTTTTTGATGGCAGTCGAAGGACTGTTTTATTCCTTTATTTCTCGAAGTGCTCGCAGTTTTCCGCGCGACAGATGCTTTGGGGATGCTGCGAGAGTAAGTAATTATACCATCGAGTGGTTTATTGAGGTTCAACCAGCTCAAGGCAGCTGCGGGAATTTTCTTCCGCTTCGAAAACGGAACTGACTTTTAGCGTTTTAAGACGGGCACTATTCCTCGACGCGCACCGGCGTAAAACGATAAAGCCGACGAGGGTCTCGCTTCAACACCTTGGGGACTATTGAGCCATATTTGCGAACAATTTTCCGATCGCGGATTATAATAATTATAATCCAATAACGCGATTATTTAGAGATAGGCGACGATCTCGAGAAAAATTATAAGGCGTTAAGAAAGACGTCCAGCGAGAATGCGATGTTTACTCAGTGGCTGAATAAGGTCGTTACCGCGCGCAACAAATCCCGTCGGCCGTGTATGAGCGAGTGTCGAGCCGACACTTCGAACGATGATCTCATTACCGTGGAGAATCGGCGCACACTGCGCGCTGTCTCATTGTGGGGGCATAACGAGTCGCCCCGACGACGCGCGCGGGATTAGCAGGCTTTACGTGCATTTTTCGAATAATTTCTCTTAATTAAGACAGCCGCGAATTTTTCAAGCCTCCCTCGAGGATGAGACTTTCACGGGGCCGCTGGTGCGTTTATTTTTAATTTTATATCAGTGATTATTGGTTACACACTGAGAAAAATTAGATAGTAATAGTTTCACTATTTTTTAGAGTAAAATTTACTATAAAGAATATTAATTCTTAATATCTCAGATAGTAAAATTTGTTATGGCTTTCAAAGAAACTTTCTCAAAAATGTTTACTATCTTTTATAGTAAAATTTACTGCAAGAGATTAATTCTTACTATTCTCAGTTGGAGAAAATTATATTAACTTTCAGAGAAACTTTCTCAAAGTGGCTGTTGATAGTTTTTATTTTACTCATGTGTAGCTATTATATATTTTTTAAGTATATTTTTACTGTAATGCGACTTATGTGATGCGACCATTTTTGCCATTGATCTCTGTACTTGGTGCTTTAGTTTTAAGGATTTTATTTTATTTATTTATTTATTTTTAATCTGTACACGACTTCAAGACTATTTTCTGCCTGTATCTTATCGTCACATTACAAATGTGCGCGTATATTCATATATACATCATGTATACAGGTATACACTATTCTGTATATTGCTGTGGCTTTTTAGGATTTCTGAGTCCTGTGTTAAGGTGGGGTTCTGGTGAATTTTCTAACTTTTTATATCGCAGTCACATTTTCTTAAATTTTGTACTCATATTCGGTACAAAAAAGAGAAAGATTTGTAAATTTTGTAAAAAATAGTTCAAAATTGGGCTTACTTGCAAATGTCTCTTGCGCACTCCTTTTTAACTAAAACCAAAATTCTTACGGCCAATATTTGCATTTATTCGAGAATAAAATTTCATAGTGACCCGATTTTTAAAAAAGCAAATTAATAAAATTTAGCACGTCAAAAAATAGTTTTTAAATTAAAAATTAGTAGAACTTCTTGTCCAATAACCGATTTTTCACGTACTAAATTTTATTAACTGTCTTTTTTTTAAATCGGGTCACTATGAAATTTTAATTTTGTATAAATGCAAACATTGGCCTTCAGAATTTGAGTGTTAGTTAAAAAGGAGTGTGCAAGAGACCTTTGCAAGTAAGCCTAATTTTAAACTATTTATTTGCAATAACTTGAAAAATATACTATATATATGGCTCAAAATTTACAAATCTTCCTCTTTTTTATACCGAATATAAGTACTCTCTCTCTCTCTCTCTCTCACTCTCTTACTCGCCGACTCGCTTGTTTCTTCCGCGCACTCAGAACTTGGCCGCATCGATCGAGATTCCTCGTATCGACGCAGCTGCGACGTTTGCAACGTCGCATACATTTAACACAGGTTTGGGGCTGTGAACCAAGACGGCCTCTGCCGCGGACTCGTGTGCCTAGCGTAGAGAGCGTTGAGAGAGATCGTCATTTAAACCAACATGATTTTTCGCACAATTCCTGCAAATTTTGCAAATCCCAAGACATTTTAAGAATCCACAATTAAATTGCAAACGTTTTATGCTACTCTTATGCCAATGTATAGTTATTATATCGTATAAATAGACTATCTCACTTATTCTATACGCAGCGAAAATCTGGAAATAGCCTTATATTTGCTCAAAATGCCTTAGGTTTTGCAAAATTATGCAAAAAATAATGTTGGCTTAAGTGATGATATCCCTCTACGCTAGGCACCACACGTAAGCGCTAATATTCTAAGATAGTTAGTATAGTTTAAGTTCACTCCAGTTACTACAAACCAATTAATTGTAAAATGCGTTTGTCGGTGATGCGTTTAAGATTAGGCAGTGCGAGCATATGTTAAGTATATTCCGTAAATAATAATATAATAATAAAATAATCTAAAACTAGCGATTTCAACAGGAAATGGTTAGATTCAGATTTCGGGTCCAGACACCAGGTAAGAATCTGGCAAAGAAAAGAATCTATTGGAAAATTAAAACAAATCTTTGCACTGTTTCAAAGTAAGTTTACAATCTTGGATAGTAAAATTAAAAATCACAAAAATTATTTGCGGCTTTAGCAATTTCTAAGCTCTCGCCTCGTATAAAGAGTTTCGAAGAAACATACCCAGGGCGACGCCTATTGGATTTAACCAAAAATGTGTTTTTTTTTTTCAATTCTTTCTGAGCCATTTTTTACAAAAAGGTTTTTTTACAGTATTATGTGTATTTACACAAATTCACAGTATTTAAAAATTCTAAATAACCAATTGAGAAAAGTCTTTCTACTAGCGAAGCCTCATTCTCCAAAAATTGACTTTCCGTCCGTGCGCAGGACCTGATGTTCATAAGAAGTGACCTTATATTACACAACATACTTGCTCAAAACAACTTTATTAATCAAATTCACTATGTATATTAAATATACTATATTCTATATGATCACCATGTATATGCATCTTTTTAGACATACTTTTGTAGATCAATAAAGGTAGAAATTGACATTTCTTTACTATACCAATACTTAATTCTTGAAAAACTAAACTTTTTACACTTACTTCTACGAAATACTTGTACAATGACTATATAGGTTCAATATACTATATTTTAAGCCATCACTGAGAATATGTATATATATATATATATATATATATACACACACATATATATACACACACACACACGTATATTTGATATTTTATCCCTCTGCATAACCTTAAATCTTAAGAAAATATGAATTGTTCTCACTCTAACTATATTAAACACTTGCACTGTAACTGTATATTATCATACTCATCACCATGTATATATACGCATACTTTCACTAATTTTTATACGAAGTGACTTTATATTACATGTCATACTTGCTTGAATCAACTTTTTTCACTCAAACTCACTTCATATAATGAATATACGATATTCTGCACAACGCCTAGACTAAATTTTTAAAATAAGCTTATACTACACTTCATACTTTCTTAAACGAACTTTTTGTACTCAAACTCACTATATATATTGAATATACTATATTCTACACTACGCCTAGCCTAAATTTAAAAAAAAACCTTATATTACAATGTCATACTTGATTGAATCAACTTTTTTCACTCAAACTCACTATATATACTGAATATACGATATTCTGCATAACGCCTAGACTAAGTTTTCAAAATATCCTTATATTACACATACTTGCTCAGGCTTGCTTGAACTAACTTTTTTCACTTAAACTCTATACCATGCCTAGACTAAATTTTTAGGATGTTTTTACCCAACTTCCTTTTACCTTTTTTCTGACTAAACCTCTCTTTCTTCTGTCTTCATGAATCTTGTAATCCTTTTTTTTTTTAAAGCACACGTATCATCACAATATACTATTGCACAGCCCGTATCCTGTAAGCCTGTAAACAGTAGAGGCTTGTCTTTGTCAACCACTACTTGTCATGTCGTACACAAAATTTGTGCTGACCTGCTATGGCTGACAGCAGCAAGTCACTTATATAAATATGGCTTTTATCACCATGTATATATATATATATATGTGTGTGTGTGTGTGTGTGTGTGTGTGTGTGGGACGTTCCACGTCAAACGTAACAAAGCTCTGCCCAAAATTCCTTTTGATCTAAAAATTTTTTAAAATATGGAAAATTTAGCATTTTTTATGTACTTTCAATTAGTGAGGGGCGTTTTTTAAAATTTTGTTCCCAGACGGAGCTACGCATTCCCTAACCTTAAAAAATTACTACTTTACGAAATGATCAAGCTGTCAGAAATCACAGGGGCTCAGAAAAATTCTAAGCAACGACTATTTTCATGTATTTTGAGCTGCTGAACAAGAATCCGACGGTATTTTTTACCGATACCTCAAGCGTTCGTCCCTAACCTCAAAAAACACCACCCAAAATTGCTTTTTCACGCAGTTGAGAGGTTTATCCTGTGATCGACGGGAGGAAAATTATTGACAGAGAGTATTTTTATGTATTTTGTGCTGCTGAACACGAAACCGGCCGTATTTTTCACCGATACCTCAAGCGCTCGTCCCTTACCTCAAAAAAACACCAAAAATGTCTGTTTTACGCGGTTAAGAAATTTACGTCTAGAGGAAAATTATTTACGAAGGCTATTTTTATGAATTTCGAGCCACTGAATTTGAACACGAAGCTTATTTCTTTTGGTTTCTATTAGTTAAGTACATACGATTAAAACCAAATGCCTTTAAAACCTAAATAATTAGATGGACGTACCTTTACTTTATACCTGTTAAAAACATTTTTGGTCGTGTATACTGATTCATGGATTCAAAGAAATAAATAGATGAAATGGACTGATTCCTTTTGGAAAATGATTGAAATACCTGTCATTTTAGAAAATTTATTGATTTAATTAACTCGATTACGTCAATTCCATATGGCGTTCATAATGACCAAATATTACTAAACTTCATAAGTAATCAGAACAAAGCCCGCGTTGTAATTGAATTTATTCTAAAAAGCCTTAGTTGGGATATTCTAAAAATTACCAAAATAAAAAAGAAATTTAGCTGTTTAGCTATAAAATTATACTAAAAATAGTAGAGAACCGTAAAGAAGCATGCTTTACAAGATTTTACAGATTTCTACCCTTTTATATAATATTCATATAACAGGAAAAAAAGACGATGTTTCCTCTCATCGTAAAGTCTTACCCCATTACAGTTTAATGAATTTATCAACAATACTTGAATATCTGCATACTTTGTATGTGCATATGTGTCTATGTGTGTGTTCATCAGCGAACCTTTAAATATCGACGAGTGCCTTATGTGAAAAGCAAAGCGTTTCGCTTTTAGCGATGTTTATTATCATGAACTAGTAAATTCTTCTATTGAAAAAGTCTGTTCTCACTTTATACTATCTTATGTGGTAAAAATTCCGATTTCTTTTTGTAATTTTTACTATCTAATTTTACACTTTTTCTCGCGTCAAAATTAACACAGAAATTCAAGCAGAAAACAGAATCTCCTCACTGACTCGCAGCGTATTTACCATTATTGCGCACGAACTGCCGGCAAAAGTCGCCGATGCGACAATGAAGCCGCGCGCTGCGAACATGCGAGTATACATCGGCCGCACTTTTTCAGCTCTTTCCGACATACTCCCGTGCCAAAAATCCCGACGATCGTCCCCCCCCTCCGTCGAAAGAAGCGGAAAAAAAGCAAGAAACTTGTCCGAGACAAAGCGCGCGAGTCCGTTCGCTTCGGAATATGTAAGAGAGAAAAAGGGCTCATTGCCGCGCGGCAGCAGCTCTCGTTTTGGACGCTCTCCAAAAACGTAGGAATACACATATAGGAAAATCGCCGTGGAGAAGTACGTGTATATGTATATGTACACATACATGCATCGATCTGCCGGCCAGGGGACGAGAGCTCCGGATCGGATGCTCGCGACAATGCAGCTGACAATGGGCAGCGGGCCAGCGGTGTTTCATTAAAACATGCATTGAGCTCTGCTCTCGCGGGGAGCAGTATAGCAAGTGTATACAGCATATAGAGGGTGGCTGGAAGGCGACTTCATGTCTGATTGAAATGTCGAAAAGTCGACGTTTTGCCGGCCGGTCAAATTGGAATTGAGCCTCGGACTGCAGTCAAAAGGAGCGCGGCCCTCTCTGTATACTGTGGGATTCAGTTGATTGTCGACGGGCCGCTGCTCCGCTACTGCTGCTGTTCTTTTATTTTTTGCAGCTTCGGGTATGTTTATTGTTTTGGGCTATGCTCCGCTATTTTGTCTATCCGGAATCTCCGACTTGTCTCTCTATACACTGTGTGTATATTGCGGGGATTAAGGACGCATCAGTCGCTCGTACAAAAGTTGCTTCAATGTACACATCGGCGGGGTAAACAAGCGATTAATTTATATCTCTTATACTGCTAGTTCGAAACCAATAATTGCTATCGACCGCGAGACAAAAAGCTCGCTCGATTCCATTAGCCGTGGAAAAATTGTAAAGGACCACTCGCTGAAAAGATCTTGAGGAAGAAGAAGTGATTAGGAAGACTGTTTGGTGTCCTTTAAAATCCGATCGGGGGACAATCGCGCAATTTCGCCCCGTGTGTGTCTGCGATCGCGGCCAATAAAGCGTCTTCGGCGATTCGATTTAGAACGTTAATTACAACGGAGGAGGATGATACTTCGAGGGTATAGCTGAAAGCGCGCGCTGTTATTTTACAATTAACTCGAGGCTTAATGATTAGACGCGCAGATTTCCCGATAAATATACAATCAGCGTCGGCGAGGCGATACACGACTATATTTTCAAAAATCATCCGTCACTCGAGCGTATTTTTCGCTCTCAGCCGCGACGGCGAGAGCTCGCGTTTATTTTTCCAATTTAAAACGGCGCAGCTCTTAATTTCCTCCCGTGTCACTTTTGCCTCCGGGGACGTTTTACTTTTTTCCTCTCTCCTGAAAACCCGCCGCGCACTGTCTGTCGCGGCCGATCGACATCAAGAAAACGAGCGAATATACACGGGCGATATCGTTTTCTCTGCGGCGTATCGCAACGCGCAAGGAAATTGCACATGATCATCGCGTTTCCAGTGGAAAACTCAGCTCGTCGCGTCTGTATGTATATTATCGACAGCAAGCGAGGGAAAAAAAGAGAGAAAAATGTCAAGCTAGCGCTAATAAATCACGCGGGAGGATTCGACAATGCTCGTATCGATTTCTTTACAGTGGTCAGTGCATACGCGCGCAAGCCCGAGTTTCGCGTCATAATGTGTTCTCTCTCTCTCTCTCGCGGCCCGCGGGGGAACAATCGTATATTAAGGCCATTGTCGTGTGCGACCGGTGTGTGTGTGTCTCTCTCTCTTGCCGCTATATCGAAATGGACGCGAGTATAAGCGCTCGCGTGTGTGCCTTGATGCGTCAACAATAGGGCCATCGGTCTGTTCAGCGACCCAACGAGGTATTACCGACCGAACAACCATACAGTTTGTTCCTATTGTCGAAGCTCTCTCTCTCTCTCTCTCTCTCTCTCTCTCTCTCTCTCTCTCTCTCTCTCTCTCTCGATACACGTACACACACCAGAGATTATTTTACACGTGTACCACCACCACTTGTGTATTAATAAACGAGAGTTGCTTGGTTTTTATATTCTTTAAGATCTCAGGTCAGCCACTTAGGCCACAGCGTCACCCTCGCAGCCCGAATATAATCCTCGTGAAAAGGACTACTCGCATTAATACACATTCAGAGAGCGGAGGTCCGGTCACGGTATCAGAGCGTATAGTCCCCGGGGGGAGATTATTTCGAAGCGTCACGAGTGGCTCCTTAATTAGCGGCGGCGGCGGCTCTCGAGGTGTCGGCCATTCATATGCCTCCACGTGTATACTTTCGCGCTTGACTTGCACCACCACCAGTACACAAGCTCAGGCTTATGAATAAGGGGTGTGTAAGCACAGCTTCTTATACACTTTACTCTATAGAGGTGTAAGCTGCGTTTTTCGCGGTTTTCCCGTGAATGGAGCGACACTCGAGGCAATTTCGAGGCAACATCTACTTAATTAATCGCGTCAACGCGAATAATACCCGCAGGACTGCACAAGAGAGCGCAGCCTCTCTCTCTCTCTCTCTCTCTCTCTCTCTCTCTAAGCACATGATCTCTCTGCCCCTCGTGTAACATAGGTGTTTCCCGATCGCCTCTCGTATTAATTTCCCAATAAAATATCTCCGGCTCCGGATCTGACGGTACACAGCGCGGGCAAACTCGTACACACGCGCGCGAGGGAAAGACAGAGCTCAGCGGCGACAATGGGACGGGCGCATTGTCGACCGGTCATGCGAGAGTCGATGTGCTGCCGGCGCCGATCCCCTTTTATGCTCGCGAGCCGAGCGATTACGAGCTGGTGAATAGCTCGCACAACGATGTGCTACCGTTTCTACGTGTGTGTATGTCTGATTCACCTAGCGAGACACACACGTACAGGAGCTTTAATCCCGTGTGTAAGTGTGTGGTGGTGGAGGCAGTAGCTCATCGAAAAAATTTGGTGGCGCGAGGGACAGAGCGAGTGACACACTGCAGCAGCAGAGAGAGAGAGAGAATATGTACACACGCAGAAAGGTAGGTGTACGCAATCTGAGCACAATGGGCCCGAGTTCTCTTGAACAGTGGAGGCTACAATAATGCGGACAATGCGCGGGGATCAGCGAAACAACGAGCGGTTTCACTCTACTTCACTGCTCTCTCAGTGCGGATTACAGGCAGATGCGCTGCATGCACGCTGGACTTTGTGAGCTTTTTTTTCATCGGCGACTAGGCTCATCCTCTTCCGTCGCCGGAAATCAACGCGATGGAGAAAAAATAATCGATTTCTCGTAAATATATTCGAAAATCCGACGTGACTCTAACAAGGCAACCATAGAATCCGTCTTTTACAGCTCTCGCTCGCAATATATAATAAAGTCGATTTTTCAGCGCCTTTATATATTCACGCTCGGGATAAAATAAGAGAATATAAAGAGCGAGCCGCGAAGAGGGAAGCAGCTCTTCGATGTGCATAAACAAAATGGGCCGTAAAAGCCCGCGAGGCGCTAATCCGCGTAAAATGCCGCCGGGATATTGTCAAAGGCCGCTAGCGCGCGAGAGTTGTCAAGCGGCGGGATTCATGCGCCTCATATTTTACGTCTTTATGCGCGCGAAAATATTTCAGTCCGACGAGAGGAGCCGTCTCTTGTTTTTTTTTCTCTCTTTCTCTCTCTCTCTCTCTCTCTCTCGAACGCGACTGGTTTTCAAGCATCGAAGCTGCAGGTTATAATTCTGTAAGTGAAAATATGCGCGTAATATAACACTCGAGAACGAATTTCTCAAAAGTGTCGGTAGCCCTCGAACGGAAGTTCGTACACACGTGTATACACGGCTCTAATTGAGCGAGTAAACGAAGAAGACGGAGAGAACGATCGGCTCTAATGATCATTATCATTTGCAAACATCAGCCCTCGCAGGCAGCTCTTTGAATGTGTGACAAAGGTGAGCGCGCGTAGCGCGACGCTGTTTGCACAAGGCCGCTGTCGATGTAGATTTTAGTTATTGAATCTCTCTCTCTGTCAACTTGTTAATTTCAGGCCTTATATATATTGGGAGATCTATACAAGGAGCGAGGGCAAACAGCTGCCTTCGAAGAAGCCGATTACGGATACTTCTGAATAAATTGTGAAAACTACGCTAGTTGGCGAGCAAACAGCCTGACTTTTTTTCAGGGGCGAGTTTTTACTTTTTCGGATTACGATTCCGATCGTAATATATACTCGACTTTCGAGCACATCAGCGAGAGAAGAGGACAGCTTGGCTTCTTGGAACGGTAGCGAGAAAGTGTCGCCGAGCGCAGGTATGCACGATAGCAAATAAACAAACAGAGCACACGTAGCTACTCTGCACACATATAAGTGTATACATACACACGAAAATCCGAGCCGGAAGTCGACCCTCGAGGCGGCCGCTGAAGTAGCCTAGGTATACACACGCGGTCAAGCACTGCGGCTCGCTCTCGGGTGTATTATGTATATTGTTTCAACGCTATAACGCAAACAGAGCCGCAGAGAGAGACGAAGTGACAGCCTGTCAGTAGAGCTGAAGAATTCGGCTGATTAGCGCTTCTCGTTGTGTCATGAGAACGAGGCTGTGGCAGAGAGAGATTTTTCGGTTCTACAAGTGCTGAGAAAAGGGATAACCGTTATGAGTTTGGCTTTTAATTTCGTGAGCCAATTAGGCCCCGGCTAGGACGATTCGGTGAAGGGAAATGCGCTAAACCTCTCGATACGTCTTTTAATTGAGTGTGTCACAGAGACGCACGTTTGGATGTGTTTTACGTCGGCGTTAAGCAGCCTTTGACGTCGAGCTAATTACTTTACATCCAATTAGTATTAATTAGCGACGCCTCTATCGGAGAAGCTTTGTGAAAGCGGCGATGTATTCAAAAAATATTATGCACTTTTCAATTAATTAACTGTATTTCGAGCGACTAATTACTCTTCCCACGTTCGAAGAAAAATCGTCACACGGTATGCGCCCTCTGACCATTGCCCTAATTTTCCGCGGAATCTTGGGTATCTCGAGCAGCACAATGGCTGGCTGTTCTATTCAGACTTAGCCAAACGAAACAGAGTGCCATAAGGGTTCATTAACAATATACCATAGCTTGGAAATTATTATACGCGTAATCGAACAGTCGCAAAGCCATCAGCAAACGTATTTCAAAGCCGTCGCTTTTACACGAAATAACGCTCGTACATTCGATAAACTAACGAAGCGCGACGTCGGTTAATAAATTTCCTGCACACCTTCGTCGCATAAAGCAAAAGTTACGCGAGCGCGTTGATCAATCGGCAGCCGCACACGGCTCAAAGGGCTTCGCTTTACCCTTTGCTTTTTCTTTGGCGCGGCGGCGCCGATTCCGGTAATTAGTTTCCCGCCAAATCGGCGCGCGCGTCTTTGGTTTATTATCGGCTGCCGCCGCGCAGACTTTATTATTCGTTCGCGAAAACAAGCCGCAGCAGTCGCGAGCTTTGATGCGAAGCCCTTTGCTGCTATGTGTGGAAATTATCGACGCCGAGACACATTATCGGGTCGTTCCTTTGCGGTTTGTGTAGAGATAGCTTTTTTCGAAGGGATCGGGGCTAATTAATTCGTCGATGTTTAATACGGATTTTAATTAACGCAAAATGCGCTCGATCGAGCTTGCGCCCATCTCGCTTATAGCGAGCGAGGCATTGAGCTGTCGAACTTCCTTTTCGGCGAGTATAGGACTATAATGGTGGCGAGAAGCCATTAAACCCTTTGACAGCGAGCGAAGTATAACAATTAGGTGGGGAAATGGAAAAGGCTTGTTTTTCACGCGCGACTACTATTCTTATTGGATTCCCGCGAGCGTGACGATTATTGTCCTGCTATAAGCTCGCGAACTTGGGTTTAAGTCTTTGGAAGTTTGAAAAGAATTATCATTTTTAAAAAATCGAAGGTAAATGCCGATATGGGGAGTTCTACGGGAAAAATACACTTTTTTGGTTGCAAAAACGGCGAAACAAAATTGTTGGAACACGTCGCCGAAACATTTGTTTTCTAATTGTACGTGTTTAGAACAATGCGAAACCACGTTCCAACACTGAAAAAGGTATGTACCTACACGGAGAAAAAAAAACGTTGCGCCTACGTAAAACTTAAGTAACTACAACCTAAATCTTCAAGTAAGAGAGTTCAAGTAAACCCAACTGAACTTCGTCAAGTATTTGCTACTGAACTGACAGTTCAGTCTACCAATAATAAAAATTTGAGGTTAGGCTTATGATATATTTATTCAACTCAACTATTTATTCCAGACACAGTTCATACCCTTCTCATTCATACAAACGTAGGTCGGGTTACAAGAATCCTTAGACTCTCTTCGTCCCAACTCTGATGACAATATATATTATTTTCTAATAAAAAAAATTTAACAGTGACATATAATCCTTTTAATATTAATATATAAAAATTTTGTTAACATATTCTTAATTATTAGTAAGTAATTCTATGATTTGTTCTTTTATACGAGTAATGCTACGACGACATTAAAGATCTCATTAAATAAGATTATATTGCACAATTTTTTAGATTCTATGTTTTTGTATTGTAATTTGGTATTGTAAATAAAAAACTTAACATTTAAAATATTATATTCTAATTTTGTATTATGGCACTTTTCATATTTCGCTCTATTTCACCAGTTCTGCACTAACATTTGTCTTGCTGTCATAAATCTATCCGTTGTTGCATTTTTTTCTCTTATGTACGACATTTTCTCTGTTGAGTTGAGCCTAGCCAGGCACGTAAGTCCAACCGCACAGGTAACTCTATAGTGTGGAAACATTTCTTTGTGCTGATTAAATAAATCACATTTACAGTCTGATGTAAAAATTATTTTATCTATTATTACTATGTCCTTATACGGTGACTGTAATTTGAGAGAAGACGCTGAGTTTGTAAAAACCTGTTTCCCTCTTATTCCTCTGTCATAGTAGAAAAAGGCTTTGTTTCATCCTAGATAGTTAACGTCGCCATAGGTCATTCTATGGCTGGCTGATTCCGTGATTTTCTGTCCAGGTGCGGCAGTCGCTTCTCTATTTCTTGCTTTGTTGCTATTTTCTGCAGCTATTCCATCTATCACGGAGAAGACCGTTTCAAATGGTTTATATTTTTCAATATTAGGATTTTTTATGTTTTCAAAGTCATTACATGTTCCTTTAATAAATTTAATGAATTTGATATTAGCCTTATTGTTTTTCGTTTTGAGCATCCAGGTATTTATAATATCGAGATACGACGATGTTTGCGTATATTGTATGAATTACTTTTGCCTTTTGCGCAAATGTAGGTTCTAATATCTAAATATACAGAGTTTTCTGCAGTTCCTTGTCGATTATTATTCATTTCTTTTCTTTGCTGTATTAAATCCTGTATTCTTGAGGATATTACACATCTACGCTCACATTGATCTTGGTTGCCTATCTCAGAGAGCCATATTTCCAGTTGCTGGCAGTCTATTGTCGGGGTATTTGTTTTTTCACTCATTAATTCTTAACCAGCCTTTCTTTTATGATGTTTGTTTTTCTCCGCATGTCTATGATTTTGAGATCATTTGGTAGTTTATTATAGATGTTAATAGCTTTGATGTAACTATTTTTTGTGCTTACAGTTTTATTATAACTTGGTAGGATTGTTAGTTTATTTCTTGTTCTGCTTGTTGAATTAATAAACTGATATTTAAAGTTAGTATAAGGATAGCGTAGACTTTCGTATGCGAATAATTGCTGTAGGTTAAGTGGATTAGCTCTTTGGAAGGTATTTTTATTTATAATTTTCAGGATTCTTTTTTGGGCCGTTTGTAACAGTTGCAAATTATTTTGGTACGTACCACTCCACGCAACTATTCCATAGTTAATCAGACTGTGGAAGAATGCGTAGTAAATTATTCTTAGAGTAGATATATCTATGAATTTGGAAATTTTACTGAAAATAAAAATGAAGTATCTAGTCTTATTTATGAGATATTGAATATGTTTATCCCATCTCATATAAGAATCAAATATTAGGCCTAGGTATTTCGTTCCATTTACTCTCTTTAGTATTTCGTGATTTATTTTAAATTCAATTTTCTTTGGCACGCTATCGCAATAGTTTCCAAAAGTGATATATACTGTTTTTTAAATATTTAATGTTAGTTTATTTAGCCTGAGTCATGTAGAGATCTCTTCAAGGTGTTTGTTATTTTTACTTCAACTTCAGACCAAGTTTTTCCATTAGCTATCACTGCCGTGTCATTTGCATAGGATATTATAAAGTTTTCTAGCGTATTGATCAGTAAGCCATTTACGTAAAGTATGAAAAGCAATGGGCCAAGTATCGTCCCTTGTGGGACACCAGTATTTACGTTTTCGAAATCACTTGTATGTGAACCTATTTTTACTTTTTATTTCCTATTTTTTAAGTAACTCGTAATAAGTTGATGACCCTTACCTCCCATACGCGTATGCGTAAAGCTTGTCTAATAGTATTTTATGGTTCACAGTGTCAAATGCCTTTGCCAGGTCTAAGAATGTAATAGCTATCGGCGATACTTTGATCTAGGTTTTTGTTTAGGAACTCTACACTTACATGATTGTAATCCTGTATATTTATGTTAAAATCACCAATTATAATATGGTTTTTTACATTTTTTTTTTCTGATCTAAATAGATTTTGAGATTTTTATTAAATTCTATACAACTTAGTCCGTGTGATCTGTATAACGACGAGATCTCCAGTTGTTTTTTATTATTTAGGGAGACAATGTTTAGTATTTTAAGCTTACCTATTATAATCGTATCATTAGTATGTTTAACATTCTCATTTACATAAACCACAACACCATCATTTTTATTGATGTCGCCGTGCTTGTAATATAATTTGTAGTCTTTTATTCTATAATACTGATAGAGTGTTAATTTCCATACCTCTGTGCATACAATAACATGCGGTTTTATTTTTAGACTTTTAAGAAGGATTTGTAACTTTTCGAAATTGGCATTTAGGCTTCTGATGTTCAAGTACAGGATAAGATCATTATTACTACTTCTATCCTTATTAAAAATCACGACATCCCTGTAAATCCGCTCTCGTTCATTTAGACTATTTTGTATTTCTTCAATCAAATTTATTTGTGCTTCCATTATTGAATATCTTCAACTGCTGTGTTTGCTGGATAATTCTACTGACTGGTGCTTTGGAGTTGCGTAGCTCTTTGGAATTTTCCCACTTTCTTTCCTGGTGCTACTGACCTCTGGTATAGTAGCCTGTTAGTTTGTATTGTGTGTATTTGTTTAATTGCGCTTGTTTCATCCTAAGCCGGTAATACAGGTACGATTGGGTAATCAATAGAGTTAATATATTTTGTTATCTTCTTTTTAAGTATAGAACACTTTAGTCTGTCTGTTGGCAGATGATCTGTTGGTAGATTTGTTTTGAATTTATTATTGTTAAATATACAGTTTACCCACCCAATTTTATTGTTATTGCATACACTCACATTGTGTTTATCAGAGCACTTTATACATGCAGGATCATTCCTACACTTTGATGCACTATGTCTGTATCTTCCACAGTTGTACCAAGGGGTAATGTTTATCAGATCATAGGCTTTACAGCACTGATGTCATACAAAAACCTTATTGTTGTTTTCACGTATTGACTTCTATATATCTGGTGAGCATTCCATTAGTACTGTGTTGGTTTTGTTCCTTTTATTGGTGTACATGTGCAGTACCTTACATGAACTGTTAAAGTTTTTAAAGTTACGTGTATTAATATCACTTTCAATGTCCAGTTCACTCATATTTGTAGCGTTGTCTATACCAACAATTTTTATTTTTAGATTATCTTGTTGTTCTACCTTGACTTGACAATTTTTAAGTTTACTTGTTAACACGTTCTCGAGTGTTTCTAGACTTTTTGAATTCATACAGCTGACTTCTATTTCGCTTTCATTCTTGTTACGTATATACTTAGTTTGCACGTTCTTCTCTGTAACTAGACACTTCCTGAGCAGTTCCATTGTGTTTGTCTGATTGGGGTCATTGGCCTTAATAATTATACTTGGGACTCGCTTTGGTTTCGGCTTTATATCTCTTATAACCTGTGCATATGATTTTATATTTGTCTGTGACTCTGTGCTTTTTCGTTTTTGCATTTAAATTATTTCTTTCTGAAGCTGATTTTTGTCTTGCAGTTCTGCTACTAGTTGTTTCAATAGGGTGTTTTCTGCCACAAGATTCTCCATTTCTTTTTCCTCGTCCATAATTGTTGTATTATGTTTTTCAACTGTTTTATTGTGTAATGCTTTTAGTAGTTGTTCCCTGATTTCTTCTGATGTTTTCATTTTTATGAGCGCAATGGTTTTCTTTGCCACATCACTTAGCATATGTTGATCGGTATTAGTGGTTAGGTCTCCTAGGACATGATCTTGGACTATAATCAAATGTTCACCAACGTACACGGGATTTTTAGTCTTCTCGAAATCACTTTTATGATATGCGTTCACTGTTTTCACTATTTTACTTGGATGACACTTGTAAAAACTGCGATACGGCTTATCCGGAGGTGTTTTTACAATTAGCGCCATATTGACAGTATTATATGTTGTTATTTAAACAAAAATAACATGATTAAATTTCATCTATATACAAAGTTTTATATACTGCGCCGAGCAATACGTACACGCGCGCAAAACACGACCGATCGCTTCGAGCGCTGCTGACTGAATGATAAGAATCTTTCGATGAAACTTCCCAAATTCCACGCTTGCAACATGTCTCGTACAAAATAATCCAGTATTTATGTTGTTTTAAGAAACATCGCACATAAAAATAAAACATATTATTAATTTGAAAACCTGTTACAATGCCGCTACCCTAAGCGGGTCTTGGGCGTTGTCGTCCAGATTGGACGGGTGTTTGCTAATGTTGGTTTTATAAATACCTGTGAATTTTGATTTTGTTCATTAACTACCTGGTCGAAACTTTCACTTGTACAACTATCAGTTGATTTGGCAAAATCAAGATCATCACATTGATACGTTTCAAGGCTTTTCATAGAAAAAGACTCATCAACATCAATGTTTTTTTCTCTGTAAAAATAAGATTTAGAAAAATGTTTTTTCAATGAAAAATTGTATCAGCTTTACCTGTCCATAGTAATAGATTTTGTGTCATTTTCATCGTAATATTAATGTTCACATACACGTTCAGCGTTTATTTTGGAGTCTCGAAAATTAGTCGTTTCAGTAACTTTTGCATCACTATTTCAGAGCACACTGAAGAATGCGAACTGTGTTTGCTCACAGATCCTGAAGAAATTCTTGCTCTTTTAAGAGCTCTTGTTTTTTTCACATACGTGTAAGGTAATTTGGGCATCTTTTTTGCAATGCTATACGTTTGTTTATACCAGAAAGAGGTTAGGCAGGTTATGGAAGTGTTTTTGTTTTGATCAATAATAACAACTACGGGCGGAATCGACTGAACTTATAACGCGAGATGGTTTCCAAATATTAAGCGCAACTATAGTTCGGCAATCTATACTAGGACAACGCATTCATCCGATACTGGCTAGTTCTTACAAATCAGTAATGGGAAAATAGTCGAGTCAATACAGGCAGACAATAAATCGTCTACAAGTAAAAAGCCAGTACTGGCCCGTACTCTCAGTCTCGGTAGTTCTTACATGGGCTTGCGTAGATGAGGCGATGAACTTACGAGTTCCAAATGCCACTAAAAAAAAAAAAATTAATTTGAAAACAATCATTTTTGCATGTGGAGATTGTCTATACTTAAGTGTAAGCAGTTATCACTACACCAGTTTGCCTTTGAGACCGCAACTGAACAGTCAGGTAGCATCTAATGAACTCGGCAGTAGCTCTTACCAAACAGGCGTTACTGAACTGACTTCAGTAATCGCAACGTTTATTTTTCTTCGTGTAATGCATAAACATGCAAACAGAAAATGCGTATCGGTAGAATGAAAGAACGGACAAAGAGCTTAAATTTAAAAAAAATCCGTTAAAAATCCTTGATTTAGTCAACAAGTTACTCATTATTGAAAATGCGGAAAAATCATGAAAATTGCAAGATTTGCCAATGTCAATAAATTTGTATCTTTTTAATAATAAAAAACAGTTTCACAAGGCACTGCTTCAGCGTTGGAACTTGGTTTTGTATTGTTTTAAACGCATACAATCAGAAAACAAGTCTTTTGTCGGCGTGTCGAAACAATTTTTTTCACTGTTTTTTAATTCAAGAAAGTGTATTTTTCCGTAGAATCCTCCACATATCCACCTGCTATACGCTATTTACCAAAAAGAATCAGTTCCCATACACACACACACACACACACCCGTACAGAAGCGTCTCCAAACTCGAGCGAAATTCCGCAACAATAGTCTTCAAAAGTCGCCCCCAGGGCTAAAACCGCTCATAAAAAACACAGCAGCAGCAGTAGCATAGGTGCAACGGACGTGTGAAAACGCGCGTGGCGAGCAGGCAACAAAAAGCCCCGAAATCTCGTAACCTCAAATTTTCTTCCTAGCAGGGCGAGACATTCGAAGCCGACCATCAAAGACATCAACGTCAGGTCCTCGTCAAACTCGCACCCCTTTTTCGCATTCACGCTATATAGCTATAGCCGTCGACTCCGCTGTGTCGTGCTCCGCAAGAGAGAGAAAGTGAAAAGAGAAATTTTGTCACCCCGCGTGACCACCCTTTTCTTTTCATTTTTTGCTTTTCGGAGCTCTCTCTCTCTCTCTCTATATATATATATGCCCTTCCGGAGCCCCGTGCATTTCATACATATAGGTGTCATTGCGCGCGCGGTTGCATTTCTAAAAAGTACCTGTTGACTTTTGCGTTGGAATTCCAGCAGCGTATAGCTGTATACGTGAAAATATCAAATTGTTTTTTTTTTCACACAAGCATCAGCCCATCTGTGAAATCTCTCGCTCTCGGAGCGAGCCACTCCAATATATCGAAATCAGCGCTGAAAGCATATGGACACTTACGCAACCCCCGTATATACAGAGAGCGATATCGTCGGTGCACCCTTTCGCACACTCGGTTTTTTCAAATCCATCGCTCCTCGGCCTGCGCGCGCGCGTGTGTATGTGTGTGTGTGTATATATATATATATATATATATATATAGTCTTCGCCACCCTACGCACTATATCCATCCATCCGCGGCTAACTTTTCCCGTAACTACCCTCTGTTTAGAGGGCAATTGTGAGCGCAGCGCGCGCTCCTTTTCAGCGTCACCTTCCCTTCTTTCTCTCTCACTCGAGAAGCCCCGCTGGCTCTGTTGGCCGTTTCGGAGAGCCGGACCGCCGCCGTGTCGTTTTTCGCTTTGCTGTTCCCGCGTCCCTTCGCCGAGAGAGAAATTATATTGCGGTTCGCTCCATCTCTCTCTCGGGCTTCTGCGCGGGGAATTGGAATTTTCAGAGGCGCAGCCCTTCGCTCGCGCGCGCGACGATCATTAAATTAGGCGAGCTGAAAGGGTTAGTTTTATCGAGCGAATAGAATGAGTTATTGTGTCAACTTGGGCTATGGTGTATAATGAAATTTTGGCTGCTTTTTTTTGCTCTCAACGCCTTTTTTTCTCACTCGGCGCTGATGAATCTTTCCGTGTTTCAGCTAATGGTTTGTTGATTTATGAACGTAAGCTGGTTGTTGCTTTGGTGTCATTTTGAATGAGAGGGATAAGAGGTTCGGAATAGGGGTTGTATATGAGTCAATGATCACAATCGTGGTGTTTCGTTGTATGAATAGATAATAACAATTTATTGATAACAAGTACAATTTACAGGGCAAATTATCGGCTACAGTCGATCGACGATCGTTGATGATCTCTCACTTACGGACTAGTCTTATTCAAGAGCAATCGAGACGACAATGAATATCATATTAGTTACTATTTACAATTCTGAGTATTACGCTCTATCTCTTATACATGCCTTCGTGTTCGCCTATATTTAAATATTCGAACGAAATTGTCGCTGTTTACTTATTAGTTTGCGGGAAATAAGAACCAAAAATTTAATGAATTACACGTGGTGTCTCTACGGCGGCTTGTGAAATAAACAATGAATTTTACAAATTTTCCTAAGATTATGTCCTACGCGGATTCTCTCGTTCTCTCAATTTACATATACTATTACGATACATAAAGACACATCGAGGTATGAAGAGCCTAAGAGATTCGAGTCGCGGGACACACGCTATTATATTATATTGTACAATTTAAAATGAATCGAATAAAATTTAAATGTTTATGTTTATATATTACAATTTTCTCGTTATACAATTAAAATTCGTCGATGTCCAACCTAATTACTGTTTACAAATGTATAATCACGTCGGTAAATCGAATCCAAACATGCGCGAATGTCCACAATCGCAGCATTATACGGCTAGAAACATCGTGTACAGTAACAACACTATACAATTATAATACTTTATACAATTCTCAATTTGTTTTTTCCCCCCTTTTTCCATAATATTCGCTCGCGAGCCATACCTCTCTACATCGATTAATTAATTAAGTTCCACCTCGACTCTTCGTTTACACGTGTCAACGAAATCACAGTTAACGGGCATAGCCACTTTCAGGGCGTAACGATATACACACAGACGAGCGGCGAGATAAAAAATGATGCTTGGAAACGTAAGTAAATATTGCTCGCGTGCATCCGTACGTGTACAGAAGCGACGGATACGTTTCCAGCCGAATTTCGCGCATTACCGATGAAAGTCCAAACTTTAAAACAATTACACAAAAATTAAACTGTCAAACAAACGTAAAAAATCGCGCGGAGTAAATAAAATAAACAAAAGTGTAACTAAACTGACCGAACGTTAACTAAAAGTGAAAATACAAAAATATATATTCTGTCCTACTCGCTTCTCTAGTATATAACGCTGAGGGGTCGCCTCAGTTGGTCGAGGTCGAGGCTTGGTGCAGTGGGTGAGGTGGACGATCCGTGGGACAATGATACCGGCGTCGATCCTGGACTACTGCTGGGACTGCTGCTGCTGTGCGTCATCTGTGACGCTGTCAGCTGGGAGCCCGGGAACATCATGGACGAGGTCATGTGGTGGTGGGCAGCTCCGGGAAAGAGCGAGCCCATCGTCGTCGCGGCCCCGTAAGGCGAGACCTTGTTCTGCTGGGCAGCCGGATTGTAGAGGCTGGAGTAGAAGCTACTGACGACAGCCGCGGCGGAGGCCGCGTTGTTGTTGGCTACGTCGGCGGCTGTCGTCGAGGTCTGCTGGCTCTGGGTGTTTGAGACCAGTTTGCCCAGGTGCACCGCGTCGAAGGCCGAGCCGAAGTAGCCCGGCAGTGGCGGGTAGTCCAGCGGATGGGGATGATGGTGGGATACCGGTCCAGCCGGCGAGCCGAAGTACGGCAGCGTGAAGCTGGGAAAACTTGCGCCCATCGACTGATTCTTGCCGCCCGGGATCGCGGAGACGGGCACCTTGGGCTTCCTGCGCGGCCTGTACTTGTAGTCCGGGTGTTCCTTCATGTGCTTCGCCCGGAGCCGTTTGGCCTCGTCGATAAACGGCTGCTTCTGGCCCTCGCTCAGGAGTTTCCACTCAGCGCCGAGGCGCTTGGAGATCTCGCTGTTGTGCATCTTCGGGTTGTCCAGGGCGATCTTCTTGCGCTGGATACGAGACCAGACCATGAAGGCGTTCATCGGCCGTTTGATGTGTTGCTCCTGGGGCGAGGCGACACTTTGCGCCTGGTGATGGTGATGGTGGGAATGATGATGTTGCTGCTGCTGCTGCTGCTGATGGTGGTGGTGGTGGTGTGCAGCGGCAGCGGACTGTTGCTCCTGGGCCGCTGCAGCGGCGGCTGCCATGTCCATGCGATGAAGGTCCATGCCGGAAAAGAGGCCCAAGGCCGGGTGTTGCTGATGCGAACTCATCATCTTGAAGTAGTCGCGGTCTTCGACAAATTCACTCTAGGTTAATCACCTGCACTCCGTGCTTCGAGTCAATAACAACGAGGCCGACTGGAGTCAGCGACTCGACAACACTGTCTACTGGAACCGGCACTGATACTTCTGTCAACAGAGTCTTCGGCAACGAGCTTCGCATGAGCGATCACTTGTATACTGTGCTGTGTCGAAACGGAGAGAAGACAGAAATAGAGAGAGGTGCACAAGGGAGAAGCTACCGGTGCCGACTGACTGGAAAAACGACAGGCTCGACAGCGCAAGGGCCAAACGTTGCACCGAGCAGTGGTGGGGAGAGCTCTATTCCAGGCGGAGCTTATCCAAGAGACCGCCCAGCTACTCGAAGTTCAGGCTGCTCCATTGGCTGAGCCGTCGCAACTGCCGCAGAGGCTAAGACTCGCGCGTGTACCGGAGGAGAGAGCCGAGAGAGGGAACGACTCTCTCACCCCGAGTCTCGTGGTTCTTCGAGGCCGCCGCGCTGCGCTACATCTCCCCCGCGCACGATTATTATTATCGATTGCCGAGACCGACTGCAGCGGCAGAGGCGGTAGCTCTACTACTTTGCGCTTTTTTCGAGCTTCCGGACACGCGTGTGTATGCGGAGGTCCGGTAACGCGAGAGCGGATATGGCCCTTTGCGAATTTTCGCTTTGCATATAGCTTTGGACCGCGACGACGAATCGGCGGTGATGTTTGTTTATTAGGACTTTATATTGGTGCAGCAATTACTCGGGATAGACGCTTGGAGGAGAATGGGCTCTGTGGAAGATATACGACTTAAATTTTCAGGTTCGGGGGTGGGTCAACGGATTCATTGTCTTTAAGACTCGTTCTACGATTGGGGTGTGTTTATTGTACGCGTTGCATTCGGAGCATTGTACGTCGTAAATTTTATTGGCGAAACGTGGATATGACGAAGTAAGATGTTTACTTGAGAGTTTGCGAAGAGATGTTGAAGATTAAGGTAGGAATCGCTTTCTGCGCATTTGGGAATTTGAGTGTTAATGGGCTTCCGAGTTGCACGGATGAGGGCTGGATGAAAGTATTGTTATATTGTAAATACGAAAGGTTGTTGTGTATATACGGGGAATCGGCGATTTCCAAGAACTGATTCACATGATTGTTTATGTAAACAATCCCTTATCGCCAACATAACATATTGTTTAACGGACAAAAACATGATAATAATGCAAACAATATGTATTGTTTATTGCAACATATATATTTGTTGCAATGAACAACACAATTTAGGTAGCAAAACAATAGAGAACACTAGTGTCATGTAAACAATATGATTTTTATTATCGACAAAATATATCGTTTAACTGACGGAATAATTACATAATTGAGTTTGTAAACAATATGTTTAGTTTACCGCCCGTATAAACAGTTGTGGCAACTAATTGGACATAACAGTGTTCGAGTACAGAGACTTAGTTGATTTTTATTAATCATGTAAAAAATTGTTATAATATACGTTTGTTTACGAAAACAATATTTTTATTACAATTATTTCTGCAACAACACGCTAACACAATTATTTTCAACTTATCAATTTACGAAAACAATGTTAATGTTACGAAAACAATGCTCATTGTTACGAAACACTATGAATTTATACGTTTTCTAACCAATCGTAACATCTTGCCGAAAATTCTTCCATTTTATAAATTAACTAGAGCAATGTTTGTTTAAAAAATGATAAATGCTAAACGTTGTTTGTATCCGGATATAAGGATTTATATAGGTTGGTTGGTACGATGGAAACTTCAAATCGATGACGGTTATGCGTACACTATGTGTATTTGTGAACAATATTTGTGTTTGTGTAAACAATCGAGGATGCGTTAGCAGGATTCAATCATATTATTTTAATGTTCAATCTACTTATCATCGATATTAATTTTTCTTATTATACTACATTTCTAAAAGTAATGCGACAGTGTGGAATATTGCAATAAAACGCTGAGTATAATCATGTTAAATAAATTACGAATATTATTGTGAGCATTTAAAAAAAAACGGATATGTTGTCAAAAAATGGTGTAGATGTAGTCAAGGTTGAATTTTTAACTGCTACTTCTTCTTATAAACTTGTTCAGAAACAATGATTTGTTTAACATTTTTTCGTTATAATTCAATCAAATGATTTATTTCATTGATAATAAATTAATCGTATATTAAATCAATCATAATTCAAAATTCGTGAATGTTAACAATAATTGTTAATTTGTTTACCATTTCTCATAATCCGCGTGTTCCGAAACACGGGCGGCCGTGTTTTCTGTCTCTCTCAGACACACCGAGTTTCGGAATACACCCAATGAATAGACACAACCGACGCCTTAATAGCGTCCAACAAAAGTTACTAGATCCGGCCGCAGCGCCATCTAGGGTCCAGGTATGCACGATCCTATGGTAATACGAGCCGCATGGCAAGTTATCGATTACCATCCATAAACTCATACCTATATATACCGACTCCAGACAAAATCTAATGCAATCGCACGAATCGGCGCACAGATTCAAATTCAATCGAATTTCCCCGCATCCGATACCTATTTCAACCCGTCGCAAACCGTCCATAACTCATAATGAATCTGCATGCTCGTCGTGATCCCAATGGAACGAAGCACAGACAACAAAGCAAAAGACACAGAGAACACCAAGCCACGTAACGACACGAAAAAAAGCATAATACAACAGCCCGCGAATTGCCAGCCGCATAACGGGCATCATAAAGACTCTTTTTCTCTCGTATGAGGCATCAGCATCAGCCTTCAGGGACACTCCTCGCGAGCATCTTCCCCGAACGTCGCTTACACATGGCCAGTCAGAAAACAATGCCGATCGCGAATCCGCGCCTTTTCCGCAGGGAAATCTAGCCTAACAATAGCCGCGTATACACGAAAGAAGAAGACTCTTCTCGTCGGCCACTTGCATTCGCTGGCTGAAAAGAGAGCTGACTTGTAATGGCGAGTGATGCACAGAGAGAGAGATATCCCCCTTTATCTGCGCGATTCTCGATTGTCGACGCGAAATCCCGCGAGAATTGACGAGGCCCTGTGCACATACGCCTATGTATACTCTGGGAGTGTGTGTTTGCGTCTGTTATCTTCCCCCGGTGCGGCCTCTGTTTTGCTTTCTCGCTTTTTTGTGTGCACGCGCGCAGGGACTTGTGCTTTTTGAGAGCCAACGCAGCGATACTATAACCTATTATTCGTGGTTGTATAGGTCGTCGCGGATATGATATTTTTAGGTATATGTGAGTGGAAGAGAAGATAGTGATGAATTACTAACCTTCGGAGATACAGCAGGCTACGGGAGGATGTAACCTCGAAATCTCGTGGTTTCCGTCACATTCGCCAACAAATATTGTAAACACTGACTTCGACTTTCTTTTGTGGATTGAACGTTTTATGTGTTTTTAGTCTTACTCTTAGTTATCAGACGAATTACACTCGCACTTCTTCCGAACATAAGGAAAAACGAACTAATGAAACGAAGTTCGTTGGGCTCTAAGGTTTAAAAAATTGTTCTCACTGCAGATGGCGTAACTCTACATCGTAACTGCATAAACCTAAAGCTACATTAGCACTTAGTTATTTACTTTAGAAGAAATTATAGGTTACGTAACTACCGCCGAAAGCGCCAACGATTGCGGCCAAAATTGGCAAAACAAAAGTCCTAAACAAACTTGTTTTGGCAAATACAAAAAAGTAATATACCTTTAAAGTAGCAAATTATTTTATCTATAACGTAATAACCAAAATAAAGGAGATTCATACAAAATTTTGCTTAAAATCATAGAAATATTAATTGTAGGACCCTTGTTTTGCCACGTCTAGATGGCATTTGCGTTGCGTGCCCAGAGGTAGTTACTTAGCGTATTCGCTGTGAGCACATACCGTGGCGCCCTCATTTCGGGACTACATTCCATGTTAAATCTTATGGGCGAAAAATAGTTCGAGCGGCCGCCATTAGCAATTTCGAGAGTACATCCCATAAGATTACGTGTGAAAAGTGACACCAGCGCCAGCCCTCCCCTCCAACGACGCGCTCACAGCGAATAGATATTACACCGAAAGTACACATCGGAATATAATTCCCAGTGCTAATCGAAAATGTGCGTAACTGTCCAGTAAACTGTCTACAAATTTAGATTTTCCTTCGCGAAAAAATTCTACAGATATTTTCTATACAAGAATTAATTTTAATCCACTGCAAAACTTTCCACAAGCATAAAAGTTATTTTTATACCATTAGAGTTTTGCAGTAGAGTAAATTAAAAACTCGATTAAATTAGATTGGGTCAATGGGAGTCGATTAAAATCTGTAGAGAAATCAACGGATTTTAATTGCTGTTTTCCATCTATTTATTTCAATATTATTGTTTTTCATATAGAATCGAATCGACTTCTATTGACCCTATCGAATTTAATCTAGTTTTAATGCGGAAATGGCGATTAAGACTTACCATTCAATTCAATAAGATATCTCAATGCATTTCTATGGACTATTTTTAGCAGGGATAAACAAACAAAATTGAAATTATTCTCGACAAATCTTGGTTTTCGAGTCGAACTTTTGGAGTCGTCACTGGGATACAATGTTTCCGAAGCCCCCGTTGGGATACCTTCTTCGACAAAGTAAACATGTAGGTATACTTTATACCTGGCACCGTACTTAATTTATCGGTGCAATTATAAGAATTATAATTTACAACTGCAAGGAGGGCAAAGACACCCACTATAAAACCTTTGTCCGCGTCCCTCCCATTTTGGGGTGTTGACACTGGACGTGTCTCTGCGTCACTATCGTGACCTGTGTATACCTGAAGCTATAGCTATAAGTTTAACAGAATGATCTTGCGAGCTATGCAAAAATTATTGAATAATATCATGATGAAAATTACCTCATCTTTATTCTTATTCATCGACATCGTTTTGTCGACTCAAAGTGCTTGTTGTGGTAACGATGACAAGATATTGTTTATTTGACAGTTTGAGTCTGACATCTTAAACAACTGTTGTTATTGCTTCAAATGCAAATTTAAATTTTTGGCGAAGTGCCGGAAATGCGATGTAGTATAAAAATCTTTTAGAGGCATAACTGGCTCATATTGAATATCAATTGCGGGCTTGAAATTTTGAGAGCAAACTTGATAAATGCGCCAAATGTGCGGCCGACAATTCTAACAATTAAACTTGCACATTCTGCACTATTGCTATCACTAAAAGATAAGCCTGTACGTACTGCGCATATTACTTATGCAGTAGGTGCAATTTGATTAGGCATTTATTTCTTGAACATAAATTTCCCGAACCTTCCAAATGCACATAGAGATCGATCGTACCGAGGAATGATTAAAATTAGCAAAACAATAAATAGATTTTGGACTTCGTAAGTAAAATATTATTTCCTCATATTTCGATTCTGAAGCGATATCTGATTTCATATATTTAATTAAAGTCTTCATTATTGATAATGTGATGAAAAAATATACAAGTTGAGATTTACATGGATCAATTGCGATATCGACAGTAAAATATGTACTCCAAACTGATTACAAAAAGACTTTCGCTTTTTGTGTGGCATGATATTTTGTTAGCTTGGACGTGCATTAAGAAATCTTGAGATTTAATGCTAGATTAGAACATATACTGAGTGATGTTAGGAAAATGGACATGCGATACGCGATATTCCGTTCAACTTTGTAGAAGGAGAACAAGCTGTTCGTTTTTTTTGGATCTTGAATAAATTAACATTAAATTTAATGCTTCTTTAAAACACGTTTAGCTGTATTATGCAAACAAAAAAAAGGAGCAGAGAGGTCAAACTGTAATTTTCATAATCATTGGAAGAACTAAGCCTTGAATTATAGAATTCCTTAAGCAACGGGATTGAATAAATAAAAAATCATGGTTTTTATAGTAAACAAATAACTTTATTTTCACATTTATTTTGTAAAAAAGTCTACAATACTTTGAGCCCATGAATTGTTCCTTTTTTCCCGGCCATTCTAAATGCTTAGAGGTTCGTACAGAGGAATGATTAAAAGTGGTAAACAAAAATAACAAACTTATAAATACAACACAAAAAGAGGTTTAGACTTTGTAAGTCATGGCATGTTCCCGTGCTTTGATCTATTATATAAAAGTGAAAATTTACAACTTTGGTTTGTTGGCATCAATTAACGACTTCAATTTCTGGGTCAACATAATGTTTCCCTTGATCTTTAGTTTTCCCTTCATGAATGCCATTTGTGGGTTCAGCTTTCCAAGAGCCTAAAAGGAAAATGTTTTGCAAAACATAAACAGTGTTATAAACATGCATCAAAGTAAATATCTAAATCATTTTGTGAAATATTATAGTACCAGTTGAATCATGTCCTTGTCATCAATTGTGAGTGTAGTATCAACTTTTCCTTCAGGTTTTCCTTTGTATACAACACATTTTTTCAAGTCCAAAGCTAATCATAAATTATAAAAAAAACAGTTAACACAGTTTTGAAGTATTCTTCTGTACATGGAAAACATAAATAAAATTACTCACTCCAATCAGCCTGGGGCTCTCCCTTTGAGGTAACAATGTAGTGGAATACTCCATTTATCTTCTTAACTTGTTCTGGATGAGATTTAACGTAATCAGCCATCTGAGCAAAGACAGCATCACTTTCTAAATTTTTGGCAGCGGAGCACAAGTTGGACATGATGGACGGAGTCTTGACTTCTTTCAGGTCCATGTAAGCACCAGTTATAACATTAGAGTTATTTTCTACAACTGTAGTTTGGAAATGAATCCTATTGCCGTTGCGCCACATATCAGTACGAAGTGTCTGTCCTGGTAGTACTGGCTTAGCAAATCGAACCTAAGTGACAAATGGTTATGAATAATTTAATGAGCGTAACACTTTGAATTCCCACTTGATTCTATGACACATTAAACACTAAATAAAATGCAAACTATCATTTCTACTAGTTGCCAATAACTGCAACATGGATTTTACCTAACAGAAGCCTCAATATGCTCTTTATATTTACAAAAAAATTATTGATTGATACGACGACCGCTCGGTCAGATTGATAATGAGGAATGAGGTTATGACGATTCGCCTACTCATTCCACAACCTTGGTGACTTGCGCGCGCATGCTAAGTACATTGCTACCGCATCGCCGTCTTATACGCGCGCACTCCCACTTCAAAAATATATATTCGAGCAATACATATGCATCACATGCATATCAAAATGAAATTCTCAACGATATCACCCTGCACGGTCAAGCTTATATAATTAGGCATTTAAACTTTGTATTTTTCTATTCTTATCATGCACTCGTTTATCTTTTGAAGAAATAATTGATGATATATAATAATATTATCAGCTGGAAAATATGTAAACACATTTTGTGTAAAGAAATCATTTCAAAGTCTCATCTAGTGGTCAATATCAAAATGAATAACAGTAATATTTGTAATTTATGATTCTATACCATAAATATTTACCTTCAATGTTTTCAAGGCATCTGGGTCTCCATCAGCAAAAGTTTGCAATACGTGTCTGGTTGAAAAACCAAGAGAACACAAGCCATGCAGAATAGGTTCAGAAAATCCTGCCATAGTTGCAATATTGTCGTCCATATGAAGCGGATTGTAGTCTCCACTTAATCTGTAGATTGCAGCCTAAATAAAATAAATATTTATGATTGAGTTACCAAGTAATTTGAAAATTTTCAATTTAATGTAATACTCACTTGATCAGGACTTGTTTTTTGAGTGACAGAAACACAAGGTTTTCGTTTAGGAGGCTCCACACATGGAACAAGATGTCGCGAATTACGAGGACCTCCAAATCCACCCGCTCCTACTGCAAATGCGGATATTTGATTTGTTGTAAGTTTGTCCCCTGTAGCTACATCGTAAGTTTCGTCTGAAATCAAAAGAAAAGATGTAAGTTAAAATAGCAGTCCGACTCTGTAAATAAGTTTGTAATTTAAACAAAAATGCTCTATGCCACTAACATTGCACAAGAACCACAGCTCCTTTTCCTTTATCCAGGACATCCTGTATCCTGAATCGGCTTTCAACTTTTCCTTCTACTGGAAGTTTTTTATGAATTTCCAAATATTGTTCTCCGTGTAAAATCTAAAATAAAAAAATTGGCTTGTTGTATTGTTTGAGTAATACATCTCAAGTGTAGTAATATGAAATCCAAAATACCCTGGTTGGGTCCAATTGAACATTAGGAAGAGCATCTTGAACTAAGGTGGTAGTCATAAGACCCATTGGTCCAAATGTCACGTAAAACGACGGTATGAGTGAAAAGTTCTCATGATTCTCGTACAAGTAACAGATGTCCCGTAGTTCTTGTCTGGTAGCACCCACTAAATAAAATTACAAAAATAGATTCATTTACATACTGTTTGATGCATGTCTGAATAGCTTTGAATATGCATAGATCGATATTGTCTACCTCCAAGAGCATACAGGATAGCATCACGGTGTGTGTAGTTTGTTTGCATGACAAATTCCTGAAAAGAAAATTTCATAAGTAATTTATTGAACATAACAATTAGCGCATTTTAAGTTTTACCCACTTGGCTTGAAGATGAGTTGCCAGACTTTAATTTTTCAAGGGAGCCCATTATTTCGCCAGTCACTTCCTTTATAAAAAAACAAAAGGATTTTGAATTAAAAAAGTAAGATGAAGATAGTATTTGAAAAAATGATTATATTAGCTATCTCACTTGAATTGAATCATAAGCTTTAGCATTTGTCATGTCAGTTACAGTATTCCAATTGTCTCTGACAGCTTCAGGAGTAACAATATCGTTCATGTCTCTTCTCAATAAATGACCATTGGATCGAACGATTCGGCCTTCAATGTAAAATATAATGTTTTGTTAATCAGCTACTTTTAAGTAATACACATGTAAAGGCAACTTACACTTTCCAGCCCAACCAATGGCTGATTCGATGATGGAACCATTTTCTTTACAATCGTCGTGGCACAGCCAGGCCACTACAGGAGCTATGTACTCAGGTTTCAGCTGCTCAAAGAATTCTGTAAAATTATATATTATGAATTGATGCACGAATGAAATTCATGCTTAAAAACAATTCCAGTATCATATCATATATACCAGGAGGAAGAATGTCCTCTGTCAATCTAGAGGCAGCAGTTGGTACAATTACATTAGTATGAATATTATTTTTGACACCCTCTATGGCTAAAGTGTTAGCCAGTCCAACAAGGCCCAGTTTAGCAGCACTGTAATTTGCTTGGCCAAAGTTCCCGTAAAGGCCACTGTTGCTCGAAGTCAATATGACTCTGCCAAAATTTTGTTTACGAAAATATGGCCATGCAGCTCTAGTTGTTTTCATTGATCCTTTTACATGAACATCATGGATGAGATCTGCCAATACAAAGTATACAAGGTATTTAATAAAATCAATTGATAAAGCGTAGATGAAATCTCAATTATAATCCAAAAGATACCCCAATCTGTATCGCTCATTCGAACAAAGGACTTGTCTCTCAAAATGCCGGCATTATTTATAACAATATCAATTCTTCCAAAGGCATCAATTGCAGTCTGAACTATCTTATCACCATCCAGTACATTATTGTAGTTAGCGACAGCTTTGCCACCTATACAAAGACAAAGTTATAAAGTGCTGAACAGGGTAAATATTTACATATTTTTGGATTAATGTGTATGTATCTTACCCAATTTGCGAATCTCATCGACAACGGTATCTGCAATTTTGGTACTGCTTCCATCACCGTGTCTGCCACCACCCAAGTCATTTACAACAACGCTGGCCCCTCTGGAGCCGAATAAAAGTGCATAGGCTCTTCCCAAACCTGTAAAATAGTTATTTCCTCATTACTTTGCAGTTACTTGTTTTCTAGAAAATGCATTTATGCATATGGCTATAAATACTTTCTAACTGCTTCTAGATAAGATGCCATTCTAATGTGCATCTAAAGCTGTCAGATAATGATACCAAAATAAAAGTAAATACCTGCTCCAGCACCCGTAACAATAACAACCCTTCCGTCGAACCTTAAATTATCAGTCACCATCTTAATACTCTACTGTTTTGTACAAACAACAACGATAAACTCTCTGTATAAAAACACTATTATCTAAAATTAAACAGTCGTTCCCAAGCGTAGTCCCTCTCGGCGACTCACGGAATGAACTGGCAAGAATTATAAAATTCGTAATCTTATTTCGTCAAGGCGAGAGACTTCTTTTTTTTTCTACCGATAACGAGTCGTCGATTTTATGTAAACACTTCTGATTGGTGCTTCTCTCTCTCTCTCTCCACTGCGAGTCGCCGCCCGAAATTCTCGCGTTGACTTTTTGCACTTCACGCACACCTACCTACACGAACACGAAACCTGTTGAAAAGAATGTCAACGTCATTCTCCGGGTCCTGCTTTATCGACCTGTGGTAATACAGGTAAGCGCGAGTAATACAAGATATATGTATATAGGTATATTTATATCTCAGTAGAAAAAAGTCGGGATTGGTCAGACGTGCGAATATTATAATTCAAAGGTGCTAAAAAGTGCCTCGACATCATGATTTTTTAAAATTTAAAAACATAAACCTCGGGGTTGTGCAAGTCATTGACAGAGTCGTAAGCTTATTAATAACTTTCGTTTTTTATCTTTAATTAATCGAATCATTGGGTTGTGTGTGGAAAAATGACCGATGTTTACGCGCTCATTGTTATGAAAATTCTACATCAGACGTAGGCAATCAAGAGGACATTTCGCTGATGCATATTTTTTTCCTCACACGAGACTTCGGCACGACGATTACATAAGTAACGCATAATCCTCGAAAATCGCGAAGCAGCTAATTTAACTCGCGAATCGGCTCTTTCCGCTGTAACAAGTGGAAAACGGTCATTACGTCCCGAGTCTGCGCGCGAGTAGGTATATTAGTACAAGTATGGGAAAAGAAGACGAAGTAAGCATATAGGTGTGCTATACTTATAGGTGTACAAGAGTGAGAGAGTGGGGGAGAGGATAGCGAAGCAGCAGACACACGAAAACGCGATGTGAGTGCATCCGGTGGTGCTCGTAGAGGTAGACGTTCCCCCGCCGAGTCCTGGTGCGAGCGCATATACGTGCCACATCAGAGAAAAAGAGAGAGATGCCCGGCTAAGAGAGAAAGGAATCAGCATCGCGGCGCACGAGAAATAAGCCTTTCGAAGGTAGGCCAGCAACAGCACATTCCAAAAGGAGGATAAAGAATCGAGCGCGCCGCGAGAGAAGAGAGAGAGAGAGAGAAAGCGAGTGTACTGCGTGCGTGTGGCAAAGGAATGTCCGCGGCGAAACAGTCCAAAATGGGCGAGCAGGATCGGAGCGGTTCGCGGTAACGTCGTGCGGCGTCCGCGCGGCGACGACTGGGCGTAGTCTGGATCGACGATAACATCATCCCCTAGAGCAGAGCTTAATTTCGCGTTCATCAGGAAGCCGAGGACGAAGAGATGGCGGACGCTGAGATGCTGGCCGAGCTTCATGCCGAGATCGAGCGACTATCTCGCGAGCTCGACCTCGCCTCCACCGAGAAGATCCAGTCGGCACAGTACGGGCTTGCTCTGCTCGAGGAGAAGAGCACTCTTCAGGAACGCTGCAACGAGCTCGAGGGACTCTACGAGAACACCAAGCACGAGCTCGACATCACTCAAGAGGTTAGTTTTGCGTTTGACTGCTATTTCTAGATAAATCAAGTCTGACACATGCTGTACACTCGGGTTTGCAATGCTTGTTTTGCTGCACTCGCTGGCTGCTCGTTATGGAGCAGTTTGCTTAATAGGAGCGTTGCTATTCTGGACACAGACTTCAAATTCAAAGTTATGTGTGTCTGGAAATAGAACGGCGTATGGTTGTATGCTATTGTGTCTATTCATACTTTGATATGTTATCGTTCTCTTTTACCAGGCTTTAGCGAAATATCAAACTACCACAAAATTGACGACACGCAGCGGCATTGAGCAAGAAGAGAGTCTGCTTCATGAAAGCGCTGCACGAGAAACTAGCTTGACGACTCAAATCCTCGAATTGGAAAATGAAGTTAAGCAGGTAAGGAACTTTCTGAGATAAATCATCTGTGGATGGAGTATACATGCAAACACTCTCTGAATACTATGAATTTATTTCTAGCTGCGCCATGAGTTGGAACGTGTTCAATCTGAGCGTGATCACGCTCTACAAGAAAGAGAAGACGTAGGCAAGGACCATTTGTTAGTGGAGTCTGAACGGAGAAGCTTGCGTACAGAGCTTAAAGAGAGCAGATTTCGCGAGACAAGACTTCTGCAAGACTACACTGAACTCGAGGATGAAAACATTTCCTTGCAGAAGCAAGTATCCACTTTGCGGTCTAGTCAGGTGGAATTTGAAGGTGCCAAACATGAAATACGTAGACTGACTGAGGAGGTTGAGCTTCTGAACAGTCAAGTAGAAGAGTTGTCTAATTTAAAGAAAATAGCTGAGAAGCAGATGGAAGAAGCATTGGAGTCGTTGCAAGCCGAAAGGGAGGCAAAATATGTCCTCAAGAAGGAACTGGATCAGAGAATGAACAGCGAATCTATCTACAACCTCAGTAATCTTGCACTTTCCATTCGCGGTATTACGGATGACCAAACGATGTGCAGCGATGGTGAGGATGATTCTCCAGCACTAAGAAGAATAGAGGATGATCTGAAGACTCAAGAACCTGGCACCTCATCGCCAAACAAGCAGGTTCGTACTTTATCCATTTCTTTCTTACTGTTTTATTTCAAAGAGATTTTAAATACTATATTTTATTTCCTATCAGGTCGACCTGTTCTCGGAGATTCATTTGAACGAACTGAAAAAGCTTGAAAAGCAACTTGAAATGGCTGAAACTGAAAAGGCAGTACTGACGCAGAACCTGAAGGAATCACAGTGTGCTGTTGACAAGAGCCAAGCGGAATTGCAGTCGTTCATTGCGCGCATTGTACAATTAGCTGCCCATGTCCAGTCTCTGCAGCACATTCACTCGAAGCTACCAGAGAAGCAAAGCGATGAAACCACCCTGGACAAGCTGAATTTGGTAATGATAATTTTTCTCAAACTTCAGATCAAACTATAGATAAAAAATGTATTATATAATCTGTGCAATTGTACGTTTTTACAGGCCATTATTCAATATCACCAATGGAGTACAATGTCAGCTCAAGAAGTTCAACAACTACAAAAAGACTTGGCTGAATTGGAGAAGGGTCTGACGATTTCAGATTCTACTCAACATCTCAGAACGGAACTTACGAATCTTCGTAACAAGGTATGTCGTGCATTTTTTCTTTACTACACCTACCATAGTAAACTAAAATATATCTTTTTTTGTAATATTTATAACAAAATCTCATACTCACTCAAATGAAATAGAAGTATGAAAGGTGACAATTTTTCTCATCTAATTTGGGTTATTCGGTTGATTCGGGTATTTTTATACGTACGTGTTTTTTATTACATTATTATTCTTGTAATAAAAAGAATCAGTAATGCAAGACACAATTTTTGGCACAAAGACATTTGGACGAAAAATTTGAATAGGAATTGTGACATTTCAGATACCTGTAACAGAGAAGAGCCTACAAGAAAAGGTCGGGGAGTGTGATCCTCTTGACGTATTTACTGATTTGTTAATATGGTTTTGCCTCCTCTAATGAATTCGTACAGCTTGTCATTGTCCTAACCGTGCCTTGTATACAGGGTATTCTAAATTATCTGCATTTATAAGTCTACATTTCAGTTACAATGTTTAGAATACTCGTTATACAGCTTTAACTGACAAAAGATTGACATGGCACTGCAGACGATGAGATGAAAACCATTATCACATAACGATTCATCACTGCAACCTTGCTATAGCAAATAATAATGAAAAAACTGCATCCCTCCATCAATAAAAGAATGTGCTTAAATTTTCTCAAAAACTTGCAGCAAATACTATCTCTTTTACTTCGTTACTTTCAGTTATTTCATCGTTAATCACTTTATTTTATAATTTTATTCATTAGCCATTCAAATTTAAATGAAAGCAAGATTTTATTTGCTGCAGAGGACCTCTCTAAATCTTTAAATCTTGTCTCATCTTCTGCTATAGTGGCATGAATAACTGATAAACTTGTAAAGCCTGAATGCACGAAAAAAAGAACTTGCATTGAAAGATCCTCTTCTCCAAGAAGAACAATTTCTTCAACAACAAATACGAAATCTTGACACACTGACTGTCATTATTAATGCTACATGATAACTTATCACGAAAGATTTTAACCCTTGAAACACCCCTGCTTCTTCTGAGTTATACAAAATAAGTTATTCGATAAACTGTATTGCTTCAACAAAATGCGTTTAAAAACGTTTTAAAATTTAGACAATAGAAAAGTAAAATTTATCTCAAATTTTACTTTTGATTTCTCAAAAATAAAGATAGTATTCAAAGGGTTAACTTGATTGCTATTCCTGATTAAGTTATTGGAAAAACGGCGATACTAATTGTAATTGAAATTGTTTCAGTTGTTGGATACTGAGCAAAGAAGTATGCTGCTCGAATCAGATGTCAGCATCCTTTCAAAGCTTGCCGCCGAGGCTGGCAGTTCTTTGGAATCTGCCCAAAACGATCTCCAGAATATGTCAGACGAGCTTGCAACGCTTTATCATCACGTATGCACGGTCAACGGTGAAACTCCATCTAGGGTGAATATCGAATTTATTCCATTTACCAACGCTCTACAAATTCTCTACAGCTGATTTTAATGCGACGATTTCGTTGTAGGTTATTCTCGATCACGAGAAAATTGTTCCTGCAGATAGCGAGGAGGAAAGTGGTAAGATTGAGTGGTGTAGAACACTCTTCAAGACTGACATCAAAATCAAGGACCTCGAGAGCCTCAGTAAAGCTAAGGAAATCACGAAAAACATCGAAACCGCCATGGATCAAATCAAATACCTCAGGAGTGCAGTCGAGCATACTATTGAATTGTCCAAACTTAAGGGTATCAAAACTGGAATGTGTGCTGTATGCGAAGGTATGGTGTTCAAAGGAGGTTTTCACTTACGTATACTATCAACACTTTAAAAGTATCAAAGCTAATTTGAAATGCTTTTACAGCTTCCGTCAGTGAGAATAAGTTAGAGGTAGCTGAACTTCAGGAACAGGTGATCCGACTTAAGGCTTTGCTCTCGGCTAAGCAAGAGCAAATAGCTACTTTGAGAACCGTACTGAAGTCTAATAAGAATACCGCGGAAGTGGCCCTAAGCAATCTCAAGAGCAAATATGAGAATGAGAAAACTATCGTTAACGAGACGATGCTCAAATTGCGAAACGAGCTGAGGACGTTGAAGGAAAACGCGGCTACATTCTCAAGTGAGTACATAATTTACTGTTATTATTGTTGCATTTCTTATTTAATTATCGATAATGATTTACGCAGATTTTAATAACAAAGTCGAATCGTATCGAACGCTTGCATTAGCACGTATATATCTGCAAGCTTGAGTTTTGTTTAAGTTTTGTTCCTCTGCATTGTTTTAAATGCACATTATTTTTCAAGTACCATGTTTTAATTTATAGCTTACACGCATATTTATTTAGAGACGTTTAATAATATGTTTGTTTTCCCCTCTCTTTTCCATTAACATGCTTGAACTAATGCTTTGTCTGGTAACCCACATACATAGCCTTAGCATACATATTTGTGCTGATATTCAGCTGCGTGACTGTTGACCTGGGTTTGGCAGTCGTTGTCTGTCAAAAAAACCTACGATACAAATTTTATTAACATCTCGTTAACAAATTAACTTTTATACCAAAGAAAAATTAGTCCCATAAGAAGAAAAACATCCATATGCTGATCGAGAAAGGCATTATGTATTCACTGTGTGCCTTGAGTTGTATATAGGTATCGTTCGACTCACGTAATGGATTTCTTATGCGACTGGAATAAGTAAAACTCATTCTTTCATAACACTCGTCTAAAATATTGTACAAAGTGAAAGTTTGCTTTTCCAGGTTGTCATTCAGTATGATTACAATTCAAGCTCAAACTTTATACATTTTTTTTCCCTCCAAGCATTAACATCATTTAACACTGTATTTGGATGTGCTCATCTGTTTGAATGTGGTTTGGTATCATCATCACCGTCATCATCTGCTTGACACACGACCGCACGCCTACTCTCTCCCCCTCTTTGCTCTCGTGTTAAAAATTGGTTCCCCTCTAACAAAATACTCGCCCACCACAGGTTTACGCGCGATGTTTGCGGCGCGCTGCGAGGAGAACGCTACACGCGAGGACGAGCTGAAGCGACAGCTCGCCGTCGCAGAGGAGGACCGCAAAACACTGAACCAGCTGTTACGCCTCGCTGTCCAGCAAAAGCTCGGACTGACGATGAAACTCGAGGAGCTCGAGGTTGACCGGGAGCTGCGCAACACGAGGAGACACCCAGCGAGCGCAGGAGGCGGCGGCGGCGGAGGTGGCAATGGTCGGGGCCGTGGCAGGCTGCCCCAGCAGACGAACCGTCCCCATCAGGGCAGGGAATTTTTCTAGAAGATGGTCAAGATGTGGAGCAAGATATTCTGAGATGCGCCCAAGGATTGCAGTACCGATATCGATAGACCCGCTAAGAGATACTGAACAGTGGTTTCCTTTGGCCGGCAGAGTTGATTTAATAGCCATTCGTGAGTCTTTTCATGAGAAGTTTTTATCGTTTGAATTTATAACACTTGGAGTTTGAGTGTGTTTTAAAACTCTGACGGCGGAAATAAACTTGTGCAAAGTGATCTGAGGTATTAGTGGTCAATGTGAAACGTTACACTTCTTACCTCAAGTAATTTTAAAACTAATAGTATTATAATTTATAGTACAATTTTTTGATTCATTTTTATTCGACTGCATTTAGTTTTCAAACGTGTGACAGTATTTTTATTGGTTAGTTGTAAAAATATACATAAAACTCTCACATCACTTTGATAATTTTATAGGGTCTATCGCGATGAGGAGGGAAGTCGTGATTTTTAACAAAGAGTTTTCTGTAAAAATGGTAATTTTGAAAGCGTATAGTTTTTAGACAAATATTAGCTTTACAGATTGATAGCTTCGTTAGAAAGTTTACGAATTTTCTCGTGGGCATCGATTGTTTGGCACGAGCATTTCTTGTAAAAGTTATACAACCAATTTTCTCATACACTTATATTCTATTATGTCTCATTCTTCAACGTAGAGCTCGTCGCTAAATGATCGATCGTATTGGCCATTAAATGGTATTGCGATCCTCGAGATGGTCTCAGGATATGTGCTTCACGTCGAGACGTCAAATCATCGGTAATCTCTGCCTCTTGTTACGACGTATTGCGACGCGATACGAAAGTCCACGAATCTAATGACGCGAAATAGAAACCACGAACTGACGTGGATAAATTTTTAGAATGTTGAATTGCGCTGAATTTGCGTCATGTAAGATTTTTTATGTAAGTGAGAGAAGAATTGATCTTCTGAAGTGTTATGAAAAGAGAGATTTTTTAAATTTTGTGTCCACTTCGATTCAAATTCTCCGCAAAAAGGTTCATAAATGACGGGGAAAAAATTAACGATATCCGTAGTCTTAGTAACTAAACGGAAAGGCCAGCATTGCGTATATTTTTTTCAATATTTTTTATTTTTATATTGACGTTTGTATTTGAGCGATCAAGTACTCGATTAATCAGGAGATGGGTTTTAATTTCATTTATAAAGCTGTGTTACTAAAAACAAACAAAGAGAATTTTTAAATTTCTAAATGTCTGCGCCTGTGAGGACAATATAGATTACTTGATAGCGCAGGATTTTTAGATTTTATGTTGCCGTTGTAAAATCACCAAAAGACGCGTGCTCAAGAGCAAATTAGGGAAACCGACAATGTGATCTAACAGCAGCCTATTGTACTATTTTTTAATAAATAAGCCGATCGTTACTTATTTATCGCAATCGGTCCAACTTTTTATTTAGAAAACAACATCACGCCCGGGAAAACGGAATTTGTGCAATTATTTTTACTGTTATTGTATATTATTCTTATAAGTCGCGCTTTTATCGATTTTATTATTTATTATTTGACTCGAGCGAGTTTAAAGTTGTAAGCGAGTAATCAGTGCTGCTTTGAAAACTTACATTTAAAAATGGCAGCTTAAAGCGTTTTCCTAAGTACTGATTTTTAACTGTACTGTTTTTTTAGTTATGACAACCTTTATTAATACGTATTAAAATTATTGTTTAAAAGTTTTGTGTGGTTGAATCGTATTGTTGGCAGCTATGTTTTCGCTTTTATATATCGAATAAAAACAGACGAAAATAATAAAGTAGGAAACCCTGAAAACTATTTATACATACAAACTTGTAAATGATTCATATGCAACTGTAATTATAGTCGTAAAAGGTGAAATACAAAAAAAAAACTAATCGTTCATAGTTGCATGATTCTCATTTAATTCAATATGTACGTTTTTCGGGTGTGAATAAAAATGACCACCTCAAGTATTTGATTTGTTGAAAGAATCCGCTGACAGGTAGCTCCGAAATATTAATCACAGACTAGTGCGAACAAGCGTTTAAGCGAGTTTATTAAAGTTACACTGAAGACTATTAATAATTAGTAATTATTGCATACTGCATTGTACTAACCCATAATGGTTATTATTGTCATACTCATTGATCGGATGAGTCGTATCGGATGCACGCAAAGAGAAACAAAGGAGTGAAGAAACAAAAAAAAACATTAAGAATTTTATGGACCGTTCCAACGAGAATTATTTTTCATCGATGCCAATATTTCGCTGTTGAGTATGTTTATACTGAATGATCATTGTATGATATGGTGATATCTCCGCTCAGAATTGAAAGAACAAGAAAATTATAAGCAAGGCAAGGATAAACTAATTAGAGTGTAGCATGGGATATAGCTGTAGAAGCCCCGTATTCTCGAGAAATAGAGAAGATTTAGAGACTTTTCAAGCGGTATACATATAATGTTACATGTGCCGAGCGGAGATTCGCTTTGTGTCCATTAACCAAACCGAGCCTCGAAGCACCGTCCCTTTTCCTTCCTCCTTACACCACCGTATGAGCTACGATAACGTTTTTTCGTATGTTTGTCTCTTCTACAGAACTACTAATATTTGACTATATCTAACTTCAATCACGCTGGTATCTTCGTATTTTTCTAACGTTTACAAAAAATTTGTTATTGAAAGCTTATTCGTTATGAAGATTACTATCAATTTCATCAAACGAATATTATTATTATTGCGAGTCCATACTTAATTAAGGACTTTTCGTACGTGGATAATGAGCGATGAAAATAATTAGAATAACTCGTTTTAATTCATATAGAGACAATAAATGTTGAAATACAAAAATAAAAAAACTAATAGAATCAAATAAATTGAATGTTTTTGGTATACATTTTTACTTAAAAATAATAAACTCTCGACTATACTACTGATTAGTGTAACGTCTATAGTGAATTAAATTCTCACGTTGGTCGATATTTGTATTCTACTGTAATAATATCGTCAAAAACTTGACTATTTCCATTTTCATCGTGCATATATGTTGAAATAAGTTTAACTTTACACTTCGAACATCTAATATTGAATGAGTTGATAATCTTTAAAGATGATACGTATCGTCCATAACAAAGTTCCTTCGTGTCTAGTTCTTGACACTTGCACTTTCGCAAACTCAAAACAAAAGGGAACGAGGACTTTTGCAGTCCTTTTTTCAATTTAATGCCATGAATGTATTTGCAAGTTTTAAGATTAAACGTTCTTGCGGTGGTGTATGGTTTAGATATTTAGAAAATTTAGAATATAATGGAGAAAAGTAAGCGTATTTATGAAATAAACGTAGTCCTTAGGTTGCACATAATAAACTGTAATCCTGTTTTGAAAAAAATCTTGTGTAATGGTTTTACTTGCAGTCGATATATTTTTGTTAATGATACAAATCTGTCACATAGTAAAATCAACGAAAGTTAATAATGGGAACTCATTGGTTAATAATATTTATACATAATTTATGAATGCGTTTCAAAGTTTTCTGCAATATTGAGTGCTTATATTATGTGGTGTGCGAATAACATCACAAATTTTTTATCGCTAATCAAAATCATGCGTGATTTTATTACTGTAATTTTGCATGTACAAGATTTTAGTTTTATAGCAAGCATTTAACTTCTGTTTTAGACAAATGATATTCTTCAATTCGAGGTTTATTTTTCTGCTTTTTATTAAAAGTATTAATTATCAAAATAACACTAGAAAGAGTTAGAGTCTTAGAAACCATTTATCGATTATATGCAAGATAAATGAATTTTTCTTTTTCTGTAAACAGTTGGAAAATTGTACTTGTAAATAGTGTAAATGCACTATAGTGATGTAGCGTTGTACGAATAAGAATTTTTCAGGCTTACAGAACGAATTAAAGGCACTTTTGTGTCGCTCTGAAAAAAAGTAAAAAAAAACGAAAAGATATTTACATCATGAGTATTTTGTCGTTTGAACGTTTGTTTGTTTGTCTACTGGTTGTTCTAAAAAAAAGTTATCGATCATAAATTAGTGGAATTAGGTGAAATGATCGAAAGTTCTTACTTCGATGGTATAATAATAATGATTATACGGTTTTGCATAAATATCGAATGAAGTTTTAGAACGACGTTACTCGTAATTATAATTGATTTTGTAACATAAAGTGATCAAATAATAACCATTTGTAACTCGATCTCACTGTGTTTTCATTCAATTTCGTTCATCACACCGGATAATATTTCATTTTATCAACTCGAATTGAGAAACAAACCCTATAGATGCTAGTCGGGCAAGAACTGACGACTGTGTTATGAATTTTGTACGACAGTGTCGCGGTAGGACAACGTTTCAATTTTGATGTATGCTGTACATAGTGTTTACGAATTTCGCAAACCAAGTTCTCATTTAGTTCATAACTATCAGACAGCATAGGTCGTTTGTCGAAGTCAGTATCGACTTATTTTAATTGTATACGGGTATATTTTTTAATTTTTACTAATAGCAATCTCAATTCTGTGTACTCTAGTTAAATTTTAGTCTTTCAAATTAATCTGGCAAGTATACAGTCTATATAGCTGACAAAGTCGCTTAAAAAGCAGTATTATTATTTGAAACGATATTTTATATTAATAATGATATTACAAGTTTCAGAAGTCTCAGTATACTAATAGTAAAATCTGTCATGAATCAAAACCAAGGCGAGGATATAAAAACTGAAATGAGTGCTGTGGCCGCTGTGCTTGAAGGTAGTGTTCAAGCGACGTTTTCATATCAGTATACCTGATTCAAAATTCTGTTACAGTTTCCGCCAGAAAAGATATGCTAGAACTAGCTCAGATTCAAGAAGAGGCGATGGAATTCAAGGCAATACTGACGACGAAGCAAGAGCAATTAGCTGAGTTGATAACTGTACTGGAGTACGATAAGGATACTGTGGAAGCGGCGCTAAACAATCTCAAGAGCAAACATAAGAATATGAAACCTGCCATGAACAAGAGGTTGACTAAATTACGAAACGAACTGATGACGATGAAGGAACGCGCAGCTAAATTCTCAAGTGAGTGCCTATAGTCATTCAATAAATTGTCCATTCGTGATGCCATATGTAGATTTTAGTTTTTAATAAAAAGTTCGAATACCGCAGGTATGTGCGCGGTGTGTGAAAGTCACATAAACAAGCTCAATCTAGAGATGGCAGCGACTAGCAAAAGGTATGATTGACGACGAATCTCGTAGTTAGAAGATGTCTAGCGAATATAGAAGAATATCTATCCCTTGTGCGCAGGCAATTCTTCTATTAGAATAAATAGACTAGGTGTAAAGTAAGATATTCTCTGGTATTCATACTAAGGAAACTAATATGTTCATTTTTATCAGACTTAGAAGTCAATTTAATATGTATAGCTATATTATTATAAGTTTGTTTCATATTAGTTTTATCTTTACAAAATTTACAAAATTTTGACGTAGAGTATGCTTATTTTTTGAAATTGACAACAAGAAAAAACTCAATGTAATCATAATGCAACATGTTACCTCGAGTAATTTAAAAACAATACGTATATTTTATTTTTTATAAATATTTTTTGAAGTTTTGGGAACGATTCGTAATATTTGTAATTGATTTTGTAAAATAAAGTGTATTCGAAACCTTATCTCAATTCTTTGCTTATATTATTTTAAAAGCAAGTTTGTCTATATAGCGGCTTCTGATAATAAGGAAAAACACTGATCCGACCACTCGGCAGGTTGTATATGGTAACTTGAGAAAAAAACCCTAGGTAATTATTGCAAGACTGCAAGTGCACGATAACACTTGCCGTTGGGGGGGCTGCGACAACACAACGTATTTGCGGTCAGACATAGGTTAGGTCAGTCTTTAAAATTGAAATTTATTCTCAGATTCTGCATCTCACTTTGAAAATGTGATTGACTGCGTTTCTGCCATCGAACAAGTACACTTAGAAAGCGGATAGTCAACGATATCTCTAAAAGATCAGTATTAAAGGTAATGTAAACAAGTCGGATTCAGCCTGTGTAAACCTTCTTTTTTTTAGCATATGCTTATTTGATTGTTGTACGCTTTGCAGGTTTTTCTTAATGACAAGGAAGGGTGCACAAACATTCAAGTCATTATCGATCGATCAATTTGCAAGTGATTTCGACGTTTTTCACGGTTACTGAAGTATTCTAAGTTGAGGAATTCAACAGGCAACAATACTGGACAAGTGTGATTATTATAAATATAGGTTACCTTATTGATATTTTGTACATCGCATTCTTGTTACTTTACCAAGGAAGATAGTGAATAGATATCTAGTCAAAGTGCTTTGAGCAATGTGCTAATTTATTTGGAACTTACAGATATTACTTTTATATTGCTTCAAAATGAGGTCGTACAATCTGCTGATTAAAATATTTATGGCTGTACTGGTATTAGTAATATTTTGGCAGATATCTAATTTGTGGAAATCAGCTACGCCAGAAAAAAGTGAATTAGAGAAGCTGATTGAAAAGCAGCAAATTCAGCCTGTTGTGGTGACAGTTTTTTACGAAGCATTGTGCCCTGATTCCAGAAGTTTTATCAAGCATCAGTTGAAGCCAACTTTTGACAAAATCGAAGATTACATTGACGTAAACCTAATTCCTTATGGCAAAGCTGAGACAATAGTTACCAGCGACGACTACGAATTCAAGTGTCAGCATGGGGAAACCGAATGCGAAGCAAATATGATTCATGCGTGTGCGATACATAAAGTGCTTAATTCTAGGAGGCGATTGGAGTTGGTGGAATGCATGATAAGCAATAATATGCATCCACAGGCAATTCTGGAAACCTGTGCCAAAGGAATGGACGAGCTGAAGGATATAGTGCAATGTTCAAAGTCAATGGAAGGAAGAAAAATGTTGAAGAGATTCGGTGACCTAACTAAAAGTTTGGATCCCAGAGTCAGTTTCATACCGACCATCACTCTGGATCACGAGATAGACAATCAAATATTGATTCTAAAAAACCTGCTCCGTCAAGTATGTCAGAGATTAGATTCACCACCAAGCGAGTGCAAGAGCTAGGACTCGGTTCTAATGATCCCTAAAAAGCGATCAAGGAACATGTTTGGAAAAACGTTTTTATAATTATATATATGTATATGCATTAAAAGTCTCACTACTTTAACTGTATGATATGTGTATAATAATGATCTGCTCTCTCACAAGAGATTCACTCGAAATATATATATATATATATATATATATATATATATATATATAACACACACACATATATATATATGTGGACGTTAAAAATCAACTCAATCTTTATCACACTCGCAAAATGTTTATACATGTCAAATTCTGTTGAAATTATCAATCGCTGTGTGTGTATATATAATTATGAAGCATAAAAAAAAGATTTTTGATTAATTTTTCGTGACATGTGATTGTAAAATAGTTTTGCTATGTGTAACACTATATTATATCCTTTAGACAAAGCAATCTTTTCGCCAAACTAAAATGATTTTCTATAAATATATATTTGTTACAAAGATTGTTTTTTTTTACTAAAAACAAGAAAATAATAAAAAGTTAACTCTTAATTTCTCGCATTTATCTCCCGAGAGCGCGAAAAGAACGCGCCGACCATAATCGCTGTTTGTATTAGATATAAGCGCCCGACGAGTCTCTAGGGATGTATACGAAAAATCTCTCCTCTCTCGTGCGTCATGCGATCACCGTCCAATTGATGAGCTTTGCATTAATATAACTCGCGGCGAATCGACGACGCACGAACGAGCAGCGAGACCGGAAATGCCCGATGCGCGCGTTTCGAGACGTTTTAGGTAATTTTATGCGGGCTTGTTTTTCTCGGAATTTTTGGCCGTTTCTTTTGCCAAAAGAATATTTTATGCTTCTTTCCCCCCCCCCCCCGTATACACTTACTGTTATCAAATTTTCATCTTGTTTATACGAGCGAACCCACACACAACAAGTATGTGTGTATGTGTTATGGACATTGTTCTCATGGGCATTTTACCGACACGAGAAAGCGCGTAAAAGGCATATCGCCGTAAGAGAAAGAGAGAGCGGCGAGGAATTTTTTCGCTTTATTCTGGCTGAGAGCCAGAAGCTCTTACACTCGCTCGTAGTTCCGTGAACGGCGATCGACGTCTTTTTTGCCGGGATTTCTGCGCTTGTTTACCGCTTTTTTACACACACCTGAGTATTTCACACCTATATATGTATCTGTAATTGTTTTCCCACGTCGGATTAAACAATAAGAAAGGGAGAGAGAGCCGACCATTACGAGATCGCGACTGAGCGCTGACATTGAACTAATTATAGTGAAATGCATTGTTGGACTCTCTGTCCTGGTGTGTGTGTGTGTGTGTGTGTACCGAGAAACGAAAGTGATTTGTCGTGTAGGATAAATATAGATCGGAATATCGAAGTATACTAATTTTCCAAACGCTTCAAGGTCGCCTATTTCCGGGACAATTGAAATAAAACAACGAGATGTATCGGATCATACAATTAATTAATTAATCGCATTCGATAACAGCCGCCGCAAATTCTTTCCGAAAACCAGAGCCAATAGCGCGCGCAGATCATCAGACGGTCTCTTTATATACGCCTCGGCGGGCTATTTATAAAAAGGAAGATGCCGACGAGGGTCGCCGCTTAACCTTGTCCGCGACGTGAACCGCCGGCGTCGTCATCTTAGTGCTTATTAGGTTGCTCGCCCCACTGTATGTCCCGAAGCTTAATTAGGCGAGGCGGTTATTTATTAAAAAGTAAATATTTCTATAAAGCATAGGAAAATTTACTTTATTATTTAATTTCAAAAGCATCTCGTCTGCCCACTGCCGGGCCGTATCTACTAGCTCTCGGCGCTCTATTTATCGTCCCTCGCGCTCCCTTTCAGCGCCTCCGCGCTCTCAGGAATTCGCGGAGCGCCGGCTTGGCGGCTAACTGCTATACACACTCACACACACACACACATTTATACGTATCATTACATAAGTTTCGCGACGAGCCGCCGCTGCTGCAGCAGCAGCCGTTAAATCCGCGGACTTTTCCTTTATCTCGTTGCCGCGCGCACGGATTAATGGCCGAATGGACCGCAGGGATCGGATCATCTTTTCTCTCTTCACATATACATACACACACTACGGAGAGATACGCTGTGTGTGCTATAGGCTATCGGTTCGAGAGACGAAGTTTGCGCCGAGACTTTTTACGACTCTATGCGTGGGCGGATCGCTGTATATACACACTTTTACTCTGTTTGTTAGCCGGGATTTTGTTTCTCCGCCGACGCGCGGTTATAGAGGCTGCGGAATGATTTCGCGAAATTTTCTCTAGTTTTCGGCGATATTTATCGCGTAATGGGCTGTATTATATGCGTTGCTTGAAGGTCCATGAAAAAAGCGTTACCGAATGAAATATTTATCGTATAATGGAGGGACGAAAAAAATGTTCAATATACAGACGTTATGTACTCCGCTGAGATGAGGGCACATAACCGAACCCTTGTTCGAGAGATATTTTCTTCACACATATATACCGAGTATATTATGATCCTTGGGTGTATATCGATCGCTTTTCGATACGTTATATCGGCCGAATTTGAATAACGGCTGTATAACCGAACGGGGGATGTATAAGCTTAATTCGCTTACAAATGCGCGGTCTCGGATTATTTTTTGAACACGGCTGATGCTTCCGAAGTAATAGCTTACCTATATGCACACACGAGGAATTCCTGATTTACGAGCCGAGCATATCCGCGCATTGAAAAGTCGTGAATCGGAAATCAATTAATAACGCGTCGATGCTATAATAGCGAAATAACAGTCGCGTAACACAACTTTATCGCTGCGATAACGAGAGCCTATATCGATTTCCGTTTTATCTCTCGCGTCGCTATCGAAGCTCTTATTTTCGAAAAAAGCTCTCCCAGCAGTCTCTTCTTCGGCGGAGTGGCTGCCGGAGAGAGCCAAGAATGTCCTCGCGGGCCGCGACCACGCCCTCGCCAAGAACTGCGCGCGAGCGCACCGACAACATCGAATTCTCTCTCTTGCGCGCAAGCGTTTGCCGAATACTCTGTTTCTCGTTCGAGCGCGGATATCTGCAACACACTCAAGAGCGCGCGCGACTGTGCCGACTTTTGTTTTGGGGTTTAAAATTACACTTTCGGGGGATATACATGATCGCCGCGGAAGAGGATCGATCGGAATGGTAAACAGGAAGTTTGTAAATGAGATAAAATTCAAACGCGCATGAGGAATAGATCGATGAATCTCACTCTCGTTCAGGTATTGTGTCTCGCGCCCGGATAAACGCCGTCATAATTCTAACCTATATAATTGAATCGAATCACATTCCATCCCTCTTTCTTTACTCTCAAAAAACCTCGTCCGTAGTCCCTCCCTCTCCCATTCCTCATCCGAATAACTCGCTCACTCGAGCAAAAAAAGAAACGTGAAAATTCCTCCCACACACACGTGCGGTGACTCTCTCGGAAAGGCCTCTGCTGCCACTTGTCAGCCGCGGAGAAATATCAAAGTCCTAATTTCTTTCACGCCCATCCATTCATACACGCTCTCTCTTTCTCTCTCTCTCTCTCTCTCGTATACACTCGCGCCTGCGCACCTGCGCCCTTTACGATTAATTCGTCTGCTACGATTCGCCGTCAATCATAACCCACTGTGTATAAGCTCCCTCCCAACGTGACAAACGCTCTCGTTTAAAAAAAAAAAAAATTAAAAAATCGTCCTACAGCAAATTCCTCGCAAAGCGCAGTACCCAAGCGGCGTCGAGTCCGCGCCGGCGGAGAGCCAGCGGTACACTAACTTGGCGGGGGCTGTGTAGTGGCGGCCAAGCCCCGCCGGCGCGAGCGCTCCGTCGCCAGTCTCTCGTCGACCTCAGCGCAGTCAGCAGCAGCAGCGCAGCTTCTATCTCCCTCTTTTTGGCCCAACCCGTGTAAAGTCTATACTCTCTCAGCTGCTCTCTCTCTCTCTCTCTTACTCTACTGCCGGGGGGGCGGACGACTACACCCGTCTGTATCCACTTGCGCGCGCTTTTGCGCTCCCGGGAGTTGCGAAGAAGTATAAGGAGTGTCGTGCGCGATTATGACAGATCGTTGCTGCTATTTCGTAGTGCGCGGGGATGTTTGATTGACGTCGATCCGGACGAGTCGGACCAAGTCAGTGCGCTGCTCGGGATAAGGTGGTGAGAGTTGCGACACACGTCGTCGTTCAGTGCGAGTATAGGAAGAGCTTTGCCGTCGTTGCTGCGAGAGGAACGTCCGGAGGGAGACGCAAGCACTGTAGGCGGTGACACCGTACTGCGAGCTGCCGGGATCACCCGGCCGGCCTAGAGCGCCGGGACGAGCACGGTAGGATTTTTTTTTTTAATTTTGAACTCGAACTTTGAGTTAATCGCTACGAGAGCTTTTCAGCCCTTTCTTTCCCGCGCGTAGAATAGGGTGTCGAACGAGCGGATATTGTTTACGACGTCGCACACACACACACTGGCCGTCGTGTGTATTTGTCCTTTACTCCGCTTTGTTGACTCTCGGGTCAGTGTCTCTTTCGTCGATATTTTCGCGCTACAGTACGTGTGCGCGATTTCCCCCCGGTGTGATGAAGCTTTTCATCGGCAAGTATCTGTCGAAGTTTTGTATGAAATTGTGGCTGGTATGGAAGATTACACGAGGATTAGCTTTCGTTTTATGAGCGAATACAGTGAAAAACAAGAGCACAGTGCGATCTTCGCTCTAGCCATGGAGGATACCAATATGGAGCTTTTATGTCTCGGCTATAAAAGCTCTGATTTCGGCGGGGAAAATTAAAGCCAGATGATTTATGGAGCTTTTAGATTTCATGTATGATATAAGGCCGTCGCCGCACGTGTTATCGAGAGTGAAATGCAGTTAGCCAGTGCATAGCTAACCCAGTGATTAATTTCGCGACCGCCAGTATAGTAGATTTATAATAGAATTTTCGCAAATAATTCGTCGACTCTCTAGTCGCGCAGAGAAGAACAGAAAACAATCATACGTCGCAATCGCCGTTATGAGAGAGCATAGAATTGATCGAATAAATTCTCATCAAAGAAGCCCTCGGAGAAAAAGCTCTCTGAGAAATAACGAGAGAGCTTTCCCTCCGGCTACTTCTCAATGAAGCGGTTGATCAACCGGAAGTGAGCCAATGACGAAGTGCAAAGCAAAGTCTGCCGACGAAAGACAATAGAGTGATTAACGATTAACGTCAGCGGAAAATTGGCAGACGAGACTTGGGTTTGTCGCGACGGCGATGCTTGCCAATTGCCCAACCGACGCTATGTAATACCGCGAGAAAAATTCCCCTCGTTAGACTTTTCCGAAGCTTTGTTTGTCGGATGTGGCAACTTCCGGAGAAGAAAAAAAGCGAAAGCTCAGTTTCATTGAAGCTTTCGTTTATATCAGTAGAGTCTGTCCGACCGTGTCCGATCATTATTTTCATCAATAATGCAGCGTAAAAAACCGGTTTTACCGTATGTAACGATATACATTTTTATAATACGTCCATAGTTCACCGGCGGCTAAAGACCTCGTTAATTGAAAAAATCCATTAGCGGGAAGTAAAGCTTATCCGAGAATCGAATCGTTATATAAAATCGCACATCGGGTGCATATAATCGACGGAAACTCGTTCTTTTTTTAAACCTGCATCTAACAAAGGGCTATTGTCGCTTCTAAAGACGTTCCGCTCGTACATCACGCGATAAGCCTTATCCTTCCATAGAGAAAAGCTCTCTCACGTCGTAACGATTTCTTCAAATTTTCAACACCGCCTTTCGAAAAAGTACCAAAGCAAAACGCGTAATTTAACGAAACTCGAGGAACAGCATTTTCCCAGCGAGTCCCTTTGAGAAAAAAGCTCTCGTTCCTTTCCACACGCCAGAGACACTTTGAAAACGTGCGCGCCACTTCATTCTCCAATTTGCTTTATACGAGGGCGAGCTTCGCGCTGATATACCGTCTGCGGCTGCGGAAACGATGTTGATGATGATGCAGTGCGGTAGAAATTGCATAACGAGCTCTGTGCCGTTGTTTCCTCGTATACGAGGCTGCTGTGTAGTATGAGCTTCGCGAGTGTGAGAATCGATTTCTTCTCGCGAGCGCGTCTTCTTGTTCGTTCGTTAAGAGTTAACAGAAGAGCGAAGAAGCTCGAGGCCGATTGGGTATATGATCACGCTCGAGTAAGCGCGTGAGCTTTATTCGCTGCTCCGAATATTTGAGAATGCGACAAAATGAGAGAGAAAAACACAAAGCTATCCCGTTCGAAATCGGCGATAAGACAACGGGACTGAGAGCGTTAACTCGCGGAGCTTGCAAAAAGCTCGTAACCCCGGCGGGATTTACGAGTGGCTCGACGCTGCCGCTGCGACGACGCTTCGTCACGCCGGGATAAGCAAGTCCCCTATACAATCTCTCTCTCTCTCTTTTTTTTACGAATTACGCACACGCGCTTTTCTTTTACGACGAGTTCGAGAAAAAAGGGCAGAAATCTCGACGACGAGCTTTCGCTGTAATTGGAGTGGATGGAATAGCTCGCGCGTATATGCATTAAGGCGGAATATCTCGCGGTTGCTTGATTGAGAGTTTAGTTTGTTCGAGTGAACCCGAGCGAAGTTTACTTACTGTTTGCGTTTTCGGGAGCTGCTGCGCGTATACGTAATATGATTAGAAAATTGCGTTCGTTTTATCTTCAACTTCTTTAACGCGAGACTTTCGTCTTCGCGTAACGCTTCCTTCTGAAAAAAAATCCCTCACTCATTTATCACACCCCCGGAATATAATCCAGTGTGTACACAACTGCGTGTTTTTTCATCAAGCGGCAGCAGCGTTCACACCGTCATTCATTCGGATTGTATTTCATAGACACTCGAAAAATAATACGCGCTTGCGGGGGAGCCCCCTCACTCTCTCTCCGACGTTCAAACAATAACAACAACAGCAGCAACAGAAAAAAGCCACCCTCGTCGGCACGTCTGCAGAAAAAAAAATATACGCTACGATTATTGCAAAAGCCCCGTAAAACCCCAAGATTTACGAGGCCAGTCCCTCGCACTCGTCGGCGAAGATCCGGCGACTCGTTCGTCACGCAAAGATAAATACGGAAAAGGTTTACCGGGCTGATGTGTGTGTGTGTGTGTGTGTCTGTGTCTGTGTATGCGCTCTCCTTCTCTGACCTCGAAAGGCCAAGTGGGCGAGAGAGAGAGAGAGAGAGAGAGAGAGAGAGAGAGAGAGAGAGAGAGAGAGAGAGAAGGGAGATGGAACGTCCGGCTTAATGATGAAATAAAACGCAAGCGTAAGGAAGGACGCGACGACTATGCTCCTCTCGTTGTCGTGCCGAGGAAGCCAGGAGGGCCGAAAATAACGCGTACAGGATTTCCGGGAGGGGGGATGAGATTCTTCCGGTTTAATATGCGGGGGGAGTGACGCGAGCGATTTTTGAAGTGTTTTGTGGCTTTGGACGGGGGATCAGCTTGTTTACGTGATGGAGCCGTAGTTAGTTGTAAAGGGGATCGATTGATTCGAGTTTGTCAATACGTAATGAAGTTCGGCTGTAACTTGATGACAGCTGCTGTATACCGATTGATCGACTATTGCTATGTAAATATTTGATCAATCAGATGACAAACATTGTTATCAGGAGATCTTTCATCGAAGAAGTTTGAAGACAAAAAGATTCGTTCACTCGGCGCCAGTATATCTTAATAGAATCGAAAGATTGACTCGTTTTCCCTTTCCAACGTCGTCTTTCTCCTCTTTTCCGAGACAATGAAAATTGCTCAATTACAACTGGCCGAGTCGAGAGAAAGAGACGGACTGCATTGGTTCAATTTGCATTGCAAAGGGCTGCGGGGCGGTTCTTTGAGCGAGAGACACTTCAACAGAGTCGTTACATACCTTTTATATGAGCTTGCGATCGACTCGCTTGTAAAGCGCGATGAAAGCTCCGGTGAGAAAAATTTGGAAAAAGTTTAAAAATAGATGAAAAAAATTGCGATAATGAGTGCATATAGCTGCAGTGTATATACACACACAGGGAGCTTCGAACGTCAGCCGAAAAGATAAGTGCCTTCGTCAGCGCGACAGGATGGCGCCTATCTCCTCTCGACTTTTTTCGATATCAGCCTCTATACGCGATTCCTCGAGAGAGAGAGAGAGAGAGAGAGAGAGAGAGAGAGAGAGAGAGAGAGAGAGAGAGAGAGAGAGAGAGAGAGAGAGAGAGAGAGAGAGGGGAGGTCAGATAGAACGTGGGCGTGTAAAGATACCAGCGCCTGTGCTATGCGCTTCGCTCTATTACTTCTCCGATACGGCCAAGAAGAGGAGTATTCATATCGTCGGCTTTCTTTTTTTTTAAAGAGCGAATCGAGTAAACATTTTAATTCAACTGTAAAAAAAGCAATCGCGTTCACGGTGCCGAAAAAACTTTCTTATCGTCGCAATTTGTCGCAAGCGACGTGTTTATTTCGCCCCTCCGAGCTAAGAGCTTGAAAAATAAGTCGAGTCTGTAGAATTCGAGATCAGTACATTTTGTCGTAGGATTTGTCCATAGAGTTAATCGCGTGTTATCGGTCCATTATAAACCACTGCGTCATCCGCTGCAATGGACGCGACGAATTGTTGAAGAACTTCGCGATACGGCCCGAGCTTAATTAAAGCAGCCGACGGCATCCCGAATATTTCAAGTATACGCATAGTTCGAGTATAATGACCACAGCGAGAAGTTCACGTGGCCGTAAGTCCCTTGATTATCTGCACACACTATACACCATTTATAGCTGTATATAATTACAGATGTATCCTATGCCTTTGGCTAATCAATACTCGCAGCTAATTAGACGTTCTCGGTATACATAATGCACTACTAATTTCTTCACGGAAGCTCGTGTGCTTAAAGTACACACGTCATCGATCAAACTAAGGGGAAAATTCGGAAAACTATACACACACACACACACACTAATGCAGCTACTCCTCGGAAATTCCGAAGCACGCGCGGAGCTCGACAAAGGCGGCTTGACAGAGAGAGAGAGAGAGAGAGAGAGAGAGAGAGAGAGAGAGAGAGAGAGAGAGAGAGAGAGAGAGAGAGAGAGACTGTGTGGAATCGGAGCTATACCACCAAAGGGTTGATGCTCGAGTCGCGCCCTTAATTCCAGTCGCATTCCCCGCGCCGTCGAGCTTCGGAGAAATCCTGCGGCGCGTGAATAACAATGAATTTCTCGAGGGGAAACTAAATTCGCATAGCGAAGGAACGTCGCCCCGTGTGTGTGTGTGTATGTAATATTTTCCGAGATCGTTATACGTGTAGTTCTTAGCTCGAGAATTACGTTATATTTAGGGGGAGGAGGCGTGGATGTTAGAATTTATTAACAGGAACTTTATAGCCGATAGTTAACTCGTCCGACGTGGGGCATTTATTCGAATTTTTATCTTTCGAATTACTGATAAATAAATTGGAATACGCGTTGCAATTTGGAAACGAATCGTTTACGTCGAAAACATGTGCAATTAAACCAAAAAAACGATTACAGAATTATATTACAAATCGATTTTGCGATCGAGCGAATAAACAAACAAATAGCTCGTGTACCTGCGCACCCGAGAGAGCTTCTCTCCGAGCGGAGAAACGACGGCAGTATACGCGCGACGCGAGGCCGTGACGCTCTGCGATATCTGGCTCTTACAAAACGCATTTAAAAATAACGCTTTCCCGCTCTCTCTCTCTCTCTCTCTCTCTCTCTCTCTCTCTCTCTCTCTCTCTCTCTCTCTCGGCCGCCGCCGCCGCTCGGACCTTGAAGCGGGAAATCTTCTCGCCTTGACTTGCGCATCAAAGGTTAAGACACACGCGCCGGCTTTTCTATTTTTTGCCTTTGCCGCGCTCGCGCGGCTTTTGATCGTCTGCTTGTGTATAATTAATGGGCCGAGATCGTTGGAGTTTGAGGAATCGACGGGGCTCATGCTTTTCCGTGTATTGTTTGGAGTCTTCTTGTCGTTCGGGGGATTACGCGTTGGGCAAGCTCTTGTTACGGTTGGATTGATGACGAAGGTTTCATTCGAGTGAACAATTTTTATTGGCTTTTTTTCTCGATGATAAAAAGAGCCAGCGCGGAATCTCGAGCATTCGCCATGTTTCACCTTGCCATCGTAACGCGTCCCGTTTAAAAGTATATACGCGAAAATATAGAGGAGATAGAACGAGCTTCGAGCGATAAATTTCGTACACAATTATATCATATTTCGTCGGTATTTTCATTCTTCCCTCGACGTCACGGCATCGCGGGCGGGTTTAAAAATACATATAGTTTTAATAATCTAGGATTGTATACACAGCGTACGAAAACAAATTATAAAACACACCTTTAGCGCGAAAGCTACTTCAATCAAGGAAAATCTCGGGTAACTTCTCGCACGCGAGGGAGGAAGAAGACATTTTGAAAGCCAACAACTTTTTCATCCGGCGACAAATTTCGTTTTCCGCAGCAGCAGCCGAGCGCTCATCCTCCTCCAGCAGTGCCGGCGTGAAAGATCCACGTCATCGGCATAATGGAGTCAAACGCTCGCGAGCTTTGAAGGCTTTTACCACGCAAAAAGTGCGCCGCGCGCGCACACTACTCTCGCTCTTTATCTCCGAGCAATTTGCAAAAAGACCACCACCTGCACTTGACTCTCTCTCTCTCTCTCTCTCTCTCTCTCTCTCTCTCTCGCTCTCTCTCTGTATAGGTACACATAGAGACAAGAGGAAGAGAGGCAGTAGCTCTTTGTGCGACTCCGTCAAAAATCAAAGCTCGGAGCTTGAGCTTTGATGCGGTGAAAGGATAAAGAGGAAATTGGCGCTTTTTTCAAATATTTTGCGATTCATATACATAAAAATGTCGTTGCTTATGTATACCTAACTAACGCTTTAAACAGCAATCAAGAAGACCGACAAAGACGTATACCCTCGCGAGATTCGATTCCGGCCTTAAGCAGAAGCTCCCAAAGTAAGGGGGTACACCTACGCTCGAACCCCTGTAAGCTCCTCAGCGACGTCTCAAAGGGAATCGCGAAATATCAGAGCCACGGGATTACCGCGTTTAATGGGATCCGTCCGCGAAAACGACGATTGCTGCTGTACGTATGTACGTATATACACTTCCCCACGAAAAATGATCCCGTTCTGTATACGGCTACGTCGGCGTAGGAAAGATAAACATATATCGTTACTCAAGCGAGCTATGCTCTCGAAATGTTTGGGGATTCGTTGATAGTCTTGCGCATCTGTGTGTACATTATACGTACACAGCTAATCCTCTCTCTCTCTCTCTCTCTCTCTCTCTCTCTCTCTCTCTCTCTCTCTCTCTCTCTCTCTCTCGATAGTATAATTGTGGAGTAAGGTGGAAAATTTAATCCTGTTTTTGTCGAGTATAAATGCCTACCGAATTCCCATCAGTCAATTAACGCTTCACCCTACACCTACAACTTGGCCGCTTATATTCCGGTCGATCTGCTCTCTTGTTCTTGCGCGTGATGTAGTGTTGTACTTTGGGTCGGTCTACACAGCTTCCGGGTCAGACACGTGTGTGTCTATTCTCGGATTTTCGAAAATCCCACACAACAACGCAAACAATGATCGTTACACACGCTGTAATAATCGAGAACAAAAGAGTGCACACGAGGTTGAATAAAAAATCCAGGAGTATATAGCGAAGTTATATTTACGGATCTGCACTCGACTGACCGTGTTCCTCGCTGCAGTAGCCTCGTCGCGCTGAGAAATACCTCGCGCACCATAAATATTTACCAAATCATCGTCGTCCGCGGCGCAATTTGTCACTGCGCTATATACTCTCTCTCTTTCTCTCTCTCTCTCTCTCTCTCTCTCTCTCCCCCCCCCCGAGCTTGCGATCATCATCGCGAGGTATTCCGCGGATGACGAACGGCCCTCGCCCGAGAAACGAGGAAAAGGTTATCGCACCAGCAGCTTCTCGAGCAGTCGAGGCTAATACAGGCGTGTATATGTATATATGTATATATATATATATATATATATATATATATATATATATATATATATATATATATATATATATATATATATATATATATATATATATATATATATATATATATATATATATATATATATATATATATATATATATATATACACACAAGAGCGAAAGAGAAAGAGAGAGAGACGGATGCGTTTAATATACACTCGCTCGCGCGCCGGTCAGCTGCCAGCTGGCTCGAGCTTTCGGCGCTATTCTCAAGCTCCGAGGAGAAGAGCTGAGAATCGAAGCTCTCTCTCCTCGTTTTAGACATTCCGCAAGCTTGTAACACAATGACACACGAGAGTGAGAGAGCTTTAAGAACGCGCGGCGAGCTTTAAGCCGAGGGGATATCGCTCTGGATTATTTCCGATTTTTTGCGAGCGCTTCGAGATTTCGCGAATTTCTAGAGCAGACCTAACGTCCGAATTCACTTAGCAGCACACACTGGAGCCATTAAAAAGTCATAAGCTTAATGGAAACTAGCAATTCCACGAGATCGATAGTAACGATTTCATTTGTAAATCGACTCCGATGTGGTACGGAGCACGTGTTCGCGATTAAAATTTCACATGTATATAATTTATACACACAGAGTATCTAAAAAAAGACGTTTACTTTTTCTCTTGCAGATGTCGTCGACGTTGCGCGCGCAGTCGACAGGTGGCGAGCTGACGAACCTGAGCAGCGCCGGGTCTGACCGGACCCTGGCGACCTCGACGGGTGGAAGCTCGCACACTCATAGCCACAGGAAGCATCACAATCACCACAGAAGCCGGAGTGCGCCGAGGGCGCCCGAGAAACCACCGCGCAAACGACACATGAACCCTGGACAGAGCCTCGCGTCCATACCCAGCCAGATCAAGCTGTCCATGCTCAACAGCGGCCTCATTTCTTTCGGTTAGTATACATTGATGTGTGTACAAGTTTTGAATTTTTTTTTTTTTTTTTAATGAGGCAACTTCGCTTTCGTGTTGAGATTCTTATCTTGTCATATACTTCTGTATGAAAAAACACTTCAATGATATGATAATATTTTGAAAATCTCTGGCAGTTATAGCATGAGCGGTCCGATTATGGGCTTGGCAAAAGGTGACTTACCGATGTATAATATATGCACTGGGCTCGCAGATTTTGATAAGGGGAAGCGGAAAGCGCCAAGGCGTCACCTATCGATACTAACCAGAGACGCGAATAAATCGAAAACATTTAAAAGACTGTATTTTTAATCAGTGTCAATCAATCCCAAAACAATTTTGCGATCTTACAATCGAGCCATATTCAAAATCAAAACCCCCACGAAATTTCGAAACGTAAGTTAGTTTGCACTTTGTTTAAACAGAAAGTTGAACGGATCGGTGACACTCTGCAGGGCATCACACCCCTTGGCAACTTTATAAAACTGTTCTCCCCTCCGCGCTCCGACGCCTCTATCGTTGTCCCCGGGCTTGCATTTGAATGGCAAATAGCTTCATTAGCAATTCGATCCATTAATACAGTAATCCTGCGAGACTCGGCTATAATATATTCTTTATTCGGCCTCGATTCGCAATTTCCTCGTCCTCAGCACCGCAGCGGCAAAGGCGACTAACAAAAAGCCAAACGTCAAACAGATTTCAGCACTATCGCTCAGCCTGAAAAGGGGGAACAATGCAACTGGAATTTCCCGCTCTAGAGAGAGATAAAAGAGCTCCGGGGGTTCTACTCGGGTGTCAACAACTGAGCTTGCGGGGAATGGAAAAACTTGTTCGTTTGTAGTCGCGCCAATCGCTGCGGAAAGACTCGATGCCCCGTGCGAGTTTCGAATTCTCGCGCCATTATCCGCGGATAATGCTGTTTGTTCGAAAGTTCTTTTTCAACGCAGTGTGTGCTACTCACGACTGAATTATAGAAAGTGTGTAAATATTTGCTGTTGCGGGAGAGATCATCCGTTTTGAAATGGAAATTTCATAGCATTGTGTGAGTCTCGCGTAAATAATCGCTTCGAATAATTGAAATTCAGCGCGTATTATCGGCCCCGTTAAAATATTCGCTATACGCGATATATAAAAAGCGTTAATTATTTATCGTCGATTATCGGCTGATCGATACACACGCACGTAGAGGCGCAAAGCGGATATAATTTATCAATTTCGCGCGCGTGCTTCGAATTTCAATACACATCGAATTCCCGCCACGTATATATTATGATAACGCGCGCTTGTTAAAAAGTCCATGTGTTCAATTTTCGCGCTCGCGTCTTCCAAGTTTTAAGCTGTGCCGGAAAATATACGTAACGCCAGTGTATAACCGAGGCTTTATATACATGGGAAAAGTTCGCTATCGGGGCTGTATTTATCCGCGAATTTCTCAAAATTGGATCATCCTGTTTACCAAACTTGCACAATTTTTCTCTTGCTTAATAACCCTCATCCGAATAAAAATCGACGAAGGAAAGAAGGCCGGTCTTTCGTGTAATAAAGATCGCCTCGTCGAAATTCCCGGAATCTTCTCCCAACCGTAGAGTCGGACGTAAATTTCAATCGATAAAATTCCCAGTTCCGATCGAGAGGGGACTCTCACGGGCACTGCGAGAAAGAGTACAGCGGTCGCGGGTATATATTTTTAACCGCGACCGCGAGTCTCGATGCCACAGCGTGCGGCGATCGGAAAGTGGGGGCAGAAGAAACGGCGAGTAGAACTTTCGCGTTGTTATACGAAGAGCCACTGCTCGACGTTGTTTTTTTTTTTAAAGAGTCGAGGTAATTTTCAGGGTTTTTTACCGCTCGGACAATCAGTATAAACGTCGAGAACCGGTTAGCCGCGAGCTTGACCAGAGTATCGCAAGTCAGACTAAAAAAGCTCCCTCCTTCTCCGACCTCGAGAAGCTTGCACGTATATAGCGAGAGAGAGAGATCGGAGCTTATTCCAGCAAAGCTCGTATAAATCATCCATAATTGATCTCGAGACAAGTTACAGGTCCCCCTTCCCCCTCTCTACTCCCGCGAAGAACAAGGCCGCGCGTATATCCGATCCTCCCGCGGCAAAGTCCCGGGTTAACTGATCTTGACACAGATGCCTGCATTCCGTGCAGCTGCAAGCTCAAGCCGCCGAATATCGTCGGAATGCCGGGATGATGGGACTTTGACCCGACCGACGCTCACTCGCTCCCCACCCCCGTAGTCAACGGCGGCGGCTTAAGCTCGTCTTGGCCGCGTGTCTCTGTGGTCGTCGTTGCTTCTGCTGCTGCTGATTCATCCGGCTTTAAGGAAAGCGGATTCCGGCGTGTATATTCTTTCCCAACGCGCCGTGGAATTAAGATGCTGTTCTCCTCGGTTTATTTCATCGAGTTTTAGGGGTATAGGAGTGCGGCTTCGTTGGGAATGCGTAATGAGGCCGTATTTTAGCGTAGATGGGAAGTTCTCTTGAGAGGAATTATATCTTGACTTCGCTGACCAACAAGTGTGATTAATGCTCTCTCTACAGAGTCGGTGGAAAATCATAAGGTAGTTATAGCATGAGCAAGACTGCTTTGACTATAGAGATGACACGTACCTCTATACATAACACTGTTGGCGTCGATTTTGATAGGGGAGGCAGGAAAGTGCCTTTGCGCCACCTATCGTCGCTATGTTCAAGCTCACTTCGGCTCTGAATCACGCTTACAGATCGATTTCGATTTTTCTAAATGGTGGCATAAGCCGCAAAATAACAAAGCCTTGTACATCGAGCTCCGCAATGTATCCTCAATCCGAATTGCGCAATATATACAATGACGTCGCCCCAGCACTCGAAGCTCATCCGCGTATGAATGAGTCACGAGCCAGTGCGCACTCTATATACGGCAGAGTCCGAGAATCAACAATTGACATTCTCCTTGATCCGCGGAGCGGCACGCGATCAATTCGCGCAGAAAATACCTTCGGGCTTTCCGTGCGATCGCACCTGATGAGACCGGACGTTTTTTCGCGGCCTCGTTTTTTCTCTTCTATTATTCCTAGAAAAAACTTTTTAACGGGAAAACTCGATTTTCGAATGATTTTTACGTTTTGCTTATACAAGGATGATAAAATTTAGGTATAAATTTTCCAATAAATAATCAAACGTTGAAACGATTGAATTGTGAAATCTTAATCGGACAATAAATCACTCACACAAAAGATGAACTAATTCTAAGAAAGCTCGCTCGCGAATGAATAGCCAGTTGTTTCTTTAATTAAAGAAAGGACGCGTACATAACGGATTACATAAAGCTTCAATACCATTTGCGTCAATCTCGCTCATGGAGGTCATTGTTCGAATGTCTAATTGTTCAGTTTATTAACCCAACCCCAAGGCGATTGCATAATGAACGAAGACAAGGAAATACGACTCCCATTTGTTACGAACATCCCTCCGACAACCTGGACAAAGACCGAGAGAGTATACCCACAGCCGTTTAGCAGTGCGCGTAACGAACTTACGTACAATTATAAGCAAACTTGGTAAATCCAACTAAGACATTTCTCTCTCTCTCTCTCTCTCTCTCTCTCTCTCTCTCTCTCTCTCTCTCTCTCTCTCAGCGTAAAATCTCGGCTCCTCTCCGAAGCAGCGCCAAAGGAATTGCTACGTCGATGCGCGGAGGCGACGCGCGCGAGGAGCAAGTTTTTAAAACGATTATTTCTTCATACACTCGCGCAGCTCATCCCTCTCTCGTTAATACTTGGTCATTAACGCCGAGGAAGTTTTGTAATGCGCAGGATCTATAGGATTTTTTTTTTATTCGAAGAGAAAAAGTTCACGGCCTCTACTTAAGTGACTCAGAATTAGTTCTCCGTTGCAATTTTATAGGACGCGAAGACGCGGCGAACGATCGCGTTCCATTTCGTCGTGAAAACTTTGATGTACAAGGTAAACAAAAGCATAGAGAAAAAGAGCCGAAGTATATAGGCGCGTAGCTTATTCGCGCGGAACCGTTATCGATCGTATTATTGCTATGCTAGCTTTCGCAACCACACCCTCCTGGAGAAGTTCTCGATTGTGTATACCGATTTTTTCCTGTCTTTCCTTATTTTTCTCTCGTTGTGTACACGTCTCAGTGTAGGTGATTACGTCGTCAGTTGCACCTTTTGCGAGGCAGTTTCTTAGGCGTTTGCGTATTGGCGAAGGAGTTTTTAAGTATGAATGGCGTAGCTAACTATATACGTTTGGTAATGGCTAAACGAGAATATATGTAACGATACAGGCCACTTAAAAACGTTATTATCCTGTTCCGTATCACGAATATACCGGCATAGAAGTCGAAATTAATTAGTATTACTATTCGAAATTTTTAATGAAAATCGCCCATACATTTATGCTTCAATAAGATTTCTGTTGTGTCCTTTTTAGCGATGAAAATTATTTATCGGAGCAGCATATCAGCGGAGCCGGTTATACAGAGTAATTAATATCGAAATTTGATACTAATCACAGCGTCCATTACAAGCAACCCCACACATATAATTTTGGATTAATAAGCACCGCATACATAATTATACCGTAAAATAAGCTTATGGGCCGAGAGAGACAGAGGAGTCAAATTTTAATAAACTATTCGCAATATAACAGCGCGTCGGCTGTTCCCATCGATCCGTACTACTGCTTTATTCGAACAGGCGTTATAATGCCTATAACGATTCGTTAATAGCCTATTAGCAATCTCTACCAACTTTGCCGGCAAATTTAATTTGGTTCCTCAGGTCGCGCGCGAATAGCTTTTATTAAAATATTGACTTATTCCGCAGCTCCGTAATTAATAAACTACGGCGATAGCGCAGACTATACTATTTTCGTGTATTCGAGTTCGTGCAACGTCTGAATATAAATGCCGCGGATTCCAATACTACAAAAATTACGCTCTCTTTTTTACCCTCCGGCTGTGCAAAAGCAAGTTATATGAGCTCGATATTCCGAAAAGTGCTGGAGCGATCCGCAGATTTTCCAGTTTTCCAGATTTCTCGCCGTTTGCGTATGAAACTGGATCGTAAAAGGTATACGGAAAATATTCAAAAGGGATAAACCCAATCAAATCGTATAATTTTACTTGGAACACACGCCGCCGGTATCCCACTTACAACGTCTTCATTTATTCAAGCTTGCGCAGGACGTGCCGGTCTCGAAATCCATTGAATTACCGTAGCCGTTGTATTATCGGCTCTACTTTATCAGAGCCGTAGCAGAGAGAGAGAGAGAAAGAGAGAGAGAGAGAGAGAGAGAGAGAGAGAGAGAAAGAGAGAGAGAGAACGAAGAGATTACGCTTTTTATTGCGCTCGCACGCGAAATCTAGAGCAGCAATCTACGTTTTCCCGCCGCCGCGAGAAGGACGGATTGACATTAATTCCAATTATTCCGCCGCAAATTTTCCTTCTGCCGCCACATGCAGTCCCGGCGTACATGAGGCCGCTTAAGCTGTCCGGATTGCGAAAGTTTATACGAGGATTTACGCGACGCTCTAATTGAAACTCTTTTGGATCCTGAGCTCTTTCTCTCTGCCATACACACATGTGTGCAGCTCTTTTTCGCTTTGTCGAGTCGTACGCGTTTATTTACTGGTTTTTGAAGTTGGGAAAAAATAATGGATTTTAATATTTGATCGCGAGAAAATCGATGTATAAAATAAAGGATGCATGTGTGTTTCGGCCGCGATGCGAAAATTTTGTTATTTTCCGTTGACCTGGATTCCAGGAAAAATAACGCGATTCCGCGCGAGAGCGAATTGACAAATTTAATTAAGGCAGCTGCATGCCGCTCGCTGATATGATTTTTCAGCCAGAATTAGAATCGTAAATTATTTTTATCTTTCGAACGAATCGTCGCAACATTGTATAACCATATAAGTAGACGACGATTGTTTCAGCGAGACGTGCGGAAAGTGCTGTGGAAATGCAAACTCTAGATTAAATCCCACACGAGGGAGAGAGCGCAGTAGTAAGGGCATTAAAAGTTGCTAATATACCTTAATAAACTTAGCATTGAGCAGCTTCTGATTTGCCCGGCGATGGCATACTTCCGCGAGAACGTGTGTATAATACTGTTTATGCTAACGCGGCACGCGAGCCGATTTGAAAATTTGATACATTCGTTAAACAAGCTTTACAATACGCAAACGTCCCGACAATCAATTATATCCAGTCGATGTCTCGAACAGCATCAGCAGTCGAAATAACGACGATCCTCTACACTCGTGGTCTAATTAACGGGCTAAATAAAGCTCGAACGAAAGCTCGCGCTTCATTAGCCGACATGCGCGCTCTTTTTCTCGCGCCCCGCGTGGATGGAATGTATAATACGTCGGCTGATTGGATGACGAAAATTCAATTCGCCGGAGCTTGATTCGCGCCTTCATAACTTTCAAGCACTGGCGACCACCACCGCCGCTGTTATAATTTCGTTGATTCGTGCGTCGAGAGGAAAAAATTTTGATTACGCGCGGGCCGTTGCCGAGTTTTTCGGGGCTACGACTTTTGCGGCTTTGTTGAATTATACCCGTGTCCCTCTGGCGTTTAATGAGACAGTGTTTTTACAGTCAGCACGTGGAAAAAGCTCGCGGAGGTGAAATTGCGGGAAAGCCCTTTATGCGACGTGTACGCAGGCGTATCACGGGGTTAAATATGATGTTAAGATCGAGAGCATAGCAACGATTTTCCGTACGTATAGCTTGTGTAAAAAAGCGCTTTTGCACAGAGGCAATCAAGCGTCCAATCTGCTCGGTATTTCAGACAAATAAACGAGAGGGAGAAAGCTTCGAACTCTTACTTCACTTCCATTCCCCCGAATACAAATATCCATTTGCTTTCTAATCCATCCGGGCTTATTTGTTGTTGACTCTGGCATCCTGTGGCGAGAAACGAAATAGGAATGCCTTTACATACGCGTTTGTACACACACGCGGGCAGGTGTGCAGCTTCAGCTTTTAACTCCGGGAAAAAGGTGAAAGTATGGAAGAAAGTTTGCTTTGCCACTCGCAATGTTCCTATTTCCTTTTCCACCTCCGATCCACCGAATGTGTAGTAAAAAGGAAATTGTCCAGGCGTAAGACTGTGTTTAAGAAGCTTTTCAAACACACACGCTGTAGAAAAAAAATATACACACCGAGTGTGATGTGACACGAGTGTCAACTTCAAAAATTTCCGAGCTTGCGAGCAAGACAAACCGATATATCGATTTTCCGTCAGCCAACCCACACACACACACACACACACACGTCGCGTTGGGTTACGGCAAAAACGCCCGCGAAATTGGGCACTCGACTCTCTCTCGCAAGTAGAGCTTCGCGATAACGCGAAGCCAAATGAGTAGGGGGCCGCGGTCGCAATAATGAGAGACGTACCTACGCGTCGGTGATTGAATTTCTCGAGCAAGAGCTTCGAGCTGAAGTGTACACGGAGACTTGAGCACTATACACCTCTCGATTAATCGTTGATTTGCTTTAACCGATCGATGAACTTTTTTCTGTTTCAGGTGAGTACACAAATACACACCTCGACGCCCTACTGGTGTAACGATAACACACGCGTGAGTACACTCGAACAACGAAGAATATTTTTCAAAGCCGCCACTCGACCCAGAGCCCTCGAACACATACGTATAATATCCCGCGCGCCAAGTGGCAGTGCTTAAAATCGCATTACGACCCAGCTCTCTCGGAGAACGTATGCGCGCGAGAATATAAGCGTAATCCTTTCTCAGGGGCTGGAAAAACTCGCGGAAAAAGTGAAAGCAACGCGGGCCAGAACGCGATCCGTAGGTAAAAAGTATAGCGGCGCGCGGAGAGAATAAGAAGAGAAAAGCTCGCGGACGACGAGTAAGTTGCGTAGCCAGATGGAGGGTCGGTTTTTCTGAACGAGGTCGAGCTCCGCGAGCTATTCGACTTCGGCCGTCGTCTCTGAACTTCCTTTTCTCTTTCTCTCTTGCTTCGTTTATATTCGAAACTCGCGGGTTCAACACTCGTCGTTACACACAGAACACTGCGTGCAGTGCATTAACGTATACAGAGCTATCTCTCGCTCTTGTATTCCGAGTACGACTTCTTCTTCTTCTTTCTCGAGGCGCGTATTCTCGTCAAGAAGCAGACCTGCATTATGCTCGCTTGTACATACGCGTGCATGTGTAGCGAAGGATAAGAGGACACACTTTCAGCGAAATTTTCTTCGCTGCAGGGAGAGATGCTTAATTGGGCCGAGTGTGTGCAGTGCAGTGTTGTGATAAAAATATAACACACTTGGTTATACGCAACGATAAAAGTCCAGCGGGATGAGAAGGAAGGAAAAAGTTTTGAATAATGCGGGATCTTCGATTCCTCTCGTCGCGATATAACATATATAGCTAGAGAGAGCCTCGTGTGTGCAGCTTGCGCGAGCCCTAGAGCCATTAAGCAATAAGCGACGCGATGATGGCCGACTTCGATCTCGAGACTGATTAATAATCCATCAGAAAGCGTCTCGATATTGGCCCCCGAGCGCGCGAGTATAGTAATGGAACACTGCGCTTGCAAGCTCTCTCTCCCTTTATTGAAAGCGAGTAGCGCAGGCGCAAGCTCTATCCGTTAACCCTGGGGCATTACTCGGGGATAACCTTCTCCCTCTCACTCTCTCTCTCTCTCTCTCTCTCTCTCTCTCTCTCTCTCTCTCTCTCTCTCTCTCTCTCTCTCTCTCCTTATCTCGTATTATAGCCGATGCTATACCTTTCGGCGAAGAAGACGCTGTTGCGCCTCGCGAGACTTCGAATTTTACAAGGAATATTTTGCGCTTGTTATCGGCGCTGTTTTTCCCAGACCTATACGTGCAACGGCCGTTCTTTACGCATTGTATTGAAGAGCGGAAGGGGAAGAGCCATCCGATTAGTTATATATTGTGATGCGCAAGAAGAATTTAGAGCCATAGCAGACTCAGTAGCAGTTATAGCATGAACAGTCCTAGCAGACTAACACAAGGCAGTTCTATATACACGCACTACGTGGCAAAACACGTTGAGGGAAACACGAAAGCGCCTGTGCGCCATCTACGTTCGCTCACCAGCAAGACAGACTATAGTAAGCACACACAGCCCCCTTAAAGGCGGCAATTTCGAAATGAAAAAATCGATGCGTCGCAGCACACGCAGCCAAGCAGTTTAATGAAAATTAAATATTTAGCCGCGCCGCAGTTCCAAATTGCAGAGCATATAGCCGTCTGAAAAATAACTTCAGCGCTATAATTATCCCGGTTAATATGCGTTGTGCACTATACACGGAAGCTTCGCCCATACGAATAGTTTCACCGTCGGCTTTCCCGCACTTATAAACGCGCTGCTATTATGAAATATCTGGCTGTGAGAGGAGCTTCTTACCGCAAGTTTCGCATACTTAACGACATCCAGTTTCGAGTGTACGTACATCAGAGAGACACGCTTGTGTTGTTGTCGCAACGTTATTAAATTCTTTCGCGCGATAAAAGAGTATAATATCGAAGGAGCTTTTTATTCAACTTAAATTACTCATTATACGCGCGCTATTATGTGTGCGGGCGTATAACTTCAATTAAACGAGGCGCGCGTTTTCTAGACTTGCTGTGTGTTTGTGTGTGTGTGTGTGTGTGTGTGTGTGTGTGTGTGTGTGTGTGTGTGTATCGTCGGTGAGAAGTACTTTATTTAATTAAACTCGCGCGAAAAGCACGTATTGTAAGCTCGTGTCTACATACAGGGGTCAGTTCAAAGTTTCGCGTTATATGCACACAAACTTTATTTTTGAAAACTTTCCTTTTATCTCTCATTTTATCTCGCATCAAAGCCGCGTACAGCAATTACGAAAATTAACCAATGCATTACATTATCGCTGCGCGATTCCAAACGGCCGACAATTACACGCTTTGCATTATCGCAGAGGCATATGATAAACAGTCGAATCTCGTCCCGCAATTTCCGCGCGGGCTACCACACGCACAAGGAAATTATTGAATTCACCGGCTCTTCTCTCTCTCTCTCCTTCGTTCTACACACACACACACACGCGCGCGCGTGCACGCGGCGCTTCGCATTCGACCCTAACTCTCCCGCGACTCTCGACTCTCCCCTCTGGCTTATAGACCACGTCGGTGTGTGCGTGCATTATACCGCGTGTTTGCGTACACGCCGATCATGTGTGCGCGAAAACCACTTGCGGCCTCATACACACGAGTTTACGTGCGTGACTGCGGCTAACAGCTCGCTCCTTCTTCCTCTTCCTCGATTTTGTCCTCTTTATTTTCACGTGTATTTGCGCTGCCCATTATATACGTAAGCTCGTTATCTCTCCGCACTTGTGTCACTGATGATAAAAGTGTGTGTGAAAGGTGTCTTATTTTTAGGCTCGTTTATACCCCACGAATTTTTATTTATTTATAAAACTCCCTTATATGCGTACGTGTGTATTAAATTATAATCACACATTATATGCGTCGCGTGTATTATTCAGCGCGTAGTGTGCGTAAACAAATCGATACTCGGCCTGTCATCCTTGATCCAGAAGAGCTTTTTACGTAATTCACACGTGTCCGAGCACGTGACAATGCGGCGTTAAATATTCAACGGCTCTTCTCTCGCGCACGCCTGACTAGGCGATTATATTATAACAATTGTATTATATCAGCGCGGACAATTAACACCGTTATCGTCAAAATATGGTACATGTCGAAATCGACCTCGATTTTCGCACGATCCGATTGGCAGACTCCGAAAAAAAGTCAATACATACTTATATCATACACCCTCGAAGCGTAAAAGTATATAAGGGAAGCCTCGGGAGAACAAAAGGCAAAACAGAGCAAGAAAAATGCGGCGAGACAATGTGTCCCGAGTTCACGACCTGTGAAAAATGCGGCGTCGGGAATTTATCATACCTATATAATACGGTGTCTCGAAGCTCCTCGACGGAAAAAATTATATCCCTGCACTTCGAGACGATGACTTTCGAGTGTATACGGCTCTGGAGAGGAAGAGGCCAACGACGATCTCCATTTGTAATATCGACCCAGGGAGAAAGCGTTTCGATTCATCGCGCAATATACTCGTCGTCGATACATCCGCGAGTGGGTCTTGACAAAGTGCCCCTCGAGAAATCGCCGACTTCCCGTATTTCTCAGCTAACTGAGATTTTCTTTTTTTCCTCTTCGGAATTTCATACGAGACGAACTTTACGCTGAGAAAGAAGAAAGAAATGAATAAAGCCTGTGCATAGAAACACAGCGCAAACAGCTGGTGTATAGTGTATAAGATGCTTAGCTAGAAATAGCGTAGCTGCGCGAAAGGTCGCGGCTGAGCGAGAGAGGAGCCGACGCAGTAGTACAGCGACACGATAGGTCAGCCACCTCTAACTTGACAGCGGAGACGTGGAAGAGAGAGAGGGGGGGGGGGAGAAAGCGTTATATAGCCGAGAGCCGCAGAGGCCGCTGGCGCCAAGGGGAAATCAATGGCGTTGCAATTTTAATGAGCTTCGCTCCGGACGTGTTTCTCCTTTCGTTTATGTATTTCCGCGAGAATATAAGGTGTATCCGAGAACACTTACCTACGCCAACTTCGTAGGCGTGTGTGTAGCGGGTTGAGATGTGCAGCGGATTAAATTTGCTGCAAACTCGCGTATTGTGTGTCGGTTTTTTTTTCTAGGGGATCGATGCGCTCTGCGTGCGAGGGTTGTTTGAATAAATTATTCGATAAGTGCCGCGCATTGATGACGCTCGCGAGATCGACTATGAAAAATCGAAATATTTTGTAAAAGTTGAAATCGAACTGTGTAGGTGTACCGAGAAAAATACATAGCAGAAATTACCAGAATTTTACTGTAAACTAGCAGCATAGGGACACGACAGTATTTTATAGTAATTATTACTGATAAATTAATGTAAAAAATTATGGCAATACTCGATGGTTCAGTTTAGAAAAACGATGATTTTTTACTATAACCGAATAGTAAACTATAAAAAGAGGGCCGAAAAATTTTACTAAAAATGTATAGTAAGAATGATATAAATATTGTTCCATTAAGTATAAATTTTGTAATCACTAACAATTTTAGATTACCATAGTCTATAGTACTTTTGTCGATTTTTCTCAGTGTGAAGGTATCGACGCGATGCGATGGGTATATTTATAGCTAGACACGGTGCAATTTGTCGCACTTACATATCGCTGATGTATATGAGCAAATCCATGAGCGAGTGGAAACAACTCGGGTGTTCGAAGTTGAGAATTTCAAATTGAGGGCACACCTACCAGACTAACTTATTTTCATTCTTTGGGCCATCCAGAATGAGAAAATGCGCGCGTGCATGGCCGATCGCTTGCCAAACTTTTTTGCGGAGCACTTGAAATTCTCTTATGGGAATTTAACACGGGGAAAATTAACGAAAATTAGCCACGGTTCAACTTTATCTACTCAATATTTGAAGGCACAATCCGAAAATGTGTTCTATTAGGATCAAGGTATCTAACGAGAGCTTTAATTTTGATGGGTTAAAAATGGTTGCCTAGGTCAAAAGTTGTCTAGGCTTGAAAATAGTAAAAAATCACGAAAGGTAAGATTTTGTATGAAAATCGGCGATTTTTCTCTTTTTTTGAAATTTTTATAACTTTTGATCCAAGCGGTAAATTTTAACCATACGGGGCTCACATTAAAGCTCTTTTCTTCTACTTTCTTTTTGAAAATTTGGATTAACATTTTAATTTTACGATCAGTTATATATATGCCTATCACCTTGGTAGAAACGATATCCAAGTTATTTGGAAGTTCTGAGGTTGTCAATCTCAGAACTTGGTAGTTTTCTTTGTCAGTTTTTGTTACAAGATGTAACGCTTTTTATCCTAGTTCTTTGGCAGTTTTTAGATTGAGTATTCTTAACTATTTTCTTCCGAAGATAGTTGGTGAAATAATACGACACAGGTGCACGTGGTTAATGGTGATTGGAGGTTAGAATTCGAAAATCATTACTAGTAGGCTTGTATTCGAATTTTTTTTTTAATGAAAGTATTATATAGAATAATGATTTGCATGCGAAAAATCATCCGAAAAATTTCGAGCGACCGGGGATTCGAACCCGAGCTCTGCACAAGGATAGCCGCGCGCCTTAGCCAACCGAGCCAAGTAAACGTGGTCATTTGACCAACTATCTTGGGCATTCGTTTTCAAAAATAGCTCGATCTAATAACTGTCAAAGAATTAGGATAAAAAGCGTTACATCTTGTAACAAGAACTGACAAAGAAAACTACCAAGTTCTTAGCTTTTTCAACATTTTAAATCGGCTAATTTCTACCAGGGCAATTATGACCGTTTTTAACCATTTTCATCATTATATACATATAGCTGATCGTAAAATAAAAATGTTAATGTAAATTTTCAAAACAAAAGCGGAGGAAAAGAGCTACAATTTGTGCCCTAGATGGTCGAATTTGACCGATGTGATAAAAAATTATAAGGATTTCAAAAATAGGAAAAATCTCTAATTTTCGTAAAAAATCGAAAAATTGATGATTTTTTGCCATTTTCAAGCCTATACAACTTTTGACCTAGGCAACCATTTTTAACCCACCAGCCCTCAAATTAATTCTTTTTATTTAATACTTTGATTTTATTAAAACACATTTTCGGATTGCGCCTCCAGACAAAAAGTGGCAATTTTCTCTTTTTCGTTAATTTTCCCCATGTTAAATTCCCATAAGAGAATTTCAAGTGCCCCGCAAAAAAGTTTGGCAAGCGATCGGCCATGCACGCGCGGATTTTCTCATTCCGGATGGCCCAAAGAATGAAAAAAAGTTAGTCTGGTAGGTCCTCAATTTGAAATTCTCAACTTCCAACACCCGAGTTGTTTCCACTCGCTCGTGGATTTGCTCATATTATAAGCTGTCGAGCCAACGACGTTTCGTCTAGGATGTACACGACGTATAAAGATCAGAAGAAGCAATAATGAATTTTCGATTCCTACGCGTCAACACACCTCATCCCACGAAAAGCTTATAAATTCCTCAGTCACCGCTCTAAATTCATACCCAATTCGCCGCCAGTAGGTCCGCGGCTGAATAATTGAAAGCCGACTCGAGAGATAGGTAGCCTCTAATCCGCGGCTTGTCCACAGCGAAATTCTTAATGCGTCGACGAGATGACCTATATATACACGTGTTCAGAGGGTTATAGGATATCCATGACTATGCAAACTGCACGTGAAATCCTGCGCCGCTGAAGCTTATATGTATGAGGCGGGCAAAGTCATGCCAAAGTACACGAGTTAAGTGCACGCCAGAAATTACTCACCGACGCGCCCCCTTCTCGGTAATATATTACGTCGACGCGTCGCCCGCAGGCTTCGGATTTTATATAATCGAGAGGGAATTTCGAGCTCGTGATTTATTAAGAATATATTGCAGTTTATAGTTGAAAATTAATTTAAAAAAAAAAGAAAAAAAAAGATTGAGGAAAAATCAATCCTAGTGAAATCTATGTAGCCGACACTTTGAATCTCCTCTCCAATACAGCGTCCTGTCCCTTGTTCGATTTACGTCGGCCTTTATCTTTCGCGTTTCATTCCCGAATCCGCCTCGATTTTCCCCGAAACGGCGTGTGTAGTTTCTCTCTATCTCCCTCACGAAAATCCGAATCACAGCCGTATCCGGTTAACGTAACGGCCTCGCGAACGGCTGTGCGGTCTCGCTGCAGGGTCGTAAACGAAAATCGAGTCTCTCTTCCATCTCCCTTTTTTCGGATTAAATTATAAAATTCAGAGCGCGGGAAAAAATTACCCGAGAGAGAGAGAGAGAGAGAGAGAGAGAGAGAGAGAGAGAGAGAAGTGGGCGCTTGAAATTTTTAGCGCTGACTCGAAAATTGAAGATGGAATATGTGATGTTGCTTTTACGTCGCGCAGTAGGGCAGCTCGTTTGAATAGATTTCATTTCAGGAAGTTCGGGAGGGCTCGATGATGGCCAAATTGCTTTTCGAGGCTTGATTGGATTTCACGCTTGCGGTAAATTTTTCGTTATTTCGGAGGAAGTGGCGTAACGTAGTTTAAGAGCTTGCAGCGGCACTTAAAATAGGGAGGAAGTTAATTAAGAGCTTGCACTCTCGAAGTTGCGCCTAAGAACTGTTTCATCAAGTCGATGCTTGTAGCGAACATATTCTTGCTCGAAATGAAGTTAGTTTTTATACTTTTCTGAATCAAATACATACATGCGCGCACGCAGTAGTTCCTTCCGAATTGAAAAGGCGCGCGCGTAAAAGCTTTTTCGAGAACTCGATTTTCTACTCTGCGCGCGGGAGGATCCCCTTGAATTTTTCGCGCATAACGAAATTATATATTTTTCCCGTTTCGAAACTACTCTTAATCAGAGCTGATGTAGAGATATAATGCGCTTTTCCAACAGGCGAATCAGAAGGTACGATGTGAGTAACGTAATTTTTTCCTATTACAGATCGCCGTGGGAACGGTAAGTTTTTGCTCGTTACTCATCGGGTCTACGCTGTGAAGACAGCGATGTGTATAGTATAACAAAGACTATTGATCAAAGGTTAGCGTATGTGGAATGTATGTGAAGTAGTTATGTAGGTTTATACATAGACATCCGGTGAATCGGAATAGTGTTTTTGACCCCGAGTGTGTGTATTCTAATATATCGCTCCTACAGCAATTAACGCTTATTCTTAGACTCTATACATGTGCTTCCTTCTCGCATAAAATAAAATGCTATTCCTCATATACCTCTGATATTTTTACAGCCGCGATAAAAATTCCTATGTAACGCGTCAAAACACTATAATCCTAAATTATACAGTGTCTCTAAATCGTATTATTTTCGCCTTAATTCTAAAAACAGACATAGCCGCACCGAAGCGCGCGTATATCTTGACCAATTTTAGAATCGTATCAGTAGTCAGGGCAGCTGACGCAGTTCCATTGAAAAACAGCCGCGCGGCAAACAAGTAAAGTTCGTCAACTCTCTCCGAAAATCGAATCGCGCATATTCGAAATATAAAGCACACGCGCGCCGGGCTGTGTGACGTCAGGCGACCCTGACGCGGGTTCGCGCTACTATTTCGAGATACGCGTTCGTCTTATGTATACGTGTGTGTGCGTGTACACCCGAAACGAGGAAGAAGAAGAAGAGAGGGCGTCAAAGTGACACCTTTCATTCCGGACGTCGAGAGCGAGAAAGCTCCTAGAAAAGCTCGGCCCGGTTTCAATCCCTTATGCTCGTCTGCTTTGCTTTTTTTTCTATTCAACCTCGTGTATACCTTTTTTTCTTCGTCGTTGCGGCTGTCTTTTTTGGTGAGAGCGCGGCTACGCCTGCATTTCTCAAAACAAATGACGCCGCGGTTGCTTCCTTTATTTCGCAAATTGAATTCTCGAGTAGCTTCTCTCTGTATGTGTATGTCTTTATTTTGCGCGCAAGGACAAAAGCTCCACTTGGATGTGTACTTTTATGACGTCGAAGGCGAGCGAGGAAGGCAAATTTTTCTTATTCGCCGAGCGAAAGGGTATTGTTTGTTATTCTAGAGCTTTTCGGATAATCGGATTGTTTAAACAAAACTTCTAGATACGCGACGCGTGTGTGAATTTTTGTTATCTTCCGGTGGTATCGCGCGTAAATAAAATACCATCTGACAGGATATCTAGAAATAGTTTTTATTGACGTCAATATATATTCGGTGAATTATCACTGGGAAAGTTTTTCGCGACTGGTTTTATTTATTTTTTTATAAAAAAATGCATTCCGTGTGCAGAAAATCTCGGAGAGTGTTTTGAATATTTTTTTAAAAACAGTTATTGTTGTATAGTAGCTTGTTAGCTGTGCACGTAAGCAACCGAAGGCTTAATGCATTGGCGAGAGTTGAGGGACAAAGGTTGAGCAAACTCGGGAAGAAAGTGCATTTCCGTGTCTTTTTCCGCGGCTTTAAACATTTCAGCCGTGAAGCATCTATATAAAGCCACTTCATTACGAGACGTTACTGGCTTTATAGGTGAGAAATGTGTTTATTTTAATGAAAAATATAAAATGCATTTATCAAGACGAATTTACTGCTTCTAAGCGTCATATATTGCGCAGATATAAATGTTAAAATTAGGCAGAAAATTACTATTTTTTTAAAAATTAAAAAAAAATGGACGATGGGTTTTAGAGAAAATACCATACAACCATACAATAACCAAATATTTATATATTTGTTATGGGTCTCTTCGAAATTTCCCGTTTCAAAAGACTCTGAATTTTTTCTAAATCAAATGCATCAACATTATAACCAAAATTTTTGAGAATCTACGAGGATTACTCGTTGCTTTAACAATAACCACAGATTGCTCCTGCTGTTGACGCTGCTGAGACTCTTTTGAAAAAACCAAAAAACTTCCCGGACGTCATTGAGTATCAGCTAACGGACAAAGTTAAATTGTTCGATGATCTCGGATGTCAGTATCAAAAATACAGATTGATGTTGTTGTACTGTTGATCTTTGACATTTAGCAATCGTAACGCTTGCTCCTGAATTTTTCCATCATATACTAAATATGATTTAGTAGTAGAATCATAGGCAGTTATAGCATGAGTGGCAGGCCAAGCAGGTATGATTTAACATAGAAAATTGTCTATGCGCCACCTGTTGTCGCTATTCAGAGACCGGGAGTATGTTCGGAAATGAAATTTCGGTTAGTAGTTAGGTTGGTAGCCCTACGCTAACCGACTGACCGACGTTCAGCGCGTGTAAACAATAGACGGTTAGGCAAGCTGATTTCCGCGATGGTGACTGATGAGCATGCCATGTGACTATGTGAGGGTTGAGGTTATAAGTATATCAAATTTCATCGATAACATTAACTACAAAATTTTCAACTCGTGGAATACGATGATCATTGGCTTCATAATCATCGAAAATGTCATCAAACATTTCGTCTAAATCACTTTGTTCATCACTATCAGAATCGGTCGATGATAGGATATCATCAAACACTTCAATTACGTTCATAATGTCTTGATAAATAGATCAACTTTATACTTTATTGCAATAACATTGACTTGCTCCGAATCCGAACAATCAGCTGTGCTAACCATCTACTGTTTACACGCGCTGAACGTTGGGCGGTTGATTAGCGTAGGGCTACCAACCTAACTACTAACCGAAATTTCATTTCCGAACATACTCTGTGGACCTATAGAGTTCAAGCCAGTCCAATACTGTTTTGTTTTATCAAACTCGTTATTCGAACTCCAAACACCTCTAAATATTATGTGAATTAACATTTTTACTACTATATACAAGTTTTTCTCAAGCCAAAAAAATTATGTAAAACATACCACCGCAGAAATACAGCATAACAGTAGCGTTCGATCAATCCATTACAAATACATTTTCCTACTCAGTCCAAGACATATGCGATGTCGGATAAGAGCCTGATGGAGTCACGGTCGATTGATAAAAACAACAGTCATTGATCGATCGTTGACACGTCTTCCCAAGGCCGAAACAATCCCCCTTCTCGACTGCGCCATCATTCGCGCTCGTCAAATCGTAATTTCATCAGGGGGCTACCGAACCATGTGTAACACAAACGAGAGATAATCTGATTCCGGCGAGTAATGAGCGAAAAATGATTACCGCGTTCGATTTCGCATGCAGCTCGCGAGCTACAAATCGAGCGTCCAATAAACTCGACGAGCTGCGGGGTAGGAAGAAAAAAGAATAAGTAACGACAGGAAGCAACAGCAGCTCGGAAATAGGGGCTTCTTCTTCCGCCGAGGCGAGAAGAAGAAAGCGAGGGAAGCTGCCATAATTAGGCCGGGTTTACGTGGGAGGCAGTTGCCAGATCCGCGGATAGTCGCGTTGATTGGCCGATAATTGCATTTCCCGAAGCTTCGTGTCTCGAGAGAAGGAGTGTCGATAGTGACCCTCTTATCGATTACTCATTTTTTTTTCGGCCTTCGATTACACGGCTGCGCTGCATGATCCCTTTTATTTTTCGCGTTGATCTTCGTACGCGTATAATTTCGTAATCGACTTGTAACTAATTCGACAATAAAGGTCCCTCGAAGTCGATCACCGCACAGTAAAATGAAAATATTCATTACTCATGCTTTATCGAACAGTTATACTCGCGTGAGTTTTTACTATAATAGTATACGCCCACTCGGCTCCGTTACGAAGCCATAAAACGCGCGCATACGCCAGCCAGCCCTTTAAAAGCTCGCGCTCTCGCAACTATTGAAAATCAATTATCGCTAAAAGCATCGGCTCGCACATATAGATATATACACAAAAGCTCATCATAATAGCGAAACAATTAATCGGACGATATTGTATTATGGTGCGTCACTTCCGCGAATATAATTTTACCGCAATTCGTTTCGATTAATTTATTATCGCCCCCGCGCGAGTAATTGGGAAAACAATAATCGGACTATTAATATAACGAAAGCCGACGGGGCGTCCTATTCTCGTTGTTTCTCTCTGACGTCGAGAGGATGATGGAGAGCCGGTTGATCGTATCTTTTTTTTCTATACGCGTGTTTGTCCGGTACATGGAATGTTTGGTGTTAAAATTTATATTTTATTAACGATGAATTCAACGTATAAAATATAAGTGTGTAACGGTATTCGCATAATTTCATAAAGCACACGTGCCTTGGATACAGTTATAAGGTATTTCCTCCACAGTTCATATACTCACTTGAACCTGAAAGTGTAGAAGAAGAACGCACAGAAGCGTATTACGTGCGCCGCGAAAACTAGGGCGAATTCTGACGTACTTCTCTCTTATACGAAAATTTTCATTCATAATTTTCCCCGGGAGCTATAAGCGTCTCGTTGGTAATTTCATGTTATTTTCCACTATTCGACGCTGGAGATGCCCCCGAGCGATATATTTATAAAACAGGCGTTCGGGCTTCGCTCTTTCTTTTTTTATTTTAGCTTCTGCGCGAATAGATAGAAAATACTTTCAAATTTGCGAGAACGCAATATAGCGTAGAAGCGATACATAATTCAAACGCGTGTGTGAAATATTATTTTTCCGTCTCGGCTTGATTTTGGATGTATCTTTTTCTGAAAAATGTATATCGGAGGATTTGAAAATATCTTTTCGAAAAATGTATGTCGCTTAATAAGTGACGACTTTATCGATCGCCAGCTCATAAAATATTTGCGAGTATAAAGCTGCAATATAATTTATTTATTGTACGCGTTATATTCTGCAGATAATATTTATACCGCGAGAGACATTTGTAATAGGTGCGACTATAAAAGTAATTAATATTGTAACGCGCGTTTTAGCAATAACTAATAAAAACTTTTATCAGTATAATTAAAAAAAAAAACAAGTAATGTATAAGTGCTAGGTCTTCTTCATTTGGCACAAACAGGGTTGAGGATAACTTTCGCTTATAAAAATATTGGTGTCTACGACAAGTCAAGGATGGCCCGATTTTTCTCAACGATGAACTTCCAAAATGCTTCTCGAAGATCGACTTCCTGTCTACTGCAAATACCCATTATCATAGTCATCGCATATATTTTCTCAAGAAACGGCTATTATTGTTTATTTTACGACACTCTACCATTTACCGAAAATTTCCCAGCGCGATAATAACGAATTTCTATTTTAATACAAACTAGAAAAAAAGTCGATGATCCATTTCCATGTTCCTTAATGGATTTCAGACTGATATTACTGGCACTTACAGCCCCGCTCGTCACGAACATCCTCAGTTAGATCACCTTATTACCCGAGTGACGTCATCGGCCGAACAAATTTTCGCATCGTGACGTCCACACACACTACCTATTCCGTATAAGTAATTCTCGCACAGTTTTATGGACATCAGCGAGAAGTACCCAAATTTCTCGACAACAGTCGTCGTTTTCTTTGTTGAAACAACTATAGTTCGCAATTGAACTAAAAAACGCATGGTACACGTATACCGCTCGAAAGGCGAGTAACATAGTCACACGCACACGAGGCAAAGTAATAAATGAAATTTTCTGCTCAGACAACTGTGCGGGCTGCGCCTCATTATTTCCGACAGTCGTACAATTTCGCGTGCTCACATAATCCGTTGTAATTAATTTCGCGAGGCGCGTCTCCAGAGCAACAACGGCGTGGAACAAAGCGACGCGAGCACAGCTGGAAGCTTATACCTGGGCGACGATTTATCACGAGGAGATATTAAATATCACTTCGACCCCGAGTTTCGACTGTTGTTACGAGCGGATTTAAATGCAAGCAAGTCGGTCACCGGGAAGTAATTAGATTTACTCGGGCTCGTTGGTCTAAGCGCGGCTGTAATTTTAAGATATTTTATACTTGCACAAGACTGCGCGCATAATTTTTTTTTTAAGCTTTGAAAGAGCTTATATCAACTAAAATGTTTGGCGGATTGTGGCTCGTATTTTTTCGAACACTAGTATTTAGGCAAGCAACTTTGCATGGGCCGTTGTCTATCCCTCGCACGAAGGTAGATTTGCGGAATCGGCTGTAAAATAAATCTCCATTTAAGAAAAATAAAACAAGAATAGATATAGGACAACTTTAAAAATATGCTTTTATTTTAACCATATATGTATATACTTCAGCTTTAACATGTGCGGTTCATCAAGTAAGCCCTGCAGTAAGGCAGCTTTGGCATATATGGCACATCCTTATACGCATTTCGAGCGCTTATTAAGATACGAGAAATAAAAAAGGGCACATGCGCCACCGAAAAATGACAGAGAAAATGTCAATCCAAAGCTGTTTTTTTTCAGACGGCTACTCGGGCTCTGGGCTATAGGCTGATTATTCCCTATGCTCGCACACTGCTGTTCATCGTGGCGGATATCTTTTTTTACCACGTGCGGTTTGCCGGTTTTAAATCTAATTCATTATACCTCGAGAAGTAAAAGCGAAGTTTTGTGAATCTTCGTCGACCAACAATATCTGGCGAACGGACAAGTTTTAATTTAAAATTATGAAAATAGTTTCCCTCATTATCATCCGCATGCGAAAGTTATATAAATTTTCATAATATTTAAAATTTTTGAATTCTGAAATCAGTTAATATAAGTAGTTTCATATTTTATTTGTTCCATAACCAAGATATATATTTAAATAAATGCCAAGATGTCAATTCACAATTCAACTTATTTCATTTTAGAGTTTATATAAATACTCAAAAAGGTTAAAAAGGCTATTTCCCAAGTGATTTTCGCATATCCTAATTGAATCGTTTTTACAAACATAAAATATTTTTCAATAGTATACAAAATTTCACACAAAAATTGTTAAATTGCTTCTCAAAGTTTGTTAAAAGAAAAATTATTTCCAGTGCAAACGTTAATAAAGCAATAAAATAAACAAAAAGTCATCCAACATTTGCAAAAAAAAAGCCCCCGCCGTGACAATGCTTTTACACATTGCCGTGACCAGGATTCGAACCTGGGTTACTACGGCCACAACGTAGGGTCCTAACCACTAGACGATCACGGCTATCGGGGGACTTGAGAAAGATCGTTCCAGCGGCGCACGTAGGTCTGGATCTCGCTCGACTTGCTCGCTCATGCGTGAAAGTGGCCGGACTTTCAAGAAAGTCCGGTGCCTTTCTCTTCCCGGTTATCGCTTCGCTCCAGATTTTCGACGACTTGGTCGCTGGTAAGGTAGAGCCCTGCCGTCAGTTCCCAATGTGATACGATTCTTTCTCTCGATCTCGAGATCTGGTCACGTTATTATTTTTCTTCGTCGATCCAAGCGAACGACTTTATCGACCACACTTTATGGAAATCACTCGTGGGAACGCCTTCGGTTTTGGAGATAAGATAAGGCATCTTTCGTCACGTACTATAAAAAAACTGCCACTGAGATTCTTGCTTTACATGATAATGCTTCTAGTTAGCAGCTATACAAGCAAAGATCTCGCCGAGAGTAAATTGCAAAAACATTTTAAATGCAAATTAGCCGTCCGTCGCCGAGAGTTCTCGTAAATATAAAATATATTTTAGAATGCCGCGAAAACATGCAAATCCAATTCCGAGCAAGTTAAATTCTTGCTCCGCGCGACGCCTCATTTGATAAGTTTTAGGAAGTTCGCATAACATGCTTAGCTGTAAACTTGCGTTATGAGGTCTCGAGAAGACTTCATTAGTATATATTTGTTATGAATATTAATGCCGACGATTTTCACCATTTTTTTTTCTCTCCGTCTCTCTGTTCCAGGTGAGTACACAAACGCTTCTCGTCATTGAGTGTGTTATTACTATAAGTCAGAGTGAGTATCAGGAGCGCAGCATACGGTTCCAGTATCGCTGCAGCTTCGATTCACTATAAAAAGAAGCTTCCGCGGACGGTTTAAACAAACGGCGAGAATAAAGCCGGCCTGCGAACCAATGATGAAAGATCACGCTCTACATACATATCCGCGTGTGTATACACTATCGACCAGGGCACTTCTCTCACTTTCTCGCCCTGTATACGCGATACAAGCCGCGAGAAAAGGATGCGCGCATTCTTCGCGACATGTGTGTACACACGCGGAAAAGGCGCAATTGGGTCAAGGGAGATTCAGTTTTAGATGCGCATACGGCACACACACACACACACACATACTCGGGCTATTCAATTATATAGGGTAGCTTCTTCTCTTTCTCTGTCTCTCTCGCTATATATTTTACGAGCGTATAGAGGAGACGGCAAAGGCTACGCCCGTCGACGGTCTCCGTTGGGATGCTGATGCTGTGCCGCAAAGGGACGTCGAGTCGCTACAATGTGAGGCAGGACGAGAGACAACAAAGGAACGGCTATGCATATTATATGCGCTGTGTGTCGTGTGTTCATTTTTAGCTGAATTAATGAAAGCTTGATTTTTTCCTATGTGTGCGCTTGCAAAATTAAGTAAAAAAGCTTGATTATATCGTCTTTGGTGTAGGCGGTGCTTAATCCTCTCGCTTTATTTATACGACTCTATTTTGCTTATATGCCTCGGGAGGAGAAGACGCACTGGAGGATTACACGAGATTTAAATAACGATCCTTTCTGAGGAGACGCGAGGAGCTCTTATGTAAGATTTATCTAGTTTAAGTCGCGTTTGGAGGCGGAGGAATTAATTTGTTTCGTTTAATTTCGCACAAATTTGTTGCTTCGAGCTCGCGAAGTAGGTACAAATTTTTTTGAGAGTTTCCAACGAGAAGAACTTGAAAAAATCCGTCGGAAGATAAAAATGAGATGTTTAGATTAAATGCGGAGCGCTTACAACAGAAGCTTCCCTAAAGTACAGCCCGGGATCAGGCGAATGAGAATTCACAACAAGAGCAAAAAATTCACATGCTTTCTCGAGATTTTTTTTTTCTTGCGTCACGGAAAGCTTGAGAGTATTAAGTTTACATTGTACATAACGCTGTTTTTAGGTCTTGTTCCAGCAGCTTTATGGAGAAATAGAAGAGTCAGCGCACAAAATGAAATAATTTAAAGCTGCGAAAGAGCTAATTACATCCTCGTAAACTCGCAATATTTTGCGAATGCTACTTTTATGCGAAAAATGCGCGTTCAAAATTTCTTTCGCTCATCCGTAAATAATCCTTCAAGGATATATCTCCGACGGAAAAATCCAGGAATAAATAGAAAAGAGCGAATAAGAAGCGTCGAGAGCAAAATATATCAAACTACGTGATCCTCGAAGTATAATCATATGCGACTTTATAATAAAGTTCTTATACTCAGTAGACGTGACTCGTCAATTCTCAAGCTGTCTCCCAACGCAATTTATTACCTCTAATTGTCGGTCCAAGCAAATTCTCGAGTGTAAAAAAAAGTTGGATTGAACGGTCCGACAAAAAAAGGAAGGAAGTTCAACGGAAACTTTGAGTCCTTCGAGGGGAAGGCTTTTTGTCGAGTTATATCGCGAAATTTATGAAAATTACAAAGTTCCTCGGACGAGGACCTTAAAGATTTTCCCTTCGCCTCTGTATGTGTGTGTGTGTGCGTGTGTGTGCCTACGCTGTTGCCATATTTATGCAGCTTTCTATTACTTTAGCCTCTCTTCCCCCCTTAACTTCTTATCTTCATTTATTGTCCTGCTTTCCCTTAGCCGCTAACTTTCTTTTAGCCTCTTCTTCGAGAGAACTTGAACTAATTTCCCGGCAGTCCCTTTATTTCGTATATGATTTATTCGTCGGCGTGGGGATGAATTTTAGCGAGTTCGAGTGGCCCCGAGAATATAAATGCAAAGTAAGCAAGATCTATTGAGATGGAATTAATGTTTCTCTTATTTTATCTTGAGAAATAATACGCATAGACAATATAATCGGCTGTTATAAACAGTAGCAGTTACAATATGAGCAGTTCAAGCAATAGATCCAACAAGAGGCAGTTTGGGTATGAACGACCATGCGAAGATTCGAATGAGAGAAATGAAAAATCGCCTATGCGCCACGTATCTTCATTAACTGGAAATTCAAGGACTTTGCGCCAGTCCAAAACTGACTATTTGTTCTGATACATTAAAAATTGCGACCCACACGTATATACAGGGTCAAGTAGAAATTAAGTTTAGCTTAGACTCTCGCATAGGTTTTTAATAAAAATTTCCTTTGTCGTAAGTTTAACACTTTGAGTAGGACAGTATAATGTTACCGTTTACTTTTAGCCGATAAAGAAAAAATGAAATGTACCAAACCATGTCTCCAAGCACAATAGCACATCACATAAAAACCATAAGACAGTCCAGTCCATCACTAAAATTTCACCCCAATAACACCCAGCGTAAGATCTCCAGTCGCATAAATGAGTCTCGAACGAGCCATACTTACCCCAGCGCATATAGCCCGACAACGCGACGCTCAGCATTCACAGCCTCTCTCGCGGCACAATATTTCCGCTCCCAGTCCACGTGCCGCGCAAGCTCCTCCAGTTCTCATCTTTCCCTCGATCCCATATACACCATGTAGCCAACTCTCCGTCTTGTTTTTCCGGCGCCTCTCTCTCTCTCTCTCTCACTCTCTCTCTCTCATATCACGCGATACGACAAGATTTCCTCGCGGGAATCTCATTTTCTCCGAGAAAAAGCGCGTTTGTGATGGAAAGAAGCTGCGGTTGCTTATTTTTTCGATACCCGACACCTTGTTATTATTACTACAGGGTGTAGTAGTACAATTCTCTCTCTCTCTCTCTCTCTCTCTCTCTCTCTCTCTCTCTCTCTCTCTCTCTCTCTTTCTCTCTCTCTGCGAGCTGTGTATGGAGAAAAATGCAAATGCTGCAGCTAGCGCGCGATATAATAACTGTAAAATTTTACGTCGATACTCAAACGCGTACGTGTACTTCGAAGTTTCATGCGCGCGATGTTTGCAGCCGTCGTCGTCGTTTCGCGGATTCTTATGTTCATCAGTCGAAGATTCGCGTGGAATATTTTTTCGCCTTACAGCAGCTTTGAAAAAAATACACGTATACACTCTATAATATAATTCTGAAGGACGACGCGTAACTCTCTATCCGCTAAAAATACAGATTGGTGGAAATACAATTTTTCAAAAGTAACGTCTCGGCCCTTATCCCCCTCGGGCCGCGTGGCTGTAAATAAAATCCGTCGAAAAAGCCGCGAAGAATCACGAAATATAAATTTGCCGCAATAAAGCTGCCGCGAAAAATCCGCATCAGCACTTTCGTAAATTTCAGAAATAGCCCCCCTCTCTCATCGAGGTTTCTCTCTCTCTCTCTCTCTCTCTCTCACACACACACACACACACTCGGCGAAAATTTATTTCCCATCCGCATGCGTGCGCTCGTACGTATACCATATTTCAAGAGAAAATCCCGCTTATGCTCCTTACCGCGCACAACAGCAGCAGCCGCGCAAATGTTTGTCCGAATATATATATATATATATATATATATATATATATATATATATATATATATATATATATATATATACACACATATATATACAAAGGCAGCTCGTGCCTCCGCACTAGTTTTCGCGAAACGAGGCGCTTATAGACGCCGCGCTTTTTTCGCGCGCGCGCGACGAAAGAGATGTGTGCAATGCGTCTTTGTCCGCGCGAGGCGCAACTGGGAATAGAATCGCTGTGGGTGTGTGGAAGTTACATCGATCGTCGACTACTACTGGCGTCAAGTGTATATGTATATATGTATACTTACTGTTTTTCTCGGGCTTTGTTTGCGCTGTCCACTTTTCGTTTCGAAAGCATCGCGGCGGCAAATACGATTTGTGGAAATTGCAATAAGTACATAGCGCCGAAAAAGGATGGATCGTGTTTACGAGCTTCTGTTTTCATTATACGTTTTCAGCTGTTTCGCATTTGTATACACAGATTATATTATAGCCGTACACAACGAAACGCCGCGTTCGAGTTTTTATATAATGCAACATAACGTATTGATTTTATTGTTCGTCGCATACGCGTATTCGTCGCTCTCGAAGCCGCACGAAATAAAAGTTTCATCGAGCTTCCGTTCGAATACGTTTATCCACGTTATATTTTACAGCGACTTCGAATGCAACAATTGCATAATTAGCTCTCGGGAGGCACTTATCGATGATTGCTTCATTCGCTTGATTAAAAAACTCAATTACCCTCCCGAGAGAGCTTGGAAATAAAAATGCTATAGTAGCCCACATAAATATTCGATCTTCAAGAAACACTCACACTGTGTCCTATATCTCAGAATACCGTCATTAAAACTCACGGCGCAAATTAGCAATTCATGCGCGAATGCAAAGCAGCGATTTGTTGCGTGTCGCGGCGAATTACGCCCTCTCGCGCACATCGATGTAAAAAGAGACAACGCGCGAGCCGGCGGACGATGATGCAGTTTAGATTGGCGCTGAGTGCCAAGGAGGATGTGGGGGTGTAGCATGTGTTTTAGGTTCGAGAGGCCAAGAGGCCCGTCGTGGCGTGTAATGCTCGAGGTGGTGAGAATTTCGATGAGCTACATGTAGCGGGGAAGATTTTTTCCCCGAGATTGCAGCCCGAGATAATATAATAGAGCGAAATTAAATTTACCGCACAAGCGCGAGTTATAAAGCGCCAAGGGCTTCATTTTCTCGGAAAATATTTTCACGGTCTAATAAAATTTCGCTCGGCTCCTTTGACGGAGGCTGTTTTTGAAATTTTTTAATAACCGGAGGATAGCTTTAAGCGAGAGCGGAAGGCTTTATTAAATTTTTCATACTGCGACGCGATCACCTTCCATGAAAACGAAGACAATAGTGTAAGGGTGTACTTTGAGCCTGAGTATAGTGCTATGGTTTCACCATCTTCAATATTCGAGCGATTCTCCGCTGTATCCTTTCGCCTACACGTGCCAACTTCCGGCTCTCACGAATCCTACACTCCTATTGTTTTCCCAGTGCTGAGAGAGAGATGTACGTCGGCGCGCAGGCCAAAATCAATCGACACATGTTGGAGAAGAGGACGACGATGGGCTGCTCGACAAGCTTTTAATGGATGTAGCGTGTTCGGGAGCTTTCACGAGGCTGGAGAGACGTTTCGCTAGTCGAGGGCTTTACTTCGCGTTATGGATTCTGCAGAGCTTGCCCTATTCGTATGTGAATGTATATAGGGGTTGAAGTGTGTCTTGAACTTTCGTCTTGTTTTTTTTTTGTGATGGTTGAAAATGTTGGAGAAGGATTATAAGCTTTTTCAAGCTTTTATGCACATTTTTTATTCGAACTAACAAATCAATCATTTATAAATTGACATTTTTAAAAAATCAAACGTAAAGCTAGCTCTTTTGTTTATAAAATTTTCAATTAATAAATTATTTTGCTCACAAACAATCGAATATCTTCGGATACGCAAAGCGCCAGATCAATCGTCGACGTTACCATACCAAACAATTTCCTCCCAAAAACAAAATAACTCCACATCTCCGAGCAATCTTACACCAAAAAGCGAAAAACTCCAGCAGCAACACCAGCGAAAATTTCAGCCTCACGGTAACCGCGAACAATTTTGCAGCAGCCTCAAGGCAAAAAAAGGCGAAGAATTTCGCGAGCGACTGCACCCCCGGCGGCGTGTGTGTGTGTATACTGCACGCGCGCAGCATTGGAATTGGTAAAACAACTGCCTTGTGGCGTCGGTATAGCGAGTAGTGACGTCATTAATTCGCGCGATACTGACTTTGCATTCGGTTCGGAAATGGAAAAAAGCTCGATGATGCACCTGCGCGAGCTTTTGATTTATTCGGAGGCTGGGAGAGCTTGGATTTATGCGGGGACTTGATTGAAAACGTTTGTTATCGCGCGCTCGCGGGGATCGATCCGTTATTGAGGATTAACCTTTCGAGTTTGCCGGTCATTAGCGTGATACACCCGGAGAGGAGGTTACCTAGTGATGAATTTTAAGTACAGATTACCGATATACTCGCGAAAATTGAGGAGTATAGATTGAATTATTATCAAGGATTGATACAATACAAAGTCACTTTTGCGTATGTCGATTGCTTCGTCGACGATGAAAACCGGTTAAATAATAATTAGCCGGATTGCCTTCCAGAAGCACTCGGAAACCAAATCCACTCCAATCTTTCGACTGAGTTCCACACACAGCTCGAGTGAAATTTACGACTGGGCAAACAAGTCACACATACGTAGAGCAGAATGTGTTTGAATTTTCCGCCGAAAAACCGCCAATCAGCCGAAGAATCCTTAAAAGCACTTGGCACATCCTCGAAATTCTCGGGAGGACTTCGTTTCACAGTCCAGCTGCTGTAACGCCAGCCAATAGAGCGAGACGCTCGCTAGCACAATAATCCGCAACACATTCAAATGTTCGCTTCGTTAGACGGCAATTACGCGCTCTCGGAACTGTAGCGAGTGCATTTCTTCTTCCACAGCAAGCTCTTGGCGAAAATGCACCCTCGGCTACGTGATTTCTCCCGCTTTTCTTTCGCAAGCTCGCGCTTTTACTGCCGCTCCCCGAGCTTTTTCGCGAATTGCTTCTTCTCCTTCGCGCCCCCTTTTCTTCTCTAGAGAGAGAGAGAGAGAGAGAGAGAGAGAGCTTTCGGCACTTTATTTCTCACCTATGCTACTTCGTGGACCGACGAGCTCGAGAGGCAAAGTTTTCGAATCGCTTTATGGAAATTAACGTCCTGTTAATTCGCCTCCTCGAGGGGCTTTATTGTTTTCTCGCGCACCTGTGGGAACTATACTACTGGAAAAAAGTTTCAAAGTTCGCGCGGGTTAATTGCTTTCGATAAACGCTGCGGAACATAAATTATTAATTATACGCGCGCGTTGTGTGTTTACGGACTTCGTTAAAGCGCCAATGTTCTTTCGATTAAAAAAAAACCTTTAAATTGATTACACGTCGGGCATGTCATATCCCGCTGAAATTGTTTTCCATCGACGTCATTAAAGCACACGTCGAAGCCATATTATATGCGTTAACGAGTCTTCGTTAAAAATGAAGTGGGTCGCGTGCATATGCAAAATCGTTAAAAATTACATCTCACTCTCTGTACACTGTAACAGAGAGAAAAACCTTTTAAGGTCTCTTCGATCGACTTTATTACAGAAAATAATTCTCAGAAAGCGATTAAACTTCGCCTTCGGTAACCCCTTTTCCCCCTCTATATCGCTATACTTTTATTTCCGTCAAGTCGGTACTTTGTAAACGTCCAACAAACTGCCCTGTAGAGTAGCGCCTCGCGCGCAGCTACTATACAATCAATTGCACTTTTTCACTCGATTCTCTCCTTGATAGCCCCTATTTTTTCGCTCCCTTGGCATAGCACGCTCTCTCTCCTTCAGCTGTTTCGTTTTTGCACTTTTTTCCGCACAGAGTTCGCTTTCTCGCGCAGCTTATTTTTCTTCCCGACTCTGCACGATTCCTAAGGAGGAATTTATCGCGAGTCGCTGCCGCGGTGTGCACGTCTCGGCGGACGACAAGTGGGAAGGAAAGATAGATAGTTTTCTTGAAGAATCCGGAGACAAATAAAGCGAGAAAGTGAGACGTACTCGCTGTAGGTATGGGCTTCCTGAGAAATAAACTTATTTAATTTGGAATGAAAGTTGCACACGCTGTGGAATCCGATATGTAAGAAAATAGATAAAAGTCCATCAAAATTCAATCGATACATATAAGGACTCGCGCGCAATTTCTCTCTTTTTTTCGCAGTAAGAGGCGTGATTGCATTACCTCGGATACGTCAGACAGGAGAGAGCACTAAAGGGGACGAAATAAAAGAGACGGGGAGAAGAACAAAGCTTATTCTTTTTTTCGGAAGGAGTGAACGAGAGAGAGAGAGAGAGAGAGAGAGAGAGAGAGAGAGAGAGAGAGAGAGAGAGAGAGAGAGAGAGAGAGATAGATAGAAAAAAAACAGACGGAGTATGGCTGGACTAAAAGCGGGAGAAAGAGTCAGAGAGTGGGAGCTATCTGGCGAAAAAAAAGAAGAAAGAAGTGAAGTGAGGCTATTGCCCATCGTCACCTACAGTCTGTCTCTCTTTCTCTTTCACTTTTCTTGTGTTCTCTTTCATCCGAGAGAAAAACTCGAGGGAATTCGCGCGAAATCCCGAGCCTTCGGCTATACACTTTTTTGTTCTCCAGTCCCTCTCTCACAGGACGCTTTATTCCTGTGCAAGTTTCTTTTTCGTCATCCTCGGCGAAATTCGCAATAGAATTCTTGATTTTCGCGGCAATTATATTGCGCTCGTGAAAACGCAGAGGCTCGAATTCGTATATAGCGCGGGGCGTAAATTGATACAACTTGATGCTCCGATTTCGTTCATTAAAATCGACGGAATTAAATTCGTCAGATATGCATTTCGGAAATCTGATTAAAAACTTTATTGGCTTAGATTTCGACGCTTTGGTTAGTGTTTTCGAATTTCATGGCAGGTTATGCGCGGACTTATTGAGCGTAACCACTCGAATTTCTCTGTTCGGTTTGATTGTCTCGTTATCGCGCTTATGTAGTTAAAAATTTGCGCGAGATCGAGCAAGAATTTTAGACGATATTCTTAATCGTTGTAGTCTAGGACAAAAGACTGACCCAAAGTCTTTGAATTCATTAGTGGATATTTATTTGATAGATGCAAATCTAAATGTGGAGAGACAATTTGCTGAAGCTCTATAACTGATAAATTTAGATGAGTTGATCAAGGTTGCGTCGCCACAGAATAGCTCAAAGATTCATCGCATTATTTTGTATGAAGATGATTATATTATAGACAATCGAGGCGGAATTAAACAAACTTAAATAAAAATCGAATCGAATAAATATTCATATTTTACTCTGATGGATTAATTACTCTTTCTTTTCTAATTTAAAAAAATTAATGTACATACATAGTTTGAAGGTTTCAATTTTTTTTCGCATCACATGTCAATGATCTTTTGGCGCTGAACAAAGCAGTTTTGGCCTGGACGCTCTTTTTTCTAGTTTCTGTTTTTTTCTAGTTTCTGGCGAGCGAAGATAGGTGGCGTTTTCGCACTTTACGATTACCCTTATCGACCTCCGCGAACTCGGTGCATAATAGTTAGCTAAATGCCACCATATGCAAAAACTGCCTTTTGCTGGGCCTGCTCAGGCTACTCATGCTATAACTGCCTGGAGATAGATGCAATCAGTTGCAATCAATTGGTTCTGGACGTTTCGGCTTCTTTTCTTGCTATTTTAACGTAATAATATTCGCTACGTATCTTTGCGCGAATATTTAAATAAATAATAATTTCTAAACGTGAATTCTTAAAATATATACACACTTTAGTACAATATTCATTGAGCGGTGACTAGACTGTCAAATAAATAAATATTCTCTTAGAGAATACGAATGGCCTGATTTACATAAAATACACAGCGCTACGATAAATACTCATCCTGTAGTTGTCCACGCAATGCAGTTTCGAACGCATTTTTTTACTGCTTTTTATTCGCAGATTTGTGCTATATACTCGCTGAATTATTCTCGAGTACTTTTAGGTCTAGACAGAAACAAAAAGTTATCTGTTTTCCAATAAAATGGTTGATTTCAGATTCGTATTCTTTATCAGAAAGCCATACTTGTGAGCTTTCTCTTCCATCAATTTATTATAATTTTTCTATAAGAAAATATATATATGAATATATCTTCTCAAACGTAAAACACACAGAATCCGATCATACAAAAGCATCTTAAATCCGAATTCACATTTGGCAACATAAAAGAAAGTCTCTTCCCATTTTTCCGGCAAGCGAGCATCGTCATGCTTCATTCGATTAGCCGAACAATGCGGCGCGCGGTGTATTCGCAAATGTCATGTCTTATTCAGATCCGATCCTCTTTTCTCGCAAACCTACAGACTCCCTCTCTCGACGTACTCCCGACTACACTATCCTCATTCAGGCTAGCTACAAGTTCCGGCGGCCTCTTTTCCGCGACTTTTTATCGAGCGAGGCTTGATTTGACGTGCACGACAAAGGAATGAATCCGATTTTTCATTCCACTTGCCATTGCGCAAGAATCTCCTTTTCTCTCCAAGAGGGGGAATCTATTCGCATTACCCTCAGCGCACGATGACCGTTCATTTGTAAGACTACTTTATTCGCGATTTGCATGAGTCGAGAATGAATGTCATTGAATTACAGGATATGACTGATTGGAAAGTAGCCGCGTTCGATCACCTTTTTCCTTGTCCTTCGTTCAATTCAGGCCTATAATGCACGAAGCTGTGAGTGTGAGGATAAAGAAAAGATATTTCCAGCGAATATGCATCGGAAAGTCGCGAAAAATGTCCGTACCTCCGGGCTCTGCGCAATACCGTATACACCCAGCACAGTCTGAAGCACAATAAAGTACGCTTGACTTGTTCGGGAAAGAAATCGACGAGCGAGCGAAGGGCGGCTGTTTTGTCGCCGTCGACGAATCAACATAAATTTTCCAGTTACGATAACACAGCGAGCCTCGGGCTGAACTGATGGGTGATTTATATTTCATATTACACGTATACGCATCACATGGACGAGTATTTTAAATAAGGATATAGTTATGGCTGCAGAAGTACATGAAGTTCGCGAGAAAAAGAAAAGAAAGTGAAAGTCCGGACGTCTTAGCTTCGCCATTCAGCGAGGGATAGCCCGAGGGACTTCATAAATTCTAATATGTGAGCTCGTTTCGCGGCGACCAGCGCCGATTCACTGTGAAATTTCTGGCCCGACGCGCCGTCGTCGTCGCCGTTGAGCAAAAAGCCTGGCCGAGTTTCCACTATAACGGCCGCAGCAGCATCAGGTTTTTTCCCTTTCTATCTCGAATTTTATGCCCCTGCGCTTTTGCCCTACTTCTCTATCCTGGAGACTCTCTCCCGGTATAGAGGCATGCAAGCCGCCGAATTTTTCATGAGCAAACCGACTGCGAATTTCTCCCTTTGTCGATTCTCGTATAATATAGCAGCGGCTGCTGCTTAATTATAGCTCGGGTTTTTAATTTGTGAGAAAAATTGCAGAATCGAGTGTGTTTTTTTAGAAGCTTTGATTTCGAAGTGGAGAACGTAAGTTATGTGTAGTTCGGGTTATACAAATAGGTCAGGAATGATTAACCGAACTTATGGCTTAATTCGACTTTAACTAGTTAATCCTGATACACGATACTCAAGACCTATACATATCCTTGTAAATTCCGTTAACCCATTTACGATATTTAGGAGTTTCCGATATCAGAAAATTCGAGCTATACGTAGCGGTGCGAGAACGTATGTATAAAATAAGAATCTTACGGAGAAAGATTAATGAAGCGGAATAAGGGGCTCAGGTATAGATCAAAGTTTAACCAAGTTAACTCGCAGCAGCAGCTGCTGCTGTGTGTGTAATTCACAATCGGACTTTCGCCATACATCAATTCTAATACTTGTGCTTGTAAATTTTTAATGAGGTCAAGCAACTCCTGGCGCCGAGTCGTCCTGCAGGGAGATAATGGATTTCGAAGGGTCCAACTTCCGAAATCAATCAGAATTCGCCGTGAGTAATCACCGCGAGACTCGTCGGCGTGTGTACATTGTTTAAAATTTTACGAGCCACACACGCCTGCGCGCGATTTTATTACGTCGATTAAGTACAAGTTTCTACGAGACGTGTGATGAAATTAACATTTTAGTGGCTTTGAACTTCTTCTTTTCCGATATCGAATCGGCGAGCTCTTTTTCTCTATTTTTGATGGGAGAAAACTCGAACGCGATAAATTAATTGATCCGAGAACTCGGCGTTAATTTCCGCTTGCGCAACTTTTCCAGGATCGAAAAAATATAAAGGCGTTTCAATTTTCCCCGTGAATAAACCCCTTCGACTCCGCACCTCCATTAATTAACGAAAAACTTTTTAGTGTACATCCACCTCGAAAATCCAAAGAGAGTAATTTACGTTTAAATTACAGGAAAGAAAGGGGTTGATAAAACTTTTCGCAGGACTGCGGAGCCATAATACATCCCGGGGCCTGCGCACATATTCCAGCGAGCAAACAGAGAAAGAGAGCCCGCTGTAAAGTATAGCGAGAGATCCTTGGATGCAATTATTGTCAGGAAAGCGTCCCTTTTTCATGGCGTCCCGAGGGATTCCCCCCCCCCCTCTCTCTCTCTCTCTCTCTCTCTCTCTCTGTCTCCGCAATTAACATCGAGGTCATGAGCACTTTGCGCCCTGGCGACGCTAAACGCAGCGGAGGCTTAAGTCGTATAGCCTGTTAATTAGCACAGGTCGCATTGGGATATCGTCCAATTAATGTCCGCCTTTCCCGGTAGCTCGGGACGTGAAAAACTAGCGGACTTAGCCGCGTATATAACTTGGATTAGTCGACGACGAGAAAAGGGCTAACGCGAGAGCTGTTGCAGTTTTTCTCTTTTTTGTAAAGGTCCGGAGGGATTTTGCGAACCGTATTGCGTTCCGTCTTCGGTGCGGCGAGTGAATTTCTCTGATGGCGCGATTGAATCGTTGGGATTTTGAAGATACTCGTTTGAAGATATTTTCGTTCGTTCGAGATAAATGACTTTGTTAATCCTTGGTTTGGTATGATTTCGCGTTTTTATTTATTTTTTTTTTTTGCTCGAAGTATATCAACAATTCGGTTATTTATTCATGTGTATCACATTACCAGTATATGTTATTTTGGAAAGGTTTTGTTACTCGAATTCTCCGATAAATCACAGCGGGATAATAAAAGCGTATACAGAATTGCATAAATCAACTGTTATCCTCAAAGCGACGTCGCGGGGATCGTAAATTCTTAGTACAATATTTTTCTCTATACATCCTCTCAGCAGTAAAACTGTTTACCTACGCACTGACTTCAAGAATATCGAATACCTGGCGTTCTTTCGTTTTTATTCCTTCAAACTGAAAAATTTTCTCGTAAACCGGAGAAAAAAATCCTAAAATCCAAAATATCGACGAGCACACACATAAGGGGTTGCCTCATACCACTTTGCCATCAGGCTCTGGCGTCGGTCGTCGCTCGCGGTTATTTCCGTCATAAAGATTCTCCCAACGTATATAGCCAAGCAAAGTATAAGAGATCCGAACTATTCAAACTTTCGGCTCGCTCGGGCAAAGGGTTGCCCGTCGACTAGCACAGATTACCCCCTCCTTCGGGCCTAACTTTGATCCGTTCCGGCTGACCGCGAGGATTAGAGTCGACGGCCTCATCCCGTACCCATTTCACACCCACCGCTTTTCTCTATGTACGTGGAGTACTCGGAGAAAGTATATAGACGTATACGGGGAGGTCGCCGACTGCGGCGAAACTGTCCAGAGATTTTTACTCGGTGGTTGTTTTACCCTGGGGGGTTGCTTTTCCAGCCGGTGCACACACAGAGAGCTGGGGCGACGGAATTTTCTCGCAAACGAGACTTGAATTCCAAATCGGTTGTGTGTATGATATTTTCTGAAAACTTTGCCTCTTGCCAAATTTTCCAGCGGCGCCAAATTCGAATTTCATAGCAGCCAGCTCTCGTCGGCCGTAAACCGATGCGATTCTCGAAAATGCCTTTCGCGGCGTCGAATTCTCCGGGCAATAAAAGGCTTCGAACGAGTAGCAGAAGTAGCGCGATATAACTGCAGGGATTTTTACGCGGAGCGTCGCATTACAAAAGGGGAGAGAAGGAGATCGTAAAAAATTCATGGCTGTGTAGGCGCGGCCGAGGCAGAGAAAGAGCGACGAGGCTGATGTATAAAAATGGGCCTGGAAAAACAAATAGCGATGTGCGAGCTGTGAAACGAGGATGAATCGCATCTCGACACGCGTTTTCCATTTTCTTCCCGGTAGGAGCGCGAGAATAAGGCTAATTTTCAAATATTGCTCATATCCTCTTCGACTCCACTCGTATAATCCTTCGTCGTAAACCGGATGATGACGATGAATAATCTCCATTCAAAATATCCTGAACTCTCTCCCAAAAAGTTCTCCCTTCTGAATCACACTGCTGAAGCTTCCATTCGGATATGTTTTCCGTATTACGTAAGTTTACTCGTTACACCTCAAAACTTCGATCCGCAGGACGCCCAGGATTAATAATGCCCTATCTACCAGCCCTTACTCTCATCCAATTATCCAATCTCGGCGCGAGCTTCGAACACATCCGCTAAAAAAAAATCCTGTCGCCGGAAAAAGTTTAATTGAAAAAATCCGATCGCCCCGTAGTACATACCTACACGTCTATCAGCGTCGCATCCGCAGGGACGCGGAAAAGGAAAAAAATGAAAACGAGCTTGTGTGTGTGCATGGGTATACGCATCCAACTCTTGCGTTAACGACTTGCTGCTGAGCCCCGCGGAATGTTTACACAACGTCGGCCTGAAATTGCAGCGGAGATGATAACTCGGATAGGTGCAGGAGTTTGCTGGAGCGCAATAAAGTTTTCCGAAACGCCTCGGTGTATATATGCAATATAAGCTGTGCTCGAGCTTCGTCGCTGAGGAGACGCGTTTATTGGAGGCTGGTAAGCTTTGGCTAAGAACGAGTTTTTGGCGTTTTATGGTTTTATTCCGAAATATATGTGCAAAGCTGTCGGGTGTGTGTGTAACGGGCAGCGTTCACAACGGGCCGCGCGTAAAATCGTCCGAATTTTCGATTTTCCACGCTTGGTGCCGTAAGTGGAATTACGCATTTCGCTGATGGATTTTGCAAGGCATTAAAGAATGTCGTTTAACGGGAAATTTCACCGTGAAGCATTTGAGAAAATAACGTTCGTGCCCTCGTTGATGTGGAGGAATTATAACAAAATTGAAAATTTTCTTTATGAAAAAAAGATTGGCTGTTAGTGTCGGTACGCGGTCTCTATGCACAGTATTAATTTCCAACCTCTCGAAAAAAATTGGACATAGATGACGGATTTCGTGCAGGATTACTTCCGTAATAGCTCGGAGAGGCTTAACTTTGGACCTGTGCGGACTTTTCGCTCGCAGATTTCGTACAAAGCGACGTACAGAGACTACGTTTCACCGTGCGCTTCTGCGGGAATTTAAATGAAATTCCGCGAATTCCTCAATTAAAGCGCGTCCTTGTAAGCTTTCCTTTTCCTAGCTGGATTCTTCATTCTGCAGGCTGTGAACTGTAGGATTTGTCTGTACGATTTTTCGGCATGTTGCTCACCAGCGTAATTGAATGAATGTGCGTACGCGGATTAGGATACGAGTCATTCTACGAGAAGTCGGAAACTTTGCGGTAGAAAAATCGAGCTCTTGCAATTTTGAGAGTACACGCACCAGGGCAAGTTTTTTACATGTGTTTGGACTTACAGTATGTAAAAAATAGCCTTTATTGCACCACGGGTAATTTATTACCTGGCAGAGCGAACATTCGTTTTCTGGCATCAATGGACAGCCGAGCTCTAAATGTTGAATTTAAAAAGAAATCGTTGAAAATTACCGTTTCTGTCACAAGTTGCGAGAAATTGAAAATAAGGTAAAAATCGTCGAAAATGCGAAAATCTGAGGAAAAAGTGAAAATTCTGGCTTTTCGGGCATTTTTTCTCACTTTTGACGATTTTCAAATGTTTCGTAATGAATAAAATAAATTGGTAGATTTTAAAATAAAACGTTATTTGTTATTCATTAATTAAGAATTCCATTTAATAATATTAAGTGACGATGAACACAATAATTAAACTTGTGGAAATTCTGAGTTTAGGCAAAATGAGTAGTAATTGCGATTTAACGAATATTCTTAATCTAACGCATAACCCACACGTTCGTACACCCATACACACACACACACACGCACACACACACTTTCCCTGTAGGCAATAGAAGGTCTATGGGTCGAATAATTACCAATGTGGAAATGCACAAGTGCAAATTTCTGGATTGAAGTCACACAAGCTTGCTGAATGACTTTACAATTCAATCTATGCTCCTGAGGGCCCTTAAGAATATATATTATTAAGATGAATTTGTTTTGCCTTTTGGTCAGGGGCAATTTATATGAAACAAAAGAATGTATGAGTTATATGTATGAGTGGCCCAAGGAGTAGGTCCAAACAAGGCAGTTTTAGCATAGGTAGAAAAACTCTTTATGTAAGCTCTACGTACGTATAATGATGAGGGAAATCTAAAATTTCCATACGCCATCTGTCGTCATTAGCAAGAGACTATAAGATAGATAAACATGATAAGTGCTGTGGTTTATTTTTCATAATTTTGTGTCCTATCGCAAAATTAGCGAAAGAGCCATCAACTCGATTACCATAAATTAATAATTTAAATATTTCTTAAGATTTGTAATAAAATAATTTTCAACCTCATCAAAAACAGGTTAGAAATTCATTATGAGGTGTTTGAGGCAATTAGTTTGCATTTCGACTAAAAACTTTTAGAGAGGACCAGAAAGATTTCGAAACGTAAAAATAATAAAAGCCTTCATCTCAAAATTAAAAAATCAAAAACAGTAAAAAAGTAACGACTGCGAAACGTTGCACCCTTAACTCGAACGTCGCCGTTGTATTAAAAAGAAAAAAAGATGAGGAAGACGAAAAAGCTCGAAATAATGAATTCAGAATTTAGCAATGTAAGCCGACTGGTAAACAAGTAGGAGGCGAATATTAAATTTGCATAGCACTCTGGGCTCTACTCCTAAAAGGAATATCAATTTTTCTGTATACGGCGGCAGCAAGGGCTTCCGCGGCAACCCCTTTTTCCTTAATAACAACAAAAAGCTTAGCCAAGCGAAATTCATCTCTCTCTCTCTCTCTCTCTCTCTCTCTCTCTCTCTCTCTCTCTCTCTCTCTCTCTCTCTCTCTCTCTCTCTCTGCGATATCGTTCCTCGCAATTCCGCATGTGTATGTGTGTAATAAGATTCATGGACGAAACGGCGCCGGCGTGTCCAGTGGCCTCGCGGCATTTTCCATATTTGCCCCCTTATTGACTGCAGCGTGTATGGCGCAGCGGCAGCACTCCAAAAACCACTGGAACTGCTGCTTCATTTTCATAAAGATCCGAACCGGGTTAGCGCGTCCCATTAAGCTCTAGCTTTTTTCTTCCTCTCCCGCGCCCCCTGTCGAAGAATTCCCCAGCTATACGCGCAAATATAGCCTCGATTCGAAGTGCGAAATTCGATACACACACACACACACACAGTTCGCCCGGCGTTTTTGGAGCGAAATTTGCATCGCATAATGCGGCAAAGCAGCAGGAAAACTCCATTACACCGAGGCTCGAACAAATCCCTTCGGGAGTAATTCCCGCGCAGAGTAAGACTCTTCATTGACAAGCGCGACGGCGGCTCATTTTTTAGGCGGGAAAAGCTTCGGCTAGATGAATATGGCGCGCGCGCGAGCGCCGATGTTTTCAAGAGGGGCTAGCCATATCGCGAGAGTGAGGGAAAGAAAGAAAAGTGAAGGAGCCGATCATAAATAACCTTTTCTGCCATTCTCGGCGCGACTCTATGGCAATCGGCCAATAACCGTTCCGTCGCCGTTATGCGAGGAAGGAAACCGTGAAAGGATAGAGAGAGAGAGAGAGAGAGAGAGAGAGAGAGAGAGCGAGAGAGAGAGAGAGAGAGAGAGAGAGAGAGAGAGAGAGAGCTGGTCCGTGAAAAAAGGGGTTGAGGATATTCTTTGAGATAACGTTTACTTTGCGGTGGAGGCTAGCCGATATTGATCGAGTCTATGTGCTTTAGAGGCAAAAATTAAACGTTATGTCTATATTCGCGGATATTCGAGACATTATGATTAAGCCCTAATCCGACGCGCGTATAAACTATATGCGCTCTCGTATAACAAACGACGATGCGACGCGCTATATTCCTTTAATGGACTACGAGCCGCTAAATGGATCATAGAGAATGATAAACCGTCCTCGTAAATCGCCGACGACTTGGTATAAAAGTATAGTTTTATCATTATTAAGGTGAGGCAACCCGAACCGCTCTCGCTGGCGTTCTCAGTGATTATCAATAATGAATCATAACTTCCACCAACGATATAATAATCTCGTCGAAATTAACCATAGCCCTCTTTCTGTTCCAGGTGAGTAATCCACAGCGAGTCACAGTAGCGTATAGATAAGCGTAAGCAAACGACCTTCAATCGAACGACACTCGACGTAAACAATATACCGCGGAAGCAAATTACCCGAACGAGGTTAAGTCCGTCAAAGGGAGCTTCGTCATCATCAGCAATTTTTCACTCTCCCCCCATGTATACAACCGCGGAAAGGTAAAGAAAGATAGCCTCTTCAATGCGGAGGACTTTTAAACGCAAGAGCTCACTCCTCCTCTGGGTCGATGCTTATCTGTCGCCTCATCCAGCTTCGTATCTCGGCGAGAGGGAGAGCTTTGCCGAGAAGAGGTTCGGGAGAGTCGAATGGCTTGTTTTCAATCGGCTTGAAATTTATTGGGTCGCGCTTCGCATTATTCGACTCTACCCCTTTTCTCGCGGTCGTAAGAGAGCCACTCGAAAGAGCTTTTTTCGATGCCTAATTAATCAGTCAACGGCAGCTTGACGGATCGACCTTCGCTCGGAATTTCGGCTGGCTTGTTTTTGACTTCGACTGCAGCGAGTCATCGATAATCCATCCGTGAATTATCAAAACTGATGTCGGCCGAGAGGGAGAGAGATAGCGTCACGCAGATTCACGGCTCAACGCCGTGCATGCGGCGGATATTCACGCTGATATTTACGATATTGGCCTGTCTGATTGTGACACCCCGAGAGCGTGGAATCAATCACTATTCGGTTTATTTCGATGAAGAGCGAAAAATTTAGAAGCTTTTTTATAAGGTTGTACTGCACACCGGCTCGATAAAATCTCTTCGCTTCTCTTTCATACGTGCAGCGCTAAAATCATACCGGAACGATCATTGTAAAAAGCTCTTTTGCTCCGATAATGTACATTCAGCCTCGAGGCGGTGTGTGTATCGACCGGGCTCTGTTCTGCCTTTGAAATATCGCGCCCTAACACGTACACTCGCGCGCGCACGCCCTTTTATAATTTCACGCTTTTGCAATCGAGCTTTTTTTGCTCGTATTTTTCGCGGGTCAAACACGAGCGAAAGCTATGAAAATATTCTACTCGAGATAAATTCATCATCCTTCGCGAAGCTCTCAGCGCGCGCAATCGCTCATAAATTTCGAAAAAACTTTCTTCAGCGCGCGCGCAATCTCAGCGGATCCATGCCCCCTTCCGTTTCAGATTTTTCTCTACTCTCTCTGCTGCACCTGTTCTCTCTCTCTCTCTCTCTCTCTCTCTCTCTCTCGTTCTCTTTATCTCTCTCTCTCTCTCTCTCTCTCTCTCTCTCTCTCTCTCTCTCTCTCTCTCTCTCTCTCTCACGTGTATCGATCGGCCCCCGATAACACGTCGCTCTCGAATACACCAACAGACGTACTCAGCACAGTGAGGATCAGAGGATTTATTATAAAGCGGTGTGTGTGTATTTGCAAGGGCGAATGACGAGTCCGAGTGATGTACAACGAGCCTGGCTGTCGAGCTTTTGATGATTTTCGGTTCGGCATTTACCGCCCTCTTATAAATATATCCGCGCGGGAGTTTTATATTTAAAAGAGTCGATAGCTGTTTGTTTTGGATGGGGATTTTCGCGGTGATTGGGCCGACGAGTGATTGAATACGTTCGGCTGAATGGGAGGGAATGCCAGCTGAGCTATTAGCTGTTTTAGGCTTTGGAGTATTAACTCGGTGGGAGATGCGGGTGATTCAGGGGAAATGACACGGTTTGGTCGGACGCTTAGTGTTGGGATTTTTTTAATGCTGGGAATTAAATTGCGTTTTACCTCGCTTTGAGTTTTAAATTTTTGAAAAAGACTGTTGTAAAAATAAATGTTGATGCTAATTTGATTAAAAATTATGAATAGTTGTAACCCGTAATGAAAAAAAGCGTAAAATTCGCTTAAATGGCGAGTGGAAAATTGTAGAATCGACTTTGAACGCATTTTTGACGTATTACACTTAGCGAAGTGAACATTCTACGAAAAAGTGTTGGCGTTGATACTTGAAAGCTATTTTAATATGTATACATACATATTTTAGTAATATTAAATTGTTTTCTTGATTTCAGAGGACTTTTGAACTTATTACTAGTTAGTTATTTACTGCACTCTCGCTTTGAATCATATTACTTGATCAAAGCAATCAGTATAAAAATTCAACTCAAAGCAAGCGCGAAATCTGATTATAAAATACACCCCCAAAACAATCGCAAACCCAAAAGCAGATGAAGAAACACGTCATTATCTTCTAAACCGCTCGTTAAACGCGCAATCAGGCGCAACGTTTTCCCTCACTCTGTACATACAAGAAGACAGAAAGCCCGACGTATACATCAAACTAAAGCACTGGTATATCCGCTGCAAAATCATCATCGGTGCTGATTTCCTCCCCAGGGCTATGCTGAATTTCGTCGTCGCCCTTCGAGAGATAGCTGTTTATACACCAGTGCTCATTACGAAGCTTCCTTCTCGCATTAAGCGCACAGCTCTCACCCTTTTCTGTTTTCGAATCGCGCCTCCTTAATGTCGTCTCGCGTATGTATTATTCTCGGCGAATTAATTGGCGTCATAAGCTTTTGAAGTTTATTAATTCTGTTGCGATTGTAAACAACTTTCCTCGCCGAGCTTTCGCGCTCTCGTCGTAATTTTCTACACGGCGCGTGCTTTTCTCGCCAAATATGTTATGCTCGCAGAGCTTTGTGCTTTTCAGAGCCATACAACACTGTTTACTCGACGCTTTCGGTCAAAGCGTATTAGTGGCTACACATGTACGTATATTCGAGTGATGAAACTTTTAAGGAATAATGTGTAAGCTGCAAGCTCTCTTTCTCTGGAAAACTGCCAGCTTCGGCGAGCTTTTCATTTGCGTCCGCATCGGTATAACCCCACACACATACGCGTACACACACACACATATATCGGAAAGATTCTCTTAACCTTCCGCGAGAGCTTCGTAAACGGATTTTCATATAGCGTCACGCGACCTTGCCCACACAAATACCACATACAGCGTAATCAAGCGCATAATAAAAGCTGTAATTCAGTCCTGATGCTGCAGTAGTGTATTATGTAATGTTCAACCTCGCGCGGCTCACTCCATACATCAAGCAGTAGTAGGCGAGAATAGGCAATTTAAGAGCAGCTCACTCTCTCATACCTACACATCATCTCTCATACACACACACACGTACGCACAGGCCATAGAGACTAGCCTTCTCTGAATCATCCTCGAGGCGCATCGGATTACCCGGCGCCGAGTTTCAATCAGCCAGATTATAAGGGGAGGAGAGCCTTTTATCTCGCGCTTTTTCTCCCTATAGCCTCAAAGACCTCGTTTTTTACGCGATTTTCCTCTCATATATATACCCAGCCACACAGTCTTCTTCTTCTTTTTATCCTTCGACGACGACGGGGCCGTCTTGTTTCGGAGGAAGAAGAAAAATCGTCCGCGAAACTGCGTCACGCGAGTCGCTCGTCGGTGCACGCAAAAAACTTCAGCCTTAGCTGAATGAGCTCCGAGGAAGGAAGGAAGTTTGAATTAGCGGTCGATGACAAAGTTCTTTCGGCGCTTTTTTAATTAAACGCGCGGCCGCTCGCTCGCTCGCTCGATGGCTTAGTTGACCGGCTGGATTTATTGGAGGGTTTTGGATTGTTTGCGAGTCTTTGAGTTTGCCTTGTGGTTTGATTAAGGGTTCGAATTGAAAAGGCTCAAGGCTGGTGTGATATTTGACCGGTGTGATTGAATGGAAATTACGATATGATTGAAATGAAATGTCCAGACGTTTATATAAAATTTTAGCATGCCAGGGACGCGGGTGGAGGTGAAAATTTTGAAAAATATAGATTTGAAATGAGAAAATTATGCATTGATTTGTAATAAAAGGTAAAATTTTAAAATTATTTGAAAGGTAAGATTGTTAAAAAAAAATTTTAATTTGCGATTCAAGAATTACTTCATTTTGGTGTTCGTAATTCAACACTTTCAAATTTTTACCCTCACTCCTGGTATGTAATTGATTTTATATTTTTTGCCCATCAAATTTTATTTATTGGTGTATTTAAACGATAAATAAAAACGACACACATTTTAACTAGTGCTGTAGCGGTTTCAATCGAATGACGAACGACTTAGTTCATAATATAATATCAGAGCGCTGCGGACGTGCTCAAATTTTCATTAGAGCTAATCGGTAATTTATCACCTGCACACACACACAGCCGATGGTAAACAAGTTTCCCCATTATTCGGACACATACACACACTCACACAAGGTATACGGCGCCAAGAGACACCTTATGATCTCGTTTGACAGATTTAACTTCATCCTTCCTGTACACAGAGGAAGACTAATTCACCGGTGTGGCGTCTCCATTAAACTCCACGGCTAGTTTATCGCGACACTCGGTCAGCATTTAGGTGACAAGCTTTCCCCTCCGAGATAAAACTAAATCTTAATTAAATCCCCGGGGAAACACGTGACTCGTCGCTCTTCAGGTGGTTCTCGGATCGACGCCTGTTTATTTACGTTACATGCACTCTCGGTGTATATGAATCCGATTTGATGACGTTTAATCTCGCGCGCAAAATTCATATACAACGTTTAATTGCTCAAGTTTCGGCGCAACTTTTTAATAAAGCGCTGTTTGCTTCTCATTCCCGTTACAGCGCTGCGGGAAGAGTCAGGTATTAGCTGTCGATGTTTTCGCTTTGGTCTACATAATGATTTTTAGAGTATGTGACATTTTTTGGGAATAAAATCCATTCAATTCATTCGTATAGAGTCTTACAGCAAGTACACACACACATAGCTGGAATATTCATCGGACGACGCTATACCTCGGTAAAACCAATATTGTTTCAAGCTTACATATCGTCGCCCCGACAATTTAGCATATATTCAACCGAAACAGGCTTGACCAAACTAAATTGAAGTGTGTGCTTGCGCCTTGTGTTTCTAAAACAAACGCGAATCCATCGCCGCTGCAGTGCTCTACGAACGACGTTAAATTTTAAAGTTAAACGCAGATCCACATAACTGTGTTTAGAGAAACGCAAGAATTGGAAAATAGCATATCAGGAGGGCCGGGAGTATAACGCGAGTCAGTTAACTTGGTTAACTCTTCCCATTATTAGGTATGTCGGTATTAATGCATGCAAATGAAGTGAATTTGGGTCAGTGAATAACATTGCGCCGACGAGCTACGGCCCCTTAATGAAGAAGACGATGTTGCTTATGCCGCTTGTGAATAACGATGAGAAGGATGTACACGGAGATTCGTGGTCGATTTTTAACCGTTGGACGTGTTTCAAACGAGCTGTGATTTTCCGAGTATTTGAGGGTATTGAAATTGGAGTCTATTCGTAGGAAGATGTACTTACAGCGATATGAATGAGTGGAATCGAATTATTGAAAATCGATGCGATTTCCCGGTAATGCATATTCTGTTAAATTGTATAGTGGAGAATTGGATTGGGTCCGATCGCAATTCGTTGCCGATTTTTCGGCTTTGCGAATGTGTAAACTGTCATATTAAGACCATATCAAGTTATGTATAGTAGTTATAGCATGAGTAGTCCAAGCAAACCCAACGAAAGGCAGTTTTGACACAGCTGCTGTAACGCTATATGTGCACCGAACGCGCAGATAGTGATGCGAGAAAGAGGGAAGCGTCTATGCGCCACCTATCGGCGCTGGTTAGAGACACGGCACGTCAATCCATGACTTCTTCGTTTTGACAAATCGAAATTAAGCTTAGCTTATGCAACAGCAGTTATTAATAAAATTGTTTGGCCCAACTCGGATTATCCTTGCAAATTTTCAACTATACACAAAATGTGATAAATCAAAGAAAGAAACAGGAACATCGTTGGCTGTCGGATAGAATTCAGTTCGCTGGATAATTCGGCGAGCAAACGAACAAACAAATTCGCACCAACAAACAGCCCCGCATGCTAATAAACACGTAAATGTGTGTGAGTGTGCTTTTGACAATATTAAAATTCCGATGCAGTTGATTCTACCCAGTTAATTTCCTTAAATCCATTAACACACATTTACGCTACAGCACATACACGTACAATTAATTTCCTGGCTGTCTGTTAATCGCATCATTACACGGTGACTTGCTCCAACGATGTTTAAACCCGACGAATGGTAAATACCGTTAATCTCCGCGGCTCTGACACACAATCGACAATGAAAACACACCGAGCGCAAAAGATGCTGCATCACACAGTATACAGCGCGTGGCTGTTTTTCAGTGTCAATAAAATGGCTGTCTACAGGGTCATACAAACATTTTATGACTCGCCATCGATCACTGAATTTTTCTTCGGCTATACCATACACATACACGCGCACGCGTATACACACCAGCCCATTAATCTTTGTTTGTCTTCTCTCTATGACGGGGATGGTATAGGGTAGCTCTCGCGCGCGAAAAAAGGGCTTTCGCGAGTTTTCAGCCAATGGAGCTCTCGCGCGCGACAATCAAAACGGCTTTTTCCCCAGCCATTCGTCACCTATGTGTACACGGAACTCTATCTCTCTAGCGTAGGTAAACACACACGGTGAGAGAAGAGAGTCGCAGATGGCGGCAAATTGAAATGAATAAAGAACAGCCGGATCACGAGTATATATACATGTATAGAGGGGAGGTCGCGCAAGGCGTGACCCGATTCCGCGAGGCACTGATAACTCGGCCAATCAAACCGATATAGAAAGGGGAATCAAGAGAGCAATCGCCTTTGAAGAGGCATCCCTCAGCGACCTCTTGAAATTAATGATTGCGGTTGCGCTCAACGGCTTGAGTTTATACGGCCACCGCATATAGCCGCGATCTAAATCTGAGAGCGAGCGCTTTTTCCGAGCGGAATTTCTCGCCATGTATAGTGTGGAGCTTTTTTTTCCACGTGCGACTAATCCGCGCGCCGTAAATTATCGCTAATCTTGTATGGGATTGCTGACGTTGATTAGATTCTCATTAGTATTTTTCCAGCGGCGGGAGAGAGACAGAGATAGAGGGAATCCAACTCGGCGGCGGGAAATTTATGGTCATCTTGTAGCTTAACAGGATTTATGTCCCGCGGACTTTTCCTCCGCACGCATTACGCGCTTTCGCAACTTGTTATTATTATTATTTTTTCTTTATCTTCGATCCTAGATGAACGAACAAACTATACGAAAAATGGTACCAGAGCGATAAAGAGCTTTCGACGATTCTGACACGCGCAGGCAAACACGCTGCGTTTCGCGAGACAATTTCCACGCTCCCTCGCTCGGTTTTCTGCGAAAGTATCAAAATTCATCAAATATCCCCGCGCGCTCGAAAATTCTCGTCGTATCAAAACTCCGCACGTCCTCGAAAAACAAAAAAAACAAAATACAATTTTCGCAGCGAGAGAAGCATCCGATGAAAAGCAACGAGCGCGAAAAGCTCGAAACTTTCCGCAGAGTAAACGATAAACGGTTGTTCCGCGATCGAGAGAGAGAGAGAGAGAGAGAGAGAGAGAATGGCAAAAAATAAAAAAAAAAGGAAACAAGGACCACGAGGGCAAACAAAGCGCGTGTAAGGCGAACTGTATAAACAAGCGGAGATTAGAGAAGAGAGAGAGAGAGAGAGAGAGAGAGAGCGAAATTTAATTAGATCTGTCCGAGAGCGCGCCACAGAGCCACCGGTGGATCGAAGACGTGCCTTCGGGCGTGGCTCGAAGATCCTCTCACTCTCTCCGTTTCCTGGCCACACACACACACGTATGTGTTGGATTCGTCCCAATTGGCAGGTATTTGTGTCAAGGCACCCCTTTTTGTCCGTTCAAAGTCAGCCGCGGCCGCTGCTGCATCTCGTGTTAATTCGGTTAAATGACCCTTTCCTTGTACGGTATAGTAATACAGGAAACTCGATTTCTCTCCCTCGAGCGCGTGGCTTTTTCTTTTTGTCCCTCTCTCTCTCTCTCTCTCTCTCTCTCTCTCTCTCTCTCTCTCTCTCTCTCTCGGTTCGGTTTTAAGGGCCGCGACGCGCTTCCTACGGGGCGATAAATTTTAATTAGATTTTTAAGGCGAACGCCGCGATGCGGCCGAGCGAGCGAGGGAAATTGATTTCTTCTTTATTGCCCGAGCGTGCGAGCTGCCTTAATTGAATGCAGTTTTTGAAAATACGAGGTTTAGAAGGGTTTCGAAATGAATTTTTATTTTTTTTTTTTTTTTTGGTTGTCGTGGTGGTTTGATTGGTTTACATCGATCCTGAACCGATTTAAAAAAAGACCATTTCATAATTTTGATCATAAACGTTCTTCTTATCAGTTCCCTCGTCAACAATAATAAACCTATACCCTCACGCACGTAACCTCTGAAAATGACACATCGATATCAGCTCCACCAAACTTTCGACTGCTCGTCCCTTTATAATCGCTAATGACTCCATTCGCGTTGCGTTCGCTCCCACATACACACAACAATCTCAACGCGGGGGGTATAACAGCGACGCTGATCATGTACATATAGTTATTCGCGTCGGGGCCGCGACGCGTGACTGGCTTTGCGCATACACACACACACACGTCGTCGCCGGAAGAGACTACTCTACTGCAACTGCGAGGGCCATTCATTGGACTCTATACATTCGCTGGTTTTTGTCGACGAGTATGAATACACAGACGTGGTTTCCATCGAGAAGACCTTTTTTCATTGATGTATCGATTCAAAAATATGCGCGTCGAACAATACGGGGCTGATTTATCATCGGCCGACACTCGTCAGCGCAAAACAATCAGAGCAGAGGAGACGGCGTATTCCTCTCGTTTTCTGAGTCATATATATAACTTTCTCAAATAGACCGGTGCGTCGAACGTTAATAAATAACACGAATAACTGCGCCGCTCTCGAAATATACCCGCCGCGCAAAGACGTTGTATATTATCATCTTCATCCTCGACCCATAATTCGGCCACGTTTTCGTCCTCATCCATACACCACAGGCATCAACAACAGTGTATAACTAATGCAAGTAGTATACCTGCGATTGAAATGGCGAAGCCGAACTTTTTACGAGGCATTATACATCCGGGTCGTAAAAATGCGGCGTGTTTTCGCCACGGCTTACACACACACACACACACACACACACATACAGATCTCTATGCTTTCGAGTCAATAGGCAGTTTTTCTTGGCGCCAAGCGCATTCCGTCTCCCGCGCGTCTGTGCAGTTTCGCTGCCAACTGGGTCAGGGTGTTGAGAGGGAACGAAAATCGCGTAGCATCATAGCGATGATCCGCAATGTCGAACCCATAAAGCTCGCCATATCGATCGGCCAACGCGCAGCGACGGCTTTTATACGTCCGCAGCGTCGCTGTTTACACGTCGTGCCGGCGGAGCCTTGGAAGATTTTACGCGTCAAAGAGACGACACTGATACAGGGGCTTTGATTGCTAATGGCTGGTATGTTACACGCGATTTGGTTGTATTAGTGGGTTTAGTCGTAAAAGACGGCGCTGAGGAGTAAACGAAATTCGCAAACACACTATCGCATGGCTAGCGAAATTAAGTCCATAAATTAAGTCCCTCGTAATCCCAAGCACATTTCTCCTTACAAGTGTGTGCGTGTGTGCATAAAGCTCGGAAAAATTTTTCATATTCCCGCCTCGTGTAATAAACTGCGATTCTGGGAGTTTAATTAAAATTCACCGCCCTTGCGGACTACCAATGAATCTTAAAGCCTTTTCATCTCTCTCTTTCTCCGCGCGCTGCACTTCATAAAACCGCTAGGAATTAATCCTCCGTCTAGTAGCTCTTTTTCACCTCAGACGATTAAAAACAACATTACATCGCATCGCCCCGATAAAAAGAATCGCTTAATCAACGCCTCAACGGCTCCATTAGCGCGGGAAAATATCGAATTTTCAAGGAAGCCGCCTTTGTTCGGCCGTATTAGCTCTCCTCACGGCAGGTGTCTGCAAATAAGCTTCTCCGTACGCAGAGCGCGTAGTACAAGCCAGTGCGGTATACACAGGGCAAAACAACGAGTCTAATGTGTATTATGCGCTCCGCGAGGACTCGAGCTGCATCGCTAAACGCGCCGAGACTATAAGAGGGGCGGTTCCCGACGTGCTTTTGCGAATGAACGCCGGGGGATTGTTTCGTGCGCTATAGCTCTCTGTAATATGTATATAGAGAGAAGAATCTACGGGTGTGTGGGTTAGTTTATTTCCGTTGCGTCGCGCATCGGTTATCGTTAATAGCTTTTCGTTATACGTGGATGCGTTTACGTAACGCGTACGAGGGATCGGAAAATCCAAATAGAAATGCGCGCGGTATAGTAACGTCGTATAATTCGCGACTTTCCACGTCGACCGTCGTCTCGGTATTATGTGTGTTTCGCGCGTGCGGCAGCGATGTATACGACGCCACAATTTCCGGAAGTACACACGTAGCCTCGGGTTTAACCTTGTTAACCCACAGGGTTTCTAAACTATTGTCTAAGGTATCGTCCTGAAAGCTTCGCTCTAGTGGTGATTGATTATTCCGTTGCTGTAGGTATAGGCTGGGCGACATCGCAAAATTAGGAATGAGCTGTTATATATTATGAAATTTCAAGCGCGAGCTTTCGCATATTATATAAATATCCGAAACTTTCGCGGCCTCGGTCGGTCACACCTCCCTCTGACAATTCATCCGTCGCGATCAGCGATAGCCTCAACCTCTACACGTGCGTGAATCTCGCGTGCATCGTCAACACGCACGTGTCTGAATATACTAGGCCAGTACTAAAACGCGTCCCTCTCTCCCGCTCTCACGGACGAAAGCTTGCTTAGAGAGAGCTTTTATTCTTCGGGGCGAATCGGCGGTGCTTTGCCAAGAGCTAACGTTTGGCCAACCGGAATTGCGCGGATGTTTTAGAGACGAGAGAGAGAGAGAGAGAGAGACGAGAGAGAGAGAGAGAGAGAGAGACGAGAGAGAGAGAGAGAGAGAGGGAGAGAGGAGCCTTTATTCCAAGTTTTGTGTTCTTTGGCCGCGTGTATATAATGGCAACTATTCAGAACGTATACTTAGATGAAATTCGAAAGTTGCTTAGCAAAATTTGAGGAATTTAACGCGAACGACAGCTAGACAAACGTGGCTCGAAACGAGTCGATTTGAAAATAACTAGCTTTTAGGTGATTTTTACGATGTGAGAAAGCTCCTCTTGTTTGCCGTGTTATAATTCTCAAGTTAAAAAGATTCTTGCTTGCCGCTGGATCACTTAGTTTCAAACTATACCTAAGCATTTTGAGGGATGACACATAGGTTTTTCTCTTTCCCATCCAACATGTTCAGCTTCTTGACATGCGCGCATTTTCAAAAGCTGAATTTAAATTATCATAATTATTGAATCTGAATAACCGAAAATAGCGATCTTCATCGCCCATATTTTCATAATTAATATATTACTGATTATCCGACACATAATACAGTTCTGTCCACATCTTGCTCTTAACAACTGTAGATAAAGAATCTATATATGAAAATCTGAACGTAACCCAATGCCGATTTTAGTCAATAAATTCAGGCATGTTCCAGACAAACCTGTACTCATCTCTGTCTCCAATAAGTACTCATTCCTCGCAACTCCTTGCACGATCCAACGTAAATAAATAAATAAACAAGGCCTGCCTATAGCTCAGACGCGCCACCCAAAGTGTATCCTAATTGTGGCCCGTTGTTTTTACGTCCCAACCGCACAGAGCGAGCTACAGCTATAGCAAGAGAGAAGAGCCGCATCAAACTCCAGCTCCATGTAGTTGACGGGAACTTACGCTTCGCACGTAAACCAAGCACGTTACCAAGTTCCCGTTTGAATATTGCCAGAGTTATGTGCGTGCTTGCAACGACTCTGCGTCCAACAGTTGCAGCTAGTTTCGTCTTTCGCCAATTTAATTTACAACATAAAGCATTGAGCTCTACAGCGCTAACATCGACAAAAAGAAAAAAGAGAACAGCCGTATATTGTGGCGCACAAATTAGCAAGCATCACGACCGAAAAACCCGCAGCGGAAAAGTATGCGTGTAACGCGTCGGCAAACAAGTCCCGAGAGTAGTCGTCGACGCGGATAATAATCGCGCGCCCGATCGTGCGCAAACAAACTCGTAATCACGCGCGTGATTGTCCGCGCCGACGAGAGAGCGCGGATGTACACACGTATGTACTGTATACGTGCTCGCGAGGCATTCCACATCGAATAGCTGCTACTGCTGTTGGAAAAAAGAGGTGGAATTGCCCTTTTTATACACGCGAGTGGCGGACTGGAATTCGGATGCTGTGGTGCAGACACGCGGTCGAGGGGTGAAAAATTAAAAGGACGCTGGTTTTTGCGGGGAATTTTAAACTGCATAACGGATCGATCGATCACTGAATTTTGAGGTCGAACGACCGAGTCGAGTCTTTATTATTTCCAAATTTTGCTCATTCTCGCAACAAGTACACAGGTGATGAGGCATTCTCTTTACAATTACGTGAGGTAAGGTATTGTAAAAGGACTCGTTGATTACGCTTTCGATGGTGGTAAAAATTCCTATTTCTTTCTGTAATTTTTACTAATTTTTCTTCGCATAGAAAAATTTTATAAAAAACTTTGAAATATGTACGATACTAATATGTAAATATAAGAAGTCAAATGAAGCTATGGACGTATAAAAGGTTAAATTTATTTATTAGATCATAGAAAACAAATTTAAAGTATAGCTTTATGTACACTTACACTTGCCTTCGATGCGTTACCTCGGCCATTGATACACGGAAGACTCCGTTCGCAGAGTCGGTTATGCCCGGGCAAACAAAAATACTCTCTGTCTCGTGAATCCGTAATTCGACAGCATCCCGCTGATCACAGCGCAGTAGTGCTATACTACGTTGAATAATCTGATGGCGGCTGCGAGATCGACAAGAATAAATTTGGGTTAATCGAGAGGGCGAGAGCTGCTGGGGGCTCCATTAAATCCTCGTTTTGTATGGCGCCGCTTCGCCCTGATCACCCCCCCCCCCCCTCATCGTTTCTATACATGGGTATTAGACCAGCCGTAAGACATTGCTCGTTAGACGTCGAGTCAAAATGCGAGCGTCGGATATAGCGTATAGAGGAAAAGGGGGAAGTTGAACGACCAGGGCTAAGTGACTGCGAGGGCTATTATCGAGTGCATAAATTGATACTGCTATTGGGGGAGCTTATACGCGATCGCCAGCTGACGACGCAGCAGCTTGCGATCGAATGTCTTCGATTCTATATATATATATATATATATATATATATATATGCGTTATTAGGCATGATCGATATACTTCTTATGCATTATTCAATCAGTTGTGCTCTTGAGAGACTTTTGGACATGTGGCTTAAAAGGGATTTGGAAAATGAGAAAGATGTTCTGTACGTGGAAATTGATTGGGAAATGAAGTAGGCGCAGGTTTATGATCAGAAATTGAATGTGGTTCATTCTTGAAAATATATTTGAAAAGGCTTGGTCACTAGCCCACAGCTTCTGTATCTTTAGTCCTCGACTTGCGAAGATAGATGGCGCACACGCACTTTTCCATTAACCTCATTACAAACTAGCCTCGTGGGCCTGTGCTTGGGCCGTTCATGCTATAACTGTCTGGGCTTAATTTTGGAACAACGAATACTTCCTCAGAATTTTTATGCATTTCACGTGATTCAAGTACGTCTGAATTCTATCAAAAATTAAAGCTCACCTCCATACTACGAAGATTCCTTTATAAGAGTATTAAAAATGTATCCTCATACGTTAAATTCAGACTTTTCACAGCATCATAAATGTTAATGTCCATATCCCCTTTTTTTCGGAAGCCCATATACCCGCGTATGCACTTCAAAATTACGATCCGCATAGAGCGAACGTGCTGCGGACGACAAGCAGCAGCAGCTGTAAATTCAGCAGGCCGTAACGCCTCCATCCACCCACTCGTTGCCGCACACTACTCGTCTCCTTTTTTTTCAGCGTATAAACATATCATGCTCGATGTTACGCCGCGTTAGCCCCGTTCCGACTTTTATTTCTCTTTCGCTCGCGATCCAATCGCGGAGTTGACGCGACGAGATCACCTATTTTTCTCTCCGATCTAATTTGCATTGAAAAATAATTGCGAAACAGTTTTCCATCTCTGAAGAATAATTTACGACACGGACACACGTGGGATCGATATATGCATGCGCATTTCGAAGAGCGTTACATGCACTTTTTCAAATTCCCGTTACGTCCGCGCGCATGTATTATGCAAAGCCGCGCGGCGAAAAATTTCAATAGCAGATTACGCAAGCCGCGTCGTCGCATGCACCGAGGCGAAAAACGCTCGTTCGTTCGCCTTGCATAAGTACACGGAGAGAAATGTATCACTAAAAATTACTATACTGTATACTAATCGGCGCACGAACTCGGACCTATGCAGAAAATTTAGTATGTTTGTGTGAAAATTTACTATACGTTTATCAAAAATTGCTATACCAGTCCTCTCTTTAAAAAATGATGGCCTCTGTTGTGAAGCATTTAATACGTGATTCTTATTGGTTGCTGGTTGGTTGCCCAGGCAACGAGATCAGAACCGCGCTTTAAATTCATAACCCTCAAAACAGTCATAACTCATAACCCTGGTAGAAATATTTAAGGTGTTTAAAATGAAATGTGGAAACCTTCATAACAGATAAAATATATGTAATATAACTAGCAAGAAATTATAATAAAAATTAATCATTACCAAGAGTGTGTAGTATTACAACATGTGTATTCAAAAGTGGCACCCTAACCCTATTTGAAGTAGTAATAAAGTGTGTGAATATTATTTAGTTTTTTTTTGAAATGTCAGTGAGTCGTCCTCGGTGAGGTTTGAGAGGTGAATTTAAAGAAAAGTTCAGTATCCGAGTCAGTAAGTTTTAGTCTATCATTATACAATGCTGTTTGAATTTTAAAAAGGCTACTAGAGAGCTCATATTTTGATTCAACTTTAAGTATTTTTCCACAATTACAAAAGAAATCTACATGCAAAATATGAGCTTTCTAGACCTGTTAGTTTTCGAATGAGAAAAAATGCAAAAATGGAGAAAAAAGCTAAAATACTTATCACTTTTTTCATGTAAAAATACACTGGAAAGCAGAAATACAATGTGCTAGAGATGGTAGTTTCTGTGTAACTGTCTACAAGCAAAATTTGATACGCTAAATTAAAAAATTCATATGGGCCTCGATGTGAAAATATGAATGAAAACAGTTAAATCATAATCATAAGTATCTGTGTAAAATTTCAGTTGTATAGCTTTTTTATAATGCAAATAAATGGCATTGTAACTATAGACAAACCCACTGACTCTTATACTGAACTTTTCTTCAAATTCACTATTCGAATCAATGATGACGACATTGAGCATTATTAATATATTTATGAAAAAATAGTTTAGAGGGATTTAGTAACATGTTACATGCTTATAAAATATTAGCAGACGTTAGTGTGCCGCCCAACACTTATAATAGATTTTCTACCAGTGTTATTAGACATATTCATTCATTCCTATATAGTAAAAATTGCACTTCGCTCTGACACACTGTGTTCCGTCGGTAAAACGCTATCGACAGAGCTAAAAAATTCCTCGTAAACTAACCCGACGACAGAAATTAGCCTGTTCACTTACTGCCGCTAGGGGGTGTCTCGTAAACTCCACTCGCAAGTGACGAAAAACTGTTCGGTTAGTATATAAGGAACTTCCAGATCGGATTATATATAAATATAAATGCAATTAGTCTAGCGATGCGTTGTTAGGTTGCGACATGTGAAATGTGTAATAAATTAGCTTGCGATATATGTAAATTAGGTTATCATCATTATAAGAAAATTATAAGAAATTCTATGCGACGCGACTTTCGTTCTTAAACTGCGAGATTGAAAGTGACAAATAAATAATGAAAGAAGAAACATTAACAGACGACAAAATGAAAAGGATAAAAATATATTTTTAAAAAGATTGAGCAACCACAAAATTTGATATGCGGTATAGTAAAAATTGTTATGATAGTAAAATTTGATGATTTGACATTTTACTATACCGTATACTAAAATTTACTATAAGTCGAGTTTGTGACCTCTTTACTATATTGGTATAGTAATTTTTGATGAAAATTGTAGGAATATTTAGTGATACATTTCTCTTCGTGTATATAAAGCGAAAAATATAACGAGTCATTTGCATTCTCCCTCGGCGCGTTACGGGTTCATCGGTATAAACAGGCGAAGAGTGAGAGGGACAAGCGAGTGGATGGAAAATTAGGAAAGCTAATGTAAATGTAAAGTGTACACAGCGACGCCGTTGAGATCGAAAATTATGGCGACGGAGCTGGGACACGTCGTTTGTATATATATATATATATATATATATATATATATATATATATATATATATATGTACATCTCTGCGGGGGCGCGTTTTTGTTGTTGTTAGCCTCGCGATTTATCACTATTCTCACCCTCCTTGCCTCTTACGGTTTTGTTTCAGCAGCAGAGGAACTCGGCCTCGGAACCACATTGCCAACGGCACCCACGGAACTCGCCCAGTACCCGAAGCTCTGCGAGCTGCGCAGAAAGTTTCCGGTCCTCTATCGCGTCGAGTTTCAGGTGAGCCGTTATTCTTTCTTACTTATCTATATACTCTACACACGTGTTATCGTCGCGTGTCTGAAATGGGGGAAAAATTATGGCTGCGATGCTAGGAAAAATATTGCTTCTCTCTCTGGCTTTTGTATTTTTTCGGCGAAGTATACAGCCTCATGATAAAAACAATCAAGTGACGAGAAGCGTGGACCGGTCCGAGAGGCTGTAGGAATACAGGTCAGCCCCTTGGGCGCGGCCCTTGACAGGCTTCGACGCCGCGCGCGGAACTGTACCGAGTGTCCGAGAGACTTTCGGCCATTAAATTTCACCGCCGCGCTTACTCGACACGACACATCGCAGTGTTTTCCTTTTTCTTCGAATTGTGCAGCTGAAATTTCAAGCCTTCGGATTTTACTTCTTGTTTATACGTCTGTCGTCCGTTGGAGTTTTCAAACGGTATTCGCGCTCGTCGCACCGTAAAGTTGTCAATTATTGAGACGAGCAAATTTCAGCCGGGGCAAAATGTCGCAGTTGAAATGTAAAATAAATAACGCAGAGCTGCACGCGATAATGAGATAAAACCTGCGCGTGACATTTAAATTAATTCCACGAGTGTATACACTGATGTCGCCGCATAAAACATCGCGCGCGAGCTGTCCTCTCGATAGTTGCATTAAAATTTTCATACAATTCTATTTACGCTGCATAATATACTCGCGACGGGCCGAAGAAGAAGCTGCAAGCTTAATGAGCCAATCTAAAAAGAATGGAGACGGGAAAAAAGCTCGCCGGTTTAAAAATGAATGAAATGAATCTGATACGATTGCAATCTCCAGCGCTGCAGGCGCAAATTAATTTTTCTCTCGTCGTTGTAGAAGATTCTGACCTTCGTTATTCAGGGGAACAATGAGTTTCCTCTGGAATTTAAAAAAAGACAAGCTGCGGAGTATAGGAGATTAAAATTTGGACAAGCTTAATGCGCCCCTAATTTTCAATCCCCTGCCCCGCTATTTAGAGAGAAAAGAATGTCAAATGCACTTTCCGCGCGAAGCTGAAACGGTCCCCAGGTGAATTTTCCGAATGAAAAAGAAAATGTCAAAGGCTTTGTGCTTATCGAACGCCCGCCGCAAAAGCGAGCTTTTGACTCTGTGTACTCTCCTTTCTTTCCCGCGCATTTGCCTTTGTTCCCTTTCAAGCGCTCGACGTTTCTCTCGATCGAGCTTCACACGCGTTTGAATAAGAAACTCAGCCGGCGCGTAATGGAAAACTAATTGCGAGTCGATCAAAGACCGCGAATGTTTCTCCCTTTGTTTACACACTCCGAGTCAATCGACGCGAGACGTGACCGATAAAATCGGGAAAAATTACAAGCTACTCTCCGCACGAAAAAGCAAAAAAAAAAATGAGTGACAGCCGCGAATACACGCGCGGCTGCATTTATTGCTGAGCATTTGGGTTTCGGGTTACATAGAGAGAGAGAGAGAGAGAGAGAGAGAGAGAGAGAGAGAGAGAGAGAGAGAGAGAGAGAGAGAGAGAGAGAGAGCAAACCGCGCGTTATCGCGTTCCCGGCCGCGCAGCATCGGAATCGCGCTCGACGTCCGGAAATGATGCGTGACGGCACACACTCGATTACGAGCTGAGCCGCTCAAAGTGGACGTGTGTGTATGTATACGTGTTCACGCACGTCCGTTGGCCAGCAATTATTCCAGCCTCTCCGAAAGCTCGAGTGTAAGGGCTAAACGGACGCGACCGGTGATCGTTTGTATCAGACGGTATTAGAACGTGAAAGGAAGCTTTGGGAAGCTTTTCGGCTGTTTTACTGACCGAAGCGTCGACGCTCGTTAGCTCGAGAGCGTTTACGTGGTAACCCTGGGAAACGAGCCTAATTCCAGTGGGAGCGAGCTGCGAGTCGTAAACGCCGAAGACGCGGAAACTGACCGCAGTGGTGAGAGAGAGAGAGAGAGAGAGAGAGCCGTTTGCTCGCTCTGACGATGTTTGACTTTGGGGATGACGCGAGGAATTACGAGCGACGAGTGGTGTCTTCTTTGAATGAATATTGCTGAGAAATCAGACTGTGGAGGTGAGAAAAATCCACGATGAACTCCTCCGCTCAATAAAACTTTCCATTCGCTCGTTTACCCGTCGAAGAGTTTCATTCACTCAGTTTACCTTCTTAGCATACACAGTCTCTCTCTTGGCACACACGTTTATCGAACCTCGAATATCGAATCGAGTCGTCGTGTGCGTGGGCAAACAGCCCGGACATGTCCCTCCCTCTCTCACTCATATTTGCTCAGTTGGATTATATGTGCCCCGAGTAGAGCTGGCCTACTTCGTCTTCCTTATGGATCTTTCTTTTTTCTCTCTTTCTTTCTCCCTCCATGGAGCCGAGTTCTTTTGCGCGAGGGGAGAGAAGCTTAATAGGCTTCGAGAGCGTGAAACGTGATTATTTTCCCTCCGAGTGTGATGTGTAGCCCGCGAATGTTTCCACGGATTAGCGGAAATTAAAAGTCGCTGCTCGTGATAATTTTCTCGAACGACAGTAGTCCAGCAACAATCTCAAGGTCGTAAATCAGCGCTGAAGCCAACGTCGAAACTGGCCAGGATAGCCAATATCTCCAGGCCATTCATTCAGGGATCGGTTTACTCGACGCCGCCGCCGTGGCGACAGTGACGTCGCTCGACGGATAGGCAGCCAGTAGAGACGAAGTAATCCCACGCGACACATACGCACACGTAGCGAGCGGCTGTAGAGATAAAAAGCGAGAGCGCTCGGGGAATCGATTTCTCGTTAAGGCGAAGCTGCGATTCCGGGCACAAATCTCGAAAATGCAATTCTTCGCACACACACACACACACACACACACATTACGCGCTCAGCGTCAGCCTCTTGTGGACGAACTGCTGGACTTTTATACATTGTATAATACAATATAACGTAAACGAGAAAATAATTGCCGAGGCTTTTAAAATCGAATCTTTCGACTGTGTACGTTTCATATCGTGAAGAAACGGAAGTTCTACGCGCCATTTAAATAATTTAGCGCAGCAGTGTCCTTCCAAAAGCTCACGTCCCATATCTACGATTGTTTACGAGCCCCGACGACGCCACGTAACTGGCGCCTGGAAAACCGAGAGAGAGAGAGAGAGAGAGAGAGAGAGAGAGAGAGAGAGAGAGAGAGAGAGAGAGAGAGAGATAGAGAGAGAGAGAGAGAGAGAGAGCTATACACAAGAGCGTCTTTTATTTCATCCGTGTGCGCGCAGGAGCTGCGGGAGAGGAAATAGCGCAAGCGAGAAATAATAGATTGCGCCGAGCTTTGCTATTCGTCGCGCGACTCGCTCGCAATTTTCTCTTGTTGTGTTTCGAGCTTTTATCGGGACATCCGATCTCTCGCCTGCCCCCCTTATACGCGGTTGCTTTATCAGAGCATGATACACACCACCTGATGTATTAGTTGAACGTGGACAATGCTTACTTGTGTTTTTCTCGCGCCTCTACCTACTGATAAATTATCTCCGCTGCAGTGAGAGAGAGAAAGAGAGAGAGAGAGAGAGAGAGAGAGAGAGAGAGAGAGAGAGAGAGAGAGAGAGATGCAGATCTGTATATATAGTCGTGCGAGGCGGCAAACTCCTGATATGGTTGCGAAGAAGCGCTTGCGAGCAAAAGTTCCGAGAAACAGCTCACGCGCGCGAGGGAATTTACGAGGCGCGACAGCAGCGCGCTATATAAGCACTCGGCATTTCCGCCACAATCCATTGAGCCAGCCGCGCGCCTCCTTCCTGGCTGTATACATATAGATAGATACCTGCCTCAGGCGCGATTCACACTGATGCGAATACACGAATGATGCAGTGTTTTGGGAGACTGACTGCGCTGCTGTTCTTTTAGGAGTGTTTTTTGGATTTTCGGAAGCTTAAATATTTCAGGGAAATTGCTGCCTTTTTGGATATTTTTGTTTGATCCTGCACTCTAAACCTAAAGTTGAAAATCTGAAAATGAAAAGAGAACCTACATTTTAAACTTTATGAATATTAAAAAGTGATTGATATCCTCAAGACGATAGCATTACAATTAAATGTAAATCTGTAGAATTGATTTTCATAAAGATTAAAATCCATCAATTAATTCTCTGTAAGGATACCATTTACTTTTAAATACCTAAAAAGTTTAAAATGTAGGTTTTAATCTTTTCACTTCCTGATTTTCAAGTTTAGGTTTAGAGTGTGGATGATTCGAAATAAAAATTTGGGAGCTGAAAGTATGCTACAATCGATGAAAAATATGAAATATCGCTATACTTTTTTAGCTGGTTTAATTAATTAATTGGACTTTCTTTTTTATCATTATGATCAGAGCTAAAAACGAGAGGTGATTTTCTTTAGATCTTTACATTGATTCGCTTAAAATACAGACCATATGAAACGTGCATCACGTTCATCCTTTCATCATCTCATTTCGATCGAAATCAGTCCCACAAACAAAACTCTGTGGACGCCGCTTAAAGTGTTTCTCTCAGCAACGTCGTAAACAGCCGGCGCGTCTTTCTCGATACTGCGCAGCGGAGGCGCATTAAAGATCCTCGCGAACTACTGTGGAAAAAAATATTCCTTTCCAATTTTACCCAGACCCTCTCTCCCTTCATTCGGAAACTCGTCAACTGCTCTTTCTCTTCTCGCCTTTTATTCACCCGGTATAAGTGCGCGCCCCCATCGACGGCACTTCTAATTGTCCAATTTACGATTTCACTGTCCATTAAACGCTGCAATAATATTTATCACCTACTCTCTCTCTCTCTCTCTCTCTCTCTCTCTCTCTCTCTCTCTCTCTCTTTCGTTTTATGAGCTTTCCTTTTTCATTCAAGCCTATTTACGCTTTATTCGAGCTATAGCCTGCGACTATCAAGAATCTCGCAGCTATGCTCATCGATAGTTTTGTAAGCGTGAAATATTAGTCGTTTTAATCGGCTGCGAAGAAACGACTCATTACGCGATTACAAAAGAGGGAATGTATAGGTAGACACGCAGGATTGAATAGATACAACCGTCGTAAAGGGCGGTATCGGTCGCATAAAGATTTTTATCAATTTAATCTTCTGTTCGCTCGCAAAGGGCCGCCGTAAAAGTAGATGCTTGTAAAGAATAATAAATTCCTACCCTATACGCTTTAATACGAGCCCAACTACCCCATATAAATCGATCTGTAATACCAACACTCGCATACAGCGTCGATCAGCAGACAAACAAACCGAAGAAATGCTACGTAAAATATCGAAGTATATAAAACGCGGAAAAATCAGCGGTTCGTTAAATCCACCTCGCGCATCCGAGGGAAAGCTTCATCCTTCACACGCCAACGCCAATCATTTCTCATCGCCCGAGATCCTCCACAGCGCGAGTACTGCCTTTTTCCCCTCAAGACTAGGCTCCCGCGGTGTGTTTCACGAGTATTATAAGGCGAAAGCTCGAGAGTCGTCGTTTTTTCTCTCTCTCATTCCGACTCTCGTCTATCTCGCTTGGCCGACCTTCTCGACCTTTTTCTCTCTCTCTCTCTCTCTCTCTCTCTCTCTCTCTCTCTCTCTCTCTCTCTCTCTCCCGTGACATTTACATACGCGCAGGGGCCTCGAGTTTTTCCGCCTGCTTCGCTTCGCCCGCATACTCAAGAGGGATGGAAATGAGGAGAGACTTGCGCGGAGGGGGGGGGGGATATGATATAGTTTCGCGCGTGAAAATGCGCTGGATTATGTGCAGTTTTCCGCGAATTCGGCGGCCTGTCGCGACCGATGCTCGACACTTTGGGTTTGCTCTGCTCTTTAATATGCAAAGTTGGTTGATGCTAGCGCGGGGTGTATTCATGAGGAATATTGATTGCTCCGAGCCGATATCAAACGAAGTAGCGAAAACTCATTTTGAGGATATATCCCCAAGCGTGTCCCAGTTTCTCCTGCGCGTCCGGTCAATATTGATGTATGAAAATTCGACGATAGTTATAAAGCTCCCTGATATATTTATACTTCGAGAGTAAACAGAGAAAGAGAGAGAGAGAGAGAGAGAGAGAGACAGCTTGAAAAATATTTTCTGATATAGATCGCTCTTTTAAATATACATTGAGAAAAAGGAATGGAAATCTCCCCCCTTGACTTTCACAGTCTGCAGATTTTACGCAGTAAAACCGTAGCAACCCACCTCCCCCTCGCGAACTTTTCCTTCCGAAACTGCCACCCTGGGAGTCGTTCCGAATTAGTAGGAGATGATGTCCTTTCCTCGCAGCAGCCCTTATTTACCATCGTCCCTTTTTACTACTGCCAGCTTTTCTCTTTTTCGGATCTTCGCAGAGATGAGAACTTTCATCAGATTTCAAACGTAGCGCGTAAAACATCGCGATAGTTTCCATCGCGTATAATAGCAGCGCGTACACTTCGTAACGAGCTACATAAAGAGAACGATTCATTTTATCGCACTGCAAAGGAACTGCAGGATATATACTCTCGGTTCATAAATTCTTCGATACTGGGGGGTAGTTCGACACTCTTCTAGTCGCTGTATGCTGCGACATCGTGTAGGGATAAGCCTGATTGAGTTTTTGTATTATGAAATTTCAAGCGCGAGCTTTCGCAGAATACATGTATAGATAGCCCCACACCTCCCTCTGACAATTCATCGGTCGTGATCAGCAATAGCCTCAGCCTCTGCACGTGCGTTCTCACGGACGAAAGATCACTCGGAGAGAGCTTTTTATTCTTCGGGACGAGACGGTCGTGCTTTGCCAAGTTTTAGAAACGAGATAGAGAAGATTTTATTTTAAGTTTTGTGTTCTTCCGCAGCATGCGAACGAATTTATTATATCGTTCTCTCGATAGTGTCGTCGGTGCAATTTTAAGTTAGCTCTGAATCGAATGTGCAATTACTGTTTGCGCGGCGCGAGTATGTACATGTGTATGGTGATGCGGTTCAAAACGGTAACTATTCAGAACATATAGATGAAATTCGAAAGTTGTTTAGCCGCCGAAGTTGAGAAGTTTATAAACGCGCACGACAGCTGGACAAATGCGGCACGAGACGAATCGATTTGTAGGTAACTAGCTTTCCGACAACGTGACGAATTAAGCTCCTTTTGTTCACAGGATCATAATTTTCGATGTATGGGAATAAAGAGATTCCTGCTTGACGTTGAATCACTTGGTTCCGAGAGTCTGAATCAAAATAAAGTGATCTTATCTGAAAAGAGTAAAAATTACAAAATTAAAAATTAAAACGTGAAAAATTCATATATCAAAATACAAATGAAATATAAATAAGCTGTTAGATGAGGACGATATCGTCGAAAGCTTATAATAAGACCAAGTGCTGCAGTAATCACTCAACAAAATCAAGTCTCAGCAAGCACTTTTCGTAGGAAAGCTCTCGCTCCTGTGGATCGCGCTTTTGGCCGGTTACGAAAAGTTAGATGAGCTTTTGGGTATCGTTCCGGTATCGACGTCAAGAAGCTCTTCGTACGTCATGATCCTCAGGTGATCAAGTTACTGCTAGATTACGATCTCAACCGATTTTCTACGTATCATACCTAAGACATTCGTGAATTAATCTGATAAAATATTAAAACAATAAAGACTCCCCACATGATATCTCCGTAACTTTAATTTTATTCTCATTTATTCCGTTATTCCCATCGTATCTCGTTGTGCGCTTCCGACGAAGTATACCTATCCCATATTTTAAATATGAAAACATCACAACTACAATATAAAAACGTCCGAAGCTACTCTCCATCGGGTCGTCAAAAGGAAACAAGAAGCGAGTACACGCGCGCACGTATACACACGCGAAAAAACACGGACAGCTAGACGAGCTGAGAATAGAGGAAAAGTTGATAAAGCGAGAAAGTCGTGCGCTGAAAGATAAATGAACGAAAGCATACAGAACTAGAGAAGAAGAAGCTACGGGAATTAAAAAAAGACGACTCGCGAGAAAGCAGATATTCTCACAGCTCGATTGGCTTTTGAATAATCGGGCATTACGTAGGTGGAGCGAATTTTAGACCCCCTCAAGAACGGCTGCCGCTGCTGGCGAAGGCAAAAATTTTATGGGCGTGATCTATCTGTTTATCTCGCGCGAGAGGGCTCAAGGTTATATTATATACTACGCTCGCGCGCGGCCATCTCTCCGAGTAGTAGCCGTCGCCGTCGACGTTTTATTACAATACGAGAGACTCGTGGCGCTTAACCCTTGAACGAAAACTTGATTTCAGAGATATTTTATCCGGCCCGTTTAACTTTACGACATCGGATTTAATTCAGAGGAAAAAGTTTATATACTCCACTCTGAGAGCTGAGGGCGATTTTTAAACGAGTATCAAAATACAGTTAAAGTAGCTGCGAAACTTTCGAGAGGCAATAATTATTAGCGCGAAAAAAGGGCTTTTCCCTGCGTGTAAAACAAAGGGACAAGCGCGGAGCGTCGAAACTTTTCCCAAACACGGGGATCAATTAGAAAGTAAATTCTCGCGCCATAACACTCTGCGCGCGACACCGGCACTTAAAGCTCGGCTAAATACACGACGTACGCGGCAGCTCTCTGCAACATTTTAATTAAAAAAGAAACTTGGCTTTTCCCAATTAAAGTTAAACACGCGCCGGCAGAGTTAATATATATTACACGAGACACGAGAGGGAAAATTACGAAGTCTGTGAAATATACGCGCTCGAGCTTTAAAGCGGGCGAATATCCGCGCGCGAAGGCCTAATGGTCGCGTGCGCGTACCGCATCGTTATACTCTTCGAGGCTTTTTCTTCTCTCTCTCTGCTCTTCGATATTTACATCTGTTTGTATTTTGAGAGAAATAAATACACGGCTGCAATGTTAACGGATGCTTTTATAAGCAATTTGGCCGTGTGCGAGATTTGGCAGAGGTTCGGGTATTGCGTTGGCGTATGTTTGGTATTCGGTTGCAGTATCGTATATATTCTAATTCATTGTTTTCGTGATTTTTGAAAACGACTGTACATTTGATCGTTGAAAATAATGTCACTGGCAGTGAGGCCAAGAAGAAGTAGGTAATTTTCATCGAGTTTTATTCGAAAATTTACTTTTGTTTATAAAAAGAAATGAGCTTGAATTATTGCTTTGAATATTTTTTATCGATTTTTTATAGTTAATAAATATTCTTTACATGTAAAAAGGAGGCAAACCTCCATGTATATTATGGAGGTTTGCCTCCTTTTTGAACCTGCAATAAGCTCTTGCAATCACTGACGGAAATGCTCTTTTGAACCAAAATGAAATAATCTTGAAATATGCTGTCAAAAAGAAAAATCGTTTTGGAAACACGATATTCCTCATCATTTAAATTGATTCTATTTACTTTAACTAGAATTATTTTGCTTCAAACTTTTTACATAAAAATGGATATTTCTATAGAGTACAGAAAGCTAATGGAAAAAATAAATATCCCATAGGATATAGAAATTAGAAAGAAAATCCTTCCGGCAGAAATTTTGATTCAAAAGGACCATTTCTCTCAGTGTATGACATACCACTTATCCCCGATACGCATATATTACATACGATGCGCCTTGAAATGGATATGCTCTTTTCTTTTCTTCATAACACAAATCCGTGTAGCTCGTAGAATTTTTCTCTCGAATTCCACCGCGCGTATCATATGCGCGCGCACACCTACCTCCTATACATGTATTCTGACGTTTCTGTATGCGGTCGTTCCCTGGTCAAAAGAGGAAAACGTGCGGACGACAACACGCGAAGGAGCTCGTTCAATATTGCGCGATATTTTATTTTACGGCCTCGAGAATCGTTCCCTTTTAATACGAGGAATATAATATCAAGGCCTTATGCTCATCTCTGTGTGTACTGCGTCGTTGTCGTCTAAATTCATTGCAATTTTCCGGAAAAATATTTGCCTTATATTACATTGCGAGAATTCCAAACTCGCGAAATTGCACAAAATGGACGGATATGATGAAACAGAGCAGTGAACGCATATAGTAAAAATTTTCTCGAAAAACAATATACCAAATTCACGTCTCTCTCTTCTTTCGATCTGTTACAGACGGCGACGAAAGTCGAGACGCACTCGTGCAGGCACGCCACGAAGCCGGCGAACAGGGAGAAGAATCAGAACCAAAAATGTATTCCATGTAAGTACACGCGCTCTTTCATTGCATTACACCCTATGAGCTGCAATCGTGTATTCTCGGAACACGGCTCTTCTGAAAATTCACGCGAGCGAGCTTTTCAAAATAACGGCTCGAGCAATCAAACGTCGTCGTCGCTCCGTCGTGAAAGAGAGAGATTACGCTTTGCCAAGAGCGAGAGAAAGAAAGAGAGTAAATGCTTCGGCGTACGATAATGGCAGAGCTTACAACGTGCGCGAAAGCTCTCTCCGCGGAGCAGCGCGTAGTCTTTGACTCTGGGGAACTTTCGAAGAAAACTGCAAGTGAAAAGGCGCCGCCGGCAAATAAGACACTTGCCTTCGGGCGATGAAAAGACGAGCGCGTGTGTGTTCTCACGTAAAAGTACATATCCCTACACGTCGGAGATAAACTCGCCGGAGTGGATGACTTTTCGCGTACAGGGTAGTAATAGGAGCGACGCGCGCGTTTTAATGCGTTGTAAAGCGCGCGCGGCTGAATTTTTCATCGGCCTAAGATACTGTCTTCGCACAAACTGCTGTACTCTCAAAAAATCAATATCCAGTCCTCTGTATGAGCTACGCTTGAAATATGCAAAAGCAGTTACCTGCCGCGCGGCGAATTCGAAATGCAGAGAACGGCTGCTTTGTGCGCGGAGAAGCTTAGGTTATCGTTTCTTCTTGGCCCGGTGGCCCGAACAATGCTTTATAACGCACAAAGGCCAGAGCTACTCCTACTCTCTTTTTCGAGTCAGCTTCTATTTGACTTTACCTTCTCTCTTGGGCTTGTTAATGTTTTCTGCGAGTTTACAGTCGGGAGCTTTCGACGACGATTATTGCTTGGATTTTGAGTCGACGCGAGGCTATTGTGGAATTGTTTAATATAATTAATCAGCACAGACGAGACGTTTTCGAAACACGTCGCCTGAGGTGCCAAAGAAAAGCGGTCGAGCTTCGGGATAATTAATACGCGATTTCTGTTATCTGCAGACGATTACAACAGAGTCGTTTTAGAGACTATAGACGGCCGAGCTGACTCGGACTACATCAACGCGTCGTACGTCGATGTGAGTATACCTATTATATACTTCATCGTTTCTGATAGGATAACAGATCAAACTAACACGTATCTTCAATTTCCAGAGCATACTCAAGCCCAACGCCTACATCGTAACTCAGGGACCCATGGAGAACACCGTAGTGGAATTCTGGCGGATGGTCTGGCAGGAGAGGGCCGCCTGCATAGTCATGCTCACGAAAACTTTCGATTTTATAAAGGTGAACTTTTACCACTACGCAATAGCTGTAGACGAAAATACAAGTTTCTCCTCTCGCAAACCGATACACCCTTGTACAGAAGCAAGTGTGTGTGCGTGTGTTTGAAAGTTGTATAATTTCGTTTTGATTGAGCGAAGGCTCTGTTCGGCAAACACGTGTCCTCTTCGCTCTCGGCGCGGCTGACACTGTCGCTAAGTGAGTTACGGAAAACTTGTTCCAAACTAGTTACTTAGGCTGAGTCTCGCGCGCATCTCCCGCCGCCGCACCATGTCTCCGGCGCGCCGCGGCTTTATGGACTCGTATATACTTTCTCTCTTGGCCCGAAACTTTCCTCCTCTTCTTCTTCTGCCCTTGCTTTTATTTTTATATACATATCATGAAAACGTCATCTTATACCGGCGCGAGGATTCCGAAAACCGACGGGGATTACTCAATTTCGTCGCATGTGAGGAAACTTTTGATCTCTCGCGATGAATATAGATGCGCGTATTACGTGCCCTTTAGGCTCTACGTGTAATGCTGCAATTTTGTTTAAATGAAAAATAAATGGCGGCTCGTCACGGCGAGTTTTGAAGTAGTACGAGATTCGGTCAGACGTGCATTTTTTCGTTCTTTTTATATCCCGTTTAAATATAAGCCCTCCGCGTAAAAGTTCGAAAAACTATATTGATATAATCCTTTGAATATAGAAATATATTCCATCCGCTTTTTCACGGACTATAAAATACAGTAATAGCCAAGAGGCGTGAAGCCGTGTGACGAAATTTAACATGATATTCGCCGAGAATCGAATCAAAAGCGCTAAAGGCTCACTCACCTTTTTTCCGCAAAAATTGCCAAATTCAATATAACCAGCTCCCCATCGCAAAGAAGAAAAGTCAAATATACGACGCGGAACTCGATTATCGACTCGTTGTTTATCTTAAAAATCGCGTCCGCGAGTTCGCGGTACAGCCGGCGAAACTTTCGAATCGCTTCTGCATCGGGGGAAAAAAACTCGCGCTCGCGGCGAAAAGGTTCAAAGAGGGAGTAATAAAAAAAAGTGAAAAAGGAAGCAGTAAGAAATCCCGGAAGTTCGACCGAACGTACTTTCCCCGGGACGAAATTGCTCGGCTATCCAAGAGCGAACTCTCGGAGAATCTCGGATAAATTTAATTTTTTCCACCCAATCGCGTTCCAATCAAACGTCTCGCGAGACACGGGTGTGTGTGAAGGAGGAAAGACGATACGTCGGGTGAAACTGACGTTTTCTCGATTGTCGTTCATATAATGCGGGTAAACGTCGGCGGAACTGACAATTTCAGCGATTTTTGGGTTATTTGGAAGCGTTATGAATAAATTAGTTCGAGTTTCGTTTGATAGAGAGGATGGAAGCGAGATCCGTGGGAAAAATTTAAACGCCACTTCATAAAACGATCGCTCGCGAGAAAATCGACTCGAAAGTTTTTAATTCATTTATACTCGCGGAAGGAGATCGCCGAAGGGTATGAATGTAATAATCAAGTAGGTCACCAAAAGCGAAAGAGAGATTAGCAGGGCTTTAAAAGTCTCCCTTGCGACTATCGGAAAGGGGTGGCGGGATTTTTCAAGTTTCATCCTCTCGTAAACTATCTTTTCAACTCTCGATAAGTAGATTGCGTTTTAAAGGACTGCGCAGAGAGCCAGCTCGAGAGCTGCATCAAAAGCTTTCACAGCTTCATCCCGCTACAGGATTCGAATTCTCGCGAAAACCGAGCGGCATTATCCGCAAAGACTCTTGTCGGCAAGTTTCTTCATCAACTCGCGGCGAAATTCAAAGCAGCGGCTAATCAGAACGCGGGTGGTGTGTGTGTGTGTGTTTTATTGCTGCAGTAGGTAGCCGCTGTTACTCGCACGCAGTCAAAATTGCCGACGAAATTGCGCGCGAAGCTGATCCCCAGCTTGTCCCAAGTTTATCCGCAGACCCTCAACCGCACGCGCCGAAAACTCCACACGTGCACGCGCGCGCTTGACTTCGACCTCTTGATGCTCTGCTCCGTTCTGTGTGGATTTATACACGCGCGCGGCTACAAGCGCTTCAAGGCAGTTGAATTCATGGTCGGCAGAAGCCCTCCCTCGATTCGAAATATTTCCTTTGAATACGTATATCGGCTCGAATTCCCGCCTATGTGGGTATATCGAGCTTTAAACTGCGTGTGCAGCGTACATTGCGAGATCGTTTATTTTATACTTCGTGTAAAAGCCAGTGGAATACTAAGCAGCGAAAAATTGCTCCTCGCATTATTTTTTACGTTAAAAATCAGCCTCCACTTTCCGCATCGCGAGCTTTCCTGCCCTCCGCGAAGCTTTTACGAGGGGCTCGTGCTCACAGGTGGCCGTTGCGCGCGCGAAAATTAATTATTCACCCGGGTGTCGTACATACCCGCGCGGTATATATTCGCGAAGTATGTACGCGTTAGGGGAAAGAGCTTTCGGACATCTCTGCCGTGTGATTTGTATATTTATCGCTCGTTGCAGGGTGTGTACTGATTTGAGAGAAAAATGTATTCAATTTTACAGGTGATGTGCATGCAGTACTGGCCCGCCAGTAAGGATAAGGACGAGGACTACGGCGGCATCGGCGTCTCCGTGCTTGCAGAGGAGGAGCTTGCGAACTTTCACATACGGACGATAAAGCTGTACAAAAAGGACGAGAAGGACGTAAGTTTGGCCATACTTATCTTAATAAACCGCGATATCAACAAAATTATAACGTCAACTTCGCGCCCCGTTTTTTCCGCGGCCATTAATCTGCGTGTACGTGACTAAACGCTGCAGTATATAGTCAATTAGTCGAATTACACTGCAGAACTGACACTCACACATGTATATAGAGTAACACGTCGAACGTTGTTCGCTTTGCAGGAAGTCACGGAAGAGAGGACGATACTTCAGTTTCATTACACAGAGTGGCACTCGCACACGTGCCCTTTTGGCAACGCTGTGCTGGAATTCCGAAGGCGCGTCAGGGCCGTCGTCGGATCGACCTTAAAGAGCGAAGCCGGGCCTATGGTTGTGCATTGCAAGTGAGTGTTTGTGTAAAATGAGAAGTGTGTGGAGGGGTGAATTTTATTTATTTATTTTTTTTAACGATAAACGTTCTGTTTTGTTTTCGGAATAAATAGCGACGGTGGCGGACGATCTGGTGTTTACTTGGCGATCGATGCGAATATGGAGCTTGCGGAGGAGGAAGACGCGTTTGACGTGTTTGGATATCTGAAGAAACTTCGACAGAGTCGGAAGGGTCTCATAGAGAATCTGGTAAGTTGACTGCTAATGTGATTGTCAACTAAAAATGAATTGTATGTGATTATGCGAATGTGTTGTAAAATTTAGTACGCGACCATATTATATGCATAGAATAGATATAAGCCCCCATAAATTTTCAACTAGAATTTTATTCACCTGATGTATGGTTGGTCTAATTAAGATTTATCACACACGAACGATAATACTCAAAATGGGGTTGACGACATAATTTAAATAATAATTAGCTATAGTATTTTCATATAATATTCATGTATTTTGAGCACATGATTATAATCTTAATATGTTTTCAAATTTCGTATAATGAACATTTTTAATTATACATTGTCATTAGGATCATACTAAAATTTTGGCGTAGGATCATGCATCGTTGCTGCTTGCAAAGGCTAGCTCATTTCAAAATTCAATCTTCATTTTTAAAGTCCATTAATTTATTTTAATTTTAAATGACTGTTCGTGCTAGTCTTTGTTGGGCAAGACGATATTATAATCATACGTATGAATCATAAATAAAGTCAGTTTTGGTTAGTTAGTCAGGAAACTCGAAACTTTGCACTAATCATGATCAGAAATAAATTTTCTAAACCGATACAATCGCCGTCCACAGGAACAGTACAAATTCGTGTATGACACGCTGGAGGAATTCGTGATATGCGGCGCCTCGTGGTTCCCTGTATCAGAGCTGTCGGTCCGGCTGAAGCAGAAGAGCCAGAAGAACCCGATAACGAAGATGAACGAGTACCAGCGCGAGTATCAGCAGATCTGCAAGCAGACGCCGCGTTTCACGATAGGCGACTGCGCCGGCGGACACAGGGCCGACAATCGCGAGAAGAATAGGGACGTCCTCGTCGTACCACGTGAGTTTCCTTCCTACTACCCTCGATTATCTGTCGAACTTTTTCCCCGATCGCGCAGGGAGAAACTTGTTCGACCTATTTCTCCGTATGATTAACGTTTGCCGACGCTTTTTTCATTGACTTTGTTGCTGCAGAGGGGAGAAGCAAAGTTTTTGTTGCGCAATTTGAGCTGATTTGCTCGGACGATCGATTCTCTTTGATGCGTAAATGCTCGTTAAACAGGATCTTGTTAAGCTTTCTTTCTTCGAGTAAATTAATGCTTGTGTACCATTTTCAGCTGACAACTTCCGGCCTTACTTAACGAGTTTTCAAGGAAACACATTCACGGACTACATAAATGCAGTGTTCGTCGATGTAAGTTATTTCAACGTTTTGTAATAGTTGTAGCTTTATTCTTTTTTTTTTTTTAATAAAAAACGCGGTCGATAATTTTATCCACGTACGCGGATGCGAGAGTGAAAAGAAAAAAATACTAGTTGAATAAGTCGTACGTGACACGAATAGGTGCAGGCCACTTGACGGATGTATACGACTGTCCCATATTCGACGCACTTAGTCCACTTATCTCCGTAACGGCGAAGAGACAATTCAGTTGGCATTATGCTTCTACTTTATGCAGCAACTTTTATTCACGCTCTTGTCGTAACGTCATTTTGAAAGAAAATCCCAACTTTTTCACTGACGTCTTAATTGTCCTCTTCTAAAAATTCCGGGGTTCATAAAGACGAGTAATATTCATCTGTGACGCTTCGCACAGGGCTACACAAAGCCGCGCGAGTACATCGTGACGGAATGGCCGGTGACACGAAGCCTCGGTGAGTTCTGGTCGCTGGTCTACGACTACGAGTGCGCTGCTGTGGTGGTGCTGTGCGTTCCACCGGCTGGATCCACCAACTACCCGAGCTTCTGGCCGGAGGGTCGACATTCCAAGAAGTACGGACCAGTCTTCACGATAGACCACATCAGCCACAATCACTACACCAACATCAAAACTTGGGTTAGTTCTGGCTTCTCTTGATATAGTAATATAGGATACGATGGCTCTAGCAAAATCGAGTTCGATAGAAACGCGTACAGCAACGTCCCTAATAGCGAAAAATCTGATCAACAGGTGTTCCGAATAAACAAGAAGATCGTCTCGCTGACCGAGTTGATGGCCGGTGTGAAAGCACCCCCGAAGACGGTCCAACTGTTCCAGCTGACATGTTGGCCGATGGGTCAGGCGGTGCCGACGTCGACCAACAGCCTCGTCGAGCTGATGAACATGGTGGAGCGGTGGCGTCAGCGCACGGACTACGGGCCCGTAGCCGTCGTCTCGCCGGACGGACGCAGTCGGTGCGGAGTCTACTGCGCAGCCAATGCCTGCATCGAACAGGTCATCCAGCATGGCGAGGTCGACATCTTCCAAGCCGTCAAGACTGTGCGACGACATCGACCCCAGCTCGTCGAGAATATGGTAGGTGCTTCATCAAAATATTCTACACGTTTCATTTGCGTGCATGTATACTCGCTGACGCGTCACTGTATGGGGGGGGGGGTGTTTATTCAGCTAAACGCGTTTGATGAAATGCGGAATACATTATGGCCCTCCGTGCGCGAGTGAGCGCTAAGACGAAATTTACATTTAATTGCTTTATGCATCATTCACAAGCTGACGCCCGGCGCTTGTTTATCAATTTGAAGCGAGAGCTGTATCGCAGCGTGTTTATGAGTAGCCTTTAAAATGCAAAGTAGCCTTGAATAAACGTTTGATTGCAGACCGAGTACAAGTACTGCTACGACCTGGTTCTGCACTACGTGTTGCACTATCTGAACAAAGACATGAACGAGAAGAAGTGAGAAAGCGAGTTGCGGGACGAGCTGTGGTTCATCGAGTTCGGCCGGGGCGCAGCGCTGCCCCTGACGCCGGAGGAGGCACCGGTCGACGGCGAGCCAGTGGTGCCCTGCGCCCAGGGACGCGTCATCATCGAGACGGCGCGACCGGCGCCGCCCTACTTCGCCACCTGCTCGACTTACCGACGGCAGATAATGGAGCAGCACCTCTCGTCGCTCGCCTCCGCGACGACGCAGGCGGACGTCGTGCCCTCTACCTCTGCCGCGACGGTCAACCACCAGCCGGCCATCCACCATCACCAGAGGAGCACCTTCATTAGGAGCGCGACCCTCGGCCCCCAGAGCCCAGCCCTACGGCCCGAGGAGCTGCGCGTCAAGCCCTGGTACGCCACGGACGACACCTCCTCCGCGTCCAAGGACAGTCCGCCGGCTGCCGCCAACGCCGTTGACCAGAGCTCGTGCCCCGCCTACAATCAGTCCTACGACCCACAGGACAGCAGCAGCAACCACAAGGAGACGACGTCCAGTCGCGGCGTCGACGCCATTTCCACGCGCACCAGCAGCATCGAGAGCGAGAACCCGCGTGCCAGCGTGCCTCGTAAGGCCTACATGGATCTCAGCGACGCCATCGCCATGCTCGACGAGACCTGCCCCAATCCCGAGGCCAGTCCTCTCATGACACCGCGGACGCCACGGACGCCGCTGACGCCCCATCCCAGAAATAAGCGTGCCAGGTCCAAGAGCAGCGACAACTCGTCCAACTACAGTAGCGAGAGGCTGAACGAGCGAGCCGAAAACGCCAAACCCCAGGAGAAGGAGAGGAAGCGACCGTTCCTCAAGAAGATCGGCATCTCCATGACGGAAGACCGTCCGCTGCTGGCCAAGCTCGCGCCCATGATCATGGGCAAGCCTTACCTCGAGAAGATCGGCCCGAGCCGCGCGGTGGACAAGCCTTTCCTCGAGAAGATCGGTTCGTCCCGGACGCTCGACAAGTTCATTTTCGACACACCCAAGAGCGACAAGCGGATACCCTTTGACACCAGCAGCCGCATGACCATAGCCGAGGAGCCCGAGAAGAAGACGCCCAAGGAGCGCAGAGACGAGATCAGGGGCTTCTCCACCGGTGAGAGACGCAGGTCCGGCAAGAACTTCCTCCTGAAGATGTACTCCTTCGAGACGGAGGACCTTGAGGACAGCTCCCTGGCGATGAAGGCTCCGCACCGAGATCCTCTGAGAGGAGCCTCGCTGGACGACGTGTTGGACTCGGGACCCAGCAGTATGCCGCGCATCAACGAGCTCTGTGCCATGACCAACTCCGACATCGAGACGCCCAGCGTCAGCGTAGCCGAGCTGGTCAAGTGCCGCGTCACCACAAGCGAGGAGATCATATCATCGAACTCGTGCCTCAACTCGCCCATGGAGGTGATGAGCTGGGGCAACTCGCCCAAACGAAGACTGCCCAGAAAGAACCACGAGCTCGCCGACGCCAACAAGAACGGTAAGGACAACGAGAGCGTGCCCAACTCGCCGATCAAGAGGGTCCACAGCTCCATCACGCCCGAGAAAGTCACCGCAGTCTACAAGGATCTTGACGGGGTGAAGAACGGCAGGCCGGTATCCGAGGACATTCTAGACAAGCGAAAAAGCAGGCATGACGAGTTCGAGAGACGTGGAGCCTCCTCGGACAACCTGACGAAGGAGCGAGTCGTCACCCCGGTGTTCGCCGAGATCGGCGGTAAGGATCTCAACAATGGCAAAGGCTCTTGCAACTCCGTCGTGTCGACGAGCTCCAGCGTCAAGCAGCTGCACGACAGGTTCGAGAGCCAGGAGATCTTCACTGAGACCTACGCCGACTTCAAGCGCAGGACGCAGAGCAACCTGCACACCTCGAACGCGCTCAAGAGGCTGATCGTCAGGGAGAAGACCATCTCGCCGTCGTTCGACCTCGGATTCTCCTCGGAAGACGCCGCGCTGGAGAAGATGAAGTCCGAGGGCTCGCCGAAGGTCAGATCCAAGTCCGTGGAGAACGACAGGAAGAGCAAGGACAAGCTGGACGCCCACCATCGCAGGTCCAGAACGAGATCGGTACTGAGAAAGCAACAGGGCGTCGATCACTCCAACTACCCCAGCGAGCCAAGCGACCATGCGGAGACGACAGCGGACCCGAGCCACCGACGAAAGATGGTCCACGAACCGTCCCAGGAGACGCTGGACCTGCTGTCGGAGCTGCAGAAGGTGAAGAGTCTGCTGAAAACCCCGTCGATCGACAAGACCTACGAGACCGATATCACCGAGCTCAAGCCCTTCCCCAAACGGATCCTCCTCACCGACAAGGAGTTCTGCCTGTCGATCGAACGGGAGAACAGCGTGCGCCGACCCTCGCGCGTAAACACCTTCGAACTAACGAAATCAGCCGACAACAACTCGTCGGAGGTGGATACCCGCAGCAAATCACCCGTGAAGGGACCCGCGCTCTTCGAGAAACGATGCCTCTCGCTCGACTACGCCGACGACGAGAGATCCAAGGCCGAAAAGACTGAACCCAGAGCACTGTCCCTCGCGTCAGCTCGCAGCCCTCGCTCCGAGGATATTCTGGAGGCGTCGGAAATCGCCCTCATCACCTGCGACTCCAAGAGTTACAGCTCGGATGTGTTCAATACCCCCTCGGACGAGGCGAACGAGAAAATGATACCCGGTATCTCGGTGGAGAAAGAGGTGCAGAAGATCGAGAACGAGATGAAGAGCTCGAAAGACGAAGGCACGAAGAAAACGCAGGAGACGAAGAAGAGCAACAATGCCTTGAGAGTGAGCGAGAAAATCGAGAAGGTGGACTCGACGGAGGACTACGAGAAGACTGAGCTGAAACCGAACCACTGTTCGTCGGAGACGGAACCGCAGCAGCAGCAGGTCAGTCCCAAGAAGGTTAAGGAACAGCAGGTGGGTGAAGTGGCCTCGCCCAAGGCGACGCCCTTTAGGATGAAAAAGCGCCTGGGCAGGATATCGGTCGAGGAAACGGTCAAGCAGGAGAGCTTCGCCGTTACCAAAGTCGACTGCAAGGAAGTCGCTGTACAGAAGAGGGCCAAATGCCTGCCGTTATAACATTCGAAGCCCGAGGCTAAGGAGCTTGGCCGGTAGAAACTTCGATGTATTATAAGGCACACACACGAAACGATGAAACTTTTGCCTCGAGTTTGAGAGAAATATACGCATACAATACAAGTCCTCTCTATAGCCATAAGCTTTCGGACCATTTTTCTATTTTACTTAAGATATATAAAACGATGAGCGAGGAGCTGATGAGAAAAATGTGGTTGTCACGGGTATACGCGACGTGATTATATTATTATGCCCGCTAAAGGCAGACACTTTTTGGAGACATTGTTGTTAATCATGCGACGATATTCTAACTGTAGTTATTAATATAATCCAACACCTATTATACAAATATGATATGGATATGTAATAGTTTGAATTACGACGAATCTACATTCGCGATCTCTCTTTGTTTCTACTCCTCGGTATTAGAGGATTGTTTGTTTTTTATTGTTGTTGTTTACTCTCTCTTTTTTTTAATCGCTCACATCAGCTGTTTCGAAAACGAAAGCCGACAACTCTAAACGCAAAAAATGTCTTTTAACAAATTTGATAAATCTGAAATTTCTCCTATGTGAGTCCTTGCAATCATTTTTGGTACTTTTTATATATAACGCCACTATATTCGTACAAGCTTCGAGCTTTATTAGGCGGTTCTCTATTTGAAATACAGAAATTTACAAATATATACGATTATATAGAAAGAAAAAATAATGATTATTTGTGTTGCAAATTCAAAAAAGTCTTAACTCTATTAAGGCGACTAAAAAACCACTTTATTGCGCAGTGCCTTGTCCGTATATAATTACTGATCGACGGAACAGCAGTACATAACGTCAAGTCCGAGACCGCGGACATATATACGTCGATATAAATTTCCACTCGGAATTTGAAAATCGTCCTTGAGATAGAATTACAAAAGAGCCGCACACAGAGAGCGAGATTTCGGAGATATAATAAAATATCGTGCGGCGGCGGCCTGTGGCCAAAAGCGATTCAAATGTCGTTGCAATTACGAGGGAAAATGCGATTCAATTATAATGATATTCGAAGTTTCAATTAGAATTTTCTCGGCGTACCTGCAACGACGTTTGAGCGAACCGCGCTAAGTTATAGATAAATAAAAAAATATGATCGTTATACGTTCCTCTTGTGATTTTTCTAGAGGCATAGATAGATATTGGAAAAAAGCGCTGATTGTAATATGGAAAGTATAAAACTATAAATATATATATATACATATATACATACACGTAATAGTCGTTAACGTTGTAATTGTTAAGCGTATGAGAATATTTGTACGTTATACTTAAAAACAAAATAATTTAGAATCTTAGGGCTCAACATTGTATAGAAGTGCGTACTTATTATATAAATAATCGAGCGTTCGTTCGAGAGATTCTTTTCGCGTCCTGTTTCTGATGATATTGCGGGAATACATGGGTATATAACAAAAAAAGGCTGCGGATGTGAACGCGCGCACGAGAGACGTGAACCGTTATCATCAAGATCCTAGTCGAGACGAGATGTGCCAAAACAAAAGATACGACTTATATTCTATGTTAACGCGATGTTAATTTTATAAATAATAATAAAATAGATATATTGATACGTATATATAGATATGGCGTATATACGTAAAATATATTTATGAATATATTGAGTGATATAGTGTGTTGAACGTTTACGTGTCATTAATTGCCTTCGAAGTATGTCCAAGTGTCTTTCTTTGTTTTACGTAAAATTTACGTAAATTTTGTTCGAAGGAATAGAAAAAAATTGTCCTCCACAACGATCGAATTATCGTTTCTGTTCTCCAGCATTTTGAAGAAACCGACGATCCTACCGTATAGCAAACAAGAAAAGGCAAGACAGGGTTTAACAAAATATTGATTTTGCGTACGTATTTACAGCGTTTGTTTTTTCTGCACATTGTGCAGTGATCATCGCTTTTTGTTTTGTCGACAGCTATCCGTCCATCAACTCGGCTGTCTATATTTTTATTGTCCAAACTTCTGCGCCGTATACTTTTACCGTCGTTGTTTAAACACGTTATTTTTACGATTAAAAAAATATGATTTTTTGCTGTACATCGCATAAAACTTAGTCCCTTTTTTCTCGCTGGCGAGATATAGTTTAGCGTGAATTTTAATCTCATTTTTCTCCTTCTCTCGGAGGACATTCACACAATATGTAATGAACTGCGACGAGTATTAATTTCAGTATTAGAGTTCCTTGTTCACAATGACACGGCCGCGCAGATGGTTTTGAGATTTGATTTTCTGTTTCCGTTCGCTCGCTCGAACACGAAACTTTTTTTTGTCTTTTGCACATCCGTTATATATATATATTGTACGTGATGATACACGTAATATAATGACGATGTTATTTTTGATTATTACAATTTATTTGTGCGACACGTTGAGCGTGATGCGCTACTGCGAGGGAGATATGGAAAGAATTTTAGAGATAGTGAAATACGTCTAGTGTGATTATATACATACAATTTAATTGATATATATTATATATTAAATAAACAAAAAAAAAACTATTATTGTATACAATGAGATGTGTTGCGCGAATTGTATGTAAGTGTTTACGAATAATCGTGACATGCCTGTGTTTTTTTATGTATGTCAGACCAACATTTACCACGTCATAGCGAGTAAATATTATATCGTCCGCAAGATTTATAAAGAAAACTAGCGTCTGCATCGATTACGAATATTAAAAGAAAAAAAAACTATCGATAAACGAATGCAAAAGTAACTTAAAAAAAAAAAAACATGTATTACCATTTCCATTGTTTTATAGAGATTTAAAATAAAATATTAATATAAAGTGCATTGGGCGGATATAAGATCGATATGATACTTATAAAAATTAAAAGAATCTTAAATCGTTGTTGCGTCACACCCAGTTTATTTAACAATAATTTGTGTCAAGTTTTATATAAAAAAAAGTAACAGTAAATCATCCTGAATAAAAATAAATTGAAAGACGTTTTATAAACAGTGTGATATTTAATAAGCCATTAGCTGACATGAATTGGTACATTGTAAATAATAAAAAATACATAGATTGTCACTGACTGTTGTATATTTCTTGAATAAACCTTCTACGAAACCCACGTAAGTGGAAACTGACGAGCGCAATAAATTAAACGTAAATTATTACAAAATCAAAACGTCGTTTCTTATAAAAAATACTCTTTTATCTCTTCTTAAGGCTCGAAAAGTCATTGAAACTTTTCACGATTACCGAGTTACCCAAATTTATAATCCCGGATATTATCACGCTTATATCATCGATGAGCGACGCTTCGTTACTGGAAACACTCGATTGTAAAAATCGAAACTTTCGAAATCTCTTGTACGCGCTGTCGACGTGAATCAAAGCCGTTTCCTTTGGCTTTTCTGTTTTACCGAATTCCAGATCCAACGGTTTCTCCGTTCTACTTTTAATCAACTCAATAAACAACCTGTTACAGTCTTGTTCGATGAAGCAACCATCCGTCATGATCGCGTCGTTGCTTGGAATTAATATCTTTGATATACTGTTTGGATCGACTATAGTCTCGTCAATGCTAGTTACACTTTGTTCGGCTTTACTGACATAAGTAATCAAGCCACATTGTGAAAACCCTAATGAGATTTTTAATTTGTCTATGCCATCGTAATCTAAAGCCATTGGAAGATCACACTCAGAACACATTAGCCTTTTTAAATTGATCTCATTATGAGAAATGACTGCGATGGTTTTTTTTAAAGTTTCCAAAGACTCCGGCATATGGTTCATGATCTCCTCTTGTGTTGGCCAATAAATCGCACTTTTTAGTATAGATTTCAAAACCTGTATTATATTGTGAAATACACTTGTACAATTACTCTCACTGATATGGAACAGATTAGCTAGAGTCCCATACGAGGGATTCCATCGAAGCTTTATGAGCGTCAAAAGGATCTTTTCTTTAATGCTAAGCTCAGTTTCCAAAGAATCTAGTTCTTCGCACCCAGAAACTGATTTAGTCAAAATGTCCATTAATTTAAAATCAATACCAGTAAAGGTGTGCAGTTGGATATCCTTCTTAAACAATGTGAAGAAAGCTACTTTGTGAGATCTTCTCGCGCATTGGTAAAATTCTTCCACTTTCTTCAACACCACGTCTTTTGTTGGAAAGATTATTTCTCGACTTTTCATCAACTCTTCTACTATTACATTAAATTCTAGTAATACTCTAGCTGCCCTAATCTCAAAACACTCTTTGTTTTCTTGAACAATCTTTTTCGACCTATTACACATACACACAGGATTAGGGATGTATGCTTCTAAATTGGCCACATCCATGTCTACTCTGCCTGTACTTACTTCTAACTTTTCGTAAACTTCTTCAACAGTATAATTTACATTTGGCTGAGAATGTTCAATAGAATCGCCGGCTTTAGCCACTTTAACATCCTTAACTTCAGTCTTTTTAGAACTCTTATTCTCCTCAAGCGGCTTATTCTGAGACGATGTTTTGAGTATCCTAAAACACAATTTTAATCAGTTTATTTTAAATTTGCTCAAAACCAAAAAGTTCTCTCACAAACGTTAGAAACCTACCTTGGAACTACACGTTCCAATCTTTTAGCAGCTCGCATTGCTCTATCGTCCTTTCGCTTCAACTGAGATGGAGATAATATTTTGTCAAGTGGCCTGGTAGGTAAATTTTGAGACGGTATAGCGATTCTTTTCAAATTCCTCAGCCTTCCATCCCATCCTGAAAGCAAGAGATTTTTCGATAAGGTTTTTTTCGTTTTTAAAATTCAAACAACCGCAAGCCTCAGCTGTTTTCCCGCCGCGGCGCGTACGACCTAACCTATAAATTTGACAGCAAGCAGTACAACGGACTGACAACGATATCGAACTAATTTCACTGATGCATTCAACGCTTACTTGGAATGAAATCCGAGGGAAGAAAGTGATCCCTGCAGACGAGCATGTTTGGCGTGAGTTTCTTTCCTATTCGACAGGCAATCACCCACTTCTTCCGAAGCTCCGGATCCCTCGGGAACTTGTGGAGCGAGCGATATTTCCGGGACTTGCACAAGGGAACGCTGCACCATCTTCGAGTATTCAGAGTCTTCTCCTTCGGACCTTCCTCCTCCACTTTTTTAACTTCCTCTTTCGATTCGCATTTTACACCCTCGGCCTCGGCCATGGTAGACACTTTGCTCTGTCTTCTTTTCACTGATTTAACCCTTCGTCTCCAGACGGCGTTGGTATTAATATAATAATATTAGCCGCCTAGCGGTGACTTCGACAACTGCTCAAACTTTTTATCGACTGCTGGTAAATCAATAGCCGCTATCTCAACCGTCGGTAAAGCAGATCCCGCGCATATATCTCTACCGACAAGTGGCGCCATCTCCAAAAAAACAAGCCCATCCCACTCCGTGTTCTCTTTGTCAAGCGATCCGGCAATTATTTATTTATCACATCATATTACAAAACAGAGCACTCGAGAGCACACAGCGTAACTCCTTCACCGAGACCTTGAGTATTATTGTAAAGTCGTTTGCCGCACGCGCGCCGCTGCATTGTATATCAAAAATAAACGTCGACCTTGAGGCGATCGTCTGCTGCTGCAAAAAAAGGCGTGAGAATCTCAGACAGGAAGAAATCACATTGTCCATCGCATTGTTTAGACAGCAGGAGGAGGATGAAACAGAACGAAAGGCTCGACCTTCCCTATATTATAACGGCTCTCCATCAGAGCGCGCGCTTTTAATCGATTCAACCTTCCAGCACTCTCTCTCTCTCTCTCTCTCTCTCGCGGACGGAAATTAATTATGTTTGCTTAATTCCGAAAGAGACAGAGAGATGAAATAGAAATGTAATGAAATAAAAAAAAGAGTCAGCGCCGCCCGAGTCCCGCCCACGCGCCTGCAGCCGCGCACGCGATTTCACGTGTATTGTAATAGCGCCTGCAGAGGCGGTCCACGTAATATGTTTGTATTGATATATGTGCGTGTGTCTTTTTATATATATGTATATATACACGTGTTTTCTCTCGACTCTGCCGCGCGGCTTAATAGCGAGGTATTTTAGTAATGTGAAAAAACGCACGCGTGCGCTTCTGCCGTGCTTTACGCTTCGTATTGTAGAACATTTTTAAAAATTTACAATAAACCATAAAATATATGATAAAAAAGAGATAAGGTATAGGCTTACATAAAACGTATTATTTATATAATCGTGAATATTCAAAGTCGTCGGAAAAATATATAACTGTACCGCGCACGGTATCTGCATTTATATAAAATAAGTCCAGCTTCATACTGCACACGCGCGCGAAGCGTTTACCGATAATAAAACAGCAAGTCGCGACGTGTCTCTCGTGTCAGCCGTCCGTAAAGCAATAAACCCCAAGGATCTGTGTTTGCTCCGTCGATATTCAAAAACACCGTCGTATAAGGCCCACTGCGAAGACACACAATAGTCCAGCAGAAGCTACAGATTACAACCTTATCATCGCTAAAACCTTTCAAGAGATTTACGAGAGGGAGAAAAGCTCGGCGGAGGGATAAGATACTCATACTCATAAGACACATACAAAAGCGAGAGAGAGAGAGAGAGAGAGAGAGAGAGAGAGAGACTCGACTACTTGATTTCCCCAATTTCAAGTCGAAACCTGTATCGGTACTGCAGAGAGCTCCGCCCCCTATAGGCGCCCGCAAACAATTTACCTGATGCAGCGCAACGGCAGCATGATATACCTGCGCGCTTCTTCCGCTGCACTAGGGAAAGAGAAAGAGACAAACAAGATTATAATTCGTCTCTCGGAGGTGCTGAACACAACAGTGCCGTATAAGCGAATTATACCTGCGGGCCAACCACGGCGTGTCAATATACTCGAAGCGTGAAAACTTGGGATGAATCAGACTCTCTGTTTATCTGTCTCTCCGTATAGACAAGCTCAGCTCTCTGTTATCGGGCTCTTCTTCTTTTTTTTTTTTTTTTTTTTGGCCAAACAAACAACTCCGAGAAGCGACTTGTATCGCGGACGTTATTTGGGGGGAAAAAAGCGCTGACTTTCTCGGAAGCCTATACTCGATGGGCAAAACCCTTGAAAAGTCAATATTTCGCGCTATCGCAATTTTCAAAGCTGCACCGTCGCCGCGAGTTTTACGATACTCCGCAAAAAGTAAAAGCAAAAAAAAAACTATATACGAGAGATGTTCCGCGTAAATATGCTAATTTCAGTTTACCCACTTGCCGGTCGCGCGTAAGTACATGCGAGTACACAATATTTACACCAAGGTTAGACTCTCCTCTAAGGCTAATTAAATCCAAGTGCGCAAAAGAGAGCCGTTCACGCGTAACAAAAATCTCGAGCGCGCGCGCGCGTCGACACTTTCGCGATCGGGGCCATGGGTGTGACAGTTTGTATTGTTCGCTATGTGCAGCTCAGTGCGCAGCTCTTTCCTCTGTGAGAGATAAGATCGCAGGAAACGATACTATACGCGCTTCTATATCTACGCCTCTGTCTCCGAAGATTCTCAAGGTCGACTTTTTTTACTCCTCTACGGCTGCGATTTTTAGGGCCCATTCACATGCTGATTTCGGATTTTGACACTCCGCGTGTAAACACAGACGCCTGCGCGATGCTGCTTTATGCGTCGGGATAAAAATAGACTCGGTGCGTTTATTTTTTCGCTGAAAAAATGTTCCCCTATCTACGCGCGCGAAATATCTCGTTCGACGGTATGTCGCATTGTGTGTATCCGCGACGTTGAGTGAGACGGAGAAAAAAGCATTATATCCCAATGTCAATGCTTTCATTCATAAACGCTTCGATCGGGAACGCGCGCGCGCGCGCGCGAGTTTATGAAAGAGAAACACATTTTTATACAAGTTTTTCCTCCGAGGCGTGTAATTTTTCAAGGTTGCGCTTAGTCTCACACGAAAGTAAAAGTAAATACGCGAGGGTAACGGTATAATACAAGTATAACATTGTGTGTGTATTCGATCGATTCGTAATGAAGAAAAAGGCCGCACGTGTACTGGCGAATTTTCGAGGAAAAAAGCCGCGTTCTAATCTGCAAACCCTCCTAATATAATACCCGCAGCGACTATGTGCTCGTGTAGGTGTGCGCGTGTATAGGTCGCGCGCGCATATGCGAATCCGTGCACGCGCGCGAAAGAGGCGGAGCGAGAAAGGAAACGCAAATAAGGAACGAAGAGAATGAGAAAGAGCGAGAGAGAGAGAGAGGCTAAACGTGAATGAAAAAAATCGAACGAGGGAAAGACGGATAGCGCGAGAAGAAGAGAACGACGTTAGCGAAATAATATATAAATGCAAATGAGGCAAACCTTTTATCAGAGGAGAGAGATTCGATTGCAATTTGTACTATACGTAAAAAGAGTTACGCAAGCGAGTTAGGGTGAAAAAAATAAAAATCAAGGCTTCCCGGAATATCTCAGCCCTACATTCTGGCGAAGGTGCTACACACACCTATATAATGTTTTTATATACCGAGCGCGCGCGCTTCGTAGAAACGCGCTCGCAGAACCATTAGTGCCTGCCGCCGCCTCGTCTGTGTGTTATTATATTATACACATTTATCGACCTACGGCTTATTGACTCGCGCGACGAAAACAATGTGTAAACCCGCGCGATGCAGCGCGCGAAGGAAAACAAAGAGAGATAGCCGCGTGTAAGTATAGTAATTGCTCGCAGAAGAATTGCGGATAAGCGAACAAAAAAAGTATAAGTGTAAACTATAACGCGCCGAAAAATAGTGCTCGGTAAACAAGAAAATAACGCGACACAGAGCGCATTAGAGACAGCGGCTCGCGCGAGCGCGTTTATGAAAGAAAAAAAGCCGCCGAAACAGATAACCGCGCTCTCTCGGCCGCGAAAAATAAAGTAGCAGCGGCGGGAAAAACCCACGAGAGCGCGAGCATATAGTCTCTCTCTCCAGCGCAAGCGAGTAAGAGAGAGAGAGAGAGGGACGATCATATAGCACAAGTGGGTGCCAGGAGCGCTCGTGGCTGTGTGTTCCATCGCCGGCGGTTTGAAAGTCTCCCTCCACCTCGACATAGCCGCCGAGCGGCGGACCAATGCTAGCCGAGCACTGACGCCACCGGCGGCCAATGGTTGTGCGCCTGCGTGACGCCACTTCTATTTTCAGCGCCGCCGTGAGTCACGAGATATAAGGCAGTACGGTTTAGTCCGTCGAAGCAGAATCTGCGGAGAGCCTGCGCGGTGCGCATCGTGAGAGAGAGAGAGCGAGAGAGCGAGTATTATAGCTTCGAGACTGTTCCCCGCCAGCCAGTGTCTTCTCGTATTTCGGTAATACGTAAACGCGCGCACACGTGTGTCCCGCTCTCTGTGTTTGCGTGTGTACATACGTCTGTGACTCGTATATAAATCGTTATTGTGCTCGACCGGCAGTGAAGTTCGCGGGTGCTATACTGCAGTCAGCTGTCAGAGAGACAGCAGCAGCGCACGCCTACGTGCGGCGGCAACAGCCTTTTTCTACTGACGAGTGTGAGAGAGGGAGAGAGAGAAGGAGGAAAATCACCGGAGCCAGCCGCGCTCTCGTGTTATGTAAGAGCGGTCGGGCCGAAGTGCGTAATATATAACACACACACACACGCACACGGAGGTCGCGAAGAGGGAGAGAGAGAGAGAGAGAGACACGCCTTTTTGGAGCTTCGATGGTGCGCAACCCGACCATGGAGCCGTCGTTCTACGAGCAGGAGGTCATTTACGGCAACGGCCTCAATCGGATCGGCGCCGGGCCGATCGGCAACGAGATCGGCAGCATGAAGCGCTGCAACCTCAGCCTGGACCTGAACGGCGCGAGACAGGGCGGTCCCCAGTCGAAGCGGCCGAGGCTCGGCCAGCTGACTCCCGGCATCACCGGCATAACTCCGCTCATCAACTCGCCGGACCTCATGAAGCTCGGCCTCACCACTCCCGACATCGAGAGGTTCCTCAACGCCGACGGCATGATCCCCAGTGTGCCGACGCCCGTCGGCGGCTACTTCGACAGCAAGCTCGTCACCGAGGACCAGGAGAAGTACGCCCAGGGCTTCGTCGACGCGCTCAACGAGCTCCAGAACTCCGACAGCTCGCAGGAGCCCGGCAGCATAAACGGCGCCATCTACACGAATCTCGAGCCGCCGGGCAGTGTCCAGAGCACCGAGTCCCTGCTCAGCCAGGGTATGGTGCAGATCAAGGACGAGCCGCAGACGGTGCCGAGCGTGTCGAGTTCGCCGCCGATGTCGCCCATCGACATGGAGTCCCAGGAGCGCATCAAGCTCGAGCGGAAGAGGCAGAGGAACCGCGTAGCAGCGTCCAAGTGCCGCAGGCGCAAACTCGAGAGGATCTCCAGGCTCGAGGACAGGGTTAAGGTGCTGAAGAACGAGAACAGCGACCTCAGCCAGGTTATCAACAAGCTCAAGGAGAGCATCAGCAGGCTGAAGGAGCAGGTGATCGACCACGTCAACTCCGGCTGTCAGATCGGCACGATGCCCCAGCTGTTTTGAGCCGAGGATGCTGATGATCGGCTGGACTTTGTCCTGCTGATCGGCGCTCCCCTGCTCCCTGAAGGAACACCGTGTTGTAAAGTGACTCTGCGAGTGCTGTACTTATAGAGACGACGCGCGTGAATAGTTGTGTTTCGATGTATAGGGAGTCGGAAGGGACGCCATGTTGGAGAACGCGGCCGGCGGGAAATTCGAATTTCACGCGCCCGGACCCAGGACTGTACTGTGTACATTGTATATTTATACATAATTATGAATACTGTATATTGACGTGGCGCGCCGGCAGTCGCGGCTCCGCTTCTTTCTGTATTAGATTATCCTTGGAAGGTGTTCGCGCTACTGCCGGCGCAAAGCTTGCGCGCTGTTATACGCTATAGTGCTCTTCATTAAGTATATGCGCTATTTTCTTTTCTAACGATAAGTTATCTCTACTCGGTTTATTATGTCGCCTATTCTCCACGTACACGTACACGGACACACGATACATACGCCAAAATGCTAACTTTTCTTCTTCTTTGTAACCGCGCGCGCACGTGCATCTAGTCCCCGGAACTTTGCGCGTCGCGCCCCACGTTGAGTATAATCGGATAGCGGAGGCGAATTGCGAATTTTTTAGAATCTCGTTGAAAATTTCGTATTTTTTTGAAAAGCTACACTATACTAATACACACACTTGATAGTCTTTCCCGCGCAATTAACCTACTGCAATGAGGTGCAATTTTTCATGTAACCGAGAAACAGCTAACGCTCGCGGGATACAGTTGAGTGATTTTTTACTTTTTTTTGAGAATGCCAAATATGTATGGTAAAAACGATAATATATATATATATATTGTATACATAATAACGCGTAAGGAAAAGTATATTTATTTATTGCAATAATACATGACGCTCTTGTATGATATGCGCGCGGCGTCGTGTGGACGATGTGTATTTTGAGATTATATTACATAGAAAGGAAGGATAAAAAGTCGCTCAAGGTGAATCCCTCAAAGCTATGAAATATGTACTACTCTCTGACTCTAAACATTGCCTAAACGATTACGTTTATTAAATGTAAGGATACCATTTTTTATATGTAGCAACGCCATTTTGCGATTTTTAAACTAAAAACACGAGATACTAATACATAAATGAGGGAAAAAGAAAATCGTTCCGCGATCTCTCCCTCTTTCATTGTTTCTTGTGTACATAGGAACTTTGTAACTTTTTAACATTTCTCGTGTAAACCATATGCTCCTTTCGATAGGTTCTTGTCGTTGTTGTTGCAATATGGCGATGCTGACTCTTCGTTGTTCGAAATAAAAATTTCGATTTTGTACGCGAACGCGTATACTTTTTCTAAATAATATATATTGTCAAAGCTGCGAACAATAATCATTGTGCAAAGTCCGATGCGGAAAAGAGCCTAGCTAGCGTATAAAGTGAAAATTCTTATATTCAGTTTTCTTCGTATGAAGTGTAATTCGTTCGTTTTTTGTCCGTTCTTTTCAAGAAAGTCTATACGCGTGCTTCGTTAACAGACTTTCTGGGCAAGCAATTCACTGCACAGTGTGCCTTTTTAAGAAAAAAATTTAAACGAGCAATCGGCGTCGCAACGTCGCGCCGATTTTGCTGATCGTTTCCCTCTCTACCCCCAACCGCATCTTTGTTTTGCAAAAACAAATCGAGAATCAAATGTTGTGCGAATAAAAAAATGCTTCGTATGATATCGTATATACTGTAGCCTCCCATTTTTTGTAAAAGCTATATATATATATATATATATATATATATATATATTATTATGTAAAAAGTCTCAAGAAAATATTATACTATATATGCGCTCTAATCTTATTTTTCTATTGTAAAACGCTAAAGCTGTGTTGACGAACGTCGCTATTTACGATTGTACAAGTCACAGAGGAGATGACGAGGAAAAAAGTATAGTTAAATTATACATATAGAGTAAAATTCAATCGGCGATTTATAGTATATTGTTGCGGCGAAAAATTTTTTCGACACGATGATAAACAAAAAAGAACAAATTGTATGCGCAGGTTCTTCGAGCGCGTGTAAATTTTTTTTATACATATACTTATTATGTAGGAGCGACAGCGGCTGCACAAACGTATGAAAGTAATGAAACAACATGTGATTTAGTATTTAAGTGAAAAAAACCCCATTAGAGTATATGATTATATATTATTATATATTTTTTAGCGATACTGCGAGATATCACAGACAAGCACAGAGAAAACAAACATACACAGACACGTGTACGCGATGCTCCTGTGCCAATGCGTAGTGAGGCGCGAGAACGACGAGTTTCCATCGTAAAAATAGGAAATATTATACATGTTCTCGTTATTTAACAAAAAAAAGTATTCCAAGCTCGCGCATCGTTGTGTATTTACGCAGAAGCATCGTGTTACAAACAGATGAAAAAAAGACACAAAAATATATATATGTTATACATATAGTATACCGACAGAGAGCGAAGAAATCTTTTTTTACAAATAATTTTATTTTTGAATGAAATATGAAAATAAATTTTACTATATTACACATACCCATCTTGCCTCTTTATTGCTGCAAATATACCTCGACATCCTCTACTATTCTTGCTTATAATATTTTTCTTGAATCAAGCCCGAAGGACTGTTTACAAAACAAGTAGCGAAAAATGATGATTAATTGTCTGTTTATTTATACAAAAGCATAATACAACTATTCTGCTGAATCCAACATTCCACAGTGTATAGTGCAACTGAGCAGTAAATAACGATTATTATATTACAAAATTATCGTTGCATAAGGATACCTCTTCCTTTATCTTATTACATTGAATATTCGTTGAATGATTAACGTAAATCTATTTTTAACAAACTTTACATAATAAAACACACACGATATCGCCGCGATAAAGGCACCTTCTCCACGCGCTCGAATGACTTCTACAAACACGATTTTTAAAATAACGTCTAAAAATACACTCGTCTGAATTTAAAAGCTCGACGAAGTCGCGACAATGCAATCGTCGACGTATTTTCACGCGACTTTTTACAGAGGATTCGACGAAATTAAATGCAAGCAAAGAGAGAGAGAGAGAGAGAAGCGACGGACGGCTCATCGTAATGAAGAAGAGGAGGAGGAGGCTGCAGACGACAGGGGCCAGAGTGTGTTCTCGCTTCGCTCCCATCCTTTCTTGCTAATTAGTGCAATTGGCTAATTGGCTCAATTGAGAAAAGTTCCTGGTAGGAATTGAGATCGGGATTTGTAGATAGACGTTGTTCGGCCACAAGAGTGAGTATGCGTGCGAGAAGCGGAAAGACCGACGGACGATGCATAGGTTTGAGGTTTTCGATCGATCGGTGTAGGATGGAGAAAAAAAATGATAAATTTTTCAGTCAAGGATACTCTTGGATAATTTATAAGAGTAATCCCGCTCGTATAATGCGACACGATTCTCTCATTCTCAAACGACTCTTACATTTTTTCCATCAATCTTCGTGGAAAATACTTCCAAAGGTCAAAACAGAATGTCAGGTATAGCCACAGTCTGCAATTCCATAACATCGTGCGAACCGTTATCGAGCCGGAGAACAGGGCTTATCGCGAGCGCGGAAGAACTCGTCTCTCGACAAACAAAGCCGCGACGTGTGTGCCGTTTCTCTCTCTCTCCTTCAGAAGTTTTACTCGCGAACACGGGAATTTCGTTATTGAAGCTACTTGTGCCAATTGACGCGGAATTTTTCGGCTGAAACTTTCAGCGGTTCAATATCCTCGGCTCCGAGCACGAGTCTCTTAAAAAAATATTAAATTCCGTGTACCCTACCCTATATGCATAAATCGATCCTTACTGCAGCGTGTAGTAACCCCTCGCTGAAAACAATCATAAAACTCGGGGCGCATTACAGGCACAAATTACCGGACAGGACAAATTCCCGATATACACGCGCACAAAGCGCACGGGACTGAAGTACCGCAAAGCGGGGGAGGGGGGGGCGACTTTATTATGCAGAGTCGCGAAGAGAGGAAAGCCGGCGTCACATCCTTGGAAGATCGTAAAACGTTCGTTATCACCGACAGAGTGAGACGCTCTAAATTCCAAGCAATCTCGAGCCGACGCTTATAACGTCGAGAGCCGATGTGTAGGTATGTGGAAAGTACTTAGGCGAGTTATCGCTCGCGCACGTAATCCGGAAATACACGGGAGAGAAGGAGGTTGGCCGCTTATTCGAATTTTGATCTGTGTGTGTGTGTGTGTGTGCGGAAAGTCACGTGTGGCATTTTTTTTTTCCTCGACTGTGTAAACAATATACACACGGTTTTGCCTACATAGGCTGCTTTTATCAAACGTTTCCTACTGATAAAACTCCATGGGGATCATATGTGCGGCATTGAGGAAATTTTTTACACTCCGCGTTTACTCGATGATTCAGTAATTCTGTTTACAAAGAGCGATACTTGGGGGCGTTGGATATAATACAAGCGAAAATCTATTAAATTTCACGTTTCTTCTTTCGGAAGAGTAGAAAGAAAAAAAAACGATCGTCGAACACTTACTCGATTCTCCCCCTCGATGCAGGATTTACGATCGTCGTTCCGGAATTCGGCTGAAAAATATTTCGAACCTGGCGCCAGTCGCGCGTGTGTTTTGTTTCTTTTCACGTGTGTGTGTGTCGCGTTAATCGTCCTGCGTGAGGGAAAACAGTTTGACGGAAATTTCGATGTCGTGACGACTGATGTGTGTGGTTAACGGTTTAATTAGCTTAATTACATTTTTATCGTGTAACGCTTGAAGTATACGTAAGTTTGATTTATTTTTCTGCACGCGTAAGTTAAAAACAGAACCGGCGGCAACAACAGCGTTTGATTATATCTTCCTATATCAGTTCCTTTCTTGTAACAACAAGATAAAACGAGTCTCTGAACAAATAATTCAACAAACGAGTGAACAATTATTCGATCGACACCGAATAGTTCCGATAGTCCGAAATTTCCAAAACACTTATCTCAACTCATAAGAGACACCGAAGGCTCTCCTTATCACACCCGCGAAAAAGAAGCGACTCTCGCGCATATAACATCGCTTGTAGATCTTGTAATCATAGGCTAAACAAGACACATCCGACGAGCCATTCATGAAATGCCGACGTCGACGCCCCGGCGCCGTCGCATCGTTCTCTCTTACTATTATTTTTTCGATGATTCATCGGCGCGTATTGTACGCGTGGCTCGCGTTGCACAATATTCGCGTGCAACATCCGGAGCCAGAATTTTAACTCGCGTTTGTTATATACATATAATACGCCAGTGCGGTCTGATTCTTTCTCTCGCATGTGTCCGAACTTCCGAGAAAATCGTTTTGATTTTTCGATGATTCACCGCAGAGTTGATGTATGTTATATTGTGAAAATTAAAGTAGTTCGAAGAAGAGTACGTGTTTTTCTTTTTTCTCGGTGATATAACTTGGTCAACAGAGATGATTCAAAGTGAGCGCGAGCGATCGATCGGCTTTTTGGAAGAGGCCCAACTTTTGTTTTTTATCGTTTCGTCATTGACACAGATAACGAATAGAAACGGATACGAGAGTCCACGAGCGGAAACTCGAGTAAATTTTACGATTTAACGAGATCAAATCTATTTCGCAGCTTCTATATAACAATCCTTTCTAAAGATTCGAATCGAGCCGGCCATAAATTCGATCTATAACACCAGCGCACGGCCGAAGACAAAGACCTTGAATCGACTCCAGGCACGTGCATTTTTATAAAAAAAAAAAGCCGTTCAAAATTAACCGAAACGACGAAATAAATCCGAGACACCTACGACGAGGCTCTTATCCAATCAAAGCTTCTGCATATTTTCGCCCGCGCGCGCGCGCGCGATATCATTTATACATTCCAGCATCGGTCCACAGCGCGCGTCGGCTTCTCGGAATTCCGCATAATTCCCTCGCGCGCATCCGATAACCGGAAAGAGCGCCGGCGATCGGAATTTTGGTAGCCCGCCAACATCTCCTTCTCTTATATCTAGTATACGTATGAGTATAAACGTCGATCGGCTCTGGGAGATGAGACGCTCCTATGCGGAGCCTTGACGTTGGGTTGAGGACGAGCGCTTGAAAGCCTTGTGCGCCTGTACTTTCTCTCTCGCTCGAGGCGGCGAGCCTCTTCTCTTCGATTTTTCCTCGATCTCCTCTGTGTGTCCGTCTGTGTAGTGCTGTAAGCCTGTTTTCCTCCGATTACGAGTGTCTGCAGGTGGAGATTATTATATGCGGAGGATCTTTTTTGAAAGGGAAAATTACGGTTCTGCAGGGGGCAATTTGATAATCGTTGTAAGGCTTTGCAAAGCTGCTCGTATGAGTCGGCTATGATGTGCAAGTGTGTGTGGGGGGTAATTATTCGTGGATTACGGCTGATTTTCCTGCTGCTGGGAGCGTCCGAAATTGGTACTTTAAAAAATGAGCGTATAAGCCTAATACTTACATAAAAAATATTTTTCAGATTCAACAAAATTCAATACTACATTACGATACACGTGACCTAAGTAGCACTTTTTTCCACGGCTTGAGGTTAGCAAATAAACACGCTGCAAATATGGTCTACCTAGGTCACGGATAGGCGTGACTTAAGTGTTTAAGTAAATTAAATAAAGGCTTGTCTATTTATGGATCTGATTATAAGATAACTTGAAATAGTTATAGCATGAGAGGCCCAAGCAGAGCAAACATAGGTGCCAATATACCCCTGTATTTATGCACTTAGCGCGAAGTACCCGATAAGGGAAACGATAAATAGCCTGTGCGCTACCTGTCTTCGCCAATCGAAAACCCAGAAATTTCACGCAGTCCAAAACTGTGCTTTACCTATATAAAATCTTAAATTTGTTTTGTTCACTTCAGAACGTAATGGACTCGTAAATCGTAACGTTACGTGGATCATCCGAAGCATCTCAGCCGCTCGAGGAATGCTTCACTATAATCAGAAATTAAAACGGAAAAACAAACGCTGCCGACGATTAATTTACAATTGCAAAACGCGACTCGTGCCTCCAACTATACACTCGTCTCCCTCGAGATATAGATAGGAATATTTTCAAGGCGAGCGCGGAATACATCCTCTTTTTTTTTCTCCTTCATCTCCTCCCGATGCTCAAGTGACACACTTCGGCGGGAATCTTCTTCGCATACATCCTTTCTTCAGCTGTGTAACGATATTACGGATGTATTTTTAGACTCTCCCGCGCGTCGCCCTGTGCGTTCGAGAAAAATCGCTCGATCGCAATGCTCGTCGGGCTTTTTTATTATTATTCCCGCCGCGCGGCCCTGACGGAGAAAGACGTGTCGGCGGCGCTGTGTGTTTTTTCTTCGTCGAGAGCGAGAGATAAGCTCCTAATGGCTTTTTTCCTCTCGAGTTTCTGTTTTTCATTCAGGCCTCGCTGCGAGATTGCGCACTTTCCTATATATACTGCGGTTTTTCCGCAGATTCGCTGCGCTGATGCTTTTGTTGAAAGAGCTGCGACTTTTTTCTTGTGAATTTTCTCTCCTCTCGGTATATCCTTTTGAAAGTAGATTCGAGAGAGAGAGAGAGAAAGAAAAAAAATCCTAAATCAATAAGCGATGTGGATCCTGTATAGTGTGCATAGAAAGAAAAACATCGGCAATTAAACACTCGGGAGAGCCAATATTTGCTCGCGACGCGCGCGAGAGAGGCTCGAAAAAAAGAACGAAAACATCTTATCATCGCGGAAGGGCTAATTTATTTGAAAAGCCCTTAAAGAGCGCTTCGGCGCACCCCTTCGTTCGTAGCCCCCCTTTTTACAGCGCGGATGTAAAGTTCGGTGCGATGATGCGGGTCCGCAGAGGATTTTATAGGGCGCGACGTGGATTAAAAGCTCGATTGTTCGGTTGCGTAAGAGAATTTTCGTTTTTCATTGTCGGCATTATTAATGCGGGAATATAATGTGCGACGGCTTTTTATGCAGGAGTTTATTGGGGACAAAATTTAAGGAGCGACTTATGTAACACGAGTGTAAGCTTTATGGGTCTTATTCTCGGAGATTTCATTGATAGTATTTTTCGGATGAAATTTTTCGTTTTTATATACTCGTAAATCGTTGCGACAGAGCAATTTTATGAGGCGCCGATGTACGCGTTCTTTGAAAAAAAAAGTTTATTGTCGCTGTATAAATCCAGCAGTAATTCTTCAGGCGTTTCACAAGCTTTTCTATTCACAAGTATAAAATCTAAATTTATCAATAACACACAAAAACAATTTACGAAATCCTCTTACCTGCCGCCGCAATAAATAACAATCGATTAATTACCATTACATATTCCAGACGAAAAACCTCGCGGTCAATGCCGCTCGTCTTGCGTAAAAGACCATCTCCGTATAACGTCCGAGTATCTATCGATCGAAAACACGCACATTCGAATCGATCGATCCGCGAAGAAACTTGGCTCGCCTCCACGAAGAGGAAAAAAAAAGTAATCGTCGCCGGATTCCGGCGTCTCTAACCTCCGCGAGTTTTTCGCTAAATCGAATACATAAGGTCGCGGTATTCTCGTCCCCGTAGATGGGAAAAATGTACGAGGACGAGAGAGAGAGAGAGAGAGAGAGAGAGAGAGACGCTCGATAAAGGTAATTTATACTTGTCTAACTGACTGTGTGAGGTACATTTCGTAATACGTGGAGTAAAAGTTCAGATTTTGGCCAGAATCATCTTAATTGTAAAAAAATTCACCAGAAATTCTAGTCAAAATCTGGTTAAAATTTCCGACACCACCAGACTCGAACGACCTCGGAAGAAAATGAAGAATCGAGGCCAACAATCAAAGCAACTGGGAAGCCGCTATTATCTCGAAGAAGTTCTACTACTCATCGGATTTATCGGCGCGAACACAAAGTTGACGTATTTCGCAAAATTCGCGGAAATACCACTCCGCGCAAATATCGCCCGATAACGGAACAAAGTTGCACATATATATCGACGCGTCTTTGGCTCCGCACGTGCTTAGCCTAAAGAGCGTTGTACCCGCCGCGACTCGTTATTTATCCCGGACACAAAGCACTTCTTTTATACGAACCTATATATATATATACATATGCGTGTTTCGAAGGAAGGCCGTGTTATATACACAAAGACTCGCGCGGGAAATCGTTACGCCGAATATAATGATATTCGATCGGCTTTTATATGGGCACTTGTTTTCTTATGTAAAGTCGATTTTTCGATCGTTCGCAGGAAACGGCGCATAAGCCGCTTAATGAGGTGAAACGAGCGGTTGAGAATAATTAATTTGTAAAAGTTGTTCACACGCGTGTCTTACGCAAAAAGAGCGTTTGAAATAATGAGTTATCCCCCCATGTAATTTTTCAGCAGCAACGACGTCTTCATGTTTTTTACAGTAGCCTCACGTGGCGCGACCTGAGCCATTTGAATAATTTCAAAGTAAAAAATTACAATTATTAGTAATCCTAATCGAAAAATCCACGAAGAAAGTACATATTCTATTCGCAGCCACACCCACACACGGGCATCTTATCCTCGTCGCGTTAATAAAGCGCGAAGCAGCTCGCTTCGCGGAAAAAGAGCAGTAGAGCCGGCGGAAATTCGCGCGCCGAGAGCTGAGCGTAGCAGTCGCTTTTGAACTTAATGGATGACGAGGCGTGGGATAATGTAGGCCAGTCGTCGCGGCGGTTCGCTCTTTGCGATGCAGATAAACTCGACTCGCGCTGTGAACTCTGAAAACGAGAGACGCTTGATATGTGCTTTGAGGAAAAGCTGCGCAGATATGATCGAAATTTTATAACGAAAACGTGTACGATTATTTCTTACAATAAGTATAGACAAAAGCTCGTAACAATTTGCTATATCAGCATCGGCGCAAAATCTCTCTTGTAATATCCATCTGACAATTGCTGAGCGCGCACGTGCCGCCTGTAATGAATAATCGCTGTCTCGACTGCATCGGAGCAGATCGTTTATATTTTCAGGTGCGGGCGGCCGATATATCACTCCGGTGATTTTTTTCACTCCGCGCGTGAATGCACATGCATACATAGAAATGCCGTCGAACAGCGATTTCGCATTAGTTATACATATGGTTCGAGCTGCATAAGTAGATGTATAGTTTTAATAAATAAGTAAAAATGTTGAAATCCAGCGCATGAATGAGGACGTTCATATTATACGCGCACGTGTTTCCAGTCGTTAAAGTATCCGCCGCAGCTTCAATATTAAGTGCCGCATCGCAGGAATGCCCGCAACAAAGGAGCCCCGTCAAAGAGTCGCGGCGAGCGTATTATATGCGTGTGTATACATTAAGCTCGAGCGAGATAATGAAATGTGCGCGCGGGATTTGCATGGAGTTTCGGAGAGAAAATCGCGCGAGTGTGTACTTTCACTTCTCCGCGGATTATAATATAAGTGACATTGACCCCCCTAGGGGTACGCTTACCGACTGCGCTCGTCGATTTTTACGAGGCTGGCCTCGATTTTCCACGCTTAGGAAGAAAAATCTGGTTTGGAAAATTCGTCCACTTTGTATTCAGCGCAGTAGCCGACATCATCAAAGACCACCGGAGGCGCGAGAACGATCGTGCATGTACCCTTTGGCGCACCCCTGTAACGCACCAGTAAAATCTTCGTTAAACTAAAACTCGTCTATTTTCCAAGCCGTCGCCTCTCGGATCGGATAATTCCTCTCTCGGCCCCTTATTTCCCTCTCCTTCTCCCGCATCGGATCCTTCTGTCATCCGCGCTCTAGCCTTGCGCGACGACAATCTGACAGGAGCGCGTCGAATCTCCCGCGCGCGTCTATTCTCTCACTTGTTATACTCGCGCGTATAGGGGGCGACCGTCTGTATACAGAAAAAAAGGCGCTCTTTCGTATGCAAATGAGACTTTTCGGTGCATAATGCAGGTCCATCCCAATTTCCTTATGCTAATAATATTCTCTAAAGCCGCGCTCGGCGACCTGCTTACATTCCAAGTGCACAGAAGACTGCACCTGACCGCGCCCCCTTAAGGGACCGTTTCGTTTTTTTTTTGTTTTATTGTTCCTTTGATTTACGAGCCGCGTATGTGAAGCTAGGGAGGATTTATAGACGATGCTCACATACACGCACGGGGATTATATTGTGCGCACACCGCAATTAGAATTAGAAAGCGCGGGTGCAGCCTTTGTGCGTACGTGTATTTTCTCCTGTAAATATTTGGTCACTTTGCGGCTGAATTAAACGCGGTGTATCCTATTACAAGGATTATATATCCAGGAAATTTCTTCAGCTCGGCGCGATAAATAAAACGAGCGAGAGAAAGAAATAAAATTATAATTGCAGATGATAATTCGAGCTTCCAGCCGATCGCGACGATTTGTCGAGCAGAAAGGAGCAAGTGCCCGCGCGCAAGTTGGAACTCGTTAGGGAGCGCGCCGAACACAGAGCAGCCCTCTGTCTTATACTGCTCGCTCGCATATAGTATATCTGGTATGCGAAGCGGCGGCCTGGAAAATGGGGGCTGCGCGATTTCTCTCAGCGACGCGGAAAAGGGTCGTCGTCGGCGTCGTATACAGCGCCGGGGGTGGAGTCGTCGTTGCGGCTTTATATCCTCGAAAATGACTTTGTTAGACGGCTATCTATGCGAATGGCGCGCGGGGGCGAGAGAGAGAGAGAGAGAGAGAGAGAGAGAGAGAGAGAGAGAGAGAAAGAGAAAGAGAGCAGCGAGTTATGCGCACAGCGCCGGACACGAAACTTTTTCAACTTTTTATGGGATAGGATATTGGACTTTTTTACTGGATATACGAGAGTTTTTATGGGACACGATATATCGGCTATTTGCTGATGCAAGTTTTGTTTATTGTTCCATCCGGTATGCGCGATGAGAAATTTTATCGCTTTTATAGGTGGAGAAGAGACCGTCGGGGAGCATTGAAACGCATTTATTTGGTATTTCTTTATTTCTAGTATCGTATAGAGGTTGAAGATTATATGGGAATATATACTTATTTTTCAATTCAAATCGACGATATTAAGCTGCGGAACCGTGTTCGTGTTGCTGGTCGTATTCTACTTTCGATTTCGCATACAGTTCTTCAATCAAGGCCTTGATTTGCTCATCCGACGTCTTGTTATCGCACAGAAAACTTTTCATAATTAACTAAAAGGTATAAAACGAAAAATTATGCGAATCTGTTGAAATTTTATGTATTGTTCGCGTACAGGAATGTTAAAATATATTACCAGGCAGACGGCTTCGCCTTTATTTTGCTCTTTGCAATACTTTGCATGATTTTTGCAATTGAGATGGTTCTAGAAGGAGAGAATTAGTATACAGTATGTAATTAAGAAATAATAACACTTTGAATAGCTAGTTTGTACCTTCTGGACTTGTTCTTCTATAGAATGTTTAAAACCTTCGATGATGGTAATCTAAAAAATACTTACATTATCATGACATATTCTATAGTAAAAATCCATTTTCATCGTAAAATTGTATAAATATTTACAGGAATCTCATTTTCGTGCTGTAAAATAATAAATTGTATTTTATTAGTTGAATTCTAAAAACAAGTTTTTTGAACAGAAAGTATCTACTTACGTCGTCATCTTCTATGTCTTGTGCCTGACAAAAAGCAAAAGCATAAAGTTGTTATAAGATGTCAGAAAATAATGATTTATATAATATTGTCCCAGAATGCAGGGAATGCCATACCTTTGCCGATACGCCTAAGAGAACAACGAATCCTACGACAAGAAAAACTTTTAGCTTCAACATATTGCACGAATACTTTTCCAAAACTCACTGACTGTTCTAGAAACTGCAATGAAACAATTCTCATAAAGTTGCCTGTGTGTTCGACGCATAAGGAAATTAATACTGCACGAAATGTATCGGTCATGCATGTAATAATAATAAAACAGCTATTTTGCAGGCTATTAAATTTTTATACTTCCTTTTATTATATTACGAAAAAAATTCTACTAAGAGTTTAGCATTGTTATTTCAATATTACACATCTTACCCAGTGTGTACTAAAGATGTAAAGTGGACTTTTTTAGACCGTGTGATACCTGTTAATGCAACAAGTTTTGTTTATTATTATACTGTATGTTTATAATTGTATGCGTAATGAGGAATTTATAGCATGTAGATAGTTTATTGTTAAAAATAAGGAAAGAAGATTTATTTTGCAATTCAAATCATCGGACACTTAAATATAGAAAATAATAAACTGTAAAACATATCTGTTCGTATTCTCATTTTTATTTTGAATAACAGTTTTATTTTTCTTTACCAAATACATTTTTTTACATTTGAATCATAAATTTATTTTGAAATCAATTAAGTATAATCTATCAATCTTTAAAGTAAAAAAAGTCATGCAAATTAATTGAAAAATTTTAAATAATGAAACATAAAAATATATTACGAAGCAGTCGGCTAGACCCTTGAATGTTTCTTCACAAAATTTTTCATAATTTTGGCAGTCGAGATTATTCTAGAAAAAATAAATGTATAGTATGGTGCGAATTTTGAATGACTAAAAGACACTTATGAAACTGGTGTGTATATGTATACCTCCTGAGCTATTTTTCTAGACCTCTATAAAATTGAATGGTTTGGAGCTAAAAAATACATGCTTTGTTAGGATATTATAGTACAGCAAATATATAATTTTCATTTTATTTGAAATTCGACTTTTCTTATGCCAGGGTGGAAAGTATAGTTTGTACATAATTTATAATATCAGGGGTAAAAACACAACCTGACATTTAAATTTTGCAACAAATATATTATGCCTGTGGCAGTTTCCTAATGTGAGATAATGTGTTTGTTCGTTTACTGTGACCCACTTGAACAGAGAAACATTTACTCACATCATGAAGATCTTGATTCTGAGCCTGACAAAAAAAAACAAAATAGAGTAAAGTTCTTGTATAAAATATTATATTACAAAATAAATAATTCCAATATTGCTCTAGAATGTAAAAAGATATCGTCATACCTTCATCGAGACACTCAGAAGTACAACGAATTCTACCACAAGATAAACTTTTAACTTCAATATATTTCATGAATACTATTCTAAAACTTCAGAAAATCAGAAAATATTCTTATAAATTTATACTCGTGAGTGAGCTTGTATGCTCAACATGCAAGGAAATTAATACTGCCTGAGATACATTAGCCACACATGTAATACTAATAAAACAACTATTTTTTAAGAGATTACATATTTATATTTCTGTTTACTGCGAAAAATTCTATCAAGAATTCAACATTGTTCTTTTAAATATACATCTTGTCTAGCAAAAAATTGTTATATTAGATTGATTTACCAAAATGGTCTAAATTCTTTAGTTTTATATATCATGTAACAGAGAAGTTGCGTTGTTTCTATTATCGAGGCTTTTTTGAAAATCTAATTTTCACATGTTTTGTATTTCTAGAGTCCTTTCTTTAAAAAGTGTGCGAAGCGCACTTAGATTTTCCAGTACATGAAATTAATTAAATGAAAGCTTTTTTTCGGCACGATAGCTGCTATTTCTGCTTACGTAAATTTTGTTTATTGTTATTCACTATATTATTGGTAACGAGGAATTTTCAGGTATTATAAAAAAAATTATTTGTAAGTATTAAATATATTTGGTAAGTAATTTTCTTCCCATGAATTTAGGTTGAAAGTGAGGGAAAAGTATTTATTTTCTTTTTAATCAAAATAATTATTTTCTTTAAGGAAAATGATAAAGTCTTTACAAATCTTTGACCTGAGCTCTTCGTTTTGCTCTAATTTTTACTAAGTGAAATAATTTTTTTCCTAAATTATAAAGCTTACCATTTCATTATCAGATTATTTCGAAATTAATTTCGCCGGATTAGTTTTTGGCGTAGGCACCTACTCAAAAGTACACAATAAATGATGAAACGCTGACTAAAAAGTAAATAAATCATGCAAATCTTTTGAAATAATGAAAATAAATTAATAATGAAGATATATATAGAATCATAATACCAAGCAAGATTCTGGAAACTGGGATCGATCTTGACAGTATTTCATATAGTTACGGCAATCGAGATTATACTACAAAAATAAAGAATTAGACATAATATAAATTTAGAACAAAAAATTTCGTATAAAACCATTGTATACCTTCTTAGCCTCTGCTTCTAGAATTTTGTTAACTTCAAGAGTATAAATCTAAAAGATGCGCGCTATATGTTATGAGACTATGATAACAAATAAAATTCAAAATAATTTTACAAATTAACACTAATATCATATTCGCCATAAAATAAGTAAAATGAACATTATTGTAATAAGTTGACCCTGCACTTGTTTTAACAGAAAATGTTTATTTACGTCGTGATCATCTTGATTTTGAGCCTAGAAAAGCAAAATAATTAATTGCAATCGAATACTGCTCTGAAATTCAGAAAAAAATGCCATACCATTACTGAGACGCCCAAGAGAATAACGAATCCTACACCAAGGAAAACGTTCAACTTCGACATATTCCAGAAATATTTTTCTAAAACTGACTGACAGTTCTAGAAACTACGGTGAAAACATTCTTACAAAATTACTCATGTAATAGTAATAAAACAGCTTTTTTGCAAGCTATTAAATTTTTACATCTTTCTGTTTGCTGTATTGTCGAAACTTTTTAACAATATTGTCAATCTATTTTGTAGGTATATCTGAGGGGCAATTTACACGGCAAGAAAGGAATCACAAGCTTTCGATAAGTTATTCAACAAGATGGTGGCGTCTTTTGTGGTCAAATTTTTTATTGTTATAAAATCAGATTAGGGTATACTGGGAGCAACAAATGCGCATAGTGATCCGCGCAATAAGCAATAAATGGCGTTTGTCGCATCTCCCCTAAATATAAAATTAATTCATCATCAAGCTTCCATAAATTCAAAGCTAACGCCCAATTCCTTCACCACTCTTCCATCCATATTCCATAATGAAATACCTCCCGAGCAGTAACAACTCCACTAAAAAGGGTGTCACGACGTCACGAATCTCCGACAAAGCTCTCAATAAACCCCACACCCACCACCGAGATAAAAAAAGAGCCTTAGAACGCCAAGAAGCATAAAATATAATCAATCCAAATCGAACAATGCGAGTAGCGAACCTCAACAAAAATGGAGCACAGCTGGTCGTCCCTGAATTCGTTCTCCATATACCCAGGCCTCAATCCCAAGCGGAAAGAGTCGAGAGCCGTTTTAGGAAACGCGTTTTGCAATATCTCGCGCGCAGCGTTCTACACACATCCAGAGAGCTTATACGAGAGCGCGCCGAGCGGCTTGTCGCGACAAAGAGAGCCAAAGTTTACGTTAGATAAGGCTCTCGACTTTCCCGCCGCTGCGCCTTGCAAACACAAGAAAGAGCTCGATCCCGCGCGCAAGCAAGCAAACGGCTTTGTTTAGGTTTTCTCTCTCTCTCTTCGCTGAGTAAGATTATTAGCCAAAGGAACGACTATAGCGGCTTATTTAAAAAAGATAAGGAAAATAGTCGTCGATGTGTGCGCGCTGCACTAGGCCAAGCACGCGCGCGCGAGAACGCCCCTCGAATGCCGGCTGATATCGGCTTTTGTTGGCTTTATCGATGCGTGTATTGGATATGTAAGCGCTTTGATTGATTACATTCGAGTAGGTTTTTCTTGAAAATAGAACGATAAGGTTTTCCCGCTCGGATCGACGCGTTTGAATTTCCCGCCGGATGAAAAATTCCTTTCTTTGCGTGCGCCTCGCGCATACGAAACAGCAAATCTCGTAGAGAACCTTGGCACAACGCACGATTTTCAATCCTCCGGCAGTACTCACACAGAGCCGAAGGTTTCACAAGAAAGGCGGCAGACTCGAGAAACGGTTAAGCTCTCCTCCTCATTTCGCAGCGGAATTGATTTTTCTCTTTCTCTCTTGACGTTACATAAAGATCACTCCTCGAGAAGCCGAGTTGCCACAAGGTCACCTAGACCCTTGCTCTCCGTGAATGTGTGCGCGTATATGTGTGTGGATTCGCCCTCGGGTTAGGCGAAGCCGGAACGCGAGGAATGCAGGATGAAAAAAAGGAGCGACCGCAAAGAGAAAGGAAGAGCATAGAGGGACCATCGGGGAGCGACTCGAGAGAGCTTGGATATGCGAAACTACTTCCTCGTTCGAAAAGGCTTTTTGGCCCCCGTCGCGCGAGAGCGCGTCTTCATTCTGCTGTATACGGCTGCTGGCTTCTTTTTTATCTCTGGACTTTTGCTCGTGTAGGAGAGAGGGACTTGTGAAGTTATCACCCTTTCGGAGTTTTTACTGCTCGGGGAGGTATTTCAATGGACGGACGCTGGTTTTTAAAGAGAACAAAACGCGGGGTGAATTGTTTTTGTAATTTATTGAACGGACGCCGCGACATTGTGGTTGCAGAAATTAATTAATTATTAATCGTAGTCGGAGGATGACTTGGTGGGAGGTGGTGCTGGAGTAGTCGCTGGAGGGCCGAATGGTCCGTGTCCTCTTGCGGTATTGTAGATGTAGCCCGAAACTTCTTTGCATTGTCGCACAAGTAATTTTTTATACCGATCTCCAAAACGATTAATGTTAATGTATGATAGTTGCACTTTAAGTAATTTTTAATCAAATGACGATACCTCGCGCAAAACTCTGAAGAACGACGTTTCGTAGTAAGGCGACTTATCTTGAATGCAGTAATCCAAGTGATTCTCACGAGTGAGATTATTCTGTGATGGGAAATAATGTATCAATTTATTGTAGTGTATCATGGTTTAAAAAGATTAACAATAATAAAAACCTCTTTTGTTCTAACTTCATATAAGTTCTTCATAGCTGCTATACCAGAGGCTCTAGTTGTTTCCTGAAAGCGGTGAAAACAAGTTTGTGTAAATTAGTTGATGAGTTTAGCAAAATTTTATCATGTTCATAAAAAATTAGTACAAGAAATTTATCTCACATTGACTACATAATTGCCAGCCGATGTTCAAAAGTTTAAAACAATTACTCACTATTGCCGTTACAATGGAAATGAAATATCCAAAGACGCAAAAAATTGCCAACTTCAACATTTTTATTCAATGTTGTTTTCTCTTGCAGAAGTTTTTCCACATATACCTCTGCATTTTTTCAACACTTGTGTATTTGTATTTCAAATAGTTTATTTGTCACGTGCAGAAAAATAGGGAAAAATGTTTATATAATACAATTAATGCTACGTTCCTCACAACAGCTCAAAACTTGGCGATTCAGAAAATTTTCTTACAATTGAAGATACAAAATTAACTATCAACTAGCTATTTGTTTTTGATATGTAAATTCAGACACATGACGTATGTGGGTAAGTTTTCATGCTTTATTCACGTCATTTGAATCAAACTAAATTGATTTCGTTTTCATATTCTTACAAGCTAATAATTTCACAGTATAAATTGTAAGAAATGAATTAACTATTCGGTTTATGGTGTGGTGGTTGTAGGACTGAAAGCTCCGTGTCTTCTTGTGGTATCGTATATGTAGCCTGACACTTTATCGTATAACTGTGCAAAAGCTTCGCCATCCTTTACATTGTTGCACAAATAACCTTTGATGCTGACCTACAAATCGATCAGAAAATGTAATTAAATCCATGCAATTCTGCTATTTTAGTTTAATGGCGTGACAATACCTCACACAAAATTTAAAAAATCGACGTTTCATAATCAGACGGCTTATCTTTAGTGCAGTAACTCAAGTAATTCTCGCAAGTAAGGTTCTCCTACAACGAAAAAAATATATATTTAATTTTGCTATACTTATTAAATTTAAAAAATGGTATGAAAAGGTATTAAATCAATTATAATAAAAAACTCTTTTATTTTGTTTTCAAATACTCTCTTCATAACTGCGATACCGGAATTTCTGATTTGTTCCTGAAATAGTTGATAACAGACTCGTGTTAATAAATTAACTATAGTCAAAGTAATCATCATCTTTATAACAAAGATCAGAAAATCATCTTACATTGACTACATAATCTCCATACAGTGTTTTTATAGTGTTCCTACAAACAGAGTAAAGTCATAAAGAGATGAAAACTAATGATTTAAATTAATCCATATAGTTTTAAGCAATTGCTTACCGTTGCTGCATCGTCATTAATATAACCCGAAGTTTTATCGTATAACTTGGCAAGAGGTTCGCCATCCTTGGCATTGTCACACAAGTAACCTTTGATACCGACCTGTAAATGGATAAAAAAATTTAATTAAAATCATACAAAGCTGCTAATTTTAACGATTCAACTGAACGACAATACCTCACATAAATTTCTGAAATACGTTGTATTATAATTAGGTGACTTGTATTCTTCTCCGCAGTAATTTAAGTAATTCTCGCAAGTAAGATTATTCACGAGAAGTATATATCATCATTTAATATTGATCAGCGTATTAAAGTTTAAGAATAATTCAAGAAGACAATCAGTTAGTTATATAAACCTCTTTTGTTCTAATTTCAAATTGGCGCTTCATAGCTACGATAACGTAACTTCGTATATTGTCCTACAATTATTCAACATTTATAAAAAAAAGTGGTCAAGCATGATGATTATGTTTAAAACAAATACAAGCAAATTATACTACACTATTTTGGTAGTCGTCGGGGATGTTTTTACAAGATATTCCTACAAATATAGTAAAAAAAATGAGGGAAGAAAAAATAATGATTTCAATAGTTTTCAACGATCGCTCACCGTTGATGTTATTTTAAAAATGAAAATTCCCACAGAACAAAAAATTGCCAGCTTCAGCATTTTTTTAGTTTAAATGCTCTTGTCTCTTGCAGAAATTTGTTTACTTATGTTTCTACGTTTGCAAAAATAATATCTTTATATACCTATTTTTTTGCATACAGTTTATGATTCAGCGCAATAAAATAGTATAGATGTCACGCGTCGCGATTGTATGAAATTTTTTGTACAATCATTTTGTATAATAGAAATTAAATGACGAAAAAAGCCAATTATATTAGCTCTGAATTTTACTCAAAAGGTATTTCAGATTTCAGCCTTTAATACATACAACTAATTGATTTAGGTTTGCAATTTATTAATAACATAATAATCCACACATGTTATACAATCATTTGGAAAACAAAATTTAATTTAATTCTCGGAGGACTTGATGGGTGGTTCATCAGAAGTTCTGTTGGCTACTAGAGGTAATAAGGCTGCTTTGAATTGATCATATAATTGATCGAAAGCTTCACCGTCCCTTATGTTGTCGCATACATAGCCCTTCATGATAATCTAAAAATGAATGTAAAATTATCGTTGAAATGTTCATACAGTTGTTGCTCTGAATGGCTCGAATTAGCAATCATACCTGGCAGTAAATACTAAGATGTGAACTTTTGCAGTATTCTGTTAAATAATTCTCGCAAGTCAAATTGTTCTGTAATGAAGTACATAACAATTGTGTGTCAATGTTATTATTTTTAAAACCTAAATTATGAATTAAATTAAAAAACTTTTGAAATACCTCTTCTACCACCATTTTTGTATAACTTTTGGTTTGGTTTATTTGAGATCGTCGGTCATCTTCCTGCAATGTTTGAAATGAAGATTAACCTATCTAAACTTATATTAATATATTACGGTTAAAAAACTGGCGTTTTTAAAAAATTGCTTACTGATGCTGCATTCAAATTAACAAAGGCCAACCCAAATACGCAAAAAATTATAAACTTGTACATTTTTAATTTAATAGTTACCGTTTTTCCGATAAATTTTCTAGAGTTAAAATTCGAAATGCCAACCGCCTAATATATACCATTTTTCCAAGGCCTCGATATTTTTCGTGTCGTAAAATTATTAATTCGTCATGCAAAGAATAAATGTGCGAAATAATCTTATCAACAGAGTTGCAAATTTTTGCTAATGCGACATCCATGTTTTGAATTATTGAAAATCTAACTAAAAAATAACTTTGAATGAACCATATTTTTAAATATTTCAACAGTGAATAAATAATTAGAAATTCTGCGGGCCTATCTTAAAAGTACAATTATCGCTTGTCATGAATACCAAGCATTATTCTACATTGTAAAAGATTATAATTGGTACAAAAATCTATGAAAAAACTTTCAAAACCATACTTATTTCTCGAAGTTACTTTATACGTAAACTAACTGTAGGATTATGTAGTCTTTACTTTTGCGGCGCGATACGAGGTCGATGTCAAACTGAAAACAATTGCGATTTCGCAAGCACGAAAATTTCCCAGCTGCTTACGACTCCAACCGCGCGCAAACAGCGCAACAACAACAACTCTCCGAGCACCACCTCCCACATGATATTTCCCATCCGAAAAATCCGCCCATCATCAAAACAACGAGGGAAAAAAATCGCCGGGCATGAGCGAGCGTAACGGGCATCTTTAGGGTCCCTGTCCCAGTTAGCTCAACGGCGGCAGCGGCGGCGGCCCGGAATTCTCGGCGCAAAGAATCTTCTCCTCCTCTCTCTCTCTCTCTCTCTCTCTCTCTCTCTCTCTCTCTCTCTCTCTCCGATGTTTTCGTCGCTCTGGGCAATCGCGGAATTCGACGTTTCTCCGTCCGCCCGCCCCTCCCTATCCGACACTGGAAATTACCAAGTGGCTGCGCTATATACGTATATTTCGCTCCCGCAGCCTTTTTGTTTGTCCTCCTCTCCTTGTCTCTTTTTCCTTATTCTCCTCCTCCTCCTTCTTGTTCGCACAGCACGCGCGTGTGTAGGCGCACGCGAGGCTCTGCGTGTCGAGGAGGCTCTCGAAGAGAGTTTCGTGCAATTGACCTAGGAATAAAGCCACGTGCTGCTGTGCTGTGGGACGAGGTTCTCCTTTTGCTCTCCCTCCGCATGCCCACTTTCGTTCTTTCTTTCTTGCTTACGACTTCGCTTCTTTATTTTTTTGGTTTCTCTCTTTCGCCTGGGCTTACCATCAGGCTTCGACTTCTTTCTCCGCGGGTCTTTTGGCTAAGTGTTGGCTGTCTCTCCTTTTTGGATTTTTCGTACTTTATGCCTCACTCCGCGGTTGCTGTTAATTTCTTTTTTTTCGCTGGTATTTTAGCGTTGTGTACTGCGTTCGAAATTTTGAATAAGCCGCATGCGAAAAAAGGATAAGGAGCGAATTTTGAATTTCAATTTCAAAGACTACCAGATTTCGTACGCCTAACAATTTTTTTCATTACAGAGTTCCCTTTCTCTGCTCCAGCCTCACACCTACGCCATCCGCTCACTCTACTTCATTTACCATTTCACAGACGTAGACACGCATACATCGCTGCTCAAATTTTATCTCTTCTATTATGAATTCGTTCAATTTTTTTCATCGCGTTTTAAATCGAAAAAAAATTCACTCCATTTAGAATTTCAATATCGTAAATTCATATTTCAACCCGAATACAAAGTCAAAGTAATGCCCATGTGAACACGTTAGATCGAGCTCTTTATGTACGCGCGCGCTATTTCGGTTCCGATGTCTACACACACCAGCCCCGCAGACGTATAGCGAAGCACTTTAGTACGAGCACACATGATTTATCTCATGGTGTGAAGAGGAGAATAAAACCACATGGTCGTTTGAAGCCTCGCGCTGATATGTTTAGCATAAGCCATCTGTGCGAGCTGAGTTTTGGAGGAGCTCGCATTCTTCTATTCAGGCAGATTTTATTTTTTTTTTTTTAAACATTCCTTCGACTTGTAAAGAAATTCAAGCTGGAACGCGTTTCGAGGTGGGTTTCTGCTTGCCAGATATTGTATTTTACTGCGAAGAACAGTAAATTGACTGGATTGATAAGCAAACAATCCAATCGTTCTTCGAGTTTCCTCTTTGTAGGAGAGCTAAGTGCTCGCGCTTGAAATTAGTGTCATTACAGCGCGAGAGAGTGGTTAGAACTGAGCGACTTGACGATTTAAAACTTTTTGGTTTTATTTTAAATACAAAGTTTATGGTATTGTAAAGCGATGACGTGTAGTCTTCGGAAAGTTTTGTTCGAAGTAAAGGCGATAAAATGTTGTATTTTGTCACGCCTTTTATGCGACTGTGACTGAAATATTTTTTGATAACAACTTCTCGCACTACAAAAATTAACCTTGAAGTCACTCGCCGCTCCAAAAGCTCCTATCAGCAGATCTTCGCCGATGATAACTTCGACAGAATCTTCTTTCATTGAAGCTAACCTTCGCCTAACTCGAAACATCCTCCGCACACAGCAAACGACGCATCGAATCTTCAAAAGTAAAATCCCTACAAACAGACATCGGTGAAGTTACTCGAGAAAAAAATCTCTACTCTTATCTCCCTTTTCCTCCTCGCCGTCGCGAGATTAACTCGCTGCGTAGTTTGCACATCGGCTAATGCACGCACACATCTCTCTCCATCGCTCGAACACATGTGCTGCACGAGCCTCGGCTCCCTCGGCACGGAAACAAAGAGCGCGACTGTGTGCCGAGGCGTTAAACGGGTATATACGGGTGCGCGTGTACCTGGCACGAGAGCAGCGTATATGCATGTGATTTCAATGCTCTCGAGTCCGTGCGTATGTGTGAGTGAGCTGTTTGTCGCTATATAGGCCGATAATGCGTTGCCCTTTTACGAGCGGGGATTTTTCGATTTTTTTTTCTCTCTCGAATCGCCCGCAGACCAGTTTATAATCGGGTCACTTCGTAATAACGCGAGCGACTTTATTACACGAGCGCATGTTATAAGTTTATTAAAAGCCGCGCTTTCCGAGAATAATGCCTCTCTCGCGACCAATATTTCAAGCGCCACGGCCCACCCGTGTTCGTTGCAAGTTTCCGCGTGCACGAGGTATCTTTCCTCGAGACACTCATATGCTGCACATGCGGCAACATTAGCATTTTCTCTCATAATAATTCGTCACCCGAAAAGCCTTGCATAACTGCACAAGGAACGAGGAAAACACACGCGAAGACCAGCGAAGTGGAGTCGAGAGAAAGAGAGAGAGAGAGAGAGAGAGAGAGAGAGAGAGAGCTGGAATATACAAGGATGAAGAAAAGCGTCGAGGAAAGGCAGAGCAGTGGTGTATACGCACTCGTGTCACGTAGCAATTGTCGCTTGCCCGGTTTTAGCCGAGGCTCGCCTTGACACTCGTGAGAGTTTCAGGCTCGCTGACGGCTTTTTATATTTTCGCAATTTTTTTTCTTCTATAAATTAAAAAAAAAAAAAAATCGCGAGATATGCGGGATATTGCAACAAAATTAATTTCATGAAGCCATACGTCTCAATTCAGCGCCGATAAACCGCGGCACAATTACTCAAGATTGCATCACGACTACAGATCGGCCCCGTTTCCCCGCTCGCGCACAAAGTAAAAGCGATATACTCGGTTCGAGTCGAATCGAATGAAAATATATACGCGGCGAAATAAGGAGCTTTCTCGAGCCTCGACAAAAGAGAGGATCTTTCTCGAAGTCGCACACGCCCACGCGCGATCGTCCCCACCGAAATGCTCCGCGAAAAACACACGGACGCGTTTCACCTGACTGATGCCCGGCCGTAAAAGGCCCCGTTGGAGACAGAGACGGAGAGATAAGCACTTGGCTGCGCGGGGAGGACGGACGCGAATGATGTCCGATTTCGAAAGAAGGTCGAGGAGAGAGAGAGAGAGAGAGAGAGACAATGGCGATCGTCAAACGTATGGAAATCGGTAAGGAATATACCGGTAGCTTACGCCGTAAGAGTAGTTGCGGTATTTGACCGTCTAATTAATTTGCGGGTGTACCGTTTTTTCTTTCGGCGCTGTGTATATCGTATAACGTTACTTTATGCTCCTGTGGACAAAGGAGAGTATAGATAAATGCATAAAACAACCGTTTATCAATTAATTTAGCCGAGTGAAAATCCTCGAGCAACGATAACAGTACATCGTACAACGTAAAAGCCAAGAAGCATCGCAACTGCGTCTTTATGATTTATCGGAAGCTCGACTCTCGCGATCTGTTCTCTCTCAAGCCCCGCGAAGCAACTTCTCTCTCTCTCTCTCTTCGTGAAAAAGAGCACAGACACACAAAGCGACGCCTCGAGGAAATGCGTCCCATTCTCTGCGTTCGCAGTAGAGGCGAAATTTTGGCCGGGCGCCAAGAAGCGCGCGACGGAGCCTGTTTCTTCCTCTTCACCTCCTCCGCCTCCTTCTTTATAATCCGCGTGCGGAGGACGAGAGAACCGGTTCTTCTTCTATCTTGAAGCCCTGCTGCGCCGCGCGTGTCTAGACTCGCGCGAATGGAGAGGAAAAAGAGAGACTCTCTTTGCTCGATTTGACTCTTGCGAAAGTTTAGCGGACTTTGCGCCTTTGGGTTTTTTTGTCGAGAGAGACGATATCGCGCGGGTGTAAACAAAGAGCGAGCTGCGCTTCGGATTGATTCTTTGTGTTCTAAGCGGTTCCTTTGTTCGAGACACGACTAAAACTGTGTGCTAAAATTTGGACGTTACGAGAGTGATGAAAAACTCGATAATTGCACTCCAGATTCAGAGTCCCGAAGGAAAATATTATCGTTCCACCGATTTCCCCACTACACATACGGGCTCAAGTGCTACTTACGCTGTTTATCCAGACGAGCTCCATATGCTAATTACCCGGTTCTTCACCGCGGCGGACTTTTTCCCCCAGTCTCGATCCGCGTAGTTCTAATCAAAAAGCAAAACAGCCTCGGCGGCGGCGCGTTTTAAGCTGTTTACATTAAAACCAGAGCCTATCCTCCGAGGAATGTCTCTTTATGCTCTTTGTGCTCTCTCTCTCTCTCTCTCTCTCTCTCTCTCTCTCTCTCTCTCTCTCTCTCTCTCTCTCTCTCTCTCTCAGCGCAGCGAGTGAGTATATACAAGAGTCAGTATTGCGCAACTCGCGGCGAGTTTCCTCGATTCAACTGTGCAGCCACGTGCGCCAATGCACGCAGAGACCACCTGCGCGCGCGAGCGCGATCTTTGTCGAGGGCATAAGCGCGCGAGCGAAAAAGAGCAGCGAGAGAGAGAGAGAGAGAGAGTCTCGGGTTCCAAAGAAAACAGACGGACGTTGCCAAGCGGAGTCGAGTCGCTGCGCGCGCGGGCTACAAATAGCGAAGCTCGCGACTCCCTCCAAAGATTCTACCGAGACGTTGAAGCGCTGGATTTCGGAGAGCTTGCGGCTTGCGATGCTTTCGCTGTATTGTATGCTGTTGTTGGGTTTGATAATTGTATGTGTTTGCAGGGGATTGTAGAGTAGGTCTATTCGGTTGATTCATTATTATACTAAGATTTATAATTGGACTTTTTTATACGAATAAAAGATGGTTCGAAATATAAATCCAGAGGATTTTTATTATATCCTAGTAGCAAAATGAGCCTATTCTTGGGCAGAATTTCTGGTCAAAATTTTTTAATATAAAGTACTATCAGAAATTCGTTTCGGTGTATTTCCAGTAATTTCTGATAAACCTCGGTTTAACATGCGCTGGCCAGAAATTATTATTGTAAACTTCGATACCATCGTTGTATCTAATTTCTGCACTATTAAATATATTAAAGAAATATAATATAGAATTGTACGTTATGATGAATATGTCTGGAGATAATTTCTGTCAAGATCACAGCATAACTAACCAGCATTTTGTTAAATTTTTTTGTTACCAAACCGGACCTGCAAACAGGGAACTTTATAGTGCGATGTTATAGTGTGTTATTGTGTAAAATAATAGCTACTCCGTATCGGATTGCAAATGTTTATATGTAACTCTTGAAATTGTAAAATAACAAGCAAACAGAGAGCGAATAAAATAATCACCATGTCGCTTTTAGAGCAGAGAAAAATCAAATGCAGATTCACAAGATTTTTGGAAAATTTCGTTATCTTATTTCATCAGTGTTTGAGACAATTGATTGAAGGATATCGCTAACTATACATGTCCCAGATTTTCCAACATCTTATTAGTTAGACACTCTTCGATACAAGCGCAATTTTCTATCAAAGCCCACGATAACATCTCAAAATACCAACGTAAGAGCACACCAAAAAAATTGCAAAAAAAATCGCGCTAACAAAAACTTCTCGAAATCTCTCAGCCCCGATCAAATCGCAATCGTAATTAAGAAAACTTTCTCCCCGCATTGACCTCATCGCAGTCGCTCGATTCAGACAACGGACGCAAGCGCAGACGTCAACGTGCTAAAAAAGGCGTTTATACATGCGTATATTACTATCTTTTTCCGCCTCGGCCGAGCTCGCGCGCGACACAACGCAATCCCCGCGCACGACGTTGTTGATAAGGCATCAGTCGATTTCTCGCCAAAGACCTGTCTATACATGTATATACATTCTACTGCAGCGAAGGGGAGAGAGAGAGAGAGAGAGAGCAACAGGTGCCGCGGCAAATCCACGTGTCTCCGGCGGCACCGATGAAGTGAAATCATGACGCGCTTGGCGTCGGAATGTCTGCCCGAGAGTGAGATTGCGCGAGCACAGCTGATCAGCGTCGTCGTCACTCGCTTGTGTGTTGGGAGAATCGAGAATCATTGAATTTGATGATTGAATTTCGATTTGCTTAGCCGAGGTCGCGTGTCAGATGATGAGACCGAGGTTATAGCGAGAGCGAGGCTTGCGGGCAAATTTGTAAAGAGACCGAGTGTCGATTCTCATGCAAATTTTTTTATTGATTTTTTGTCCTTATCTAACGACTGGAGATCTATGGGTTGTTCTACGGGCTGAAAGAATTGCGACATAAGAAACAAAGCAGTTTTAGACTTTTGGTCTGACCTCTAGCTCTCTCACCGCTTAAACTTTCCGGCTCTTTTAACTCTGAGTAGCACCGATAGGTGGCGCGTAGGCTCGTTTTCATTTCTCACCTCGCAATCTGCGCGCAGAATGTACAAATAGAGCTGTACGATCTGTGCCAAAACTGTCTTAAAGGGTCTGCTGCCTGGGCTGTTTATGCTATAACTGTCTGAGTATGTACGTAAAAAGTTTTCTCTTAAAAATGTATATGTTTGTCCTCTGCTGTTAAGTTGAAGATAAATTAGTTTTGTGTGGTTTGTTCCGGACGTAACCGAGGGCTACTAGGGATAAGTGTGGCGTATTTATTCTTTATTCTACCTATTAGTAGTTTTAGCGAACGATTCTTCGTCATTTGGCTCTCATATGCGCGAATCGACATGGCGATTCGTGGCTTCAGGCCAATACGGTTAGAAGTGGTTTTATAATCATTCCTAGACTGCCACGACCTCAGTAGGGAGTTTAGTCCACGGATTTTGAAGGTCACTTTCAGTGCAGAGAGGCCGATCTGTGACTGCCAGGCCAGAGAGTCAAGTGGCGGGAGGCGTTCGTGCGGGCACATGACTGCGTGTGTATAGCTATAGATATAGAGGAGCGCACACACTGCTTCGAGTTCCTTCGGTAGTCCGCGGGAAAGCTTTGTTCTAGCGGGCCCGAGTTTTCGGCGGTGTTTAATGAGTAGAGCGTCAGTTCTCGGCGACAACTTGTGAGAGAAGGTCACACCAGGACCTGATCGCTAGGAGATTTCTATAAAGTCATAATATCTGATCAACTATGATTTCACAGTTTATTTTTGAACCTTAATGCAGTCTTGTCCCATACAGGTTCTTAAGTTTAGTTTGAGTGTTGTTAATTTCATAACTCACTGTTTTCGTTCGAGAAGCAACGACGTTTTACTACAAATCAACATCGAATTTTCAGCAAAATCGTTGGGATTCCTCTTCGCGGAATGAACTTATTGCTTTTCTGGCTAAAAATACTTGATAAACATGCGACGACCGTCCAACAAAGCAGATACTACGTAGTAAACAAAATTTTAGCGCGTAGTAAGCGAACGGATTCGAAAGATAATAAACGGAGAACACCTAAATGTACACGCAACGAGCGAAAGTTTGCCTTTTATCAACTGCACTTATGAAAAATATAAAACAAACGCAAATCGGCACCTACTCCGTGTAGCACGCAAAAGAGAAAAAGCGAGGAGAAGAGCGCAGAAAGAGTAACGTGTCCGATAAGCCGAAGGAAAATATTGAAAGCCGCTCTCTGTTGTTGCGAAAAATCGCGTAGAGATAAATTGTTAACTTTCTGGAAGTGTGTATGTGTGTATAAGCCGGCTGTGGTGTACACAGAAAAAAGAACGGAAAAGAGAGAGAGAGAGAGAGAGAGAGAGAAGGAAAGGATAAGAGGAAAAATACAAAGAACAAAACGAGCAAGAGAGAGAAAGAGAGATAAGAGCGGCAATGTTGGCTCAGGTGCCGTCGCGCAGCGCACTGGGATGTATTCTCTTTATTCCTTTGTTCTCCCGCGTACGCGCGCGCGCGCTCGGCCTTTTTCCTGCACTCTTCTCCCCCACATGCGGTTTCATCTTTCATTTTCCCATTTTCCATTGTCGCGAGTGCAGTTCCTGAGAAAATAGTCGGATCGACGCTGGCGCGCGGAGGTCGATTTTGAAAATCAACACTGGAGACACGCTGCATAACACTTTTTTGGCCTCTTATCTATATATTCAACTTTGTTATACTCTCGTGATCGATCGGCGATAATCAATTTTGGAAGAGATGTTTAATAATAATAATGAAAAATTATACTGATGAAGATATGAATCATAAAAAGATTAGCTTCCAAAAAATTGTCATTATTAGTATAGACGAAAATTTTCAATAAAAAGCAAAAAACTTGTTGATAAGCTACAAGAACTTTGAATAAAAGAAGTGGATTACAAAATTAGCTATATTTTTTGCAGTGAATATTTCAACATAAAACCTTTTGATAGGCTTCGCAAAAATAAGTAGAAAAATTGGATATTGAAAAAATATTATTTTTTAGTTTGACAATAACTCAAGTGAAAAACAACAGATGAGACTTTTTAGTAAATGTACGAAAAAAATAAATGCTCAAAAATTCGCAAATTCGCACAAAGTACAGAGCCAAGGGCTATAGCCACCTGCTAGCCGAATATTTCGAATTAAACTCTATCCAATAATCGTCGATCGACTAAGCATCTAAAAATTCGTCCGCTCCACACAAACCTCAGAAAATTTGATTTTCAAATCACGCCTTGTCCCATCCCAAAATACGGAAATCCGCTCTCTGACCTACAACCGCATGAATAAACATAAGCCGTGATCTTCCAGTGCCACATAAATTTTGCCTCCGATCCTACCATTTCCGCGGCGCATCCGTCCGCAGGGCACACACCATAACCGTGAAAAAGAAGAATTCAAGGAATTGTTTTTCCTCGTCAATCATCCTATACGAACAAATACCGCGAGATAGGCCGTGAACACGGGCACAAGGTTCTTCTCTCCGTCGCACATACGTAGGTACTTCATACTCACACATACTCGCTGTTTACATTCGGCGACGCAACAGCCGGTCATTTATCATTTTACCTCTCGTCATTATAATCCGGACTTTTGTATAATAATGCGCTGTTGTCTCTGGCGGCGGCGGAGGACCTTCGAGCGTCGCCGAGTTCTCACACTGAGCGCGAGCGCACCCACGCGACGAAGCGCGAAAAGGTCGCGTTTTATGCTTGCTGGAATTCAAGGACTAGACGCGAGCGAGATGCCGTTGAGGTATGCGTGTCTCACTTGTACGTATCTTGATAATATTGATATGTAATGAGTGGGTATATGTACTAGTCGGCTGACGTATCGGCGAACGGTTGATTTTTTTTTTCACGATTTGTAACCTGCAATTACGCTATCGTCTGGTTGAGACTTGAGATAGATAAAAAATAGGCGAGATGGTATCTCGGCGGAGGTGATAGTAGAACGAGTGTTTTGTTCGCGCGATTAACATATATATTGGACTTGATGGCTGTGTGTGTATAGGGTATGCCTAATTCGATTAATTATCGTGACTACACGAGAGAACATATTTTTGTTTGTTCAAGTTTAATCGCACTGTCAAAAATTTCGATCTTTTTTTAGGCGCCAGAAGAACTTCGTAATAGCATTGTAGCCAAAACAGTTTCGAACTGTCATCACCCAGACCAATTAAATTTTTTAGACAAATAACAGACTATTCGATGATAGGTGGTGCATAAGCACTTTTCTATTTCTCTCATTACAATCCACCCATGAGATGCATATATAGGGGTGTGCCGCCTTTGCTAAAACAGTCTTTTTAAGCCTGCTGCTCCTGTCCCGATCATGCTACAACTGCCGTGCATTTTAGAACAAAACTTTAAGGTTATAAAGGATTAAATTTAATTACATTTTTAGTATACATTGTTTTAGACAAAAGAGGAAGAGACACAATTTTAGCTTACCTATATATAGCGTAAGACAATTATTCGCTAGGGGGCGCTCCTGCAACGCCACAAAAATTGAAAATCAAAAAATTAATCTTTTCAGAAAATCGTACAACTTTTTAGGCACGACCGCGACACGGAAGTGCCTTATAGTTTCGTGCGCGAAAAATGTATGAGATGCGATATATGCGGGCACAATTTGTTCGATTTTTACGTGTTTTTGAATAAAAATTTTGTTGTGATGCGATTATCTCTGAGAGACTTTAGTCAATCGGGCTCAAAATTTGTTTGGGAACTCGTCTCATAATATTATGCTGACGGTCTTATTTTGGGCCTGATTCCTAACATATATACAAAATGCGGCCACCTTCAAAAATCGCTAAAAACTTTAAATCCAAGCATTCTACAAAAAAAAAGTTAAATGGAAAAGTTATAGATATTTTCAAAACACAACTTTTTACCGTGACAAACATTATTTAAAAACATATCTTCAGAAACAACAACCTTAGAAACGATTTTTTAGGCACAAAAACGCGGTACTAATACTCTACGCTACGCTAATTAATAAAAATCTTCTGTCTTAAAGTAATAATATCCCTTTTAAGAAAAAAATTTCAGTATATACGCGTGGTCGTGCCTATTATGCTAATGCGTAGCATTTACATTACGGGGGATGCTAGTTACGCTTTATATAGATTAAAAGTTGGTAAAAGTCCTGTAACTAAGCCATGTTGAGATTAAAACCTATAAATTAATCTACTAGCAGATTAAAATTAGTCTTCAACTTTTATAAATTTAAAAATATACGTTTTAAACTTCTTATTTCCAGTTTTATATAACTTTAGGGTTTGCCGTGTGTGTAAGCAAGCCCAATTGTAAGTGTATGTATCTCTATTGTTTCAACTGAGATACCATAAAAATTGTTTAAACTTAATGAATCCTTCTTGTTATTCTAAATCGAAAATTCAGTATAGAACTCCACTTCAACTGTGTCAGATTCAAAATTCACCTTTTCTAGAACGACTCTTAAGTTCTACTAATCATCGTCTCCTCACTACTCGCCATTCTGCCAGCACACGTACGAAAAAAAAAAACACTTTTCGAAACGACTCTTCCGACACTGTACGTGGGAACTTAGAGATGCCCACAAATGAATTGGATTCTGTGACCAGAGAGCTTCGCGTCTGTGCAATAAACGATCGTGTTTACCCTCTGAAATTTCCTCATTAACGTAAAAAAAGACAATGCAACGCAGCAGCACATCAAACAGGAATCAATCTTCCCACGGCAAAACAACAAAATCCGCTGTGTGTTCTAAGCTCAGAAAAAGCTTCAAACTGTCACTCAAAAATAGGAGCCGATCCTTCAAAATCCGATCGATTCGCGAGGCTTGCAATGACGCAAGCTTCGCGTAACAAGTCGTCGGAGCTTTTCCGGCGTACGGAGCGTCACAGAAACTCGCCGCGTCCCATTTGGAGAACTGCCAGTGTACGGTGCACAGTATGTGGCCGGAGAATCGGAGCGGAAGCGAGCTTTACAATTTCGGCGTTCGGGTATACATAGAACACAGATGCACAATGGAATAGGAAAAAAGGCGTGTGTATAGGAGAATGTATTATGCGGCGGAGTATATGGCGAACATTGTTTTAGTTGGTCGCGCGCGTCGCGGACGTGACTTGAAATCAAACTTTGCTGTGTGCGATGCCTCCACGTGTCCGAGCGATTTCTATATAAGAAGAAAAAGACACTACGCGCGCGTGTGTCTATACGGCTTATTATGTGGAGGCTTTCTTTGTCTCTGCGTAGCGGTATTAACGAACCGCGTTCGGCTGCCATTTTCGTATGCAAATATCGTTGATTTCTCGGGAAGGTGTTATCGGCTGAAGAAAAATACGCTTCTATTTTCTCTCGCGGTCGGGGTAATTTTAGCCTAAAGCGAAAACAGGTGTCTCGTCGCGCTGCGCAAACACGCCCAGCGATAACAAACAAGCTTTTACTTTATATATATTGACGTTTATAACGTATACCCGACAAAAGAAAAAGCTTCGGTTAAAAAGCCAATTCTCTTTCTCTCTACAGTCTCAAGGCCTCGGAGCTTTCAAGTATAGCGCGATTTGTTTGTCCCCGGCCTCTAAGAAAACACACGGAGACCGTTATCTCTCTGTCTTTTTTCTTCTTCGCTTATAACACTATACACGCCGATAACAATGAGCTCCGGGAGAGAACAGAAGGAAAAAGCAAACAGCGACTTTTCTTTCTCTCTCCCGCGTACATTTCGACAATGCAATTACGTAATTCGTGAGCGTAAAGAGTTTACGTCGGGGACGCGCCAATGAAAACAAAGGTAGAGTCTCGGGGCTTTCAGACGCTTCCTGTGTATGTGTTGACCATCGCCGCGACGAAGAAGACGGCTCCGGGGAAATCAGCTGTGTACCGGAAGTCCATTATTCCAGTCTTTCTTTTCTCCGATCTGTACGTCGTCTGTTTTTCTAATCCAAAATTCGCGCAGTTGCACAAGACTCCAGGAATAAAGTAGAAAATGGGGCGCAGCCTCGGCATCTCTCTCTCTCTCTCTCTCTCTCTCTCTCTCTCGCTCCACCGATATATAATATAAAAATAGCAGAGAGCCGGTGCTCGAATTACAGAGCGTATACGCATACACGCGATCGATCCTCCTTGACTATAGAGCTTCGATATAATCCGGGCCGATTGTTTACCTTACGTTGCGGCGCACACGAGGATTGAATATGTGGATCGGGTGGTCTCGAGGCGAAAATTCTATATTGACTCGTCGCTTACTCCTCACTTTTGCTCCCTGCAGTCGAGGTTGTTGCACTGCGGAAACCTGAGATACGAGACGTTTCAGCAAGGATCAGCGAACACTGTTTATCTCGCCGACGCACACGTTCTCTAACCCACTTAAGTCATAATAAAAAAGAAGAAGAAAATTCCTGCTTATTATTTTAAAATTCTCTTATCGCCCGTTCGAGTTCGAAGAATTATAATACTGCACTAAATTCCGCGCGAAGCGCCTTGACATACGCACACTCGTCTTTTTTCTCCTTCGACGTAGCGAGAAAAAGAAATACCGATGCGGTAGCCCAGTATTCACTGCGAGCTTTTTCGCCAAAACACACACACACACACACACACACTGCGAAGAGAAGAGAAAAGAGAGCAGCGACGACGCACGTGCCGTCTCTCAGTCGCGCGATTATTTCAAAGAGCCGAATGACACGTTCCGAGCGCAATCCTTATCGAGTCGACTGTGATGCACATGAAGAATTACGCGGTATTTTTCATTATTATACACTTTTTCTCGTAAAGCGATTAGGTATATCCGCGTAGGGAAAGCGATTCCTTATTTTCGGAATCGATGAAAGACGCCTCGCGGAACTCCCGCACGAAAAATTCAACGCGCACACGTACAGCGTCATATGAAAGATTTATCGCGAAGGTCACGCGCAGTTGGCCGTCGAAATGAAATTTCAGGCGTCGTTGAGCTTTCACCCCACGAGAGTATACACACACGCGACTGGAGAAAAAGTGTCAACGTCGTAAATTTAGAATAGCGATCGGTTGCAGAATTATTATTATTATTATTTTTTTTTTTGTTCTCTCGGCGCTTTTGGTGATTCACTCGCGGCGCCGTGGCTTATCTTTTTGCGCGCGACGCAGTCTCGGGATCTCTTTTTCTTCTTCCGTCGGCTTTCTTCCTCGCTTTTGCCACGGAGAGCGAGTGTATTTTTGACCGGCGGACGGTGTCTATCTTTGCTGTGGCGCCTTTCCTCCCGGATTTCCTCGACAGAGAGAGAGAGAGAGAGAGAGAGAGAGAGAGAGAGAGAGAGAGAGAGAGAGAGAGAGAGAGAGAGAGAGAGAGAGAGGATACCGTTAGGGGAATCCCTGGCTGGAGATACTTTCGTTGACTTCGGTTTGACTTCGTTGAAGTCGTCGTTGCTGTTAATGTTGTATTGTGTGCAGTGTGAAAAATATTTGGGTTAATTAACGCTGATCGTGAAAGTTAATCGAGTGAATCTCATGAATTTCTATTGTTGAATAAAATGAGACGATGTTAATTTAATTTTAAGGTCAGCAAAGCGGATTGTTATTCCGAGGAGCGGTTCATATCGACTGCTATATAAGGAAAAATATTGATTCTGAAAACAAAGGCTTTTTCGATTAATTATTTCGAAACGCGATCCCAAGGTCAGACCCCTACTAACTGCAGTTAATTCCTCGACACCGACGACGAAAAAAAATCCCGTCCCTCTCTTCACGAGGGACGTAATTAATGAAGATATTCTAAAAGCGTATCAATCTATTCGCATTAGTCGGCCCTGACAGACGCCGCGTCGCGTCTCGGCAGAGCGACTTTGTCTTGGAGGAACAAATGTGCCGAGGAGAGAGAAGACCCGCAGATGTCAGAACTTTGTTTGCTCGCTCGTCGCGACTGCAGGAAAAAAACAAACTTCAGAATTAAAGAATATCCTGTATCAACCCAGGAAATATATGCTCGTCGTGAGAGAGCTTTCGAGATCAAAAGCCATTTGTACGAGAAAATCGCCTCTACTCCTACCGAATCAATCATTTTCAATCTCTTCCCTTAACGCCAGGACATCGCTTCGGCGAAGCAAACATCACGATGAGCATTCGAAAATCCCGATCGCACTCGAATTACCAATTCAATCGCGAAACATCCACGAGAAAGTGCATCCCCCTCGTCGTCGTCATTAATTTTTTCTCCGAGTACGTTGTACGTATACACCCTTGCCCCGAAAGCTCTCCGGAAAAATAATGCCGACAGGAAGTAGCATCGTATCGAGGGAAAAGATCGTCTCATCTCCGGGACTGGCCATTAATCAAGCTTCTTCTTGCGGACGAGGCACAAAGAGCCCGATCATGGATATCCACGGCTCGGAAGAAGCTGTCCGAGCTTTTGTACTTGGTATTACTTATATACGACCCTTGACGGGAATCACTGAATTCGCTGATGTGCACGCGCTCGTTGTCTGTCTCTCTCTCTCTCTCTCTCTCTCTCTCTCTCTCTCTCTCTCTCTCTCTCTCTCTCTCTCTCTCTCTCTCTCTCACGGTGCTCTGTCTTACTGGGTTTGAGGCGAGCGCGTGTGTATGTATGGGTGAAAAATGTGCCGTAATGGTGCAGGAGGACGCGTGCACGGACGCGTGTCAATTTGTCGTCATGGAATAATACACTGATTTTGGATGGAGGGTGTAGCTTATTTATCGAGAGTCGAGTGTATGTATACTGTGATGCGTAAATTCACTGGTGTCGATGGATCGAGTTTGAAAAATTGACTGCTGTTGTAATGTGTGTAGAGTTCACTAGAAGATTAACAACTCAAATGAACTGATATGCACCTATATTATATACCTAGGCAGTTATAGCATTAGTGCAGCCCAATTATAAGCTCGAGGATAGGGTAGTTTGGGTAGAGGTATAGGTGACGTACCGCTATATATGCACTGGGGCTCGCATATACAGATGAGAGAAATTGAGTAGTGCCGATGGGACATCTAGATTCGCTGATCAGAGACACGCGGAGAGTTAAGCGAGTGGAGAGCCGAAAGCCAGACCAGTACAAAACTGTTTTGCTATGTGACGTACGAAATTTTTAGTTGATTTTTAAAGCTCGAAAATTCGGTGGCAATGGTGAAATAGACTTGTAGGTCGATTTTCACTTTTTGAGGCTAAAAATCGATCCATTTGTAAAGTTTAATTACTGAAATGAACAGCTAATCAGAGAACTAATATAGTCCGATTAAATGATCTATTTTGTAGTTTAAAAGATTAATAACAAAATGATGCATTGCAAAGTGTTGCATCAATTATTTTTAAATATAACAAGGTTATCAAAAGATTCAGGCACAAAAAGTTTCGACTGTTTTGACTCGCAATCTCAACAAAGAGCGAATCCTTTTTTACGCAACGTCACTGTGAAGAAGGAGTATTGCAAAAATAACAGTATTATCATATCAGTCGTATTTTAGTTTCGGGCAGATTCTCGGGGTTTCCCCGTTTGTTATCTCGACGCATTGTGTATATCTGGACTTTGTGATAAAGTACATTTTTATTACTGCGGATACGTGTACACGTATACACGCACACACAAATATCAAGGCATTGTGCAGGTCGTTGGCTGTAGCCGTGTTTGAATTTGCACCAAAGCGTCCAGATCTTTAGTGCATAATATAAATGAACCTAAAATAATAAGAGTAAAGTTTCAGTTGTACTTCATGAGTGTTTCAATGTCCTTTTTGTAACTGTTAAATGGAAAATGTATATGAATAAAAAACACCGAATAGAAATCCTGGTAGAAAATAAACCAACCAAAATGGCCTGTGAATTAAGAATTGGCTAAAAATGTTGGCCAATGCTTATCATGAATATTAGCCAACATTTAACCAACGGTTCGGGAAAATTTAAAATGTAGTTATTTAAGGTTATGAAATTTGAATACTATATAATAAATATATAGAATATGCTAAGCTCTTGAAGTCTACGTGTATGTTCACCGTGAGTGTTGTTCAGGTGTTTATTATGGGAAAAAATGTTAGGCTTAGTAATGCGCTTCGTGGTTTGCGGTGTGTAGGTGTAAGTTCTTCTCGAAGACGATGGCACGTTACCCGCGAGTCTCGTAGACGATGTCCAGGTGTCCAAGAACCTCAGCGGCTAGTAATGATTCCTAAATCCAGTCTAGTTCTGAGTACAAGTCGCAGTTTATTAGTGAAGTATAAAATTGAGGCAATTTAAAAAATTTCAAAATGTTCCGAAAATTTTCAAAAATTTTCCAATATTTTCAAACATTTGTTGAAGTCTTGTATAGTAATTATTTCCACAGAACGCGCTACCTATATTTTATATATTATTTTCCTTTCGTCGAAGACCTAGACATCGTCTACGAGAGACATCTGCATCTGCATATCGAATGTCACGGAGCGCGCTACCTAGGTTTCCTAATTCGAATCTAACCTCAAACAAGTATTTCAAATTTAACCATCTGTTTACCAACCGAACCGCTTGTAATGTGACAAAATAAGTAGTTTTTAAGGCTAACTGTTCGGATTTGGCCAACCGATGGCGAATCAGTTCTTTACGTTTCTACCAGGGAACATGTGCATTTTATCACATGTCTCATTCGTGTCATTGTCTCTTCAGTTAATTACGCGCTTCTCACACAATGATTCTTTTTACATAAGATTTTTTTTCTAAGACATATCCAAATACACAGTCTCAACTCCTCAATTCCAACAAACCGAGCATACACCTGTTACACTCCCCTGCAACAATCGAATCAATCCTATATACCCTCCCAATCAACCTGCTCCAACTCGCCATCATCCCCGATAATTAAATAACCCCCGATTAAACGAAAAAAAAAGCGAGATATAGAAAATCCTCGCAGATAGATCGCAACAGCGAGATGTCTGCACAGAGATATATAAAGCCCCCGCGAACACCCAGCGTGGGACAAACGAACTCCCGCGCGCAGCCCCGCAGGCCACCTAAGAATTCTTAATTCCTCGTGCCCCCCCTGCATCAGCCCCTTAACATCCCCTGCTGTGAGTGTCTATATATATATATATATATATATATATATATATGTGTGTTTGTGTGTGTGTGAGTGTGTGCACTGACAGCAGAGGCGGCTTATCGATCGGCTTTATATACGCGCACGTATACTTTTTCGCCACTACTTTCCTACTGCACAAAGCGGGACACACGATGCGCGGCTGTGTGTGTGTGTGTGTGTGTGTACATGGGGGAGAAGTGGCGCAGAGCAGGTAGGCGGCGTAGAGACAAAGGAATGGCTACTGCGAATTTAAGAACGAAGCTTTTTCGATTGATTCTATAAATGGGGGAGGGAGCGATGTTCTCACGGCCATTGAAACACTGACATCCTCTCCAGCACCCCTATGTATGCAAAAGCCATCCATCCTCGAAAGAGACGATTTTTCCTCGATTCCACCTCTCGACAACGAGAGACTCGAAAGTCCAGAATAGAAGAAAAAAGCGCTGACCCTCGGCCCTGTCTCCCCCCGCAGCATATATACACACATATATATATATATATATATATATATATATATATATATATATATGTGTGTTTTCACGACAACGGGCACGTGCCCACCACCGTATATACCATATATAATACAGCGCCGATGCGTTTTCCAGCTCTGCGCTCTCTCTCTCTTCCCGATCGAATCTATCCGGAAGACGATCGACGTGTATATATACGATGCAGGGGGAGAGCGTCTTTGTTCCATTGATTTCATTTGCTATATCGGCCGAGTCGCAAGTCCTTTCCGCCTATTTCCTGATTTATACCCGAGCAGTGCCTATGGATTCCCTCGATCTTATATTCTACTATCTCTTTCGCAGACTTTTCCCGGAGATTCTCCGAACTGAGTATAGTCGCCGGGGGAAGGGGGTATAAATCACGGACGAGTTACAGTGGGGGTGAAATTGCGTAAGTGCGCGTGCGGTGCGCCTGATTTTTTTTTTTTTTTTTTTTTCATCAATGATTTATTATACTCGTCGATTTTACCTTTAAACGACGATCGATTTCGCGTCACACCGTAAGCGTAGCTACACACAAGTATAGAAAAAAGGGGGAGAAGATTTACAGCCGATAAAAATCTGAATATGAATAAATATACAGAAATCGCGTGTGCTCTTATCTACCCCGAATTCATTTTCACGATTACTTGTCACGCTATCTCTAAAAAAAATATTGAATACCCCGCGCGCTCGTTAGCGTTTTTTCTTTTGTTCCGCGAGCGAATAAAATTTCTCCAGCTCCCCCGCGATGTATATATATATATATAAAATTATGTATATATATATATATATATATATATATATATATATACATAATTCAATCAATCTAATTGAGCGCCGGCCTGAATTTATTCAGCGAAGCTGTAGGGACACACGAAGCGCAGCTCGGAAACAGACAGCTGCAGGCCACCCCCGCGCTTCCCTATATATATATATATATATATATATATATATATATATATATATATATGTATACACGTCCTAATACACGGTATTAATTCCCGACGGCGCAGCGAAAGGCTCAGGGGCGCGAGCCAAGTTCAGCATCGATCGCTTATGTGGAACATCGCGCGCCCGCTGCAGTCGACCCTTTTTCTGCGCGTGCAACGTGGGGGTGAATGGAACGACTTTACAACGTGTCTTACCTGAGCGAAAAATCATTGTAATAAAAATTCTTCTATAAGAAACGAAAGGAGCGAAGTCCATACAATATCGCAAAGCGTCGTCGCGGTTCACGGTTAGGCTGTGTGGCGCGTGCGTGCGGCCCCTGGCAGTCTAGGCGTCGCGACGCCCGGCGCCACGTCTGTCTCCCTCTACTCCCCCGCGCAGGACTCGAGGTGTATAATACGCTCTGGAACTCGTAAATTCAGCTGGAAGTCGAGCATTTGGCTCGTTTACCTTATCGCCTTATCGCCAGCATCTATACTCGCTCGGCCACATGACACTGCGCGTGTGGTATTAGGGGTTGCTCGAGACGCTTTTTGGATTTTGCGAGAATTTTTTATCTCAAGTTTCTTCAAGTGTGTATAAAATAACGACTGCGAGGAGGGATCGGGGGTCGGATAGCGATTAGAAGGGCGACGTTGTGGCGGCGGTAGGCTCGTTAAAAATCGCGATTGGAACAATCGCAAATGAGCCCTGTTGTATCCATTCGGACTATAGCCATTACATAAGAACCTCTATTAACTTCGAATTAGCGTCAATCTTTACCTGAGATAGAGCGAAAGTTTCACCTCTTCATTACTCGCGCATTTTCGATACATTAGCCCGATATATCGACGCAATCAACGCGACGGCTTTTTTTTTTCCAGCCGGGTCGCCCTATTTCCAGATTACACCAGTAATTTACCAGACCCTTCTCTCTCCTGCTCGTCTGGGCAAGCGGCGTAAAAGCTACTTACCGCGTTTATACTCCCGGCGCGTCGCCGCCGCAGACTGGAGCCTCTACGGACGTTAACACACGTATATAGATGTATATAGTAAAGTCGACGTTTCGTTTTTCTAGCCGCCATGTATGGAGAGAGGAGTATGAGAGATAAATAAAGAGGAGGACTTTTAATGGGTAATAAAGGAGGAGTGTGCGTAGGGTTCGACTTGAGAGATATTTACTTTATGAAAGAAATTAGCGGCCTGTGGGTGCAGCGCTTTTAAGGCCGTGTATAGGTGTGGGTGGTGATGGGCGAGTTTCCTGGGGATTTTTTATTATTGGTAAATTATAACGAGCAAAATGTGCGAATATTACGCTAGTAACTAAAAACACTGTGTACCGAGAGTAGACTCGAGCGACAGCATTAAAAGACGCGTTATATTCGCTAAAAGCCGTCCATTTTTACGAGCCTCCAAATTCGCCGCTCCTTTACGGTTGCGCCTCGACTCGTTATCGCCTACGTGTATATCCCTCGTAAATGCATCTCTCTCCGAGAGGTGGAAAGCTAAATTTTCGCAATTTTTCCATTTTGCCGGTTTATAATGTACACTCGAACCGATATTCCGCGAAACTGCCGAGTGTATTCATTAACGCAGCTTTCAGGCAATTCGTTTCACGTTCGATTTTACCAACAATATTCGAGGCAATTATCGCTCGCGAAGCCGCTTGTAAAGCGAAGCGGAATATTCCGAGCTTTCGCGCTGCAGCGCTCAATTATCGACGCGCGCGGCACGAGACCACTTATATTCCCCGAAAAGCACTTATTAGCGTATGCGTTAACGGACACTTTCTGAGTGCAGTACTACGTTGTTACAGTAAAGAGCAATTTTTACTTTACCGCATATGATTTTTTATTTTTCCGACGGAACGCAGCGAGTCAGGGCAAAGTGCAATTTTTTATGAATGTACAGTAAATTTTCACGCAAACATACTAAATTTTCTGCATAGGTTAAGCTTGTCTCCTCTGATTAGGATAAAGTATAGTAATTTCTAGTGATACATATCTCCCCGTGTGTCTTCAACGCAGTATAGAGCACTGTTTAACCCGGCAATTTTCCCCAATCAAAAGCACACCTTAATACCCGGTTCCATTCACACACTCGAAATTTACACTGCTCATCGCAGTAACCCATCAATCAGCCGAATATAAGCTGCAGTTCCACATCCGAGCTTCCAGAGACTCTATAACAAGTCGTCGTCGAGGGGATCTTAGCGGCGGCGCTCGACTACACATCACAGGCTTTTCCTCGTGTCTTTGAAGCGATCCGACACTGGCGCTCGCGACACATCAAATTACGCTTAATAATCCGGTGAAAAGCATCTGGGAGAGGCCGAAGGAAAGACAGGGTGAGTCTACTCCCCCTTTCATACACGTCGGCGTCAATTGCCGGCGCGTCTGTCGATCCCACGATTATACGCGCGTGCCCTCATCTTGTGCACCGCGAGAAAGAGAGCAATTATCACTCGGTCCACGCGGGTGTCTTGTGTTTCTGGGAAGGTTTTTTGAATTTTTCGAACGCACCCGGAGGTGTATTGACCCGTTCGATTCCGGCACACGTGCCTTATCGCGCGCGCGAGTGCGAGCGAAGCGACTCGACTCGAGAGAGAAAGAGAGAGAGAGAGATAGAGAGGAGGAGGCGCTGTTCTAAAATTATAACGCGTGCCGTTGAACCTTCTCTCTCTGTCTCTCTCTTTCGCACCGATTCTTCGGCCCCCAGCGAACTCTCTTTGTGTGCGCCTCGCTCTGTCTGTCTTTCTCTCTGTTTTTTTCGACTGTGCGGCTCTCGGTTCTTTTTTTTTTCCTTTCACGAGTCGTCGTTTCTCTTTTCTCTGTTTACGCTAATTACGCTGCGAAGCTGCAGTTTTGGCCAGTGATAAAGTGAAGTTATCGTCGAATTGTTTGGCTTCTTTTTGGAGAGAAGACGAAATTCGATGCAATTGTGATATTTTCAGTTTCGTTGAAACTTTGTAGAGACGCGTTAAAAAATGAAAACACATACAAACTGTATAGTCTAAAGAAAATTCGTCAAAATCAGTTATAGCATGATCGGCCGAAGCTGCAGAAGTCCAAATAACAAGGCAGTTTTAGCATTGGTCGCACATCGCTATATCTGGACTCAACGCGCGTTTTGTTATGAGGGAAATCGCAAAGTATCTATGCGCCACCTATGTTCACCTGCCCGAAACACGGAGAGTTTAAAGGACGTCGGAAGGACCGGTCAAGCAAAACTGCTTTGTTTTGATGATTGGTATCGCTCTATTGGTTATTACGCGTACGTAAATTAAAATTAAATTTATCTTCAATTGCTACTTTTTTATTTTCAGCAGCGCCTCAACCCCTATAAACTTTGACATTTGTTTGCAATCTAATAAAATTTAAATTGGTATAACTCGCAGTTTCTCCCGTGTAATATGTGTCCAAGAAAATTAATTTTATATTGCGCTGTTTGACAAAATACATATCTTTATCGCTTAAAATGATTCTCAAATAAAAGTGCTTCGGCACACCTGAAACTTTAGGCAAAAACAAATGATTTCATCGCGCAGCTTTTTTTAAAAAATATCGTGAATAGCACACATAAGCAACGTCCGTCGCGACAGAAACAATAACCATATCCGTTGGCGCATCACTTTCACACCAATAAATAAGGCACTCAGCTCTCTTCCTCGCCGTTATATACATACATAACACTGCACACGAGAGTGCGGTAAAGTTTATTAGAGCAATTTCCCGCCGCGCAAGAGGAGAGCAAGTTATGCCGCGCCGCCGCGAGGGTTTCCATAGCGATCGCGTCCATTATATCAGCTGCTTCGTAATTGCCGACTCGACGCCACAGCCACTGCTGCCGCTGCAGTCCTCTCGGATTATAATTGTTATTGCAGTTCCACCCCGACAATCCGTCCGTCCGTCCGTCCGAACAATTTGTTTTCCTTCAAATATCGCTATATTCCTTCAAAAACACTCCCTCGAGGATGATTGCGCGGAATTCAAACTCCGAGCGGTAGAACAAATGCGAAACTCGTTCCCGGCGCGTAAGCAAGAATAATCGAGAGTCAACGCGTTTACAAGTTCATCACCATCGTCGTCGTCTTCCCCCTTTACATACGATCGTTTTTAATCCCTAAGCGCAGCGATGTTCCATTGTGTCCCCGCGTATAAGCGCATAAAACTCTGCTACAACGCGATTATTGTTAAGGGCCCCCCCCCCCCCCGATCATCGTCGGAAAATAATAAAAACGATCCTAGCGGCACAATGGCTGCACTCGTAGAAACGGCAATTAAAGCGGATATGCGCCGAAAAATGTTTTCCCCGAAGCGCGATTTACACGGACGAGTGGCTTTACGAGTAGAGCGAGCGCATATATAAATGATCATCGGCTGCGAGCTATAACGACCGTCGGGAGGAGTTTTACGACGCCCTTCTCTCTTTGTCCGCGGATTTTTTATGCCCGGGCTCTCTTTCTCTCTCTCTCTCTTCCGGATGCGAAAAATGAAAAAAGGAGGAATGCAACGCGTAGGATTGATTTACAGTGTTCTCCAAAGCGGAATTAACATTCGTAAGGATGAGGACAATGAAGCGCGTTTTCGGATGGGTCGAAAAAGCGGACTTTTACGCTTTCACGCGTCGCGAGCACGTGGAGCAAGACGCGTGTCGGACGAATCGCGCAGCAAAAGCCGAAAATCTTGTAGTTTTAAACAAAGCGCAGCACTTGGAGCCTTTGTCTCGGGAGTATGAATCCCAGACGGAGTGAAAGATAGACATCGACGTTTATAGCCTTGACATTCGCCATTAACGTCCTCCTGTTGTTTTCGAAAATTATACACTGCAGCGTCCCATGTGCCCACGGAGTAATTACACAGCGAAGAATTTTTGTCGAAGGAAACAAAGCCGTCGTTATGCAACGAAGGAATAATCGAATTTTAGGTACGCTTCTATAGGTATACACGCGCAGGTAAATACGTCTTCGTACCTGCAGCCCATTAAGTAGTCCTCGAGCTTATTACCCTCGCTAACTGCAATGACATTAAAGTCTAATAGACCCTAATGATCCACATTACGTGCCATTTAAGGCTGTAATTGCTAAAACCAAGCGTCCATTTAAAAAAAAATGCAGCCTCACAGGAGAAGGAAAAATTCGCTCGCACCTTTCTAATTTTCGAAATTTGCTGCAACAATGACTCGTGTGTAACAATATAGGTGCATTATGCACGGTACAGGTAATCAGATTTACATGAATGTCGAACAAAGGACTTTCACGCGCATGATATACGCGCGCGGCTGAATTGCAATTCTATTACGACCATATGAAGTCATATTACCCGGTATTACAAGAGCCGAGGTATAGTTTACCCGTATTAGGTCATTGTGGAGGAATTAGAATCGAAACGCGAATGTTAAATTGGACAAGAATTATATTGCCCTATTTTGGCTACATTATACCCAAAACGTTTACTTGACAGCGAAATAACTTTTTCCAAACAAAGTTGTAGAAACGTTGTATAAGAACCTCCTTTTAAAATTTTAAGGTTAAGTATGTCTCAACTCAGTTCGTCTCAACGTTCACATCATGTTTCTTTTTGTAACAATAGTAATATTTACAATATAGAATATTATAAATACACAAATTATAATTTAATATGTATTATATTACATTTTTAATATTAGAATCAATTTTAGAAATCAAAAACAAATCGAAAAATTCTAAGGATACTTTTGACGCATGCGTACTACATGAGCCAATCATAGTGACGCATTCTTGGCTTCACTTCATTCGATCATGACTTTTTTATATAGGGATACGCTTTTGTAAAGTTTTATTAAACAACGTTGTGCAAACGCTGATACACGTTTTCAATACGTTTGCAAAACGTAATTTTTTCAAACAACGAATACAACGTTTCTACAACTTGTTTGGAAAACGTAATTTCTTTGTCAAGTTAACGTTTTGTGCTATTAAGGATAGAACTGCTCGGAAATTAAAATTGATCATAACAATAACTCCATGCCAAATCTTTGCAGATGTAATTTAAAAAACGCACCGTCCTCCCCCCAAGCGAACCTATTTCATGCAAATCCCTCTTCATTCAATCAATTTACGGGTCTTGCACTATAGGAAATAAAAAACGATACAATTATATTCTAATCGATTCGTCGTAGCCGCACACAAAGAGAAAGACACACATCAGGGAGGGATACAGAAGCAAAGCGGAATCTCATATATACGTATGCATACGCGCCGAAGGAGAAATCGTATTACAAATTAATATCCATAAAGAGCGCAAATTTATCGCCCGTTCAAATCGTCCACATGCAAATCTTGAAAGCGCCGCCGCCAACAGCACTCCTTAGCCTCTCGCTTACACACATAAAGACTACGTTCTATTCTCGGAAAGCGGGATTTTTCTCAACGTGTTCTTCCCCCCTCGACCTTCTGCGTATTAGATGCACAGCAGCTCGAACTTTTCCTCGTGAAATATTTTCCAATGATCCATCCCTTCGACGCTTACGTAGTATATCCAATATCCTCCTTTCTCTCTTACGCACAGCCGATTGCGCCAACTGTAACTCAGCAAGATCTATCTCCTTCGCTCGCGATTTTCCCGCGAAAAAGGGTCGCACGTGCGCACGAGCCTGACATCACCGCACTTTCTTCCAGACTTACGTGTCTACCTACAAGCGGTACAAATAGCTGGGACACACCTTTTTTGCCGGAAAACATGCACACACACACACACACACACATAGAGAGAGAGAGAGAACGTGTAAGCGAAGCCCGTGCGATGCAGATTATAGTCGCGTTTTATCTCGTGGAAATCTATATTGTGCGCTCGGCTGCGCCGATTATGGGGAACGATTTTTCAGGGGGTTGCAGAGCGCGCCCGGTGAAAGTCGAGCTTTATGGGCCGTGCGCGCACGGATTTTTCCACTCGAGGTGGTTCTCCATACTATATGTACAAGACGACGTTATGTAAGTCGTTTAATGTTTTAGCTGCCGCTGCTGTTTCTCGATGTTTATACGTGATGTGCTGCAGGGTATATATAGGGGGTCGAATTTTTGGTTTTCCGTTTTACGAGCGGATGTCTTCCGTTTGGAAAATTTTAATTAACGGCATACGAGATATCGCCTGGCCGCTAAGTGCTATTGTGAACTTTGATTTAGAAGCCGAGAAGGGAAAGCTACTCGCCGCGGAGATCGTAAATCTCGCAATAATAGCCGTTATTTGCTAAACCCAATCCTCGTAATGATCTGGGAGTTATTAAATTACACTATACGTGTGGGTATACACTATTATCCAAACAACGCATTCCTGTGCTTTGATATCCTCGTTTCCAGCGATATATCGATTCCAAAGTCAATCGTACACGGCGAATGTCATTTCCATCGGTATCATCAATCTCCTCCTCCTCCTCTCTCTCTCTCTGGTATATGAATCAGCCCATTATTTAAAATCCATTACGCGGATTTAGCGATTATTTCAGAAAAACAATACGTGCACGAGAAGCTCTCGATCTTTTCCATGCAAATCGGCCGATTGCGCCGCTCGCGTTCGAAATACATCATACCACCTCCTCCGCGTCGCTCGACTCTTATTCGTGGGATTTTCATTATGCGCGAGTACGAACGTCTGGGTTATTAATAGCATAGGCGCGACAATGTGTGCTGATGGAGGAGGAAGAGTTTTCCGAGGCGCTGATTCAGAGGCGCTAAATCTTGAGTGAGTATGTCTTATTGATTGTAAATTGGCGAGGATCGAGAGGCTTGTTTACTCGCAGAGGATGTGCGCCGGAGTAAAAATTGTTCAAAGCGCGGATTATGCTAATTAGAAGCCTTGAACTGAATCGGTTTTTAACGCACCGAGATATACTCTGTATAGAAGAGGTGTCAGGTGTGCTAAACGATGCTCACTGAAAAACAGTAAAAACTCGCGCAGAGAAGCGTTTTTATCAATCAAAGTCCCGAAATATACGAAATTGATATTCTCACGCGCTTTTTCCAAAACAGCACTTCATCGTAAGCTATTATACACTTATATAGAAGAGCCATTCCATACACCATCGTACAAGATGAATAGCCGTAGTTCTCTCGGGTTACACGAAATTACAATATGAATCGTCCGCCCACATGGCATTCGAGTCTTTTCATTTTCTACACTTTTCTGACTTTTTTTCACACATATACGAGGTCCGTTAAATCAAGCCAGAAGATAATGTGTTCTTCGCTCTTCTGACAAGTTTATACTCGGAGTGAATTGATTAAGCGTCTTTGTATATATGCTTGAATGGATAGTAGCTGCTGTTGTATCAGATGATTTTAGTATGAATGGAGAAGTAATTTTTGTCCGTTGCGCGGAGGTGTATTTTTACCCCGACGGTAATTAACATCGCCTGGAGGCGCAATAAAAATTCATACGCGCTTGGCAACAAAATAACTGCTATATTCGTAATTTGAACGCCTTGAAGCTTCAATCAAGACCGACGCGGTGTATTATGGCTCGGAAATAAAAATCGCGATGAAATTTTCCATTCTTGCTCGCCCTGAAAAACGTAACGTTTCAGTGCTCTCTTACGCGAGAATTTTAATAAATCACTGGGGAATTACATAAAGCTGTAATACACACAACGGTATTATTAATAACTTTCCTCGTTGACACTCGTACACATAAAAAACAAAAACAGTCTGCATCATCATCTCGCCGAACAATAGCCCAGAATCAGCAGACATTTTTCGCAATTTCAAGAGACATCAGCCATCAGCAGGAAAACAAAAAACAACTTCACTCTAAGAAAAAAGCAGCAACCAGAGCCGTACAATAAATTGATTCATTATCACGATCGAAGCTGTACATATCCTTGCGCGCGAGTGCGCATCGCCTTGACACAGTCCCCGCAGGTAAACCTATAAATATTAAAGCCAAGAAAGAACAGCCTGAGGCACACACACACACACACACATCGGCGTATAAGTTCTTTCTCTTTTCGGCTGCACGTGCGTTTCTCCCACTTTTTCAGCGTCGCTGCAATTTATCGAATCAAGCGCGGAGGCGTCTCCGGGCTAAAAATAGAGAGAGCGAAGAAGCTTCAATCGAGAGCAACGAGCGGTTTTTTCTCATCCAAAAGCCAAGAGAGAGAGAGAGAGATGGAGAGCCGTAAACGGCGTAAGTATAAGCCGTGTCGCGACGAGCGAGAGCAATCACGAAATGGAACGCGACGGACTCGACCTTCGAACTTCTGGAGGCCCGGTTTATTGCCGCCAACGTAAATATTTAGTCTTTCTCGCTCTGCGCTGCTGCTTTTTTTCGAGAGACGGGACTATACGCTCGGGAGAGAGGCGATTAATTTTAAATTTATACGTGTGTGTGTGTGGTTAGAAAAACAGGGAGTAATTTTGGTCGGCTGCGTGGGAGCGAGTTTCGAGTGTAAGCTTCGCGAAAAACTTTTTTAGTTTTTAACAGCGGCACGTGAAATTCATCCCGAGAGAGTCGAGCTCGTGACAATGAAAACGTCGTTTTTCATCTACGCTCGATCAATCGTCCATCGTTACTTCACGTGCATCTCTCGTTAATCGAATGAAAACTCGAACGAAAATCATCTCCGCATACCGGATTCAACCAGCTCCGGCGCACAATAGCTGGCCAGAGTTACGCAGCGTATCGTAAAAGCGAGTTCGAGGCTCGAAAAAGGGCGCGGCGGCGGCTGCGACTTATCGGCACCCACACACTCGACTCGGCTCTGTATATAGAGCTGGAGTGGCCAGGTGTTTCGGATTATACCGGCCAGACGGCGACGATCAGCTGCTGTTGGCGGGATCGATTTTGATGCGCGTATTTTGAGGCTTCGCTATATGGGTGTGTATAGGCGATGCTCTGTAAGAGAGGATGGATTATTGAGACGTGCGGATTTTAATTAGAGGGTGGGCTCGCGCTCTGGAGGTATCAATTGATTAGTCAATCGATTGCAATAAAACCAGGAGTCATCGACCTTGTTTATGTAATTATCTATCATTTACCAATGTTTCAAGTTATTCTAACAATATTTCGCCCAGTAAATTAATTGTTCGTCCCATCTGCTATTTGTCTAAATATGAATTCTTAATTGACTTCATTGGGACCCTCTTAATCTATTTTTGACGATCTGTGCATTCAGTAATCGCATCCTTATCAAATTATCCCAATCACTAACATACATGCAGCCTACAACAAAAAGAAAAATGTATATAAATCATCAGCCAATAAAATCAAGCTCATCCAATTCTCCGATGCTATCTGAAAAACACAATACACGACTCCATCAATTACCCTACACCACAGCACATCGTCCTATCTTCCCACGACTATCGGACGACGCACAGTACATGGGGAAAAAGTTCAACCGTCAACATCGAAACGACAGCATCCCCTATATACACGTGCTCGCGTAACTGAAAATATGCTTTCCGCATAGGTGGACCTCGCTATCAGATAACAACTCGCCGCGTCTCTACTCTCCATAGCTCGTAAATATCCAGCCTCTGACACTAATAATGGCAAATAGCCGGGGCGAACTTTCGTCCGGCTATATCTGTGATATGGGGCAATTAAAGCACGCGCGCATATAGGAGATTGGCAAGTATCGTCGGCCAATTAAGACACTATCGGCCCGAGGGAATCGGCCCACGCGCCGGCGGAAGGAAGAAGGGAGCGATTTTCTACGTTAGGGGAGGAATCCGTGCAGTTCCTATCTTTTATTGCCTATATATACGAGGGCCGTTCGCAAGAGAAAGAGATCGTACTGTATGCGCTATATGGGGTGGAAGAGAAAGAGAGAGAGACTGATGCAGACGCATAAACATTTTTATGTTTCAATTTATGCGCGCTGTACGTTATATCGCGTATATTTATCGTATATAATGTATACCTGGAATTTTATTGGCCCTGAGATCGATATCGGCCAATTATGCGCGGACACGTGGTCGCGTAAAGTTTTATTTGTCGCGGTGGTGCATTAGCTGATTTGATTGGCTTTTTATAGAACGTATATTCGACAAATTATTACAGTGCGGAGGGGTTCCGAGTACACACCGCTCAGCAGGCATTGGTCGAGCTCGAAGCTCGTCGCGATTCGCTTTGGCTCGGCGCCAATCGAAAAATCCTTTCCGTCTGTCTCTCGCCGCACAGCTGCTGTTTTTTTTTTGCGAAAGCGTCGTTTGTCAACTCTTCCCGGGAAGGAGTAATCCTCTGCGTGTATACTGAAAAGATCGTTAATTAAAAATTGTAAAAGAAAAAATTTACGAGCTACGTACACCAACTCACCTTCGGAAAATCACAGCAAAGATCATCATCGTGGATTACGCCACAGACAATCGAACGAAGTTGCGAGATGGAGAGAAGGAGAGAAAAATCGCCGCGAGTGCGCTAAAAAAGGGTCAGTGAGTCAGGGTCACACATGCACACACGACGATTTTCCATCTCGCATCATCTCTCTGCGCGCAGATAAAAATGACCGCGAGGACAATTAAGCGGCCGTTAAGCTCCCGAGTGTCATAAATGCTAATCTCGCGTGTGTATGTCCGTTTGCGCAAGTTTTTACCTGGAAAAAGCAAGCCGCGAGGGCGTGTGAACGTAATCTCTCTCGCTCGAGAGAGTGTAATCCTCTTAGCTTCGGTTTTTTCCTCCCAGCGCACCGCACGACTCGATGATGGATGATTTACGAGCGGCTCTAAATTTCGGCGCGCCCTCTTTTTCTGATGCTTGTATGCGCGCGCGTGTGCGTGCGTGTGTGTGTGTACTCTAGAACTCAAGACCGATTGGTCTTCATAAAGGCGAAATTTCGCGAGGATTTTTTAAAGCACAGAACATTTTATGGTATACACGCTGGGAGACGGTGAAAAAAGAGACGTAGGCGTGTCTTTCCTTTCAACTGCTGCTGCTGCTGCTGCTGTTGCACACAATTTGTCTCTCGCGCGCTTTTTTTTCGACAGCCGCCTTTGTTTCGACGCTCGCTTAATTATGTACGGAGCTTTTTCGAATGATTATCGGCCTATAAAGAAGCTTCTTTATGGCTGGGGGGATAATTTATATTTATTTTCTCGGCAGTGCGTGTGTGTGAAACTCTAGAAGGGATAATATACGAGAGAAAGAAAGAGAGAGAGAGAGAGAGAGAGAGTTGGACGATTAAACGGTCGAAATTCTCGAGACCAATTGGTTATAAACGCGCGCGTGTCAGAAGCGCGATGCGTTTTGTGCGGGAGAGGACGCGCACACGTCTTTTACAATTAGAGCGACGCGTCTGCTGTAATGACGCGGACTTACTTGCAGCTGTACGTGGTTGAAAATTTAGGAAATTTTTTTTAAAAATTATACATTTCATACATAATGTCGTATGTCCGGGGTCATTTTAAATCAGATAATTAGAATTTTCTTATTCTTCGAAACGCAAATTCATTGTTCCGAAGCTGGGATAAAGATGCATATAAATTGCGAACACGCATGCATACATCCGTACGGATATTTTCCAAAAACACTATCTTTCGACTCAAATTGCATCAGAACACACTTCCTACATGATTTAACACAAAACGCTTCTTTAAGAAGGAAGCAACATTTTCTAAGAGTAGTGTTTATTGCTGACCTACCACTAATAAGTGTCAAAGTATTGTAAAGGCAAAATTTTTTCGTCACAAACAGCCACCTATATACATCGGCAGAACCAGCGGGCATCTCTCCACGAAATCTCCTCGCTTAAGAAACGCTTTCGTCAACCGTAACAAAAATTCGCAGCTGACCCAGAACGACTCTCGCCGTCATAATGCATACGCGCATAAATAACGCGTTCGCGCAGCTCTTGAAAAACATCCACGACTGCAGCGTGATCTACTTCATGCAACGATTACACACGGCTACTTCGTTCTCGAGAGTATATTTTTTTCGACTTCTCTCCTTGACAGTATACACACACGTCGTTCGACGCTCGTGTCTCGATTAAAACTTCCGAAGCTCGCGCCGTTGCGAAAAAAGCTTCAATGACAATAGGACTATGCCAAATCAGTACACAGAGCTTCGTTGAGCTTACAATAAGCTTACATCCCGCGTTGGCCTCTCTGGCTCGTCGTTATTGGCCGACTCGAGTCCGACGGCCGTATTGAGATTGGTTCCGAGAAACCGGCTCTCGGAGCTCTGCCAACGAGAGCTACTCCGCTAATTGGTCGGCGACGATGGACTTGCGTAATTTTTGTTTATCGGCTGCGTGTATTTAAAGTAAATCCTTCATCGCGGAGAGGGAGGTTTCTTTCCCCGAACTTCATCATCATCCCGCGAGTTACAAGCCAACCCTCGATTTGTAACTCCGGAGCTCGCTTTGTCATTCAAATCAGTTCGTTCATGGCTTCGCCCCGAAAATTAATGCTAATCGTTCACGCTCACCTCCGAGATAACAAATGGTTCAATCTCTCGAGGAACAGTTTCACTCTAATACTCTCCACTCTACTCCCGATCCGAACGAAAAAAAAAAAGAAAACGGCCCGTTTCGACTCCATCCGCTAAAGTGGCCTTTCAAACTGATTGAAAAAAAAAAGGTACAGGGACCGATCTCCATAACAATGAAAAAAAAATCATCTCCTCTCTCTCTCTCTCGAAATGAGGTGCAGAGGGTATACGCGCACAATTTTCGAAATGCATTCATAAAGAGCAATAGTCCCTCGCGTTCGTTGACCTCTTTAAAAGGATGTAGCTGCGGGCGAGCTAACCCCATTCGAGAGACAGCTGGTCGCGTGCTGCTGACCCCCGTGGCGATGCGGGGCCCTTACCGACTTATGGCCCATTATAAGCCTCGCGTGTATTATAATACGTGCGCGCCGACCCTCCCAGAGACAGAGCTGATTACAGCGTTATAGGTGAATGTAACAAAAAAAAAAAAAAAAAAAAAAAACAGCCATATAGGGGTTGTCGTCGACTTTTTTTCCAGGTTTGTTCCTTTTTTTACCAGAAGCCGACAGGGATACGTACTTAGTCCCCCGCGGATATTACACACGCACGACGCTCGATAAAACAATTTTCGAGCCGGGGATGAATACACACTATAAAAATGAGCATCACAAAGGACATATCCACTCGAGAGTACAAAACAGACACACACACAAAAGGGAATATAAAAGTGCACACACAGCTCTCGCGTCATTAATATACATTAATTTCAAGTTCCACGTTAAACGCGCGCGAGCCCACGTGGCGGAAGTGTAGCGAGGAATTTTAATGCCTCGATATCCCGCGAGCACGCTTCATAAATTTCAGTTAGAAGGAACACGTCGACGACGTATAGGGAGAGAGAGAGAGAGAGAGATTGCTGCAGGAGCCCCTTGTAGAACACGCGTGTGTAAGAGCGGGGGCGAGAGTTACTTTAACCCCCGAAAATCGTCGTAAAATATCACTTTTCCGCGGAGAAAAGCCCTCGACGATGCGGCGGCTTTGTCGCTGTGTAATTGATTGGTTCCTCGATTTATATTCAAAATCGCGCAGAGAAAGAGACTGTATCTCTGCGAATGTATAAATTCATTCGGGGATCGCGGGTAGATACGCTCCAACTAGTCGCGCGTGAAAATATTGCTTTTTTTTTATATTCATCTCGAAATTTCCATACAGCAGAGAAACCTTGAGCTCCTAGAGCCGCTCGACGCATAGCGACACGTTCGAGTATATGCACGAGCCGCGGCGCATCGTTGCATTAGATCGATCCACCGGATCGATAAGAGCAATTGTCATTCCGAGCGATGGATCTCCTCAGCTCTCGCGGCTGTAATATCATCGTCGGCCACATACGCGACCGGAATACGAATACATCGCTGCATATAATTCTCGCACACGTAATATATACGTGACCCGCAGCAGCACCGCCGGGGATTTCTTCTTCGAGCGTTTCCTTTTAATTGTGATATATATATTCCCTTTGAAAGCTGTAACGTCGATGGGAGTTGAGTAAATTTTAATTTTACGATTACAACGGTGAAAGTCTGCAGGAGGATAAGTTTTTAATTCGTATGCAGATTCGTATATACGTTTCTCCTTCCGAGAAGCAGCGGCGAGTGCGCTTGGACTGCAGATAAGACCTCGCGGTTTTACCCAGAATATAAAAGGCCGTGTATATGTATGCGTGACCTAAAAAATCTCGCCGTTGCGAAATGAGCTATTTTCCAGGAATGATGTTCGCCGCGAGCCGATTACGATTACTGTTTATTCTTTATCGGCTAATCCTAAATACAAACTTGATTATAGAAGCTTTGTATATTCGATCGGTAGGCGTCGATTACGATTTTTTTGCAGCTTGGCGCTTCAAAATACAAAAATATACAACGCATCAGCTCATTTATCTCTTATTATCGGAAATGAAAAATCCGCACCGACGATATACCAAACTCGTAACGACGAACGAAGTCATCTTCTCGATCCGTCGAATTCGAGACGCGGACGATCGCCGATAACACCTCTCTATACGTATATTGTATAAAATACAAACTCACCCTATTGAAAGAGAGACCGACCGGCTGACGTCGCGGAGTACGTGCTCGCGTGCACACGCGCGGCGCATCTGCAGCGGCTGGTCGGCTATATATAGGTATACATGCAAACGGGAAAGTTCGCGGGGCGTGACTCGCGTTGCGAGTGCTCTCCCGTTAACGAAGTTAGAGCGAATATGAAAGAGGAGGACGGATTAACGCGCGAAAAGCCTTTTTTGCTTGTTTTGGAAAGAGCTTTGTAATAATGAAGTTTTTAGAGTTGCAGAGTAGTGAAAATTAACGTGTTGGGAGTGTGTTTTGAGGCATTTTTAGCCGAGTTAAATTCTTTTTGTATTCCCTCTCGTAGAAGCAATTTGGCTTTAATTATGGCGATGCATTTTTTTTAATACTACGATTTTCAAATTTTCAAACGGAGACAAATTAAACAGCAAAAATTACCAAAAGGAACAGTAATTTCTGACATTTGAAATAGTAAATTAAGGACAGACCTTTAGATAGTAGAACTTACTGTTAATAAGTAAAATTTATTTTGAAATGGAGCAAAGATTTCTTTCTCTTTTCTGGTGGATTCTAACCTGATGAATCTGGGCCCGGAATTTGAAGCTTAACCCTTTCCCGCTGAAGTTGCTGGTTTTAGATTATTTCAAGAGTGCTCAACACCTCGAGTGACTAACGGAGAAAATGTTTTTTGTTTATTATAATTAATTAACTGACTTTGTCACCGCAAATCGCGTTTCAGCACTTGAAATAAGTATTGAGGAATGTTTGAGAAAATCAGGCAATTAAGATTATATAATAACAACGTATTTCGTCGAAAAAAGTCGAATCGTAGTTTGCAAAATGGCCACTGCTTCTTAAAATTTGTCCTACGAAATAAAATGTTAATTGAAACTTTTATCGAAGAGACTTAATTTTGTAATATTCTCTGATACCTAAGTACTACACATGCTGAAACTCACTAACAATTTTTGACTGTTAAGCTTGTTTAAATCATTAATGATTGTTGAAGTGTAAAGTGGCTCTCGTGGTCGGGAACCAGGATTTGATAGAGGGAAAAGGGCGGTTAAATACTCTGTTGGTTGTTATTTAAAATTATTTATTCATGGCTTAAAGATAATAGCTACTTTATTCCCTGAAAAGTGGGACTAAAGTAGCTTTTTATTCCCTCAAATATTTTTTGTCTCGCATTGGCGGTAATAAAGTAACTTTATTTCCTCATTTAGTCCCTTGTTGCATACTGTACTATTATGGAATACTATACTCTTTGAGAAATGTTAATAGTTTTCACCAGTGAGATGTATTTCAGAATGGTAAAAATTGATATCTCACTAAATTTTACTCTAAAAAAAAACATCTGCGAGTCTGTCCTCACTTTAATATTTGAAATAGTAATGTTTACAATCTAATTTTTCCCAGTGCACTTGTCTCGACAAAACCAATTCGAAATAATCTCAGTCATGCGCCCAAAAAAGCGCCTATTTTTTATCCTTCGATATATTTCCCCCCGCAATACTCCATTCATATTAGACTGTTCCCGATAAGCAAATCGCCTGATAAATCGGTTCGATCGCTCGGCTTCAGCGGCACAAACGACGCGGGAAATTGCCGGGCCCTGTCCCTGAAAAATGCCCCTCGTTTCGCGTCCGCACACAGTCGACCACTCAATTGAATCAAGAAACATACAGAGCGAGATAAGAGAAAGCTCCATCCAAAAAAAAAAAAGAAAGATCGGCAACAACCCAGACATACATCATCCGCAATCTGGCATCAGAAACGGACAGGCCGGGAGATGATCTGATTTCCTCCGCCGCGCAATGCATCACTCCAGAGGCAATATAATACACAGACAGCGACGAAGAAGAAAAAGTGAGCAAAAGTTCGCGCGAGCGGAGCCACAGCAAAAAAAAAGAAGGAGTTTTCGCAGACGGAAATCGGGAGCAAGACAAAGCTATACAGAGGGTCTTGGGGTGGCACGCTTCGGCGACTTTCGCCCCCGGCGGCTGGTGCAAAGCTCTCCCGGCAATTTAGGAGTACACACATACACAGGGTGGTAGAGGGGACCGAAGGGTATTGATTTTCGCCCTCGGAACGTGCACAAGCGGGGAAAAACGAGCGCAGCGCTGCAGACCCAGAGACAGAGCGACACGCGTGCACTGTGTATGCAGAGGTGCGTATGCAAAGAGGGTGGTAGCCATGGTTACCGGACACGCACTGCACGTCTGTGCACCTTTTGTACCTACTTCCTGTAAGTTTACGCGCAGCTTTTTCGAAAAAAAAAATCGTCAAACTACTCGGCTAATCGAAAAACAGCTTCCACCCCCGCGGACAAACTTTTAATACGTATAATATACGATTATGCGGGAGAGTATTCATTCCGAGGGTGTAAGCATTTGCTCACTTTGCCGAGAACTAGAGAGAGAGAGAGAGAGAGAGAGAGAATTGCATTACGAGGATTACCCCGTATACCGATGCAGTACAGTGTCCCCCGCGCATCGCTTGATTTATTTTCCGCCCTCGTGATGTACACTTTTCAGAAGCCGAAGCGAAGCCGCTAAGTGAAACGTTATCGCTCCGTCACCCTTACGCGCTCTAGGTATAGCCCGAGCGTTTTGGCAAATATAGAGATTGATACTATACTACGTAGCGTTAATTTTTATAGTAGGATTTATGGCCAGCGGATGCTTTTAATTTGATTAAAAGCGCGTATACGACCGGGGGTTGTGCGCCTATACGTATGAATGACTTACTTCGGGCGCTAATGAGAATCGTGTTTGCACAACTGCGCCGGCTAGGGGTGGGTAATCGTCCTTAAACGCCTCTCGGTTTTTCGGGATTAGACGCGGTGCCACGGTCTAATAAATGAATTTCGAAATTTCACATCGTAGACGTATATCAAATATTTCTTCGAGCAGAAACTTTGTACTATGCACGTGTCCAAAAAAAAAAAAAAAGAAATAGCGAGCGCAAGTCGTAAGGAAGCCGGGAAGAAGTGCGCGACACATGTATACCCTTTTATGTCTTTCCTTCCTCTATATCTCCGAAGCTTCTTACTCGCAGCGCCGGAATGAATTCTCTATCCGAGAGATTTTTCGGAGGGCCGGCAGCGACTTTTTTTCTCATCTCTTCTCTGCGTGGGTGGAAACACAATAGGAGAGCTGTGTAGCCGGCAGCGGAAAACATAAAACGCGCGCGCGCTCGACCTCGGAATAATTTACGATTCGCGGTTAAAAGTCAAGGATTTCTCCGATCCTCGCGTTCCTCCTTCTTTTTTTTTTATTCCGCGAGAGAGAGAGAGAGAGCCGACTCGTATATTTTTCAGGTCAGAGCTGCCCGCACATGTATACGCGTGGTAATGATGCGTTAAGCGGGATGAATGTTTCGTAAGGAGGGACTGAGATATTATGGTGTGTTTTTTTTAATTCCGGTTTATACTTGTGTAATTTAATTACGATGCGAGGATTACAACCGAATTTATTTTTGCGAGTAAGATACGCAAAGTGGAGAACGTTTTTTATGATATTCCGAGAGATTTAGAGTGGAGTTAATTAAGCTAATCTCGTCGAGTGTCGCGAAAAAAAAAAATATTCTAATAAAAATACGGCGCCTGTGGAATATATATATATATATATATATTCGCGAGATGAACGACGCCGATAGGGCAGATCGCGTGTGCGGGTGTATAATAGTCTCTTTCTCTCTCTCTCTCTCTCTCTCTCTCGCGCCAAATTTTCGATGTGAGAGCCGCGACACGCACTTTCGGATTAAATTTCCGATGTGAAAGCCGCTGACTCCGTGGCGCAGCTCACGGGCGTGTATAAAGTACGGTTCATTGAATTTGTCAGAGCTGTTTGACGCGGCTGATTCGAGGAGATGTATACGATAAGGATCTGTAATTTGGAGAGATTGCAGGGATTTGTGTTGTTTGTTACTTTTAATCTATGGTAGTGTTATTGTGTGGAGAGAATTTTAATTAGTGATAATTATACAGTCGGGTTAGTGTGAAGTGCCTGAATTAAGTCGACGTTTATCTAAGCTATGCTCGATTATTACGGTTATCTTTTGACCTAATTATACATTTTTCGATCGTGAGTCACGCAATTTTTTTAATGACGTATTCTATGATCCGAGAGCTTAAATCATTCGGGCCATCCTTCAAACAATGTTGCGTTTATCTGCTCGAATTCTTCGCTCATTTCTCTGAGTCATATACAAATCCGGACATGTATCGCACTCTTGTATTTGAGTGTATCCCTAATTGCGATTCGTCAAATCAAGTGTGCTAACAGTCGATAACGTGCGGATTGAAATGAAAAAACTACTGCCGGTTCATTGACACCTATTGTTTTCTCCAAATTCGCATTTATCATTTCTATATAATTTCTATATAATCTAAGTCAGTTTATTTGTAAAATACAAAACTTGACCTCTATTGCATCTATACGTATATCGGAAAATCAGCTATTATACAGTTATTGCAATTTCAGATATGTATATACGTTGTTAGGAATTCTATTTTTAAATATAATAAAACTAAATTATTTATACCAAAAGTACTTGTCATGTGAACAAACCTATGGTTCACATTTGAAACTATAAGGTACCGTATGACCGGGTTAAGTGGATACTGATTTTTAAGTAAATTAACTAATTGTAAGGCATAAAGATGATCTAATAAGACCATTTCAGATCATTATTTACGGAAATGTAGCTTGAGCGATGCAAGCAGCAGGCCAGTTTTAGCATTGCTGGTATGGGAAATCAAAAAGTGCCTATGCGCCACCTATATCCTGCTGCTTTGTTTCGGTAATTCGTATCACTCTCATAGTACGTACGTATGCATTCATTAGAATTAACGTTTCGAATTTGCTAAGACCTTTAGACTTAGCCAACTGTTTTAACGGTTGATCGATCAGCTAGCTAAAATTAAAAAAAAAATTTGAGGTTAGGAGATTAGGATAATCATCAGCTAATTCAGTTCGATTTTATTAATACCTAATTTGATTTTTACATCTAATACTGGCCACCTCTACAATTTTTACAAAGTTTATGTTATTACACATGCATTGCAGTTAATTTTACTTGAGCGGATCCAAGTTATCAATTTATTTTCCCGTCAAATTATGCTATATCTGAGTAAACAAATTAATAGATATCGCTTATATTAGCACGACAATATAGTGCAAAATGTCTTGTCTAACAAAACTAAACTCAAAATATATACTCATTGGAACATTCATTTAGAATTCGATTACATGAGATAAAAATTTCACATTTTGCTTGGCATTTTTCACAAAACTGACAATTTTTCTACTACGAAGCAATTCCTCTACAGCAGAACTCAAAAAAGCTCTACGACCTTCCCTTCGAGCAACTTCAAAATCTAATTCAAGCTATAACACACCCGAAAAAAATGACAAACACGCGTCTCTCAATCTCATCCTCGCGCACGTGTAAGTATAACATCACCTCTACACAGGCAAAGATCGATCGAAGAAGACGCCTCGGATGATTAAAGCAACGTCGACTATGGCACGCGAGGGATGTAGGACACCGCGAGAAGCGCCAGCGCCTCTGAGAAGCCACTCGACTGACCTGCCAACCGGATCGCATTCTGCGAACGCTATATAAATTTCAAGATGCGCTGGCTGCAAGGGCTGATGCGCACAAGTATAATATACCATATAAATATTCCTACCGAGAATCGGCCGATCGCTAATCGATCCGCCTAATTATAAGCCGCGAGGAGACGTATGCCAGAGCTTCGAATACAATGAATCATGAATTGTAAATAGACGAGAGAGAGAGAGAGAGAGAGAGAGAGAGAGAGAGAGAGAGAGAGAGAGAGAAATAGGTGCGCACGTGTGTGCATTGTTATTGCGGGGATGCAGAGGACTGATTTACACACGATCGGTTCACGGTCTTCTTTGAACTTCTTTCGAAAAAGCTACTCGTTGCTCAATACTAAATGACTTTGGAGAGCTGATGTGTGCCAAAGTTTTACAAGGAATTGGTTAATGGATTGTTATATCGATGTGCGGATAGACTCTCCATTAAGTGATAGCCTATCATCATGGCTTAGAAAAAGACACGTGCGATAAATTGACCGGTAAAAACAAAGCAAATTTTCTAATCTTATCGCTATATACTGCTAGCGCTGGTAAACAGACCAAAGTTTGAGACACTATATGCGGGTGTAAAACGCAGACTTGAAAGCTCTATCAATAATAGTCAGATAACTATTGTTCAACAGCTGATGCTCATGTACGATTTTATCAATTAAATGCATGTAGCTATTTTTACAAGGCCGCCTCTCGCCATAAGTTTTCGAGACTCACAGCTATTTCGATTTAATGCTAACCATCGAATGCACGCGAATTTTTTAGGACCAGCGAACGATGTGGCGCGCGACGAATAAAAGGAAATTTAAATACGCAGCGTTTCGAATCGACGTCGAACCCATTCCATAGTAATACTCGATAAACATGAATGCATGACGCAGGAAACTTACGTCAAAGCTCGAAAAAAGGGCCAACAATACAGTGTTCCTTGACGACGCATCCCCGCGAATTAATTCCATGTACTATCCGGGCGATTTGTTGTTTTCGCGATATTTTTCAAACGATCCCGAATAAAACGTCTCTTTCACATCTCGCAAAAATTATAGAGTTTAGTCTCGCTTCCTTCGTCGCTCTCACATGTCTGGCAATTCTACGGTCCATATGCACACGGAACTTTCGAGCGCACCTGGCGTCAATATATAGGTATATACCGGCCGAGTGTTTATTAATAAATTTTTAGATTTGAAAGCGGAGTCGCGCCGCTTGTTTTGGGAGATGAGCTCGTTACGCGAGCGACACTTGGCAGAGTCAACAATGTGTGCGCGGAGATATTAATTTTTGTGATTCAACGCTTTGCACGACGTTTGGCGGGAAGATGTGACATTTATGATACGTCTCTGTGTTACGCGATTTCTCCGAAGCGTTTGAACAAGTATAAGCGAAGGTGATCTGGATGCTTGTTTGTATACGATTATTCTCGGTATAATGAGCGATAGACAGACGTCAAAACTAGCCTTTCAGACGCATCGGAAGCTGAATTACCGATTTCAATTGATCGGAAAGCCTTGAACTTTATGGCAAAAATACAGCTGCACGCGTGAACCCGCTTCGCACGCTATCGATTCGCCGATATCCATCTGGAAATTAGCGAAGCCTCGGGCACGTGTCGAATTTCATTATTATCCGTCCGCCCACGTTCTCTACTCTCGCTTATAGTGGCATGTAGGATCGGATAACGGTGCCGAGCCTCTGGGCATCGCGCGCTCGAGCGAGGTTTCACCTAAGCGAAAGATATATTGAGATCTTTTTTGTTGTTTTTGTATTGCAAAAATTTAATTTTTCCTATCGACTCTGCGAGGACAGCTGATAAAAGGTTGACTCTGGGACTCCCCGTCCCGATTGATGTTTGAATATGTCGGCTGTAGATCTTGTCGATTGCGAAGCTTTTATAATAAATATGTCGCGGAGATAGCGGTTTGTTTGTAATTCCGGTTGTGTACGAAGTTTACTCTTGGAAGATTCGTCGAGATAAAGTTTGATCCTCTACACGTGTTGAAGTATATTCTATGCTATAGAGATATGATGTGGAGAATCTTTATCGTTTTAATTTATCGACTTCGACTCGTATACTGCAAACTCCACAATTGGTCTAAAAAAGCCCACTTTACGCCTTCGGTACATAATACACAGTTTCTTCGTTAAAATTAGTCATTTTAACAATGATATGCTAGACAATATTATTCTAGGCTAGATAAATCTTTCCAACCGTCTGCTACTACGCGTTATCGAGTAAAAAAGCGTTTCCTGAATGAATCTGCATATGACTCAAGTTTTTTTTATTGCTCAAACATGTGCACGAGCATGAAAGCAAAAAAAAGAAGTCTCTACGTAGCTGATGACAAATCCTCAAAACTTGCATTGTTTTGCTCCTGAATTTCGCACGCGTGTCTTCCGCTGACGATTTTGTTGATTTTTTTACGCTACACTCGAACTTTGTTTACTATAATGAATGCGTACGAGCGAGTCACAAATCATTCAAGAAAAACGCTGTTGATGACTGCGAGGTGTCAAATTAATAACAAAATTATATTTCATCGTACAAAAGAAATTTTACAATTTTTAAATCTTGTAATAATCAAAAGCTTTCTTCTTAAAAAAAAATAGTCAAGAGAATAATAACTTAGGTAAGAAAATTCAAAAAACATCGTTTGTTTACTTGTTCAACCGCTGCACTTCGACGCATCAGAGTATACATTGATGAAGAGAATGATTATCGCTGATTAAATTTTTCTTCTCGCAAGAGTCTTAAATAACATTGTATCGTAACGCACAGCAAATCATTAGTTCGTGACATAATGTCTTATTGATAATCAACGAATTTTTAACGCGCGGCAAATCAATCGCGAGGATGTTTTGCGAATGTCTAAGTACATCGTCGGGTGTAAAAATAAAACCGACATAATGGCATAAAACCTCGCGTTTATTGAGTCACATAGAAATTAAATCTGATAATGCGCCGACGGCTGTTTTTCGAATAATCTACACGATCGCATCGGCGCCTCTAATCGTTTTCGCACCGCCTTTTAATCAACCGATTTTGTTAAACGGTCGAGCTTATCACTTTGCATTTTTTACTTCGCGCACGTGTGCGATAGCAAATTGGTAGAGACGCGTAAGTGGCCGTCATTTCTTCATGCAAATCTTTCGGGAGTCGCAACGATAGCAACATTCAAGAAGCCACGTATGGATGAACCTTAACGACCATCGGCTCTTCCAAGAACCCAAAGTCATCCTCTTGAAATTCGGCGCTAAAAAAACAAACAATAAACGCGCGAAATTGCACAAAAAGCGACGAGCACATCCGGTTTGGCCGCGCGTGCAATTTTTCGAAGCTAAGGTAGAAAAGAGCAAAACAGCCGGGAAACCGGTTCGAAATACCGTAAAGGATCGGCAGCGCAGAGAGTCGAGGCGTCGTCTACGTCACACGAGAGACGGGCGTGACGTCGCGGACACACGCACACACTGGGCGGTTTGCACGAGAGAAAGAGAGATAATATGGGCAACGCTGCCTCTATCCTCTGCTACTAATTACGCGACGCGACGAATGGAACGGAACGATCGCGGCGCTAAGCATTGTTCTGGTTCCGGCTAATTTGCTTTTCATTTTTACCGATCTTCAGGCGTTTCATTTCTGGGTGGAGGCTTTGGAATTAAAGCAGAGCGTAGGTGTGACGAGGATTCAATTTGGGTTACAAAATTTGTCGTTGTTTTGAATTTTCGATGGAATTTTCATTGCGGAAAATTGGTGCTTTTCGATTTTAAGCAGAGTAAAACTGGACTATTATGGATTGGCCTTTCCTCCACAGATCAAACTCTTCATCGCTCGAATCTTTGGCTAGTGAAGATTTCAGCTGTGTGGTTTTCTATTTTACTTTCCAGAATAAAGGCGGAAATTTACTTGTTGCTCGCTCATTGGTTTATTTATTTATTTAATTAATTTGTGTATCATTTTATTTATTAAGTAAGGTTAAGATTTTTATATATTTGTACAATTTTATTTGCACGCTTACCAGTTAGCAAATTTAGATGTATTTTTAATAAATTTAATTAAACTAAATTATAAACAATAATTAAGACTTGAAAAAAGAGTGAACTTGAACCCTCGGGACATAGATTTGGCTTAAACTGAAAAAAAAACGAGTTATAATTGTTGGTAAAAATTCAATTTTTCATAAAGCTTACATTTCTTTCAAATGCTGTTCGCTCTTACAACTCTTAAAATTTTATCATCGCATACACTTCCACATATTTCATTCCATGCACAATTTTACCGCTTAATATAAGATAACAATGAGCCTACAGCTGCCGTAAATTATATATCAATCGTCTACGTAGCTCAATAAACGACACTTGTTTATCGTATACGCGTACAATGAAAGAAGACGATAAGACGTGTCGCGTCTTTTTCCACTACCATAGCTTTCTCTGTACAATCGTCGCTATAGTATCCGAATAACAAACGCATTTCATCCACGTAATAGTAATCGATGGATTATCAAAAAATTTCATCGTATAAAGCCTACGTCAATTTTAGAATTTTCTCGAGAGACGAGTCGCGCGACGTAATTTCGTCGATAAAAAATCGATTCCACGCGTGATCGAAGGCGTGACCATATAAGGCGCAGCTTTCGCGACCGACTCTGTAATCCGCGTGTTTGCCTCGCGAAAGTACACCCGACACCGATAAGATTATTGACAAGCGATACAGATATTTTTTTGTTCTTCAAAATTGCAGCGTGACTCACGCTCATTACCATCTTCACAGATTGGAGTGTATGCGTAGTATTAGGAACATTAGTCATCGCGAGTATTTTTCTAGCCGATTTTTTTCTTCTACTCTTGCACTTGAAAGTCAGCGTTTACTTCCAGCGAGATAATACTTCCTCTCCCGCGCGCGTATCGGAGAGGAAGTAGAATCAATCGCTGATTATTCAACTCGCCTATCCGCTTTGCATAATAAGATTCGAGGTTCTCTCTCTCTCTCTCTCCATCGGATTAGACAATTTCTAATTCAATCTCGCGCGCGGCATATTCCTCATTACCAATTGAAATTTCAAAAATAAACGCCGTCCATTAAGATATGATTAAAAAAACTCGAGGTAGCGTCACACCTGCACTCATCGCGCACAGCAACCGGTCGCGTTCGAAAAATTCGCTTCGGATCGGAAGACTATATCGCGGTATTTATCTCGTTTCTCTCACGTGTACACGAAACGACCTTACGTAACCCATCGCGCCTCGTCGTCGAGGCTCAATCATTATCATGACTAGCGTCGCGAGAGCGAGAGGTGGTCCGCGCGCAGATGTGTCGTCATTCGCCCAGAGCAGCGAGATAGAGAGCGATGAATCATTCGCGCGTTTCTCGGGAGCCGCGCGCGGAAGGAAAAAAAGTCATTATAAAACGTCGTCGCGGCCGGAAGTCGTTATCGCAGCTCTGCCGATTCACCGCGAGAGACGACGACGATTAAAAGCCAATTGAGACTTTGGCGCTTATTGTGTTTTTTCCTTTTCTTATACCGCGATATCGGTCGAATTTTCCGATTATGAAAATTGTGGGAATATACTGTATGCTTTTGCGTAATATCTCAGTGCGTACCTGATGTATAAACTAAAAATAAATCTTGTCGCGTGTATGGACGACGGAAACACCAGCTGTCTCGAAAAAACAAAGCAAACATTTCACCTGTCACTCGGAGGCATAAATAACGCAACGCCGACCAAAGTGCCGATAAAGCTATCGGTCTTCACCTCGATGCTATATTATACACTTTGCTTCTGTGAAGTGTATGAGCGAAAGGGGCTAGTCTCTGAAAATAAAACGCGGCTCAGGATGACTATTGTCCAGAAGGTGACAACTGCAGTCGCGAGGCGTGTGTATACATGACGTCGGTCAGTTATTCGCACGTGGCGTAATACCATGCGGCGTAATATCTTGTATGAAAAGTGTCGAATCAGGTGCCCTTTTCTCAGCAGCTGTGCGGAGGTCGATGTTAAAAATGACATTGCTGGGTGTCAATGGGGCAAATTGAAATTTCTCGATTTATGGGTGTACTATACTTTCTTTTGGTTGTGAATAATGTGTATAGACTGTTATACAGATTTGTAATTTTTAAAACCATATGTGGAAAAGAAAAACTTATTTTTCTCGAAATCTGGCTATCCTTAATTGGAAGCATCGAAGTGCTGTATAACGCGCAAAAAAAAATGTACACCTTAAACACCAAAGACCAAAAATCGACGCTGAAAAATTTTTAGAGTTTGCTCTTTTGAAAAGTGTATTCGTTGATTTTAAAAGTGTAAATATTTAACTTTATACTTTGGTTTTCAAATGTGTTATTTTCGCAATCTACACTTTTCATTAAGTGTAAAGTCTTAATTTACACTTTTCTAAAATGTGATTTCAATAGTTTACAATTTATTGTAAGAGGTCTTATAAACTTATAAATAAACTTAAGAGACAACCATAATTAATTAATAATAAGTAATAAACGATTTATTTAGCTAATCAATATATAGATTTGCACTCAATGCGACTACTCAGTTACTCGGTCGGGACCAGACTGACGTTCCCTCTTGTTCTCGCTGGTAAGAGCCAGTGCCAGGCTAATCAGATATTTTTATAGTATTTCATAAATATTTCTCCATTTGGTTCAATAATTCTTTCTTCCACGGGCTTTCATATAGTATTCCTTAGATTACATCAAAGTGTAATTTTTAGGATTTTATTTTTTAAGTGTAGCTAGCGTCGAATTCCACTCTTCGGTATTTAGAGATAAAAAAATATATTTTTCACAACAGACGATCCGCAGCTCACCTCGGTACATTTACCCAACAATACAGACACGAACCCACGAGCCTAAAAATATTTAACCATCGAAGCTCCACACGATCGCGTTCAGCACAGCTGTAATACAAATCGCGCGTGTTATCGTCTACACGCGTACAGCACACGGCCCGCGACATCCGAGTAGCTTCTCTCGTCGCATGCGCATTTTGCAAACGAGGATGAATCATCGCTCGGGACCCGCTAATAACCGCGCGCGCCTCGGATGAACGGCGGCGACGAAAAAAAAAATTCGCACGACACTTTCTAATCCATTATTTATACGATCAAGACGAATCGGCCGATCTCTCGCGCACGTGTGCGGATTCGTGTTTTAAAAAAATCCCTTTTCACAGAAGAGCTAAGAGAGAGAGAGAGGAACGCATTAAAAAGCCATCGAGGACGAGCGACGATAATTACTCCATTATATCCACTCCGTACGGAGTATTAGGCAACGGTAGCGACAAGCCTAACGTGCGTCACTGGTAAAGGACCGAGCGACGCACGAAAAAATCTTCGTGGAACCGGAATACAGCGCGTTATATCCTCCTGTAATTTCCACGAATCCCCGCACACATCATTTCCACGAAATGTCGAGCGAGAAAATCCGCACCTCAATGAGCGCAGATATACGTATACGTAAGTCGGATGTAGAGGCGCATTCCGCGCGCACTTTCACTCGGCGTCGGTGGCGGCGTCGGTGGTGTGGTATCGGACGGCGAGGAATTTCCCACATCCGGCAATTGAACGTGTGCCCGGGTGTGTTCCGCTTTTTAAAACCGCAATTCGATCCTTTTTTCTGCCGCTGAGGCTGCTGCTAATTCGATTAATGGAATTTCTTGATGCATTATTCTCGTAATATGTGAGAAAAAGCTCGATTGATTAATGGAACACACGCGGTAAACAATACGAATTTCACAGAGTCGCTGTGCACAATCCCAGTGTCTTGTTTCATCGTTAATCGTCTACAGACGCACTCTGCATTGCATCATCATACCGTTCTACATCCACGTGGTCCCTTCGCATTCGATCAAGTGAAAAAAAAACAACTTGCATAACCTGCGCACAGCCTCGTCTCACTCCGCAAAAATCGATCCCTACCACACACACACACACACACCCTCATTGGAGGGCATGAATGAGGGCTGCGCTATACTACCTATAGTATACGTGTGAGGCTTGTCCCAGAAACACGGCTCGAGAGCGCAACAGGTGGCAACAGGTAGAGAGAGAGAGAGAGAGAGAGAGAGGAGGAGGAAGCTCGCAGGGGATGACGACCCGATGAGTCACAGGGCTACCCCGGGAATGTGCAGCAATCGCGCGGCCTCTTTCACTCTCTTTCTCCGCCTGTGGTCTCCGATGTTATACACTATACCTCTATACGCACCTTTTTCTCTCCCGCGGAATTCGGACGTTACGGGATCTATCGATAAGCGAAGTGGGGGTGTGATAATAATAGAGTAATTAAGAGAGAACGTTTTGACACATATTCGCTGTGTTATAATATAAGCCTAAGCGTAAGCTTTCTCCCATCTCACTTTTTTCACTCTGCACCGGCGTCGTCTCGGACTACCTGGATGAGTCACAGCCGCAGAGGAAGAAGGAGAGCGAAGAGAGAACACGCGCGCGCCGCGTGCATTCTTCCGCCGCGTTGCAGGTATATAACACACGTCTTATAGGGACCACTTGGGATTTTCCAGAGGAGAGAGACTTTGAAAACGGTTCCTTATTCTTCGATAAGTACGAGCGCGGGCGTTGCTCTCTTTCCGCCGGGTTACCCACGAGGTAAATAACGATCGAGAAGAGATCTATCGTGTAATGTCTGCTACTACTACTACTACTACTAGTACGCGACCTTGAATCTCGAATCTGATATATATATATATATATATATATATATATAAATTTTTTTTAGAGTATATCGCGCTGTTGTCGTTCCAGGAAAGTTTTCCGGATCCTCAGCTGTCCTCGCGCTTACACGTACACAGAGTAGATCGATTGGAGAACGCGCACACGATCTAGCGCTTCTCGGAAGCGCCGGCAGCGATAAATCCGTGACTCAGAGTTGCGACGAATCCCTTCCCACTTTTATACTCTCGATCTGTGGCCGTATAACCGACCTCGCGTGTGTGCACGTATTTTCTAGTGTGCGTATACTCCCTCTCGCGCTCGGCAGAAATTATGCGATAATGCGTACCGGAGATGCACCGCATTCCGATCTCTCGGCGTTCGGCATTGAGTTTTATTGGGATTCGAGATATTTATCTTTGCTGGTTTTGCACGTGGAATCGATGTGTGGGTGCGTTTAGGTACACACTTTGTCTCGTATCATAGTTGTATCAGGCAGGATTAATTTTGATAATACATCTACTATTTTTCGTCAAATCGTAAAACTAAATGCTTCCACGATTTGACGAAAAACATTATATCCAAGTAACAAAAGGATATCGGACTAAAAAAAAAGTAGTATAAAATTATGACAAATCTTTAAAATATGATAGCTCTTTTAAATGTTCTCAGGGGCTCTGTTTTCGATCACTGCATGACAGCATGGATGTGACCCCAGTTTTCAATCGCTATTAAGTTAAAATTAGTTTTTGGTTTATTATTAAGTATTAAGGTAGGTTTGAAAAAAAAAATTAAGTGGTTAAAATTAAATAATAACGACAAACTGGCCGCTGCTTCTTAAAATTTGTTCGACCAAATAAAATGTTGATTTAAACTTTTATAAAATTTACATTCTTCAATAGTTTATAATTATACTTGTGCAAATGATAAATATTTGTTTCTTCATCACAATAAGCACAATAAAAAATATTCGGAAATTGGGCACTGATCGAATACTGGCATACTCTATTCCAAGGATTTCCTATAGTCGCATAAGGTGACTTGCTGTTTTCTCCAGGCGCGCTCAGGTATATCATTCGTAAGATTTATAATCCGAGTATAATTGAAAGAGTATATAATACAGACATCACACAGGGGACAAGGGCAGGAGAAATGACTGTGTAATTTGCCGGGAAAAGAGAAGAGCAGAGAGAGAAAGAGAGAAGCTGCCAGTAGAGGTATACCACATCAAACGTCGTTAGAGATGCATTGAAAACGTCCCTCTTGACAGAGTCTGTTCGTGAGTGTGAAATCGGAGACTCTACACAGATCCACGCCGTGGAATTTTTCCCGCCAGTCCGACGGGGCCGAGAAAAAGAGAGAGAGCGCTTTCATTGAAATCTTTTCAGCCTCGAATCCATAATCCCCCTGCGCGAGAGTTCGCTCTTTCGGAGACGGAGCAGAGATAGCCATCGGAATATATACCATACTCTCAAGGGCTTTTCGCCCTAATGTATACCCACCTCGAGAGAGTGGAATGCCCTCCGTCGCAGGTGTGAAAAAAAAGCGAATAGTCACAGGGAAAATATCGGGGCTCTTTGTCGCCTGATCGATAACGCGACGATGTTTATTCAATAATTTCGATCGGTTACTCGTTTGGGTCCCACGCTGATGCGTAAATCAATATTGCAGAGCTTTCAAGCTCCGCTGCCAAGAATACGATTTTCCACGGCGGGAAATTCAAGTTGCGAGAGAGCTGGGCAGAGATATGGCTTCTGGGAAGCTGTTTGGCCGAGGCACCGATTCGCGCGCGACGGTGTGTATGTGTATATATATATAGGGAGAGAGAGACTATATACTGAGAGAAGACGATCTGGCGAATAATATTTACAGTGCGGCGCTCTCGCTGCTGGTTTTTAGAAGCGAGAGAGAGAGAGATAGAGAATTAGAGATCGGGCTTTGGCGAATTAAATTTCGAAGGTGTGGTGTGGCCGAGACTTTCGAGAAGAAAAATTATAAAATAAAATTAGCTTTCGACCTTCGTTTCGCTTGAATTTTGAATTTGGCTCCCCGAGGCGCCGGTAATCGGGATTTCCAAAAGCTATATGTGACTTAAATATAAGCTAGATAATTTATGGAGGCTCTGCGAAATGCTGTTTGACGATTTTTAAAATTTATGACGTAAAATATAAATAAAATTCAAAACGAAGATACAAATACGATAAGCAGAAGAAACACAGCGTAAGTACAGTCCAAGGGCGGTTACACGCACAGAAAAAAATATACGAACAGCGTCTCTAAGAAATTCCGCCGAGTGTACAAAAGGCCGCCGTCGGGTCCAAACTTCGGACGTTTATTAAAGGCCGTTCCTCGCTTTTATCGTTTTGGCAAAAGCGTATAGTAGTGGCGCGCGTGTCGGGGGTTCCCCGAAACAATCTCGAAATCGCTCCTCGCTTGAAATATATCGCCCCTGATGTATAGTAGAGAGACAGAACTTTTCTTCTCGAATAAATGTATACGCGGCACAGGCGTAAACATCCTGTTTATTGTTCGCTTCAAAATAGGATCAGAGAAGAAAGTATAATATCCCCCGAAATTATTTGACACCCTCTCGGGTCAACTACCCGCGCAGAGTCGTAGATTTGCGTAAGTTATTGCTCGGCTTGCTTTATCTCTGTCTCTCTGATGCGAAAAGTTAAAACTGGTTTGGCCGCAGAGATTCGCGCACCGGAATGCAAAATCAGTCTTATCAGCGCGATGATACACGTTGTATACGAGGCTGTGCGGGAAAAATATGTTTTCGGCCAAGCCCGTAAACAGCGAACTTTACCACGTGGTAAATCCGCTTTTTTATTCGCATAGAGTGCGTGATATTTGCTAAGAAGAGCCTCGATCCCACGGGTTCCCACCTCGGCGTGACCATAACCTATAAAATCCACAGATTGCGTACAATATCTGAACGCACGATTACGCGCCGGCACCGCCGCATTGCGAAAGACTCTTTCGGTACTTACGCAGAGAGACGACGACGAAAAAAAAGGAGCAAACGAAGGATGTGCGTGCGTACCCTTGCCTCTCTTTTCGTTTTCCTCCTCTCGGAGCTCGTTTTCTCCTTATACGAGGAGCTGACCCCGTTGACCGTTTTCGGACGCGACGCGCAAATAGAATCGTATATGCGGGCACTTCGAAAGAGCCTCGCTCTTGATTTCTGTGCGTTTTTTGCAGCTCTTTCAAGGCCGACTCGACGAGAAATTCGAATTTTCGAAAATTCGCGAAACAGAGGAATGCGTGTCTCGCGCAATCTATATCGCTCTTATCAAGTTCGCCGCGGGTTTTCCCGAGAGCCGCGCGCGAGCGCACGTATATATGCGCACACACGGGATATAATCGCATTTGCTCTGCGCTGTGCACACACCAGCAGAGACCGGATGCGATCGACCGCAGGAATTCGCGAGACTGTCGCGAAGATAGGCTTATGTTTGCCCTGATAAGCGCGAGGGTAAACGCGGACAAAGACTTCGATCTTCTGCTTTTTAGCTGTATATATATATATATATATATATATATATATATATATATATATATATATATATATATATATATATATATATATTGTTGCTTTGTTGGGGAAGGCGTTGCAATTCGCAGTGGGTGTATTACATCATGATGAAACAATCGAGTGTTGTTGTTTGGGTGTAACGATAAGCTTGTATCCTGAATAACTTCGTGATTGGAAAACGGGTGAAACGATTTCGAACGTGAAATTCGATTCGGTTGCTCGATAACGTTCGAAAGAATTTCGAACGTAAACAACAAAATTCCCAATATAACAAACGGTATACTCCCGACCTCTCTCTGTCGACTTCGATTTTTATGCGAGAAAAGCAGGTTCCCCTCGCAAGATATCATACCAAGCACGGATAAAACAGAGCTCAAACTAACCTCAAACCGATGCGTGCGCCGTTTAACCTCAAAAGATGCCGCCAGTCGTTGCTTCCCCGCTAAGCGACGACAGCGACGAGTAGCTCGAGCCCTCGACCTCGGGCCATCCACGGCCAGCTGAAAACCCTGCGAAGGATACTCGCGTCGTCCTCACGTCATCCGGAACGTAATCCGTCGAAAGTCTCTCCCGGACGCGACGCCTTCCACCGCACAAGTCCCTCGACCAACTGAAAGAAACCGAGCCACAACACATACATTCAAACGGCCAAGCGAACGCAGGAGCGAACTCGAGAAAATATAACCGAAGAACATCGCAGGAGCGTCCAACAACGCCCTGTGTGTGTAGGCAGTAGTAGTCGGTGCTTCTTCTGCTAGGCCTGTCAGTTCCAAACATGACGTCATGGGATCAGTTCTGCCGCTGACTTATTAGATTTGCGCGCACGGTGAGTCGTTTTTTTTTTTATTTCTTAATTTTCATACTTATGCTCGCGTGCATCAGGTCGTGTGCCAAGAGAGCTTACTGACCGGTGCGTGCGCCCTTTTGCCGTGTGGCAACTCTGTTATACTTGCACGCGATGATGGTCAGAGCTACTTCGACGATTAGATATACTTGTGTGTGATTGTGTTTGGTCACGTTTTAGTGGATTGAGCTTTTATTTTGGGGACAGTTTGTTTTGGATTCTCGTTCGCGATTTTCAAGTGCTTTGAAAGAGGCTTTGAATTTCTGGCGAGCGGTGCTTAACAGGCTTGTCCTAGATATTGACATAACGCATGCTGGTTGCATTAGAAATAACACATTGCATCATGAGCTTTCATTGTTTTCTAAGCAAGCCACGATTGGAGAGATTAAGAATTCGAAAAGTGTTTTACCTTTGATTTACAATAACAATTGCAAACAGTGTTATCCGAGCTCTTGCTAAATGTTTAATCGATAATCTTCTTGATTTTGAAATATTCATCCGGATATTTTCCAGGCAGCATACAGTTTTTTACAACTCAAGTAATCTAGTTATGTCACAAGTTACTATGTCATCTCCCGGAATGGAACGCAGTATTCATGAGATGTTGAAGGATGCCCCATCGCTCAACGAAAGCGATGCTGCAGTACACTCTGGAACACCTCCACCACATGTGCCCAATAATAATAGATCAAAAGAAAGTCAGCCAGCTACCAGACCAGCAACTATGAATTTAAGTCTTGGCACATATACGTCTCAATCGTGTAAGTTGTCCATTGACTGAATCGCGCTATGAAAGAATAAGAAAATTCATTGATCATAACAAATCTTTTTAGTAACAACGACTCCAAGTTCCCCTGTACAAAATGGAGACGCCGCAGCAATGCGTGCTGCGCAAAGCAAAATAGAAACAATAAAGAACTGGAGTATTTCTACCTACAAGTGCACTAAGCAACGTGTTTACGAAACGTTTGGAAAAACTTCCCGTACCATAGATTCTGGTAATTGTACATCTCTACCCAACATAAATAATAATGACAATCCACTTACACATCTGCTTTGTGTTTCAAATTTCAGAGTTGGAAACTCAGATAGAATTGCTGCGCGATACTCAGAAGAAATACTGCAACCTATTGAGATTATCCAGAGCTCTAGCATCCCACTTTCACAATGTAGTTACTACGCAGCACCAGTTGGGTGAAGCATTTTCAGAACTGGCTCAAAAGTCACCCGAACTGCAAGAAGAATTTCTATACAACGCAGAAACACAGAGAAATTTGACCAAAAATGGAGAGACACTCCTAGGGGCCTTAAACTTCTTTGTCTCGTCTGTCAACACGCTTTGCAACAAAACAATCGAGGACACATTACTTACCGTCCGACAATACGAAACTGCTAGGTAATATTTGACGATGCATATCGCACTCACGAAATTTTAGAAAGTTTAATGAATTTGTTTATCTTTGTTTATTACAGAATAGAGTACGACGCGTATAGAACAGATCTCGAAGCCTTAGCACAGGCTGCTAAGGCAGATGGAAATAATGTCGCTAGATTGGAAGAAGCTCAGCAAAGTTACGAGCTGCATAAACAAAACTTTGAAAAATTACGTTCGGACGTCTCCATCAAACTGAAATTTTTGGACGAAAACAGAGTAAGTTGTCGACTACTAACTGCAAGCTCAATATCTCGTCAATTTATGTGCTTGAATTATCACCATTGTTTTCATTCTTAGATCAAAGTGATGCACAAGCAACTCCTCTTATTTCACAATGCCGTGTCCGCCTACTTCTCCGGTAACCAGACAGCGCTGGAAGCAACGCTAAAGCAATTCAACATCAAGGTGAAGTCGCCAAACTCATCGTTGCCCTCCTGGCTCGAGCAGTAATTTGGACAGAGAGAGATATTCGATCGAATTTAACATTCCTGAAGACCCCTCAACGAATCCGTGGATTTAGATAATGCATATCTATATCGTAAAGGTAGACAGAGGAAGTTCGAAGAATTTAATCTTCGCTGAAAATGAGACAGATTGACGAGAAGATAAAAAAAAAATTTTAAAAGTAAATGGTTTATAGGGAAACTCGCTATTCTTGCACTCGAATATGTGGAAATATTTGTAGGTAGGATTTAAAAAAAACATTGTCTAAAAATGTACAGCACTCTCAAAAGTTTTACATTCTATTCTAACGGTTTTCGGGTAAAGTAATCGTGCAGTCGTCGATGTGACGGCAAAAAGTATATCAATTAACGACGAACTAAAAAAAAAAAGCAATCGACAAATGCTTGAGATTCTGAGCAAATTATAGTTAGTGGACGTAAATTTCGGTATGACGTATATATTTCATGTGTAACTGTCGAAAACTGCACTTGCTTGCCGGCGAAAAAGTATAGGTTGATACTGAAACTTGTGAGCGTTTCTATACAAAATGGAGACAATAAGTTCACATTGGGGTTCGATATTCACTAAAGCCTTTATTTTCAGTGAATAGCGAACTTTGATAGATTTCGGTTTTCTTAAATGACAGTCTCCTGTTTCTTCTATCACACATTACCGGAATATGATCGAAGCTTGCACTTGATATGATCGAGTTTTGACTGAAGTATCTTCAGCCGCAAAAAGGTAACATTCTCAATCAATAATTAGGTATGAGAACACAACACTAGTCAAGCAGTTCACGACTCTCATATATTGTTTATAACTGTAAAGTAATATCCTAATATTGTAAAAAAAATCAATTGAGAAATCGTTTAACCTTATAGAATATGTCTATATATTATCAAATTTTAAAAGTATTTAGGTTTGCCACATGAACCTACTGAGCTGAGTTAGTGTGAAAAAGTATTTGTACTTTAGTATTATTTGCACGTTTTGAAAAAAAAAGATTAAATGAAAAAATGCGATTTTCATAAATTCTCTGGTCAGTACAGTACTAAGTTCGCTTTATCATGTAACGCTAATTGTAATTATTTGCAATCATTTAGTAGTATAATTTGCAATTAATCATTATACGATATTTATTGCGCCCATTTTTTATTGATAAATTATGTGTAAAATCACAATAACAGATACATTTCTTAACAAAGATCTCATATATAAAAGAGTAACAAGGTATTATTATAACATAAGAGTTTATTGAAATTTAATCATTAATAGATTAGCTATACTCTTCAGTATTTTCAACGAACAACTATATTTTCGGCTCATTTTTCTGCTAGGAAAAAACTTGCAATCGATGTATCGACCTGTAAAATGAATTATGCTTCTTTGAAAAGTATACGTACATATATATTAGTATGACATCTATTCGACCTATTTTTATATCAAAGCAAAATCGACATTATCAAAAGTAATGGTTAAATTTCACAAAACGAACTCTTGCGACTATATAATGTAAATCGGAAAGACATTGTAAAGAAAAACCAATATGTTCCTTCACGTCTGTGTAGTTTGAAGCTTCGCCTTTGCATTTGGTTTCGACGAGAGCGAAGTCGAGATAATAGACACTCGGAAGTTTGCAGCACCGAAAAAAAAATGCTTATCTGCTTTTGAGAGGCACTCGTACACTCACACTCGCCTATATACATACACGAGATTATAGGAGAATGGACTTTGCGCATATTAATGAGACGAGTGAAGTGAATGCGGAGAGAAGCGAATTATTAGAAGTTTGCATATACAACTGAATGTGTTATATATATAAATATATTGATCGTCGAAAAAGAGCGAAAACGGAAGTAACGAGTTATACTAGACGCAATTACGGAGCGAATCATTTAATACATAATATTATACAGTTTGTTTTCTTATTCGTGAGAAACAAAGAAAGAAAGAAATGTACTGAGCCTGTATTGAGACTCGTTGAGTTTTTGATTCATTAAAAAAAACGATCATCATCGGTTTTTCTAAAAGACTGATTTTCTTTAAATACACGCCCCCCGCTCTTTATTAGCATTGCTTGTCCGTAGTATTACTTTTGTTGTAAATATCATACGCAACGTCCGTTTGTATTCGATGCATGTTTTTTTGTGCGTGTTATATGATTTGTAATTTTTGTATGATTTTTATGTGAGAAGAGAAAAAAAGGCATTGAAATAAAACCAGCGACTAAACACACACTGTATAAGCTTTGTAAAAGTCGCAAACCAAAGTTTTCAGTTGCACACCTATGTTATTATCGCTCATGACTATTTAATCCTACAAAAGCGCGCATATGGGCTCGTTAAAATTCAGTCGTATACACGCATATAACGATCGTCGCATAATGTACGTTTCGGGAGCAGCTAAAATTTCCTCTCGGCGTCATGGAGGCTTGCAATTGCAGGTTCCCTCTCTCTTCGACTCGCTGGAGTATCGACTGGGCCGCTGCTCCCCTGCGACTGCAGCAGCTCTTGGTGTAAGCTCTAGCGACTTCCCCTCCAGCAGTAGCTCAACATCGATCCGCTATTAAAAAGCCAGTCGGGGTATGCACACGTACACACCCTCGCATCAGGTGTGTAGAGAGCACAGCTGTGTCGATGAATGGCCGAGTCTACGTCGAGGAAAGCGTTGACGGACGCGGTTATTGCGGCTTTTTTATTTTATTTTTTTTTTTTTTTTTAGAGGGCTGGAGAGCTTTTATTTTTCGTCGAGGTGACGAACTTTTAGATGTACGAAAGACTAGGAAGATTTTTCATTCGAAATATTCAGTTTTACACGTAGAAAAATCGACAGAGTTAAATTGTTTGTGATTACAAAATTTATAGTGGATGTAACGATACTTTTGTAATTTGTTACTATACTTTTTTAGTAAAATTAAGTTTTGTCCTAATTTTTCCTATAAATTTATGAGTGCGATAACGAAATATTGTCGTGTCCCTGTACTTTTAGAGTTTGTGGTAAAATTCTGGAAATGGTTACCATATATTTTTCTTGGGGTAACAAGGATAGAGTATAGGTTGCGGTATGACAAAAAGAGGGAGAAGACGATGACTGAGATTTGTCAATTGCTCTTTATTAATTCATTATTATTATTTTTTTTTTCACGTACTCTGTGTGCACCGATTTTTTTCGACGTTTTTCTTTTGCATCATTACATAGTTGGGACTCTTCGATAACAATATATTTATATAACTTAATTTGTGGTAGCGCACTATACGTATATATATATATATATTCATCTTCGACACGTCACTCTTTTTATGAACCGCACTCGCGTAGTGTTTTTTCCTTAATTTTTCCCCCCTTTTTTCTCGAGCGATAATCATAATTTTTTATATTTATATAATATATATGTATATGTACACATACATAGTGGAAAAACATCAAACTCGCTTTTGTTTGTACGCTGCCGTGAGCCTTCGATTTTCAGACGCGCCTCAGAATGCAATATATTAATAATCGTTCAGTCATCTCTCCGTGTTTGTGTATGTTCCTGCAGCAAGTGACTTTTTAATTTTTAACCCTTACAATGTTATCTCGTGTACTTTCGCTATGTAACCCCGAATTGAACAGCTTCATTTTCTTGTATGTAACGTTGCTCAAACAGACTCCCATTTATTGCATGTATGTATGTACGTTCATTTTGTTTACGATAATAAAACACATCCACTCGCACGCACGACCAAAAAAAAAACATCCCTATGCTCTCTCACCTCGCTCGTTTTCCCGTTTTTCGTTTAGCAGTAATAATAGCGATAACTAACAATAATAATAATAATAATAATAATCGAATGATTCGTGAATCCATATCGATTCGCTTAAACAACTACATCTCGACGTCCCTTTTCATAATTTTCTATTTCATGTAATTATCCTTTTTTTGCGTCTTCTTCATTTTCTTTTCTGGCGAACATGTATAATTGCAGGTTTTTTGGGCCAAGGTGCACGCGCGCACTATACTATCAACTTTTTTCCATTTCTCTCTCTATTTATAGACGTTTTTTTGAATCTCTTCTTTTTCCGCTCTACGTCGGCGAAATTATAATGAAGAGATTTAAATCATACAATGTTATATATATATATATATATATATATATATATATATATATATATATATACTACTCTTAAATAATCGATTCACACGCGCCTTATCCGCGATATACAATCATTGTTATTTTGTTTTACGTTTATTCATTTATTTAATTTTTTTTTGTCGTTTAACCATTTATTTATCTACAGGTGTTTGCGTGTACTCACTACTACATTTTATTCATTAGCTAAGTTTAGTTTAAATGTTATTTTTTGCCTTTGCGCTTTTGTCTCATCCTATATATATTATACGATAATAATATTATGTACGCAGGTCTTACTAGGGTAAAAAGGGTCGTGTCGAGCCGCACATACACTTTTACAAACGGATTTTTTCTGTTACTAATAACTAATTTGAATCGCCTTAATTAGTCTCGCTTGTATTAGATATTTTTGTTTAGTTTGTTTGTCATATCCTTCTTCTCTAAGCACGACCACGGGCTCTAACTCTTTGTACAATTGCAGAAACGACTTTTCAATTTTTTCAAAATTGATTAAATTCATTCTTCTTTTTTTTGTTTCTTTAAATTAGGTTATCTATGTATATACATAATCATCATTTGTTATGTATAATAATTAATTATCTATACATGTATATATATAATTTTTTTGGCGCGGACTTAATATCCCGCTGCATCGATTCATCATTTATATATACGACACAACAAATTGATACAATTTTGCGAGCCTCTCGTTTTGACGGCTAAAATCATTATTTACAGGTATATTATTCTCGCTTCTTGAACCAGAAGGATTTTAACGGCGCAATCGCGTTTTTCGCACACACTTTTCTCGCGAACCTTATATTTTTTTTTCTTCATTTTTGTACAACATAAACGTCGTATAATCGCTCGCTATTACAATCAAGATCCAAGTGTATCCACTTTTTTGTCAATTCGCTATTATATAAGTATTCATTCTTTTTAGTCATTCATAAACTTTGTCGAGATATACAGCTCTATTGAGTTTGTCACGTACACGCTGATGTACGCTCTCTTTAAATAAAAATTTCATTCACAATATATCAAGAAACGAAAAACATTCCGGTATAGACGTATACATACAATACATATATATAAATAAAAAGAAACGTATAGAAACGCAGAAAATAATAAAAATCCCGTGTCTCGGAAGTGCACGCTCGGCGAATTTGTTTGTGTAAATATACGCGTATACGACGACACACAATGAGCTCTGTACATGTAACTCTGCTTTTGTTTCGAGTGGACTACGCGCGGTTTTTTCAAAGCCGAGAGAATAGAGGGCGAGGAAAGAGGTGCTGCTGTTGCCGATCCGCTATCTGATTTCCGTTGGATAGCGCGAGGGTCCGAAAGAGAGAGAGAGAGAGAGTGAAAAAGAGTGAAAGATTCACGCTTTGCTGGATCGAAAACAATCGTTTTTTTGCCTTCTCTCTCCGTCTTTTTGAGCCTCGATGCGCTTTTACAAAATTTTTCCCTTGATTTCTCTTTCTCTAAAAAGACGAGAAAAAGAAAAGAAAAAAGGTGTATTACAATTACTAATTACATTATATATTTACGAACGGTACAGGGCGCGAGTAGCATCTCGGCGTCGGTATATAAATTCGCTACGTACGTGTTTCTGTGTGAATGTATATACTATATATACTGAGCCCTCTTTTAAATATTATATATTCGAGTTGATCACAATGCTTTTTTATCGAGATTTTTCTTCTTCGTGAGAGATAATACCACTACTACTTTTATACGAGTCATGCACAAAAATTTCCGCTTAATTGGTCATCCGTAGATTCTTCTTTAATTTTCCTCATTTTCCCTATATATATTATGCTTATACACAACGTTACTATAACACCTATAACTGACCATTTTTTCAAACGTTTTACTTTTGCGTCCTCTCTGCAAGCAAGCTCTCACACGCACGTGGATTGCATATATTGTGTATTATAAACGTGACGAAAGCAATAATCGATCAAAGAATATTGAGTAATAAAGTATATATATATATATATATAAGAATTCGTCTAACATATATTGTATAGGTTTGTGTATAATATATTAGAGCTTAGATAGCACTACGAGAAAGAGGCTTTGTCTTCGAATCTTTTTTCCATCGACGTTATACACAACTACGTAATGTCACTTCGTTACTATTTATCTATAGATATACGGACGCGTATACACAACTTACAGCACAGTGGAAAAGTAAGAAGTGCAAGTTTGAGCACATAGGTATACGAAGCTTAGTACGGAAATTACAGCAGATTAGACAGTATTAAAACAAAAAAGATTATTAAAAGCAAATAATATACAAGAGCCATCTTTACGTTATATGCTTATATTTTTCTCCTTTTTTTTCTGTTATCTTTCTCCGAGCTTTTAAAATTTTTTTCTTTTTTCGTTTGTTTGTTGTCACTAAATCTTACATGCGTATATGTGGCGTATATAGATAGTCAGGTAAGTTGACGAAAGCGGGACACAAAAAATACTTTGCGCGAAGCCGACATATACATTTTACGCACGAACATACGGTTATATGCATAATGCATTTTTTATTTATTTTTTTTACGTCTCATCTACGGGCTGCTACACACCGTTATATACTTTACGAAGACTAAGCGACGCCTATGCGCGACGCGTTTGCTTCATTAATTTTTTTTTTATCGTAAAACTACACGAGCAAAGCTCCGCGAAAGTGGTTTTTCTGTTTGCTTTTGTAATCATCGTACTCGCGATGTTTCAGAGTCGTTGAAAGGTGAATACTTTCCGTCGGAATATCCGACTCCAAGTGTCGGTTTTAACAACGTAAAATTCAAGTCAATTGTTAAAGATTAGATTTAGCGTAAAAACCCAAAATTTCACTCTTCGCGATAATAAGCGATAAAAGTTCACTTAACGAAGGCCTAGAAAATAAAGCACAGACATAATAGAGATAACAGGACAAAATCGAACACAGATGATACTAAGTCGCGTCTTATCTAACTCCCCACTCGTCGCATGAAATCTATCAATGTTTATTCACACGTGAAAGCACGCGTTGGACATGCGTGCATAGAGAGTAATTGTTTATCGGGCTTCCTATGGCTGCTGACGCAGCTTATCTCGTTATTTTTTATCGGCGAAGGAATTACGCGCTTTCTTTACACACACGCAGATGTGCGCAGCGAGTGTTTTGATGAAACGCTTTGTTTGGATATTCCGCAAGTTTAATGACATTCCTTTCTTTCTGCCGGTCATTTATATTTCGTTCTTTGTTACCGCAGGCGCGTATTTCCATGCGATAAAGTTGGAGCATTGATTAGACCGAATAATATCGCGCGAATTGACTACTCAAATTGATTTCCCGCCAGCTCTGGAAAGTGTCTCTTAAAAAGAAGCGCAAGTGTCTCGAGGCGTGTAACAATTTCATATTTTATGCATGCGGCATAGAAGCCGACGTCGCGCGGCGTAATAATTTTCTCGTGATTTTCTTCGTCGCTCCGTTAAGTTATAAACGGCTTTCCGCTTATACGCATAGGTCTACGGCCTTGGATCGATGTTTCTCGCTCGGAATTATTGCGTTTTTAGACTGTCTGTACGCGACGATGATCGGATGACGTTTGGTGTAACGATATATAGTTCAAGAGAGCCGTGATTCATCGTCGATACCGGAGGAGTATCGGTAAAAACTCGACTACGAGAAAACTGGTTAACAACGTTGTCTTTCGACGCTTCGCCGGAATGAACGTAATAGTTAACCCGGTTGGAATACAGATTAAAGGAAGACGCGCGTTGAACCAGCCCCGCCTTGGCCTCGCGGCGGTGTATTTTAAAGACGGAGACGCGCGGGTAAACATCATCAAGGTTTAAATTTGTATCGGCGGAACAGCTTTTTTTCGACGAATCTGACAATTTTCTGGCTCTGCTCGTGTATTCTCTCGTCTCTTCCGCGTTTGACAAGATTTCAACGGACTTTAGATCGGAGCTATCACGTTGCATCTCCTTCAGAGCGTCAACTTACCCTCGTGTCGCGAGAAATCAAAAAGAAACGTACGAACGAAAAAAGAGGCTGATTTATAAGCGCTGCGCTTTTGTATCGTAATAATCATTGAATCTATGCATGACCTTCTCTCTCTCTCGCACACGCACCGTTTGGAAAAAAGATTTTCGTTTCATCGCCTCATCGCGCTTCAATATTCTTAGCTAAACTGTACGTACGTAAGTCGTATAAACGGAGATTTGAAGTATATATGCATACTTTACATCTGCGCACGAAAAAATAACAAAGAACATCTCTTTTCAACGCGCGTATATCCAAAAACGGCGACGAACTTTACATATATTATTTTATATATTACGTTTTTTTTCACCTTATTCCGAGTGGCCTAAAGAGCTTGCAATGAGGTAAGTTTTTTTTATTTTCTCTCCATCGTGTAATAGTCGTACAATAACCGTGCAAATCGTCGTGCAAGAACGATACCGCGTATACAAAGGAAAGTAAGTGAAAAGAAGAGAAGTACGCAATAAAAGTAATAAGCTTTTCGAGAACCGCCTCCTCGATGAAAAGTTAAAGGCAGGAGAGCGACCCTCGAAACGCGCATCTACATCGCTACAGCTTAATTTTTGTTTTTTTTTCTTTTTTCTCGCTCTGCCGATTCTGCGTGAATTTTCTCACCTTTATTTACTCCGTACGTCGGACCGAGAGTCGCAGCTCGCGTTTGAAGGTATTGAGTTTTGCGCTTCTGTTATACGAAAATAGCCTCAAAAAGCATTTTTAACGTGCGTCGAGCTACATTACGAAATGTACATATCACGAATCACGTGTGAAAGAAGTTCCGAGAAAGGTATACAGCATCATTAAATTTGAATGATTTTCTTGTTAGCCGTTTCTCGGTTTCAGCGTGTCTGTGTATAGATATAAGGAAATCGAGGGTGTGTTGCACAACTTTATACCTAATATACAACGGATAAACGTTTGTCTTAATTGCACGAGAATCCTTTATTATAGACTAGAAAGAAAAAACTGAAAATTCAACGTTACACGTAAACATCGGATCATCGATGGCGACTCTCGCTCGAGTCAATTAATCCGGTGATCTCTACTACCTTTGAGCAATACTTTCAAAATTTAATGAACAAGCGAGGTACATAGAAATAACGCAAACGAGAGTCACCACCGCCGTCCGCAAAATTCTGTATATAGTCATGGCAACAGACAGCCGACGACATTTTTCACAAAGCTGTACCTTCAAACGAGAGCGGTCCGACGTCGCTCGAAAAATCGATGCGCCCACCGTGGACGATTTTTTTCCACAGTGAGCACTCGAAACCGCACGCGTGTATGCGCTCGAAACGTGAGGGTCATTACGGGGGGAGGGAGGGATTTAAAATGTCTCTTTTCCGTATCCTGAAGAAACTTTTGTCTTACGCCTGCTTGATCGCTCGATTCGCCGATGAAAATTTCGCTCGCTATGCCTTTTTGCGCAATGTACGTCTATATAGTGCGTGCACCCTGGCCTGAGATCGGAGGACTAGCATTTGCGGTTGTTGTTGGCGCCGCTGTTGTTGAGCCGCAGCCGGTCCTGACGACGGGGACGTCGGCCCTTGCCGCTGGACACCTCGCGGGCCTTGTTGCCACGCTCGAGGCGGTTGCGCTTCGACGTCTGCGACGTGCGCTTCTCCAGCATCTGTCGATTAGAAATTCATCGGAATCGTTCATTTTAGACTCGTCGAGCTTATCGGCAGACGGTTTTATTTTTCACTCGATCGCGCGTCTGTCAGAGCTGTCTGTTTTCAAACGTTCTCTCTGACGAGCGGAAGCGTCGAGAGATAAAAATTAATTTAAACAAAAATTACGAGGCGTCGAACGCTACTGCCGGCTCACCTTCTGCGCAGACCGGATCTGCTCGATCCGTACGTTCTCGTCGCCCCTGGCGTTCCTGAGGTCCCTGATGCTGGACCTCCTGGGCGCCTGCTCGGCAACGGCTCCGCCTTGATTCTGATGATGGTGACGGTGATGATGATGATAATGGCTCGGCCGATTATGTTTACTACTGCTATTACTATTGTTATTATTGGCCTTGGCTTTGCTCCTGCTGCTGGCCTGTCCCTCGGCTCTGACGAGGCTCGTCGCCTGCGTTGTCGTCGTCGTCGTCGTGCTCACAGCCTGGAGGTTGGCGTTACGGCTCGCCAGAGGAAGCCGAGCGTTGTCCACGGGCTTCTTGGCCTCGGGAACTGGCGGCCGCCGTTTGCCGCGTTGCTTGCCCGACTCGGGCTTGTCCGAGTGGCTCGAGGAGCCGGCCGCTCGGTACACCGACATGCTCGGGTGCTCGATCAGCAGGTCCTCCAGAGGCGACGTCTCCACGTGCACCGGCCCGGGCTGCGTGAAGCACGCCGGGGGTGTCACGTACCACGACTCGTCCATACCCGCGAATCCCTCAACTGTGTGAAGAGAAAGAGAAAATCGGATGTTAGTTAAGTACCTCACTAGCGTTAGGGAGAAAAGATAAGAAAGTTATGAAAAATATTAGAGAAAAAAGTCGTTGAAGATTGTGTATTTAATACGGGCTTATATGGCTGCAGCATGATTCCGAGCAGTGATATTAAGATTGCTATTAACAAAAAGTTCAGATCTGATTGAAAGACGAGTTCTTTTAATGACGACCAAAACTATATGATAACAGATAGACATCGTTTACTCACAACTGATAACGCTTTTACAATATATATTTTGCATTCGCACGCTTGACTATAGGGAATACCGATAGAACCGATCCTTAAACCGAGACTCACCGTTACGGTCAATGAGGATCCAGTCATCGCCTTCGACCTCGACTTGTCTCAGCCTGGCCTCGACGGGGATGGAAGCGACTCCGTCGGGCGCAGCGCCGACCTCCTCGTCGCGCGGAGGCGCCTCTCCGTCATCAGCACCGGAGGCAGCACCTCGCAGCAAGTAACTCGCCAGCCTGCTCAACATCCCGTCCTCCTTGCTTATTCCCTGTCTGAAATCAGTAATCGTGAGCGAATTTTCTCGTTAGTTCAGAATGCATAACACTTGGGAAAAATAGGGCTAGGCTACCACTGCTCATTATACGCTTTCTGTTTAAAGGCTGCGCGCACTTTTGTGTGTATTTTTACGGTCGAGCTTGGGCGTGATCTAGTTCACAAAAGCCATTTCGCGGAATCGATTTTCGAGCGAGGTTGCGCAGCGTGATTGGCGAATTTTCTTTTTTTTTTTACTCTAAAAGCGTTGTTAGTATTCAGGAGAGTGAGAGAGGAAAGTTTTAATGAACAAAAAAAAAAAGTGTGTCGACTTTCACACGAAAAGCGGCAGCGGAAAGCTCTTAATTGGTTTAACTCGTAGATAAGGTCTAATCGACGCGTTGATAGGTACGTTACGTCAAATAATCTCGTCTATTGAAGTGCCTCGATCAAGGTCGAGATGTAGGAGAAAGGGCGAGTCGGCTTGAGCAATCGAATAGCCGATGGAAAATAAAAGAAGATGCGACGATGAAAAAAAGCACATCGTTTCGTATTCAAATGTATCGCGGGAAATAATTTTTCAAACGCGACGTCGCCTTGTAAAATAGTGACGTAGTTCCGAGCGCCAAAAAAGTACTTACGAACCTTGACTCGAGAAGTGTAATAGTATGAGTATTTGAAAAAAAAACGTAGTGAATTAAAATCGAATCGTATATATAATAACCGTTTGTTACAGCCGCCAATGCCACTGCAATATTCAAATCAAATTTACGATCTCACTAACACTAGTTCTTCCTGACGAGCGATTCGACACTAGAAATAAACGAATTAACATAAATCTCGTTAGCGTTGAAATCATTGCTAGAAGTGTTATGACGGATACATTTCAAATCTTCCTTGGCACGAGAGCTTTTCCTCCACAAGGACCTAACGGATAAATACCTCGAAAAACTGGAGATGCACTGCTACACAAAGCGATCAGGAAAAAAGTGTATTTGGAGCGACAAAAAGAAAACAAACTCAAGCCCGTCGCCTATTTCACCATTTCGCAACGTGACGGTGGGGGGAGTAGCTTCGCGTTGCATCGCACCTCCTACCACCTGTAACGATTTGAGCCGCTGCCAGTATACGTCGTCTAAGAATACCGGACGCGGAGCAATGTCAAACTCTTTGCGCGCGGATTTTTCGGTTTTTATTAGAAGGCAGGGGTGTTATTCTCTTTTGTTCTTTGTTTAGATATAGCTTTTATCGACGAGCGCCTCGAAGAGAGTTTGGTATCTCTTAAGAGGATTTTGTTTATTTTTAGCGGCTTATGACGTAGTAATGCGCTTGATTTTCGTTCTATCTCGCTTGCACTCGCGTAAACAGCGGTATTTTTCGCTTTGATTTTTTTTTAATTTTGTATTTATTGCCCGGTTTATAGGCAGAGCATAGTATAAGCCGAGTCAGAAGCACTAAAAGTTTTTAACCGCGTGGGACTGACTTTATCGCGCTTCGAAGGTATTATAATAGTGTGAATTGAATTAATTCGCCGTCAGAGCTCCCGGATCTGTGTATTTTTGGTGCACGAGGATATAACGATTCGAAACAAACGGCGTAAACTTTTAATAAACCTCTACGTTGTGATGTATTTTCTTGAATTTGTATTTTTTGAGCCCGAAATAAACGTTAACCTTGAGGGAGGTATTTTCGGTTGAACTTGTGAAAAGTCGCGTATTAGTCAAGTACGTCACTTATACCAACGCCGAAATTACAGATGTCTCGACTTCCCGTATGTGTTTACATCGCAATTACAGAGAAAACCAGATCACGGCACTGCCGCGATAAGAGACAAAAAATCAGCAATATTCATACGATACACTGTATCAGTAGCGGCAGTAATGAAAAAAAATGAGGCTTAATTACAACGGTCAGAGGCCATCGCACAATCGTTATTTCATATCGACGAAAAGTGTGCCGCGCGCTTTATTCGCATCAATTTATCAATCGTCACCAGTTGCAGCAGTCGATTAATTACCGCAAGCGCAACGAGTGGATAATTTTTTTTTTCTCTATCGACTAGGAAGTCGTCTGTGATTTTACTTCGTTATATTCGGCTCGAGTGTACCCGATGCGTTTGTTAACTCGTCGTGTATCGAGTATTGGTTCGAGCGCGGTTCTCTATTTTTAATCGTGCAAAGTGCACCTAATGTTCGTTTTTATGGTGATTATTGAAGAACTCTATAAATAAGGTTTATTATCGATCGGGCGTACGTGCACACGCATTGGAAGTTTGAGTGTATTGTTAGAACAACGTTGCAACAGTCGCTTTACGTAACACTTGATAAAAGTTTTCTAATATACTTATTACGAGGATAAAAGTGGAAATTGATCGATATAACGACTTTTTAACCGTCGTCGATTTACAGACTTCGTATAATGACGATCGTTAGTAAACAATAGATTCGTATACGCGATGCGCAACGATTCGTATAGTGTCATCGTCTAAGTTGAGGAGCGTCGATATCGATCTACGACTTTTTCTTTACCGCACCAGCCTCGTAATGATTCGAATCTCGTGCTCGTTGAGTGATCGCTTCACTCGACGGCGACCGCTCGATACTGAACAGCTGCAGCGAAAGTCTGTGTGCGACGTTGAGTCAGAATTATATTTTCAAGAAGAATTAAAAAAAAATATCCGTAAAACGCGATGCGCAGTGAAATCCGATCGTTTGTTTTGGCCGCGTAAAAGTGTTACGTTATGAAATTTAAAAACAACAATGACGACTTTGCTATTATCGTTAACACTTTGTTCTATAATAGGTGACGATTCGTGGTAGGTTATAGTACTGTAACCAGCGTTGGCGGAAAAGTACCGTAAAATTTTTGCGAGGCTTCGTATAATTATTAAAATCGAATCGATGAGAGGATTTACCTTGATAACGATTAGATTCGTGCTTGTTTACACTGTGTTTTGAGATTATATTTTTTAAACGAGAAAGTAACTTATCCTACAAACTAGACAAAGAGAAAAGTCAACGTCACTCGCCTACTTATTTTTAAACGCAATACTCGACTATTCGGCACGTGTAACATTAACATATGCATATTCTTTCGAGAACAATAATAGGCGCTCGTTACTGCTATGAATATTTTCTGGTCATTCTCGTTCGTTATTTCTCAAACGACCAGTGCAAACAGAATAAAGCGATACAAAATATAACACACGAATTATACGATATCGGCTTTATCTTTTGACTTTCAGCGCACATTTGTCCGCGATCGTGAAAAGCTTCCGACGATAAAATCGCGCAATGAAAAAAGTCGTAATGTGCAGTAATGAAAAGACAATAGGCCTTGTGTCAACTTTTTACAGTCCAAACACGCATAAACGAGTGTACCGACGCATTAGAAAAACAGTCGACTCCATACAGTCTACGACACTGTTGACAATATTTTAAAAAAGGTTCGACGCAATTTTTATTTGAAAATTTGAATTTCATCGAGTACCTCTTATCTCTCTTAGTAGTGTATTTACACACTAAAAAAGTGGCCTAGTAATCCGGGTTTGTTTTCATTTGCACTTACTCGCAAAAGAGCGAAAAATATTCCACGTCGAGTACAATCAATCATCGTCTCTTAACATTGCATTCACACGCAGCACATCAGCCATCGTTATATCCTCAATCAACGCACTTGGAACCATCTGCGCGTAATTCATCGTCACCAAAAATTCACACAAAAAAAAAAAGTGAAAAAAACTCGCCTATACTCCTTTGATCCACTGCTTCTCGAAAAACGTACAAAAGTATACAAAATTCCACACTTCACCGTTTAAAAATTCTCAAAAATCGAACTTCGCCGAATAAAAACAAAACTTCCGAGCACTTGTCAGCTTGAGCGTTTCTGCGTAACTGAGCCAGAGCGCGCGTAACACGGCAGCGTTATGTGTGTCGGCTGCTCGAAAAATACTGGCCTGGGCCTGTGTGTGCGCGCGCCTGTGTTTATATATCCGTATGTACGAACGTCACGCGAATCTATTTTTCTCTTGCTTATATATGCTTACTTACACTCACGAGATAAGATATTTTGAATGGAGGCGCGCGCACGGCTTGTTTATTATGGGGCGACTCTGTCCAATAGGGAGCTCTGGGGTCCAGCAGGTAACTGCTTTATCGGCCGCGGAGAGATAAGGGGCAGCTTGACTATGTAATAGTTAAATTTCCGAGCCAAAGATAAAGCTTTTATCTGTAGTATTGCTCGTGTATAATACCGAGAGGAAATGTAGCCCGACGCGCTTTGCAACGCAGTTTCGTGCGTTGACCTCCGCTCTATCCCTCTCTCTTTTTTTTTCGTCTGTTTTCTGAAAATATACCGGCCTTTTTTTCGATCGCTCGAAAAAAAAACACGTTTTTCAAGGACCGCGCGCTTATTTTATATTTACAAATTCGGTTTATTCGCGCGCGAATTTATTGGTCTACGACGAGCCGTTGTTTGCTTTGCAAATCTATATTTAAAGATGCATTTTTGCAGAGTAAACACACGGCGAGAGAGAGAGAAGAGAACCTCTCCGCTATCAGCTTCTCGATATAGCGTTAAGTTGTATACACAGCTCATTTTTCACGACTTTTATTATTGTCATCGATTGTGCAATAAATACTCTTTAAAAAAAGCGACGACTACACTTATTATCCAAAGCTAATAGAGGCAGAGTCGGGGCGCGAAGCTCGTTAAAGTTAAATTGCCCCTTGACGCTCTGACGTATATACAGCGGCGATAATCGCGACTTAGAGAGCGACGTTTATATAAAAAATAAAGGAGAGCAGCTACTGTAGGAGAAAAAAAATATGCGATCGGCTGAAGATATGCGAATGAAATTTTATTGACCTTACGGAATTATTGCGCCGCGTGCAGTCGGATTTTTTTTATTTTCTCCGAGAGAGGAGAGAAGACGCCAAAATTAGAACAGCCGTCATCAGACTTTCTTCTCTCGATTCGACTCGTTGTTTTTGCGCGATACGTATGTAGACTCGTTACACTGAATTGTCTTTCACGTGACTGGCGAGTGTGATGAATTATGTGTGTGTGTGTGTACGTGTCTTGCTCGATTTATGCATTTAATAAATATAGATAACAAGTGAAATTTGTCATCGCTTTATTTATTTATTAGCGAAACGAAGCGCAGACGGAGCAATAAAGTCGCGTCCGATCGAGTCTGGAGATCAGGAAAAAAATTGTTATTGTTTGTCGGTTGTCTTCCACACACACACACACACACACACACACACACACACACACACACACACACATCGTGTGCTAGTCTAAACGCACTTTTTACGTTATACTACTTCAAACCGAGCATTGAGTTCGACTTATATATACACGTCCATTGTGACGTAAGGTGTCTCGTTTAGCATCGCAGCCAGTCGATATTGTGCAAGTCCTCTTTTTTCGCTCTCTCTCTTCGAATACACACGTTATAAATTTTTTACGCCGCATAGTCAGGGAAAAATTTTGCCGCACACGCGCGCGCGCGGCAGTTTCGAACTTCTGTCAAGTGACATCATTTTTAATCGCGCTAAAAGCATGACATCAGCTGCAGTGTGCGGTGCATTATGTATAGCATAACATCCTATATACATCTCTCGGGTATAAACTTTTCCTGCCGCGCGCGCGCGCGCGCGAAATAGAATCTAATTAAAGCTCATGCATGTGTGTGTGTGTGTATAGCATCGCGCGTTAATCGCTTAATCTAATTAAACATTTAAGCAGATAAATCTGTCGCTCGCTAGCAGTATGTGGAATCTACCTTTGATCAGAGTGCAATTATTCATGCGTGTATTGTAGATTTATCTATGTCTAGAAAAAAAATCAAAACAAGTCCGATATGCTATGTAGTGTTCAATAATAAACACAGGCTCATATCGGTCTAAATTCGAGGAGATAAAAAAGTTCGCTATACCGAGAGTCCAAAAGCTCTGGTGTTATTATACGATAACATTATCATCAAATCCAGCGATGTCTGGATCGCACGGATTAGCGAGTATATTCCAATAAAAACCGAACTTGTATAATGCACTGGAAATGAGTAAAATTGGTCACTTGCGAAACTCCACACACACGCAGGCCATCACCTTGAATAATGAATGTTTCAGCACCGACAAACGGTATATACTATGTGCTGCACCCAGTTATACGTCCCGCTGAGAGCGGAGAAGCTCGGGTACGTTTCCAACGATAAATAAAATTTTCTCGAAGCGAAAGCAACTTTTCCAAAGACAACGATCGTCTCTTCTCTTTTTTTTTTTCGTCCCGACCAAACGCTAACAAAGCGAGTTTCGCAAGCTTGTATAATGTATACAAGCGTGAGAGCCATACGCCAAAAGTGTCCGCTGAAAGAGAAGAGAGAAACGTACATAATATCCCCGAGTGTCACGCGGAGAGAACGCAAGTGGCACGCGAGCTGATGAGGTCTGATAAAAAAATAGAGGGGAAGCATTAGACGCGCGCGTTGCGTTGAGGAAATTGCAGGTTGTACTGTTACACTAATGCACGCTTGGATTTTGTCGTTTTTCCTGTGTTATATACCGACGCGGAAAGTTTTGCCAACGTTATATGTCTGCAACCTAATTTTCATCTTCTCTCTCTTGTGCGGATTGTAGCTAATTATCGTTATGTACTGTAATAACTGATGAGCGAAAAAAGGATTGATGGAGAATAACGAGCAGTGTGCGATGCTTGCTAGATCAGCTGTTGAGGCGGACAGGAGAAAGAGTTGATTTGACTATAATAACGATTGGGAGATGGACGAAATGATGTACAACTCGTTGAGTCAAGTGGAAAAAGAGAAAGGAGTGAGATACGGGAGAAACGGAGTAACGATGAGTTTGCAAAATGAAATATATATATTGAAAACCGAGAGAAATACACGAGTGAAAAACGGTGACTAGGCAGTATATAAAAAGACGTACGGATGGGCCATGGGAAACTTTCTCGTATATACGCATATAAACTTAATGAAAGTTTTTTACTCTCCAAGATTATTATACTTCTACATAGCTCGAAGGTAAGTTTCGACCGCAGAGCCGCGGTTTCGAAATCGCCGCATTCGAATTGAAAAACGACGCTCGATTAATCACGGTATACGATATAAGCTTTTTAATAATAAATTCTATAGCAAACTAATCATCAGCTCTTGTTTTCGGCGAAATTCGTCGGGAAAACCTTCAAGAAGGTCAAAGCATCGAGAGCATAAAAGCAGAGCACGCGGAATAGAGCGTATCTCAGAGACGGAAGACAGAGGGACGATCGAGCGAGACGCAGAGGCGACGTCGAGCTGGCTGGCTGCTGCACAGATCTTGGACTTGGTTCGTGTCTTATGAAACGAGCTTCAGCTATGTCAGACGTTTAAAATAACATCACTCCACGACGTCATACTCTCGTTACATCGATGCCTTTTTCTCGCCTATCTCGGATACTATACAGCCTTTTTCGGAGGATCGTCCTTGCGCCTTTATATGCCTCCCTTGAACGAGTTTTCGGAACGCCGCGAGGCCGATTAAGTAATTACTCGAGTTTCCTTATCTCGCGTAACGCGCGCGTGGAGACAATGAAAATTCGCGGAATGCAGTTTTCGAGACCGGTCGAGTCGATCTTATCGCGTCGCACTGTGTGACATCGTTGCGAGTTAATTTTCGATTCGCTATATGCATGTATGCGCTCGCACGCGTGCTAAACTGCGGCTAATTGCTTTCTCTTTCTCTCTTCTGCTGTTATTTTCCGTTTGTGCATCAGCTGAGGCTCGCGTGTGAATTTTTCCGACTTTTCTCGCACGCGAGCACGTAACGCTGATATAGCGCGAGTGACATTGGGACGACTTTTTTTTCGTGTATGTATAGGTGTGTACAGTTAGCGGAGAGACTGTAGATGTATAAGTTTTGGAGCTGAACGCGACAGGTCGAAGGGGACAGATGTGTGTATTAATGAATCGTTATGTGAGTGTGTGGAGGAGAGGTCAATTTAGCCGTTAACTTGTAGGCGAACACGAGTTTGAAAGCGGGATTTGCAAAGTTTAGATGTAATGTCGGCCAATTGACTAGTGATCGTTGGGACTAGAAGAGTTAACGTGTTTTCGAACACTTTCGATGGAAAATAATTCGGCGGGCTTTGTGACGCTGTATCGCGAGTAAAATCACCGTTAACGTGTATCAAAGGCAAAACTTGCGTCATACACACACACACACAGAGGCTAAAATTAACTCGAGCAAATTGATGACGGCGTCGAGGCGTCCTTAAGATTATTGCGCGAACTTTAACTGTGATGCGGTTGGAATATCGAGTAGAGCTTATATTTTTTTGGGAATTTATTCATACGCTCGCGAGACAAAGCGAAATTACGTCCGAGCTGAATATTCTATTTTGAAATTTGTTTAATTATAAGGCACACTTCCACTTGGCAGAGGAGAATAACGCAGTCGGCTATGATTTATACCCCTCGTATACACCGGACGATTCGACAGATCGATGCAGACACACACACACACACACACACAAAGGAAAGAATCCTCTGTAACCCGAAAATTAATGAATCCAAAAGCGAAGGAGCTCAAGGAAGGATCGAAAATTAAAAAAAAAAAATTCTCTACAGTGCGGGTGACGGCGTATGCGTTCACAGGCTCTCGTGTCCGAGGCGCAGAGCTCTATATCTCTCCTGCCCATTCAAACCGCACGTCGCAGCATCACACCCTCTGGATTCTCAATCTCTTTCTCGCACTCTTTTCTCTCTATTTCTCTTTCTCCCGATGCACGTGTCTCTCGGCTGTTCAAGGCGCACGTTCAGATTTATGCCGCAGGAGGAGAGAATATCGCTATAAGGACTGTTTTCGTTGAGACGCGATGAACGTGGGACGTTTCATTCGGAATGGGGTGCGTTTGCTCGTTTGTACAACGCGTATGTGGGTCATTGTCGCGAACCGGAGAGAGAAGTTGCTGGGCTTTTATTCGGCAGTATTTTGTCATAAATGCACATAACTCACGGCGATGTGACATCGGATACGTATAATTACTCAACGGCTTTCGCGGGAGCATATCATTGTGTCTTTGTCGAAACATACACATATAATAATTTCAAAAAAATTTAAAGAACCTTATTCGTACGAGAATGTATCGCATCAGGTACATACATTCTCCCTTAGAATTCGAATTTCGCAATCGCACCGGATTTTATCCGTTTAAGAATTTTGGCACACATCTCCCGCAAAACACAGACGCACATTCCCGAGCTTATGTATATTCTGGAGCTGACCCAACGATTAGTCCAAACATCCACTCTCACGCACGCGCGTATTTATCGTATAATCCAACGGAGGAATTCCGCAACGACATTATAATGCCGAAACATATAGGCAAACAACACCATAACACGTACTTTTTCATCAAAACAACAGCGCGCGCGCGAACTTTCATCGCTTACACATATGTATATATATCACACGTAAACATATCGGGTGAATCATCCGCGATGTAGGGATATATTTTTCTACGCCGCGGCGGAGAGTGAAAGACAGAAGTAGGCGCTGTGGAGTTCTTATGATATACCGAGACCGAGAAATGCACCTTTCCCCTCTCTCTCCGGTAGCGCCTTCCTTTCCCCTGACGTCCCCCTCCTACCGGAGCAGTCCCCGCAGAACCAACCCAAGGGCAGGGTCAGCCCGACCTAAAGCGATATTCTGCGAGAAAGAGGTGTTTACAATATTATTAAGAATCTGCGTCACATTTAGTATAATCGAGAACAAAAACACTCCACGACGCACAAAGTATCGTTACCCCCCCCCCCCGCCCTACGAACCGCCATACGTTTCGAAGTAGTGCAGAAAAGTGCGCGTCTTTCAATATGATACTCCGATACCGAGAAAAAAAGCGCGGCACATTAGAAGAGTCCCTCAACCTTCGGCTTGGAATAATAAGCCATCAGATATAGACGCAATTACGAATTCACCGTAATTCACGCCAGATACGCGCGTTTGTGTAAAAGGGAAGCATAGACATTCACACTCGCCAGTGTGCCTACATAACTGTATATACTTTATACGTTCGAATAAGCGACAAATCGCGCGCGTAAGTGGGTCAGTCGTTTGTTTATACGCACGTAATGCACAAATCTGAATCAGTCGCTCGCTCCGAAAAATTCTGTGTGCGCGCGGCTGCTCTTTGTCGCGAGAGCGAAAAGAAGAGGGACAATTTTCGAATTACTCATACTCGACGCGAAACTAACGGTCGCGTGTCCGAACAGCGTTTTTCTTTTTTGCATCGGCTGATACTTTTGAGCGCGCGCTCGAATATGAAAAATCCGCTTAAGCCGCGAAAGAACGTTGTGACACACTGCCTCTACGTGGAGTAAGTATACCTATACGGGCACGAGCCGCTCCGATGATGCACACGCGAGTCTGTTTATGTAAATCGCGCTATACACATTTGTACCTCGTTCACACATGCGCAGTTTATTCATGATCGCCGCGACTATATATATATATATATATATACATCTAAATAGGGATGCAGACTTGCGCGCGCACTTGATATTGAAAAAGGCTCTTTTTTTCGGAGCCCCCGCGAGACTCGAATAGAAACAAAGACTCCGCGTACTACTAGTTAGCTATATACACACATAACGTGCGGGTAAGTGTGTCGCGCGCGTAACGCCGAGAGCCAAAAGAGAAAGAGAGATCGAGTCGGGAGTAAATAGTGTTTTCATCGCGTTGCTGCTGCAGATTTAAGATGTAGAGGAGAAAAAGTTATACAGCGGCGAATTTTTCGCTCCACTGGATGGCAGAAACTTCCACCTCGCCGGGTTTCCACGAACCGATTCGCTGCTCTTTTAGTCAACGTCTGTGTCGCGTGTGTGTATTTACGTGTATAAAAGCGAACGATTTTGAAGAGTTGAGCGCGAAAACGAAGCGAGTGTATTTATGAGGCGAAGTTCAGCAACCTCGTCCGCGGCGGTGCCACAAAAACGTCGAGAGCGCATCTCTCTCTCTCTCTCTCTCTCTGTCTCTCTCTCTCTCTCGACTGGCCCGCGTTTGAGATAAACGGTAAAGAGCTTTTTTTTCGAAGAGCCGCACTCGAAAGCCAAACTCTCTCTAGGAGTCGTAAATTACGCAGAGGATGACGTTTACGGCGGTATTGGGTTTGTGTAACGTTTACTTTGTTATACTCGATATTTACCGTCGTACAACACACTTCGAACGATATTTAGTCGAAAGTGACGCGCGTCAGATTATACGAAAAAACCAAAACAAAAACACCCGCTATGCAGACGCCTGCAGTGGCTCTTCCATCGCCATTTAAAAACCTAACCTCGCGCGAACAAAGTGGCATCTCGCTTTTCCGCTCGAATCTCGAGAAGCGTACCTTGTCACGAATCCAGATCCACGTAGAGTCCTGCTACGCGCACATATCCAGCTGCCGGGCCAGTGTTTCCTCTTGAAAACTCAAAAACTCGGCGTTGATCGCGTTAAAAAACACTGCAACTGACTCTCTCTCTCTCTCTCTCTCTCTCTCTCTCTCGCACAGATACAATGCATTCGAGGCTCCTCCGCACAATGCTAGGCTAGTGCACGAGCTCGGCTCACAAAGGCGCCTCTCTCTCTCTCTCTCTCTCTCCCCCCTACTCCTTCTCTCTAAGCAAAATCGACTGCGTCACGATCCGGCCGCGCGCACACTCGAACTGCGTATCCTTGCGGGGAAGGGGCAGAGAAAGACGGTGTATACATCTCGCGGTGCATCGGAGAGAAAAAAAAGGGAGCCAGGTCAATTTTTAGTGTGTACGATCGGAAAAGCTACGATGCGTCGCCCCCCTTCATTTTTGTCGGAAATGAGTAAGTATATATATATATATATGTATATGTATACATATACGGAGCTGACGGGCAACTAGGCGCTGCACATCCTTCGCTCTCTCGCAGGGCGACCTCGACTCGAGAACAAAGGACTATGTGCCACTCGCTGCATATACGCCACGGTTTTCCTCGGAAAATTCGGGACATTTTAACGACGGCCGAGCGAGGAAAAGAGAAACGGTATAGGAGTACGACATTCGCGTCTGCGTTAACCAACGGTGATATGCGTGTCTATATAGAGAAAAAAAAAGCCAGAGAAAGAGTGGGAGAGAGAACGCTCAGCAACAAGGACAGCGGCGCAGCTCTCAGGAAAGGAAGTCGGAGAAGGGTATGTATAAAGGGACGACGATGACGACGACGACGACGACGACGACGGCAACGGCGAGTAAACAGAGACAAAGAAGAACGCTGATGCAGGGACCTGTAGGCCGTTCGTTCTCTTACTTAAAGCGCCGGAAAAGCTCGATCGTCCTGCTTACGTAAAGCGCTCGCGGGACCAGATACAAGATACAGAGAATACCAGTGATACGTATAGATGCTGTCACTTTGCGCGTTTACACACACTCGCGCACTTCCCGGGTCTAAACCGTCGAAATTCGAAGCGATCGATATAGGCGCTTTCGAAAAAAGCTCCTCGCATACACATACACACAAACACACAGTCAAGCATCGAGCGACAGACAATACGCATACACAACGGAAACGGACGGTTACAAAGAGATGTATATGTTAAGGTAAATGTATATAGTAAAAAAATGGTGAATTACAGAGGGCTTCTGTCGTGCACTCGCCTGGGCGTGTTGCTGTCGAGGGCTCGCGGCAGCGACTAGAGCCTCTGCTCTGGCCCGACGACGAGCGTTCGTGTGCTCTGTCTCTCTCTCTCTCTCTCTCTCTCTCTCTCTCTCTCTCTCTCTCTCTCTCTCTCTCTCTCTCGGCTATATATCGTTATATGCGCCGCGAGTGTTAGACGGAGACGGATGGAGAGAGAGAGAGGAGCTGATAGCCGTCAGCTGATTCGAAAAGGTGGGGGCGACGCGACCAAAGACGAGGGTGAGCTGCTGCTGATGATGTGACGCTTCGTGACCGTCCGAGAACTCTCTGGCAATGCTTCTGGAATCGTTTTGATCGTTCCTTTTTTTTTTGAATTTTCGAAAATGTTTCGAACGCTTTGTTCCATAACGTTTAATTTTTTTATCGAATGCGGAGAATCGCGGCTTTTACAAGTGCGTAAGCACGAGTACAGCTACAATGACGGATCGTCGGGATATCAAAACAGCGTAGAGTTTAAATACGTAGCAACATTTTGACTTTAATCCGCGCGTCCTTTGTGCGCTGCAGCGCGTAGTGAGAACTACAATCAGATATTCGCTCATCGGTTCGTGTTACACGCGCAGAAACGAATAATCCGCGCAAGCGATCCGCTTCTATAGCCGCTCGGGTAGCTTTTTAATGTGACATCGTTCGGGGAATCGCACGAGCTATACCTTTAACAAAAATCAGCGCAGACATTTTTCACCCGACGAAATTTCATCATCCACTTTGTCGCGCTGATGCACCGCCGAGCGAGGAAAAAGCGAGCAGCAAAGCGCAAACTCGGTTCTCCTCGCTCTCTCTCTCTCTCTCTCTCTCTCTCTCTCTCTCTCTCTCTCTCTCTCTCTCTCTCTCTCTCTCTCTCTCGCTCTCTCTCTGCACACAACAACAACACAGCAACCAGTTCCTTACCTCGTGACGGTAACAGCTGAGCAGAGAGCCAGTAGCATTGACCGTCACACCGAGCGTTGCATCAGCCACCGTATCGGCTATATACAACTCACAGTGGCTGAAAGTGGGGGGACATGCGCGAGTCTGGGCTGTGTGTATAACATAATGCGCGAGTCGGGGAAGGCTCGCGGAGTGGGGGTGTATATAGCCTCTCAGCTGGGCGAACAGCTGCTCCTTGTTTCTGTACGCTATATATACTGCGGCGGCGAGCGATTTTCTCTCTTCGCGTGCGCCAGACAAAGACGCGAGAGGGTAGTTGGGGGAGGGAGCGCGTTCAGCCTAGTTGCGCGCGAGGAGAGGCATCTCTCTCGGCGTTTGTTGTTGCGCTTGGGATGCGAATGATGCATTAGGCTGCGAGAGGTAGGATATTAAGAGATGCGACGAGGTTTTTCTTTCGTGTGCGCGATGGAGGATGCGAGCCTATTGGTTTATTTCCGTCCTGACGCGATGATGACCAGACTGTGCGGTGTATATAGCAAAGTGAAACTTGCAGGAGGAAGAGCTATAAATTGCTCGGGAGAGAGAGAGAGAGAGAGAGAGAGAGAGAGAGAGAGAAAGAGAGAGATAACGAGTCTACGCTTTTTTCTCTTTCGGGTGATGGACTTTTTGTGTGCCGCGATAATGGGCATACGCCGAGTTGATTTGTGGAAAATTAAAGCGGAGAATCGATGTGTCGCTCGAGAGGAGCGATCTGCATTGCATATATTTGCGATTTTCAACTCGTTAAAGCATCGGCTATAGCGCAACATTAAAACTACATCCGGAAAGCTCATTAAACGAGAGCAGACTATCGGACGATAAATATTTATAAAAATAAGACGAAGCTCTCAATTACGTTCGAAGAAAAAAGGAAAAGTCGGCGAATCGGCCGTAAACAGGCATCGGTCTCTCTCGCAATCCGCATACACACATGGGTGTGTGTTGTGTGTATAAACGCACAGTTCTCCTCTCGCCAAAGAGCTCTCCGGGAGTATAGCGTATAGTTTAGCAGTATTTTTTACGGGCATCGAGGCTTTCTCTTTCCTCAGCTACTCCTCTGCCTTTATATTTATGTGGACGACTGTGCGTCACAGTCTGCGTATATACCTATGTGTGCGCGGACTTATTTATATGTCTTAGCTTCAGCGCATACGCAGGAAACAGAGATGGAGATTTCTGTGCGTCGCCAGCGATTATCGATTTTCCCGACGATCGGATGTATATACGAGGTAGACGCCAGAGAGACTTCTTTCTTCTCATACGCAGAGGGAATGAAGGGCCGTTTGCGTAGTTTTCGAAGAAAATCGGGTGGGGAGGGTAGCTTACGCAACGAATTTTCGTTAAAAGTTTGTTGATTTTTTTTTTTTTTTTGACCATTTGTATGTGTATTATTGAGGAAATCGATAAACTAGATAGTTTATCTCATTCTGGGAAAATGTAGTTTACGATACTTACTTACATAATTCAGCAAACGCTCGGGAAAGCCTCTGACATAATCCCATTTTCCGATTTCGATATACAAGAGTGATAAATCTGCAGCACGAGTGAGTAATGCATCGGGAACAAAAATACATTATGAAACGAGGGACGAAGCGAAATTTCGAGATCCGAAGGGAAAAAGGGCGTTGGTTTCCAATAGCGAGTGTATATTAGTGCGCGTCTAGTCTATACATAGGAGAAAACTTAAGTGGACGGAAGATGATAGGAGGTCATCAAAGTAAGAATTGGACGTAATTGAGGTCGAAGGTGCGTTTGAGCTTGTATGGAACATGTCGGAACCACGTGTGTGTAGTCGTACAACAAGATGCCTTTCGAAAATTACTGCTGACTTTGCATAGAGCCTCTACTCTCTCGACTACAACGAACTGCAGATCTCTCGTGCTTACAGAGTAACTGTTTTGTGTTATTAACAGCCTGGAAAAGCTATAACGCTCTCCTGAGACTTGCATTATTGCGCACACTTTATTGGTGATTTGTTATTGATTTTTTTTTTTATGATTGCTTATCGATATTTCTTTTTCTTCATCACGAGCTTCAATGAGTTGTATGCAGTGTTGTACTTATTTAGAAAGTGACTTTTTCGCTTTCGAGGATATTATTTTTAGTTTTCAGAGTTTTATCGAAAGGTTATCTGTCGAGTAGAAGTTCATTCATGCTCGTAATTTAAACTTCATTTTTTAACGCTTGTACGCGTCGTGATTTTCTACATAACAGATAAATCGAGATAGTTTTTTTCGTTGTTAATTAAATACACTGTTCTTATGTAAGTCTGAGAAGTTAGTTGTCCCGACTTCCTTATTTATCAACATTTATTTCATTTACTGCGTTGTAATCGTTTAATAAATTGACATAATTTTAATTTTACACTTGCATAAAAGTTTCAATACATTACGTTACAAATAGTCGAATAATATGTTTATGCGTACACGAGGAGTGATAACAGTACGAAATATAGTCTAATTTTTTCTTACTAGACTTAAAATCTATCGAATCTTGTGAAATGTTGTTAACATTTAAAAAAATACATACTAATACTTAATAATTTTTTAAGCCATATGATAGCTCAAATAGTAATATCAATAACGCATAAACGTATCCTAGAAGTAAACCTAGGAATCTTATAAAATCATATAAAACAGCTAGTAGATAAATTATATTGCATAGTTTAAATAGATTATAAATGCCGAACATACATTTCATACTTAAATTAAAAGTGTACCCTTGTAGAATTGAGGATCTAGTACTTAGGATCCGGCAAATTTTCTGCTCGGTCGGTAGAATGTATCCTAATTCTGCCCAGAAACTCCTCCCACGGGGGACGGTATTCGGGCAGAATCTGCTGGAAATTCTGGCGAAGGAAAAGGGATGATAATTTGAGGTTAAAAGTTCAGCATAATAAATCAGTTCGATTTTATCAATACTTTAATTTGTTATTGTTGTAATTCAACGATGACATACACACAGTTTGGAGCACACAAATATAGATGCCTACACACACAGCTAAGTCAAGGAAAACTGACCTGCAGTTTTATGGCCCCAATCCAATGGGACAGCCGAGTTCGGAAGCTGCAGGAAGCAGTCTGGCGACAGAATGGCGACAGTCGTATCAAGCACTCCATAATTACCACCGTGTCTACTACGAATACCGCGTTATTATTTTCCAAGATATACATATATTATGTGTATCTTTTATTACTGCACTATAGTGTACTGTAACAAGAATATTGTCATTTCACTTGAGCGAACCAAGTCACCAACTTTTAATTCATTAAGTTATGCTATCTGAGTAAACAAATGAATTAATATTGTTTATATTATATTAGCATGACAATAGTGCAAAATATCTTGAATACATTTAAATTATAAAATTAACAAAAATAAATAATATTGTAAAATTAAGAGATTTATGTAGATGTTGTGCTTATAGTAAAAGAGAAAATAAACTATAACAAAGTTAATATTTCAAAAATTATTTATTAACAATTTTTAAATAAATAAACAAATAAATATTTTTTTCAATATTTTACTTTTCATGCTTAGATAGTTTATGCTTCTTGACTGAACTTCTATAATTTGTAATTTATTTATTTATTTACAAACAATCACCGAAAAATGATCACATTAATGTCTTAAATTTATGATTGTTCTTAACAACTTTTAAACATTTCAATTATTTATATTTTTATATTATTTATTTTTGTTAAATTTACCTTACACTCACCTTGGCATTAAACATGTCAAATTGCGGTAATTATTCATAAATTTGTTTATAACTAGTTATTGCACTACTTTAGCGCAAAACACCTTGCAGATTCGGTTTCAGGGGTAAAAATACATTTAAAAAATCTTGGTGGATTTTTGGACCTTGACCACTTATGGCCAGCGCCAGGGCTTTAGTGGATTAAAATTAATTAAGTAAAAGCTTATATGTATAACTTGCCAAAAACATTTTAAACCTTAATATCTTCTGAGAAGGGGAAGGTGGGTGCTACTGCTTCTCTATTTAGGTAGAAAGGGGATGAGCAGTACAGCTGCTCTACTCAAATAGGTTAAGGTTAGTCTGGGCCAAAGGAGGTGAGGGAGTCAAAGCCTCTCTTTAGGATCGGCGTCAGTGATGCAATTTCGTCTCATTAGGCGCTCTCTACCTGGGACGACTTCACCCCTCTATCTACCTAAGTCGCCTCACCTTTTGCACTACCTGGAATTTACCTTATCTGTCTCGTCTTGTCTAAGGGTTTAAGACATCACCCCTTCTTTCACCCTCTTAAGACAAAGACGCTGCAAACCTATATAAGCACAGAAATCAACGAAATCCAACAGTTTTGTAGCTGCTCTCAAACTGTTACCAGTGAGAGTCTCACGCGATATTTTGTCTTTAAATCTAAGCTTTTTCTATCGGGTAAAAAGATATTTTCATCTATACTGTGTGTTTCGACTATTTATTCACGACTAGTCAGATTACGTTAAGTCGGATTCTGACATATTGCGCATTTGTCGAAATTCTACACAGTCCCTCAGTCTGAAAAGTGCATCGTCGCTGAGCACATCCATCAGCATTTATAGAGACATCGTCTCTAATAAGTTTTCATCTACAGAAATAAGATTTTACGTTTTAGTGTTGAGAAAGTCAGCTTATTCCATCAACTATCATGGGTAAGTCACAGAAGTGCTACAAGCTTTTCAGTCAAAGTCGCAAAATTAAGCGCACAAAGCTAATGGTCCATGCCATCACGAACTCCAACATACCTAGAATAGAATGGTTGCTTAGGCAAGGCGGCCTTATGAATGTGCGGAATGGTGAAATTTCTTCTGAGTCGAAGAGCGAACGTTGCCGCCTGTACCGACGGTTTCGACAACACGGCCCTTCCCTGGGCCGCAAAACTCAATCTGGACAACAGTCACAAAGACATAATAAGAATGCTTATGGAGCACAGAAGTGACCCAAACCATAAAAACGTGAAATCGCTGACACCATTCAATTACATCGTCCAGCTCGGCGACCTCGACTTGGTGACTTTCTTCATCGACGAGCACAAAGCGGACCTCAAGAAGCTGAAACCGGACAAAAGCAACGCTCTGGCATTTGCGGCTCAAAACGAGCACGAGCAAGTGATGGACCTAGTGCTGAAGAATGAAGTGAATATCAACCAAAGTTGTAAATATCAATTGATAACACTGCTGCACCACGCAAGCTCAGTGTCCCTGCTGAAAAATGTTCAACGGCTGATCTCTGAGGGCGCCGAAGTTAATGCCGAGGATTGGAGGGAATATACACCAATATTCAATTGCATAATAGAACTGCATGTACTTCTCGCTGTCTTGCCGCTGGTCTTCTTTCGAGTTGACTTCGGAGAAGAAAGAAAACAAGTGATACGACTACTGCTAGAGAGTGGAAGCGACGTCAATCACAATCCGACTTTCGAACAGACCAAGATGACTATTCTCGAAGTCGCGATTGCCTTAAGGGATATCGATACACGAAATGTAATTATCGAGCACGTGGCCTTTTCGTTTAGTACTTTTTGTCTTAAGTTGTGTATTTTGCAATGCTGTACATGGTCGTCGAAGCTTTGTCTTGGTACCAGGTTTCCACATAGAAAATGGATCAATGTTTCGTCTGTCTGTGGTGTCCTTTTCCAGTTTATTTTGTATTTTGTCGGTCCATTTAGTTTGGCGTCAAAAGCGTCAATTTTGTACTTGTATACTATGTATCCTACTTTTTCTTCTGTAGTGCCGTCCATCAGTTCAATGCTCACTGTCTCTCCGTATATTGTGAAGTCTGTTTCAAATTGTTGCTGCGTCGTGCCTTTCGATGCTATTATGTATAATTTGGTGTTGTTGCCGGGGTCGACAGTCCAACTTGTTGTTCCTTTTTTGTGTTTTGCTGTTCTGTGGATCGCGTTGATATGTATAGTTTGTTATATACTGGTCTTGTTGAATGCGTTATGCGAGTTTTATCCACAGCCTTATCCGCGCTGTCTTGTTCTTCATACTCGATGAAGGCAGTGCATCTTTCGTTTTGTTCGTCTTTGGGGTTCAGGCCTCTTATGTCTAGTATGTTTCCGAATTGTTGGAACGTTACTGTCAATTGTTCTCTTGTCACGTGTGTGGGTATTCGTATGCATATGGTATGTTTTGATTGCACATATTCTACTGTCTTTTTTTGATTCTCTATTTTCGTGCCTTTGTATGTGTCTGTCACTGTGTAAGCGTCTATTTAATTTACTTTTACCAGTTGTACATGGTCTTGTGGGCTGTATGTATGGCGTAGGGTTATGTTTGGTTCATTGATGGTGTAAGCTTCGATGTTGTCAGCTGAATTATTGTCATTCTGTTGAGGAGAGTCATTATCGTCATTTGCTGGTACATCATTATTATTATTGGGATTTTTATTGTTGTCAGCGTTGTCGTTATTGTTGTCGGGTCTTTGAGCGTCGCTATTGTCATTGGGAGCGTTGTTTGCATCGTCAATATTGTCGTTGTTGACAGTGGCGTTTGAGTTAGTAGAATTTTCGGAAGCGTCAGTATTATTGTCCGTCTCTGGGTTGTTTGTCGGTTCGTATGTCTCTACAGTGTTTGTCCGTTGGTCTACCTGTCTGGTTAGTTCGTAGTCACGTAGTAATTGTGTCGTGCCTGTGCTGGTCCTATACGTGATTGTCAATGGAGCCGTGGCATCGTCGGCTCCTTGATTCAGGATCTTGAAGCTCTTAATGTTGTTTGGTCCGTACTTAATAATGTCATAACAACAGGTAGTTTCCATGGTGGGCTAAAACGGATGGTGACGTGTCCTGACCTCTCATCAAGCTCGACTGGCTCGATTATGGTCTGGAAGATTTGGTCCATCTCTGTAAAACAAAATATGCAAAATTCGTAAAGGAAAAAAATGAGTATTTTTATTAATTGGGATAGTTTATGGTTTTTATTGGGGTCAATCGTTCAAACATGTTCATTGGTCCTATTTCATTGCTTACTTTTCCTAATCTATAACCATGTCGCTATAGTTTGTCATCATCTATTGCTTTAAGAGTCTCGGGTGTTTCGGATTTATGTTGGTTCTGGGAATTTACTCTGGCATTTTGTATTGGGTTGCTGGTAACAGGATTTTCCTCTCTGTCTTCGGCTTTTTTTTTGGCTCTCCAGCCTGTCTATTTTTTCTTTCAGCTCCAATATGGTTTCTTGTAAGGGTTGTAGCTTGTCTAGAGGGGCTTCATCGGCTTGTTCTTGAGACCACTTTGCTTGTTTCTTGCAAGTTACATCGTGTAAACTGTATATTTCTACTTCTATCATTTTCTTGCATTTTTCATGGAATTTGGCAGTCGTATTTCCTTGTGCTACACGTGGATATATTCTTGGTTCTGCAAACGTAGCTTTGTATATCGGGTCACTCTCCTCTTTGGCTATTCTGACCTCTTCTTCTGTGAAATACTGCACATATCCATACGTTAGGCGTCCTTTTCTTTCTGTCTCTGACTGTCTCGTCGTAAGCTAGGGTTCCGAATTGCGCAAATTGTCTAAAGAACATCTCGTTCTTTACTCTGTCATTTCCATCCCAAGGAAGTAGGCAAAACAACCTGTTCCTGATTGGCCGTGTTGGTGCTTGTCGGTTTACTACACGGATTTCAAATCTAACTGTTGGTTCTTCATTCGGGGTAAGATCGATCAATTCTCCTATTGGCACTTTATAATTTGAAGTCGTTGCGGGTCCCTGATACGGTGCTGTTCTTCTGCTGTTTCTTTTCAATTTGTTGTTTTGCTAATAATGATCTGAGTTCGTATGCTCTCTGTGTTTCTCTTTCTGAGCTAAATGATATTGTGATCTTCTTGGTTTCTCGTTCGTATTTGTGTTTTTTCCACGTAGGCGTTTTGAGGTTCTCCTATTTTCTCGAATTCTTTCACTGTGTTAGATAATGGGATGTCTACATCACAAAACATTGATATGGTGGTTCTTGGTCTTGACTCCATGTTGTTTCTTTTCTTTTTTTTTTTGTTTTTGTTCTTTTTTTGTTCTGTAGACTGTTGGGGTTTGAAAAATTGACGTGATTCAAAACAATATCAAAATATTCGCAAATTCGAATGACTCGTTGAAAATCAGTTGCCCTTGGCTTTGGCAGAGCAATTAGATTAGACGTCAAATTAATCAAAAATTCAATACAGTGGACCTTCTTTCTATGGCTTTATTTTCGTAACTTGAAAAAACTTCCAATACACAGTGTTTGACGTATAACTTTGACTAAAACTTTGACTATAACATTGAACAAAACTCAGATAGAAACTCTGCTATCGAACTCCAAACTAAACTCAATGCGGTACTCAAAAATAAAAGAAAAACGTCCTTCCTTGAGGAGCGTATACACTGGAATGAATTAGTCGGGGGAGGCAAGTTAGAAGAAAGCGTCACAGCTTTCTCCCACACAGGGTCTTTACTCCATCTCCCTCCGCACTTCAGCTTAGCCGCGTCGCTCTCTTACTCATTAGGCCTTATGGGCCTGTACTACAGTCAACGGCTAAACTACAGTGTTGGCTACGCACGCGCGCTTCTGGCTCTGTCACTCCGGTGGTTGATGTAGTCGTTCCGGAATTCGCGTCCGTCATTTTGTCAGCTGCTGCGTTTGCCATTGGTAATGCGTGTCACGATGCCTCCTTGTCTACGTCTCCGGTTTCGAAATTCTAGCGTCCTTCGCACTTGCGAGATCACGTCGGGGGTCACCACTTTGGGAGTGAGGAAAGGTGACAGGAATGACGAACTCAGAGAGTGTAAACTGAACTTAGATTTATTTGAACTTTCGTTTCATCGAGCGTCGATAGCTTAAAGTGCGTACGACTCGTGTCATGACTCTAGCGTAACTGTCGTTCTGTCCTCCGTCGTCGGCCGTCGAAGGTTTCGTCAGCTCCGCCTCCCGTACCGATCAACCTATCGGATTGGCAGGGACGGAGCGTGCGCAGCCCGGGCAGTGCGTCGGCGGCGGGGTCGGCTGGCCCAAGCGGCCCGCTTTTTGCTGTTTTATTGCGCCGGTAATCCTCCAGCGTCGGCGCGCATCCGCGGCTCTAGACGTTTATAGTTTTACTACGTTAGGGAAAACCCGGGCGCAATCTAGCGTCGGTCGCAGGTATCGAGATGCGGGCGGCTACAATAAAACATTGGAGCGCAACTCGAACGCTTTATTATCTCCCCGACGTGGAAAACAAATCCGCACTAATGAGTGCTAATCCGGGTCGCGCTGTTCGAGGCACGGTCGCCTGGGTCTGCGGGTGCGCGCGCGCGCGCGTGTGTGTGTGTGTCGAGTGTGCTGGCAAAAGCGTGTGGCGCGGCTGCCACAAGTCACCTATCATGACTGAGCCAATGCGCATTTAAAACTGAACATCTTCCTGTATTTATCTTCTATAGGTAATCTATTGGATTCAAAGCAACACAACGCATGTCCATGTTCAGCATGTTTTTTTTTAAAGCTGCATGTATTTTCTGCGATTTCAATATTTTACATTTTTCTTTTTGAACCATCAGTCATACTTCGAACGGCGGAAAGTTTGTTCCCATTTTTCACAATTTCTAGATGCAATAAAAGTTTTAAAAATTCGACTAATATGAATATTCCTAACCTTGATTGCACTTTTTAGTTAAAGAAAAATACTCGGTAATCTCATTCACTGCGACTTGTTCGAACTCATCTCTAGAGAAATCAAATACAATTTGAAACCACATCAATAACGTTCATCAACGATAAAATCAAAAGATATATTCAGGTGGAAAGAGCAGATGCTGAAACAAGACGTCCCGCGTCAACTGATTCATAAGTTCACCTGTCTTTTTGGATCCAAGGCATAGAACATTAAATATTATTTTCGACGGCAGCGATTACAATGATTCGCGGGCTTTGTTCGATTTGTTCAATACTGTGACACCCATGATGCAAGCTCATTATCTCATCGTGACGTTTTACGAAAATACCATCCTCGACGAAAAAGTCGAGTCAATTCTCAGATACGGATGGTCTAAGAAATTTCTAGATCTGTCTGTGCTCACAGTGAATTTAAGCGAAATGCCGAATTGTAATGCCGTTCCAGTACTTTATCATTTCAACCTGTTTTATGACACCATAAAGAAGGAGTTATTTGACTCTGATTTGGTCAACTTTTCCCCTACAAATTATGAAATGTCAGGGGCTATTCTATTCAACTTCTTCTGCTTCATACCCCACCGTATCAGAAAGTAACTAAGTACGCAAACGGCAAAGTAGCTTTGAGGGGAGTGTATTATGGATTTGTCGAATATGCACTGAAGAGGATGAATTTCACGATAAATTTCGGTTACGAAATACCCATCAGTACCCATACTATCGAAATCTTTAAAAAGATCTATCAAGGTTTAAAATCAGGAAACATAAGTATGTGGACATGGCTGGCACCCATAAAGTGGTTGAAAAAAAAAGACGATAATTGTCTTGGGTCAGAATGCGGTGCAGAGGTTGCCTTGGTTCCTGTTTTAACTGTATTCAAACTTTACATTCCCGTCGGAGAGATTTTGCTCTACGCGGTGATCATCTCTGTCTTAAAGCGCGTACGGATACTGGATGATTATTGGAATATTTTTGACGTAATTAAAATGTTAATGGGCGTATTTATAAATATCAAATCACGTTTAAACGCTAGCTGCATAATCTATCTATTCATCATTCTAGTATCGATGTTGTACGTCGACAATCTGTACTTCAGCATAGTGGCCGTAAATGTAGAACAGAACGAAGTTCCGTTCGACAGCTACGAGGATTTAGATAATTCTAAACTACCCGTATTCATCTGTATTTGGGACTACGGTCGAGTCTTTGGTAGTGATGAGGTCGATCAGTATATCAAAAATTTGCGACCAAGGGTACATAAAATACTCAACTACGAGGAATGCATTTTGGAATATGTTCGAGATCGAAGAAAAACACGGATCTGCATCGAAGGTAGATGGATGGCAGAAGAAATTCTACATAAATACCAAAAAGCTGAAGACGGCTCGTTGATAATGAAAATTGCGAGACCACTGCTTGTTTGCGACGCACAGACATTTCTATTCCAGCATTCGTCGCCTTACGCCGAAAGATTTGCGGAGATGCAAAGTTCTATTCAAGAATCTGGAATTTCTTTTAAACTTCGGCACGGGTATTTCGTAACGTTAAGTAAAAAAAAACGATTGTACAATGGGAATACAACGATCGACGCGAGAGAACTGAATCGGAGAGCTTTTTCATCAAGCTTCTAGCTTTTATTTTGGTCACTGGTTATACTACGGCATTTCTTGTAGAAAAGATTGTACTCAATAATACTTAAAAAAATAATCTATTTTTAGTTTTATCGATGTAAATTTAAAAAAAAATTGATCACGTGTGTAACAATACATAGAGCAATAAAGTGAAATGCAGATGATATCACGTGTTTTTCAATAAATAATGATTGTATTATTTTTTTATTATTTTTTTACAGAATATAATATTCTTAATATGGTAATAATTATATAATCAAGCAGTTAAATTGAATACTATAGGATCATAACAATCATATTGGTTTTTTTAAGAAAAAAAATTATAATATTAAAGTCGTAAAATATATATTTAACAACACTAAAATGTTAAATGACATTTTACACTCCCTGTATCGAAACATAATGTTCAATACGTGCGCGTTCGAAAAATTTATTTTGCATTCGTGTGATCGTCACCCTCGTTTCGCTTGGGCGCAACAGACTCCACTCTCGCACAAAAAAAAAAACAATAATTGCGCACGAAGGCAAGAAAGTACGAAAAAAGCTGCGCGTGCCGGCAACCCTCGTAATTCCTGAGCACAAAAATCAAAAATGTTATAAATCGTTAGAACAATGTAGTAAACTCGATCGTTAAAATTTTGAAAGCACGTTAAAACCAAGAAATGACTTGTGACAATGAAATGTGGTATATGAGTCATACTTGCCTGCTGTTGTATTCATTTGAAACTTCCGTTGTGCATACCAATACTTACACGTTTTTATTCATTAGCTAACGATTTTTTGAAAAAATACTTTGTTTATACAAAATCATTGAAAAAAAAATGCTTTTGATAAAATGCAATTTAGACACTAGTAACCGTTGTACGGTCGTTTGTTCACTCGCGCGAGTGCTGGATTAGGTCGTTGCGCAAATTACTGCGTGACCTTTAAACGCGCGTATATGTATAGTCCATTAGAGTAACGAACTCGTTGCTCTTATGCATTTGATAATCTCTCCTCGTTCTTTGCGCGCCGCTGCTCTTTCTCGTAATTATCAAGTTTTTGTACAGCCTTTGCCTCGAACTCGTTATCACGCCTGTTCTTTTTTTATGCAGTTATGCTTTTTTTAATTAGGATTTTTTGCTTTTCTAAGTAGCCTTTTCTCGCGAACAAGGTCGATTTTCTCAGTTGAGGCTCATTATAATAAGCTTATATTATTTCAGAGTTATAAAACGTAGTTTTTCTGTTTCGAAATTTTAATTTTATACGTTTCTATGAAAGGAAAAAAAAACAACAATTCTTTCAGGCATCTGATACAATTTCATACAGCTAATATAGGGAAGCACTAGAAGTACTAAGAACTTCGTCAGAGTAAAAATAGCTCTTAAGTCGGAAAACACGAGCTCGTTAACTTGAGGCGAGAGCTGCTGCAAATTAGCCGATTTTCGGAAGCCGGTTCAAAGCCCTTCGTTCGATAAGACAGCTCCACAGCTTGAAAATCAATGCTGCGGTATTTTCGATCGTTTGACACTCATTACCCCTAGCCTATACACATATTCCAAGCGATCGTCCTCCTGGCTACATTGATTCTCTCTGTACCAACGTCTGATGACCCCGCACGTGCGCTGTGTGCAAGTACAAGGGTAGACGCGGGCAATTTACCGCATGGATGAATATCTAATTTTATAACACTCTAAATACACTAGCATAATTCAATAGCTCAGTAATGTTGTAGCCTTACGAGGAAATTGTATCACTTTTATATAGAGGATAAGGAAAATTCCGAGAGTATGTATAATTGTCGAAAATGAAATTTTTTAAAGATCTCGGTGGGAGTTAATAAAAGTGTACTGTAAAAAAAAATTATTGCTCGCTTATTAGCTGTGTCCTCTGATATTACATCCGAAATGCGCTTGCGCGGGTCTTTGCGGCTTGCGTCGATATTGTAATATAAAGCTCTGGGTGATCTTATTGATAACTTATGATCTTATTAAATATAGTTTCTATACTGTTGATATAATTTTTTCATAAATTTATTTCACAATTTCTAATAAGAATTATGGAAAAGCAATCAAATAATACAAATCGGGCGACATATAGCTTAAAATCGTATTAGCTTTTGAGTCGTTCTATACAGTCAAAAACTCGCTATTGCTTCTCTTTGAATATTTTCGAAAACCGATATTATTATACAACATACGTTACACAAACAGCTGTTTCTAGCTGATAAAATTATTTATAAATTTTTTTTATAAATATACTGACATTTTTAGAAAACAAATAACGAATCTACCAATGAAAAAACTATATAAACAAAATAGAAAGTGCACGCCTGCTTCAAAATCTGTACATGTACCAAAGTATTCGACCGCACACACCCCTAGTCTCGATATCCCCCAACGTACCTTTGCGCAGTATGCAGGAGGGTTTCGAAGGAAACTTGACGAGTTTTATTTTTCTAATCCTGCCCAGGGGTGGATATTAACTTTTTTATACGCTCAGCGACTCCAGAGTTAATCTAAGGGCGGCGAATGTTACTTCAGAGGCGTAATGAAATCGATCCTTTTTTTTTATTAAAAATCAATTTTTAACTATAATGAATCACCCTTTATTTACGGACATTAACAATTTACCAATCAAATGCTAATAGGAAATGCTTATCCAGAATTTTTGATTTTTTTAAAACGGTTTGACGCGATCATGGACAATGTTTTATTTAAATATACAAATGTATATTGAGGTTTTCAAATATGAATTATTTACATCGTCAGTTGAATGTTTTTTCAGGTGCCCATTATCTGCTAGCTAGAAAAAGTTCAATTTCACTCTTCTTGTTGTATGAGAAAGTTTAATGTGATATTTTTGATCTATCTATTATAATATCAGTGACTGAACTTCCGTCTACTTTTGAACACATTGCAAAGGAATTCTATTCATTTATACTTTTTTATGCGAATAATAAAAGAGCATCAAAACCAGAAAGATGAAGAAACTATAGTCCTTCGATGATACTTGTGCGACACTTATACACGATATAGTCATTAAATCACAAATGTCTAAATCGAATTTTCGTTGTTAATTTTAATAATTCTAGTTATCAATTACAAAGGTGGGTTCTTTAAGTATGTGAGAGAGCGACTAAAGCCATTGCAAATGGCGTTTAGAAGAAATTCGTACGATGACCAAGGCGCACAAAACCGGACAAAGAGATTTAGTCCATAGACGGGGACACAAGAAACTAGGGTTTCCATTCGATTACTCGAAAAACATCAATACAGAGTGCGTTCCGCCTTTCGCTCACCAGCCTGACTCACCGCCACCCGTTTCCCATGTATACGTGTATACTCGTACATATAAGTATATACTGCTCGATTTTCACGCGGAAACGTCCAGACACGCATAGGGTAGCTTGACGAATGTTTGGTTATTATCGCTCTAATAGCAGCTGGACTTAGATTTTTTGAATTCTAGACTCTCTTTCATTTACAACAAATCTATTATTTTTTTTTGTGCAGACAAAGTTAAAATAACAAATGAGGAATGGTTGAAACGAAGATTAAATCAATAACAACCATTTCTGTTTAAAGACTTGTGTTAGAAGACTGAGCGCTTCGTGTTGATTTATTTAGGTAGTAAATGTACAATGAGTAATTATCTAAGAATGACTCAATTTCATGATTTTGGATATATTTTCGCATTCCCACAGTTTGTCGACATAACAATATACATATCGTTAAATTCATGGATGACGTTGCCGTTTCTCATTTACACATTAACGCTTTCCACGCTGTCACTCGCACACGCGTTCATTTGGGTACACTTTTTTTTCGTCATTTCTTCGTTAATTTTTACATGCCCAGTAATGCTTTCGGGACATTCTTGATGTTTTTTGGCTTCTTAAACATTGATCGAAAAAAAGGAACTGCTGGTTGATTTTCCATGCCCAACTCGCTGTATATTCTATTTTTACTTGAAATATATTGCCACCGCACTTTACACTTTGAAAAAAGGACGTACAGCGTAGTCGAAATCAGCTTTAAACGTGTGTTTGTGTATATATAAATTGCAACGATTATTTTTTTATTAAAACCATTTTTTTTATTAAAGAAATAACTCTAAATAATATTTGCGGTACAAGTTGCAATATTTGCTTAGGCGGTTTTGGCCCGAATCGCAGCACGCTTGCCAGTAACGGCCTGAAAAGAGAAAGAAAGATTATTATACTGTGCATCCACTTGAAGGGAATAAATCTTATTGAAATACGGACCTGGAAACCAGATTTAATACTGGCTACCGAACATCTTGAACCACATGTTTCACACTGAAGGAAGAAAAGTCTTGTATCTTTTTGCAGAATAGTGTCAGGCGAACGACACGTGTGACACGTAACGTATTCCTTGATGTATCTTCTCAAAACGTTTTCTATCTGTTTCTGCTGGAATCGACCTTTGATGATCAATTGACTATTACCATCCACAGAACCACTCGTACCCAACTCAGCCAGTAAGAAGTCAAGCAAGTGCTTAGGTTGCCTGTGAAGTGTTTTACAAATCTAAAACAAAAAAAAAGTCGTAAGTAGTAGTAATTCTCAAGAACGAAATTGTATCTATTATTCATCATAAAAGATTTATTTACCTCGGTGAAGTTTGAGAAGGATGTCTTTTTCGTACCAATACGAACTACTTGTGGCGGTCTCATGACAAACTTCTGTTTCTTTCCAGCCACCATGTCAGGATTCTTCTCTTTCATTATGTTGAAGACTCTTGCAAGTAGTTCGTCATACGTGTAATCCCTGTCTGAACCGACCCACTGACTTGGCTCCTCTGTACAAGCGCGAAATATTTTATTAATAAAGATTCTTGCACGAACAATATAAACATCAAGTACAGATCATAACAATCTATATAATACATACACATTCAACACACAGACAAATAGACTACCAGTAAAATCTATGATTGCGCTACTGAACGTAAAATAGAGGCTGCAGTGATTTTGCATAAAGAGTGTATACATCTTGACTACAAAAATGAACATCAGTGAAAATGATATACAATCTAAATAGAAGTAATTTATCAAGTTTCAGTAATATTTAAAAAATTGAAGTTTAATTTTCACTAACGTTTACAATTTGAGAACAAACTAATTTTGCTGACTAAATTTGAAAGGTGTAGTCACAAGAGTAATAAATTTGTTTGTCATGTATGTCTTACCATAGTCTGCACTTCGCTCGGACTCAGTGCAGCATGTTAACAAATAACAGCAAAAATAAACATTCAAGCTCACATATATGCTTTTAATTGAATATATATTTTATATTATAGTTACCATTGTCATTGGCTTCGCTTTCTTTTTTCTCCTCAGCCATCAGTTCATCAAGGTCCTTCTTCTTCTTCTTTTTCTTCTTCAAATTCTTTGAGAAGTCCAGGGACAAGTCAAAGTCCTCGATTTCCTGTTCTTCTGCTTGTGGTTCTGCCACATCCTAAAATAAAATAAACTTGTGTCAGTAAAAATTCAAAGCATGAAATCAAATTGATTGTTGAACAATGATCTAGACTTCTTACTTCTTTCTTGGTTTCTGGAAGGGCTGCATCGAGTTCTTCCAAGTTAAACTTTTTCTTTTTCCTCTTCTTTTTACCAAAGTTTTCAAGATCTAACGATTCTTCGTCCTCTGGCGCAGCAGCATCGACATCAACATTTTCCTTGTCTGGTTTTGAATTTTCAGTTGCTTCATTGGATTGATCTGCAATGGCAGAATCCAGATCGAAACCAGTCTTCTTCTTCTTCTTCTTCTTTGTGATCTTAGGATCGAACATCTGCAAAAACAGAGCAGCTTTTATTCATCTGCAGAAATTATTTATACTTTCCATTCTAGCATACCGTGATGCTGCATGAAAAGCGATTCAAATGCCTTTGCATTGCACTTAATGATTTATTTTACAACTTAACGATGCAACTGTGCGATGCAGTGAATTGTACAAGTCTGGTAAATAAAGGAACTATATCCATATATGATTTTTATTGCAGTAAAATTAGGCAACTTGCCTTTCTATACAATTTTATACGTATATTTTAGCAATAAATATATATTGCTCTTAAATTTCATAACATAACGTTGATGAATAAAAAGCTTCTATTACCGTATTAAAAAAATTGAGCTTTTTTTGCATTATAATAAAAAAACAAACAGAATTACTGTTGATCTAAACAACAAATGTATTAAATAAATTCTAGTTATCCTGCAGTAATAAAAAATGAATCATCAAATGCCAAAAAGTGACTAGAAACGTTTTTCATAACAACCGTCATCAGCAGACCACATAAACAAAAGTGTAGAAACAAACTCCGAAAATATATTTAAGAGAATTCAATAATTTTCAACGAATCCACGAATGATGAAAGAGCAAAACGGAATATAAACGCAACGCGAATCAAAATTTTTGCCAGTAGCGTCATGTGACGTAGACGTAGGCGTGTGCGAACGAGAGAGACAGAAACATAAACCGGTCGCTCGCCCCTCGCATTCACGGAAGGTCGCAACGTGCATTTGGAGGTTGTGTTTCCCGGATCTCCGATTTTCGGACTCGAGACTCGAAAGAGCGCTTGGAAAACGACGCGAGATCGCGGAAAAGTAGGAAGTTCGATGAAAAAGTCGAGGAGGTCCTCGAAAGGACGCCAAACGGTACACGTGTACGGACACGCATGTTATGCCCCCAGCCATGCTGCTAACGCACAGATATCGTACTTTCGCCGAGCTCCGGAATTTCGCGAAACTTTTGCGAAATCATAGTTATCTAGAGAAGCTGGTAAAACACTCACCGATTCCTCTTCTGTCATTTTGATGATGCTTTGAAGTCCGACTGTGGTCTCGAACACTATGCGCGGTTGTCCCTTGGAGCTCCCGCAATATGTACCGCTGTGTGTGTGTTATTTTCGGTATTGCATCAGAAAATTCGGATATCTGGGTTTTCCATAGACGACGAGTGGGACTCTGCGAGGTAAAGATAGGCGACCGCATGCGATGGCGTGGTTCATAGGCGTGGGGCGCTGTTGTCGCCCGTGAAATATGTAGTCGGGACGTAGAGACGAAGTGGCGCCAAATTTGAAAGTGGGTAAGTTTGATGTTTTTGATAAATTGATATAAACTATTATTAATTTTACAAAGAGTGCATGTAAGAAAGGCCCCTTTTTGTTGCCTGTCACAAAGTGTAATTTAATTGTACGAAATATCATTTACTCAAATGTGTGCATATGTGAGTTTCTTATCACTTGTGCTTGGATAGTGCCGTATAACGCAACGGTTTTGCCTTGACAAAATGGTGAATTGTATCACCGGATGAGGTTAGAGTCAAGGCATTTTTATTGAACTTTAAAAGCTTGCAGTGTGATGACACAATTTGAAGTACTTCACGTGTGTCTGGTTCCAGAAAATATTAAACAGCCTAGCAGTATTAAGATCTATAATAATTGCATCCCCATTGCCTTTAGTTAATATTGACTGGGATCTACTGTCCAATGAATGGAAACTTCTTCAAGTCGACATCGAAGTAACTTTTATTTTAAAACGGAATGAAAGAATCGACACGTATTGGAATAATGTTTTTTCACTTGTTTTCCGAATCAAGCGTGCGATATCCACTTGTAACACGTGTAGTGCAAGCAGCGCTTACACATGGAAGTGCTGAATTTGAGCGTGGATTTCTGAGACTGGTCGAATCCCTACCGAAGATAAAGCAAGTTTGGACATGAAAATGCTGAATATACTAGATTTAATATCATCTATGGTACGGAAAAATTTGACTCGATACCTTACAAAGTAGCCGTTACGGGTGAGCTTTTAAAACTTGCAAGAAACGCCCGTTAAGCTTAAAACAATTATTTCGAGGACGGAAAAAAATTGAGGAAGAATAAAAAAGAGAATGAAGATTTATATAACCCAGAATGAATGAAGAACAGATACAAGAGAAAGTAGCTAAAAATTTTGAAAGCATAAAATCTTTAGAGGTACAACTATCTGTCGAAAAAGACGCTTATAAGACTATACATCAGAATCCAAATCGATGCAAAAGTTATTAAAAAATGCAACCAAAACTTCATAAAGTACAGTGGTACGGACAGAATTAGTCAACAATTTAGTTTATTGAAGAAGTAAAAAAACTGACTGTTTGGCAGAGGTGCATACATGCTACTTTTCAAGATAATGCTTTAGCTATATATATGATCATAGTCCCAAGCAATGGACTGTTGTAAGTAAAATTTTTACTGAAAAATAATGTATAATTTACATACATACACATGGTACACACATACACCGTTAAATGAAACTTTGAATATCCGGTCCGTCGGCCATGACAGGTGACGCGCGCAGTTATGACACGAGCGTCCGAAGCAGCTTATATGCATACTGTTTACGAGAGAAATGGAAGTGTCCATGCGCCACCTATTGTCGCCTGTCGCCAACGCGCCCACCCGCGTGATTCAAATTGCACAGTATATCACTATACTATAATTATCGTTAATCTACTCTAGAAAAATGCACCAAAATTGCAATGCAATACGTATGTACTAATGTAGGAATAACGAAATCAATGAGAGTAAACTTCATGTTATAGAGAAATCATATATTCTGTGGCGCCATTACTGTTTTAACATTTCATCAAACTCTTTACTTATTTCCAGCTCTTGCAACAATCGAATAAATGATAAACGATTTTATCCACAAGCAAATCAGTCAACACATTACCAAAGGCTTCCTTAATCACGTTCTCCTGTTCCAGTATAAGCTGATAGTGGTTCTGCGCGCGCTCGAAAGCTTGAAGTATACGTCCTCTGCGTACGTGGAAAATCCGCTCAAATCAAACTGCTTGATACTGGTTTCGAAGTTGGGATTTTGCATAAGCGCAGCGATTTGGCACTGGCTCTTCACCAGGAGTTCGTACAAAGTGCAGGTCTCGATGAACCTCGTGATTTCCATCCTACTGATTTCTTCGAATCAGTTTAGGTAATACTTCTGCAACCTTGGATACCGTTCGATGATTCTTTGGCGAGCTTTTATCAGAGCTAGCGCCTTGATCATCAGCGAAGTTTCTCGTCGATTCACAGCTATCCTATCAGGAGATAAAAAGAGAGCGAGAGGCGTTTTGCCGTCGGAGTTCTCGACAAGAATCTTTGTCCTCATTGGTATAAAGTAACAACGCACTTTTTTCAAGCTTTTCAGTTTTAAAAATTAAAAATTTTTCTAACCAATTATTCATTTCTCTCACTCTTGGCAGCCAAGTGTATCGGCTGGCGCAGGTCATCACCTGCTTGCTCGTCAACCGGTACGCCCTCGATGAAGACTCTGGCCAGCTCAACCGATTCAACGATTCCACATAATGCAAGACGTTCTCGCCACTTTAACTTTTGGCCAAAAGATCGACCCCGAGAAGCAATGCTGGCCAGCCTTTATCGTCAGCGGCGTTGACGTTGGCTCCTTTTTGACGTCAACGGCACCGGAACGGACCAACAGCTCGGCTGACTTGCCGTAACCGGCCAAGATCGCGAGCTTTTCGAGCTCTTCTTTAGATAAATGCTTGCTGAGGATGGGTTCGTCCTCCAGGATCGGCTTGATCGTGGATTTCCAATCGGTATTCTGCCGAGGGTCGCGACGCAATTTTTTAATCTGGCTTTCGCTACTGCTGCTGGAACAACGCTCGCTGAAGATCTTGTCGAGCGACTTGTGCAGTCTACGGTCATAGCTGTCGACGATATCGTTTTTATCCGACTGACAATTTGGATACAGGTGATAATAGTCTGGTCTGACGACGGAGTATGTAATTTGTTATTAATTTATTATTAAAATTATGTTATTTCAACCCAGAAAACATTTTTTTAGATTCTTTACATTTCTAAATCGAAAATGTTCTTATAAGATTTTCTGAAAAAGGCTTTGTTTTCGAGTAAAAGAGTACTGAAATCCGGTAAAAGTCGCGATTTTTTTCTCAATTTTATCAAACTTGATCAATTTCTTACTCAAAAACAAAGCCTTTTTCAGAAAATCTTATAAGAACATTTTCGATTTAGAAATTTAAAGAATCTAAAAAAATGTTTTCTGGGTTGAAATAACCTAATTTTAATAATAAATTAATAACAAATTACCTAACCATTTTTGGGCATTCCACCCTCCAAATTCGCGTTTAGGAGTCAAAAATACATAGAAATAACCTTGGTGATCTACTGGCCACTCAAGTCCAACGAAAAGTGCTCAGCACCTAGACTAGTACGCGAATATCAAGGTATATGGATTCGGATAATAGACTAAACAATCAAAAGTAACTGGAGCAAAGTTCCAGCAACGCCTATCATTTATCATCCATAGGTTGAATACGCACTAACTCCACCCCGAGGTGTTGATGCTTACCTCACCGCCTACTATGGCTTGTAGATTTTTCAATCTGTTCAATCACAGCACTTGAATCACTTTTGCCGATTTTTCTCTGGACTACTATTTTGTCTTGGCTTTTGTTTTATGCGCTCCGAAAATGTGTAATGGTAACTCGTTGTCATTGCAACCCCTGAGTCAAACTACGCGTCAGGGCCAAACCTTAGGGCTCAATCGCATGATAGTATCGCCAGCTCTTGTGGTTCGGTCAGCGGTAAACTCGGTAGCTTTCGACATTATTCTGGGATTTCCTATATTCGGGAGGCCAGCTATTGGTTTAAAAAAAAAATTTTCAGTTTACAAGCAACGCGCTGTTGAATAAGGTCGTTACTATAGATAGTATCTATAACACGAAAAATCTGCAGGTGAAGAGAGTATCCGATCTACTCAGTTATTCGTTCGACGAAAAAAAGCTCAAGCAGCACAGGCATCGTGTGTTGTCGTCTAAAATTAAGCATAGCCTAAAACAGTCTTGTTTCTGTCGTACGTGATTGTGAGTTTGTTAAATAGTCTTCATGATACATCAGTCACTTTTAGTCTCCGCCAGCGATTCAAGCACTCCAGCAGTGTGACATGCTGGACTGGAAAATCGAGAGTGAGATCGGCAGCGTATAACTGTTCTCTTCTTCCACAACCTTAGACGCTTCTTTCCCAAGGTTTATTCCTTCTTCTGCCGCAGCCTAAGTATATACGAGTACGAGTAATGCGACCATGGCAACGATCTCACCGAGTCCAAGAACGAGAAAAACCACGAAGACTGTTAGTGAGAACTTGCGTGGATCGTCGCAATCACGGCGTGTTCGCATTTTATGTGAAAATCAAGCGAATGAACACAGCAGCGCACAGGATGAAAGATCGGTATAGGACCCCCGGCTCACAATCGATAAATCGATCAAGAACAGAACCGACATAGTGTGATCAGCGAGCTCAAAAGCGCAAGAGCCTCAGAGCTAAATAAATATCTTTCTTGTGGCCCTGCTTACGTATAAGTCAATTCATTTACCTATATAATTCCCTAAAAATAAAACTAACAAGAAATACCTAAATCGTACGCACGTGTATGTCGTGTAAATGTCCAGTCCACACACATACTTATACATATCACTACAACAAAACCAAATTCAAGCACGAGTTTGCGATAATCTGCATACAGACACCCAGTTATTCTCTACTTCGGTCCGCGTGAAATATCTCCTCGTCCAGCGGCTGACTTTAATTGCTTGAGCGAGCTTTCTCTGAAAATACACCCTATAGCTATATCGCACTGGTGCATATAGGCAAACCAAAACCCGAGAAAAGCCTCGTTCGTCGTCACGCCTCTCCACAACCTACTAGAAATCCTCAACGAGCCATCCTCGGAAAGAAGCCCACGTCTGTCTTTCCACTCACAATCTCGCATATACAGCTACAATCGTACATCCTAAATAAAAAAAAATCGCCCGCCAACCCCTACCCCGAAAAAAGAGACAACAAGCCAGGTCTAATCGCGGCTGCACCTGTCCCTGCAGCGGCGCAGAGTCGCTATATACTCCCTCTCTTGCGCGGCTTATTGATTCGAGTCGCGGAGAGAACGCAGCAGCGGGGCGAAAAGCTCGCGCCGGCGAGTTCGTCGCCTGTCGGCTCCTGCAAGTGCCTATAGCTACCTGGTGCGCCGATGGAGGGGTGTTTACCTCCCCTCCGTGAGCTTTCTCGGGGAAGAGACCGTCGGTGACGCGAGCTTGTATCGCTGTCGGCGACGAGCTTTTTTTTTTTTTTTTTGAATGAGCACGAGTGTTAGGTTTGAAATGTTTTACAGCTCGCTTGAGAGCACGGTTGGACATTAGAAATATACGAGCTTCTCCGCGCGTGTCATTAAAGCTCGAATATACGTAAAGTAAGATTTATCGCTCCCTGGAGTGCACTTAAGCTCGAGCAGTAGGTATAACGATTACAATGCGCTTTCGTTGCGGTTTTTGCCGATTGTCCTATAGCGGAACGTTATAGTCGGTGAAAGCACGTAAAGAATCCGAAGAGTGCATAAAGCTCGAGAGTCGGTACACACCACTCAGACGAGCGCAATATAAATAGCATCATCGCGGTATTATTCCTCGGGTGACGCACGCGTAAACTTGTTTATTGAACGGAGCTATTTTTATCCCGCTCCGGGTATTATCGCATCTCTTCATACAATTATGAGCTCGGTTCGGAGGCTTCCCTTTTGTCGCGGAGTCGACTGGACACGATAATGCCATTATCGCCAAATAAAAGAGCAAAAGTCTGGTGAAATTCCGAGTAGCAGCGCCGTCACGCCAACCGTCAGCAGCCGGTACCAGTGACGACGTCGCATCTTCCCGAAAGCTCTTCCGCAAGCTCCAGCGAGTGTACGGAATCGCGCGCACGGTGCGGTAGGTCAAAAAGAAGGGGTCCAAGTGCTACACAACTTCGCTCCATCCCCCTAAAAAAAAAAGCTTGAACCCTTCCCTCGCGAGAGCTTGCGAGCGCGCCGCGATGGTAAACAAAGTTCTTTATCCCTGGTAATAATCGAATTAAAAAAAAGTCCGAGCTGCCAGCGTTGCGTAAACAGCAGCAGCAGCAGCAGCAGCAAGAGCCGTGAAATTTCGGCGAAAGCTCGCAAAATCCGGGAGACGGGGCGGCAGAGCAGCAGACTTGGTGGGGAGGCCGCCTAGGCCGGGAGAGCTTTCACCACTGGTGGGGGTCGCACTGCTGCTGCTGCTGCTGCTGCTGCTCGTGCAGCTTTGACAGACGCATTCTGCCGGCAATGTGCGCGCGGAACATGGCTGCAGTGCGTGGCCGCGATAAGCTCTGACACAGGTGCACACCTAGACACCTAGACAGACAGAGGGACGCACGGGGAGGGAAGCTTCGATCTCCGAGCTTGATAAGGAGCTGACTGTAAGAGCTTGCGAGAGAGGGGGCGATCGGAATGGACTCATCGTCGCGCAGCGAGGTAAGGCAGGAAGGATGAGAGCTTTTGCTTTCTCGAAGCTTTATTTCTCCGAGCTTTTTCGAATCGAGAGAGAGGAGCTTTCTCTCAACCGTACGCTGATATTATCGACGAGCCGCGTGTTCCACGACTATTCACTGCGGACATTTTGGATGTACAGCCTGTGCAGTGATACGGATCTGGTGCAGTGCGATCACTTAAAGTCGTCGTGCTGGTGTTCGGGGGACCGACGAGTGTCCGGGTCGACCTGCGGAGATCCATGTTTATGTCATGAAACCGTCGAGGGAAGCTCGAGCGAGTAGGCGGGATAACGAGGGACGGCGCGTGCGGTGCGAAAATCAATTGGTTCGAGTTGACTTTTCCCGGAATAATCTGTGTCGTTGCAATGCGGCTGAATCTTCTCTCGCTCTCTGATGTGTACTCGAGCTCGTTTCATAAACAAACGGCTCGTGCGTCACGACTGAAGAAAATATCGATTCGAGACTATAGAGGCATTAATTAATTTAATATCTAAGCGACGAGGCGCAATTAGGATAAGCCGTGTAATCTCTCGAGTGTGTTTGGGCGAACGGAAAGTGTCCTTATCTCTCGATCTCCGCTCGAGAGATAGGGCGAAATTGAATTTGCGATGTAACCCGAGTATGCGTTATAGATAGGTGTTATATGTAGTCGAGCAGCTGCACGTGTTCCTGTTTAGTTGTAAAATTTTTGAATCGTGCGATTACTGCCCGCAGTGAGAAGCTGAGCACGAGACGAAAAGCTCAGATCAGAGGGACATGGCAGTGGACATCCTGGACGTGGATCACCTCGCGGTGAGCGCGATCGTTACCGTCGGCATGCAGCTGATATTCTTCACGATCGCGGCCACCTTTCAGATGGACAAACTCACGGATTTCGCGGGAGGCGTGAATTTCATTATCCTCGCCCTCCTCACCTTCTTTCTCGGACAGGTCGGTAAGGTGAGTCGGCCGCGTCGCCTTTTTTCGAAAAAAATAGCTCTGGGATCTATTTTTTTGTTATTCTTAACAAGTACATTATTATTATTATTATTATTATTATCATTATTATTATACTATACATCTATCTCTCTACTCTGTCTACCCGTTGGTATTGTTATATCTGTATCTCGTATCTGCTCTCCCGCGTGGACGTGTCTGCATATAATTATATACATCGTTGTATTCTTGTACCAGAAGAGATGTGTGTATATTTTGTCCTTCGGATAATATGTCATTTCAATACGTCTTAGAGATATACATTTATACAACGTAGTTTCCGACCTTCTGATGTATAGACATGCAAGTAGAGTAATTCGTAGAGATCTGCAGTTAAATTTTGTGCATTTACTCCAGACTAGTATATCCGATTGAACGTAGTGTCGCATTTTTGCGTATACTGGTAGTCGTAGACAATTATCATCGAGTATAGACTTTCTGATCGATTAGTTTACGCCGCTATTTTTGGAGCTTCTAAAATTAACTCGATATCGTCGCATAGGGGAGAGGCAGTTTATCAACAATTTTCTTTTTTTCGTTCTACGATAGACGCTAAAATACATTACTAATTAGTAAACTATTTCAATTGTTATACACGCGAAAGTCGTTCGTGTATCAATGAATTTGTCACCGGCGACCTATATTTCGAGAAAATCTTTCGTTACAAATCCGGGCGTTTCGCGAAAAGTTGGATGTCATGTGTGTGTGCGGCAAAATTTTTTCAAGCCGAGACCTCGAGATTTATTAATTGCAAGTTTTTATCGCGATTCAATGAGATAACGGGCCGACGTCCAAAATCGACTGCCAACCGATCGAATCTCATCCTTTGTACGTGTATATGCCGGTCTCGGTTTTTTCGTTGGTATATACTTTCTCAAAGTTGAACTTGTATGTAAATGGATTAAATTTACGTAGTTACATTGGCAGATGTGTAGACGTGTTAAAACTATAGTATATGTAACGTATATATATAAAACTTTTTTATTGAGACTTTCTTTTTGTATACATAATATATTTATATAAAATATATAGTACGTAGATGAAGTTTCGTAGATAGACGATTTCAGATTAAACATTTGAAAAATGTATGTTATTACTACAGAGCTATTGAAGTAGAAAATAATTTTCGGGACTGGTCACAGCTGATTTATCGCGCTGAGTCGTGCCAGTCAAATTGCTTTGCTTACTTATTTACAGAAGCCAGGTTTTTACGATAATATAAATACAGAGTTTTTTATTATTTAGTTTGAATAAAAAACCCTGACTTCATAAAGTTAATAAGATCGAATATTATTAGTATAACGATTGCAATTAAAAATTAAGATCGCAAGATTTGAGCGAAAAATTGAAATCGATTCAAAGATTCAAATATATTTCCTACCTTTCACTAGTTCTCGTTGACGTAATAATATTCACGAATTTGGGCATTGGCACATGGTTTTAACGGACTTATTGGACTTTTGACGAAATTCGTATTTTGCTCAATTCTGCAATTTCTTTATCACTTGTACTTATATGTAAGAATCGAAGTTACGTATACTTTTGCAACATGCTTGTATAACTCAAAGGTTTTTTGGAATCCTCACAAATCGTGATATTTTTTAATGCTAAATTCTGATTGCAAAAAACTTTTGAATAAACATTTTCGCTTCTATATCTATACAAGCTTCTTTGCCATCGACTATCACTGCATTACTTTTATCATTATGAATATTACGCGAAAAACAATAATTCTTATCACATCCCTGGTAGAAATTGGCCGATTTAAAATGGTGAAAAAGCTAAGAACTTGGTATTTTTCTTTGTCAGTTCTTGTAACAAGATGTAACGCTTTTTATCCTAGTTCTTTGGCAGTTCTTAGATCGGGCTGTTTTTGAAAAGTAATGCCCAAGATAGTTGGTCAAATGACAACGTTTACTTGGCTCGGTTGGCTAAGGCGCGCGGCTATCCTTGTGCAGGGCTCGGGTTCGAGTCCCCGGTCGCTCGAAATTTTATATACTTTCATTAAAAAAAAAAAAAAAACTCGAATACAAGCCTGCTAGTATCTAGTATCTTCGGAAGAAAATATTTAAGAATACTCAATCTAAAAACTGACAAAGAAAACTACCAAGTTCTGAGATTGACAAACTCAGAACTTCCAAATTACTTGGATACCGTTTCTACCAGGGATAGGCGCATATCTTAATCGACGCAATCTTTAAAGGATGAAACAAGACTTGTTGTTTTTCGCTTTGCATCCATTAGAAACAATATACGAAAGTGCGCAGCGAAATGGTAAATATGACCCATAACAACAAATTTCATTGCGCACATTCAACTTTATCAATCTATAGTTCGTAATGTATATTCTCAAGAGAACGTGAACGTTTCAAACGATCAGATCATCTTCAAAACGAACCTTCACGTTTTCTCAGTAGCATAACAAATAATGTAAATATCTATACCTAAGAATCGAGCAAAATCAATTGGGCTGCACGGACTCTGTAAAACGAGCAGCAGCGGCCAATCCCGAATTTTAAAATAGGCGAATGCCCGTAGCTGGAAGTGCCACTCGCATAAGAACCCTCCGACTAAAATTCAGCCCCGTACGCAGCACCAGCTCGATAAAAATCCATTAAACGAATTTCTGAAACGTTTTCCAGACCTATGACAGTCGTCAGCTTATGGTGACTATTTTTGTTTGTCTCTGGGGAGCTCGTCTCTCCTGTTACCTACTTTATCGCATTGTCAAAATTGGAAGGGACAAGCGATTCGACGACCGACGAAGCAATGTCATACGCTTCGCCGTCTTTTGGACTTTCCAGGTAAAAATTCTTCTATATAGCTCTTCTATAGCTCCGGGACACTATATTACGTTCGAGGTATACAAAGAATTCAAATCGTCATGCTCTGGAATTTCATTCTTTGTACAAACACACTAGTATGAGATACGAGTTGTTTTTTTTTTTATTGAACTTCGATATGCAGCCAGACATGAAAAACAGGTATCGGACGCACATTTTCTATGTTACACGACCACGTGCTGCTATGAAGCTTCCTTTATGTCATCATGTCTCATGATTTCTTTTGTTACACACACATCGACGGACACGATTAACTTAATATCCAACACTAATCCATATAAGTTTCTTTGCAAAATAAAAGCGTTGAAAACCCAAAAGGAGAACAGGGTACGACCGAAAAATCTTATCTTTATCCTATAACGATCTCTGTAGCCTGATCTCCGATAAATCAAGCCGCCGCAGCCTCATAAACCGCCTGAAAAAAAGCATTAACCAGTAGCGATAAACCCAAGCTCGTAAACCCCAACACACACACACACACACACATACAGGCATACGATAGCACGAAATGAAAGCTGGACTCTCTGGTTACGAACAGGCAGTGTGGGTGTACGTGGTCAGTTTGCCGGTGATAATCATCAACTCCCCGAGGCACAAGATACCACCGGCGCCCAAGACCATGACGACTCTGGACAGCGCTGGTACCGGCCTCTTCGTCGTCGGCCTCTTGGCCGAGACCTACGCCGATCTGCAGAAGTTTGCCTTTAGGCAGGATCCCATCAACGACGGCAAGTGGTGCAACGACGGTAAATAGCCGATAATCGATATTGCGATTGCTCGTTATTGGAGTCGCTGATGAATTATGCCTCGGGCGACTCACTGCCGCGTGTGCAGTATTGGATATTCAACGTAGAGTTAGACGAATTTTTAAAGTTTTCCCTACTGAAAAACCTCAGATGAGAATTAGATGAGAATCAAATGTGATTTTAAGATAAGAGTCAAGTGAGTCTCATTTGATTATCACTTGATTCTCATCTGATTCTTATTTGATTTTCATCTTACCGAAGTGGAATGTTATTTTGTCAAATCTTGATTTAGATTTGTAAGTCGAATTTGTGAGGATTTGTAGGGTTAGCAAGAAACAAATCTCAATTAAAATTTAACAAAATTACATTTGGCTATCGTCAGATGAGAATATGAGAATCAAATGAGACTCGCTTGATTCTCATCTATGAAAATCACACCAAAATCACATTTCATTCTCATCTGAGGTTTTTCAATATGGTTGTTCTTCAAAACGCGATTCAGGGTCGTCGCGCACCCGATACTTCAGCGTCGAATTCCTGCGGCCCGCATCGGCAAAGTTTCACACCTTTATCATCATCACGCGATCTCGTCGTGCGCTGCTCCATATCGATCTTCCCACCTCTGTACTATACTCCAAATTAAAGCAAACCACCGCAATGTGACTAGTCAAAAATCGCAGCCAAAGTGTTTTTTTTTCTCACACGAGTACGTTTTTCTTTTTCTGTCACGCTGCCATCAACCCTAAACTATTATGAATCGATCGCTGGACCGCCCATAAGGCCTGTGGAGGCTCTCCAGACACCCGAACTACTTCGGCGAGATCGTCGTCTGGTGGGGCATCTTCGTCATCTCGCTGAACGTCATCGAGGGCATCGAGTGGATCGTCATCGTTTCGCCGATCTTCACCACGATCATCATACTCTTCCTCTCGGGGATGCCGCTGCTGGAGAAGGCCGCCGATGAGAGATACCGAGAGTGAGTATAATACGACGGTAAAGTGCCGTAAACGTTGTAAGCGATGAGCGATGAATCGTGCTTGGCAAACGTTCTACTCATCAATCTTTTGCTGTAACGAGCTTTTGATCTGTCTGCGCAGCAACGCCGACTACCGCTATTACAAGCAGTCGACGTCGCCGCTGATACCGATCCCGCCGGCGATCTACTCGGAGGTGCCCTGGTTCCTCAAGTTCATCCTCTGCTGCGAGTTCCCGCTCTACGACTCTCTGGACGTGAAGCCTCGGGCAGCCGTCACCGAGTCAACATCGATAAGCCTCGCCGCGTCCACGTAGCTATAAGCGTGCGTCGGCTTCCATCGCCTACCGGCGGAAATCGGCGCACGTAAAACCCCGAGTGCAGCTCTCAAGGTCGACTGATCGACCTGCAACCAGTTCTATATTGTCCCTTTTCTTCCTTTGTCCTCTAGTCTCGCCGCTGTCTTGCCCAACCGCAGTTGGATATTGCGTGCTTAAGGCTGATCGGTATAGGTTGGAAAATCGATCGGTAAGCCTGCAATGCCGGCTTCGTGCCTACTGTCGCGGCGAGACACGGGATAATATAATGTGGCGCGATGTAACGTCTTTTCTACTGCTCATTTTTTCTCTCGTCATCTCTATACATACGATATTATACTTATTATTGTACTCTTTTATTCTGATCCAGATAACATTGCGTGCATATCGGATACGTCCGATCGTGAAACTACATTCTCTTCGTCTACGGCGCAATAAGTATATATTGTACGAAAATATACTGAGAGAAATTCAATACAACTTTGACCTACCGCATCTTTGTGACACACGCGTCAATTACAGGATTATCAATTAATTTTTCTCGACATAGTCCCTCGCGAGCACAGAAATCGTCGCGAGCGAATGTTATCTGGGAAAGTATTGCGGTAGTCTTTAACTGTTCTTCGGTCAACCGATGCGACCATGACTAAAACTCACCGAATCGGTTGATCATTATATATCTCGTGACGGATATGCAATATATACTATACATGCTAACTATCGATGCACATTAATTTTAAAGCTTGTTCTCTTCGACGATATTTTTGTAATTTCGTACCTACTATGTTGTTGCGTTCAATTATTGTACTCTCGAAGCGTTACATTACACAGCGTCAATTACTTCTAAATCTATCTAATTCTTCCTCATACGGTACTTAATTTTAATGATCGATGATTTTAATTTTCTTCGTTATGTAAATAATTGTAAAAAAAAGAATTTGTTGATATTTCTGAGTTTGTGAAAATTCTAACGACACGTTCCACACTCGAGTAAGTTCTAAGCACGATGCACAAAAAGAAACGTTGTTTTCCAAAGTATATCACGCAGAGTTGAAAGCACATTTTCCTGCAGTGTATTTTACATTATGTACGCATTATGAAAGTGCCACACATTGTGTAACTTCTTCGACGAGCTGAATTAATAGTTCAGGAGTCGATCGCCGGTGTTGGGCAAGAAGAAGACAGAAAAACGCGGGAATGAAACTGGAAAAATATTTTTACGAAAACTCATACGAGGAGACGGCTTTGCTCGTGTACCAGACTATATATTGTTCTTGTAAACCTTACGTATAGGGAACAACGATTTTTTAACCTCGACAGTTTTACTCCGTTTTATGGTAAAACGTCTGTATTTAGTGTGTAACGTTAGATGCCAAAATGAAACTGCCTATATCCACTGTTATTACATTGTACTCACACAATGATTTTAAAGAAAAAAAAAACAACAAACTTCCTCTTTTAAGCTCTTACTGCAGTAACGAACTATAATTATAACTAAACGTAGCGGGATTGGAAGACAGCTTATATATTATCGAGATTCACATAGTTTCTTCATTCATTCAGTCGAATTATCGAACTGATGAAAGAGCTGTGTAATCCGAATACTTCATACCCTCTTCCACCAAACTCAACAAAATCGACGCGTCTCCAGAATAGCGATATACTATACAGCGAGAAGCAAATATCCTTCGTAACATTGAGTAAAAATATTTTTGCCAGCCCATCGCGGATCGGAACGTCATTATAAGCCAAAACCGATCCACGACCTGCATATTTCTGCGCTTCGAAATTATAACAGAGAGCAGGATGTGATCGTACCGAGCCAGAGACTTAGGGTATAGAATCTATCGCGCCTGCTGACCCCTTTCGGCACACATACACCCACGCACGAAGTCATGTACGTCGATATACCTTGTAGGATGTACAGGATAACGCGTAGGCCCTACTCGAATCGTAGGACGATCGAGACTCAAGTATACTTTAATTATAAACCTACTATACCGATTATCTCGTTTATCGCTTCCAGACAATTAATTATATCGTGTGTAATACCCGGTATCGTGTATTATGATTAGCGACAAGCTTCCTAGTGCCAACTATCCGTAACAAGCAATTTAATGCTACTACTCCTAAATATAGCGTCCAAGCGAGGACGAGAGCTGACTTTTTTTCTATAAGGTTGCGATGATTGCAGGCAAAAAAGTTCGTTAAACTATTGTACTATGTATATAGTGTGTAACGATATGCCCAAAGTAAAATTTTCATCCTCTACTGTGTTGTAACGAACAAACAAACCCATCAGGCGCCTTTTCACTCTCGACATGTAAATAAGCCCCTGTAGTGTGCGATGATTGAAGAAAAGCCAGCGTTTTACGAGCGTACGCTAATGACTAAAAAACACGAGTTCGCTGTATGTGTGTGTGTGTGTGTGTGTATATATCTTCGAGTCGAAGAGAGAATATAGGGGAGAAAGGAGAATTTGACGATGTACCTGGTATATACGTTATACTCGTAATATGAGTATACAATTATACGTTGCAATGTGTACGATGATTAGCGCAGAAAAGTTTTGCCGATAATACACGCGACGCTCGTGCCCTTGGATCACTGTGAAAGGTGAATTTCAGTCTGTGATAGGCACTTTCTTCATCCTTTGAATTATGACTCAAATGAACCAACCCTTGATTGATCAACGATTATATCTCCTCGCACACCATCGATTATTTCACAATGTTATATATTTTCAATAACGAACGAAAAATACTGCGCGTACCTGCACATTCACCTTTCAAAATGAGCAGAGAGCACATCCGAATGAAACTTTTGATTCATCGTAGATAAGCCATTGATACTTATAAACTACTATAATAATAATAATAATAATAATATCTCGAGAGCTCATCGAAATTTCTTCGGATCATCACATGTCCGCAATATCCGAAGGTTTCGCTGTGGCTCGAAATAAACTTCGTCCATAAACGCATAAAAAGCTTATAACTATTATTCCTTTTTCTGTCCGCGATCGATGGACGCAACTTATTGTAACATTAGCGAAAAATATGGGAAAGAAAGTAGGAGGTGATTTTTGAATATTAGGAACCTCCGCATAAGCGATATTTACAAACTCGAGTATTAGTACGTAACGTATATGAATCGACGTTTCGTCGATTTATAATGTACACATTCTTGCGGCACACAGTCGGATGGGACAAGGGAAAAAAAGTTTAATCAGTGGCCTTCATGAGAACGTTGTTTCTAACGAGGAAAATACCTCAGTCGAGAGATTGGACGATAGATTATCGAGTTTAAGGTATTGTATAGCCGTTAAACTTTTGAAAACCTGGCTAAAAATAATCATGTGTGAGTCTTATGCTAATCATGTGGCAGTCATATGAGAATCATATGAGAATCATATGATTCTCATATGGTTATTTTCAGCCGGGAATTCCTTCGATTTATTTATACTTTATCATACGAGTCTCATTGAACGATTCATTTATAGACAGTAACATATTGAACTATTTATTAAAAAATCAGTATTATATAACCGATATATTCATTCCTATGAAGAACAACTTCCACTGCATGCAATGCGCTGAAAATTGAGATATTTTCAAAATTTCGACGTCGCATTTAGTCGATAATGTTATATTGCCATAATACTTCTTACAATATACAGTATAAAAATCACGAGTCGAATCAAATGTAATACCTTACGATACTATCGAGCTAAAAACGCATGTAATCAATAGTGCGTAATGTACCAGTGTAGACCAGAACAGAGAGAAAACCTTTCGAGCTTCGGCCTTGGTAAATAAAAACCTAGTTTGTAAACGTGTAAGAGAAAATTTCGAAGTAAAATTTTGAAAAACCAAAAAAAAAATGTCTCTAAATAGGCTATTTCTTATAGACGATAAAAGTACGTGTTTATCACGTCAAACTTGACACAATAGGAAGGCTACTAGTGGAAAAAGCTCGTTACATTTTTTTTCTCATTTTTTCTCGCCTGTAACAACGGAGATCAAATTATGTAACGTAAAATCGCGCAAATGAGTCGTCGACAGATATAGCCTATATATATATACACGATATAACTCGGTACCGAGCTGCTGTTATATTTTTTTTCCTCCATTTATGGCAGTGGCTAAAAATACCTATTACACATATCTTTATTATAAGTAGCGAATTTTACGACCTTAGGATTTTGAACAACAAAAAAATTGAAACTTAGACTTACGTAACGATATCATCGTCCCTATAGTTTAGCGACCAGTGCGGGTGATTTTTGGATCGACGAGTGTATGACTTACCTCTACTCCTCCTCTGTGTATACCTATATATACACGTAACTGTTCTTGGGAGAATCAAAATTGATCAACATCTATATATTGCTGTGTTTGTATTATCAATCCTATTTTTGTCACTTTCGATAATCCGATTTTAACTTCATAACAATCGCAATAATAAAAGAGCATCAAATGTAATCGTTTGTAAAAAGGTTGCAAGAATATTGTTAATTCAAGTGCACATATTCAAGGTTTACAAAATTGTTGCGACAGTTTGGAATCATATTGAAGATAATAACATTAAACCATATATTCTTTTCTATAATGAATCTATGTATTATAAATATACGACTTCGTAGATTTTAAACTAGAAAATTTTACTATGGCACTAACAATCGAAATTTACCAACTAATACACGAATAAAGTAGTTTCTTAACGAAACAAAACAACAACGCAGTAATCTTTGACCTTAGTTCAATCGCACGAATTGCAACTGGGTGTATAATCAATTATTATAATAATCTACGATTTAATTCTAGCAACCTATAATATGTACTCCTTCGTTTCTCTCGTAATAAACCAAGAAAAACTTCGCTTTTTACGATGAGACAAATTATCATGAATTTTTTCATCGAGAAAAAGCATAACGCGTGGCGAAAAATATAACGACATAATACAATCATTTTTGAGATATTTTAGCGCTTTTATTGAGCCTGAGCCGATCAGATATTGGAAAGATATTCTTTGACGACGATTATTCGTGCAATATTTTTGTCACCCAATAATAACACGTACGTGTATCAAGCAAAATCGTAGGCTACTTTAGCGCACTTACATTGTATGCTCCATATTGCTGGGGTCCATTTTATAAAAGACTAAACCGATCAAGAACAAATTTATGCACATAACAATTATATTTATACGACGTTTGAAAGATTATTGTATATACTCGAAAGAACGTTATGCAGGATAAGACAAAACAATTTGTACATACACCATTGTAAGAAAAAAAGTCACTCGTAGTAATTGTAATTATTATTATTATATGAATCACATTAGAAAACGCTGATATGGAAAAATGAAGTTTATCCGTTCAGTTGGAATCTTCTCGTTTACGGTGCTTATTTATTGTTATCATATTGTATACTGGTCATGTGAACAGACAGCGTCCGATCCAAAAATTGCTTTGTTCAAGGATAATAGACCGACTTTATGCCAAAAGAAGAAAAAAAAACAAGTCCAGAGGTGCAAGCGCGAGCGCTTACTTCGGGCGTGCAATTTAAACTATAAGTAACGATGAAACGTTCATTCCTCTGTAACTCAAACTGTAAGTAAACAATATACGTATATTATCAAAGTTAAACCTCGTCGTTTTTACTCACCCGAATATCCTTTATTTCGATTATTCTACAGGGATGTGTACATATGGGGCATATAGAAATAGCAAAACTGCGACAGGTTTTATTTATAAACACATTTTATTCGTCCGTATATCATTAATAAATGCTGATATAATAATGACAATGAAATAATGTATAGCGCCGAGCATAAAACGAGCAGTCGTATTTTATAATTTTTTTTATATATATTTATATTATATATAATTGTCATTAATATTACTCTTACAAGATTTTTGCCTTACTGTTTTTTTATGGCTGGTGCCTACCTACTCTGTGCTTACTCTGCAGTTTATTCCGTTGCTTTTATCTTTTATTTATTTTTTGTTTTTTTAACGCATATATGGCTATATGCTCTACTACTCGGTGGTGCCGCCGCAACAATCATTCTAAACGAACCCAACCCCCTCCTCCTCTTCTTCGTCGTAGACTCATTCTAAAACTGCTCTTTCTATACAATCCCTATTTTATCATTCCATTCCTCACCCATCGTTTAATAATTATCGTTTAAGCTGCTTAGATACAATAAGTGTGTCCATTCGCGCGAGTTTGAGAAACAAAGAAGTGACCTATACTCAATTCCCCAGCGATTTTCTTTTCAAATCATAATAAATTCATTGATGTATCGTAATCAATCGAACAAACGAATCGAAACGCGCGTCGCGTATCAAACGTCTTTTAAGTTATTCGATGCGTGAAAGACACTTTGTATAATATCATTTTTGTTTTGTTTGTCACACATTTTAAGCGCCCGGCTCTCCTTGTTTTTTGTAATCTACTGTAGAGATGAATCTTTGAATTTTTCCCTATCGCCAAAGAGTAGTTTTATTCTGACACAAATATACTTTGATATTAAAAATCATCAGTACTGAGCTCGCACGCGCGAATCTGCATATTCGCGACTGCGTTGTTTCTTTTACCTAATTATCTATATACTCGTGTTGTGTGTTTTGTGAATATATACGTGAGAGAGCTGGTTGTTTGTTTTTATTTCATTTATTGTTTATCATTAATAATCGCGTTTCAATTGAATACATCTTACAAATTGTGTATAGCTTTTTCTTTTTTGAATAATCTTCTTACTTCACCACTTCATCGCGTGTTTATGGGCTGCCTTCGCCTGTACATAATGCACATAGAAACATACAATATGACGTATTTCTATAATATACAAATAAATGTAATATAATTATAATTAATAATATTTCGCCGACGTCGCACGCATGGCCGACGACGCTTGTCAGATTCGTGTATAAAAAAAGACGTAAAAAAAGGACTATAAAGATACAAAAGACGGGAATGAATTTGTTTCTTATACATTTTTTTTATGTATTTTTTTTTTCCTTTTTACTTGTATTTGTTAATCGCGGCTACGAGAATGAGAAGATGGCTTCGAGCCGTGTGTTTTCATGTGTGTGGTGTGTTATGCTTGGGTGTGTATGTGTTTACATTTATAATAATGAGTTAAGCGCCAATGCAATATAAACAACGAGCGTCGTCGATTTGACAATTAAAATCAACAACGCCGCCAGAGCGAGGATCGCTCGATTTCGCCTCTCGAGAGTGACACACACAAACTTCATCGTTGCCGAACAAAAGTGTTGCTTCTTCACTGATGCGTGCTCCGCGAGAAAAAGGATATTAGCTTTTGCCTTTTTCTCGTGGAAAGTCGGACGCGCGCTGTTGTTCGGCAAACGCGCGCAACTAAGAGAGATAAAATAAGAATTTCAAGCCGAGAACAGAGGCGAAATCGGGCGACCGGCGGCGTTGCAAAGGCGATGCAAAAGTCTCCTTCGGAAACGACCAAGTGACGTCAGACGATAAATTGGTTTCATCTTTCTCTTAAGAATTATTCTGCACGCTCTTCATTGTAATATACTCCGATTTCCGTCAAAAACCAATTCAAGCTGCATAATGGGCAATTACTATATAGATGCGAATTTTGATCCTTGACTCCACATAACGAGAGATCATTCAATCCTCTCTTCTTCCATTTCGTCCAGACGCCGTTCCATTTTCAGATTCGCGGGGCGTTTTGTAAATTTACAAAAGTTGGCGAGTTTGAGAATCGAACGGCGAAAGGAAAAATAAAAAAATACAAATTTTGATCGTGTTTCACTATGCCGGAAAAAGACCAACTTTCGCATTTCAGAAGCTTTACACGATTAATTAAAAACCTTTATATATTACAATGTTTAAACGCACATAACGTTTTAAACTCAGTCGTGAGCCGAGGGACTTCCTCGTCCCCTTAATCTACAATACAATAGCATATTAAATCTTTCCTTTGTCACTTTTTTTCCATAAAATTTCATAAACTCCTTTCTCTCAATCGAATGAAGTGCCACTCCTCCTTTTTTTACTTTAACTATAAACTAACGCCTGACAAAATCCTCCGATGCAATGTCGACTCTTTTATCTCCTTAATCATCACAGTCTAGCCCGCTAACTCTACTCAATCCTCAATTTTCCTAATAATAAAGCATATTTAGCGTGTCTACATTTTTTGTGTCGGTGTAAGTGTAGGTGTGTGTGTGTGTGTGCGTCAGTGAGCGGTGTGTAGGTGTACGAGTGTGCATAAATGCGTGTGTCGCTTCGTCGCAGCGTGCGCATCGTTTCCTTTCCAAACATGCCTTTCGCCTTTACGTATTTCGCACCTGCCTAATTATATTGAGTTAGAGCTAATGGACTAGCGAGGCTAATCTGCGACTTTTCCTTTTCCATTTTATACCTATTCGCAGCTGTTATTTCTTTTAGTTCGCTCAATTCGCGATTGACAAGATCGTGGTATCGACGAGAGAGATTTCACATTTTATACTTTTTAAACTACATTTTCCTTTGTCAATGTAAATCAGACGCACCGGAGGTTGAAACATCTTAAAAAGGGTGATTCGCTTTGTCTTTAAAAAAGTCTTTTTATTTTATTACAATTTTAGATTCGTTAATCGTTTTTTGTTCACAAGTTTCGTACAAAAAAACGTGGTCACGCGGTTCTTATTTGTGTATAAAAGATTCGTCGTCTGGTAACTTCGTTTTGCATAAAACCGGTACACTTTTTAATCTTTTAGCAAAATCGTCGTGCATACGCAGATAATTTAATGATAATAGTAATGTATTTTTTGAAAAAAATCTCTATGCCTCGCTCATACATTGCAAATTGCGAATTCCCATCATCCTCGTTTTGTCCACAACGACAGGCTATTGCATTCGATAATATTGCGTTATAGACACTATGGCTTACTAATGACTTAATAAAAAAAAAAGATCGAATCAAATCCGCCAGAGGGAGAGACCGGAAATTCATCGTCATATAACTTTTTATTATTATCTCCTCGCGACAAAAATACTGCTGCAAACGCGTGAGCTTGTGTCCGACTGTTATACAATACACATACATAATATATATATATACGTGACAATGTAAAAAATTGCAATGCATATAATTAAACAAATATAAGAGAAACATACAATAATACAAAATAAAAAAGAAACACAAAGTGAGAGAAAAAAGGGAAGAAAACGTCGTCTGCGCGTAGCGCTCCGTTTTCCTCCCCCTTCGATACAATAACTCTTTCATATTTCGTCGAAATATTAAAAAAAAAACACATGCATGTTTTTCCCTCCACGATCTTAAGATTAATTAGAGAGCATCAAGTATAAAAGAGTCCAACATACACTAATAATTTTCGCGCTCTCTCTCTCTCTCTTCTTTCTAACTATCTCTCGACATCCCTCATCTGTCTCATTTAAAATCTCTCTCTCTCCTCCGATACACAATATCATATCATATCTGTCGGCTGTCTTGTCTCGGTGTGTCGATTCGTCCCTAGATCTGCGCAGGGCTCTTATTTTCCCTCCTTGTCCTTCTCCTTGTTCTCGTCGACCTCCTTGTCCTTTTCCACGTCCTTCTCCTCCTTGTCGGCCTTCTCTTTGTCGCCTTCCTTCTCCTCCTTGGACTCCTTGGTCTCCTTCGCCTCCTCCTTGCCCTCCTTCTCCTCGGTCTTCTCGGGCTTGGGCAGGTGCGTGTTCATGTCGAGGGTCGAGCAGATCTCGTCCCAGTCGGAGAAGCAGCGCTCCTTCATTCTGGAGCAGTGGCCGACGAGGTTCGGGCAGTTCTCCTGCATGTAGTCGCGGAAGGCGAATGGGATCTCCTTGTCGATGTACAGGATCTGAGCCAGATTGGCGAACGCGACCACGTCGAGCTGGAAGAAGAGCAAAAATCAATACCGTTGCACTTGTACGAATCATAGAGGTATCGTATATTATGAAGCTTACCGTGGTGGGCTCGTCACCGAAGAAGAACGGCTTGTCGGCGAGCATGTCGCAGAGCACCTTGAGATCGGCGCAGCCGAACTGGAGCACCTCCTCGGGCGTGTGGACTCCCATGCCCTGAGCCTTGACCTTTCTCGTTCCCTGCAACCAATCCAACTATTTCTCACTACAAATGACCATACCGCGTCATTCTTGACTAGCCAACACAATATGGACGGCCGGCATGTTCTCGTTTATACCTGCGGACGCAGCTTACGCAACGCAACGAGCTCAGCATAATGTGGCTTGTCGTCGTCGTTGCATATAGTTGTGTCGCCTTTTTTGCATTTTTACTCTTTCTCTCTCTCTCTCTCTCTCTCTCACACACACACAGCACACAGTTTTGCTGCCGTCGTCTATACTAACTATCGTAATATACTTTCGCGCGTTAGAAACACAACACACTTATTGTGAAGGAGTGTATGTACTTGCATTTACATTGTTCGTTTGGTCAACATGCTAAGAACGTCGTACACACTTTAAGAGTGAAATACGTACCGGTGTTTGTCGTGTCGGTAGATGAATTTCAATGTTAGTTACAGTATGCAGTCTCTAACAGCTCATGCTATACAGCTACAATGCGCTGGCAAGCGCCTGTCCATTTTTCACTCTTATACGTTATACCGTCGTACATCCCCCTTAAGGAAGAACGTGCAAAAAACAACCCAAAACTATCTATAGAGAATATAACCACTACGTTTCTCATGTCACACAGACGGACAGGCTATGTCGACCCATTCTCTCTCGTCTCCATCTGTGCGTCCATCAGTAAATAACACACACAAGAAAGAAAAAGATGTATATCGTTACATATAAAAACACAAAAAAGAGGTATAAAAACGCAGAAAAACCAAACCAAGGGCTGGTGAGGGGCTATATAGGGGTGGGTTATACAGAGGAGTGCAGGTAAAATGGTGTGTACGAGTGTGAAAGGGTTTGCTGGTAGTGTGTTGGTCCAGTCTTCGATCCGGCGGCTCGATCCGACTCACCTTGCGTCCGAACGTGAACTTGAAGAAGAAGTTAAGGATTCCGTTGGGGATGCGAGTGCCGAGGGCGTGCTGGAGGTTGACCTTGTAACCCTTGAGCATCTGGTCGAGGTTCTTGGTGCGCCAGCAGTGGACTACCCAGATGAGGTGGTTCTCGATCATGGATATTGTCGCGTGGGCCACGGACTTCTGCTCGGTCGAGAGACAGGCGTCGATGTCCTTGCCGTACTTCTGGCCGAGCTCGCGCAGGATTATCGTGCTGTCGGCTATCTCCTCGCCGTTCAGCTCGACGAACGGCAGCTGGCCCTTCTTCGAGCGGAACTTCATCTTGTGGTCGACATTCTGTAAAACGAAGGAGAAATTTCGAAAAATTAGCATTACTCGTGTACAAGGATGGTAAGAGATCCGAGGAAAGCCCGGCGAATCACGTACGGGGCCCACGTGTTTTCCATGCCTGCCGCGCCCTTTTCGCCCTATGCGCCGTCGCCGCACGCTGAGAGCCCGAAATAAGCTTGAGAAAATAAAGCCCGAACATGTGTGCCGCCTCAGAGAGAAGGGGCACAAGCGTCATTGTACCTTGAGTTCCGATTTTTTCTACGTCTGCCGGCATCTGTTTTTCCCGGGGATTTTCCGGTCGGCTCTCTAATTGCCCTCGTCCCTAAGCGTATGCACGTGTGCGGTGTCTGATGCTTAACGGAAAAAAGATCGAGAGGGGGGGGGGGAGTGACTTTTAACTGCGAATATTCTCCCTGGCCCTTTGCGAGAGATAAAATGGATCAAAGCTACAATGGAAGAGCGAAGCGTGCGATGTAGGGTAAAAATACCGGGAAAAGTCGAAGGACGAGCGAGTAACTTATTATTAGTGTTTAACAAACTAGCGAGTAAATCCAAGCCCGAGCAACTTAACGCATCATCATATCGCCGAGCAGCGGCAGCAGCAGCAGCAGCTCGAATCAAAAACGTAATTCGCAAGGCACAAAGCGAGAGAGTACGTCAATAAAGAAAAGCACTAGAGTGGGGATAAACAAACAAAAAAAAAAAAAAAAAACGAGAGCGAACTCGTCCTCCTACTCCTCTCTCGTTCGCTTGCAAAGGGGGCGATGAACTCGCGGGAGCGCGCAGCTTCCGTCGCCTGGCAACACGCGCATCCCCCGCCCCGGCGCGACGGTAGTTCGCGCGCTCGCCGCGTTGCTTCTCTCGCACTCTGTATACGTGTATGCATGTATGTGTGTGTGTGTGTGTGTGTGTCGAGTGCGAAGGTATTGATCGGCGGGATGCTGCCGCCGCCGCCGCTGCTGCCGACGACGACGACGACGACGACGCTCTGCTGTAGGATTATTTCGCGAGGCTGTACTACGGGCTTTGTTTGACTTTTTGATTTTTCGGACGTGGATATAGTCGAAAATCGAAATTTTGGGAAGAGTTGAGTTTTTTTTTTTTGTCATATCGGTGAAAATTGAAATGTCGATTTATGGAAACGAACGACTGCAGCCGCGCCATATTATTCGAGAAGTTTTTAAACCATACAGGTATACAATGAGAGCTCGAGAGAAGAGAGAGAATTCGGTCGTTGCACCCGCGGCGCTGTGTATACGCGAGCGAGAGCTCGCTGAACTTATCGATCTGCTTTCGGCTTCATTTTTTACACGGAGATATTTTTTCGCGATGGGTTCTACAGTCGATAGTTATATTTCGAGGATTCGCAATAATTCAACGCTTGTACACGGCTATATTTATCTCCCTCGAGAGAGATAACAGCGCGTTGCATTCATTACACTCGTATCGAGCTTATTACGCGCTGTTTGCTCAATGAAATCACACTTCCTCCGGCCTCGCATCAAACACACAGACACTCGAAAAAAAAAAAAAAAAAAGAAACGGAGCAACAGCGTAATCTCCCCCCGTTTATTTTTCTTTCTCTCTCCCGCTCGCGTGTATTTGTTTCGCATCGAGAGGGAAAAGTCACAGAACACCCATTGTTAGACGAAACGGATTCCTCTCTCCCTCAGATATCGATTTCCGCCAAGGCCTTCGGAAAATCGAGGCGGCGCAGAGATAAGCGAGGTAAGAGGACACCGCCCTTTTCTCGAAATTTCTTCTATACATCGCTGATAGAGAGCAGAGGCTCGAAAACCACTGGATCCGGTTGAGTTTTCGATTCGTTCGGGAATGCGTGTATCCGCTGCCGAGCTTGAAATAGGTTTTATGCGCCGCGAGCTCATTATTGCTTTTACAGCCGAAATTAAATCTTCCCAAAACTGGAGCAGAAGAATAAGCCCGCCGAACAAGGCGCATCATTCATCGACGACGAGAGCTTTTCCGAAGAAAGAGCCGCCCTCATGTATATAATGCGTATTCGAGCGCATTCCCACATTCACGACGATAAGTCCGCGTCTTATCTCTCGTCGTACACCGAAAGGGGGGCCCTGATGCGCGCGCGTGTGTGTATACCCGACTCTGGAAATAGCTGGGACGTCGATGCTTTGGTTCATTGATCGGAACGTTTAATTGCGGTGAGAGCGTTTCTGGAACGATATCGAATATTTAAACGAGAAAATTCAATCGTTCTCGCTAATTCAGATGGAAATTCTGTAGGCGCATTGATAACATTGTGAGGGGCGATGAATAAGGGGGTAACGTACGACGATGACGAGTTCTATTGAGGTACGAGCAATTTGTTCATAAAAAAAAAAAAAAAACAAATTCTTGGAGAATCTTCATTTTGGCCCGAGAGCTCGAATCCAGGTCACCGCGGCGAAAAGCCCGGAGTCGAGCTTTTTTCGCGGCTCCGCAAGCTCGAGCTTTTATGCACACACAAACTCGAGCTTCAAGCTCCCCGCGGTTCATCGATCCTCGCGGCTATATATACACGTGCAACCGAGCTCTCTACTCCGGTATACACCGTGTGTGTATTTGCCGAAGCGTCTATCCGTATAGGTGTGTACGCGTCTGCGAGCGATGGAATAATTGAAATTCTGTAGCTAATATACGATACTCGCGCAAATATCGACGCTTGGGAGTGGCTGGATTTGGGAAACAAAGTTAGCGGAGATACGATATTTACGAGCGAAATCGATCGGACCAAAAAAAATCTCAAACGTTCCACTTCCAATGTCAGAGCCAGTCGCGGAGGAAGAGAAAGAAACGCGGCATCGAATATACACACAAGAAAACGAGAAACCGTCCGCTATATACACATCCCGCGGGACGTCGTGTGCAAGACACAGTGTATACAGAGCAATTTTCCGAGCCAGTTATTCCCTCGATCGGCGCAAACACATCTCTCCTCTCCTTCCTTTTTTTTGTTGCGCCGGAGAAACGGTACAGCCTCGGCGTCGTCTGCCCGAGATATAATTGACGAGAGGCGATATCTGCCTCTTCCGAGAATATTCTACGCTGCGACGAGAGGTCATCCGCTGATTCATTACTATATCGCGAGAAAATTCCTCTTCGTTGCCCAATTCTCTTCTCGAGATCCATATAGACAGTCGTGTCCGGTTTGAAGTTCGCGGCCGAGCTCAAGTGGGTGTGCTCGCAATGAAGGTGCATTAGAGAGACTCCACGGCGGCGGCGGATGTGTGCAATGCCAATTCCCAGCTCGTTTAGAGAGAGAGAGAGAGAGAGAGAGACGACTGCTCCGCACACAGAGGCTCGAACAATTTGCGCCGATTTGCATGATTTCTGGAGAACGAGGAGGCGGCAGCTCTATTCTTAGACTCGAGATGGTATCAATGGGATAACCGTTTCTCCGGCGATCTTTCAGTTTAGCTCAGAAAAGTCACGACTCTGTCAATCGTCGGCTCGAGGCGTATATAAACAGAGCTTTTTCCATAGCGGAAACACCGAGCAGTAACCCTGGTAGAAAATTAACGGTTGAAATTCGTTAAAAAGTTAAGTTTAATTGGCCAGTTTTATCAAATGTTAATGTAAAAAAAACAAATTAAAATATTATGCTAATATTTTAGTGATGCGTATCTATAATACCACATCAGTATTATTATTAAGTTAAAAATTGTTTTTCCCTGTTTTGGCATTAAAACGTATATATGTCTTATTACGAATATTTGGATTTTTACGATTGTAACGTATTTTCCTACAATTTTTGGATTGTAACAGTCATTTGACAAATTTCAAGCAAAAGTTTCGTTTTATCATAACTTAGCTAAGTGTCTTAAAACTTAGCTTATTAACCGTTAGCATTTCTAGCAGGGAAGTAGCATTGAATTTAGACGACTCACACGTTTTCTTCGTCCGACGCGACGAGAGAAAGGGGCTGAAGGGAGAGAAAGGAATGTCGGGCATGGGATAAGCCTCGGCGGCAGGGATAATGAGGCCCAATTGGAAGATTAATTAATCAAGCGCAATGAGCGCTCGTTGAATTGGGCATGATGCGTCGGTATGTCGTGGAGAGAGAACGAGAGAAAGGGGAATGTAAGAAGACTACGAGGCTCTCGTGTATACTACTGTGTATTATGTATGACCGTTAGATGATGGCTTTTTAATTTTCACGATTATTGACTCGTCAACGGCTTCATCGCGGCTGTCGGTGCCAATAAAAAAAGTGAGTAACTAATTAATAGGAGTAATACGCGATCATTACTAGAATCGATTGCTGAGTCACTTATACTCTGCGCGTAGAGAGAAAAGGAAAGAGAGATTCGTCACATACTCTCGCACAATAAAAACATAACTCCGAATGAATCACAAAAAGAACACTGGCGCTGATAAAGCCTCTTTCCCTGTTTACAGCGCCGCGGCGTTACTCAACGCGATTGTGAAGAAAAAATAAAGAAACGAACGATCCTCTCAATGAGATGCAGAACCACGTGCCCGGTTAGGAGAGAAAATCCGATCGCACTTGACTAATCGGTCTAGTCGACGAGAATAGTCAAGAAGAAAAAAGACACAAGTTCAAGCCGACGACGTGCGCGGGCCGTTTGATCTCTGCGGGCGTCGTCTCTCACGCGCACGCAGCCAACGCCCTTTATTTCTCTCCTGTTTCGCAGACCCCGAGAGATTGATGGTGTCGAGGATTTCCGGAGGATTTGTCGTCGACTGCTATTCGTGTTCGAGCTTACATCGATGATTCGAGATTAATAGAGCTTACACGCTGATTAAATTAGGCTTGTATTTTTTTTTTACACTCAAGGCGAATTCCTCAGAGGAGATGTAACTTTTCGAGGCTCTATTTCCGCGCGGCGATACAGGAGGTTGGCTAATCGAAGTGTACACGAGAGCGATAGACGCTGGACTACTTCGTTTCGAGGTTGCCGTATACTCGTTTCGCTACTTCTCGGCGCGTCGGAGTGAAAGACCTTATTGTATTTTGTATACGATGTTCGGAAAATGCGATCCATGTTCTCAGCTGAAGGTATATTCATACATGAATCTAGACATTCCTGAAATACCCGTGCAATACGTACGCCTATTTCGCAAGCTCATTGTCTGTATACGCGTGAGTGTGATTTCGAAACCGATAATCTCTCAAGGGATTTTTTGCGCGGCAGGTACTCTGTGTGATCCGCAGTTGCGACGACCTTCAAATATTCTATCTTACAGGCACTTTTTCTCTATATTCGAACTTTTGGGAAATTGAAGTAATCGAATAGAAAGTTTGCACAGTGTTTTTTTTCTTAAGCTAAATAATTAAGAAAAGGAGTCGAGATTGCGGATAAAGATAGCCCTGTCTCGCGGATCTCGAGCGAGCCTACTTTTAACGCAGATAATCGTCATGCTCGAGAGGAATAACCAATATTTGAATCTCTCTCCGACTCTGCCCGACTCTTTTCTGTGATTAATACATATTGTTTAAGATTATACTCTCTCGACCTAGTATGTACGAATCCGATCGCTCCACTTCTCCTCCGTAATAAAGTCAAGTGCTATATCCCCATTTAACTTTCAATCCGAGAAACTTATACATAAAATACAAATCCATTTGCGAAATTCTATTAAATATTCATGAAGGTATAAGTGTATAATTGAAGCTAAACGACAAGCCATCTCAGAACGACGAGTTAAACGTCATCGAAAAAAACATAGCGAATATCAGGTGCAACAACACCGAGCATGTAATACAACGCATAAACTCAGCATAGAGGAAAATGGGCCGCGAAATTAGCAGCGCCGGCTGACCGGAGAAAGTGTAACGCGCTGTTCTCACTCGATCTTATCGACCACATATACACAGACTTAAGTGCACATGTGCATAGCCGCACGTACGTACACGTGTTGTTAGACGCTGCGCTGTTGTATATGAAAGTCGAGTTATACACGCGCGGCTTAACGAACGCACACGAGAGAGTCGATATAATACACTCTCGCGTACACCTATGGACTTTTTTCGGACGTTTATCTGCGCGGACGCACCTCTCGCGATTCGAGGGCAGGATCGATTAAGGCTGCGCGATTTTCACCGAGAGAATCGTGTATCCGTTGCACAGCCGAGTTATAGATGCGGAGCGTTCTCTTTATTAAAAGTGTAAAGGAAGTCGAGCTTTTTTCGCAAAGTGATTCATCGCGCGCTGCTCTAGATCGGACTATAGGCTGTGATGTGTGTGTGTGTGTGTGTACCGAACGAAGCCGTAATGGAAATGATAAATTAATGGGATTTTTCGTGATTCACTCGCATCGACTTCAGCTGTGTAAAACAGAATCGCGTGAATCACCACAAGAATACACCGTCGCTTCTATTTTCAGCTAAGGCCTTATAAAACGCATACAGCGCGTCTCCGAAAATATTTGCTCACCAAACGCGACTTTCCCGGCGAGTTATTGCAAAAATCCGCGTCGATATAACTCATCAGCGTGTGTGTATGGAAGCGATAGGTTGTTTTCAATGAAGCCACGGCGATGCACCGAACGCCTGCGGACAGGAATGTCGAAATCGCGCCGCATCTCTTTCACTCTCTCGAGCCGGCCAGTTGCAGAAATATCCCGAGAGGTGTGCCGTTGAAAGTTCAAACTCGCGGATTCTTTACGCTCCGCACGTGTGTACACACATCGACTCGGATATCAGACACGACAGGCGGTGATTACTGTACTAATCCGTTAATTAACTCTTCGCCGAAATATACGCGAGGAATCGGAGCCCGGAATACGTTCCGAAAACGTGTAGGCACGAGCTTCGCCTTATAAGAAAACGACTCGACGTTTTATTATAATGCGAGGCGAACATTGCGCGAAACTCGCGGCTGCGCAACGTTAGTTAGCTACTTCTGCCGCTGCATCACACAGGGCAAGAAGAATTGCACAATGGGAAAATGTCGCGCCGCTTGCATCTGTCTTTCGGTCTCCCTCTCTGATATGCTATAAGTGTCGTCGTCGTCCCCCCCGCGCTTATGTGGTGATGTAAACCGGACGGCGACAATGACCGCGTAATTTCGCGTGGAGAAAGATTATTCCTATACAGTGTCTGTGTGTGTGTGTGCGAATTGGCCGAATTTAGAAGCTCGAATTAAATGGTATATTGCATAGAGAGAGAAAAGAAAAAGGTCCGTTAAATTTTAACGCTATAGGCGCGAGTTATCAACCCCTCAAGGCCCTGCATGTCTCTGGGCTATTAAACTCGCGCGCGAGTATAAGCGAAGAAGAGAATAGCACATGGCGTGCCGTGTCGCGGTTATCAAAAATTCATCGGCGACGTTGACCCGCTCTAAATATCGTCCCGCGAACCCGAGCCGACTATCGATCAGCTGTGTATGTAGGCGGCTGGCCATCGGCGAACCTAAGAAGCCGTGCACACATGGATTGTTTGCCGACGTCTGGCTCGAGAGCCTCGATTACGTTGGATTAGCTTCTTCATAGTGTAAAAACTTCGGAAGAAGAAGAAGAGCCGAGCTTTCCGATATGGGAATAATCGAGTTGAGTTATGTATCCGGGGAAGCTTCGATTTCGTTTTACTGCCGCTTGTTATCTTCGCTCCGTAATAAAACGAACGGGAGAGTGACCCTCGTAGTTCACGTGTCGCGAACACTCACCTGAAAACAGAAAAATAAAAAAAGGACGTTAGCTATAATAAAACAATCGTATAACGAATTCACCCCATAACCCGCAAAAAAAGCCCCCGAACAACGAAAAGCACGGCATTTACTACTAAAAACAGATCGAGTATACACGAACGAAGCGAAGCGAACAAGTAGGGGCGACGCGCGAGATATGCAGTTTCTACGCATCCGCAAGCCTATAGAAGGCAAGACCGGAGGCAACAACGTCGCGTGTGTGCGCCGCTTTATGAATACCAATGCTCTGCGTCGCGCAGCCTTCATAATAACGCCGCGCGGCGGCGACATCGCGGAATGCGCGTTTACGAAAGCATTAAGAGCGAGAGACGTTGTCGCGCCGTCGTTAATATACGCACCGCGAGCTGTATGGCAGACTCTCGCATGCACGTGAGTGAATATTGATCGAGAGCAAAATTTTAGAGATCGAGTTGAATTTCGCGCGCTTTTTTTCGCTAACATAATCGGTATGACTCGTCGCTCGTGGAAATTCAATTTGCACGCTTTATTGCCTCCCGGAAACCGAGTTATCCTCCAGCCTGATTAAGTGGAATTCAATCAAGCGATACACATAAACTTTAACGAATTCCCGCGAGGAATATTCAATCTACCGAAGCGCGCGCGACATACCACCCGAGGCCTGAATCACGAGAGAGACCGAAGGAAAAAAAGGAATAATTATCACACCGCAGCGATCGATTTTACAAGTTTTACACGAGGAACACGTGTCGCACGTACGGCCCATTGTTCTCTTCTTCTTCTTCTTCTTCTTCTTCTCCACCTCCGGAAAACGATTATATACCCATCGGGAATTATGAAAATCGTCGGGGCTCCCTACGTGACGAAACGCGCGCTTGTGTTAAAAAAAAAAAGAAGAAGTCGATCCGATTATAATTAAATCGCTCTCGGGAGAGAAATCGCCTGTATATTCAATCTATCACCCATATCATTTATTTTTCTCGCGTCCGTCTGATCTCTGGAAGCCGGAAAAAGTGAGATTCCGCGAGAGTTTCTAGGCTATACGAGCCCGAGATACTCATCTGCGCCGGCTTTATGAGAGCGTTAATTCGAGATTTATCGCCCGCGCGGCTGATGAAAGGGGGAATATTGTTTTAACGGTTATCAATGAATTTCTCTGATTATCACTACACACGCAGAGAAGTTCGCGTATGAATCACGTTAATCGGCCGAAAAAATTGAAGGAACAATACGACTCTCACTCGACGAACAATACTTTCTTTCGACTCATTCCGTGTGTATACTTACACACAGACAATAGAAAATCCTCGAGCTGAGCTCGATTGACGAGGCGACTCGTATATAATTAACGAAAAAGCCAGCCCCGACGAGAGATCTAATCAATTCTCGCGGCTTCCTCTCTCGTTATTAACGCCTTAATTAGAGGCGCGAAAACGATAAGCTTCAATTTCGCATTCGAGATTTACCGCCCTGCTCTCCTCTTCCTCCGCGCGATACGTATAATTGCACGTTTTTAACCCACATCTTTCGTTGCATTGCGCAGCTGCCGCAGTTGCAGACTTCGATATCACGCGCTGTGTTCTAAAAACCGTATGCTACAATATAACGTTTCGAACATATTGATTCGATAGTATAATTGATCGCTAATTAGCGGAAACGAATGATTAACGCTGTCGGAAAGTGATTTAGCGTCGGCGAACACGTGTGTAGGCTACGAGCGCGTAAAAAGGAGGCGAATATAAATATATCGATAGAAAGCGCGTGCGCGCATAGCTGCGCGCTTAATCTGCCGTTATATACGCACATTACGGCGGCACATATACACACAAGGCAGCTGTCCGTCTGTCGTCCGCGTTACGGACGTCTGTCTGTGTGTTGTGCGGCTGTATTGGAATTGAAGCAATGGAGAGAGATGGACTGTGGTGGAGTTTATTTGCGTGTTTGAACAAAGAGGGATAAGACAACTGGATATAAACGATCCGTGTCCGATTCTGATGTGTACCGGGTTGACGCTGCTTTTATCGCGAGATTTTTCGTTCGGATTGGTACATAGGGAAAAATTGAGAAAAGTGAACGGATATGCAGCGGCGACGCTTATATTTCGAAACGGGAGTCTGCGGTGAACCGAATTTCGAATTTTTGCCTATCGCTTACTTGTAGACACGCCGCAGCTTGTGGTGTATTGCAGACAGACTATCGTAAACTCTCGTAAAATCATCGGATTCTCCTTAATCAATATAGACAGTATAATTAATCTAAAAAACACGCTTTCTTGCCAAGTCGTCATATCCATCTGGAAAAATAAGCCGCATCGCGACGTTTCAAGCTAGAAACGATTACGGCACAGCGTCGTCCTCTCGAGTATACAGTTTTTCTCCACATAATATACACACCGCAGCCGCATTGAATTACCCGCGTTGGATTACTATCCTCGTATACACCGCCACTGCGGAGAGATAAGCCGCGGTATAATCGCACGTGTTTTCGCTCTTTTCGCCGTCGTCTTATTAATCGCCCGTCTACACTATACTCCGATTTTAAATATTCGACCGGCTTGTAAATCATTAACCGGTGCAGTGTATAAAAAAAAAACGAAGAGAAGAACAAGCGGCCGAAGGTCCCTCGCGAAGAATTCCATAAATAATCTCTCGCGTGCGCTCTCAAGGTGCAGCTTCGCTCGCGATCTTTACATCTCCCTTTATTTTATACCCCCTTATGTGTCTTTTTTTTTTGGTATCCACACAGCGTCGTCGCTCTCTCTTTCAGCCGCAATCGGCGCGAAGGTCGTCGCGAAAGGATCTCTTGAAAGGGAAGCGAGTATAGGTGCCGCCGCGCGTGTGAGGAGAGGGAAAAGACATTATCTCGCGGGTATATTCTTCTCGCGAGAGAGAGAGAGAGAGAGAGAGAGACGACACAATGCCGCAGCAGTTCCTCTTTTCTCTTTGTGCAGGATTGCTGCGCCGCGAGCTAGTGTCTTATCGCCGAGTTATCGGGGCTGATGCTCTCGGTTGTGGAAATTAAATTGAGAATATTTTTTTCGCGGATTCGCTGATCGATCGAGTACGACTCCAAGGCCTATCTACACTGTAATTTTTAACTACATGTTTTCCAGCAACAAAGTTACAGGCTTAATTCTCACGTTCGCCTCTCCGCGCACACACGACGGCTCACGCGATCGGAAAGAGATAAAAGAAAAAGAATAAAACGCGGACGCATGTCGGTCATGCACGAGCGAGCCCTATACACATCAGAGACTGTATCATTGTCGCGAATGCGTCATCCGCCCTATAGCGTTACGTCGTCGTAAAGCAGCCGTGGAAAAGGACACCGCTCGCGTATCGTCGTCACCACGTTCCCGATGCGTGATGTCTCTCGTGTAGGATAATAATAATTCGATTCAAAAAATTTTGCAAGTTCGCAACCGTACACTCCCGCGCGAGGTTATAAAGAAGAATTTCACGCGCACACACGTGTCCAACAGCTGTTTCGTGTGTACGAGAGTAGAGTGAAAAATTGACAGCTTTACGCTGTAGCTCGAGTCGCAGATGTTCCAAACGTGCGTATGCACTTTCGAAAGTTCCGAGAGAGAGAGAGAGAGAGAGAGAGAGAGAGAGAGAGAGAGAGAGAGAGAGAGAGAGAGAGAGAGAGCGATTCTTATCTTTCTTTTCGTTTTAATTTATAGCGGCTAAAAATAGTACACACCTCGAGTTTCCCTCTTTTTTATCGCCGCGTGTACTGGCCAAACAGATCGATTCGACTGGCGGTGTTATAGGTAAACAAACACATTTTTTCTCGGCGAATCAGCTAAACAAACGCGAGAAATTCGATCCTCAGCGCGCGAGCGAGGAATTCGCCCAGGTAAGTGTTACGGATACTTCCGGCGCTGTGCCGCCGTCGTTATAAGACTAGCTTAGGATTTAACGTTCCATTGAATTGTCATTCGCGATTCGCGCTTAATTCAACCGCGAGGCTGTATAACCGCGACCTGCTTAACGAGCTTTTATTATTGCGCTTGATTTTCGAGTAAAATGCATTTTTTTTCCTTCTTCCGCGCTGTGACGAAGAGTGAATTTTCCGGTCTAAATGTGGCTTTTTTTTTAAACCGCACATAGCCGATAAAGGAGAGAACAAAGCTTCTCCTCTCTCGGTTTTATTTTACGAGCTGCAGCCGCGCGAGAGGTTTTATTTTGTGTCGACTCTATTGTGCCACTCCGAAGAGTGCCAGCGGAGCTGCGTAAAAATGCGATCGTCGGGAGGAGAAACGGCTGCAAATTGAATAATTCGATTCTGTTTTTCTGTCTGTAGGTACTTACGAACACGCCTGTGCATATTGTTTACGGAATATTGACTCACCTGTAACAGAAAAAAAAAGAGACGATTCGGTTAGCGTTGAGTTATGTAGAGAATCCGCTCGAGAAAAAAAAATTGTAAAACAAGTTCTCGACACCCACACTGCACCGATTAAAATTGCGCAACCACGTATACACCCGTGGCAAACAATATTTTCGAAAGCGTGAAGAAAAATTATCGCGTCTGCTGCTGCAGTCAAAGATCATCGTTTTACTTATTTTTTCTTTTATCGTCGCCGCAACCGCAGATGGAAAAAGAAGGCGCGATAACTTTTTTCTCGTATATACGCGGCATTCCTCGCGTGTCAACGAGGCGTGCGAGCTTATATCCGAGACTCGCATTTTTTCTCGGCTGCTGCAGCCCTCGCTTCAATCATCCGAGCTATTGAATCGTATACGCGCTGCGCAGTGACTTTTATAGGGTACCATTGCGGTCGTGTGCTGTGTTATCGAGGAAGCGATACGCCTTTCTGAAAAAGCTGAGGACCCAAAGTGCTATTTTATTGTAATAATATTGCGCAACGCGTTGTTTACCCCGCAGAAGCTATAGAGGTATTCCAAAAAGCGTAACACGACTGCTTGGACGTGTCCTGAATGAAATGCTTCCGAGAAACGTTTCTGAAAAATCTCGTAAATCGATTAATCTTGCTATAGCCTGGACGATAAGCTCGAAAAGATCGCATATGGGACCCATAGAGAATCTAGAGAAAATAAGAGAAGACAGACGCGACGTTGATCCGTTCGCTCCGTCGTATATATTAAAAATCGTGTATACGGCTCCCGAGAGCAAACAAGGATAAAAAAAAACGCTCCGCGGCTGAGAGACTCGACGCGCAGCAAAAAAGGCGCGCCGAATCGCGAGGCTTAGGGGATCTTCGCAACGTTATGGTATTTCATACGAATATAGTATTTATAATTAGCTCAGAATACCACGTATTTTCTATTCAGCTGTATAAATATAAAAAGTCGATAATACAGGAACAGCGTGGTCAGTGTCTGCCGAGAGACTCTCCAGTGCCCATAGCACTCGAGATGTTCGATCCAACAGTAAATCTAATCGAAATCATCGATAACAAAGAGTTAATACACTCCGAATATAACTGTGAAGCCTACAGCTGCGTTTATAAAGAGGAAGAAGAGCTGCTGCTGCTGCGAAGAAGAAGATTACTCGAGAGACGCAAACAGCGGGATAGAGAGCGAAGAAGAAAGAAGGAACGATCCAGTTGAAAATTCTCCACGCTTGCGAACGGTGACGCAGTGTATATAGTAGCTGCTGCTGCACAGGGCAAACAGAGCAACAGGACGAAGAAGAAACGACGGAGGAAGAGGAAAAAGAGAAGAAGAGGGACGATGCAGAAGGCGAACATCGTTGTTGCCCTTCCCTTCTCTCTCTCTCTCTCTCTCTCTCTCTCTCTCTCTCTCTCTCTCTCTCTCTATATATATATATATATATATATATATATATATAGGATGAAGCGCTGCTGCATAGAGAGAAAGGATCTTTGATTCTCCGGATCGATTTTTAAAGCGTGTCGCTGGTTAATCTAACGAGGATGAATCGCTGCGCGCTTTGCTCTCTGTGTCTGTACGATAATGGCCAGACTAGGCTATTTACGTACGCGTACGATCGAGACAAAAGGAGAACCGGATTCCCTTTCATCTTTCATTCGCTTATACGCCCGTACGTTATACATCTGCGCCGAATGGAAGCAAGTGTATACTCGTTTCTTCTTCTCGCATCGAAATTGATCGCGGTTGAAGCTTCTATTAAATCGATTAAAACTTCCCTCGCATTAATCATCGAAATTTCGAGCTTTGAGAGCAAAAAACTCGCGGTGAAATTCGAAGCTGAATAGGCGTATATTTATACAGGAAGTCCGCAAAAGCCTCGGCGCTTTCTAACGAAGGAGAGGCTCTCTCTCTCTCTCGTTTGCGCGTGCGACGTCGCTGACACGCTGCGGCACTTCGGAACGGAATTCAATGGGGGGCACGTCACGGGCGACGAAATTCGCGCGCCAATTACCCGCCCGTCTTTGTCTTTTACGGCGTTGTGTTGTGTGTACACTCTTGACAAAATAGCCGCACGCGGCGCTTATCTCGTGCTTCTCTAGCGCGCGACCTATTTTGTTAATAAACCGTCGCTAATTTTGATTAATTACGCTATACACTGTGCCTCTCTAATTGGACTCTATTTTCGGAATATCAATTCGCTATTTTCGTCGCGCTGGGAAATTTCAAGTACTCGGAATGTCTCTCTACGGGATGTTTACACGTATGCCCCTTTTGCAATCGTGCTTTTGAAGTTTCAGCAGCTGCTCGCGCTCAGTTTTCTACGCCGCTTTTATTAATATTCCAAAAATGTACTCGATCAAGTAAAACGCGATGACAAAGAATGTGTCTCGTGTTTGCTTAGCTCGCGCGCAGGTGTGATTCAGTTTTTTTCTGCCAATCGATGATTCACTGCTGTTTACAAACGTTGGAAGCCGTTAGGCTGTGATGAAACCGAGAGATTCCAGAAGTTCATCGCGAAAATTAAGAACCGATTAAGAGATTGATAAGTTATCACAGATTTATGGTGGTATAAAGTAAGTGATTTCTACAATTGGAATGTAGAGTTCGTCGTTTAGATTATGCCAGACACGTGCTATACTGCACCGACCATTTAAATTTGTAATCGAGCACTTAATAGTAACATTCCACGATATGCAATATAATTTGCAATCTGCATAATTCCCCCTTTTTTCTCTCTCTCTCTCTCTCGCTATTCCAATACAACATTGCGCACATACCGGTATGCAATGTAGACGCGCTCCGATTTCGTTTGCGCCGTTGGTTTGATTGTCGGCCGAGTTATTATTTTTTACAGGTCTGCAATAACTTAATTCGACGGAAAAATTTTCCGCCTTGAGCAGCTCTCTTGCGAGGATTTGCATAATTGTACGTAGGCTGGTTGTGGAGCTTCTGAAGAGTTATCAGACTGCGACATAATGCAAATATCGCTTTATACACGATGTCGTGGCGATATCGTCGATTTATCGAAATTTTATCGAGAGCGGACTAACAGCCTTGTAATTCCAGGCGTTAACGATGATAAATAATCCCACGATGAGGCGTCGGGGGACATAATGCGAGGATAACAAGACAGGAGAGATCGAATCGAATAAATAACGTTGAATGGGATACGACGCCGCCCTTATATGCGGGTGCCACTGTTTTTTTTTTCTCTTCCCTGCTACAGCTGCGTAAACGACGAGGACGGGGGAGTATACATCGGATTCGGAATTATGTGCCCAGTCACGCGGCGGCGGAGAAAATTCAGTGGGCGTACTCGATCATCGTCGTCGTCGCATAAATTAATATCAACGTGTGCCGAGATGGAAATTTTCAAAAGCTTCATTAGCCGCGAGCGTCGTGCCCCTCGTTTGAAAATCCCGAAGAATACACCGCATCGCATCCGAGAAAAACATTCAGTAAAGCAAATAAACATCGGGGCGTCGAGCGCAATTCCCATGACTAACCATTCATAAGCATCGGCCCATCCCTCTTCCCATCGTCGATCATTATCGCGCGGGCCGTGTTCGTTCCGCATCGTGTTCTCGAAAAAGCTCACTTTTAGCGAACAATGCCGAATGATTTTTATAGACGAGCGCGTTATGTTATCAAATAAATAGTAGCCGAGAGAGCATAAGTGCACGTGCACCGTGTGTCGCTTAAGAGAGAACGGACGAGAGTGAGCAGGCGAGAGGGGGGGGGGGGGGGAGAAAAAGACAGAAGCGGAAATTCATCGAGATTGCCGGTAATTTTGCTTGTTTGGCGAAACAAACGGATGGCAGGCTCTCTAACGCGAGCGCGTTTATTTGTCTGTGTGAGCGAATACGACGGTATAGTTCGCATGCACTCTGCGCCGATGAATGATATTCTACGCCGCGGAGAATATCGTGTGTGTTTTAAAAAAGCGGAAGTCCAGCTTTCAAGGTGACCCGTCAAGGTTTACTACGATTCGAAACTTTATTTATTTATTTTTTTTTTTAACAAAAATCCAACTCACGTATAAATATACTTTCTTCGTGAAATCAAGCAATGCGTTATCCCGAGCGAGAATTGTTTTGCAGCAACATAAAAAAAAACGCGGCGCATCGCGAAGAAGAAAAATACACAGCGTATCTCGTTCAGCTGCTCCGCTTGCCGGCAATTAAGATAAACGAACTTGTTATTGAAGGCGAAAGAGAGCGAGTCGAGATTCAGGGCGACGAGTATGCGCCGTTTATTATTAGCGAACGCGCGCAGATATCCGCGGAATTTCATGGGGCTCGATTGCGCGAATGATGCTTATCGATGAGCCTAATAGACGGTAATAACAACAAACCGATGTTTTGCGATTTTCGTTGTTGTTATTGATAAAAAAGCGCTATCGCCGATTCTTCGTATTTGCACTGCACTCTCGGGGCCTTAGGTTCGGCACTGCCAATACTCCACTCCTATAATTGACTTCCGCTGCGGCGCTCTCTCGACGTTTAAGCTTTTTTTAAAGAGTCATCCATGCAAGCGCAGGACTAATAGCATATTTTTGCGACTCAAATATATGCCGAGCGACGTTTGCGCAACGTTTTTAAAATATTTAAACGCTATACATACCCATTACGCACGCGTACAGTACATTAGGCTCTGTATGGAGATATAAAATCAGCGAAATCCCTGTCGTAGTTGCGCAAGGCATTAAAAAGCTATTAAGAGCACTAAATATCATACTATATAGGCAAACCGCACGACCGTTGCAGTTTCGCGGAACACGCAACCTAACAGTACTCACAGTTTGTAACAACGCATCGCGTTCGAATTCCACTGCGGGCAGATAACGATTCGCTATCGAACAAGGTCAGCGTCATCCTGTGCGAATGAACCACGCCTGATGTTATACAGCCGTCATTACCGCTGACGCGAGTCGTTCTTCCGGTATGCGAAACGCGAGAGGTGGAAGGAAAGCAGAGTGTGTGTATATACACACACACACACACGTAAGAGCAGCGGTGGCTGCCAGAGAGACTAACGAGGTGTAGGCCTAACCCGGAGCAGCAGCGGCGGCTCTCGCGTTTCACCTTCGCCGTCGCGATTGTTTACATTCTGCAGTCACCGCCGCCGCTCGTTTTTGCCCGCAGCGGATTCTTTCTAACGGCGTGTGTGCGGGAAATCCGTCGCTGCAGGTATATAGGGACTGAAAATTCCGTAGCGCGAAAGGAAGCAATAAAAGGGGGAGCCCTCTGGCCTGGAATCGGATAGGGGGCGACGAACGGACCGCAGATTCCGCGGTCGTAGGTATTTACTTAGCCCATAGGGCTGGAATACCATATAGTCGACAAAGGAATCTCGTGCACTTCCGGAATAGGTCTGTAAGTCTCGCTCTAATTCGCCGCTCGTTCTGCGGAATTTTCTCTCGGCGACGAGTTCGGGAAATATCGATACGTGTCGGCGAGTTTTTGGACAAATTCACTTAGCCAGGAAGAAGAGGCCAAGAATCGACTTTCTCGCCGGGCTGTACAATAAACTCGGCTCACCCCTCAGGGTGAGAGCAGGTATACACACCCGGTATGCGTGTGTGTGTGTAATCCGAGATATCCTCGAGAGAGCATTCTTTCTCTCCAGGGCTCTCGCCTCTTGCGCGCTATATTGTACCCTTCGACTTTTTCCATTAATCGCATCGACGTAACGAACAGCGTAAAAATCAGCCTCGCAGAGTCCGAACGTATTATAATTATACAGACGGATACTGTATACACAAATCCCGTCAAAGGCTCGCGAGCGTAAAGGGGCAGCCTCTCGGCACTGCACACAATCCCTTCGATCGTCTCTCTCTCTCTCTCTCTCTCTCTCTCTCTCTCTCTCTCTCTCTCTCTCTCTCTCTCTCTCTCTCTCTCTCTCTCTCTCTCTCTCTCTCTCTCTCTCTCTCTCTCTCTCTCTCTCTCTCTCTCTCTCTCTTCAAACCACAGGCAGCACTCGAGTCACAGCAGCGGCGGCGATATTCACACCCTCTCGTGCGATTCCAGATTCGAACTCCCCCCTGAGGCGGCAGGTCGGCGACGACGACGTCATTCTCTCGCCCCTATAGATCCGCAGGGGCTCTCTCTCTCCTCACACACATACACATGCACGACTGGCTCTGGCTTGTTAGATGGACGATACGTGTATACGCACACACGGCGTGTGTCGGAGCCCTTAGCGCGACGATAATTATTTCTTTTTCCGTAGAACCCGACGGACTTCTCGGAAAGCCGGCAGCCGTGTTATTATTTCTCCTGCTTTCACTGTTTTGCGCGTTTTTCATTTGGATTAATCGAAGCTTACACGTCTCTTCGAAAATTCACGCGTCACCGTATGTACACTTTAGCGCTTTTTACCCGCATGAGGGACGTTTTAAAAAAGAATGCGATTACCATCCATTTGCATGCTTCACGCAACGGCTGCTTTGTGTGTTATTATATATTTGTTGAAGCTCATAGTTGCCACGCCCGACACACAAGCGCGTTATTAATATTGATCGGCTCAGATTGTTCGATAATATTGTGTTACAGTTTATAAGCGCAAACATTTATGCCGTATACCGTGAATAATACGGCCGACATAAACATTCGCACTTTCAATTGTATAAATACATCGTTAATATAGCATGTAGTTTCGAGGTATAGTGGATCCGAAGAGAAAATAATTCCGAGCGCTAATAATCAATGATTAACATTTTGCATAAAATTGTGAAAGTGCGCGTGCGCGCACATATACATCCGCGATAGAGCCTGAGCAGAGCTTTATTACTCTTTACGGGATTGAAACAAGCCCCTTTTCCTTTTTAACGGCCTCGTTTAATCACGCATTAAACTTCGGGGCAGCAAAAAAGAGAGACAGGTATGAAAAAATATTAGCTGTAATGGACGAGAGACTGTATTAAAAATTAACGCGCGGTTGGCTCTGAATTAAACTTGAATAATACATTGATCCAAAACGTCATTTCGCCAACTCTGGCAAAGCCGTAACAATAAGCGTTCTCTCTAAACTAGGTGAAAAGACAGGCGAGCAGCAGACGTATCTCGCGCGTTCGAGTCAGCAGTGCTATGCGACCGAATCGGATATCGGAAAAGCGATTTCCGGAAAGCTCCAGCGGCTGAATCTCTCGCGAAAAGCGGGGCCGGCCAATAACCGGGTAACGACCGGCTCGAAATCCTCCACCCCTACACTGTACTTATTCGCGCTGATGCCGCTGCCGAGATACGCGTCGTCGTCGTTCTAACCTAAGGGCCTTCGATTGACCCCCTTTATATAGGTACAACGCTGCTGCTGATGCTTCTTTTTTAGCGCGAAATTCAAAAGTCGATCGCGCGCGTAGTTAACGTACTGCAAAAAATGGAAGTTAACGAGTCTGCGAAGCAAAGTTACGGAGCAGTGTAATCAAGGTGGATTCGCTACGAGTTGTAAAATCGAGCAACTGGGACGACCCAAATAGGCTACTGATTTTACACGCGAATTTCGGGGGAAAATTAACTTCGACGCGAAACGAAGAGTTCAAGTTTTACGTAGAGGTAATACCATTGGAGAATCGATTTTCGATACTTCTAACAAGCCGATAAACATTGACAATGACACGCGCGACACGTCGGGCTTTCGAATTACTCGTACAGCCCGTCCAATAACGAAAGTGTAATCGAAAAAGCGAACGAAAAAAATCTCCAGCTCTCGGAAAAGAAGACTACTCTGTGTGTATACTATAATACGCGGAGAGGCGACGGTATGGTGGTGGGCGCGCGCGGGGAGGAAGCCTTGACGAGAAAGAGAAGAGAGGCGATCGATAATCCAGCGGCGAATATTCGCCGGCTACTCCCTCAATTCTCTCTCTGTGTGTATGTGCCTCCAGTGTACATACTTATATTCGACACTACACCGCTGTAGTTCCGTGTCTAGCATCGTTTTCATCAATAACAAAATTACCCTAAACAGACGCCATAATTAAAAGGCGGAAGCGAGAAAAAATCCGATTCTTCAAAGTATCCGTGTGTAAGCTCGCTATAAAGAGACGACGATTCCGCGCGCGTGCAATAAAGAACGACGGCAGTATAGTCCCTTTTTCCCGATCGACCTTCTCTCTACCGCCGCCGCCGCCGCCGCCGCCGCTGTGTACAGCGTGTGCGAGTGTCTGCGAGGCTCCCTTCGCCGGGCGGACACGCACACGGGCGTTTTTTGTCGAGCGCGTCCTGCGCGCGCAGAGAGAGAGAGAGAGAGAGCCTGCGATGCTTCTTTTGGCCGGGGCTGTACGAGGCAGTGGGTACAGTCCGGGAGGAAAGTTTCCGAGCCGAGACGAATTTTCGCTGGATTTTTAAGCGGCTCCTCCGTAGACGCCCCACTAGGTGGCGCGTGATTTTTTTTTTTGGTATAGCCCTCTCTGGGTGGTATCCGCGCTGATCTCTCGCTCGGGGAGATAAGTGGGTAAAAGTCTCAATTAAACGGCAATTAAACGCGTGCCCGAACCTCTTGTCGCGCTTCTGACGAGACAACGGTCCGATGCTACGAAATGAATGGCTCGTATACCCTCGGAAATGAGTGATTTAGGTAGAAAGGAAAGATGTGTGTTTTTCCCCCTCTGAGAGAGGGGAGGGACACCGGCTGAGAGGTATTAATAAACGTAGATTTTCTCTCTCTCTCTCTCTCTCTCTCCTCGACTGTGCAGTCGGGGGACGAGCATAAGGAAAAGGAATACTCCCGAGGAGCGATAGAATGTATAAATAGAAGGGGGAAACATTTTTTCACTCCTTTTTCCAGATAAAACAAGAGGGATCAAGAGTGCGCTACGAAATGAAAGAGGGAATATTTATCGCGTGAGAAAATGTACAGCGCTCTTCTTTTTTTCCTCGACTGAGCTCTCCTTCGAATTGTACTCGCTTCGAGAAATCGACAGCCTCGTTAACGCTAAACCGGCGTCAACAACGTCGCGCGGCGAGTCGTCGATTCGAACTTGCTTTGTTTTTCGTGTCATTGGTGGAAAAGGTCGGGAATGATAACGAGTATATAGGAAACGGAGGAGGGATTATTCTCTCCCGAAAATCAGCGCTGCGTTCATTACATTTGTTTTCGTGTCTCAATACACATAACACACACGGAGAGAGAATGTTTACCCTGAGCCGGGCTTTAATCTTTTCATCACAGAGCCTCACGGGCCGAGAAGAGAAAACATCCGAGTCTCCGGGTTAAATTTTAATACACAGGGTAAACACGCCCGAGTGTGTCTGAAGTCGAGAACACACGGAAAGCCCGCGGTAGAGGGAACTAAACCACAACAAACACACACTCGGCTGTTCTCGCGCTTTCTCGAGGTATATACGTGGAAAAAAGAAGGAATAACATTTCTCGTTTAAATGTCCCGCCAGGTGTGTGTGCGACACCTCCCGCAGGATGATAACCCACCGCCCTCGCGCCATTTTCTCCGCGGCTCCGAAATACACGCTGCCCCGCGCGCGCGAGCGTATCGAACGAATCCTCGCTTCTCGGAACGAGAGAGAGAGAGCCGTGTGTGTGCAACGTATAATTCCCTTCACGCGAAAGGCACATTTCGCGGAATCGATCAAACCCATACAGCGGCGCTTCGGTTTTTCACGAACTCGGCGTCGCCCGGACAAAAGAGCGCACTTTTCTATCCGGGGGTGAGGCCGCGGATAAATTCGAGTTTCGAGTCCGAAATTCGCTGCTTTTCAGAGGGAGCGAGAGGAACAAGGGCGTGTGCCGATTTCACATACACACACACGCACACAGCATGCACAAGATGGACCCGAATCCGAGAAATCGCGAGATCTCTCGCACATCCGGTCGATAAAACAGTCGCGGCGGCGGCGCGCACCCCCTCGAAGAGAGAGAGAGAGAGAGAGAGAGAGAGAGAGAGAGAGAAGAAAGAAAGAAAGAAAGGATATGAGCTGCGGAACGAACCTCGTATTGGATGCCGTTGAGCCTGAGCCAGGTCTCGACCTTGAGGCAGTAGGACGAGAGGCTGGGCAGCAGGGGCGTCCTGGGAAACTGGTAGAGATAGACGATGTCCTTCTCGAAGTTGGGCTTGTGCACGCTGGGGGCTTTGGCCGGCGCGGCGGCGGTGGCGGCGGCGTTGGCCGCGGCCGCGTTCGAGGCGTCGCCGGCAGCGCCGGTCTGGGCCGCGTCCGTCGCCGCAGCCTTATCACCGTCCTCGGGCTGCTTCTTCTCGGCCTCCTCCTTCTTCTCGTTGGCCGACTCCTTGGATGCCTCGTCCTGCTTGTTGTCCGGCGGCGTCTCGTCCTTCAGCGCGTCCTTCATCTCCTTCACGTCCTTGATGTCCTTCGTCTCGGCCGCCGGCCCGTTCTTCTCCGTCTCCGTAGCCATCGTCATATTTTCCCGCGACTCTTGCTTTTCTACTCTCTGTTCAAAACTCGAGGGGGGGAGGGGGGCAACTCCTCTTGCGAGCAAATCAAGCACTCTACTTATATACGTTGGGGGAACGAAAGGAGCGGAGCGAAGCAGTCGGAGCTGGAAAGAGAGAGAGACTGAGACGTATAATCGTTCGAATCGAAATTCCAGACGACACTGACTGGAGCGGAGCGCGTGCGACGCTGTCGAGGCTCTCTCTAGCCGCCGCCGGCCGGTTTTCTGCCCCCACTCTCCTCTCGGCGCTCTTCGCGTCGCTCCCTCTCTTTTGCTCGCGCTATATAGTCCGCGCGCGAGAGAGAGAGAGAGAGAGAGAGCATCAGGAATCCGGCAGGGGAGCAGCAGCGCGACTCGCACCGCGAGTGAGAGGGATGGATCGCGGGAGGCTCGCGCATGCGCGCTGCGCCTCGCCGCCACACCCCAGCAGAGCGAGGCTCGCTCGAGTCAGCGAGTTGCTGCTTCAGAGCGTTATATTCAGCGGACGACGCCATGTTTAATTGGCCGCCACCCCTATATATGTGGGCCTCTGCGGTGTGTGCGCAAGCGCTGCCATAGGAGACGCCAAGCGACGACGACTCGCTCTTTCTCTCCTTCTCCAACCCGCGCGCGTCTCTGCGGCTGTGCGCGTGTGAGTGGATATACGAAGGAGGAGAGCCTTTGGAAGCTGCTGCTGCTGCTGCTGCTGGCCAGGGAAATCTGGTAAATTAACGCGGCCCGAGAGATACGGGAAATGATCCGACGACCTATATTCTCGCTCTCGCTTCTTTTTTCCATATAGGGGGGGATGTGTGTATGACTCGACAGGTTCCCTCCCTGTATATACGCGTGTAATATCAAAATTGGATAAAACACACTGCGCAAAAACAAATCCTCTCTCGAAAGCCGTTAAATTCGACGGCTCTCTCTCTCTCTCTCTCTCTCTCTCGGATTACTCATCCGGCTTTTCCATTTTACGACGCGTACGATCCGCGCTTTTACATAAATCCAGCGCGCTATTACAGCCCCGCGTATATATAAAAGCCGTCAAAACGACTGTAGGCGCTCCTCCTCTGCTCTTTATGCATTTGCAAGGCTATCGGACAGTGCCAATTTTCGTGCGTGTATAATTCTACGCGATTTTCCCTCTCGCCGCCCAGTGCACATACGAACTCGATACGTTTGCGCTTGTGTGTGTGTGTGTGTGTTTGTGTGTATACCCCCTATGGTGTGTGCGCGGCGCGCTGGAGTCGACCGATGCACTCGCTTGCGTGCATGTGCACTCACTTGTGGGCTCCGCGGCTATATATGTATACATACTCGCGGCGCTGCAGAGCCGAGCGTTGATAGTTATGACGAGCGAATGTTTAATGAATATTGCATGTCCGTATGGGGTTTCAGGGTGAATTGAATTTTCTCCTTTTTTTGTCGGTTCGTCGAATGTTATTATACCTGTTTTTCTCCTCTCTCATTTTGCGATCATTTCTCGTGGAAATTTTTCCAACAGCTCGTACTTATAATATTTAGAAAAATTATATTTTCGAATCTAGGTTGGCCAAAGTACGCTGAATTCATCACTGCGCGATTTCGACTCTCCTCGAGTAGGTTTCGTCCAATTAAACGTTAACGCTAACGAGCGCAATATCATCGTGCGGATTGAAAAGTTCACGTTTTTTTCTTTATACACCGCTCTATAACGATAAAAATTAATGAAAAATCTTCAATTAAAAGCAAAGCTCCCGCTCCGAATCCGATCAATCCGGTATGGCCCATTAGCCGCTGCTTCACGTGCAAATAAACAGCCTTACTCTATCGAGAACATGCGTTGTAGACGCGTTCAGCCTATTCATAATCGAAAAGAAGCCGTTCTCGCTCTTGGCATTCTTCGGATCTCGTGGGCAAAAAAAAGTCATTAAAATCAAATTAAAGCCCAAGCGCGCAGATAGAGCCGGATAATGCAGTGTACCCCCCTTACCGGCTTCGATCATTAGTCGCCTCTCTCGGCGTTTGCTTGACAATCGACGGCATTTTTCCAGCCTGAATCATCTCCTTCGCGCTTGTCTCTGTGTTTGTGCTTTACTCTACATACGTTGTTACTATTGCGGCGGAGGATCGGAAGTTTTGAGTTGAAGTAATGAGAAGCGTTTTACAGTAGGATTCGACACCCCCCCCCCCCCCCCCCGAGTAGTGTATTCGGGGTAATTGCGCCCTTGGGCTATAAGCGCGAAAAGCATCCCCACTGGATAAACCGATTATCGTCACGGGGTAAATAAAACGAGGCGTCGATGCTGTGCGTGGCCGGAGCTCAGAGAGAATATTGGAAAATGTGTCGCGATATATTTCGCACTTTTAAATCGAATTTTTTTCGATTTAACTTTGACGTGCTGCTGTATTATGTGTGTTATGGGCTTTTCGACGATGCTCCCCGACAGAGTCGATTTAATTTTTTGTTGGATGTGAAATAAGCTAATTTTTAGACAACTTAGCTAAGTTGTGGCTGACGATTTGACTAATTAAGAGTTTAACCATTATGCATTAAACATACATACGTTTTAATGCCAGAACAAAAAAAAAGGAAAAAACAATCATTTACTCAAAAATAATACTGTAGCAATATATTTTGCTTCATTTTTTTTACATTTGATGAATTTGGCTAAACTGGTCAACTATAAACTTACCTTTTGACGGTTTTCACTCGTTAATTTTCTGCCGGGAATAAGTTATTGATCAAAATAGACGTGCTCCTCTCAATTTAAAACACGTTACCGATCGCGATATAAAAGTTCCGCAACAAGATTACACGAGATGCTTACGGAACTTTTCCCTGCGCGAACAATGAATTATTATACTCTCCCGTGTCTGTCTAGTGTCCTTAAACAGCTAGCTGTATTCAAAACGAAAAAAAAAAAATCCTTTCGTCCCTGTTTACGTTCCTCCTCTATTTCTGCCACTTCCTCGAAGTCTCGAGAGCCATGTACCCGATTTTTCTCGAGAACTGCACTTGAAAAGCCGTAAAAAAACGGAGCCGAAATTCGATTCTAAAACGGCTCTCGAATCTCGAAACGACTTTGCCTCTCGCGATGAAAGAAAATATCGCGTATTTGTTGGATGGGAAACTGGTCTCGTTTGAAAAAACACGCGAACGAACACAGGTTGATCGAAGAGATGGAAGTTATTTTCTCCAGAACGACGGCGTCGTAAACACTTTGCGAGAATGTAAACTAGGCGCTGTAGCATTTCTCCCTTAAGTGTTGACGAGGAAGCGGGCATTGCGAGTCTCCGAAAAAAAAAAAAAGAAAGAAAACACAGAGTCGAGGAACGACTTTTCCCAGACCCGAGGAGTATACTCCCCGTAATCAGAGGAGTTTATTAGTTATAGTGTCGGCTTTTTTCCAGAAAATCACACGAACCAACCAACCGAAGAGCGATTCGTTCCTCGCTGTACGAGGCGAAAGAAAACCGAAGCTCGTTCTCCGTGTGCTTTGTGCTAAAGGGCGCCGTAGCAGGGGCTATTTAATTAGTCCACCGACACTCAGCCTCGATTCTCAGTCACGTCACAGAGAAGCTCTCTTCTCTCCAGATTCGCGTAAATTCGTTATCTCCATCGCCTCTAAAAGCAGCTCTCCGCATATAGTGTGATGTAAAAACAGAATGTAAATTATTACACAAAACAAACGTAGTAGAACTGCCGATGTCTAAACAAGCGTACAACTCTTCGTAAAAAAAAAAATTAATGTCATACAGCCGCTCCCAGTATAATACACCGACTTCCACAAAAGACACACACACACACACACAGAGCGAGGGTGTCGGTATAAGCTTTTCAAGCCGATCTCCACCTCACCCACGTCAATTGAAAAAAATTAAGGAGCCGGAGAGAGAGAGAGAGAGAGCGGAATAACGTTGAAAGGGAAAAACGTGGCGTGTGCGCGTACACTTAGGGCAACGCTGCAGACACACACACACACACACGTACATCGTGGGATCAATTTTGACCCTTACCCGGCACTTACCGTCTGCGTACTCGAATTAAAGCCGGCCGCGTGACTCACCTTTCACGTATGTCCATTATATGCCCGCGTATAATAAGTATACGCCGTATATTATGCTGTATCTACTCGGCTACTGGATGTACACTCATATACGCACGCGCGGAGGTCGACAAAAAAAAAAAAAAAAAAAAAAAAAAAGTTTTGTACACTCGTCGCTTATTCTTCGCGTCGTGGATATGGTTATTGTATCATATCATGCGTTAATTATTCTTTGCGAGGCTCACGGAGCTCTCGGTCCCTGTGTGGATTCTTTGCGTGATGCGCCGGGATCGCGTTGCTCGAGCCAAGTATGCGCGGAATGGGGAGTATGCGGCCTTATCGTGTTCCTCGACGCTGTCCCCGAGAAATTGACGCCGTGTAATTTCTTCAATCTGCTGCGCACCGAGAATACAAAATTTTCGCTTATATCGCCTATTGTATGTATAATATACGCACGTATATATATATATAATTATTCGGAGTCTCTCGCCTAATGACATACTTAGCGAGCGAGTGACAATTACGCTGATGAGCTACATTTTAAGAATTGGGCCTCATCTCTCTCTTTCGCTGAGATTTTAGATAAAGCCCTCGAAATTCTCCGCGAGATAAGCCAAATTAAAGCTCATTAGTCGGCTGTTAAAATTTATCGCAGCGCCGAGTAAGTATATTTATTATGCGCAATAATGCGATTTTAAGTGCACCCGCACCATAAATCGTCTAACGGTCTCTTTTCATACGCGCGCTCGATATGCGTATGTTCTGAGAGTCATTATGCGCCGATGCCGTCGAAGCAGTTTGCGAGATTGATCGCGATTTTTTTTCTGGCTGATGTGCGGACAGTAAACGGATTTTACTCTCGTTACACGCACAGAGCGAATCATTCAGACTTGTAGTACACATCGAAGCGAAAATAAAGTTTTCGAGAAACTATACTGCGGGGAATCCCGCGGAAAAGCGAGAAAATACACGCAGATAAAAAAAGAGAGCCAGTCATCGGAGCAGCTCGAACAATGCGCCGATTATTGAGCAAGTATGTCGTGCGTCGAGCGTGTGCAGTGCGGCTCACATACACTAACATACGGACACAAATGTACAATGCTCGAACTGTGTGCGCGCGTCGGAGAAACGGCGCGACGGCCCGTTACACTTTCTCTCTCTCTCTCTCTCTCTCTCTCTCTCTCTCTCTCTCTCTCTTTGCTCTTAGCTCGGCACAGCGCAGCGTTTAGCCTATCGATTTCCGGCAAACGGTAAGCGCATATTTAATTTAAAACGCAGGGCGCGCGCGCTACTGCTATACGTGCGGATGCCTACTGTCCTGCTGCTCTTTCTCTTTCGCCCCTCTCTCTCTCTCGTACAAGCCTGACGTGTCTGTCGCGCGCGCGAGGATGATGCGGTGTATCCGAGACGATTCGTTTTTTCCTCTTCCTGATGTGTAGTTATGGGCCTCGTGGGTTTACGGTTATTGCTCACCGAGAGGGGAGCTCTGATTTTCTGACGCCGTCTCTCGTATGTGTGTGCGAGGGAGAATCTTCTTATCGCTGTCGGTTGTAGTAAAATCTTTGGCGGTCCAACGCTTATCGACGAGCTTGACAATTTTTTTTTTTAAGTTTACTCGCTTTTTTGAACGTTTTTTACACGAAACAGAGACGCTGTGAGCCTATTATATATTTAAGGCCGTTGAACTGTTAATCCATTCGAAGCGCGTGGTTCAGAAGTGAAGCACTTGAAGAAGCTACCGCTTTCCTTTGTGGCTTAAAGAAGCTGTTTCCGCAAGACTTAAACGTTGATTCAAACAATGTCTCTTTATAGCCGCTTCAATGATGGTTTATTACAGTTTGTTACACCTGTTAATTGTCATTCGACGACGGACAACTTTTTACAAGTTACATCTTTGGTTTATCCGAGCTATTTGAAGAGTGGACGTTCCACGCGCGTGTGGGAAATACAGAAATAGCGCGCAGAAAATAAATAAAATCATCGCTCGACGCGACAGTGCATCCTTTCAGGCGACAAAACTCAATTAGTCAGCGCGTGACTGTGTTGCGCTTGGGTGAAAAGAAAAGCCACAGACTTGTAGACTTCGATCGATTTCATCGTTTAATATTCTTTTTTTTTTACATAGAAAATACCTCGTATATATTCTTAAATAAATATTGTGGTCGGAACGCATTGCAAAAAAAGTCACTGTTTTACAAGCCTTGCTTATTCAGCCATAAAAATCGTATGATTCGATGCGTCGGTATGATTGGTTCGGGTAGTAGCACAAGTTTTTTTTTTTAACAGGTTTGGTATAAAATCTAATATATAACGCACGCATACGTTGTTAAGTTGAACCTTGAAAAGAAATGGAAGAAAAGGATGCTTGTATAATCTATAAAACAAGATTCTGTGCTACTACCAAATACCGTCAATATTGCAGCATTCAACTTGCTTGGATAATGAGTGAAAGGGTAACACACGAATTATCAACAAATCGACATAGTTTTTATATCGCATCCTTCATTGACAATTGTATCATAAACTGACAATTTCGTTTTCGATCAACGGAAAACTTCTTGATTAAATTAATCATAACAATGCATAATCGCTCTAAAACACTCTGAAATCATCTTCGCCGTATAGACTATTACAATTGATTCTAAGATAAAGATCATATACGTGAAATTTCATTTCGAATTCATCTTCGGAAAGTTGGCTAAATCGATGAAAACAGTCAACGGTATAAGGTTTGTTACAAATGTATTACCAAAATGTCCTCGACATATTCGCTAGTAAGTTTATACTTACAAAGAGTCGTACACGACAATGCTACAAGTGTTACAGCTATTAATACGTTAAGAAATCGTCACCGCATTAATACGTGCGCTTGTTTTTATCATTTTTTGTCCCGAAATTGCAAACTCCACTAGGCAAAGCAAAGGCAATTTTCAGTCTTTCAAACTAACTTTCTCAAATACTCAAGACCAAGTTAATCGTCAAATGGAGAACTTAACTTTAAAGCCTATATATGAGTTTCCCAAACTAAAGTTAGGGAAGCGATTCTTCATTATTAACTTAATACTTTAAAAAAATACTTAGACTTCGAATATCTTTTTGGACGGCATTAAAGAAAAATGTATACTCTACGTAAAAGATAAAAGATTGCCTTTGCTAGTCTCGCGTTTTTCCGGTGACAAAGATAACATAATAACAAATGATAATTGTAATAATAGTTGTAATAATAATAAAATATATAATATATTCATCGGAAGTAATATTGAAGCGGTGCGCGTGATATGTTGAACCACCGATGTAAAAACTACAAACACGCAGCCTGCACTCTACCAACGGAATGAGTAAGACACGGCTAATACCGGGCAGTTATACAAATTCTATGTGATATAACGAATGCACAACATAGACTTTTCGTCGGTCTACTTTGAGATTACACACAAGTTTACCTATTGCTCGAAAATGCACTTTTTTGCGATTTTCATTTTTCCTTTTTGTCAGGGACTACACCACGATACATCATTTCATTCAATAAATAATTCCTTTTATAAATTATTTTATATTTTTCTTTTTCCCTGTCTCAATAAAATAAGATTATTTTATTTTTTTTTTAAGTTTTTCGTTACACGTATAGTCATACATGATTAAATTATATTCAAATCGCTCGAAAAAAAATTGTCACAGCGATTGTCGTATGTATATTATGTTTTCTTGACTTACACTTTAAAATAGCACGAGGTAATTAAAATGTTTTAATTGCTTTTCATTCATATTATGAATAATGAATAACGATAATAAAATATATATATAAATTATAAATAAACATAAAATTTTCTTGTTAAATAAGATTATAAGCATTATTGGCCGTTGTTTTGATAACTTAACGTGCTAAGTAATTAAGTCTACATTGAATGTGATTTCCTAAGAGTAAACACTGTTTTTCTGTATCAAGAGTCTAAAATCTTAAGTCGCTTATCACATAATTGAAGATCTTATTTGATCTGGTTAGGGCCTATTATATAAATTTATCGTTTAAAAATACTTGAGAAAAAGGTCGTTTTTCAGTTGTATTATTTATGTTTATCGGGAGTATGAAATTTATACTGCTCATTATTGAAAATACTTTTTGCTTGCCAAATTAGAATCAAGAACTAATCTCAACATGAGTGATTTTATAAATACTTATTTGCTTTGCTTACTTCCTCGCTAGTATCGAAAAATACTGTTACAAATTTAAAAACCGCTCTCATAAGAATTAAATATTCGTATGTTAATTACTATGAGGCTTTAAAAAAATTATTTGACAACATAAATATATGTAATGTGACAATTTTTTTTCATTATATTTAGTACAATTGACGTCTGTTTACTTCACACAGGAAATTGCTTTGTATGTGTTCATTATGAAAATTAGCTAAAAATTCCCAGGTCTTAGTACGACTCTTATACTACATTAACACTACGCAGACTTTTGTAGGGCACTGAATGCTCATAAGATTAATTCAAATTTAATTCAAAATTTGGGTTTAAGATATTCGAAAACTACTAAGAAACTAGGTGGAAGCCGAAGCTCTTATTTTCATTGGCGCCTTTTATTGAGCGGTTTAAAAGCTTCAAATGTAGAACCGCGGAACAACCAATTGAAACGCTAACTTGCATCCCTATTGGTGTCTTACCTTGGTCTCTTACTCTACATTAAAACCATTTAAAATATAAATTGATTGTTAATAAAAATCAATCTAGTATCTATTTGATGATTAACGTAAATTATTATATCCTCGCACGTAAAATCATTGAAAAGTATCTTTACTTTTCAGGTATAAAATTGAACATTAAAGTACATTATAAAACAGAATAAAATCATTTTGAGAGTTTTATAAACGCTTTACATAATAACATAAAATAATAAAAATCTATTTTTATATTTGATTTTTAGAATAAATCAACGATAAAATATATTTTCAAATGTTCAGTGCCTACGAAGTCTAAGTATTACCTAAACAACCAACCAAAATAATTCGCACAAACTCCTTCCAAAAGGAATCTAGCTAACGAATTATTTTGACAGATTACAACCTCCTCAAACTACTTGTCCCGTTTATTATGAAAAATGCGCGCGCGACTTCGATATACAATAGTATGGAATGAAGAAGTAATCATTTCTTCTCAGTAAAAATGAACCTCGAAAGAAACTATCCTCTCCCATCGTCTCTTTTTTTCTTCTCTACGAAAACAGAGTATTTTACCGTTTTTCAATAAAAATTTTTTCAGCTGCCTATTTTAAAAATCACGGCTACATCGTTCCATGCAATTCTGGCTTGGCATTATTTTCCATTTGTGCTAAATTTCCCTTATACGCATTCATAGGTGTACAAAAATTGGTATAGTAAATACAGATTCAAAGCCTCGACGCTTTTCCTGTAAATCGTCGAATGATTGGGCGCTTGTGGCTTATTATCTATTTCGATGTAAAGTTCGAATGGAAAACCAAGAACAAACGGATTTTTCATCCTACATGATACGCGTCGCGATAGAATCTTTCCAGTGGCCTCAGTTTTTAAAAATATTTTTTTTTTCAAGCAGTTCTGTGGGAATGTGTACTTTCATGAATGTTCGGTTTTTTTCTTTAGTATTCAAAATAAATGCTTCTCCGTGAATGCGCCGTCGCTGAAAAGATTCTACGACACCTAACGACATTGATCAATATCTGTATCATCCAAAAGGAAAAAATCGCTTCACAGTCCGATAACAAAAGCAATATTACGAATTGCACGGAACGACCCTGGGCCCGCTTTTACGAGTCGTTGGCTGCCGGGCTGACAACGTCGTCCTGCAGGCAGATCTTGAGATCGTCGCGGTCGTCGAGTTCGCTGCCACCACCATCCGTCTCGATGCTGCAGCTACGCACGACCGTCGGCGCTTTTCCGGTGCCCGTCCAGCGCTCCTTCCAACTCTCCAGCCTCAACACCTGGTGATAGGTCAAATTGAAAAGTTAGACTTTATCGTGTGGTCAATTTGATGTGTCGCAAGAAAAGTATCGTCTTTGCCTTTGTCAAACTAATTATTATTGTATGTATCTAATAGGCTTCGACGATACCTTCACTTAGCGTATACACTCCACGATAATTATTTACTTTTACACAATACATGTTTAACATTAGCGATTGCAAATATTTACATTACTTTCAAAATGAAAAATTTCATTATGTCAGCATAGTCGATATTTAAAAAACAAGGACCGATTTTAGATAAATTATGCTCATAAATACAAATTGTACACGAAATCGTAAACATTGGTATTTTTTTTATTAAATCTTCTATTAAAAAATTTCTCTGAACCGAACTAATTTCGGAATAAACTTTTCCATGCATTGTAATAATAATTGTATACTATAAACTAGTAACTTTTATTTTAGTTGTATTATACCGCAATCATATATGCCTACATAAAAATTCGATCGTGTAAATTTAAAGTTATAAAGTATGTATGTACAAGGTACGCATAAGAATACAAGCAAGCTTGAATGAAAAGGTATGATATAAAGCTTGTTCAATGTTCATGCATGTATGAAAAGATGTTATTAGGAAAATCGTACTTAAATGTGATGATAACATAAAGAAGCTATAAACAAAGACAAAAACGGACACACAAAAACGTACATATTTATACATAATACCAGTCACAATTCGTGTTTTACGTCGTATGACACAAGACCATTGTTACTTACTTTCAGGTTCGCCCACTGGTCTGAAAGTAAGTAGTAAGCAACTTTAATACCTTGTTGCAATGACTAGTTATTGTGTTATTCTGTATAGGAGGATCATTCGTCACGTATTGGTTTTTAATTCATTCATTTACTGAGGAATGATGCATAAACCAATACATGACAATTTATTCAAAATTATTTTAAAGGTATAACAGACAAAGCAATACTACACATTGGAGATTAGGAAATATAATGCCGACACGTGATTGAAAACTTACTCGAGCCAGGTCAACAGATCTATCTCCGGACTGGTGATTGGTGTAGGACACTAATGCGACAAAACACAACAGAAATAGTGGGTTAGTCGTAGGTAAAAGGCGTGTTTTTGAAGCTTTATCTTAACAGAAACAATTGCTCGATTAAATTTACTCATCATTTTCGTTGAATTGGTTCTGCTAAAATAAAATGCTATGTATCACCATAAGCCAGTTAGTTTAGTTTATAAAGATTAAAGTCCTCTTTATCCCGCCATCACCAATAATATCTAATAAGAACCCAAGTAATAGATTTTTGTTACAAGGTCCTTTAAGGTATGTATATGTCACTTTTTCTAGTCTATTGAGTCAATTAAACAATCTGCTAACCTAGTTTTGCACTGCACTTTTTTGAAACTATAAAAACTGTTTAGGTACTTTACGTACTACAAAAAAAAAAACTGTTTCAAAATGCGATTGTACTCTGGACAATAAATTTTGTTTGTTTACCTCTTAGAATAAGTCATTCTGTTATGCAAGATCCAGATTTTGTGCACTTCTGATTGCTATTTTGTTCATTGTCTGTTTCATAATTGTCGCATGGACTTATTTTTTTCACGAAACTTACGTACGTATGCGAATCCAATACGTGTAAACAATTTGTTTATTATTAAAGAAATTCTGAAAAAATTGACAAAAAATAAACCATCAAAGATCAGAGCAGTAACCAAAATGATTATCACCCTGATCCAACTTTATCAATATTTACAGTTCAAATTAATTGAAATTAAAGCGTGTACTCGTGAGTCACAGAATAATTGGTACAAATATAATGAAAGCTATATGTTTATATAACACTGATTTGTGTAAGAAAATAAACGAGTATGTGAATTTACAAATCTTTTTCTCGTAGATGCAGGTGATTAAAAAAGAAGCATAAGCACGAATGTTATAAACATGAGTTGACGTTCTCTATGCACAAAGCGAGAGAAGCCTAATCGGACGTTGCCTTAATCCAATAATATTCCGACTTAGTATGCGCGTGAAGTAAATGTTTATTAGTTCTATATCAAGAGGACCCTTTGCTCGTTTGTTTAATTAAACTGATATTTATAAATGAAGCTGTGGATATATTTTACAGTGCAATGTTAAGCGGTTAAAATGGTGATAATAAGCATGACGTTTCTTTAACATCAAAGTAAGAAGTAAAAGATAGATCGAATTGTAGTTCCTCGTTTTCATTTTCCCATTAGTTAGTACGCTTAATCACGATACGTTTTGTTTTTTGATTTGCTACCTCTTACTGCAATGCAGAATCTTTATCAGGTATTTTCACATCGCGATTAAAGTAACTGCTCTTACAAGTACCTTCTCGACACTTACTTCGGCTTTTAGTTCAGCGACTTTATCTTGCAGTTCGCGAACTCTCTCACTATCGTCCATATTGTTTCTCAATTCACCTTCGGCGTGCATTTCTTCATTCTAAAAGAAATCAGTAACGAATAGTAAGTTTCAAAGCCGTATCCAATATTAACAAGTCAAAGTAGTGTTACCTTAAGTTCTAGAACGGAGATCTTTTGAGTGAGCTCCGCCACTTGCTGCGCGTGTTCGGCGTCTCTTATTCTCGCCATCATCGTATCATCTTTCATCTTGGATTCAAGATCCGAGTACCTATCGTGCTGTTCTCTAAGTTTCGTCTCGAGCTCTTTTTGACGAGCGAGAGCGGTCTCGAGCTCATCCTTAAGTAACTTGCCGTTTTCGTCCTGGCGACGCAACTGATTCGTGGACACCTGCACCTGTGTCTCCAGTTCCATCACCTTCAGCCTTAGTTCTTTCACTTCCGTGAGAGCTTCCATTTCTCGTATTCTCGTGGTCATAAGGTCCTCTTCGAGTTTCTGCACCTCGTGACCGCGGTTTTCCCAGAAGAGCAGTTTCTTCGGGGTTGAATCGGCTGCTGGGGCAGAGTGAGAAGCTCGATGTTCCTGCAGATGCTTCTGCCAGGCGGTGCTCAGTTCTGTGACCCTTTGGCGAAGATCCTAAAACGTGGTATTGTTAGATTGGGTTAACTGAAATATTCGCGCTCTATAAAAATTCAAGATTCTCACCTTTAATGACAAGTTCGCCTCGGCTTCTCTAAGCTTCACAGCAATGAGTTCCTCTTGCAAATGCGCAACGGAATTGTCGGGTGTGCTCTCCCTCAACGTTTTCTTATCCTGCTCGAGCTCCTGAATTCTGGCCCTGAGATCTCTGATCGTCGCATCGTTTTCCGCCTCGTGCAGCCTCACCCTCACGAGTTCTTCCTGCAAGCACTGAATCATCTCCTCCTTTTGAGAGAGAGCCTCCTGCTTCAGACTGATCTCGTCAAGGGACGACTGCTTCGAGTTGACGTTCTCCTCGAGCAGTATCGACAACGATCGCAGCTCCTCATGAGCCTGTTCCAGCTGATGCGACGTCTCCAGGTGTGTATGACGAAGAGCCGTCAGCTCGCGCTGAATCACGAAGGCTGTCTCTTCCTCCTCGGCACGCGAGACCTGGCCTCGAACTAGTCTGTCGGCTGGAATTCAAAGAAGCGCATATTACAGACAGCTGTCAGCAAAAAGTGGCTTTAAATCTTCCGGTATTAATGCTCACCTAGTTCAGCGGATTCAGCCTCGAGAAGCTCGGTTCGTTGCCTGAGTAGCCTGTTTTCTGCTCTGAGTCTTCGCAGCTCCACCATCTCCTCCTGCTCCTTCATTTTCAAAACGGTGTAGTCCTTTTCCAGCTTCTTCATTCGCTTGGGGTTGATCTTCATGCTGTAGGCGATGTTCATGAGGCGGTCTGGGTCTGCTTCGGCTCGGCCGGGCAGTTCTTTTTGAAAGAACTGAAATACAATTCAAACGTTAGACTAGAAGCTGTTCGTGACCGTGCAAACTTAATCGTCAGTCGTAAAGGACACTTTATCGTTCGTTGTCGCTCTAAAACCTTGATAAATCACACGTGAGCTGGATTTGCAGTATACCTTAAGCATTCCCTCCATGTCCAAGCTAAGCAATTCCTCCTTGCCGAGCTGCAGCATGGCGAGAGCGACCTTGAATATGGTCTCCATGCCCTCGGATAGGAAGACGTCGAAGATGCGACAGGCGAGCGGCAGACTGAGGGCAGTGGTGAAGAGCGTGAGGAACCAGGAGGATGCGTACATCGAAGTGTGGAAGCCCTGGGCGGTGAAGTGAGCGTACAATTCCGGATGCGTGTCTGCCACCAGATGTTCCAGCTGGTACATGCAGACACCCAGTTCAGCCATCGAGGGCTTGAACATGTCGCGAAGCCTGTACTCCTGCATCAGAGCCACCAGAACGGCGAACGCTTCTTCCTCGGGCATTTGCTGTTGAAACGTTTATTAATAGCGTCGAGAGTCACACTCGTGGATTTCATCGTTAGTCATCGATTGAATTATACACCAACCTGCATGAGCAGAAGCCCGACTATAAAGCCGGAGCCCTGGCAGTAGCCGACCTCGCGGTCGTACAGGCTGTAGGCCTTCATGACGTTGAAGAGGCTCTCCTGTCCGAGGCCGTCCTTCTCCTTGAAGAAGTCGTGCTCCGGATAGGTGCGGGCTATGTCCCGCCGGATTATTCGCTCGCAAGCCGAGGTGCATTTTATGTACTCGGCGAACTGCTTCTTCACCGGCGAGTCGTGCGCGCCGCAGAGCAACTGCCAGACGATGCCCCTGCGAAGAGAAACGATACGTCAGTCTTCATTACGAATGAATAGCCAAAATCATAATCGTAAAGAGAGAGAGAGAGAGAGATTCACCTGAAGTGATGGGGGATGCCCTGTCGCACGAGTTCCTTGACAAAGTCCTTCCTCTTCTTCCACTGGTTATCCCAGTCGGCGACGATGTTACCCCATAGCGTCCAGGTGTTCTCCTCGCCGTCGGTATTGTTGCTGCTGTTGTTGCTCGTGGCATTGTTAGGCCGTTGGGCTACAGCAGCGGAGCTGGTCGCCGTCGAGTTTGTATCGACGGCGCCGTTCGCGCTGCTGCAGCCCGATGCCAGGGACACCTGCGAGGTGTCCGAGCCCTTTCTACTGTGGTTACTCTGCAGCGAGCTCAGCGATTTCGCGTCCGACTCGATTAGCCTGCCGAGCAGATATTTTTTGCTTAGCCTGTGGTGCGGAACAAGCAGTGGTTATACATTTTTTGTGTTAATCGTTAGTTTTTTTTTAGCGGAGATGTATATGGAGGCTGTGAAGCGTGCGATGATGGCTTGTTTATAGCTACAGTGTTGGGCGGGACTTAAACTAGTAAGTACTCGAGTACAAGTTTTTAAGTAATTATCCTGTAAGTGCAGCGCTTGAAAAACTTACTTTATGTACTTTTTTTAAATATCTCCAGTACATAAAAAGTACTCAATGTGCTGAATAAGTACCCGAAGTACTTGGGAAACACTTAAAGTACTCGAAGTGCTTGTAAATTACTAATGTACTTAAAAAGCGCATACTCTCTAAGTACTCGAAGTACTTGAAAAAGTACTTAATACTTTTGTATGTACTTGGTACTTTTTTAAAAGTATTGTACTCGTACTTTTTTTTAAGTACTACGTACTTCTTTGCCCAACACTGATTATAGCCCTGGCTATGGAAACGTCAAATAAGCCGCAATTTCTCTCAACGAAGTTCCCGCAGCTCTCGATCGATATGTAAACCGCTTAATTAATCTCCAATAATAATAATTAGTGTATAATTTAACACAAACAACCGTGCAAACAACAACAATATCGAAGGAATTCGGTTAAGTGCTGAGAGAGAGAGAAAGGTGCGATTATATAGATTCTCGTGCGCGGAGTGTGTGTGTGTGTGTGTGTACACTGTGCATTATTACATATTTACAGGAAAACTCATGCGTGGAAGCGAGTGAAGAGTATTATATGCGAGATTGTATAGATAGAGAGAGAGAGAGAAAAAAAAGCATAACAGAGAGCCGATGATGTACTCTACCTATTGGCCTCTTCCAGTTTAGCTAATAGAGCCAGCTCGTCGGTGGATATGACTTTGGAGGTGGTCGGTGTCGCGGCAGCGGGACAGTCCCTCGGCGTTTGCGGCTCCAACTCCGGGAACGTGAGAGCGGCCTCCTTGTGATGATGCTCGCCGTTATGAATGCTTTCTTCCAAGGAGGATTTCAAGCACACCACGCTCATCACCTATAGTCCATGTCCCGAACAGCATTAACGATCCCTCTCTGCCTACCTCCTCCTCCTCCTCCTCCTACTTCGCTGGCACTTCAGACTCTGTTAAAAATTTGAAAACAAAAAGAGCAATTTTAATCCAAGGGTCATCAAACCGTGACGATATACAGGATGGGCAGAATATCTCTGACGTGATCCTCGGCGTGACGCGCGCGCACACACACACACACACACACAGCTTGCAAATTGACATCGACGCGGAGAAAATGAGCAGCATTAAAGCGGAATCGCTCCGTCCTTATCGCAGCCGGTGTACACCTCCGCTTTTACTATCCGATAAGCCGGGGCACATATGATGCAGTACTCTCTCTCTCTCTCTCTCTCTCTCTCTAACCGTTTATATCGTGTCCGCTATATAGAATGTTTATTCACGCTTTACGACTGTCTGAATTTCCCGCCCCAGCTAGTACTTCATATTGCGAGCGTTTTCATTTATTCAGCGAGTGCAGTACTGAGTTATGGCCTCGTGTTCCTCTTACGCGAATTGCTGCGCGGGAGTTGAAGTTTAATCGGTGAAATGCGGGGACACAGTTTTTTATTTTTAAATTGTGCTGACCACTGCGGTAGTGGTGGCGACGGAATCGGGACAGATTTCTTTGTTGCAATGCCAGCAATGTTGACATAGCTCGTTTATTGATCTAGACGGCGGTGGGACTATATGTATCGGTGCGTTGTACACATACACATATATATATAAGCTGGAACCTGTTTCCATTATCGGATATCTGCTCTGTGGGTGACATTGCCGGCGTTGCAAAACGACTTCGAATTTTCTCCTTCCTGACTCATACTCTCTGGGCTAGATCGTCGTTTTTTTTCGCCCTTTTGTTGTTCGATTGCTGTAATTCTTTTATTATTTCGTATAAAAATTTAGTTGTTGTACGCGAGAAAGAATTTCGAAAAGAAAGTACGCAGACACACATGTAGGACTATATTATCATGGATGTCGCGGCTGTACCACACAGAGACGTCCTTTCACTTTTCTGAGCCCCGGCATACATTAAAATACTATTACGGATGAGTCATCATCGAGAGAACAGTAATTGGTCGGCGGTTATGTAATAAAAACGTTTTTTTTTTTCGGTTCGTCTTTCACTCCTGCTATGCGAGCGTATAATACGCGTACAGAAAAGAATAGAGATTTCTAGATACAATAACGCTCGAATTATCGATCGACAGCTCTCGTCAATGCCATACCTTTTTGTAAAGGCTGCATACAACGGTTTCAAGTTTATACACTTTTGTAATGTTTGTTTTATTGTTCTAATTCGAACGTAAAGTTTTTTTCATTACAAGTTATATATCGATGGCGACCGTTTGAAGAAAGAACAATAAAACCTTGAAGTGTAACACTGCTTATCTTGGTGGAAAAGGAACAATACCGGTATAATGTACACACAGTACACCGAGAGTACGAGACGATACACAAAAATTCTTCATACAGTGTCAACAAAAAGCGAAGAAAGAGAAAATGCGGATAGCGTCGATAAAGAATAACACTCGCCGACGACAATATCAGTCACATAGTCGTGATATTCTTCAATAAAACGGGTATTATAACGACTGCTCTCTTCGGGTTCATTCAGCGATAAGTCAGCGGTAAAAAAAGACGACGACTTCTTCGTAGCTCGAGTCGTTGATGGAAAGACCGTTACGCACAAAAAGTGTCCACATGTATCCGTGAATTTTTTTTTCACCGTCGATGAATCATCGCGTTTATATATACATATCTACCTGATGGTCAATATTCCAACTCTCTCTTGGTACACATACAGGAATTATCGCGTGGCACGTGAGTAATAACCTGTTTTCCGCAGAGTACACGTGTCCCCACGTGTTGCACAGTTAACTATTCGGTAAAACATTCGAAAAACGATTATTACTCAACAGTAACAGATAATACACAGCCCACACGTGGAATTTTACTCGAAAACGGCTGTTTGCGATTTCTCTCTCGAAGCGTGAAGTGAAAATCAAACAACGTCTGTTCCATCACACATCACAGTCCATTCAACCAAAGCCTCCAAAATAGCCTCTCTCCCCCGGAAAGCAGCTAGAAACAATTCCCTCTTCCTCAAAAAACACACACACACAAGCTTATAGAAAAAAGAGCCACAGGTGTAGGTCAATCGCTCGGTCAATAACTGGGCCGCTCACCTTGGCTGCACCCAAATGCACACACGCACGCATACGCTCTTTTGTGCACATTACACACCGGCATCATCAGGAGCTGCTTCTACGATGGGAAAACGCTGTTTCGAGCGCGGCTTTCACTCACACGCATCCGGAGAACGCAACCGCCGTAGTACGTCGCATCCTGTGTTGTGCGCGCAGCCAACGAGAGATGGATGCACGCGGATGACTCGGAGTAGCGAAGGGAACACGAGTGAGTTACGTGGCGCAGGTTTTCTTCTTCTTTTCGTGTGACTCACGCGAATATAGGTGTATTCGGTGCTTTGGACATATTCGCGAATCAATTAGCGCGATGAAAGCCGTGAACGACAAGCGATGTGGCTTTGTTTTTCGAGGCGGCGACAAATCACAGATGATAAAGAAAATACGAGCTTTTTTTCAATCCTACATACGCGCTGAGATTACACGTTTTTACGATTACGTCGACTCTGCGCACGTATGTCCGCACTTGGATGTCACGTCTGTACATATTTCCGTGCTGTACGATGATGTGGGAGTAGAAAAAGCTCGTAAAGAGAGAAGAAAAAATATCGGAAAAGTCATTAGCCGACTCGTGCGAACCAGTTTATATTGGCTTTCGACTTTCCTCTGTCGAGTGCCACTTATGAAAATAGCTCCTCGAAAACTTTCAAATGATGAAAGTGTCCAATCTCGATAAAGGGGAGATCGTCATCAGGTGTATACACTGCACTTTTCGATAGTATAATATCGTGAGCTGGACGACGGCGCCTGTCAATATTTTTCCGAGTCGTCCGCTGGATAAAGTGTAAATTTACTCCGAGCAAATATTGGCTCTTAATGGGATGAGCGGTTGCTCTAGTTCCGCGCGGGATACCTCAAGGACGACGTCGTTCTATTTTTCCGGAGAGTATATAAGTAATTTCATTACAAGTAATACGAGGTTCATCGGTCCGTACGAAAGGAACCAACGCGAGTAATTACGCAGAGAGCGAATATATATAGTAGTTTCGCAATCGCGCCGTGCACGAGTTATACGCGGAGGGGAGACAATGAGCCGGAGAGCAGCACTTCCCGGTTATTCACGGGATTCGAGTCTGTACGGCGTAAACTAAACAGGCGTATACTTTTTTTTCGAGCCTCTGGTATATACGCACACATGCTAATGAGTCTAGCGGTACACGCGAGATTTCACGTTCGGAAACTCGTTCGGAGAGGGCGGATTAGAAAATTGAAAAGCGCCTGTGTGTGAGTTATATTTTTTATCTTGCTAACGGTATATTGATGAATACGGCAGCGCGGTGTGATATGGTAATTGTAGGTCTGCTGGGGACTACTAATCAGTTTTTACTACTGTACCATCTGGCTCGTTATTGCTGTCGTTCTGATTTTAATTATATAGAGAGAATCTTCGGATTGAAAAAGTTGTTAGAACGTTTCGATGTTGCAACAGTGCGTTTGTTATGCTTGGAGAATAATTCAATGCAGCGAATAAATTTTCTGGCTTTGTGTGTAGTAAGATGTTATGCTGAAAAAATGAGATGTTGTCAGAGGCTAGATGCGTTTAATTCATGCTTATGTAAAGTGATTTCCCAGAGGATTAGGGATTTTTTCCCAAAATGCTGGGAGTAAACGCACTTTCCAGCCAGATAGAGCATAATAACACAGCAGCGTGTGCCTGGCTTATATTACAGGGGAACCAGATTATCCTTTGATGCCCGGATGGAACAGAAGCTAGGTATTACTATGTTAGCGTCATTAAAGGATATTCCAAATGCCAGGAATGCATTATGCTGCTGTAGAATTTCATATCTCTCGGCTTTATTGAGCGACAGTAATGCTTGCACTTAAACTAGTACTCGATGAACTGAATTTTCTGCTATTTAAACAGGCTTTGTGTGTATTTCACTCTGCTGATAAACTGCAGGATATCAGCCTTGTTATGAAACAAGTTTGCAGCAGTTGCAGTGTTTTGATGCATAAACAAAGTGCTTACATAATTTACAATAGCCTTTACAATAGACTGGAGAATATATAAGATGCATGTCTTGAGAAAAGAATCAAAATCAGTCTGTTGGAATTGGCAAAAGTCTGTAACAAATATAGGCAAGAAACACACTTTCTATAGTCAACTTTCAACAATTTCTTTCCTTTGGATCCATCATTGCAAGTCAAACTTGTTTTTGCACCTCTCGAGACATACTTTCATTCTGGACTCTCGCACTGAAACCTGCTACAATGTGTGCAGTGGAAGAAGACTCGTAAAGTATGATCTTTCTGGAGCATTAATATTCCGGTTGATAGCTGGCATTTTACAAATTTTTATACAACTGGAATATCAGACTCTCCGCTTCCTCTGTGCTTTAACACTCTCTTTATTGCATGCTTTATCAAAATTAACTCCCACTAATGACTCACTGAGGCAATAAAACAGATATGTTTAATTCATTAGGAAGCTTTTTGCATTTCTTAATCATTTATGACTGAATGCATCTTGACATGGTATTATCTCGCTTATTAATACATTACGTGATTAAATCAGTCTTTTTGAAAAATTTAACGCAAATTAAAACCGTTACATTAGTTTAAATGAATTTTTTAAGTACATCCGAGCTTGGTCATAGTGTAAACTCAATTAGGCAATGTATCATGGTTGCAAAAAAAAACCATGGCACTTTGGAGCAATGCACTCACTTCCTCCACAATTAAACCTACTTGTTTCCCTAATAGAATCAAGTTTGATGCTTCAGCTCAACTGCCAGTGAGTGTATTTTTAATATTTACAGCAATAATAATTCCACAAGGGCCTTCTGGAGCATCAGCATCGTTGCAGCCTCTCTCACTTGACTGCGTGCTCTCTAATCGAAAATAACCACCCGCACGAAAACACACATACCTACAGCATCGACTTTTTATCAAATCGCCGAGAGGATAAAAAATATGTATGCGCGCGCGCTCCGTTTTAGAATCAGAGAATAGCAGCAGACGCCCACCACTCGAGAGAACTGGAGATCCGAGTCTCGCATCAGAGCCAGCCTCTCTCAGCGTTTTCCTTTTTTTTTTCGGGTCACTCACCTTTTCTCTCTCCGGCTCTAGTGTGTTCACAGTAGCGGAGGCACAGCAGCTCTCGCTCCGGAGCAGTGGTGGCACACACGTACACACATGCACCGACGACGACGACGACGATTATGCCCGTCTATGGCTTTTCCAGCTGTACGTATAGCCGCGCACGATATGCACGCAGAACGACGCCGACGACGTGTGAGCGACGACGTGTACAGGAAAACAGATGTGACACTTTTCGGCAGATCGAACTGCTCGCCACTCCCTCGCGCGACACAATAACTATGATGCGCGCGGCGGGGGTGTACTATCTGCACACAATCGCCTGTCGGATGAGGACGAGCCAACACTCTCTGCGGGCGCCGATCTCTCGAAGTCTCGAGATGTATAATAATACGACGTCGTTGCGAGAGATGCCTGAACGCGAGTTGCTAAACCAACGACTGTCCCCTCGAGGACGACCAGCCGCTCACTGCTGAGCTGACAGCGAACCGAGAGCGCGCTGTCTCGTATAACTCGCGGGGAAGGGGCAGAATTTTAATCGCACCTCGTAGATATACGCGGCTGGATCCAGCAGGTGCGATTCCAGTTCTTGAGTGACGGTCGCGATACTCCGGACTTGGGCTCGGTGCGTTTGGAGAATGCGATGGTGGATTCGGTGACCGTCACTGGAACTGCTGCGAACGCACCCGCGCGCACTGTAATTCGATTATTGCACGCAGTCGTTTTTTTTTCGCGAGGGAACAATTCAAGGAAACGCTGGAATTCGTACAAAACATTTTATTCACTTTCCAGTACAACAGATTTAGATTATTCCTCGATTCGCTAATAAATGAGCTTTCGCTTAATAACATATAGTTAAACATCTGTGTGCAGCTCGCCGGCTGTAACGGGCGTATCCAAGCAGAAACCTCGAAAAAAGTTGTTACTGTGTATTATTTTTTCTCCCTCCTCTAACGTAAAAATTTGGTAAATCAAAATAATATATATATATCTCCTAAACAGCACGCATTTGATGTATATAATATATACTTATAATTAAAAACATTTTATATATATATGGAAGAACTCATGATATTTTAATTTTGCGCTAAACTTGCATATTGCTTCGAACTTGTTTGCGGTTCAGTTAAATTTTAAAAAGTATGGACGATGACAAAATTAAGTCCATACATCACTCAGTCAAGATTAATAAATATAATAAAAACTAATGAAATGCCTGAATATCGCAACTTCTAACATTACACCTTTACTTGCTTTTCATCCAACATTATTCATTATGCTTTTTAACAGACACGCTTTCGATCGCCTATACACGTAAACGTTCAGTATAAAATATGTTTTTGTATAAAAATACGCGCAAAACAAATGTTTTTTTTTATACATGGAAAATGGTATATCAACTTTTCTAAAGTAAAATTTTCGAGTATAAATATATCTCTCTTCATTCCATTAATATCCTCTACTACATCATCGCTCGGTAGCGTTAAATAAAATTCATTTAAAATATTCTCGTTAAAAATACCGAAGTATTGAAACCTTTAAGCAAAAATTTCCATCATCGTAAAAGCTTTATACATTAAAATCTGTAACCAAAGCAATCGCAAGTGTATACAAAGTAATCTTCTCTGCATTGAAGCTCGCATCGCTAAACAAACATGCCTTCTATTATACGAATTCATGATTTCGTACGTTATTGGTATAATGCTTTGTAACTGCGCGTCAGTATACTATCGAGTATACGCGTGAAGCATATTACACTAGAATTGGCTCGCTACTAGGCGTGCAATCTTCCAGAAAGTTGTGAATCTCTGTCCACGGCTCGAGAGTTCAGAGCAATGGATCGTCCATCGTGTTTTGGAGTATTATTGTGCATCAAGTCCTGTAAATTGAATACGTTCGTTAGCTCTTTGCTAATTTTCTTAAGTAGCAGAATAATTTATACCAAGCTGATAATACTTACACCTGAGCTAATAATTTTCACATGCACTAGGAGAGACGCCAATTCAAGGTCTTCGCTATAACTGTTTTTCAGAACAACACTTCTGTAACCTGTCCTCAAGCAGCGAATCTGAAATAAAAAAATGCAAATTATAAGCATATTCTTAATGTATAAGATCAAGTTATTGTAATATAAATAGAAATACAGCTTACAGGGTAAGTTGCCTGTCCAATAAAATTGCTATCTCCAAACATATCCTCGTCTTGAACAACGAACCGAAGCATAGCCAAATATGGATTTGCTACTAGGAACTCACAGGATTCGTTCCACATGGGATTGAAACCGTTATCGGCTAAAAAAATGAATTCACATGAAATATCGTTATACTTAACTTTTCAGGTTTTAAAACGTGTTAACTTACTAATAGTCTTAGTCGTTAACTTAACGCCGCTATCGAAATCTGCACCCACTACTTCGACTTGTACGAAAGGACTCGCTGTGCCCCTTCCCGGCTTACTTAGGTGTCTTGCACCTATGACGTGCAGCGTAATCTTTAACGTGTCCACTCCGGTCAATGAACTCTTATCGTACGGAGTGAAATCTTCGTGAAACATAAAATCAGGCTTCAACAGATAACCGCAGTTACCGTTCTCTCGAAATTTCGCCTGATTTAGCTGCATTGGCTTATCGCCTGTTTGGTAATTTAGGGCCACCATCTGACAACCCGAGTTCCACATAGGTACCGGATTGTAATTTGAAGAATCTATTCGTTGGCCCTTGGGATAGACTCGGCTGAATTGCACCTGGTGATAACGTAAAAAGAATTTGTTTTCTTGTTGGCACATAAGCTTTTCTGCTTTAGTCTCCGGAAAGCTGCTCATTTCGTTGAAAATAAATCCCTTGGCTCGTAGCCGCTCCACGTTGAAGGCTACTGATCTAAAGTAAACTATGAGATTGGACATTTCTTTTGCTATCCTCCAAGCTCTTTCCATTTCTTTGTGTTGATTCTCCTAAACGTCAAAAATACATTAAGTAAAGTAATATTATACGGAGCGAGAGAAATATGATTTTTGTAACACGATATTTTTTACCCTGACGCTGGCGTTTTGTCCAGTCTCGTGAATTTTTTGTACCCATTCGACGGCGATATCTTTGGATGGAGCTGCTGCCTCGAAAACAGAGCACATGCTTGGATTCTGTATCCGTAAAATCCATTCTAAACCAGGTCGGTCGGACATGGCTAACTCCACAACAGCGCCTATTATGTCTAAAGAGCCTTTTTGCAAATTTCCCAGCATCATCGAATCTGATGACTGTAAAATGAATAAATAAAGTGTATTAAGAAAAGCAATTTTAACTTAATTAAAATATATATATATATATATATATATATATATATATGTGTGTGTGTGTGTGTGTGTGTGTGTGTGTGTGTGTGTGTGTGAGATATGTTGGCACCATAGCTTACATCCGTCTGATTATCTTGCTCGATTTCTTCAACGTAATTGGCCGGGAACCAGTGCTGCTTCTTACCACCATAGTCACCTCTCCACCAACCACCGTTTTGTTGTCTATTTACATTCGTAATTATAGCATGTTTTACTAAAGTTAATTCGTCGTCTCGACGAGCCTTGTAATCGTACATTGCTTTGACTGTGATTTTTGAAACAAAAGTTGTTGGATCCATATAGCCCGGAATTCCATATACGGAACCGTCGTCAACATCCTGTTATAATTTTGAATACATTATATTAACAGTACTCGAATCATAAATTCCGTCAATTCCCGGAAGTCATAACTTACCAAACCTCTTTGCCGGACTATTTCTTGATTAACTGGAAAACTTAACTTAATTTTTTTATACAAAGGATGGCGTTCGTAGTAATTGACTAATTCCACCAAACTTTCAAATTGCACTGTTCCGATTGCATATAGCCGTCCTTCAAGTTTTATGCGGCAATGCTTTATTTTATTTTCAGCCCTAAATATTAAAAAATGCATAATGTAGATTGCTATTATCATACGGATATAATTCTGTTTGAATTTCAGTGTATTATACCTGAAGGAAATGGCGTAACAATTATTCTCCTTTTCGCTTGGCCTCACTAAAAACGCTCCATCGGTTGGTACACGCTTCAACATTTCCTCGGCCAATGTTCTTGAGCATTCAGAGTGCCACCATTCTTTTTCTTCGTGTTTACTTGGCTGCGGTACAGGTTCTTGTAATGTGATTAAAAATTCCTAGCAAAAAAATGTAAAAATTATGGTAGTTTAAAATACAGTTAGTTGAAATTAAAAAAAAAAATTGTTTCACGAGATGATTTTGTAATAAAAAAGTATTCATTACAACTACATGCTTTTTTCACTTATTTGACGTAGGATACACCTAATAGCACATAGTGTTAAAGTGTCATACATATAGATAGAAGTGTGATTAGATATCAGTGTGTGTGAACAGTAATTATTTATAAATAATCTTCAAATAGGAGATGAATTCTAGTGATTCAAAATAAAGTCACCATTCACAAGAAGACTAAACGGGTAGTAATGCGAGAACTTCAAGATGACAAACATAATCATAAATAACGAAAAAAGGAATCCAACGAAACTGAACACTTGCATTTACGAAAGACATATACATTTACCTTATACCCGTCGACTGTCGTAAAGCTTCTGTATGTAATTTTGGAACAAATCAATGTTGTATAATTATCCAAAAGTGTATGTTTTGTACTATTTTACATTTTCCAACAACAATTTTTAAGAAGTTAAATCAGAAAACAATTAATTTGCGCAAGCAAAACTCTGTAACTGTGCACTGAAAGCTCGTTGCGATGTATTTGTTTATAATTGAAAATTCGTGTAAGTACAAAGAGCTACCACTTAACTACTTTATAAATTGCAAGTATTGAAGTGTAAAAAATACTAAAATTCCATACAAATGAAATCTTACCTGGCTTCTCAGAGGATTATTACGATAATAAGTGATGAGACTGTATAAACTGTCAAAACAGTGAGTGTCTATCAAATAAAACTGTGTCTGACCCATGTCTTGTTTTAACTTGATACGGCAATGATTGACTTTTCCTTTCCTCCAAAATGATAAGCAATAGTCTCCCACAAAGGTCACGCATTGCCTGACCAAAAACGTTCCATCTCCTAAATTGGAATACCTTCGTAAAAGTTCTTCAGCTTCCTCTCTTCCTCTGGCCAATTTACCATGGAACCACATTTCTCCAAAATGTAATTCATCGTTTGGAACACCCTATAATACATCAATTAAAAATAAATGAAATTCAATAGATTATTTAAAAATTTCATAATAACAAAACACGTACATCACCGGGAGTTCTAACAACGGCTTCGTCATCGTCGTCCGGTTCGGTTTCTTGCGGTTTTGAGAAAGTATCTGTATAAAAGAGTTTCTGCTGCGTCAGGACAAAAAAGTGTGGATTCCATTCTCGATCTACTGGATCCTCCAGATACAATATACCATTTTTAATAGTGTTTCTCAAATCCATCTCTTGACGGCTTTCATCGTTTCGAATGACAAAGGAACTTTCGTCAACGCCGTCGGGAAGCTTTTTGTGCTTGAGTAGAATTTTTCTTCGCAGAGCGTAGGGCGAGGGTAAAGTGGATTCACTCTTGTCGACGGGTTGAACCAGCAACATGTCGCCAAAGACTTCCTGCATAGCCACAGCCATTTTCCGCTGTTGCGGTAGTGTGCAGTTGTCTTCTATTGAGAGAATCACAGGATATCTGAAAAATCATTTAATAATGTATAAATTCGTTGCAAATATTTAAAATTGTTTTGATTCTAATTATATAAATAAACTTACTCGGAAGTGACAAAAGCGTGTTCTTTAATTGTTTTAATTACGTCTAAAAATTTGATTTTCGTCGTCAAAGTATGTCCATGAAATATAAAAGGCATCCCATCTGGTCCATCCCAGCAATCTAGTTCTATACACCTGCAACCAACTCGCAGAGCTCTAACATATGCTTGGCAACTGCTCTCACTACTGATTTGATCACCCATCAAGTAACTAAAAGACAAAGTATAAATTAAAATTGAATTCTTAATAACTATAGTGACGAAGTGTGTACAAATATTTGAGATTCGAATTGTCATGGAAACATTACGTATTATGCGATGAAGCAATCCAATAATGAGACATAGGCCTAGTCATATCGTGATAGACATGATCATATTGACTATCCCAAATTTCATTCTGTTTTGAAAACAAAAAATCTATGAATTCAGAGAAATGAAAAAAAGGTTCCTGAACGTCTCTTTGAGGATCTTGCAGATACTCGCGAATAAAAAGCGAAACGTCTGATTCAATATTTCCTGAAGGATCTTGTTGTTCTGTGAGTAGAAAATTTTGAAATTCTTGTAGTGTCACCAACATCCCAGAGTTAGAATAAACTAACAGTCTTGTCCAATATGTTAAATTCTGTAACATAATATAAAACATTGTTTTCATAATTGAAATTACTAGTTGATTAATTAAGATACTTTAAGTAATTGGGAACTTACGCTCACGTTTGGATCAAACATAAGTTTATGGTAAAGTATCACAAAATCGTCAAATCCTATTTCAGTTCTATTTTTTGTATCGACTTCTTGAAAAACTTCTCTGAGTTTGTTAGTTGCTATCTTACAGTTTACTCTTGGTAAAAAGGCTTTGACATCTTTTAAAGTAACCCTAGAAAAAATTTTACTTTAGAAATATGCTCTTCATTTAAATTGTATGTAATAAAAAAATATGAAACCTACATTTCTCTGGAATTTTCCATTGCATAAAATTCTTTTCTTAGCCATCTTTCAACTTGCAATGGGTATGGAGCATTTATAGTATCTTGCATCAAGTGTCTAAGTCCTTTAATCCAGAGTTCACACTCTTTTTCACTCAGAGCTATGTAAAAAACATACTTGTTCAATGTTTTGTTCAAGAACATGTGTATGAAAATTAAATATTTCATTACCTGATATTGAAAGAGTTTTTAGTCTGAACTCAGAGCCATAGTAAACTACAAAACAACGTAGATTATCAATTCGTTTAGCATCTTCTGGCCATTTCTCAAAGTCTTTTGAGTTCTTTCCAATTCTTATTTCTTTCACTTCTCGAATATCCACTGCAAAGAAAAAAAATCCATTACAATAAAAAAACTTGAGCAACATCAAAATATTTTCATAATGAGTTAAAAGCGAATTAGTTAATTACCAGAGCCATCAAAAGGTCTTGATGTGGTGCTTCTTGCCCAAACTATTTGTCTGGTTTCTCTGCGTATCATTAATGTCTTCTTTTCTGGTCTTTTTCTTGGAAAGAACTTGGTGACCACAGTCCCTCTTTCAAGCTGACTGATGATCTGCTCCATTTCAGGAATTATTCCATTCATCTTGCTGAATTCTTTTATAATTCGTTCTTTTATTCTAATACTGCAAAATCAAAAATTAATTGAATAATTTTTTATTTGCCACTAATTATCTTGATTTGAAACAGAGAATTTTTGTTTGCTCCAAAATTTTCATTTCGGAGCACATAGGAAAGTTTGCGAATAAGATATGTGGAAAAAACAGAATACTGCAGCAGCAATAAAAAGAGCATCGAATGTGACTTAGTGTCAGCATGCAACAAGTATAATCGTCTATAGAGGCTATCCTAACTAACTATATCAAGTGACAAAACAACGAAAAGTCGTGCAGTAGCAAAGGGAAATAATAAAGAAACAACGAGTAAAGTTATATGTACATTTCAAAACAGATGGAACACATAAATCTTACCATTATTCATCAGCTGCAGTCGCAGCATCCGTCGAGCGGTTCTAACCTAATCTTACAGCTTTTATCTCGTTCACGTAAATCTTTGACATAGCGCCGACGTCGCAACGAAAGGACACTCGTCTTTTTGCATTCTTCGCGAGCTTTTCGAGGCAGCTCCCCTTCGACAAACCGAAGAAACGAAACTGCACGACGACGCACACACTAACTAAGCACTCGCTGAATACTCGATGCACACTGGCAACATTAACAGCACCAACACGGCGACAGCAACAGCAGCATTTTCGGCGCTCGTTTCCACGAAAAGCGAAAGGAAAAGTCAAACACACGTCACTTTTCGTATGATGCCTATCTCTTTCTTTGTATAACGCTGTCTCTCTCTCTAAGTTTCTCTAAACCCTACTGCTGTACGTATATATGTGTATATTTTTCTTATCGCGTGTGTATTTTTAGAGCGGAGAATTTGTGCATGATAAGCGATCGCCTCGGGAAAAATGTTCATTCACTAAACCGTCGCGTGGCGGGAAATTTGAATTTACGCATTTGGTTGATATTTAAGATTAATTTTAGGAATGTAAGTTTATAACCATACTACGAAGGTACTAAAGTTAAAAATGGGAATAAATTGCTTAATTTTCATGAAAAAAAAAAACGTATAAGTGAATATAATCCTGCTGGAAGTGAAAGCCATTGCCGTACCGACGATTGCAGAACATTACAAATAGGATAAAATGTGATCTTTCCAACCCAAACGTTTTATTCATTTTCTACAAATTCCGTACAGTTTACGAATAAATTGAAATTTTTCCTCTTATTTCGCCCAATGTTTTACACCGATTCATCAAAATCAAAGCTACAGCGCCGCCTGTTATGTGCAGGAAATGCATTTATTTCCCCGTAAGTTTCCGATCTTTTTCGTCTGCATTGCCCGTGACCCGAGCGAATGTTGATATTATTTATATTGTTATGCATTTTCGTATAAGTATATTTGAAGGATTTTTGATGGACCTCACAGATTGTTGGACGTCATCCGTCAGTTTGATAAGATAAGAAAAGCGACATTAGCATTCTTCTTTGGTTGACAGTTTTTCGAAATTCTAAAGTTTGTAAAAATGTTCAAATAAGTTTTAAAACTCCAAAATACAAACGCTTTGATTTATTTTTAAAATTTTTTCGAGATATCATCTGTTAATGTTTCTATAAAATTAAAGCTATTAAATTGTAGTTAAGAGTACAATTTGTTTTTTGGTTTTTGTGTCCAATATTGAAGAAATTGTTGCTCTCTTTTTTGGTTAAATATAAAACTTGTTATTCTATTGTGAGTACAAAAATTTGAGGAGTAGTCCTCAAAAAACAGCGACTGATGGGAACTAGAATAGAAGTATTATGGAAGCAGGCATTGAAAACTTTCTCTGGTCGTAAAAGTACTGGTTACAAGTTATGTTTGAAAAATTTTGAAAAACTTAGATGTCTAATCAATGAGATAACAGCTGAAGATGTTTACGTTGACAGAAAAGTACTTGACTTTGTTCGAATTCAACCAGCACCAATGTGTGTCATTGACGTGTTTGAAAACCATGACATCGCAATATCCGTGTTTATTTTGAAAACTGGTGTAACTTTGCCAATGCATGATCATCCAGAAATGCACGGGTTGCTGAAGGTAAATATTTCTGCATAATTTGTTTAACTATCAGTACAGGAATTATAATACATCCACATAATATAAATTACAGGTCATTAGCGGCGTTGTAAAAATAGACAGTTACACAATAGAATCTGAGAGTGACAAAGTTTTGGAGCAAGATAAATTGATACCAGCTGTTAAACATCCACCAGTTATTGTTAGACCCAGTGATTCTGCATGTGTATTAACTCCACTTGTGAGGAACCTTCATGAAATTACGTGCCTAGAGGGTCCATGTGCGTTCTTGGACATCTTGAGTCCACCTTATGATACAAATACACTTGGGGAGGGTAAAAGGCCATGTACATTTTTCAAAGAAGCTATAAGTGATGAAATGTCTGATGCTGTACAATTAGTGGTCACAGATGTACCTCCAACTTTTTATTCTAGGAGCATAAAGTATTTAGGTCAGCCATTGAGACGATCATAGGGTAACTTTACAGATAGACCAACACTTTTGAATTAACAATAAGTCTAATCTCTTTTTTTAATCTTCCGTGGTATTTGGAAAGAAAATTTGCTTGTGTGATTGCAATATTTGTACTTATAATATTCATGAACAAAGGTGCAAAGTTTAACAGCAAATCAAATCACGTTTTCCTCTCTAAATACTCTAGAAAAATACAAAGATTTAAAAGAGAGATTAACACTTTAAAACCCTGACACATTTGTTTTATTTTGCATTAAGTATTAAATTTAGGTTGAATCTTATTGTTATGTTTATTTATGCATTATTAAAAATTACATTAAATTTATACCATCATAGCATTTAATAATACAATTTGACGATTTAAGTAAAAAAGATTCTTAGACTAAGCTTTAAAAAAGTGATAAACTCTGTGACTATAATACCTGAATGTGCAAAGACTGCAATCAATAGAAATTTAACAGCTTGTAAGGAAGTGAAAATATCCTGCAATACAGATATTTCATTATGCAAAATGAAATGGTCTAGGAGACAAATAATACTTATCTTAAAGAATAATTTATCATTTACTTCAAGTATATCACAGCTTTCTTGTAACAAGTTATTTTAATGTATTACATTATCAGTGTCATACTCTGTAAAAATAGTAGTCAATTTCTAGATATAATAATTATTTTATCATTTTATGAAACAAAAGTTAATGGCTAAAGATTATATATTATATTATATTATATATATATATATATATATATATACATTATACAAATGAAATGATTGAAAAAATAATCAAAATTATAGCCATTGTTAGATAACTAATTAGTTATTATATTTAGCAATACATAAAAAATGTATTTAAAAGAGATCTTTTCGACTTTTGATGGTCCAAATGTTTGATTTTTTACTAAATATGTAATTTTAGCTATGTGGGTATTATCAAGAGTACAAAAGAAAAATATATATGATATAGATGACTACTGTAAATGTATGAAGAATTGGCATTTATGAATTAAGTAGTTTATAATTAATGTACTCATGATTCAATTGTTTCTCATCCCAAGATAAACAAATTTGTTTTAATTTTCTATAGCAGAAATAAACCTCAGGATAATCTCTGTAAAAGTTTGAAATGCTCCATAAAAAAGAAAAAAAATTTCTTCAATTTTCAAGAGTGTACTTAAAATAGAATTAGTTATTCAATTAAGATAATAATTATCTTTATTTATTCTGAGATTTATACAAATTTATAAGTTTTATACAATCATTATGAATCTAAAATGCAAGGAAGAGATTGAAAGAAGTGCAAAGTATCTTAGTTGCATAGATAAAACGAAAATGATCCGTTGGATTGTATGTAATTCAGAAATTATGAGATGTATATCTATGTAAAAATCAACATTACAATAAGAATAATAAGTGAAATTATCAAAAATGTATTTCATACTATTTTTTTTTTGTGTTACCTTTTTTACAATGAGTGATCGATAATGAACATTCATTTTTATAGGCTTTTGGGGTAATAATGACTCCTATGGAATAGTTAAATTTTGGTTTGATAAAGTAATAATTAGTAAATAATTTTATTACTGCAAGTTGGATAATCAAAAATATTTGTAACAATTAATACGTAGAAGGATGTAGTTTACATTTTTACATATCACACGCTTTATAAATATAAATAACATTTGACTTTTCACGTAATTTTACTGTTAATATAAGTAATAATTAATATATTTGGTTCGTGAATTTCAAAACCTAAATAAAAACAGCAAAATTTTAGTTTAATTTTTTTAATGCTGAAATAATACTTAAAAACTGATTGACTTTCACAAAAATTCAGACTGTAATAATACAACAAAACACTGTGTGGAAACATTTTTAGAAAAATACTAGTTTTCATTGTAAGTAGTAAACTTTAACAAATTATTAACTGCAAATCGCCTCAGCACTAACAATTTTCTCTACATAAATGTTAAAAATAACAATCCGTTTCCCTTTTCAACCACTTTTCAGTTACCTATACATTATGTACATACATACAATAGAATCTTGAAAAAAATTAATATAACGTTTCCACAAAAGTGTAATAAACATCGGCTTAAGGTTATCAAACGTATCTTATCGATTTTTAAAAATGCTTAGCAATATAAAAATAATGAAAAATATGTTAAAAGATCTTACGTAGTTGATACGTATGAATTAATAATTTTTAGGTAAAGCTAATTTTTTCCACTTATGTGGAGTTTCGTTTTTCACATGTCCAAATTCAAATCTAATTCGAAGTTCGCCAATTTTCGATATCGGTAAAATATCTGGTATCCATTCAATCAAGAACGGAGTCGGCTGTACTTGATTAGGCGATGTGTTTCCTAGCGTGAAGAAATCAAGTCAAATATTCAATTTTTGAATCAAAGCAACGGATAAAATTATATAAATAATAAACATCTATAAATTCTTAAACTTACCAACTTTTAAAAAGGTCTTCAATTCGAGGGGTTTGATCAGAGCTGTGTTATCCGTCTTTTTGAAGCGATCGATTTCGGTCTCTTCTCTCTTATACAACTCGTACGATCCATCGGCATTCTGCACAAAACTTCTCGTGATTTCCAAAGGTATGAGTGGCGTCTCAAAAATGCTTTTTACGTGCAGAATATTGGTAATGTTCCAGGTATATTTAGTAAAAGTTCCCAGAGGAACACCATCCTTTCTAACAAACGCCGTTGTCGAGTTAGGCAGACGCTTTTTTCTGGCACCACAGGACATTCTTTCGCGTAGACATTCGAAGAACGTCTGTGGTATATGAAAGACTAGAGGCTCTGGTTTGCCATCGAATTGAAAATGCATCGTCTGATTTATGCGCTCCGTAATCGAGGACAACCTGTAATTTCACGCTGTTTTTGACTTGCTGTAAAATTATATGATTTATAAAATTCTAGTAAAATGATAAATTTAAATACAAACCATCTGATAAAAGATAGATTAGCATTAGATTCGTCAACATTTTCACATGTGTTAGGATATTTTTTGGTTGTCTGTGAATTTTTTATTTTAGTTTTTCTAGGCTCGATCGAATTTAAATTCGTGATCGTTGAGAGGTTTTTGTTTTCTTCGCGTTTTCTCTTCGTGGTCGTCGCTGTTTTCCGTTCGGCTGGTATTTTGGTAAGTGCTGGACTATTCCCAAGGATCGGTGCATCTTTTGATTCAAGGAATTGAATGCTATTGGCGTCGAATAAAAGATTGTGATCGAGAATTCTTATAGTTGCGCCATTCGCAGGATGTATGCTATCATCTAAGAGGATATGCTTGTCTGTACTAATATTATCAAAATTAGTATCAATCATAATAGGGTCTCCAATGATCTTTATAGTACTTCCATCAAAAACAGCATTCTGGTCTATCACTTCTAAATTATGTACCTGGAAAAATAGTTTTTATAGTAAATGTGATATACAATTAATAAATCAATATCGTAGGTAAAATGATAAAGAAAATATTTACCTCTGATATTATGTTAGCATCATCTAATAAATGATGGTCAGAGTCTTTTATACTTTCGATCATGCTGGCAGTTAAAATTGATGGATCTAAATTTATACTGTCAATATCTAATCTATCATGTTGCAAGTTTTGAACTGTCAAAGAATCATCTCGAAATATTAACAAATGTGTATCATCTGATAAATTTTCCAAATCTGGTGAATCAATGTACTTTTATCATAAAACCTACATACAACTAATATTGTTCATAAATAAAAATATCATTCATTATATTTACCCATTTCAACAAGTTTATCAGTATCATTACCACTGAATTCAAAAGAAAGGGAATCTCGAAGAATTAAGTCAGACTGATCAAGATTTATATAATACTGAAATTCTTCTGTCAATTTAGGATCGCTTGCAAATGCACAAATACAAGCATAAAAGTGTACACATCTTGTGGCAGTTAGAGCATCAACTTCGTTTTCGTTAAACTTCCTGGCCTGCATGAACAAATCACATCTTTTAGCTTTTTTAGAATTGGAAAATGAAAATCATTTATGTAATGAAAAATAATGTTACCTTAGAAACAAAGCAGTTACAACAAAATTTGTACTCTATTTTGTCTTTTAACTTTGTAGTAAAGAAAGAGAAATGTAAATAACCAAGTGGATTCTTTGGAGAAGTTTTACATTTGACAGCCATTATGTTTTTCGACACTCTTTGGACAAGTGGTCCTGCCGTTTCAGTGGCTAGCAACCAGATTTCTTGTTTTATTTCAGTGCCAACATTTAATGAAGATAATATAGAGTTTCGTAGTGTAAGAGGTTGTGCTTCAGCATAACAACGCAATGCTGCTTGTATATGCTGGCAAGTTGATGTACTTGTGTGAGAAGCATTTTTTTCCTAAAAAAAAAAATATTCCAATTACTTTTTTAATCTCTATGGATAAACTACGAAAATTCTGTCTCAACTCACGTGACATTGTAAAACACTATTCTTGAAACTCATTTCACAGTTATCAACAAAACATAGAGCAGAGTTCTGAGATAATATTGGACCCAATTCTGTGGAAATTGTCAAATTAACAACTGGTAACTGTACAAATCCACGATGGCCAGGACCTTTATCATGCACCTGCACAGAAAATACTTGAGCTGTGGATCCAGTGATGAGTTTACAAGCTTCTGTTGATAGTTTGCGTTTTTCTCCAGGTCCTTTGAAAACAGCATCACAATATTTGTTTTTACAATACGTTCCTCGAGATCCATTGTAGGTTCCACATTTAGGACATTTTTTAACCCCTCTTAATGTAGCTTTGCCTAGATCTCCAACTAGTGTTTTAAAGCGATCTTCAGAAGTCATTGTGCAATTTAATTATGTGCTGCAAATAAAAAGGAATTTTCATTCAAGATTTTGCAATTTTGAATATTTTTGTCAGAACTCAGCATTATACTTGGTAACAATGAATTATGGGTTAGTGACTCACAAACTCACTTATTATCATTGTATAAAAACTAAAAGGAAACCATAAACACTGACATTTTCCCACAACTTAAATTTGTAAACAATAAACATAACCTTACAAAGTATCGACCTTCCGAATTTAAATTTAATTTTAGGTGGCTATTATGTAGCAGCTTACCAGTTTTGTAGTAAAAAATTCTTAGTACAACATACGCATAACATATTTAACATTCTTTGGTAAACTATTGATGTTTTAACACAAAAATACAATAGTACACTTTTTACTGTTTTCCTTATAATCTGCTGACTGCTCCCTAAGTCCCCACTGGCTACTCATGTATATTGTATGTAGGTATGTGACGGTCCCGCAGCCGTCATCGACTGCGTCCGACAACGAGCGCCACCTCATAGCACCAGCGAACAATCCGAGCGCACGGCGGTCGGCGACAGCGACACTCGTAACTCGTAAGCAGGTCCTCGTCCCTCGCGCGGACTTTTGACCAGACCAGAGATCTCCGACTCTCCGGCGAGCTCCCGAGACAAGATCGAGCGTGACTCTTCTTGTTCGCCGCAGCTGTAGCATTTCGCGCTCCATCAAACTGAATATAAGTCACTTACTGCGTAGACGGTTTTGAAATTTACGTTTGAAGGTATTTTAACAAAAATATATTTTTTTACATCATACGAATAAACGATGTCATAAAATTTAATAAATAAAAAAATTAGTGAACATAAAAGTGTTATTCTTTTTATTTTCATTTCAGTTATTTTTTACACGTCGTATATGACAAACACTGCAATGCTTTTGGAACATTTTCTATTTTATATAGAGACGCATATTGAAGCTTCTGAGTAATAAAAAAAGTTTCCTTGGAATTTATTACAACATTATTTAAAAAAATATTTTAATAACAACTGAACTTCAACCGTTCCTAAATAAAATTAGTCAAAAGTATATTTATTTTTCGTGCTAGGAAGTTTGTACAGGTTGTATATTTTTTAAATTATTTTACTGATATTTTTTAATATAATTAATTAGTCTGATTATCTTCTGAACTCCTTTGTCTTCTGTACAATGCTATGTTGGTGTCTGTATAATCCATAATGCGCCTTTGGCGTTGTCTTATGTATTGTTGTTGCTTATGATAAATCTTAAAGGCTCCCTTAATCGTAATGAATGCTACTCCACCCTAAAATAACACAGTTTTTTTTAATAAGTTATTCTGCAAATATAAACTGTTTGATATTGATATTGATCTTGTGAACAGATTAGAAATACTCACTAGTAAAGTTCTTTGAAAGTTGGAATTTATACTATAAAAAAATATTCTTCCACAAATAGTTGCAATAGTAGGCAGTAACAGAGCTCCACAAAGAACTCTAGTTGCTGAAACTGGATCAGTCATTGGGGGAACTTCTTGAGATCTCGCTACATCATCTTCAGAACAACTATAACAATGCAATGCTCAATTTAACGACGAATCCGTAATGAAATTTTACTGAGAAGCACCAGTACTAACGCCTACTTACCGGCATTTTAAAAAGCGTTTTAAAAGCGGAACTTTACAGGCGTGTCGTCTAAACAGACTAAGAGCTTGATCCTCCCAGTCCAGCATTTTCCCCAGGACAAGCATAATGGGAATCGTTGGAAGGCCTACAAGCAGCACCAACGGATCCGCCTGTTCCATCATCGAGAGTCCGTCTTTATGGCCGATTACTTGCATTACTGTCACCGCACCGTATGTTACAGCTGTCCAATAAACACAGCCAACCACAATTCCTGCCGCTATAAGCGGGCAAACTTTAAAGATAAGTCCGTCAATCGTATCCAATATCACCACTAATGGACCTGCAATTTCAAATTATTTTAATAAAATTGTACATCAAAGATAAAAATACGTTGTACTGTGATCTTAGTGTCTTACCCATATTAGGATATACAATGATATATTCTGTGTTGCATTGGGGACATGCAACGTGGGTACCTGCACGACCTTTTTGTTTTTCATCTACCCAGCGTTGAATGCAGCGTTGATGAACCCATTTAGCTGTACCGCGACAGTGACATGGTTTAACCCATGGAGCTGTAGCATCGTCTTCGTCCGTTGCAAAACATACCCAACAATACCTTTTGCTAAAATAGGAAAATTTGTTAAGTGAATAATTATTACACAAACTTGAGAATCCTCCAAAATTCAATACATACTCATCGTCAGAACTTAATTGTGGAATGCTTGCTGTTGTCTGGTTAGGAGATGATGCTCCATCTGTCATATCAGAGGTGAGTTCAGGATCTGTCAAATCAGACATGGTCCTGATTTCATCTGAAAATTCAATCAATACAAGTTGTTTACTCGTATAAGGGGATTCATTTTGATGTTGTAATTTTTTCGTACCTCGATCAAAATCATGTAAATCATCTTGTCTAAAATTTGAACTTAACCTCCTAAGCGTTTCTTCAAGGCTGGATAGACGACTAATACTAGGATTTGAAGTACCAGCTTCTATGCGAACAAGTCTTCCTTGTGGATCTAAGCCATACGAGGCATGTGGAACACTGTTGTTTGACATCTTTTTTAGCTTACGTGATCACTATATCATTGTCCACTGAAATGAGCAATTACATCATTAGTATCATGATGGCACGGTGATATCAATTAACTGAATGGACTATCACATTGTACGATGTTAATTAATTAAAATTTCAAGAAAAAATTATCAGTTTTATCTTATCATAACCATATAGCACAAAGTTAAAGTAAAATTTAAAAGATCTCCATTCATTAAATGTGCAATGCTAACATAAAAATAATTTTTCACAGATGCGACATCTCAATTTTTTCCAATTTAATGGTGTTAAGCGTGAAAATAAATGCAGACATTAAGTAGAGCAAAATGATGAATCTATTTTCTCAGACTGCAATTACAGCTGTTTCAATTAAAGTACACACTATCATATTACTCTCTCGCATAATGATAAAGCGCAAAATCAAACGGCGAAGCGACTGAAAAAAACTATGTATCAGACACGCTCAAACACTGATATACATTATGAAAGTGAGTCGAGGAGAAATATGAAACAGTGACAGTGAACAGTTATTGGGTCAGCTGCTGCACTCGAAAGCGTATAGCCGAAAACGAAGAAATCGATAAATTGGGAAAAAAGCATCGTCGCGGACCTTGGCACGCAAAAAAGAAAGTTGATCGGTTGAGCCGAAATTTGCATACAAAACTCAAGCATCAAACGCTACACCGAGTCGAGGTCGTTCGTACTGCTTATTACATACTGTGCGCGGGTCGATCGATCTAAAAAAATCTCGCGTCTAATCGACGAAAACAGCTGATTACAAGTATACCTGTGACCGAGTAGCGAAAAGCCCGTATTCCAGGATATTTATGCAAAAACAAAACGACAGTCTCGCGGCCGCGAGAATGGTAGTGTAGGTGGGCGAAACGCGCTTCGCAATAGTCGCGAATGTTGCGGAAAGGGAGAGAGGGAGAGAGAGAGATAGAGACTGTAACGTCCTGCGATGTAAACTTGCCTCGTATATTTCGCTGAGGATCCGAGCGCTCGGAGAGTCATCCGCGTCGAGGTTAGAAAGTGCTTATATATACTGCAAGCTGTCGTGCGAGCCTCGACAGAGCTGGTCGTCGCGACGATGTTGATATTTACAATCCGTGACTGCGGCGGCTCTGCAGCCGTGTACACTGTAACGCCAACGTCTCCTCCGAAAGAGATTCGCTCTCGTTCGATTGGTGACTGGCTCTGCATGTGTGTGCGCGTAGGTACGGCAAGTAACGCCCTCCTTGTTGACGGTGAATTTGCGAAAATTCGCGCCGGTGAATCTCGCAAGTGTGAGCGAGTCGGTACATAGCTCTCTTTCTTGCATTCGTCGACGCTGAGAAATCGGCCGATTGGCCCTGATGCATGGCGACCGGCAAGTTTATCTTACATTACATTATATCTATATATGTGTATCTGCACTGCATGTATGAAAGTGCGGTTGGCTCGTGAGCCGCATCAGCGTGGACTGGTTGTACTTGTAAGTAATTGTATCTGGCGCAAACTTTCGTTTACACGATATAGTTTATTTACCAACCTCGAGAGCGTGGGGAAAAAGGTTTATTATATCCACGAAAGAATTAAAAAATCTGTTTTTTTTTTATTTAAAAAATCTATAACAATTTTGTGGTAGCGGGTTTTGATTTATAAACTTTACAGGGCTTTAAATAGTGTCAACAATAAATCTATTTCTTCTTTTTGAATTTCTTCAATTCACTTTGCTGCATAGCAGCATCACCAAAGATTTCCTTGACCTTTCGTTTGCGCTCAGCATCGCTGGCAATCTGTTGCTTTATCTTCACCTTGGAAATGAAGTCATTATCCCTACGTATCTCTCTGATGGCACTCTTTGTTTCCTTCTTCAATTTATGGAGTAGTTTCTCTCTTTCGGCCTTCTCCTTGGACATAGGCTTGTGTCTCTTGCCGTCATGGCTGCAAAAAAAAAATACAAAACAGTTAATATTAAAAAAACTGTATGGTTATGAAAGAACTATGATGTTTCACGAAACAAGTTACTTACACAACTTCAATTCGTGGTTCGTACATCCTTAGGGCTTTAGGTTTCTTTTTATCATAAGCCAGAGGTTCCAATACCTTTTCTTTCAATGTTTTCAATTCATCGATTAACGTTTTAACCTTTTCCCTGACTTTACTAGGATACCTCTTGACAGAACCACATTCAAACAACGTTAAAATAGGTTCAAAAATTGAAAATGCAGCATCCAGTTCACTACAATGTTTTTCAAATTCACACAACAGATTTAAAGCAGTAACAAACGTCCTCAATCTGTAATCATCATCCATCTCCACTTCTACCAAGTCTTCTATTTGCATTTTGACTGTTGCTGGATCAATGTCTGATTTTTTGTGATTCTCCTCTAGAACTAGTATGTTACTTGTATCACCAACTGACTTGAAAGGTGGTATAACTTTGATGACTTTTGAAAATGGTTTTGGTAAGGACACATAAATTACTCCTCGTAGATAATTTATCACTGCAGGTGACCACCTTTTGCTGAGTACAGTATACTGTGAAAAAAATAGTATTTTGCTATAAATAAGTGAAAGAAAGGAAATTTGACTTTTGCTAAAATGTTTGTGTTAAAACTCACCTCTAGAATAAGTGTACAAACGAAAAGACCTTTAGAAATGTCAGACTTTTTTTTAACTTTACACCTAAGTAGAATTTGCGACATAAAAACTAAACATGGAGTGACAATTGGATGCCTAAAATCTGAAGTTGGATATATAATGGATACTAGTTTGAACAGGAAAAGCTGTAATAAAAATGCGATAATTGTAATTGTAATTTAAAGAAAACTAACATTTCTAGAAAATAATTCATTTATAGCAATGCATTTGCATACCGTGTCAAGTCCAGGATAAACCTTGATGTTATTTTCAAACTGATCATGTTTTTGTTTGAGAATCTCTTGTAAATGAATCTTGGTACCAACAGGATTCGCTTGAGTTAGATCATACAAATGTGGACAAAGTCTATCAAAAATTTTAAAGAATTTTTCTGTATCTTTCAAACTGTTTACAGATGCGAGAGTATCTAAATATTGCATAAGATATGAAAATAAGTTCAGGAGCTTCTCCTTGTTTCTTTCCGCTAGTTTCCAGTGATTGCATTTGACAATCCTTTCAACAATAACAGCTTGATAGTCAGGATTTTTATCTTTAAATAGATCTAGTAATTCTTCATATGTTGCCGGTGCCTTGAATGTGTAAGGCAATTCTTGGCGAGCTTTTTCCATGATTGCTTCCCTTTCTTCTATATTTACATATGATTCAGTATTCTCAGTAGACTCGTCTACAGTTTCCGTATTTACAATTACAGGACTCTTCTGACCTTTTGTGGAATCGTCATTTGCTACACTTTTTACACTACTATCCTTTACTGATTCAGTCTTCTTATGTACAATATTATCCCTTTTTGTTGCTTTCTCTTTATCATTAATATCGGTATTTTCTATTTCTTCTTCATCTTCTGATGATTCTGACTCTTTCAGATCCGACAAATCATCTTCTGATTCTTCGCCATCTTCTTCTTCTTCTCCATCATCCTCATCAGCTTCTTCACTCAAGTTTTCATCTTCAGAACCCTCTTCTCCTTCCTCATTCTCATCCTCTTCAGCCTCCTCATCCTCATCCTCTTCACCCTCCTCATCTTCATCTCTATCATCCGCTTCAATGTTTTCATTATTTTTAATTTTATTTTTATGCTTGGCCAAGATACTTTGTAAATCAGGAGCGTCATTTTCATTATCAGATCCTTCGTCTACAATTCTTTCAATGTGAAAATCATCCAAGTCATCAGCTGACTTGTGCTTTCTTTGAAACTCGGCTTCTTCTGAAAATCCTTTCATCCTAGCTAATCTGTCTTCTTCTAACTTTTCTAACTTGATTTTCTCCTCTTTGGCTATCTGTTCTTCTGGTTTTAATTTGTCAGTTGGCATTCCTCTGGCTTCGAATTTAAGCTCTCTCATGGCGATGTCATAATCATCAGCCTTTGGTTTTTCTAATTCTACCTCTTTCAAAGCCTTGTTCGATGATGCCACTAATGGTAACAAATCACGCCACTCGGAGTCCAATTTTTCAGTCAAGTCAATAGTTTGTTCTCTAACTTTTTGCCTCTCAGCTTTGCGTTTCTTTGATTCTACGATTAACTGTTCTATTAGATCTTTTCTTGACATTTCAGAGTCTGGTTTTGACAAAACTCCACCACCAAAATGAGCATCTCCAACAAACTTTTTATCCAATTTTCCTGTTTTATTCTCATCATCACTGTAATCATCCTCGTCACTTCTTGGATCATCATACTTCTCAATGTCCATCAAAGACTGGCCTCTGTGAGTCAGCACTTCTTCGTCGTTTAAGTTAAATATGTTCTTCTTACTGTGAGCTTTGACTCTTTCTGCAGCAAACCTAGCCATTGCTTTGTCCTCTTGTGTCATGCCGGAATTTCTTTCTCCTATTCGCCTATCTAAGAAAATGTTATCTTTGTCTCTGACTTTGTACTCATTGAGCAACGTATTTTTACGTTTGGCTATGGCTTTCGTTCTGGCAATCCCAGGTAAGCCCGTATCTGCTTTACTCTTTCTGCCCAGAACCTTTTGCTTGTCTCTGTTGACGTGCACTTCAAAAGGCGTGAGAGTCTTTTTCGTTTGTTGCTGTTTTCTCCTTTTGGCATAGGAGTCTGCCAAATTTGACTTTTTGTTTTTGACCTTTGCCATCGTTGTCTTTTAAGTTTCTCTAAAATAAAAAAATTTCTACTCAAAATTTGATCTAAGAAACTAAACTATGTTAGTTAATTCATCATTATTATAAATAAACTTTAACATGTAACAAAATATTGCAAAACATAACCTCCAATGTAATAAAAATTAGCGTTTACTCAAGTATCTTCGTTAACTGACTTACATAGGTGAACGAGCGTAGAATTATGTATTAATATCGATACTATTAAATACTTTTTAAATCACATCATTTATAACTTCTTGCAATATAAAAACCATCAACCGCTGCTAAATACACGTGTGCACACGGACTGACGGTCCTCATATGTTTGAGTAGAGTTATCGATGACGGATATCGCGTACTTTGACCGGGTTAGCGACGTCATAAAAGATAGCATCGTGACGCAGCGGCGGGATCTTTTCTCTCATTTACTTTATTTACTGATTAAAATTAAACTTGGCACAATACCGTATATTGCACGGGGATAAGTTCCCTTTTGTTAACAACAATCGGCAAAGGCACACCACGATGAGCAGCCTTGTCGATCAAGTCTACCTGTTCCAGCATCGCGTGATAGTATTTTCGCGCGCGCTCGAAAGCATTATGAATGTCGAGCTTGGCGATCCAACATCGTCTTTTCGCGACGAGGTCGAACATCGATGAACCTCGTCGATCTCTTCCAAGCTCTGCCGATAACAATCCTGCAACGTCGGATGCTGTTCGATAATACTCATGTCCTTCAATTCGATCAACGGCTGGATAGCTTTTCTCAAGGCCAACGAATTGACCAGCAGCTTGACTCCTGGCCGTTCCATATTTCCATAGCAGATGTGATCAGAGCCAATGACCTATTGTCCTCGGAGTCTTCAGCCAGCAGAAACATCGTGAACACCATGTTCTCAAATTGAGTGTTCTTAATCGAGAGCGGTAAATATGCGTTCTGCAACGCTGTGCGATCTTTGTTGGTTTGCAGATTAACGTTTGCGCCGAGGTCGAGCAGATAATCTATTACTGAAATGCTTGCATGTACCGACCGAGACTCGCCTGCATCTCTCGTTAATGCATTTATATCTGCGCCACGATTCAAATAAAGCTTTACTTGGAAACAAATAAAACAGCACCCTGCTAAAAGTCAATTTAGCATTTGATCGATTCTAATCGGACTTTTTGTTTTTCTAAAATCTTGGAAATACGAACAGATGTTTACGTACTTCGTCGTACTCATGCGATTGCAGCGCCAACCTTAAAATCTAATTTTACATAAAACTTTGTTTAATGAATCGTTCTACCGACTGAAAAATTCGATCGGACTTTCTGTTTTTCTAGAAGTTTGGAAACACAAAATACCCCGTGGCGGATTTGCGAAGCTTTTGGGACGACATCCCCTTAATAGGACTTCGCATCGATTATATTAGTTTTAATTTTAATCACGTGCTAAACTGGTTTAAATTGCTTTGAATAGAGGACATTTTTAGCAGCCAAGCCAATAATATACGAGTTCAGTCAAATTTCTTCAAATCAAATTACTTGTACTTACTAACTTCTGCAAGATAAACAGTGCAAGATGTTCAATCCCTGAAGATGTTTTCCCTTCAACAGTGGCAGGATTTCAGTGAATTTGCCGTTCGAGGCTGCATCGAGCAATGGTGTATTAGCCACATTGTCAGCGGCGTTCACGTTGGCTCCTTTTTTGAGCAACATTTTGGTCATCTGGACCAGACCCTCACTCGTCGTCAGATGCAGAACAGTTTGTCCCAGAGAGTTCCGAACTTCCAAGTCAGCGCCGTGTTTTATTACTATAGACGGATCAGTCGCTCGTTCGTCGATGAGAATTTATAACTGCTAAGCAGTAGGTATAGAGAATGGAACATCTCGGGTCGATCAGCTGAGGATTGCAAAGTCCGAAGAGCTCGTTGACGTCGGCGCCGAAGCGCACCAGCAGGAGAGATCCACAGGAGAGAGAACTCTCCGAGCTCTGTTTTGGAAAAATACTTTTTGAAAAATTGTTCCTGATTCAGGAACGGCTTGATTCTCGACGCCTGATGACTATTTTGTCGAGGGTTATACGAAGGAACTTCGTGATCCGGTCACCGCGGCCGAGACAGCTCTCACGAAAGATCTTGTTGAGCGATCGATGCGGCAAGTGATCGTAGCTTTTGACGATATCGTAATTATCTGACTGCATATTGAGGATATCGTAATTATATCTTCCTGATGCTGCTGCCGCTGAGAAACGTGGGATTCACTGGCTGACGTTCTGCGAAAACAAAAATTATATTAATCTCTACCGCAGGCCAGAGTTTCAGATAATACTTTTGAAAATGTTCACATAATTCGACAACTTGTTTGTTAGACTTTTACTTAGACTGCGTCGGGATATGGCACTACAAAGTCTTGACCTGTGAGACGTACACCTTATTACTAATTGCGCCTGAAATATGACCCCGTGATACACTTGGGCGCTTATGCACGCCGTTCTGTAAAGATATGACTTATGCCACTCATATCGTAATGTGCCATGAAAAGTGCAACTGTTTTATTTATACTGCCTTAGCAGAGGTCAACTCGTATTTGCCACTAGTCTACTGACTCTAGTTTACCTGCTAAATTCAATATACAATTTTTCAATATCGTCCGAGTCTCGGGTAAAGCAGAGTTATCAATTTGATCGTTGCAAAAAATTCGTTATTTAGTATATATAAGCTTCTTTAGTATAAAAGGAGCGTGGTAGGAATTTCGAAAAAATTGTTCGAAAAAAAGATAACCACCCACCCTCAGAGCATTCGCATTAGCCGCTCCCCGTGGAGTGTTTGGTCGATCACATATATTTCTCATTTACACCTCGCGTTTATCATTTACCTGAGGTTTATGTGCATGTGTTTATTATATGTACAAAGCAGGTACACTTTTGTTGAATTTTCAACTTCACATACGGCATCGCAAAAACTAGCTGAATTATCGATGCTTTTGGAAAATATATTTTTAATAAAATTAGATATATTGGCACGTTTTGTACAGAAAATGTAAGATCGAGTCTTAGCTTTATGGCTCCTTATTTTAATTAGGCCCTTTCAATCAGAATTTCGCTGATGTAATAATGCATGTATAAGAATGTTCTTTTTTTTAATTGCTAAATATATGTTGATAAACTTAAGTCATCCTTTCGTTTTTTTTTCATTGCGTGCGTTTGTGTAGTAATATAGTCACATTTTATTTACACGGATATCAAAATTTTACTTTTAAAATTTTAATTTTATTTTTGTAATTAGCATTAAAATTTAATTCAACATTTTTTTTACGCAAATTATTCATGCCTACTGCTACATAGAAAAGTTAAGTCTTATATCCTCCATCGCAGTATGAGTAGGAAGCTTATTTTAATATCTCCAATCGTTTTATCGTTAATTAATCTCACGTATCAACAGCAGTACTCACATTGCCAATTGATAGAACTTCAGTCTACCTTTGATCAAATTGCAAAGGAATTTCGGCCATATCAGTTAACAATATTTACTTTTGAAAATCTAAGTGTTCGTTCTCTTAACTGCGTATAGTGACAACGTTTCCTACTGTTTTCATCGATTTGTTTAAAATGAAGATTTCAAGGGATAACAGATCGCTTACACTACCATCATTTCATAAAAATCCCAGGGTATCCAAGGTATTGTATGTCATCGTACAGAATAAAGATAAAAATGATACTTTTCTAAAGCAGTTGGCAGATGTTTTTCTCGCAATTATTCACCTAAAAAATTTAATGCAAAAAATGCCATATTTCCCGACAAATTGAAAAATATGAATAAATATCCCTTGAATAAGTAGCTTTTTTTGATCATCCACCTTTTATGTTGGTAACCAAAGATTCAAAAACGTGATCGGAGTCGAAGGCGTGTATCTCGAGTGTTTTGAAATGATAACTGATGCAATTCATGCCAAACTAAGTCTACCATTTGTCAACGTAGTATTATTTGTTGTCAAAGCATTACCATTATAACGCGCTGACGCGCGGATGGGCAGAACCGTCGATATCGAATTTATTTAATTTTTATTGTATAACATTTAAGCACTTTTACACTTTTTTTAATGCATGCATCGACGTGCCCTACAAAAATCACAGCATATGAATCTTTCGAACAATCATCAAAAGTCGTCGGCTATAATGGGGGTCCAAAATGTAACGGTATAAAATTTGTGTAAATGATGCGTCCAACAAATAAACGCGTTTCGAAAATGAACCCAGGAGATCATCCAAAGTATCGTCGTCCTAGAACAAAGAGATCGTGAAATTTAACTTCGAATACGTTATATCAGAATCAAAAAGCTCACCATCGGAAACAGCAGATCACCACTGGATGAGATCGGGCTGGCTGGGCTCGTGGTACCAAGGATCGTCGAGATCCCAGAGTTCCTGGGGCAGACATTCTCTTCCGGGCGGTGGTCCCGCCGGTGCCGCTGGCGGCGGAGTCGGAGGCGCAGGCGGATAGTTCTGCACGTCGAAGAATCGATCCAGCCGATCGATCTCCAGCGGATCGTACCGATACTGTTGTTGTCTCCTGCAAACGTCGATCGGTAACGGATCGCATCGGGGAAATAATTCGGAGGCGCATCAAAGGATCGGTACAAACCTGGGAATGGCGGTGTAGGCAGGTGCGCAGACCTCGTCCTCGTTCTCAGCTCCGACGATACCACAGCCCTCGAGGTACTCCTGCTCGAAATCTTCCTCGGGCTGTTCGCCGGCGAGTCGCTGGAACTCGTCCTCCAAGCGTTTACCCGCGGCTCGGTTGCGCATGTACTCGCGGGCTGCTTCCACCACTGGATGGTCCCGTCCGTACTCGACCTGGAGGTACGGGTCCGAGAGAGATGGACACTGGACCAGTCGGGGACTTGGTGGTCCCGGGGTCGACAGCATCGGCGGTGTTATTTCCGTTATCGGGGTGACGTTCGGTAGGTTCGGTAGGCTTAAGCCTGGCACCTCCTCCTCCTCCTGCGAACGAGATTCGAAATTCTTAATAGTTTCACAAACTCGTGTACATTGCTGCGAGTCATACCTGAAGACTGATGGCGTTTCCGCCGACGTTCGCCACAGCCATGACGAAGTCACGTCTGGCTTGTTGGAGATCCTGGAGCTTAGTGTTGACGACGGCCGACTCGGCGGCATCCTGATCAAGCGCATCGTTCAACGGGACGTTCAACTCAACAAGAATGTAGGAAACGAGGATCACCTGTTCGTCGAGAGTCTCCGCGATGACCTGGACACTCCTGTTGGCAACCTGACTATTGCCAGCCGGAGCCATCGTGGAAGACGCGAGCTGGGCGGGTTCAGGCTGGGGTATGCTGACGATGGTCGTCTTCTCGGAGTTTATCGCCCCGGGAGGTATGATCAGGTTGTCAACGGGACCAGGTCGAAGAGGTTCCGCCTGGACGATGTCGGCGTTCATGGACTCGGCGAGATTCCGCGTGCGCGTCGGTACCGGAGCCGGCGATCGTTCCCTGGGACACGGCGACGCGGCCCTGGGACAGGAGCCAGCCGATCTCTGGGTCGGTTCCGCATGGGTCGAACTAGCCGGACACGGGGGTGGCTCCTTGGCCGAGGTTGGACGGCATTTCTGAAGGGCGATCGAAAATCGTTACGAAGATCGTCGAGAGATCGGTAAAGATCGGCAGCAAACGCACGTCTCCGGATCGTCTCTCGCGACCCCCCGCAGGAGGCGGCGCAGATCGTCGGCCTTTGCGCGCGCGTTCTGCCTCCTTGCGCGCTATCTCCTCCTGGAGCTTCTGCGTGTGCTTCAGCCTCTGGGCCATGGCCTTCGTCATGGTCGGCTTCTTGTAGTCGAGCTTCTTCGGCGGTGCGGGCGGAGGACCCCTTTTCGGAATCGTCGACTGCACCGCCGACTTCTTCGGTCGGGCTGAAATGTTAAACAACCGTTACACATACTCGTTTCGGCATATCCAAAGTGTGCCATACCACGACATGCTGGCTGGGCGACAGCAGCGGTAGTCTCTCCTCCTGGATTTGCCGATCTCGCCGGTGGCGGCCGACACGGTGTCGTCGATCGCGGATTTCGGCTCATTTCTTTTTTCTTTTTTTTTATTTTTTTTACTTTTTAGCTTAGGGTAAAGAAGTTTCTTTTATCACGAGAAATTTTGCGTTGATGCATGCGGACTTTTCCTCAGCGGCTGATCATTGCTGGCTCTTGCCGATCGCGCGCTGGACTTTCATGGTTATAGGAGAGGGACGCTGCTCCGGTGACTCTGTGGAGATTTCGGATTATGCGGGACATTTTGCGTTTTTACGATGGGAAGAGAAATTTGGTTTGAGAACTGCGGCTTGGTATCGGAAAACGATCGAAATAGGGTATCGTTTGGCGGCATATTGTTTTTTTTTTTCAACATCTAGACGCGACTTACAACTACGAATACTCTCGAGTTTATTAATTTCGTGAAAATGAGCGGTTACTTACGAAAATTTGGAATTCGTTGAAGTTTACAAAAATTTGGTTTGGGAGGGCCGAAAGCTTGAGGTTGCGGATGATTGACAGATTGATGTTGTCACATCGCTATTGTTTTTACGGTGAATTTCAAAGCGCTCGAGAATTTTTTTTCATTTTTTTGTTCGCATTCTATACACCGCAGTCTATTTTTTTTTTGTTATGCACGGCTGAGTGAATAAATTGAATAGAAAATATAAATTCATTGAATATTTTCACTGCTTTTTAGCGCCATCTACATAAATTACTGGCGCCAATTTCAAATTCGTTGCGTTTCACTTTGCAAATCCATCAGAAATAAGCTTAAAACTCCTCCCTTGCATATAAGCGTGGAAGCAACTCTCTCGTATTTTTCGACAATAAAAATTCATCACGGCACACGTCCATCTTCAAAACAATCCCATCACCTCTAAAACCTACAAAAATACGCGTCCTCGTAACCAAAACATCCGATTCGCATACAATTAGCATACGATTAACTGTTCATCGACTCCCGTCTCGTCTCCTTTCAATCTCCTCTTATTTTTTCGCCGCGGAAAGTGTTTGCGTGGTCATCGCAGTTCCGAAAGACGCAGAGGCGCTCGAGTAGCGGCTATAACCTCAATCCCGCGCTCGCAGGCCGCAGCTCAGTCGGCGCTCGCTCCTCGCCCCATTCGCCAGTCGGTTTTATGCGTATATAGGTATACGATTCGCGTGTTTACGCGAAAAAGTGGACGACGTGACTCCCACAGTGACAATCATGGCTGGTAAGTGTACACTGCGGATTTGACCTCTCCGCGTTATTTTCGCGATTTTTCGGTGAAAACCGCTTTTCACGGGGCCCGTCGAATTTTCCAGCGGTGACTCGGTCTCTCCGCTAGCGCCTGACGCGAAATTCGCTTGGTTATTCTGTGATTTTACGGCTTTTTAGGCGGCCGAGCTATGCTCTCATAAGCGACTCGTTCGATCGCGATTGTCATCGAGAGAGAAAAACATACGATAAAGAGTAATGAGCAAACAGAGTGTGCGTGTCTTTGAGAAAAAGAGTAATTTCAATTTTTCCCGAAGTAGGTGCAGACTATGCATTCGTTGCGATGATTTAGCAGTTTCTCTCGAGGCTCGTATTTTGGGATGCAGATTTTTCCGTTAATTTATACAGAGCGCGTTTACGTAAAAATGTTGCCGACGTCGAGCTGGAGGTGTGTCCGGTGCTGAGCATTCTACGAGTACTTTTTATTTTTCAGCGGAGAACCCTTTCAAGAATCTGCTCAAGTCCATCGATGTCGCAGGAAAGTCAAAGAAGTTTTATGATGTCACTGCCTTTGGAGAAAAATATGGTACGCTTTATAAGCTGATTTGATTGATTGCAATAAAAACAATTTTTTTTATTGCGAACATTCTCAAGCGTGTTACATCATCAGGTGTACGCATAATAAATCTGTTTACAACTGTTATTTACAGATAGATTGCCGTTTTCTATAAGAGTACTGCTTGAAAGTGCTGTTAGGAACTGTGATGAATTCCAAGTCAAAAGTAAGGATGTCGAGAAGATCTTGGACTGGGAAAAGAACCAGGCAGTGGAGGATGGAGTGGAAGTGGCATTTAAGCCTGCCAGAGTAATCCTTCAGGTAAAACTGAAATATTCATAATTTCAAAGCATCGTAATCAAGAGTTCAAGTTTGATAATCCAGACGGATAGTTTAGTTTTTTATTGAGGGGAATTCACAGAATTCGTGTGATACAAATAAAACTGACATTCTTGTCTGTCTTTATCTTTTGAGTGCCTGATACAGACCGGAAAAAATAAAACAAAGACAGCAATCATTTTATGATAAATTATTATTGATATATCTTATTTGTTTATGAATCAGTGAGATAACAAAACTAATGGAATATGCACTAAGTAATCTAACTTGTTTAAATGGAAAAACAGATAATGACGTTTATTATTGGTATCATTATATCAGGCGATTTAATTACGCAAATAACACTTACTGATTTCCATGCTTAAGAGAGCATTGGGGGCAGTATTACATAATTAAGTTTCTGTAATTTGTTTTGTAATAAGAGGTAAACACATACTTGAACTATTTTTTTTTCTTACTTAGGATTTTACTGGAGTTCCCGCAGTCGTTGATTTTGCTGCAATGAGAGATGCTGTTAAAAGGCTCAATGGAGATCCGGACAAAATTAACCCTGTGTGTCCATCTGATCTAGTCATAGACCATTCGGTTCAAGTAGACTTCACTAGAAGGTATTGAAATTACAAGAACTTAAACAAATTTTCAAATGTACTCCGACATTTGAATTCTAATCAGCATAAATTTACAGCGAAGATGCTGGAAAAAAGAATGAGGAATTGGAGTTTGTGAGAAACAGGGAGAGATTCATGTTTTTGAAATGGGGTGCCAAAGCATTTGAAAACATGTTGATTGTACCACCTGGTAGTGGTATAGTTCATCAGGTCAATCTGGAGTATTTGGCCAGAGTGGTCTTCGACATGAATGACTACTTGTTCCCTGACAGCGTAGTGGGAACAGACTCTCACACTACTATGATCAACGGTCTTGGTGTCCTTGGCTGGGGAGTCGGCGGTATTGAAGCCGAAGCTGTTATGCTTGGACAAGCTATATCTATGCTTATCCCCAAAGTCGTTGGTTATAAATTGGAGGGAGAATTAAATCAGTACGTCACGTCAACTGATCTCGTGCTCACCATCACAAAGGTAAATAACTGTTTCGATTTGCTTGAAGCAAGTATACGATTTACATTCGAAAATACATTCTTACAAGCGTTTAACAAATTGTAAAATTTTGCGTTTCACGTATGATTAAAAAAAAAAAAATGATTTTATTTTAAAGAATCTGCGGCAACTGGGTGTTGTTGGAAAATTTGTTGAATTCTTCGGCCCTGGCGTTTCTCAACTGAGCATTGCCGACCGAGCTACTATCTCCAACATGTGTCCCGAGTACGGAGCAACAGTTGGCTTTTTCCCTGTAGACCAGCAGAGTTTACACTATCTTCGCCAAACAAGTAAAATTTTCATCAACCCGCAAGTTGAATTTAATTTAAAAAAAAAATTGAAATTTGTAAATGATTCAAATTTTTAGGTCGATCTGAGGAACACATAGAAAGGATCGAAAAATATCTTAAGTCAGTGCGTATGATCCGAAATTACGATGATGCGAGTCAAGACCCTATTTTTTCTGAAGTCGTCTCTCTAGATCTGGCAACCGTCGTTTCCAGTGTCAGTGGACCCAAGAGACCGCACGATCGCGTCTCTGTTGTTGACATGAAGAAAGATTTCAACGCTTGTCTTACTAACAAAGTAAGTGCATAAAATTCAGTAACGATTACTTTTGAACTTACGTGCAACCATAGTTTAAGAAAAAAATCTGCTTTTGGATATGCGCTGTCAAGTTAGTTGTGGAAAAAGTACTTATATGGGACAAACATAACCCAGTGACGTATAAAATTTATCGCCAGACAGGATCACGTTTATCTCACGTGGTACTCGTGCAACTTGACAGCTTTTCCTTTGCATCTCCAAGTGAATAATTCGAATTCGGAGGTCTTGATGATTTTTGTACGGTAGAATCCTAGGTAACTACTGCTGTGATATGAGGATAAAATTTCACACACCACATCAATAGTTACTCAAAATTCTACCTCCAGATTGCGAATACCCTGCCGAAAGAACGTATACGAGTATATCCTGAAGTAAACGATGCGAAGTCCCTCGATAACTGGTCCGCATACATTTTCCTTTGCTGATCTAGCTTTATGAGTTATGAAATTCATCGTCCAGATAGATCACCAAAGAAAAATATATGAGACAAAATAGCTGCAGATTCGTCCAGGATAGGCTCCTCAAAATCTTCCGTGATGTATAGTTTAACTTCGATGTTGGTTCTCGAAGCCAAGGACGAGTATTTCGATCTAGTCACGAATTCGAGCATCAACGTGTCACTAGACCGATACTTCGCCCTTAACCTAGAGATGATTAGTCAAGTTAAAATGTCGCTTGTTAGTCGAGAGATGATCGATGAGAAATCGTTGAACAGAGGCTGATATTGGATGAATCCTACCCGGTGAGGTATTTATAATTTCCTAACCAAGCGGGATTCCACCCGACAGCAGCCTTCTCGTCTTCTTTTTTCTCCTACCTTATACTTACAATTAACGATATTTACAGATAATTACAACAATAAATCGTCGAGCTTTAACAATACAATCAAAGCTTCACAGCGCATGCGGCGAGAGACATCGAGACACGCGTGTACAGCTGAGTCGGCGGAAAATCGCTTCTATTATACAAAGAATTTCTCCAACGCCGCCGATGTAACGCGACACTTCAACGAACCGACTTTATACAAAAGTAGAGAAAAATTCCTCGCGAACGAGAGCTTGTCGAAGAAAAAATACCTACTGGCACGAGCTTGGCGCACCTCACAACACTGTATAGCCGCGCACCTGTGCAGAGCGTCGCCAAGCGAGGAAGCGTCCCTCTCCTGTGGAAAAATCGGGAAAATCCACGGCACACTTGAAGTGCACCCAGAAACGAGCGAATCACACGACTGACGTCCAGCTCGGCTGACGGGGCCCATTTATACCTGTGGCTCGTGACGCGGAAGCCTCTCCCCACTTGACCGGCCCAAGCAACCCCGCCGTGGACTCTGCGAGAGCTTCTTGCCTCCCCCACCGATCGGCTAAGCGTTATTGCCGGCTCGAATATGCGGGCTCCTCCGAGGGAAGTTTCTGTGCGATTTTTCGCGAAAATTCGAGAAAAAACGAGCGATTTGTTGTTATTTTTGTACATGTCGCAAAAAGCTCGAGAAGAAAATCAAATTCGAGCTCGTTAGGAAGAAGCGGTGACACACACGGATAGGCGAGAACAATGCCGGGGATCGCGATCGATTTTCAGCCGCGCGACGATAAAACACCGCTATCCGCTTTCCCGCGGCTCCGAAAGCTTTGGAAAATAATTAGATCTATATAACTGTTACACTTCCGCTGTTGGGAGTTATTGGCTCGTGTGCGTCTTTCATTTCTAATCGAGCGTCGTGGAATTTTTTTCAGAGCGATTATAGAATCGTTTTTAAATATGAAATTTTTCAAAGCTCGAACTATGTGTCACGTCGAGCGAGTGATGAAACCGAGCGAGCGACGATGTGTGTGTGTGTGTGTATCGTATGTTGCTGACGCCGAGGATTCGGCTGCGAGGACGCAGTTCGTCGACTTTGATTTTTCGAGCGAGTCTAGACTCGATCACCAGCTTTGATAACTATACTAATCATTCGCTCGTTTGCAATAATGTCATATCAGATCCGCCTGATGCTTAGGTGCATCAACTCTGACGTCAGAGACACTCATCGCGCTACAGTTTCCGCATCGTCCTGCAGCGCTTTGTTTAGCTGAAACAGTTTTTCCAGCAAACTCTGCGTTAGCTGCTCTATCGCCGTTGTAAATGTTCAAATTCTCGCGCGGAGATAGGCATAACAATTCGGTTCCAAAATATTTACGCGGACCGAAACTTGTCATCGTACAGACGCGGTGCACGTTTGCGCCTAACGATCCTCGGCCGCGTCATCTCGTCATTAGCGCGAATCGCCCGGAGAAGGATTTTCGGGGCGAAAGTCGGCTTATCGGCTCGGGCGATCGCTTTTCGAAATTAGCCCTTAACGATCTGCGTCTGTATTATACTCAGGAATGCGATTTCGTCGTACGAAATATTTTCCTTCCTTTCCTCGCGACGAAAGGTGAACATCCGCGAGAGTCGCTGACGCGTATCCTATTTGAATTTTGCACAGCCAGTCAGATTTTGTTATATACTCGGCGGCGTTCGACTTGGCAATCGCGCGATTTCGGCGTCGCTTCTTTGGCACGTGAGCAATTTACAGCGGTCGTACGAGGCAGGGGAGAAAACTCGAGAATTAGACTCTAATACGATTGCCGGCTATTTAAATTTATGATGTTCCCTTGTAAAATCTCGAGGCCTGCGACGACTCAGGTATACGGCGTGTACGCGACAGCTGCGACAAACACCGAATTTCGGGAGTGAAACAATGAAGGAGGTTTGCGCTTACATTGCCGTCCGTGTGTACTGCGAAGGTTCGCGGCTCAGCAGAATGTTTGCACTGCTTTCTCTCTCTCTCTCTCTCTCTCTCTCTCTCTCTCTCTCTCTCTCTCTCTCTTGTATGTCTATTATTCTACAATTTGTTGCTGATTTGTTACACAAGAATCAATTTTGTTGCTCTAGCCGTTTCCGAGGTAGCTCACTCGGTCATATAAGTAGTTTTAGAACTCAGAATTTTTAAATACGGTTTTATTAGATTAGTAATGTAAGAGCAAGAATATATAATAATGATATGATAGAGAATAAGAACCATGTTTTATGAAACAATTACATAAATTGCATTAATTGCTCTATTAATTAAAGAAAAAAGCATCAGTTTGATTTTTTTTAATGTTTTGTTACTCCACGTGAAATTTCTCATCGAACAAAATGAGCCTTGTTTCGTTAAAATCGGACAAAAAATAAAAAAAATAAGAGTAATTATTAATGTTTTTTTCTTCACAATTAACATCAGAGTAAGTTATGCTTGAAATTGTTTCTGTTCTTTTTTCTATATAATTTTTTAATATTCTTGCTCTTACATTACTATTTTAATAAGATAGAGTATTAAAAAATTGCCAATTCTAAAACTGCTCTTTTCACCGAGTGAACTACCTTAATTATTAAGCTAGCACCATCACAGTTGCTTTTTTCTGTTTTTAAGCTAGCTCAATCTTCGTTTCTCGGCAAAGGACGGAGCAACAAAATCGTTTAGGATGTAAAACATTAGCAACAAGTTAGAAACAAATTCATATTGTATAATTTTTTAAGTTTCGGGCCTTGTGTTCGAATTCGGAGAACGGGACCTAGCTTATCCTTTTCAGTCACCAATTAGCAACAAATTATGCCGTTTGAATCGTTAAAAAAGTTCTATAACTTCAAATGTCACAGCTATGTGTTGATGCTAGCTTACTATTTAAGCTAGAACAACCTTCGTTTCTAGAAAACTAACCAAATCAATTCTTGATGCATAACAAATTAGCAACAAATTGTAGAATATTTTTTTTTTGATTCAGTGAAAGTGGCGGTTCCAGCTTAATATACATCTCGATCGTACAGAAAAATTCATTTTGTTCGAATTACCGGTTGTAGTCCAGCGACGTACATAATTCGAAAGTAGCTCGGGTTCACGGACCTACCTCGTCAGCGAATCGCCGCCAAAGTTCTCTGCACAATATAATATAACGTACACAGTATTGCAATGCTCCGAATGATTCGGAAACTCGAGATGCGGCCGAGGTCGCTCACACCGCTGAAAGAAAGAAGAAAAAAAAAAAAAAGACAAAAGCTCGCTGCTCACCGGACACACGTCGATGCATTACAAAATACGTACATACGTGGAATAAGACGAGCGCAATGCGCTACTCGGCAGGTGTACACCTCTGCATCGGCGAATTTTTGCATCGAAAATACAACGATTGTTATTCCCGATTCCGGGAAACGCATATTATAATATCAGCTGCGACTACGCAGTGGAAAATTCGGCGACGCGCGCTTTAGCCATAAACGGCACAACTGCGGCTGTTAAACCCGGACCCCCCGTAGGGGAGAGGGCTGTATATCCGTCCCGAAGCTCATAATTCGCAGCCGCGCGTTTGTACGGCGTAATTACTAAAACTCTGTCCCTTCGGTTTTCAGGTAGGCTTCAAAGGTTACGGCTTAAGCGGAGAGAAGGTGAAGACCGAGGGCGTCTTCCAGTTCGAGGGTAAGGATTACAAGCTCCGCCATGGCTCCGTCGTCATCGCCGCCATCACCAGCTGCACCAATACTAGCAACCCCAGCGTTATGCTCGGCGCAGGTATGCGAACGCGAAAATGCACGCTGTTATTGTGATTTTTCGATATGTTAACGCAAAAAACGCTTTCCAGGACTCCTGGCGAAGAAGGCCGTGGCGGCGGGCCTGACGGTCGCGCCTTACATCAAGACGTCCCTGTCACCGGGTTCGGGTGTAGTTACCTACTACCTGAAGGAGAGCGGCGTCGTCCCGGCTCTTATCCAGCTCGGTTTCGACACCGTCGGCTATGGCTGCATGACCTGCATCGGTAACAGCGGACCTCTGCCCGACTCCATGGTCGAGGCTATAGAGAAGGTTCGACGACTTTTGCGCTTGATTTTTCTGTGTAAAAAAAGAGAGCGGGGTGTAACGCTGTTTTTTCGTTTAGAACGAGCTGGTGTGCTGCGGGGTGCTCTCCGGCAACCGTAACTTCGAGGGCAGGATTCACCCGAACACCCGCGCCAACTACTTGGCGTCGCCGCTCCTGGTCATCGCCTACGCGATCGCCGGAACCGTCGACATCGACTTCGAGACCGAGCCACTCGGTAAGGATCTCGATAGCGAATCGCGCGTAAATGAAAATTTGATCGTTGAATGGCTTTTTTATAACAACGATTTTTGCAGGTCGCAGAGCCGACGGCAAGGAAGTCTTCCTGCGCGACATCTGGCCTTCCCGCTCCGAGATCCAGGCCGTCGAGCAGCAGTACGTCATCCCTGCGATGTTCAAGGAGGTCTACTCCAAGATCGAGAGAGGCAGCAACAGCTGGGCTAATCTCGCGGCGCCGAGCGGCAAGCTCTACCCGTGGGATGTCAACTCGACCTACATCAAGAACCCTCCGTACTTCGAGGACCTCCAGAGGGTAGGTTTAGCGAGATTGTCGAAATTGTTTCTTCGTGCGAGATCCTTATCGAACGTGTTTTGCAGGAATTGCCTGTCGCCAAGCCCATCAAAGGCGCCCGAGTGCTTCTCAACCTCGGAGATTCGGTCACCACCGACCACATCAGTCCCGCCGGCAGCATAGCCCGCAACTCTGCCGCGGCTAGATACTTGTCCAAGAGAGGGTAGGCTGAACGTTTTGATTGATTGGAATATTAACGAATGAGCTGAAAAATATTTTTACGTTTGTTTAACGATCGACTGTGAATTTTAGGTTGAATCCCAAAGACTTTAACTCCTACGGCTCGCGACGTGGAAACGACGCCGTGATGGTTCGAGGAACTTTCGCAAACATTCGATTACTCAACAAATTCATTGGCAAGGCTGGACCTCGTACGATTTACATTCCGACAAACGAAGAGGTTTGTTGAGCTTAGATAGTAGCGCGTAAAAGTAAAGTTTTACGAGAGTAATGACAACGTTTTCTTTACGCAGATGGACGTGTACGACGCCGCGGAGAAGTACATAAACGACGGCACGGCGTTGATTGCTTTGGTGGGCAAGGAGTACGGCTCGGGTTCGTCCCGTGATTGGGCCGCCAAAGGACCTTTCCTCCTAGGCATTCGCGCTGTCATCGCCGAGTCCTATGAACGCATCCATCGCTCAAATCTCGTAGGCATGGGTATCGTGCCGTTGCAATATCTGCCCGGCCAGTCAACCGAAAGTCTCGGACTCACCGGCTACGAGACTTTCGACATCGACATTCCCCAGGACATTCAGCCTGGACAAAAGATCCGCGTTAAAACCGATAAGGGACATGACTTCGAGGTCATCGTCAGGTTCGACACTGAGGTCGATCTCACGTACTACAAGCACGGTGGCATTCTTAACTACATGATTCGCAGCATGATTTAAGCAGGCCTCACAGTTTTCGTGATGAAAATGTAATAACAGCCTTAAAGGGAAAGCTTTTGTAAGATTGGGTATCTTTCATTTTTTAGAAATTCTTGTAAGGGTATGGATTTTTATGCAGCGTTTGAAGATGTACAGGTATGAGCGCAGTTATATGAATTATGAGAACAAGTCTAACGGTTTGAACCTTTTTATTATTTTGTTGTTATGCTATTTGAATAATTATTTAGCGTGTAATATGGAACTTTGGTTTTGGTAGTGAAATGTGTGCTTTGAATATTCATTCAATTCTTCAATCATTGTATATACAACGCACCATTCCCCAAAAAGAGTTGAAAGAACAATTACTTGAAAAACGTGTAACGTTTGATGTTATTTTTTTAATAAGAATGTATTTAAAATTGATCTAATAAAACAATACATAAGTTATTTGTAACAATAAGAGTTATATGCAATACACGTAATGCTTAACGTGACGAATTTAATCCTACGGCATACAAATATGATTATAAATTTTTTTTCAGTAGAGAGCAACATACATGAATTGTTTTATCTACTACGAGGCAAAGAAAATGGATTTAAGAGTAGGTCTTAAGCTTTGGTTCAATTTTGGTGATATTAACAATCAAGAGAGATATTAACTAAAAAGTCTCCGAGCTCAAGGAACAAATGGTAACTCGAAAATTATAAGACTCAAAAAGACTCTAGTGAATGTAAACCTTTTTTTGTTATGACTCGCTGGCTTTTTTAATGATATTGGCATTCCAAGATTGTTGATGAGTTATTGATTCATATTTTTATATTTTACCGAAAAAGGGATATTTTATACAAATAAATGTACATCCTGATCACTTGTCTTTGCATATGTATCTTAGAATACTGTACACAATAAATTGTTAACGAAATCTTTTTTGAATATACATCTCTTACTTCTTTGTACATATTCAGCTATCACCTGTACGTTCATCGTTGAGTATTTCTTATAAGCAGCAGTCGACCATAAAGAAGAAAAAAAATTAAGTTAATTTTTTTGTGTTCTTTATTTGACAATTCACAATCGATACACTAACAAATAGGGATATTAGCAATGAGGCTTATTTGGTGATATTGAGGATACGTGCAATACAAGCTTGGCGAATTCAAAGCTAAAATTCCATTGTGAATGTTCATTGCTTATCAGAAATATCAAAAATACACAAATAAAAATCCCCTAGAGAATACTGATCTTTCAATATGAATTAATCTATCCTTTACATTATCCGAAAGATTCAACGATTAAGCTAATAAGGCTTTCACTAAGTGATTATGTTAATTTCATATCAATAATCAATGAAAACTATTAGCTTATTTAACGTCATCGTTCAAATTCATTATTCAATTTCGGAAATCTAAATTCCGCTATATTTATAATTACAATAATTAAACCGCATCGTATTTCATGATTTCGCGATAATTTTTCTTTACATTTGGTTGACCTGAAAACTTCACTTCGATCACGTTCTGATCGGTGGCTCCATAAAGATGACTACTGTCAAATGAAACGCTATAAATCGGGCTAGACATCCGCCGGAGGTTCATAAAGTAAAGCTGAAAAATATAAAATATAATGTAACTGTGTGCACATTTTATCACATTCCATCGAAGACAGGATCAACTCAGTGGACAAAGTTACCTGAACGTATTGCGGCCTACGTTGATCCCATAGTACAGCTTTACAATTGAATTGGGTTCCAGTTACCATAGTGTAATTATAATCAGAAGATATACAATAAATAGTTGCGTCCGTGGGGTCAGACCAAACGCCAACACATTTGTTCACTCTGGAAAAGATCTCAATGTTAAAATTTAAAAATATGTTTTCAAACAAATAACATAAAATAAAATCTTTGTCTATTTACATTACCTTAAATCCCACTTTCGAACGCAAGTATCATAGCCGCAAGTAAGTAAAATATGAGGACTATCCCATACCATATCTAAAATTCCAGCACCTTGTCTCCAAGGATGGTTCATTGTTTCAGAACGATTAAAACTGAAAAAAATTAGTTATGATCAATGAAAAGATGAATCAACAACAGTATATATGAAAATGGGAACACAAGATTGTAAACACTTACTCCATAATATTACAAATATAAAGTGGAGGGCCTGTAGTTCCTGAAGAACCAACAGCCAATTTTGTACCAGTCGGATCAGCAGCTAATGCCCAGATTCGATCATTGACTCTTACACTAGTTAAGGGTAAATTATTGATGTAATTGGAGATTATATCTTGATTCTTAGGAGAAGTCCATGCCTTTACTACTCCATCAGCTGAACCAGAAATAACTAGATCTCCAGTTTCATCTACTGCATCGACATCTCTGGAATGCGCTCTTTCAATACTGCCATAAAAGTGATTCCCACCGTACAATACATTTTTCATCCAGTACTTTATGCTTCCATCTCTGTAAAACGGTAGAAATAAATTGTTAGTCTTGTATTTCAACTAATTAATAGATTGAGCATTTGCAATAAGAATTCATACCTGTGACCACTGATGATATAATCGTCTCGTACAACAAATTTACAAATATCGCTGCGGGTGTTCTCATGAAAAATTTTGTTGCCCAGATTGAATGGGTCACTTCTGCGGAATCCAAACATCTGATTTCCACCACTCCACCATAGTTCCTTGTCCGTCAGTTGGATCCAGGGCATCAATTTTATTTTTTGAGAGAACAGTACATTTTTCTGGTATCGTCCGTACTCCCAATTGTGTGTAATCTGCCATTTTGTACGTGGGCCAAGAACTGGATTGCATCTGTAATTGTAATGATGAATTTAATGTGGTAGAGTAAAATACATCAATTATTTTACTTGAAAATCGTAAACGCGCGTTAGGAAATCGAAAAAAAAAATGTAAACATCAAGAGCTAGGTGATGATCGATCGGCGGAAGTGAAAGTAGTAAGTGGCGAACGCGAACGATGACCTCTCTCGGTAATCTGTGGGTTTTGTCAACATCCGAAGAACCGATTCCTAAAGTTGAGCAGTTTCGTAATAATCATTCTTCAAATTAAAATATACATATCATCAATACAGCTCAATCGATATCATTACGAATTTTTTTCTTCAAATTTTTCTTTGGAAATTTGACATATATCATAATCGATTAGTTATCTATACTGTATTATAGCGGCGGGATAAGCAAAGAACGGATAACAGCTGTTCATCCGTCACAACAAAAATAGGCTGACAAAAAAAGCTCATCTCACGACAACACTCTTCAGTATACCCGATGGTGATAAAATCATTGCGCAATTGCGCGTAATCGTGCGCTAAACAAGCCTAAATATACTCGTTATATTTCAATCGAACTCCATAAGATAAAGTTCGCGATAAAATGTATGCTCTAATCCGTTGCGTTAAAAGCAGTGATCAAAGGTGACAGTCGCAACCTTGAACTCAGAAATTTCCCCTAAGATAGTTTTCGCATTGTTTACGAGCTCAATAAGCCGATGGCTAATTAATACCCTCTCCATCTTATAAAATGCAAAGTTTCCGAACGACAATCCGGCGAGACGATCAAAACAGCTGTCGACCTAACCTCTCGAATCTAAAAATACAGATGCTACAGCACCCATGCTCCGAGCCAAAAACGGAGCAAAGCCTAACTCTCTTTCCTAGCTCTTTATTGCGCGAAAGCGAAAATTTTATCGTCTGTGTCATAACGACTCTCATCACGGAGAGTCTGCTAGATGGCGCAATTAACCTTGAGATTTTTGCTCCGATATCGAAGTACGAGCGTATTTGCAGTATGTCATTCGATGATAGTTTGTCTATAGGACGCGTGTGATTGATCTAACTTTACATAGCGCGTGTATACACTATACATGGCTAGAGCATCGATTCGAGTGGAAATTGATCGTCTTTGTAAAGCGCTACGTATAGCAGAAGTTTAACCTTGAAAATCAAGCGAGCCTCCCTACAACAGCGTCTGCTACACCGCTAATGGTTCTTAAAATCGCGAGTGTCAACCGCATGACAGGCTTTTTTACGCGCGTAGAGCCAACGATCACGAATCGAACAGCTGTTGGCCGTAATAAGGAACAAGTGGACATAACCTTTCTATACTCGTACACTACTTTCTATCTATATAGCCACGAAAAAATCAAAGTTCGCTCCCAAGGTCACGGATACCAGTGTGCTCCGAAATGAGGAAAAAATATATACGCAGTTGCATCGTACCTCGAGCGAAACCGCTTGGAAACCTGGTTGGTGGCGAGGGTCTGCTTGCTGCGCTTGTACCAGAGCACCTCGTCGTGGGCGACGTCGTAGAAGCGCGTACAGACGCCGCTGAGCCTGACCAGGTCGAACGCGTGACAATAGTCGAAGATGAGCAGCAAGATTTCAAGCGGCAGCTCGTCCAATCGAAGCGGCCGGGTTTGGCCGGACTCGTCCTCCTCGACCTCCTCCCTCCTGGCGTTCGTCATTCTTCCTCCGGGTCCTCACCGCGACGACGACGATTATCGCGTCTTCTTGCTAACTCCAGCCTCCCCATGTATCACTCGGCCGAGTCTTCTCTCTCACCGTGTCATCCTCTCGGCGTTGCTTTCATGTAGACGACTACTTTTAGTGTACAGAGCTGGTTTGTTATGGTTTTTCGCGAGACTCTCGCACACGCGCACTTTTTGCTCTCGGATAACACGCACACACTGCGGCGAACGTTTTCGATGCGCGAGCAACCGAATAATCATCGCGAGATTCGCGAGAGGAGAAGCCGAGAGGTGGGGGAGTGTTGGTGTTTTCATCTCGCTCGCGCTCGAGCTCGCGCCGGTTATATATTCGCCGTCCTTTTCTCGCGTGTGTGGAGTGAAGTTAGCCGCGGAGCGGATGTGTCTCGAACTTTCTAGAGCGATCGCGCGGGAAATTTGAAATTTTTTAGAGATTTGAAAGGATGAAAAATAAAAGATTCGTTTAAATTTGCTATCGCATTGGATTAATAGAATTGGTAATGTTTGAATAAATTTATGAACTGCATCTGACGATAGTAAAGGAGCGAGCGAGTTATGTTTGTATAAGGTGTTTTTTTTTCAGAGCGTCAGCTGATTTTTCGAAGTAAATATACGTTACAGTTATTCGAGCCATGTTATGAGCGCTTATCGTCTCTGTGTCTCCATGCAACTGTGCTGTTATGCTATGGCTACGCAGATACGTGCGTTTATAAGAAATAAAACGACTTTTTTTAAAAATCAAAATTTGTTGTTGTTGGATTTTTATTTGAATTATCAAGACATATGTACGAGACGCTTATTTTATTCGTTCAGATTCCAGCTTTTATTCGAAAGTGCAGTTATATTTTTGAAGCAAATCCGCTAAAATCCAATTTTTCGAAGTTAAAGGAATATTATATATAGTATGCACACGCGTATACGAACGATGCATTGCGATGTTTTGTTTATCAGAATTCAAATTCAGAATACAGGGAAGCATCGGATTGTTCGTTAATTTTGAAAATCGCAGCAAAAGTCTCAGAAGAGATCTATAACGTCCTGTTTCTACAGTGTAAACGTGTTCATATACGTAAAGGACGTCGACGTATTGGCCTTTTAAAACCGCCGGCGCATACAAGTGTATACATACCTGACACAGCACATAAACACAAGATTTCAAAACTCGAGGGGTTATAATACACGCGGTTCATAACATCATCCAGCCGTTAGAGCCAAAACAAAAGTATCGAGGCTCATCCTGCAGCTGATTCCGGGAATAACAACGTTCGCTCCCTTCTGGACTCTTCTCTCCCTTCGCGCATCAATTCTCGATACGTTATAAAGACTATATACATTTTAAAGGTGGTATACATATAGGTACAGGGTGTGATGTGTTTGCGACATTATAAATAAGGCTGCTCGATTGATCGAAGCATCAGTTCGCACGTCCAGCTAGTCTGGGCCAGTTCGTCCGAGTTGTCTTCGAGTCCACCGCTCATCATCGGGTATAAAGTGAATATTTCGCCGAAGTGGAAATTCGTCCAAAGCCGAACGAGCTGTATTGTTCTCGGCTGACTTTCATCCGATCGGACTTAGCTTCGCACCGACGCGAGTTATTTGCCTTGTAAACGATAACCTATACTCAGGGTTCCTAACTTCTCCACACCGTTTAATTTTACACGGGCTTCATGGCGCTGCTGTATCTTAAACCCTACTCAGGGTTCCTAACTTCACCACTCCGTTTACTTTTACACGTACTTCGTGGCGCTGATGGATGCTTAACAAGGCGAATAGCGTGTCTTGGTCGTTAGTGACGGGTATATGGAGTCTAGCTCACGTTGAGGATAGATCAAATCGCATACTCGTAGTTAACGTCGAACAATTGCCAGCAGAGAATATTCGCCGAAGATTTTCAACTTGACCCTAGTTCTTTTATGCTTCTCTTTGGTAACGAATCGCTGCGATGGGCATTATTTGACAATCGTAAGGTTCTTACCATAGTCAAGCTGAAGAGAACGTGACGTTGGTGTTCTATAAGGATACATTTTGAACTTGTTTTGCCGCTTGTCGACGCGTCTCAACGACCTTTTCTGTGTAACGGATTAATCGATCTACAGTCGTGCAGTCGTGCAGTCGATCGTAGGGCATTTCTTTATCATCGCCATCAGCTTTGGGTAACGTAGTTGTCGTAAAGTTTTGAGCTAATCTTGATGTGAAATGTGTAGTTTTGAAACTCATCTCACTCAGAGTTAATCAATATTTTTCGATTTACACCAGTGCAATCAGTGTTATCTTTCGATCGGGGCAGAATTTTTCAGTACAGAAGCTTTAAGTAACGTATTTGTCCGATATGTAGCATTAGAAATCATGTCACAAATATGGTTACTTAATCTTCTTGTTCTACCTTTTTTGTGCTTTTCTTCGGTCATTAATACTACGATGGGCATTTGAAAATCGACGCGAATCAACGAACTTTTCTGCGTTACGGATTAATCGTGTAAAGTTTTCAACGAATCGCGTTGTGAAAGGTGTAGTATTAAAACTCATTCCACGTAACATATTTGTTGAAGATTTTCCGATTTACATCAGTGCAGTCGATCTTATACGGTATTATCATCGCCGGAGCAGAATTTTTCAATGCAGAAACTTTAAGTACTTTATACTTGTCGGATATGTAGGTTTGAAATCACGTCGAATTTCAGTCATATGAGAACTCATATGAGATCTCATATAATATTTTTACGCGGGTGGACATTTGAAAATTGTGTTATTGACATAGCCAAGCGAATAAGAGCATAATATAACAATTGGTTTTCCACAAGAAGCCTTGAAATCGTTTGTTGAGTCAAATGGAAGCAGCGTTGGATGGAAGGATCCTATACAATACGATTTTCTTAGCTAAGATGTTTTTATTAATGTTCTGTTAAAGACAGCTAGAAATGAAATTGGCGCGCAGAATGTTGAATTTAAGCTCGGAGAAAGAGGCACTGAACTTTCACTAAAGATGGGTATACTTAAATGGCCAGTAGATCAACAAGGTTTTTTCTATGTATTTTTGCCTCCTGAACACGAATTTCGAGGGTGGAATGCCCAAAAGTGGTCAGGTAATTTGTTATAAAAAAATTAATTGTTAATGTGCTAATGTGCTCAGCGCCTAGACTATGGGGTTCGTTGAGCTTATGTGCAAAGAAGGTACAGGAGTCTGCACTAAATTCTGGTCCAGTTAGTCGTATAATAGACGATGCGATAGAACTAGAGAAATGATTATTTGCTGTGTATTCAATTTGAAAAGACACTCGCTAGAGAGTATCTAAACTTTCCCGAAGCGTTAATCAGTAACCAGCGGTGTTATCTGACGTCGCATCTCTGTCGTTTTGTAACAATATGAAGTCTCGGTTTTAAGGATACTCAGAAGAAAAAAAAATGCTTGAATCAGTACTAATAAACACGATTGATACACCGATCGAAGTAGGTAGTTAGGTATACTTCGTCACTTAAACACCAGATCGCATTGATGCATGTTTACCATCAAATTACTGTATCGCAATATATTCATGGTTCTAGTTTTTTGAACGGCACGTATAGTAGGCAAGATGTTAATGCTACACAAAGAACAAGCTGAAATAGTCATCATATGGTGAAGTTATTCTATTAGCATAATCACGCATTTTTGGGAATACTAGATATATTTTGCAATGAGCATCTTTCGGTAAAGTGTCTTAGTATTAATTCTGGATAATATACTATAAAAATATATGCATATGTAAGTTTTTCCATGGACGTAAAAACTGGATGTACTGGATTTACCGTTTGATTGATGATATTTGCTCTGCAAGCAAAAATATAGCGCGCAGTGAATCTCTGCAAAGTTTTACCTTGAATTTAAAATTAATAAATGAAGTAGTAAAAAATTATTGCTGATCTTATTCGTAGTATTGTTTGATTCAGATTGAATATAAATTCCAGGAAATCGTTCGGGAACGTAGATTTATTTTTGCAGTATACATATATACGGTAGTATACGTATAAAAGCGAGTAACAACGAGGCAAAGATGAATTTATAATTCAAAAGTGTTTTATAAAAATATTTATTAATACTGTATATTGCAAACAGTAATGAAATATGAATATCGAGCTTTAGTCAATAAATAAAAAATTCATCTCTGTAGGTATATTGTGTTTGGCGCTTATGAATAGATGATTACATTTATAAAAATATATATGACAATCTCTTCATACAGAGAATAATATTGATTAGCTGAAAATGATCACATATGTTTGATGAATCCTCTTAGAAAGACACAAGTACAATCACGATACTTTTTCAATTGAAAAAGTTCTAGGTGCAGGATATGGTTAATATTTGCTGACGAATTTTAAGTCATTGTTCATTCGCATCGGCACATTTTTCCGCTGCTTCCTCGGGACTCTTCCATTCCACCTTCTTACGAGTGTCTGAAAAAGCAAATGATATAATTTAAAAACTTTGTTACGCAATTAAATTACTTGATATGCATAACTATATCGGCTGCGTGAATTACCAGTCTCGGGCATAATGTGCTTCAGATAAGTCAGGTGCGTAATGAGGTACGCAACTGCCGTGAGAATCGCCAGCGACGCGTAAACCTTCAGCGTCGTTGCTCCGCCGTACGAATCGTACAAAAATCCACCGACGAGACTACCTATTGCAAATCCTGTAAGAGAAAGCTCGATTTTAGAACTTTACTCGACCATTTCCAAAGTTAGATCGTATTCTTCTCTCACGCTTACCCAAACCGTCGTCCATACCGGCAACGATGCCCTGAACGGTAGCCGAGGTCCCCGGCGGTGCAACAACACTTGCATAAGCTACGATGGTAGTGTAGCAGAGGGCGTAGGTCGGGCCCTGCATGAAAAATTCGACAAAGACGATCCAGCGCGGCGTCGGAGCCAGCGATATGAGGCCCAGCCTCAAGGCGTAGCACGCGAAGCAGAAGACGAAGCTGTAGCCGTAGCCGATCTTCTTGAGGATCTTCCCCGAGAAGGTGAAGAATATCACCTCTCCGCCGATCGTCTCCGCGAAGACCGTCAGACCCTCGATCAGTTTGATCTCGTGCATGTAGCCCGTGTCCTTGGCCAGGTCCTCCATGTGCCTGTGGCGAGTGATAAAAACTGACGGGTTTGGAACATACACGAGCAAAAATACTAGTATACACTGCATCGTCTCACCAAAACAAAAAGTATATGATGAAGCTGTCCAGGATCCCGGCGATGGTGGCGAAGCCGAGGAAAATCGCGATGGGCTTGACGCGAATCAATTTCGTGACGTCCTTGAGTATACTCTCGGAGCCGGACAGCGCCGGGAGCTGAAAAAAGTCAAGTTAGAAACATCGACTCCTTATTCGATAGCTCTACTGAAAGAATTCACTAGTCTGGTAGCCCTTCATGTAAACAAGCTATATCCTTATTCTATATATGGCACACCTCCCCCTTCTCAGCCCACAGCTCCCGCTTTCGAAGCGAATAGCGCGAAACAGAACAAAGAAATACTCGCATGCTTTCTTTGGTTTTTCTCACTGTCGACCGGAGCGCTCTGCACACGTCGTCGCATTCAGTGTTTGACCACCGCCGCGGGCTACGTTGACCGATCGTTTTTACGCGTATAAGTGTATTCGTGTTGCCTATTCTCGTGCAGTGTTCGCTAAGTGCTATACGCAATAATGTCGTATGCAAAAAGAAGTGGCCCGTGGGGATTCGACAGCGATTGGGACGATACTCTCTATAGGGCGCTTAATCCTCCGCGCTCCGTGAAGGCAGAGCCATCGAAGCCGAATTCGCCGCCTCTGCTCGAGCTGACTCCCGGAGACAAGCTCTACTACAAGCACTCGAAGCGAGTCCGTGGCATCAGGTACGACGGCCTCGAATTCGTGCCACTGAACCCGAAGTTCGACCCTCCGCCGCACCGGTGCTTCAGCTGCTGGGAGCGCGGTCACCTGTCGCGCACCTGCACGAACCCGCTCATCTCCCTCTTCTGTCGCAACTGCGGCCGGCGCGACGTCGACCTCGAGGACTGTCCTCGATGCAGCCGGGCGCATCGCAGGGAGAGCGCGATGAAGGACACCGCGGAAGCTCTGCAAGAGGCTAAAATCAACACCGCGGCGAAGATTCCCGAGAAGAAGACTCGAGCAGCGACCGAACCGCTGCTGGACGTAAGCCTGCTCGTGAACGAGGGAAGCGTCGCGGGCGACGAGGACGACGCTCCGCGACGTCCCCTGGAGACGATACAGGAAGAGTTCGAGCTCGACTTCACTCGCGACATGGTCAGCGACGTTAAGATACTCATGGAGGCTGTGAAGCATCTGAGCGTGAAGACGCAGGACCGCGTGCTGCGCCAGTGGCTGACGGAGCGACAGAAGAATTTTTAGACGCGCAGTGCGTCGCGCGCGTGATAAGTGTTTTGTTATTGTTTACGTATATAGCGACCGGATATCTATAGCGCGCGAAAAGTTATTTTGTTATTGCCGTGAGGCGGGCGTATAAGCGCCGCCGTTAAGCGTAAATACAGCGCTGGGCCAAATAAGCGACCATTGTGAGCCATAGCGACAAGCCCGATAGTCATGTAGCGGACGGATGGCAGCCTAGTTAAGGAGATTTCGAGTTGGCTGGGGAAGAAAAAGGTGGCGAGCTCGAGGATGCGCGCCAGAGATGCATTGGTTATATAGTATACATTTAGTCCGCGCGAGCAGAGCGTTGGCGCTGAGGGCCGACCTGCCCTTCGGCAGCCGACCGATGGTGTTCTTTCGACCCGTTGAAGGTAACGCGTGTATTTATTTTTTCCTGCGTATTTTGTGACAAAGACACTTATAATATGAAAACGATTCTTTTCAGAGGGCGTTTGGCTTGACTTCGTTTGGCACTGAGGGCGACTTGCCCTTTGGTGATCGAACGGTCGTCGTGTTTTTATACACTTGGAGTTACAGGTACTATGTTTATATTTTTTACGTGTGTTTTAGCGATGCTTACGCGAGTAAAATGAAAAGTAATTCCGTTTGATTTGTTCACAGGACGGATGGGTGTTCGAGGAACATTGAAAGAGATTTTGCCGAAAAGAATCATCGTAGCGACGAGAATTGTCGCGTTTTTTTTGGTAATTTTTCTGAGAAAAATTTGTTTTTCGAGAATTTCGTTTCTTTATTTAAAGATCTATGAGATTGTTTAGTTTTGTACCTATCGCTTATTTATAATTTATATTAAATTATTACTGATAAATGTATCTAGAAAGCTATTGATTGCTTTAGTTTTGACGATAAAAAAATTTTCGTTTAGTTTCAACTATAAAAATGTTGTGTGTCAACAGTTCTTTCACAACAAACTCACTGTCTAAAGTTACGCTCTTTTTTTAATTTTATTGCCGATAAATTGATGATTCAAGATAATAACGTCAGATATCTTACCTCCAATTTGCTGCAGCACACAAGATCGATGAGCGTAAAGGCAGATATTAGCAAGAATGACGGTGTGTAAGATTTGATGGTGTCGTTCCCGGACCACAAATCGACCGCGTAACCAGCAATAAATGCTGTGATTCCAAAACCGATCGAACCCCAGACCCTTTGCCTTCCGTAACTCATTTGACCGCCTTCGCCTGTAATCAAAATTCAAACTTACTATAATTTGCGTTCATGTAACACATCTTGTAATCGTTTTGCAAATTGTAACTTTCCATCTTATACGATTACAGCTTTTTATCGATATCAGTAATCATACCCAATACATCGAAGCAGATAGCGTCACTGATGCAATTCGACACGTTGAAGCCGATATTTCCAAGGGCCATCAGTAGGACGAATCCCAGGAAGGTCAGCGACCAGTAGATACAGGCGCTCTCGTGCTTCGAGTCATCGCAGGTGATTTGACAGACGTCATCCTCGAGACAGTACGTCGAGTTCGATTCGCTCACGAAGCAGGAGGAATGTTTATCAAAACTAGCCTCGCGGCTCGTCCTGAAGAAGGCTTGCGCGCTGAAGTTGCCGGCGTCGCGACAGATCCACACGCAGTCCGATATCCTGCCGTCGTCTTCGCATGAATCTGTTACATTGATTCTCTGGATAATAATTCGCACGTAAAACTTCAAATTCGATTCGTTCTTTCGAGTGAGTGTCATCAGATTCTAATCGCAAAAATGTCTTTTTATCAATTTCAGAAAGCAGATCATTACCATCGTCGAGCACCGCTCGATAGCCGAGCAGGAGACGTTGAAGAACTCTCCCTTGTCTGGTAGAACCGGCGCGGGCAACGACGGCAAAAAGTACATGAGCACATAGCAGCCGCTGGTCGTAGCGAGTAGCCCGACGAAGATGGCCCGTCGCCAGGCGCGAAAGTGATCGACGACGAAGCCGAAAGCCGGTTTCGCCACGAGGAACAGCAGCGGCAGTACTGCCGTTATGCTGCCCATCACCGCTGGAGAAACGCCCAGCTGCTTGCCGTAGACCGGCAGGTATGGCAGTATCGGCCCCATCGCTAGAATCACATCGTGCGTTATATAGTATGGATAATAAGTAATCTCGCGAATAGTTTATAATACTTGCCGGCCATGAAGAAAAAGAAGTGCGCCTTGATAGGCAGCTGTTGCTGGTTGATTTTAACTTTGCCCATGGTTGACGTGCGTAAATTTGATCAACCAAGCTTCTATCAACTTTTTCGCTTGCAGACGGCTATCGAGATACTGCTCGTGACGATTCGCTCATCGTGCCTAGACCTGAAGAAGAAAGAGATCATGACATTGAGAGTGTAAAAAGCGTCTGTATTTGGTCGCGGTATCTTTACGATTGATAAATTACAAAAGTGGAAGATAAAAGGTTTACATTGTATCGATATGTGCAAACTCGTGCTTACAGAAATAATCTCCGTGTAAACGATAAGCGCCCGCAACGCATCACTGAAATGACTCGAGTTCATTAAGTAATACATCATGTACTGAATGGTTTATTCGTTACATGGGCGATTTTATAAATAATCGAAATTTGGATAATGCTTATCGAGAGATTTTTGCGTCGGATAAATTTTTACTCTATACTAGAACTCGCGAGAGGTAAATTAATTAGGATTCAAGCTTGGAATTATCTCTCTATTCTGTATGATTTTATGATAAGATAAAAGTATTTATTTAATAAAGCGCACGTCAAAGGCTATTCGATGGAAAACTATAAGTGAATATGATATTAAATCGTTTAAAAAACATTCATTCGTGCCGCTGCACCCTGCACAGTAATTAGATAAGATTTTAACGTATTTATTTTCAGAAAAAGTTATCCTATGCTTTTGCAGAGTGACGAAACTTTAGATTCGTATTGCGGATAACTTTCAAAACGTTATAGTTAGCAAAACAATCAACTCATTCGAAAGCCAGCGTCGCGCTGTGTCGATTACACTTAGATCGCTTTCTTAAGATAAACAAGTTTCGCAGTAAACTACTATCCCGAACAAGTTGTCATTGTCTCGCAGTTTGTAAAGTTTACTTAATAACTGACGGTCAGTTTATAATAGTCCGATAATATAGGTATACCATTTGGCAATAAATCGCAGAGAGAGAGAGCGAATCTTTTGTGCTCTCGATCCGAATCGCAAAAGAAGAAAATAAAATCTCACCTCGAAGCAGCTGTGTTCTCAGCCGACAGCATGGCCATCAGCGGTACAACCGGCCGAACACTGTTTTATTGCCGATGATAAAGATGCGCCGCCGGCTACTGATGGCTCTTATCTGCGCAGTATTGACGACGCGATTCGACCGAGATCGACATCGCCAATTTTTTAATGCTGAAAGTATGTGCCACGCTAGAGTGGTATGCGCCACACGCTGCGCCTGTGAACAGCGACTGGAAGAAGTTTTTAGTGTGTGGGTTTAGTCGAAGAGAAGGTCGGGATTTTAATATGTGCTCTCGGTTGAATTTACATTTAATTTTAATTATTCAAAGAAGATGGATTATAGATATCACTTTATGTAAACGTTACAAATTTTAAAAGCAGCAGTGTAACTTAATTTTCAAACTATACGTGAATAATACAACCGAAGAGTTTTGAGAGAAGATTTAAATTCAATTGACATCATGAATACAATATAAATGAACGCGTGCGTCGTCGGTTCGAAAATTCATTATCATTGAATGTATTTAATACGACGAGCACAGTAGTAGGTTATATATCCAACAGTATATCTTTTCTCAAAATAGCACGACAAAAAGCCTCTCGCAACTCACCGAAGCTATGTACACTCTTCGAAGCGCACGCAGCACTGAACAGCGAAAATTCGACCAGCAAAATTCGCCAAAAAACTTTTTCGCACCGCACTTATACTGTACAACACACACACACACTACCCGCGATGTATACCAACGGCACGACTTGCCAGGTAAACGCGCGTCGCCCTAATGCAGCCTAGCACCGAGAAAAGAAGACGCATACGTCTGGCGCTGCACGCACACATAGGCGTGCGCTGAGAAAATTAATTCAGAGTAGAAAAAGAGAGAGAAAGATGAAGCTCGGGGAGCGAGTGGTTTGGCGGGCGACGAGGGACGGAAATTGCCGAGGATTGCCGATGTGCAGCGTACGCGCGCGCGCGCGTGTGCGTGTGCTGTCACCGAGCGGGATGGGAAACGTTTTAAAGTGCCGGTGGTACAGCCGCGAGCGCTTAGTATTTTTAGAAGCTCGTTTATTCTATACATGGACACGGATGAATAACAATGCGCCGACGCTTTGTGCGCGATTGAAAGAAGGAGTTTTTGTAAAGATCGCTATATGATCAATAAGCACTGCCGCTGAACGATGTAATGGGATGTGAATGAAGTTAAAATCATGTATGGAGGTGAAGACGAAAAGTTTTGAAGTAGCTGTTGCTTACGACGAGAAGTTTCAGGATTTAATGCTGTGATGTACGATCAAAGAGATGAATGAATTAACTCAATTTGAATTGGAAAATTATACAGCATTCCTGCGCTTTATTGAATACCTTTAAGAGTGCTCCACACATTGAGTGACCCGCCACCTAGCGAAGAAAACGTTTTTTTGTTTATTATCATTAATTGACTAACTTTATCATCGTAAATCGAGTTTCAGCACGCGCAATAAGTATTAAGGAATGTTTGAAAAACAAATTAAATAATAACGGCTTATTTCATCGGAAAAAGTAAAATTGTAGTTAGCAAAATGGCCACTGCTTCTTAAAATTTGTCCGACGGAATAAAATGTGAATTTAAACTTTTACCTAATAAACTTAATTTTGTAATATTCCTTGATACAGACTACACTTGCTGAAACTCACTAACACCCACTTTTCAACCTTTAAGTTTGTTTAAATTATTAATGGTTATTCAGACGTAACGTGGGGGCGCTGCTAAAAATTCGAACTTCTAGCATAAGTGTGGAGCACTCTTAAGTGGCTATATTACTGTATTTGAAAAAAAACGCGTTTTTAAAGGTTTAATTAGGCTTAAGTTTGAAACCAGTTAACTGTGATTTAATCATCTCAGTGAAATGCAAATTTAAATGAAGTACTGGCACAGCGACAAATATCATGAGCAGTACAGTATTGATACTGTATTAACTATCAAAGAATTCATGGAGAGTTTCGTAAAAATCTGTATGAATAAAAAGCAAAAGCAATCCAAAAAGCTTAGCTTATTTCTAATATTTCAGTGTATATATTAAAAGTAAAGGTTACGAACACAACCGTTGGATAAATAAAAAGAAAAGGTATTCTAAAACTATACAGTCGAAACATCGTCGTGGTATTTGGTCTGCGTGAAGTCATTGCCAAATTTTTTTTAAAGAGGTTTTTGAGTGAATAATACAAATTTTAAACTCTATAACTTTGGCTGTATAATGAATCGTATCAGTAGGAAAAGGAAAGAGATCATCAACTCAAAATTTTACCCTTTTTTGTTATTTTATACTCAAAAATTAAAAATTTTATATGACAATCATTTCAGTTATCTATTATAAATTTACTTTCCCTGGTTTGGCTATTATCGTGTCTTTTGCTCAGGAACACCTTAACTATTGCAACGAGTTCAACCATGACGTTATCATTTGCAAGCTGTTGAACGCCGATCTTGAAGTAACTGCTACAAGCGAACTGCCAAAACTGAATAGTCCAATTGGAATCAAGTTGAACTCTAGTCATAAATTTGCCCAATCATCGAGGTCTTGTTGTAATTTTTGGTTATAGTTACAATCATAGGCAGGAGCCCGAAATGATATACAATTCAGTAGAAACTTATCTTCAACGAGTTATTGACGCTGGTGGATCCGCTCTTCCGTATTTTTGGAAAATAGGAGACGATTCTCACAACCATCTCTACTATCATTTTGGAATTGTTGATTCTGAAAAGGACTTTTGCCATGTGACGTGTACAAAAAATTTATAAACGACTCGATCGTTGATAAAAAAGATCCGCTGCTTGGATTTCCCGGCTTAATAAAGGCATAAAAAATGATTTTGTTTAGATTTTTTCTTTGAATTTTTAATAAAATATTCACCATTTGAACAGTGCGATATATATTTTTTCGAATATTTCCAGTTGCGATAGCACTTAAATTGTTTGAATAATATTTTACATAACCAAACGTGTATACAAGTACCATATTGTACAATTGTGTTTATGTCTTCGAGCGATTTTCTATAACTGCTGATCTGGCCAATAAGATAGAAATACTACAAAAATACACGTGCCTTATGCGAAAGCACAGCTTTTCGTTTTTAGTGTTGTTTTTTACCCCGATAAAAAGATGTCAAGAAAAATTTAAAAATATATAATTGCATTTATTGATAAGCAACGGAAGCTGGCAGTAATTCGTAAAGCTTACTGAGCATACTGATGATCGTATTATCGACATGTTGTTTATCATGCACATAAGGATTGTGCACACGTATTATCTTTATTGAGCTGGCAAAATTAGAAAATCCTAAAATATAATCTCCGTCTCTCTTGTAATTTTTCAGTGCATAACAAAAAAAAAAAAAAAACTGCGTATGCTGATCCAAAATTCTCAGAAGAAATTATATATCCACCTTTATTTCTGAAGCATCTTTCGAGTTCTAAAGGTATAGACTCTCTTCGTAATATTAATCAAATATATTCGACATTTCTCGATTCAGTCTATAAAAAGATTTATGTATCAACATGATTCGCCTCGCATTTCGCGAATCAGCTACCAGACGATGCGCTCGTTTTATCGCATCACTATATATGTATAGTTGATTAATGAAAAAACAGATTAGGAAAGTTACTTCGCTTGTCCACCGGTGGTATTGAATGCAGCATCGCCAAAAGCGATCTCGCATTCTGTGTGTAAGAAGTGTGCGGCGCGAGTAACGCTGCTTCCCTAGTGGAAATAAAAAATGTCATAAAGTGTAATAAAATATAAGAAAATGTAACAAATCGTACCGTTTTGTATGTTTTTGTTGGATTTCGGACCTTTTTTACGTTTTATTACAGTTTGCTACATTTTATTACATTTTGTTACGTTTTATTACAATTTATTACAAATCCATTGACCCAGGATTTCATGGGGGTCTCTTCTTTGAAATGACAAATGTAACAATACGTAAAAAAGTATAACAAAATGTAAAAAATTGTCTGTAAGCGTAATATTATATAAGAAAATGGCGACTTTTTTATTTTCTTACTTCTGCTTACATCCTTTTACTTTTTCTTACAATTTCTTATGCATTTTATTACAAAATTAACAATTAAAAAAAATATATTGACTATATTAGGCGGTAAAATAAAATATGTAATAAAATGTAATAAAGTTAACGAATCTAAATATGTAAGAAAGTGTACAAAAACGTATGAGAAAAAAGGTCCGAAATCCAACAAAAAGGTACAGTTTCTTACATTTTCTTACATTTTTTTACGTTTTATTACAATTTATTAAGGCTAACCTCCTTTGCCAATAAGATTTTTTTCACGTACGTAAATATTAATAAAAATTTTCATTGAAGATACATTTAAAAAATAAGTTTTTATTATTTATTTATTTATTTATTCATTCAACGGACAAACTTGTCCTTTTTACACGACCCGAAGGTCAAATACAAAAATTATAAAAACCAATGTAAACGCAGAATAAAGAAAGTACGAGCAATAATAAAAGACTAAGCAGGATAATGACTAAACTAGTAAGTGGTGACCAGCGATCGAAGACTAGCTTTGAACGACATAAGAGAGACAATAGTGGTACTCCGTATCGGCAGGAGGTTCCACGCGCGACGCAGACGGGGCAGTGTGGAGAAGAAACCGAAGTTCGAGTGACAAAGGTTCTCCTGAAGAACTCTATGATTACGTAAATTATAATTAAGCTGTCTGAGTGAGAAGAGTCCAACGACGTAATTACAAATAAGTTTATGCAACAGTTTAAAAGCCAGTAAACCGTCGTGGTACCGATGAACGGAGGCAATGGTCGGAATGTCGTAAGACGATGCAATCGGCGTGTAGTCGTGATCAACAGGTGCCATGGGCTGACCGGATTTAAAAGCTAGATATCGAAGAAATTTGTGTTGGACCTTTTCCAGAGAATATGAAGCCACCTGAGTGAAAGGTGACCATATTTGTGAACAGTACATGAAATGTGGCATTACCAAGGTTTTATACAAATAGATAATCGCTGACAGGTCAGAGAAGTCAGTCGTGGTACGCTTTACAAAGCCGATCAGTCCACTGCACCTGGAGATCACTGTTTCAATGTGATATGAGAAGGTCATGTGAGAGTCGAAAAAGACTCCCAAGTCCCTGACAACATCAACGCGGTCGATGTCAGAGCCACCAAGCGAGTAAGAAGTCTGTACAGCCGATCTACCCTTGAAAAATGAAATGACATGGCACTTGGAATTGTTAACCCCAAGGCCATTCTCCCTCGCCTAATCGCTCAGAGCATCGATATCGGCATTGAGCAGCACCGAGTCACTTTCGGACCGAATATTCGCGTACAACTTGACGTCGTCGGCGTACAGCAGGATGTTCGCAAATCGGATTCGACAATCTAAGTCATTAATATAGATGCAAAATAATAAAGGCCCAAGGTGCGATCCCTGCGGCACACTCGACGACACCAAAACCGCCGGAGAGATAGAATTATTTATCCGAACCCTCTGAAATCGCTCGGTCAAGCACGACGACAGCAACCCGAACACACTGCCCCCAACACCAGCATTCCAAAGCTTAGACAGCAACCTGCCGTGGTCAACCCGGTCGAAGGCCTTAGAAAAATCGATATAAATAGAGTCAACCTGAATAGAACTCTCCAGAGATTCAGAGACAAAGTCTTTGAAGATGATTAAATTAGATAGAGAGTCGATCGACCAGGCAAGAAGCCGTGTTGACGGTCCGAGATCATAAAAAGTAATTTATCTGATAAGTAATTAGTTAAAACGCGTCAAAGATCTTCGGAATGCTGCTGATGAGGGAAATAGGACGATAATTACTAACATCGTGCCTGTTACCCCCTTTAAAAACCGGAAAAACATTCGAGAGTTTCCATGCTCTCGGAAAATAACCCGAACTTAACATTTTGTTAAACAAGTACAATACTGGCTCCTCCAGGGCTGCCCAGGAACTCTTAACGAATAGAGCGGGAACCCCGTCAGCCCCAGGGTTTGCGGAATCCTTAATACTACTGACAATGGACCGCAGGTCACCCGCCGTGACAGTCGCGCTGGAGATAAGCTCCTCAGGGCTCAAGAGACGATCGAGCGGGTCGGCCGCCTGGCCATCAAAGACCGAACCAAAATAACAAGAGAACAAATTAGCAATCTCCGACTCATCCGTCGCTCTACAATTACCCAAGAAAGTATCAGCCGGAATACCTGATTCCTTGTTGAGGCTGTGCACAAAAGACCAAAAACGGCCCATGTTACGCTTGAGCCCCGACTCGACAGAGCAAACGTAATCCGAATACAAGTGGCCCTCAGCCTTTTAAATTCGATCTCATCTCGTGACTCACGCGTCTCCTTCCATGTCACATGAGCACGCTTTTTATCCCTAATAGCTAAAATTAACTCCCGATCATACCACTCGGGATATGAAGTGGGTCCAGACCTTGTCAGAGGCACGTAATTGTCGATGCAATCATTTAAAACCTCGGAAAAATTGTGCACGTTGCTGTCCAAGCAATTGTCTGACAAGACCGAGCCCCAGTCCACCTCCCGGAGATGGTTAACAATAAGATCATAGTCTGCGGAGTAAAAGTTTCTCTTGGAAACCGGAACAAAGTTACAAACACTAGACACGTTCAGTTCATAAAATCGAGGCACATGGTGTTCATCCGAAGCAACAAATTATTATTAATATCACTGATTTACTTTCAGGAATCAGTGATATATTACACCTTACAATGTGGAATATTACTGCAGCTACAATAGCATTACCCAAGGCTATGTTCTGCAACGTTTAAATTCACGATTTGAAACTGTAAAAGAGATCAGTCTCCATGGTAATCATATAATTTCCGTTTCTACGAGTCAGGGACACATTAACTACTGCACATTCGGAAGCTATTGAGAAAACAACAAATGTAAACTTCTAAACGCCGATCTCGAAGTAATTGCTACAAGCGAACTGCCAAAATTTGTTAACTCATTCGGAGTCGGTTTACAGATTGAAGTGATAAATTTATCAAATCACCGTGGCCTCGCCTTTTTTATGCTTATTATTACCGTAATAATACATCAGCTTTAGTAGACTTTTGTCTGCAAGTAATTGACGCTGGTGAACAGGCTCTTTCGTGTATTATTGGAAAATAGGGAGCACATTTAACACCCGTTATTACCAGCTGGTACCACCTAGGTGAACGGGTTTGTAAATTCTGAAAGAGACTTTTGCTATGCAATACTCTCTGAAAATTCTGTAAGAGATCCGATTGTTAAGGTTGATGCCAGTTGCTTGGATATGCTCATTAAATGCACTGTAATAGTACATTGTACAACAAGGGGCGAAAATGGGCTTTTCCGAGCGAGACGGACACGAGTGTTCAAACATCATCCGAGTCTGGAAAAGAACATTCGCCCCTCGTTGTTCACCGTGCTTTTTATAACAAGTATATAAGGAAGACCATTTGGGTCGCCTATGAAGTGGATCGAGAATGGAGTTTAGTCTAGGTGCCATAGGGAGGTCCCCGTGGCCGATTGAGGTCCTCTAATTCACCGAACTTTTTCTTATGTATTTTGACCCGCTGATTACGATTTTCGAAGGTGATAAGCTTGAAAATGGTTCCTTTAAAAGTTATAAACAATTTAATTGTTTAAATCGCTATAAAATGGAAACGATTGATGGTATTTGAATTCCAAGTTTGTTGCAAATTTAGTGCAAAAAAGCCTCCCACCACTCTCTGCCCCCATATCTTGGCTTCCCAGAGAGGTAAAACAGCAAGTTCCAGACAGGCACTATATCTTTTCTTATGTTTTTTGACCCACTGATTACGAATCGCGAGGCCGATTTTCCGGAAAATGCGACCTACAGGAATTTTCCGGAAAATTTTGGAAAAATTTTCATTTTTGCGCTTCAAAAAAATTTCTTTCAATTCTTTGTACAAATTTAAGAAGAAAATGTTCTAATACGTTTTCTCGGAAAATGCTTCGTTTCTCGTTGAAAAATCGTCATCGGTGGGCGTGTATAGATTCATATATATGTGTGTATATATATATTTTATTTAATTATTTTATTTATTTAAATATATTTTTCGTAAAGCTTTTCAAATTTAGTAAATCAAAATTTTAATAAACTGCACATTTTGAAAATTTTAGAAAATTTTATTTTGGAAATTGTTTCAACAGTTTTTAACGATTTAAAGCTTTAGTAAGGAGATGAACAAAAAAAATGAATCTAGAGGCGAAAACGACCATTTTCGGCCCGCTCGATTTCCGATTCTCCGATTATTGTAGGCTCGTTCTACCTATATAGGGGGCGAAAATGGATTAATTGATACATGTATTGTGATCAGGGACTCTCGCTCTACTTTTTGTGTGACGCTCGGAAAACCACATTTTCGCTCCAGTTTATAGGCGCCGAAAATGGTCTTCTTTATGCACGTGTTATAAAAAATGATTTGTTAAGATTCTTGTATTTGTATAATTGTTAAAAAATAATTATGTATTATTAGAACAGTTTTATAAAGCTTATATTTTCAGAATATTCCCAGTTGATACTTTTATTATTTTATTTTTATTATTTATTATTACCAGAAGAAATTTACTACTATTATAATTTTTAGAACCATCTAATCAGTATCAATATATATTTGATAATTTTTATACCCATGTACGTATTAAGCAATTCACATTATTGAAGTATTTTAAAATGTAACTGTGGTGCAAACAAAAAGTTTTTGTTTTTATTGAAACTGATTTTAATAAATATGTATGTGCAGAGTTAAAAGTTAAAGTGCATTCTTAAGTTAAGATAAAACTAAAAGTCGGATTTACATTTTTTTAATAGAATGATTAAAAACTTAACACTAGATATACGGAACCAGTTTTTCATTAAAAGGTCAATTTAAAAAGTTTTATAATCATTGACAAACAGCGTTTTTACCTCTGACCAATCCTTAAAGTATAGACGCTGAAATAAAATTGGATAAGTAGTGTTGATTGTATTATCTCCATTGAATTAGCTAATGGTAAAACCCGAATATATAATCTCCATCTTTAAAAAAAAAAAAATGATTAACAAAGTTAGTCCACTTCTTCACCGGTTATATAAAAGACAGCATCTCCAGAAGCGATTTAATTTTGTGTGTATAAAGTGATCGGAGCGAGTAACGTTGCTTTCTAACCTTTCGTGCGAATGAGATTTGTTTTAACGTACGTAAATAATTATAAATATTTTCATAAAAGATACATTAAAAAAATAAGCTTTGATTATTAACAATGCCATCGACGATTCATGAAAATATCATTTGGTTTTACTCTACAGGAAGCAGCTGCCGTTGTTCTCTCAGCACTATACTGCCTTAGTCAGTGCCAGGTCCCACAAAATTTCATTGACAAAACCGACTGGGTCAAGTCATACACAGCCCAGTACAAGAAGGGCAATGAACCAAAAGTCGTTACATTGAATGAAAGTATTTATACCGTTATACTAGATCAGAATGTAATAAATTTAACGTCGATCGTCTTTGGCAACAATCAACTGCAACAGGTGATAAGTTGCAAACTTTTGACGTCCGACGTCCTCGTTCACGATAATCCACATAATAGTGTCGTGATACTGGGCAATGGTAAATTGGTTCTCGTTACGCCGGGCAAGTTGGAAGGCAAGGAAGCTTACTCTCTTCATATAATCATCGATCCTTTTGACTGTTCAAACCAAAGTATAGTGCAAGTGCCGTGCCAACTTCCAACTTCAAATTCAGAAGTTATTGACCTGATTCCCTATCAAGAGAGTTATGATGTCTTTAATAGATATGAATTTCCAGAACAAATTGGAGAAAATCAGGAAAATAGCATCCTTAACATAAAGAGTCCTCAGCGTTTTGACGACATGGGAAAAAGAATTGAATTGGATTACTTCATCAAGGGCGTCTCGGCAATGACAGTAGCGAATACGAGTGATGAGGATTACTGGTGGTTCCTCGACTATTCCATCCACACCATCAAACCGTTCGATGCCTCAGAGGGCTATTACTGTCGCTACCACACCAAGGCAAAGGGTAACGTTTTGCAGCGTTTAAATTCGCGATTTGAAGTTGTAAAAGAGGTAAGGGTCCTGGAAAGCCTCTTCCACACCACCGTGTCCACGACTCACGGACACATCAACTACTATATTTTTTTTTTTAATACCACCTGCAAACTTTTGGATAGCGATATTGAAGTGACTGTTACATGTGAGATGCCAAAATTAGATATCCCAAAAGACGTCACTATAAATAAGCAAGTGATGAATTTGCCCAATCACCAAGGCTTAGTTGTCTTTTTTGGTTATGGTTACGGCGTATGTACGTTCAATAAAACAAACATTACAGTAATAGTGCCTGAAATTTTTTTTGTTTGGATTTCTAGGATAATCTAATCAGTTTATTCTACACACATGTAACTGATAATTTTGCGTTCATTATTTTGTTTCTAATGCCATCTTGTAAAGCTATGCGAACGAAGCAACGAGAGATTGCTTAGTACGACATATGCAAACGCCGGATAATCGATGCACTTTTACGAGGGAAAAAGGCGTAACTATCCGAATGTTTATATTTATCGAGTCGTTAATATTTAGACAGCCTGTGTGCAGGCGCTGCGAACGTTTAAACACTCGTTATGAGCCGTATATATTTGTACGCAGTTAAATGTTTGCAATGATCGTAACGTTCTCGTTAGCACAACTCGGCAAATGTGATTTTATTTTTTCAACTGCAGCGTCAAGTGTCTTTTAAAAAAATCCGCGCAACAGTTATTAAAGCGAAATGAAGAGTCTTTTGTTGTTCGCACACTTGGCAGTCTGCATTTATGTGGTGACAGCTGGATCAAGTATAGTAACGAATTATTTGTTTAAAATATATCGGACATTTTTTTTTACCGTATTAAACAGCTGACAGGTAAAGAAAACAAAAATTATAACGTATGTAAAGTCTATGGTCTACGGTTGAGTTCACTGGATAAATCACACATCTATATATTTTCCGTAAGGTCGTCATGCTTGAAATTACTGTCGGTTGGGAAAGCCGATTTTATGGTCGCGGAGCCAGAAGATTTACGAGTAATGAGCGCCTATAACGAATCCGGTATCGTCGTGACTCATCAGCTCAAAAAGTTTGCTGAATGTTCGTGGAGCTTTTGAATATTTTTCTTTTCGTAAGAGAGGTGGAGATGATAGTGGTGGTCAAAAGCGAATCGGATACCGTTTTAACGACGAAGGGAAAAAAATTGTGCTACTTGGGCCTCGAAACAAAGCCACGCGGCGCAGTTTGACTACTGCTATACCACTGTGAGTTGGCGTATAGTTGCTTTTTAATAAGAAAGGAAAAAATCTCATCGATGAAAATTCCTCGATCGCAGTACTTCGAAAGCTGGTTGTTTCCAAGGAGTTGCGACCCCAATAAGAACGAGGTTGAGAATCGCGTGGCAAGTTTATCGGCGCACTTCGAATCGGCGTGTATTGTCGGCCCTTGATCGTTGGACCGAAAAATGGACGCCGATTTGAGTAAGACAGAAGTACCAGGATCGCGTTGTCATATTGTTCGATAATCGATTTTTTCAATTAATGGTTATACAGAAGCCAAGTACAGAAATCTCTGCGCGCTATGCGGCAATCCGCGCTCGTGCGACGACGACGACAGATACTACGGCATGACGGGAGCTTTGACGTGCTTGCGACAAGGCATTGGAAATTTGGCCTGGCTCAGTAGATCCGACGCTTCAAAGTACTTCTCGGTAAGTTTCAACGCGTAACGCCTGCAGTAGGCAACCGCGCGCACAGCCGTGCAAGCGCGTTTGCCTGTAGGTATCTCGCGTAACACCTGTTGAACTTTGCGAAATTTCACAGCAGTTGGGGTTGTACGGATTTTCACTGCTCTGCCCGGATGGAACGGCGAGAGTCCTGTGGATCGTCGATCCGCGACCAGTGATCGTAGCCAATAAGTACGTTAACAAAATGCAACAAATCAACCCATTAATGCCCATGGCCAACCCGTGAGCCCGAGTACCCCGGAACCAATCCGAAACAGGACATTATCTCTAATTATACAAAGCAATCAGTTTCAACAAACTATGCAAAATTCACTTTTTCAAAAATCTCACAGCGGAAATTGATTTTACGTCGAAAATTACTTAAGGAGTGACTATTAGTTTCATGATAACCCAATTTGATAAGTAATAATAGCGTTATAAATAAATAATAAAATGCAAGCATATGGATTCTGGTACTTCGGAACCAATGCTTAACAGGAGATTAGCCCTAATTATGCAAGGATATGGTAAATTCCGAGTTTTGCAATTTGTTTAAACAATTATTGTCAATTTCATCATTCATTTATAATCAGGATTATTATGAAACTAAAAGTCATTCTATTAGTAATTTTCGACGTGGAATTGATGTCTGCTGTCAGATTTTTGAAAAAGTAAAATTTGCACAATTTGTTTGAATAATAATTGTTGCGAAAAATTGCAAAATTCGGAATTTTGCAATATCTTTGTCCTGTTTCGCATTGGTTCTCCAGGCTGCTTGGGCTCACGGGTTAGCCATGGTCATTAATGGGTTAAAAGAATCAATCGAACGATTCATCTTTCCAGAAACGTCGCACACATTGTTCTCGACAAAGTCACCGACATGGGCGAGGAGAAGAGCAAGTTCTACCAAGTCGTGCATTCGTCTTACGTGTTCTCGTATCTGAAAAAATTAGCTAAAACGTAAGCCATGAAAACAAAATGCATCAAGCCAATTTGATTTACGTATCAAAAAATAAAAGTTCCAGGATCCTCCAGCGCATCCGTGAAAGCCAAATCGACGTGTCGATCGAAGCGCATCATTCGCTGGTGCGTATCTTCCAGCCTCGAAGCAAAAAAGTGTCAATCACTGAGGAGATCATCTAACGCACTGGAGCTCAGTCCTGGTTTCACTTGCCTCGAAATGCCGAGCAGAGACGAATGTATCCGAGCTGTGAGCACTTTCAAATCCGACGTCTTTGCGGCTAAGCCCGACGAGAGGTCTCGATCTGAAAAGTATATGCTGCGAATCTTAGAAATTATGTGGTTTTGTAGAGATTGATGGGTATTTCTATGTTTCTTGGAATTCGTGTACAGGCTGGGCTTGAAGGCGATCGTAGAGATGTTGGTTAGTAGAAAGGACGAGCACAATAACGTCGCGGCTGTCGTGAGGAAGGAATCGCGATTCAGAACCGTTAACGATTTGAAAGATGCCAAGGCGTGCTTTTCCGGCTATCGGGGCGTCGGTACGTTTGTGCCATAGTTTCAGATTCGATGATGAAATTTCACGAATTGTTCGACGAGTTTAGGATGGAATGCTGTCTATTTGGCTTTGAAAAAAAAAAAAAATAACTCCGATCGACAGCGTCTCGATGATGTAGAGTCTATCTCGACTTTTTTCAAGGAAAGCTGCGTTTTGAATATCGACCCGAAGAATCGGAGCTTTCCGAGCAACTTGTACTCGCTGTGCAAAAAGGATGGTAATGATTGATTATTATATTGCTACTCAAACACTCATTGAATATACGATTGTTAATACAGAGTCAAACTTGACACTTGAGGAAAAGACCTTCAAGTGCCTCGAGGATGGTGCGGACGTAGCCTTCGTAAACGTGAGCGCCGTAAGAGCATACGCTTCGCGTAAGTCAAGATTTTCAGCCAGTAATCACACACTCGTTGTCGAATACATAATCTGCGCCTTATATCTCGAACATCTTTTCAGGCAACGTCGTATTCAATTTCAAGTAGAGATTGCTTTGTCCCCAAAACGAGGACAGTTCGTGTTTTCTAGCAAAAGTCACTTTGGGCTCGGTAATATGACTCATACAGCTGTATAGCAGTGCGAAAATAATTTGTCTGAGTAAATATCGTTCCGACTTTCCTTGCAGATTCTCGTGCATGAGAATATAACAAAAGTCCGAGAGGACGATATCTCCTTGACGTTCCTGGGGTTAAACCGGTATTTCGGCAGAACCTTCGACAGGGAAACCCCGATGTTCGAAATGTACGGGCCGTACGAAGACAAGTCGAACGTACTGTTCCCTGTGAGTAATTAAATTTTCAAACGATTCGGTTTATTACTCCGAGCGCAATAAAACAATTTATTATTTCTGTTTCAAGGATGCGACGATGAAGCTACAAAGAGTCTCGCTCGACGTGAATTACGTTAGCCGCGACGAGTCATCGGATCACGTTTTGCCAAAAGTCCGACATTCGCAAAAAATTTTTAAAACCGCAGCCGCAAGAGCCGCTCGAAACAGCTGTCTCACTCGATTTTCGCAATGTTCAATGTATTGTGCGCGCAACGCGCCTGTACGTCAGATTCTTTTAGCGAAATAAAACCGACGCATATGAAAAATTCCCAATTCGTACAACTATAATTAGCATTCGAATATGCGAAAAACATTCCATTAAAAAATTTTAGATTTCTGCGGCGAAGCGATAAAAAAAACAAAGTGTCAACAACAGCTGTCTCTGGATAATTTCGTGTTTTGAACAGTTGCCGCAACTACGCGCTTTTCCCCCCACCATAGAAAGTAAATCGATACCGATATAATATTCTTCCGCAGCGGCTCGTGCACACAACGAGAGTCGTTTTTTTTTTCGATTCCAAAGCGGAGTATCTGCCGCCGCGACTTTCGGGCTATAGCTCGCAGTCGTTTCGAAGCCGCGCGCGCGTGCGCTGTACATTCTCTCTACGATATTCGAATCGTGTCTCCGCACAGTTTGAATTGATACACCTGTACGATTTTGACGAGAGCGAGCGATGAGATCGGTAACGTCGCCGATGCGCTTCTGACTCGTTTTTACCGGTGCAAGGATGAAAGTGAAAGTGTAGAAGAGTTTTATGGATTAAGAGTGTTTTGAATAGGTATAAACAACGTTGCTACTGTACTTTCCTCGTGCGTCGGTTGGATATTTCGAAAATCATGGCTTCGAAGATCTTGTGGACGATCTTTGTGTTCTCGTGTCTCCAGCTATGGCAGAACACCGTGGACGCCGGTGCATGTGAGTATACGCCGGAAGTTTATTTTTTTTCAATTATATATTTGGTCGGAGTGGCTCGATAAGATAGAAGTCGTCAATTCCGCTTCAGATATTCTGATCCAGGAAACTAAACGCATAGAAAGTTCGCCAATACGATTTCCGGAACAGAAATTAAGCTTTCACTTTTTTGAATTCTAATCTCGCTCCGACATGTTTATTTCGGTGAAGTCTGCTACGTAACTGTTCCAGAAGTTCTGTCCACCTGTATCAATAGAGCAAAAGAGGTCGCTTCGATAATCCGATAATTATGTAAATATCGAGAGCGGTTTTTATCCGATCGGTACACGATCGGCCGAAAATCATCCAAGGGCTAGAGGAGATTTTTCCTCAAAACCAACGAGCGTTTATCGAGTAGACGGGTTTTCCTGCGCGATGCGATATATATATTCTGCACGAGAGATAGTGGATGTGCCGGCACGCAGACATGTACATACGCAAATGACTCAGTGATGCGTCCTCTCTCTCTCTCTCTCTCTCTCACTTTTCCTCTTCCTCAGCCTTGACAATCGCCGTACGTGCGCCGCTCGCTCCGCAATGTAAACATATATCTCATCAGGATAGTTCGTCGGCTTTTTCGACTGTCTTTTTGCAGAGGCTCGAAACTGGATGTGGTACTTTTTATGAACTGCGCCTATTTATGGGCGCAGGCTGCACTGCGAAGTTATATCGTTTGTGTATTATTGCTACTATGTGAGATTCCCGTGAAAAATCATGTTGGTTCTGGTGATTGAACAAGATTGATGAATTATTGAATTATTATTCTTTCAACAGTGAAATTCTGCGCCACAACCAAGAAACTGTCGAGGACCAACGATGCCTTGATGCGAACTTGTAAGGACATACAGCATAAGGCCAGCGAAATTAACTGTGTGATAGTCGACGATAGGTATATATTAGGCAATGTTCTGAAGCCATATTCCACGAAAGTAGTATCACAAAGCCGGCAATTTCGTTTACAGGCTCACGTGTCTGAGGATGTTGGTTTCTGGATTAGTGGACTTTACCGTACTGGAGCCTGAAGATTTGACTATCCTCCACACGGATGTCATCGAGAAAAGCGACGTTTTGATAACCCACGAACTGAAAACGTTCTCTGAAAGTTAGCTTCTTTTTCGAATTTTATAGGCATTGGAAGTAAATCATTATGTAAATATGTTTTTATTTTCGTTTTAGACCAGCCTCAGCACGACGTCGAAATGATCGCACTCGTGAAAAATAAGTTCGACAACATGTGGACCACGAAAGATAAGAGGCTTTGTTACATCGGTTTCGAGCTCGGATACACGCCGACTTACCATTACCACTACACATCGGTAAGCGTGTGACAGGAAAAGATACGTTTATTACGCAAATTTTATCATACATCGTCATAATAAAACTTACTGTTTCAGTACTTCGAGAGGTGGATAATAATGAAACAATGTGACTCTAAGAAGACACTGTTGGAAAATCGGATAGCCGATCTGTCCCAGCACTTCGAATCGGCATGCATTGCTGGGCCTTGGTCCCTCGATTCAGCTTACGACGGAGTGTTGAGTAAGAAAGTTAAAATTTACGATTCGAACTACCTGAACAAACTTCGAGTAAACGAATTGATTTTTAGAATCCAAGTACAAGAACCTATGCGCCCTGTGCGGAAGTCCTGTCGGATGCTACGAAGGTGACCGGTTCTACGGTATGCAAGGTGCGATCAATTGTCTCCTGGAGAACGTCGGGGACATCGCTTGGCTCAACCGAGACGACGTTAAGCCACATTTCGCGGTGAGACTTATTTCATTTCAAACAATATTTGGAATACTGTAATCTCCCGCAATTAAAAAGTAACTTGTCTTCATCACATAGGAACTAGCGTCGTACGGATTTAGCATGCTTTGCCCCGACGGTATGTTTATTCCCCTCTCTGCAAACAAAACTTGCACGTGGATCGCTGAGCCGCGTCCCACGATTGTCGCGAGAAGGTGAATATGCCTGGGAATAACAGTTTTTTCGATAAAAATAACTCCTACGCCATGTCTCGACTTTTTTTTAGCGACGTTGCCGATCGCGTAACCAAGACAGTGACAGACATGGGCAATTCTGGAAAACTGTTTTACCCGGTAATCCACGCCTCGTACAAATTCTCTCACCTGGCTAACATGACGCCGGCGTTGACGCCAGAGGATTACACGAGACGATGTAATTCAAATTTGTTCACGTCCTTGCAATATCTTGAAAAGATATCACATGCTTAAAGAAAATATTGTTTTAGTCCCCGGTTACTCGAGTTCGAGGGTACTCACGACTTGTCACCCCGAGAGGACGATCCGTTGGTGCGTCTCCTCGAACATCGAGGCGAACAAGTGCGGCTGGATGCAGGCAGCGGCTGTCGCGATGGACATCGAGCCGAGAATCTCGTGCATCCAGCAGAAGGACAGAAAATCGGCGCTCGAAGCAGTCAGGGACGACCGCTGCGATATTTACGTCGCGAAGCCCGAGGAGGAGCTAAACGCGAGGAGGTATAACGTGAAAATAGTTCTCGAAAATCGCGGTTTGTCATCTCGAATTTTCCTCTTCCAGCATGAACTTGACGCCGATCGCCCACATGATCTCCAACAAGGATCTCGAGGCGAGCAGGTTCGCGGCTATCGTCAGGAAAGATGCCAAGTACAAGAATTTCAATGACCTGAGGGGCGCGAAGGCTTGCTTCTCTGGCTACAAGAGCGTTGGTAAGGAATCGTTTTTCGAGTTGAAAAAAAAGATCGCGATCGATCGATTATCCTTATCGATATCCCGCAGGCTGGAACGCTTTCTTCTCCTATTTGAGAAATAGCTCGTCGAGCTGGGACTGCGAGGACGAGAAGGCGATATCTCAGTTCTTCAATCAGACTTGCGTTTACGGGCTGAATGAGAAGAATACCACGGTACCGAAGAATCTCTACTCACTGTGCAATAAGACGCATTTCGAGGACAAATTGGGACCAGAAGAGAACGCGTTCAAGTGCTTGATGAAAGGGGGAGACGTCGCTTTCGTTAACGTCAGCGCTGCTAAGCAGTATTACTCAAGTAAACTTGACAGATGTTAAATTGAAATTGTTATTGAGGAAATTGAAATTTATTAATGTGACCTGCAGGTTTTTCGATATTCCACATGAACTACAGGATGCTCTGTCAGGATGAATCGTACGAGGGAGCACGGCCTTGCTTCATTGCGGAAACTACTTTAGGATCGGTAAAACATCTCGTATATATGAATTAAAGAAAATAAATCTTATAAAAGTTAAAATTCATGAGTAACTGTCTCCTCTCTCAGGTTTTAGGAAGTAAAAACATTACCCAAGTGAGGAAGGAGGAAATTTATTTGATGCTCCTGTCGCTAGATCGGTTCTTCGGAAGAACGTACGATCGTGAAACGGCAATGTTCACACTGTACGGACCTTTCGAGGGACAGTCTGATGTGATTTTCCCAGTGAGTAACTTCAGCTTTCATCATTATAAAACGTGTATGAAGATATAAGAAATAAAGATGTTCATAAACTTAATTTTTATTTTCTGCAGGACAACACGCAGCACTTGCAGAAGCACGTTGCCGATCTCCGACACGGTCGAACGTACGAGGAAATCCTGGAGAGTCTTCAGGATAAGGTTGAGTGCGGTATGTCAGGTAGTTCGTCCCTGAGCAACAGTGTAATTGTTATTTTCTCAGTTGTGATTTTTAATGCATTAAGGACATTTTCAACCTAGTCATGTAAAAGTATTGCAATAGTGATAAATAAAAATTATGTTTTTTTCCAATAATTTTTATGATAAATCCTTTTTTAACCGCCTTACATACAATTTTTGATTGATAATGTAAATCCAAAACTCTCTCGCTTATCGACCGTTGGCTGGGTAGAGATCGCTGTAATCTTGCTTTGGGACGCTCTGATTTTTGAATTACTGATAACACGTTCGAAAGATTCAAAAGTTCTTTATATATAGTGCGAACGATTCTATAGTTTAAAAAACGTGTATGCCGTATTTAAACTCGAACGGAAGCGAAGAGATTCATACGCTGCTTTTACTTGGAACTGGCTTTTCTACACCTCAGCGCACGTTACGCTTCACGTCTTTTGATAAGCGCGTCTGATAAGATTTCAACGCGCCCACCTGCGTAATTTGTAAACGAAAATGGAACGCACAAACGAACGAGCTTGCTCATTTAAATACCAGAATCAAGAGCGATAAATCACAAGAAAGTTCTTTAAAATTTTAGCAACAACAATCTTATGTTTATCTCTTATGTTTTCACGGATCCGAAATCACACAGCGCTTACGTTTCTTGTCATGTGCACACCTACTCCACTTTGCCGTATGAATCATGCGCCTTATCAGCGGCTCCTCTAAGTTTTGAAATGCCGCGCGGTGTCTAACTGTGTCTCATCGTGTACTTGTCGCCGTATACACCTCAGTATCTCGGAGCATCGCATTATCGCATGCCGGTGTATTTCGTTGCTCCCAAAAAAGTGTTATTTTTCATTGAAATTACTTTTTTTGTATTAAAATAATGTGCTAGTTTATCGAAGTATCGAAAAACTCGACGATAAAAAAAAATGAGTAGGTCCAGTGACGAAGTGAGAGAAATAACAGCAGACTCAATGTGGCAGCATTTCAAGCTGCTATTTTCCAACACCATTTACGTTATAGCAGGAGTCATCGGCCTGCTTCTACTCGTCACTGTCGTTGCGGTAGTCGTCATACTGACAGGTAAGATTTTACGCGATAGTTACTCATCATCGAAACGTGTTCGTAAAATATGACTAATAGTTTAACGAATCCAGGTGGTGGTAATTCTGGCGATGTAGCGATCGACTACTCGAAAGCCCTACTCGTAAGTGACGAGCGAGACCTTTGGGCGCTGGATCTCGACAGTCAAAAGAAGATCAAATTGGTGAAATCCTCGAGAGGCATCGCTGCATTTGATCTCTACAATAAGGATACTATTTACTGGCGAGAAGTCGGCTCGTCCTGGGTGAATTCTCTCTCAACAAAGTTCCACAATCTCACTCAGGCGAGGGAATGGGATCCGAACTCCATAGCCGTGGATTTCGTCACCCACAAAGTCTACGTACTCGATGGTTATGCTGGAAAAGTGAACGTTTACGATCCGAAGAGTACGAAATTCGGTATCGCTGTTTCTGATCTGAAGAACCCTGTTGACATAGATCTGGATCATGCACGTGGTCTCATGTTCATCGTGCAGAAATCAGATTCGGTAACGTGAACTATCGACTTCTATGCTGTGACTTTGTATAGTATCTGACTAAGCATAAGAGACTTAAATTATCGATTTTATTTTCTAGATACTCAAAGGCAACATGGACGGAACTTACTTCCAGAAGATAGTCGTGAGCTTAGGTGTGACAGCCTTATGCGTCGATACCCAGACTCCGAAGCTCTACTGGTCTGATCTCATGACCATCGAAAGCTCCGACTACGATGGTAACAACCGACTGACCGTAGCTACAGTCTCTAGTACGACCATGAGTCTTGGCGTCTCGGGAAATCGACTATTCTGGACGAGACCTCCAATCAATTCCAACGTCAGGACTTTATGGTCGTGCACCACGACTAACGGCGTGTGTAGCGAGAGTGACTTTCAACAGATATCTTTCGATGATCCAAAAGCGATAAAGGTGTACACTGGTGAGGTGCCAAGTATCAAAAATCCTTGCGAGGACTCAAACGGAGGCTGTGAACAACTTTGTCTTCTCACGGCTAACGGTGGACACACGTGCGCCTGTTACGTTGGTTACCAGTTAAAGGATGAATCGTACAATTGCGAACCGGTCAAAGAATACATCATGTACGCACGTGAGGAATTCTTCAGAGGGAGAATCCTCGACGATAAGAAGCAGTCTTTCAGCGATGCGATACTGCCTATCCGCTTCCACACGGCGGTTTTGAATAACAAGAGGACCATAGACTTCGACTACAACTTCTATACGAGGACCATTGTATTCAGCGACGATCACTCTATCAACACCGTCGATTTGACCCATGAAGAACCTCAAGGAATTTACAACAGGGATAATTGCATCAGAGACGTTTCGTTCGACTGGGTGACGAACGACGTTCATTACGTCAAAGACAACTGTGATACTGCGGAGAACACTACTCTGGTCATTCTTAGACCAAAAGAAAACACGTACTTTTGGAAGACCTTGCAAACGTTTCATTACAGCGCGGGTCATCCAACTTCTCTGGTAGTTCACCCCAACAACGGCTGTCAATATTTCACGATGCTTTACAAGAACGAAGGTCGGATTTATAAGAAGTGTGGATTGAAACTTACGCCGTTTTTGAGTGATGAGACGGTATTCGTTAACGAAACTGGACTTGCCATCGATCACGAAGTGGACAGGCTGTACTGGTTCAATCCCACTGCAACCGAACTTCTGAGTGCTACTCTGGAGGGTTCGGACGTCAAGAGCATCGATATTTCCGCAGTATGTCATCCGAAGTCCGTTAGTATTTACGGGCGATACGCGTACGTCGCAAATCTGACGAGTATTTGGAGGTTCGATAAATCGACAGGATCTGGTCTCAGAAGACTGTCGCCTATGTTGGAGGACGATTCGAACGAATTGATAGCTGGCGTGAAGATATTCGGTCAGTTGGTGCAGAAAGTGAAGAGCGACAATCCATGCGCCGTAGAGAACGGTAACTGCGAGCAATTCTGCGTTCGCACTCCGAGGATAATCATTGGTGAATCTAGGACAATGAACGTCACTGGCGAAGTACAAAAGATCTGCGAATGCGAAGATTACAAGAGTATACAAGACGATGGTAGATCTTGTACGGATCGATATGGCTGAGCGTGGACTATCTATTTTGTACTCGTGGAAAGCGATGTTATCAGTAGCTTAATTTATTTATTTATCCGAATAAGACTGTGTTTTTTTACAATGGAATTCTTAATTTTAAGTACCCTTCATGTTGTAAATGTGTTCTATTGGGTTCGTGATAGTGTTATCCTCTATCGATTCTATGTGAGGTGCTACGTTGTACATGAATAAATTGAACCCTAAAAAGCCTCCTGATGTTGAAGTCCCTCTGCGAATTAATCAAATGCCTGAAAGAGGCGTTGGAATCGCTGGCTTGATTTCTTGCGTATCTATAAATGTAGCCCAACTATAACGTCATTTGCTGGCACTTTTGCAAGTTGACTGAACGATTAGTCCGGTTGAGTTTAACTAAAAAAAAATGTCAATGTCAAATAATATCGATTATAATCAATGTTGACATTTTGATAATAATTTATCGACAAAGCTCTGTTTGTACTTTTAAGTTATTGCAGAATAAGGATATGAACAGTTACCATTTTTTAAAGCTTTTTTATTCTTTTTAATATCGACCCATTAGTAACGACGCTAAAAATAAAGAACATTATAATACATTGAATAAATATAAAAGGTCTGCTTATCCTGATACTTACTAATTTTCTTTGAATTCAGCCAAACTGGCATCCGGATTAAAACCATATTGTGAATCATCACCTGGTTTCCCGTAAGGACAAGTGCAAGCACAATAGACACAACTTTCTCGTGTGGTTCATTGCGCGGTCTTTTGTCATTTTTATCATATAAAACGTAATCGTATCTACGAGTGATATAGGAATTATTCTGTAACCACGAATGAACATTACGAGTGAAATTGCAATGAATATAACGTTTAACATAGTTGACATTTTTGCTTACCGAAATGCAAATTTTTGGATGAACATTATAGTAATCATGTTTCAAGAGTTTATAGTCTTGTAATGCAGCTGAACAAAGATATACATTTTCGCACAACGATTTTGGAACGTTTTTATGATGAGCACATGGTCCAGTTCGTAAGTTATTGAATATTTTGCAGTTACAATAAGTTCCACCCTTGAATTCTTGTATCAAGTATTGTTGAAACATGCTTTTAAATTTGAAATATGTTTTACCTATAAAAATAATTTTTTACGTAAAACCAACATTTACATGTACAAGTAGAATGAAAGCGATGATCTATGATAATTAAATCATTTCAATTTGCTCAAATTAATCACTTATGTTATGTATATTCCGATTACTTTTTTGATATTTTTTGATCGCAGACATATACCTGATTTGACGCTGAATCTGTTAAATCCATTAATTTTTTTAATTTCCTTAAAATTTCTCTATATCTTGCATTGCATTTTGTTCCTACAACTTTTTTGTCAAAATAAAAATTATCTAAAGAAATAAAAATATCAAGTGTAATTCAATCATTTGCATACGAGATAATTTTTGCTTGCAGGAATATTTAGGTTCCTAAACACGTGTGAATGTTAACTATGTTTTCAATTATTCCATTTAATTGATTTTGCTATTTTAAGTGCTTTTGAAAAACTTACTTTTGTTTTCGTAACAAGTGTATCGATGATAGATTCCTGCGTTACTAACTATACGATTTCATCCAATTTTTCCGCGATTCCGTAAATATTGCTTCTGAATACTCGGTAAATATGTAACATTCATACACATTATTCGGCTAGGTTATTACAAAATCATCTTTCTGTGTACTATTGGCATCATGACGATATTTGATATATTCTTTATACAAACTTTCAACTTGCTTAATCAAAGACATAAGTTTTTGCATTTTTCTATTAAAAATATGGTCATTGGGCATATCTTTTAAGTTCGATAAAACTCCGGTCATGTAATTCTCAGCACTGACATACTAAATCTAATTTCAGTTTTTCAAGAGTTAATTTCAGTTTCCGAATTGTATATTTGTAAAAAGTTCGGAGAAGGGCAAAAGTGAATATGCATTTCCGTAAAATTTAAATAACGGCTCTCGTTTTGAATTTAAATTGAATGATTCAGCACATTGATATCTCTGAGGTACGTACGTTAGAAATAACAAGAAAGTCAAAAGCAATATTCTAAGCATGATAAACGCCTAGAAAATTTTTCTGAAAATAAGACAATCTTGTATTTGTTGCATCTTTGTTAGATTTTACTTCAATTCCTTTTGTCAATTACAACGATCAATTGAATTGTTCATTTTTGAAAATACTCTTTAAAAATCAAATTAGACCAAACAGGTTTCCTTACACTTGAGCCAATATTCTAGGCTTGGTTAAAAGACTGAATTCTTATCAAAACATGTGTCAATCGGGGGTTGCGTAAAGTTTCGATTTTTAAATTATGAACAGAACTAAATGAATGTTATCAGTTCAAATATGTACCTGGTAGTATATAAAGTATTGTTTACACAGCTTACATGGAGTTATAAAACTATATAATCGGGAAAATACGCAGATCTATAAAAATAAGTACGACTATTAATAAAATGAAACTATAGTTTTAATTTAAGCATAACGAAAATATAAATTACTTATTACCCTACAAAGATTATTGTTTAATGAATTAGGGGTTATATTGACGAATGAACAATAAAATACGATTAATTCGTTCCAACCAAATAAAATAATGAGTCTTTTGTAAGGTTGAATTATTTATTCAAACTCAATGAACACAGATGTTCAATGGAATTTAAATGACATAAAGTGTTCCGGTACGTCGGAGATATAATGACTCTAGTCTGTATATAAGAACTCGATATTGTGATTCCAAGTTCTATTCGACATCTGTACTGATAACCATGATCATTGGTCTATAGATCGAGTTACTTCAAACCATGAAATATTAGTGATGGTACTGCATGCAGACATATAATATTATACACGTAAGTAAATAATATTGTACAGTAAAAAACTTCGTTCATTAATTTCCAAAGTAGCTCTTGTTATACATCCGTACAAAACGTCAAATCGATTTATATTTTATGAGAAATTTTTTGTTTATGAGTTTAAGATCGTTTACTTTTTTCTTTGTGTTAATCTAGAAATAACGTTATTAAGAAGGCAATCTTGCCACCCGAAAAATAAAATTATATTCTAACTCAAGCTTGATATAATTACAAAAATTATTACATCTTATTTTAAAAAGTTTTTTTTTTTTATAACACAAGCACGATTTTTGCATTTTTGCGACCTATTTAGTGGGACTAAAGTAACTTTTTTCAGACCAGCGAACAAAAAAAAATTGAAAAACGCCAGCTTCTCGAAGTAGCACAGGTTTTTATTTTTTTTTTTTGCACGCCGGGCGTTTTTCATATTTTTTTTGCCCGCAAATGCCGGAATTACGGGCAAAAAGAATTAAAAACGCCCGCTAAAATTTTTCGGATAACATTTATAAATATTTATAAATATTATTAATATTACGTATATACAAAATCCATACTTGTGTTACAAAAATTATGGTGTGCACCAAGGACTAGGTAGGCTTTTTGGCCTCGTGTGTTTGCAGAACTCGTCTGCGGCTCGTAAACGCCCTTGCCTTCGGTTCGGGCTAACTTGCCTTGTTTCGTACTGCAAACTCCACAATCGGCCTAAAAAAGCCACTTTTAGCCCTTGGTACACAATATACTATTTATATCGTAGAAGTTAAGCATAAAAATAAAATATTAAGTATGTGTGAATTATTAGTGTTTGCTTGTAGTTTTTAAAATATATGTATAATCTCAATAACATAAATTAATTTGTCAATACTTCATTTTGTCCACCATATAACAATTTTCATGTCATTGTTTCAGTGCAAAATTATTTAAAAACGGAGGATACTTTGCAGTGATTCCATAAGAGTTGTTAATTGATTTATATTAAACTTGTATCATGGCTCGTTTAATATCATTAATGTTTGCACTTCTGCTCCTTTTCGGACATCAACAAATTGGTAAATGTGAAGATGGAAAGTTTGATATAAAGAGTTTGTTGGGAAACGCAGGTACCGTTCTAAAAGTGGGTAAAGAAATATATACGTGAATAGACTATGTCTACACAAAATTACTACCCACCACAACGAAAGAAAGCGAAAGTGATGCTAAAATAAAATCGGGTCTGGAACAACGCCTAACGGATCAAATAAAACATGTTGCTAAGAAATTAGATTCCCTCAAAGTAGACATGCAAAACATGAAAGACAAAATAATCGTTAAATTTCAAATGAGATACCCGACCAAATCAACTTGAAAAATAATTTGTTTGAAATTTATTTGCGTATCAATTAAATAGAAAATTCGTATGAAGAATTTTTGACTTACGTAAGAGATCCGCACAAATTTAGTAACGATACTCTAAAACGTCTCCTGAACTGACGGAATTGCCGAATGTTTTAAAAACTATCCATTGGTTATTGGTACAAACAGATGTTGATATAGGTGATAGTGTTCTCACCGTTTTATCCAGAAGTACCCAGGTAAGCGTGCTTCTTGTGATAATAAAAACAAACATTTTTCCATTTTTTATTTTGCTACAATTTTTGTAAATAATTATCATTGATGATTGAGTTGTTGATGTTGAAATAACCCAAGCCATAAAATTTATTTTTAGATTCCTCGGCAAATGTGTAAAACACAGCAATCCTTACAGCAAATGATTTATAATCTTTATAATGCCATAGCCTTGGCCGATGTTAAAGGGTACGCGATGATTTTATTTGGCCATCATATTATTCAGTACATTAAAGGAAGTAAGTTTTTTAAATTTCATACAAGCATTACAACAAATTTCAACAAACTTCAGGAGTTATGTACACAAAGCTGAATACTGTTTTCCAAAAATATTTTATAAATGAAGTTGATTTAAATCCTGAAGGAACGTGCACGAAAACGTGTCCTGAATATAAACAAACAAAAGCACACGGATGTTTCGATGAAAAAATTTGCGCCAAACAAAGGACTTGCAGTGGAGATCTGTGGGAATGTGAACACAAAGTTTCATCGACGATGTACATTTGCGCTTCGGTTATTCATTAGTTACGATACAGTATTTACTGCATTATAAAATTTTATTCTTGATTATTTACACAGTACAGTTCAATTCTCAATAAAAGTATAATTTATTGCAACTACTTTTCTAAGCTTGAGTAAAAATCATTTTTGGTATTCAAAAGAGTAAGTTAGAAACTTTAAAATCTTTATTTGCTATCCTGCTTATATTGATGTACAGTTTTAACAAAGTGAAATTTGTTTATCTCACAATCGTGGGTGTAATGGCATGAATTTTATCTGGGAATATAATTCTATTGATTTATTACCGTCCGTTTATGTAAACAATTACAATGCAGTCTTTTATTTTGTAAAAGAGCTTTTGAAGTCCTTGAATTAGAATAAATTAATAAATAATATCAAGTCACACGATTTCTAGTGTCTATGTTTACTTTTCTTGTGAGATAATATTTCTTCACTTATTATTAAACTGAAACAAAGCTTTGGCAAAGTACCGAGTATGTTATCATGATTTACCTTTGCGCAGATGAGGCTATAAATAAACCTTTCAAAAGAACAAGATACGAATGGCAGATATGCCATCAGGAATTCACATTAGCTTGCATATTCTTCTCACAGTTTCTACTAAAGAATAAGTTGTTAGAGGAGTTCACTCTTAATAAATTAATTTGCTAGCTTTCGTCAATTTAAATAGAAAATTCAGTAAAATCAGTAAGATGGAGAAACTAGTGTTTAGTTGGATCGATTATTTATTATTTGGTAGTTTACTTGGATTAAGTCTTTTGATTGGAATATACTTTGGATTTTTTAGTAAACAAGATAGTGTAAATGAATATTTGTTCGGTGGTAAAACGATGGGGTACATCCCTGTTGCTACAAGTATATTAGCGAGGTTGGTATATCTTGTAACATAATAATGTAATATATGCTTATAAAATAAATAATTTTATTCAAAAGCCCGATGATAATTTTCCTAAAAGTTTGTTGTCAGGTATAACATTTTTAGGAGTCCCTACTGAAGTCTACTTTCACGGATGTCAATATTTTTTGACTGTTATTAACACCATCTGCACTGGATTAATCACTGCCTATGTTTTCATGCCCGTGTTCTACAAGCTGCAAATAGCTAGCATTTATGAATATTTGGAACTGCGATTTTCAAGGCGGATTCGAAGTTTTGCATCTAGTTTGTACATACTATCTCTGCTGGTATACGTTCCGATTGTTATTTATGTGCCAGCTCTTGCCTTTTCTCAAGTTACTGGATTCAGCGTTCACTTGATATCTCCCGTACTCAGCATTATTTGTATTACTTACACATCAATGGTGAGATTTACTTTCGCCGCATAATGAATATTTCGAAGTGTAGAAAATAATAATTTTTATCAATTCCTAGGGTGGAGTCAAAGCTGTTGTTTGGACTGATACTATACAGTTTATGTTTACCATGGGAGGGTTGGTTACGGTTCTTGTTATTGGAGTCAGATCAGTTGGTGGATTCTTAAATGTCTGGAAAATTTCCAACGAAGGAGGGAGGCTTGATATTTTTGAGTATGTACTTACTCACTTTGCTATATAGGGAATTTTACGGGAAAAATGCCATTTTCTGGTTGGAGAAACCGAAAAAAAACAAATGTTGTGGCACGCGCTCGCAATTTTTTTTCTTATTCTACATGTTTAGAACAATGCAAAACCACGTTCCAACATCGAAAAATCTATGCCCTTCAAATTTGTCGAAAAATAGCCATTATACACGAAAAAAATGGTTAGTTGCGATAACCAAGTACTTCGTTGGGATAACCAAATTGCTTGGGAAAATACGCACCAACTATTTTGTTGGTATTATTTACCAACTGGACTTAGTTAAGAAAAATTGGTAACCATAACCAACAGTATGGTTGTATATTGTGTAGTCACGAGGCGACAAACACTATTTAATTTTCATTATCTTAATCAATATATATTGGTTTGTAATACAAACAAAATATATCGACAATGATAATTACATGTTTACAATTTTATAATACAATTAATATATCTGAAAAAAATTTCTCCCTCACTGGGGATCGAACACGGGTCCTTCAACTCCAAAGGCGGAGACTGTCGTCGCGCTAGCGATGCATTTGGTAAATAAGAAAATCTTTGAAAATATAAGCTGCAGCTCGGATTTCAACTAATATCTAGGTAATTACAACAAAAATGTTGGTTGACCCACTATGAAAGCAGTGATGTACCAGAAAAATGGTTGCCCTTACCAAGTAAATTGGTTAGTAACCTATAAAGTCGACTTTTTCAATGTAAAAAAATCGGCTTGGTTAAATTAACCAAGCACTTAGTTCTCATAACCAATTTTGGATTAACCAATTATTACTTGGTTACCACAACTAATCATTTTTTTCCGTGCATATGTTCATACAATTCATCAAACTTTGGATTGAAAATTTCGTAATCATGTAATGGTATATTTTTTTACAGCTTTAATCCAAGTCCGTTTGTTCGGAATACGTTTTGGGGGATGGCATTCGGAACTCTGTTTACGTCCTTAAGTCACTTTGCAGTTGGTCAAAAATTTATCCAAAGATTTTTAGCCATTGAGGCGCAAGCCGATATAAACAAGTAATCGTACACAGATTTGAATTACGATAACTTCTATTTTTAGCATTAGTGAAAATTTAATTTATTATATAGAGCTATACTACTCAAGACAGTGGGTACCGTTATTATTGATGTTGGTGTGGTTTTCACTGGACTTCTTATGTACGCTAAGTATCACGATTGCGATCCAGCAAGTGCAAAAGTAAGTGTCATTCAAAAGCGTAAGACATTTTTTTGTCTAAATACTTTATTATTGATACGGACTTTCTATTTCTGTAAGCTGGTGCAACGGAGTGACCAAGTAGTTCCCTACTATGTTATGGACATCACAAAAAATATACCAGGAATATCTGGCTTGTTTCTCGCGGGGATAGTGAGTTCCGCCTTATCCACTATGAGTGCAAGTATTAACACTTTGTCTGGACTCATTTACGACGACTTCATTGACCAATGGATGTCTGAAAGTTCAAACAAAGATGCCAAAGCTGCTAATATCATGAAGGTTTGGATTACTGCAACTAACAACAATGTCATATACAATAATCATTATGTAGTAATGATTAATACGTACTTTATAACGATTGCAGGTGATTTCCGTGATTATCGGATGTATTAGCGTAGCTATGATTTTCGTTATCGAACACTTGGGGACAGTATTAGAGATGTCTTACAGCATCCGTGGTGCAGTAGATGGACCACTTTTAGGTATTTTTATTCTCGGTATGTGCGTTCCATGCGTGGGAAAGAAAGGAGCATTAACTGGAGCCTGCACAGCGTTGTTGTTTATGTCATGGATCGTAATAGGATCTAAATGGCACATTTTGAATAAGAGAATACGCTATTCGACTCTGTCCATGACGGTTGAAAATTGCCCCTACCCTTTAAATGAAAGTCTTACCGAAACTACGACGCTGCCACCTATTAATCCAGAGGATGAACCCATGATACTTTTTCAAACCACGTTTTTATTCTTCGTCTTTTTTGGATCGATGATAACTGTGGTCGTAGGAGTCGCGACGAGCTTTCTATTAGGAGAGTCCGACGTTTCGAAAGTCAATCCCGAACATATTACTCCGGCAATTCGAAGGTATAATCGAGATTTTTATTTTAGAGCACTTTGATCAATATCTTTATTATTCAATGGACAATGTTGAGTGACTTAATTTTATATACATGATTTTTAGATTTTTACCTACGAAAAAGTATCTCGAAGTCAATTTGGACGTTCTACATCAGCAGGAACACTTACTTGCAGAAAAAGATAAGGAAATCGATTCTGATAAAAAAATTGCAAAAGATTGATTAATCCTTGTCTTATTTTATTAATATGAAACTGTGATTATTTGTACAATAAAAGAAACTATATGAGTATATTAAAATTCAAATGTCAGAATTGATTCATATTTATTCTTTCGTACGTACTCGTTGACAAGAAGATAAGTGTAGTCAATTATTTTTAAATACTTTATCGAGCAATTTATCTTTGATATCAAAATTTTGAATCATGTGTGTTTATCTTTTTTTATCTCAAGTTGTTGAAATACTTAATAGTCTTGAAATTTATTTTTATAGTTGTCAGTCGGTTGTCCAGCGAGATACACCAGCGCCAATTTTGTCATGCAGTTAAAAAATTAAAAAAATCGCGCATTAAATAGCAAAGAAATAGATTTTCAAAGTTTTCGTATTGTCATACTGCTGTAGTGTACATATTAGCGGAAGACAATGGCAGATATGAGTACAGTTACTTCTGCAATTGGTGAATCTGAACAGTTAATGTTTACTGGGATCGATTAAATTTTATTCGCTGGGTTGCTTAGCATAAGTCTTCTGATTGGAATCTACTTTGGATTCTATAGTAAGCAAGATAGTGCTGAAGAGTATTTGTTTGGAGGTAAACACATGGGATACTTTCCTGTGGCAATCAGAACACTTTCGAGGTAACTAATTAGTTGATATTATATTCTTTATGCATTTTAATTTTCAATTGCACAAATATTTTGTTATAATTCTTTTAAAAATGTTTCACAGCACGCTATCTGGAATAACTCTGCTGGGAATTCCTACTGAAGTTTATCTACACGGAGGAGAATTAGCTCTAAGTGTATTCGCCCAGACAGCCGAAGCTATTATTACGATTTATATTTTTATACCGGTTTATTACAAGCATCAATTTTCCAATACATACGAGTACTTGGAATTACGGTAATGTACATCGCGTCATTGATGATGTATATTCCAATGGTAGTTTACGTTCCAGCTCTAGCGTTCGCGCAAGTTTCCGGCTTCAATCTGCATATCCTCACACCAGTTTTGAGCTTCATCTGCATCTTTTACACCACGATAGTATAAGAAAAATTAGTATGAATAATTTAAAGTGATTTGTACGTGACTATTATGACAGAGTTGTGTTTGTTGAAATATTACAGGGAGGATTAAAAGCTGTGATTTGGGCGACAACGTGCAATCTGTATTCACTCTTGGAGGTTTGATTACGCTTTTGGTCTTAGGAGTAGTCTCCGTTGGTGGTTTTTCCGAACTGTTGAAAATTGCAGATGTAGGAGGAAGACTTGATATATTCAAGTAATATGATTTCAGATTTTTCTTTCTCAATCTCATAATTATATGTGATAATATTGATGAGTGAATTTATCGTTTTCTGTCAAGCTTCGATCCAAGCCCGTTTGTGAGAAGTAGCTTTTGGGGTCTGACTGTTGGATTATCATTTACATGGCTCAGTGCTTTGGCTACTGGGCAAAAGTTTGTCCAAAGATTCATGGCCATCGAAAAAGAAGTCGATATAAAAAAGTAGTGTCGATGTATAACATAGTTTATAACGAGTATTTTACATAATTACGTTATTTTTCTATGTAGAGCAATAATCTGCATCACCGTTGGTGCGATGGTCCTCAATTGTACGTGTGTATTCATAGGAATCCTAATGTACAGTAGATATCACGATTGCGATCTCATAAGTGCAAAGGTGCGTTTATAAGCCATAATAGTATTATCAACAATTGTAAGTACAGATAATATTTGAATAAAAAATCATAGGTTGTGCAACAAAGTGATCACCTGTTCCCTTACTATGTAGTGGATATCACTAGGAATATAACTGGTATGGCAGGTATTATTCTTGCCGGGATAGTAGTAAGTTCTGCTTTGTCCACGATGAGCGCAGCTTTAAATACGCTTTCTGGCATCATTTACGAAGATTTCATCGAACAATGGATTCCAGCTAGTCCGAAATAAGATGCCAAGGCAGCTAAAATTATGAAAGTTGGTATAGTTGCTAAAATTGTATAAATATTACGTATAAAAATACGTTAAGAGCACTGATTATTCTTATCTTATTGCAGTGGATTTCAGTTTCAGTAGGCTTGATCAGTATTGGCTTAATTTTCGTTATCGAGCATCTGGGAACTATTTTCGAATTGAGCATAAGTCTTCGAAGTGTCGTTGAAGGTCCGATTCTCGCTGTTTTCATACTTGGTTTGGCCTTCCCTGTTGTCGGAAATAAAGGAGCAGTGACAGGAGGCATTGTCTCTGCGGTCTTCATGATGTGGATTATCATCGGAGCAAAATGGCACGTCATCAACTATGGAATACAGGATGAAAATTTGCCCATGTCCACCGAGGGTTGCCGGTCATTCAATGAAACTCTTTCGACGACCACGGGTTTGCCGACTACGGATGAAGATAATAAACTTTTCATACAGTTATTGCCATCTTGGTCGCCCTAGTAACCAGCTATTTTACCGGAGAATGGAACGACTCTTCCAAAGTCAATTCCAATCTTCTGACGGCCATCGTTCGGAGGTGATTTTATGAGTACTTTAAAAGTTTAAAAAATATTTCATATAGTTGTGCACGTTTTCTAATTTACCGTAACTTTTCAGATTTTTGAAAAGAGATGATTACGAAGGAGTTGAAATGAAAGAAATACCCATCAAAATGTAGTTCATATTTTCTTAAAGCTGATCGTTCTGTAATGTCGACGATATCGTATGTAAAATGGCAGTATTGACTTAGGCAACGCGTTAAGAACATAAATTATATATTTTTTAAAAATTGTGTAGATATCTATTAGTGCTTATATCTGTTTATCTGTATAATACATTAAGTATAAATATAACATTTTGATCGGACTATTCAGACAACAAAATAAAAAATGCTTGATGCTCAAGTAATCACACGTCGCACATTATGTATACAAGCTTGAAAAGAAAAAAAACGTGCTACGTGTTAATCTCTTATTCGCCTGCAGTTATCAGCTACTGGATCCTCCATTCGAAATGCAGTATAGCAAAATACGCTAGTAGAAAGGAGCCGAATCCGAGGAATATACCCTCCGAGTACTTTTCAGGATTTTGAAGGAGTTTTGATGAAATTCGTAGGTATGTAATTAGAAAAAAATAAAAATGTATCATGTCAGAAGTAAAATTTAAATTTTTCCGCTTGCTGAGCACCAACAGTTTAAAGCGTTTGTAGGTCGTGTAATAAAATTCGCATTTCAAATTCGCGTTCCTAAATTCTTGTACCAGGTGACCGATTATCAATTAAATGCTTCACAACGAAGCCTATAACTTTTTTAAGAGAGAGAAGGATGTCGACGTATGAATGATGTATATTTTTAGATCTAGTAGATTTTAGACTCAAATAAAGCATTTTAGCACGCGAGTGTAAGGCATAAGTATACTTAAAATACTTTAATCGATTTTGGATTCATATTTTTATCCATTCAGAAAGTGTTACAGCAATAATTTAATTAGTTTTTGTGGTAAAAGAGATAAAAAATAGTCAGTATATGTTGGAGTTAAAATTTACTGTTACAGAGCGTGTAAGTACATGCGTGATAAAAAAAGTTATCGATATAGCGTGACTGTAGCTGCTTCTAATAGTAAACACTGTAATAAAAGGATTACGCACTGTTTCTCAAAATGTTCTTTCTGGCAGACTCTAAAATGCGTATGTTTTTCTCCCCACAGACGATTCAAACGCGCATTTCAATAAAAAGGAAAAAAAACAATGATTGCTTATCTGTAAGTTGGTATATAAAGAATGGCAGAGACTACTAAGGATATCAGTTGCCGTACATCATTAGTTCAACTAGATATTCAGCTGCTGTAACTGTTCAAAGTACGTAAATTGAAACAATAATTATGTATAAGAAATCTATGTCGATATTGCATGTAGTATATATTTTAAATAGTATTTCATAAATTTATAGACACCGCACAAACTGTACACATAAATACCCTACACAAATGTAATTTACTACACGGAAAAATTATACATGGCTATTTTCTACACCGATATTCTCCACACCGATTTTTTATTATTTTACTACACTGCAAAACTTTACACAAGCATATAACCTATTGTTGTAATAATGATCTGATAATAGGTTATATGCTTGTGTAGAGTTTCGCAGTGTAGTAAAATACATTTGTGTAGGGTATTTATGTGCAGAGTTTGTTCGGTGTCAATTTTAAACAATTTTTTTGCAGAAATAAAATGTCAAAGCTCGTCCTACTTCTTTGCATTGCATTTTTGGCTATCGGTATCGTTGTCTCTACTGTAGCTGCTGCCGCTACACCTGCTACCCCGGCTACACCGGCCACCGCAGCTACTCCGGCCACTGCAGCTACCCCAGCCACCGCAGCTACTCCGGCTACCCCGGCCACCGCAGCTACTCCGGCTACCCCGGCCACCGCTGCTACCCCAGCCACCGCAGCTACTCCGGCTACCCCGGCCACCGCAGCTACTCCGGCTACCCCGGCCACCGCTGCTACCCCGGCCACCGCAGCTACTCCGGCTACCCCGGCCACCGCAGCTACTCCGGCCACTGCAGCTACCCCAGCCACCGCAGCTACTCCGGCTACCCCGGCCACCGCAGCTACTCCGGCCACTGCAGCTACCCCAGCCACCGCAGCTACTCCGGCTACCCCGGCCACCGCAGCTACTCCGGCCACTGCAGCTACCCCAGCCATCGCAGCTACTCCGGCTACCCCGGCCACCGCAGCTACTCCGGCTACCCCGGCCACCGCAGCTACTCCGGCCACTGCAGCTACCCCAGCCACCGCAGCTACTCCGGCTACCCCGGCCACCGCTGCTACTCCGGCCACCGCAGCTACTCCGGCCACTGCAGCTACTCCGGCTACCCCGGTTTCTCCAGCTGCTGGATTATAGGCTGCTGATGACAATTTTAACACGTAGTCTTATCAGTCGGGGCGGGGAGAGATAAACATTCAGTTACAATTTGGTAAAGGTTTGGAGCATGTGACAAAAGTTATAAACATTTTAATTTACGAAAATCTACACTTTTCGAGTAATTGCTTGATTTTACAAAACTGACCGTTCAGAATTCACCCAAACTTTGCAACTTAGTAGATAAACATATAACGAATAAATTGGTACCTCAAAAATCTAAACTTGGAACGTTGAGCGTAGTAATTAACAAATAAAAGTTTAAAAATGTACACTTAACCTCAAAAAATGAGTCAAATCAGCTCCTGTCTGAAACTTTTTATTGATAATTACAGTAAATAAAATAGTATATGCTGGAATTTTTGATTGGATGAAGTTCAGTTTATTCAGGTATCGCAATAACTTACAAGAGATCAATTTATCTCGATTCATTCTCCAGCAAGAATAAAAACGATGCATTTTAGTTGTTTATATAGATTGTATGTAAAATAAATAAGCGGCAAAAGACCAATTTTATTTTAAAAGGATCAAGCTCAGTTATAGTTAACAGAGTATCTGTACCGTAGAAAATTTGATATCAATAGCAGTGACATGAATACTCGACGGGTTAATGGATTTCGATTCCGCAGCTAGATGGCTGCATATTTAATAAAGTTAAATATCTAATTACTTCATGATTGAATGCATAATTAAAGTTTAAACGAACGTTTTGTGGATTTCACCAGATGAGATAAACAAATCAAGCTTTAAGTGATCAGACGTTGAACGCTATACGGTATTATACTGTTTATTATATATTACTCATCAATAGATCAAACGAAATGCATACATGTATATAATGATTGCGACTCCGTAAATTAGACTTACTTGTAATAAGACAGTCCAGACGGGACTACAAATGCATCGTATTCCTCTCTTAATTAAAAAAGTGATGACCTTTGTTCCTCTCTTGAAAAAGTGATGAGCTTTGTTGTGATGAACTTCCTTGCGCAAGGAACTTTTTGAAGTCAAAAAAATAAGTTGCGATACAAACGCGTTCGAATTTTTATTTTTGTATGCTTTTCTAATGTAAAATATTTTACTCAACTGCCTATACTAACATTTGCGTAACTTTGAGTTTTTCCATTAGGTTAGTCTCAAAATACTCATAAAACTATAAACTATTCAAATATAATATAAAAAAAATTTCGAGTTTTTGGCAAAAAATCAGTGGAGTTTCTCCTTAAAGACTTTGCTTATATGAAAGCAAACAATCGCGGCAAATTGATGGCTTATTCAAGAAAATTAAAAAAGTAGATTAAGGGATCCAGCCTGGGTTAAATCGTACAAAAAAAGTGTTTTTAGTCACTTGCCACGGATTGGTGAAAGATCCGGACCGTCTTCTTTACTCTACCCAGGCTTAAATCGTACCTTAAACATGCCCCCTCAGACCTAATGAAAGACATTTCTGAAAAGTATTAATTAAATGTTGTTAGCAACAAGTACAGTGTGAAAAATATTAATTAAATTTATTAGCTACGTATACAACGTATGGATAATAATATTTTATTAATATTTTTTTGGAAATTCTTATTATTATTATTTATATTACATTAAATATTCGAATTATTTCATATTCATAAAATGCGTTTTAATACAAAAAATTATTCTTATAGAATTTATGTACGATTAATTAACATTCCCTCAACATTAATTTTTTTATAATATTCATGCTATATCGATTGTAAATGCATAATATAATCATATTAACGCAATCAATTTAATGTTCATCCAACGATTTCTTCGTATATCTTACTTTATGCAAGACGAATTCTATTAATATCAATAAATGAATAAAATCTGAGCAATAACAATTGTATATGTGTATCATTATTACTATATGATTGTAAGACTTTAAATCACAAAATTTTTTTTTAAATTTGAAAATCATAAAAAAAGGCGCGCGAAGTCGCGGTCGCGTATGTGTTTACACGCGCGAAGATCGTCTATTGTTTTAAACCCTCAATTATAAGTTAAGCTTTCAAGGCAGCAGGCAGAAGACACGTGCAAAGGAGTATTCGCGGCACAGTAAAGTTCTCTTTTTGCAACTAGCTACATCCGTATCTATTGGAAAGGTAGTTGTTAATTGTAGTATCGTGGGTTTTTGTGTGCATTATCGTATTGATAAGCATCGAAATGCCGAAGACAAACGTGTGTGCTATGCAGCACTGCGACAGTGCAAAAGTCAGAGATGCGTCCTTGACTTTTCATCGCTTTCCCGTCAAATTTCCTCATGTGTAAGTTATAATTCAGTGATATTCTACGTATATTATATGTGAGTGATTTGGTGCATATATATACGGTCGCGGTCGCGGTCCATTGGCTAGAGTAAAAATGGCAGTGACGGACGTGACGGATCCTAATAAAATTTGACATGCATATATCTGTTTTCTGATTCTGAATTCGGATATTTTTTTATGATTCTGATCATTTTATGGCCGTATTATTATTTTGGCCGTATTTTCGATTTTTGACAAAATATTTTTGCTTTTTTTATGACATGATTCATACAATATATTCAACAACAGTGTATCTATTAGAGCATGAAATTGCCTACTTTTTCCCGCGAGATTTTCCAAATTGACCGTTCCGTTCAATTTTGATCATAAAAAAGTGATTAAAAAAAAAAAATGTCCAAAACTATTTTGTAAAACGTTTTGAAAAAATGTATGACAATAAAAACCGATAATACCTATTTGCTGTAACAATTTTGAACCATTTTGATGACTAGTTTTTGAGCTAAAAATCAAAAACTGAAAAAAAATGGGTTTCCTATGTCGTACGATTACGGGAGTAAAAAGGCTTTAATTAAGTTGAAATTTTGGGAAAATATCGATCTTTTGATCGGTTCTTTTTGCAGCTACCGCGCCCCTTCATTCAAATTCTTTATCTCTCACCCTGTATACCCTGTACAACTGAAAATTACTATTTTTGTTAAACCTTATAACTCGCAAACTAAAGTTCAGAATGTTTTGAGAAAATTCATGATTTTATGAGGTAGGTTCTCATAACCTCATCAAAAAATATTTGAACAATTTTTTATCTACTGGAACTATTAAAATCAGGTTTTTCACTTTCGGTTTTTATTATATTGCAGTTTGAAGAAATGGCTCGAAGTAATCCAAAACGATGAGCTTTCCAAGTTAGGTGAGGATAAAGCAGGGCTCAAGAGGTTAGAAAAGAAGCGGGTATGTAGTAATCATTTTTTAGAATCTGATTTTGTTTACACTTCCTCCAGGAGGATGCTCAAACCAGATATAGCCCCACAGTCTAATTTAAGTAACTCTTTTGCATGCACGAACAGTCCTGTCAAGCAAACCCCAATCGATTTTAACCACGTAATAAATCAAAATAATTCAGACGTTTTAAATTCTGAGATAGTTGCCGAACAAATTGATAACGATGATGTTCCTTACGTAAGCTCTGCTAATAATATCTTACCGATTAATCAAGCCGTAAATCAACAACCGATAGTAAAACGTAAATCTAAAAAACGCGTTGAAACGGAATTAATTGCTTTAAAAATATTAAAATTAAGGAATGCAAAATTAATTCGAGAAAGTAAATCATTAAAACAAAAATTGCTTAGAGTAACAAAGCGTCAACAACAGGGTAAATTTAAATTATCTAAAAAACATTTAAACGATAGCGTGACATCTTTTTTTAAAGTGCAGTTAAATCATGATAAACAAAGAAAATGGGAAGAGGATGAAAAGCAATTTGCTTTAGGCCTCTATTATAAATCTCCAAAAGCGTATAAATATTTAAAGGACTCTGAAGGACAAGCTTTACCGTCAATTTCTTGTATTCGTAAATGGGTTAGCGTAATTAATTTGAAACCGGGTAAAAACGATCAGCTTTTGAATCAATTAAAGATTAAATTAAAGGGTAAATCTGATTTTGAAAAAGATGCCGTACTAATGTGGGACGAAATGAGCGTACGACCCGGACTCGAATATAATCTTAAAGAAGATTATGTTGAGGGATATCACGATTTAGGCGAACATGGCAAAATAGGTGTTAATATTTTTAGTAGCGGGATTAACCTATGATTGGAAGCACCCTTTGATGTGTTTTCCAACATCCGGCCCAGTCTCGGGAGATAAATTGCAGAAAATTATTAGCGACGTATTGCAAATTACGGAAGATGTAGGTTTCAAAGTTCAACACATGGTCTGTGATCAAGGAGCTACAAATCAAAAAGCAATTTCAATTTTAGGCATTAATAAAGATCGACCATTTGTTGAATTCGGAAACCGTAAAGTCACGTTCGGATTTGATGACCCACACATTTTTAAATGTATTAGAAATAATTTAATGAAAAGCGACCTCGCAATTAAAGATCAAAGAGTTTATTGGAGTGCCATTCGCGATTTAAGAGAAAACGAGCGTTTAAAAGTTTGTAAAGCAGTGCCTAAATTAACTGATCGACACATTAATCCAAATAACTATGAAAAAATGAATGTCAGTTTAGCGACAAAGGTTTTTAGTAATTCTGTTTATGCGGTTCTTATGACAGGTGCTACTTCTGGGGATTTAAAAAATCCAACGACAATCGCGACCGGTCATTTTTGTAAAAGATTAAATGATATTTTTGACTGTCTAAATGCTCGAAGCTCGAATGATTCTAATCCTTTGAAGCGCGGTTTATCCAATCAAAATCCTCAAGTAGAAAAATGTTTACGAGATGCATTGCCCTGGCTTGAACAATGGAAAATGACCGGCGGTAGGAATCCGGATTGTTTTAACAGTTTAATCTTAACAATTAATGGCATATTAGAGTTATGGGATCGATTAAAAGCGCAGAGAATGCCTCGAATTTGTTAACTTCTCGTTTAAATCAAGATAAAATTGAAAACTTTTTCGGTTCTATAAGATCTCCATCAGGACATAACGATAACCCAACTGTCATGCAATTTCGTAAAAATTTTCAGTACGCGTTAATGATAACTTTACTAGTACCACCCGTCGGAACAAACTGCGAACCAGATGACGCGCGATTACTGATTTCGGATTTTATTAAATGTGTAATTGATGATGGCGATGAGGACGCGATTAAAAAAAAGACGATCTTAAGAATTCCGCGATGAACTAAAGAATCGACGACTGGTTTATTCATAGAGATGCCGAATTATTAATAATTGATGAACTGCAAAATGAATGTGATAATGAAGAGAAAGAGAAAATCTTGAAAAATGCAGTAAAAAATACGTTGCCGGTTATCTCGCGTTTAAATGTTTAAATAAATACAGCTGCGATGATTGTCTTAAATATTTAATTAACAATGATAAAGTGTTAGATTCACCGGCGGATTTTCTTTTGGTCTGGAAAGCGTTTCCATCTGCACAAGGGCAACCTTACGGGAGTTTAAAATTACCAACAGATACTTTCGTTTCTGACGTTGAATTAATGTTTGATATTTTTGAAAAAGAATTTTTAAATTCATCTTATCAACCTAACGTACTAGAATTTCTATATAGCTTAATAAAGAAGGAAATGTTAGATCGTCAAAATTATTTTTTTAATACTGATGAGCCGTGTTTAAAACATCGTATTTGCTTGATTAAATTTTTTCTAAAAACTCATTTTTAATCACGTGAAATGGATTACAAAAGATCTTAGAGACCGAAAAACCAATAAGCGATCATCAAATGCACCAAAGCCTAATAAGTAGTTGCTTAAATTAGATTCTTAGTCATGTATTCATTTTAATTTGTTAACATATTTTTTGTTTATTTCAGGCTACGATTTCTACGTTTTTTTGCTTATTTTATTATTTAAATAAAAATAATTGTAATTTATTTAAGCGGTGACCTCACAATATACTTGTTTTTTTCAGGCCTGGTTCCACAGCATCTTCAACAAATCTACTTAGAACGAGGTCACGGTACTTGTCAGACGCCGATGTGGGGCTAGGTAGCCACAGGCAGGAATTATTATCCTTCCTCATTGTACGTGGACTATATGTTTGATAATCGGAAAATTTATCAGACATATGTCTCCGTAAATGATCGGTCGATATGGTACACGCGTAATAAGTCGCATATTTACTTACTTTGTTTTTTATTTTTTCAGCTGCCGTACCAGGACGAAGCTTAATTGTTTAGAGACAGCAGCTAATACTAATATACTTATTTTATGTACATTTCAGATTTTTTCTCGCCTCGTTTTATTAAATAGATGCAGATTCAATCAAACTAGGCGAGGATTTCCGTGGTTTACGTAGGGCTATAGGCGAAGGACTCCACGGTTTTATTTGGAATAATTATGTAAAAAGATTTTTTTCAATTTCCGCGTTTTATCAAATTATTTATTTATTAGTCAATTCAAATTATATGTATTAGTTATTCCAATCTTGTTATATAATTGATTCCAAATAAATAAATAAAAATGTCCAGCGCGCTAACAACAGTACCTCAAAGGTAGTGCGGAAATCTGTTGAAGCAATAAAAAAAATCATTAGAATGTTTTATATATAATAATTAATTATAATATATTTTATTTCAACGCATTTTATAAATATAAAATAATTCGAATATTTAATGATGATAATAATAATGATAACAATAATAATAATCATATGCTGGCTTGTATGTGTACGAATTAAAAAAAAATCGCATCCAATTTTAACTCGGATCAAAAGGGTTGAGAGTCGAGTACGTTGTCCATTGGACTAACGCTATCGACAACTTTCAATAAATCGATGTAATATTTAAGTTGTGGCCCCATTTGGGTTTAAGGATAAGAATTTAGGGTATAATTGGCTTATTCGTGTTTTTAGTACTTATTTTTAGTTGTGCACAGTCCTTATGCATTGTCAACAGTAATTAGCATAGTTACAATGCATATAGCGAAAGAACATTTTACCGTCCTGGGCGGTATGTTATCGATCGCGCATCTCATGTTACCGGCAGAAGGCTAGAATTAGACTGACGCGCCGCGCGTAGTCGGGGTGCGTACTAGCGCTCGGGGTGCCTCACTTTGGGATGGGGCTTTACGCTTCTATTAAGGTATATCTTTATTGGTCTAAGTCAGGAAGTCTAAACGTCTTCTAGGTTAGGGCGTGCGAAGCGCGATGTTCAAGCTCTATTAGCTTAAAAACTTGCAAGATTGAAAAATTTACTGTTTTGCTTTTTTTCATTCGATACGCTAACTCTGGAGCGCCGCAATGAAAGAATTTATTATATATCTTTGAATTCAGGGGTTACAAATACATATATAAGTACATACAATAAATAAATACTTTTTAAAGCGCATCACCAAAGCAGGTTTATTTTTTCGAGCAGTTGTCGCGACGAAGTTGTAACCGACAAGTGTGAGCAATTATTCAGTGGCAATTAACTCAAAGAGTTAAATCTTGTTAACCGAACGGTAAATTTGCAAGGCAGTCTTGGCCCCGATAAAATAATTTGAAACTTAGACTCTCCCTGAATGTTAAACAATACAAAAGTTTGATCTTTTACTCAAATAGGAATTCATCAACTTGTACCTTTTGCGTCGACGACTGCAGGAAAGCATTCCGAGTTTACGATTCAGCAGGAAACTTTTAAGCGATCGGCGTTTCACTTGTACATGTTTAAACGTACGTTGCTATAGCTTCGGTAAATTTTCACTGTTTGTATATACCATAAACGTGATAAGCTGAGCTGCTGTTAAGTATCTATAAGTTAGGTTATCTATAAGTAGTACTTCAGGGAAAATATCTCAGTGGTGTGTATATTAAAAAGTTTATACTTCATTAATCTTCACCAATACTTTGTCTATATGGAGAATATTAAAATTTAAGTTCATTCTTCGTTAACAACGCATCAATAAGCAAATATTCGTAATAGCGTGACCTAATTATCATTTATAGCATAGTGTGGCTAAAATCCGCTGTTAAGTCACGAATAGGCGAGACCTTATAACTAGTATAAGAGTTTTTTCTGTGCTGCGAGACACAGAGTCAATATTCTCTTTCAAAACACTCTTATTTGACTTTCGGATGCTAAATAGTTTAGACGTTCATAGAATCACACATTTTTCTTGGTCAACAAAAGTAACGATATGGCTCCGAATTCCATCTTGACTTACTACTCAGGCAAATTCAATCCAAATTATCCAGATGCAGCAGACTGAGAGACAAGCAGCACAAGCTGGTAGCTCATGATAAAGCGCTAGAGGGGCTTTCAAGTCGCGGAGGCAAAGCATAGCAAACATGCAGCTCAGCTGATTGGCATGTGTCTCCCTCTCACTCTCTCGCATGATGCCATATGCAGTGTGTATCTGAGGACATTTTTTTAAATGCATCAGTTTTCGTCAAACTGACAAATTTTTAAAATTTTATTGTTGTTCAAAAAAAAAAAAAAAAATGACAATGACAACGACGTTATAGTAGAAAATCCCAGTGACATCCTTAACACAATTGGCGTCTACTATGAAACCATCAACTCTCCTCGCTACACCAACATCGGTACTTCTACCAAGAACCAGGTAGATAGCAAAGTCTTAAACAACTTTTCGAACAAAATGTGATCACTAATAATGCAATCATCACTTTCACTGACACAAACCCTGCTTACAATCCTCAACAACCGGAAAACACGATTTTCTTCACAAGTGTTCCTGAAACGATACTAATTTTTGCAAACTTACCAAACAAATCCTCCTCTGGACTTGACAACATTCCTGATGATTGGAAAAAAGCTAAAATATTACCTATCCTTAAAAAAGGCAAACCCCCTTCGGAGGTAACTAGCTATCACCCGATAAGTCTCCCGCGATAAGCAAGGCCTACGAGGCAATCATCAATAATTCACTCCGGTTTTTTACATTCAGCAAAAATATTTTAACAGACAACCAGTTTGGCTTTAGACAAAATCTGTCCACCACCCACGCTCTCCATAAAGTCTTGAACGACATAAACACCCACTTGCATAACGGTCTTATAGTTGGTGCTTGCTTTATAGATCTCGAGCGGGCGTTCGATTCCGTTTGGATCGACGGACTGCTGTATATCTTATGGAAGCTCGATTTCCCACTTGATTTCATACAGCTAATCTGGCATATGACATCCAATAGATTGTTTGTCACTTGGGATGGTGTCACGATTTCGAACTTGATCTTCAGCATAACAGAAGGACTAATGCAGGGAACAGTCAACTCCCCAGAATTATTTAATTTATATACATACAACGCGTCCCCACACTCTTCGGCCTTAATGCTCCAAATAATACCTGCCTTTACTCGGTCGCATTCGCCGATGATTTTATTGTACTAGTCGCGGACTAGCGTCCTGCTACAGTACAATTCAAACTCGAATCGATAGTCAATAAAATAAATACACATTATAATCTTTGGAACCTTCGCATTAATCCCTCAAAATGTGAAACCATACTTTTCCATAAGCCACTTAGATTCCTCAACCAAAACATCAGATCAGAAATTAAAAACTTTAGCATCTCAATCCATAGCAACGGCAAACACACGATTGTTCACAAAAAATCCGTCAAATATCTTGGAGTTCAAATCGATTATCTACTAAGACTTTACGCCCACATTATCAATCAACTAACTAAAGCCAAAAAAGCATTCAGGACAAATAATAAAATCAAATAAATAATTTTAACTATTAGGGAAACAAGTCAATGTTAAAACGCGAGCTGTTCCATCTGAACCATACGTTATCCTCAACTTAGCATGTAAGATTTTATTTTGTGTTTTGTTTGCGCCTAACCATTGTAAATATGTTCAATAATAAGCAAAAAATAAAAATCTTTAAACAAAACAAAAAGGTTCGATTCCCGCCGCCGATAAAAAATTTAATTTATTTCTTTGTTTCTAAATAATATAATTTTCATACTAAATAATTAAAAATGTATAATAATAATAAGTCTAAAATAAATAAACAAAGAAAGAAATTAATTTTTTGTTCCTCGGTGTACATTTCTAATCGATTTAAAATCCAAAATTTTCACTGATTTAAGCAGTGACCATTTCACTAATTCATTCAGTGAATAGTCACTATTTGGCAGTTGCATACTTTTCACTGTATAAATTAGCGTATATGCAGAAAGAGAAGGGGACGGATGCACCTTAAATTGTCAAAAAATGAAAAATCCAATTTTTTGTTTATATTTTTCCTAAATTGTTTAAAAAATGAATTAAATTATTAAATATATTCAGGTATAATGTAAAAAGGAAAAAACAATGTTTATATGTGCCATATTATCAGGTATGACATTTCATAGAAGGCCAAAATTCAGAATTTCCATTTTTCAGCTACCGCAGACTTACTAAGATTTGTGCTTCGAAGCGCACATTTATACTGATAGATATGCTTCAAACACATATAGTTTCCAGATAAATGTAGGGTTTTGCAAAAATATATTATTTAAAAAAGTTTTCTGAAAATAATCAACAAAAATCGTTTAAACACTTTAAAAAGTAACAAATTTTATGTTAATATATAGACAACTTTTTCAAAAAATGTTCAAGTGTAGTGCTGGGCGACTTAACACTTCAAAGATATCCTTGATCTATCCAAAAAAGATAGCTTGGACAGATAAGAGAGTTTCCATTTTTATACGATTATTACTTTTGTGAATCAATCGAGAGGTTTTCTTTTCTTGCGGGATAAATAAATTGTCAAATAAAGATAAAAAAGTTTGAATTTTTAAATGTTCGTCAGGAATTTTATTTCATATCATATATTACAATTGCTACGTTTCCAGCTTACATGTAACTCAGTATACATCAATCACCTGTCTTATTAGCAGTTGAGAGTCTCATCATCTTTGAGCTTTTTACCATAAACGCGGCATCTGGCACCGAGGTTGCCGACGTTCACTTGAAGCAGAACATGGTCGCAGTCTTTGCCACCCTCCAGCACACTGATGTTCAGCAGTTCGCCGAGGATGTTGAGCAGACCTCTGGTGCACCTGACGCAGGTGAGCTTGTAGCCACGGTAGCTTCTGTTCACCTGCTGTCTTCCCACTACGACCTTCAATGCAAACAATCGAAGTAGTTGTTTATTTAACCAGAGGAGGAGATAGAGATCGAATATCGAAACAAACTAATACTTACGTTGATGAGGGGAATATCATCTAGAAGCAGGTCGTTCGGTCCAGGCTGGCAATTGCCAAAAGGTCCACTTGCGGCTGTGGCAGCCACCAAGCAGAGTAAAACTACCAATTTGAAGGAACCCATTTTTCCACTGTATATTATTCTATTAGTCGGTTTCTGTAGACTGGCTGATGATGGACCTTAAAATTCATCGGTTTATATACACCGTCTTATCAGTTTGTTCATCCGCCAAGAAGGGATCATTGCACCGAAAGATAATTTTGCAAATAAACATTAATGCCAAATATACCTTACCGAAAGTAAATTTGCCGAAGGATAAAAAAATTCAAAGATTAAAATATTTGATTTTCAAAAGTGCCGAAAAATTAGTCACGACGGGTAAAATGCCAAAAAGCCATAATGTCGTAAAATAAAATGCCGAAACATAAATGTTCATTAGTCAACAAACCAAATTTAAAATTTCTAAAAAAAAATTACGACCGGTGTACAAATTTATTTAAAATAATTAATATTTGGTTTTTTTTACTGGTCAACATTTATGTTTCATCGTTTTATTTAACAACATTTTGGACTTTTGGCATTTTACACGTCGTGACTAATTTTTCGGCACTTTTGAAAATCGAATATTTTAATCTTTGAATTTTCTTATCTTTCGGCAAATTTGCTTTCGTTAAGGTATATTTGGCATTAATGTTTATCTGCAAAATTATCTTTCGGTGCAACGAACTCCGCTGCCAATAAGAATAACTGATACTCGCGGTGCTGTAATAAATAACGTGCATTAATCTTTTGTTTGAAAGACTGCAGACGTACGTGCAATAAGGAAAGAAAATTATTCTTTTAAATTTTTATGAAAAGGGGGTTTTTAGCTATTTGAAATAAACGGATAGTTTCTTTTTCTTAGCGTGTGGGAGGAAATGTTCATCCCGAATGGGAGGAAACCGTTATTCTTTCCCTGCTATAGAGAGAAAATAGCCATTCCCACCCATTACATCAAAATTATTTAAATATTGAAATAATTAGGATAGATGGTCTCCTTTAATACGAACATTTGAGATACTTATTTATTCAACCAGAGGAGGAGACATACATCGGATATCGGATTGAACTGATACGGTGATGGGGGAAATATACGATATACGAAATATTCCATGATATACTTACTTTTTATTGTCGAGTTCGTAATCTTCGCCCGTATAAACTTTCGTCACCCTCTCGCTTAGACGGAGGTGCTAATTTCGCTCCCTTGCTTTTCATGTAACTCCTACATGCGACCTCTAAGTGTATATAGCTATACGTACACAACAGCTCTATTTTTTGACACCTCACCAGCGAAGATATCAAGCCGTTGGTGTGAACGACCGCTGGCTCAGATGGTCCCAAGTTTTTTATCGGCTCTGTACTCAGGGGTAATTTATTTTTTTTTACTGTGCAACTATGACGGTAATAGAATAAGTTACTAGATGGCTATTTAATTAACGCTGTAAAAAGGTCCTGCACTGTGCAAGAGTGATAATTCAAAGTCACTTAGCTGTCGTCATTTTTTAACTTTTGGTGAATATTGTAGTATGGCTGTTGACGTATACTGATGTAATTTTCAAATAAAATTCAAAATACCCCTGTAAAACAACAGTCTATATAAGTTTCGAAGACAAGCTTGAAACTACAGTAGATACCGTCGGGTCTGACAAGACGAGAACAATGATCTGTTCAATTTCTTTTGAAAAAATAGCACATTAAAGTTTTATAATGCAACTATACATAGTAAAAATAAATTATTCTGAAGCAGATATTAGCAAAAATTACTATTCAAAATTATATAAAAAAATTGGGGTACCAACGGCACGCGGGGTTCCCAAGCGGTCACCCATCCAAGTACTAACCGCGCCTAACGCTGCTTAACTTCGGTGATCGGACGAGAACCGGTGCATTCAGCGTAGTATGGCTGTTGGCGAATTGTAATATTTAAGTGAAATTCAAAATCTTAAACAACTGTAAAATATTCACAATTCCTATCTCCCTTTTAGGCTTAGCTATAATCTTCTAATAAAGCTGTCAGGTCTGACCAGATAGTCATCATAATTTGTTGGATTGACCTTGTGAGAATCGCTAGTTTCACTTTGGCAAAGAAACTGGAATAGAATAATAATAATTACTCTCCTGTCGCTTAGAGAAGTAAAAATTTGATATGTTACAAGTTGAACTCAAAAAATAAAAAAAAAAATCAATAAAAAATAGGGTACCAACGGCACGCGGGGTTCCCAAGCGGTCACCCATCCAAGTACTAACCGCGCCTAACGCTGCTTAACTTCGGTGATCGGACGAGAACCGGTGCATTCAGCGTAGTATGGCTGTTGGCAAGATGTGATATTTAAGTGAAATTCAAATTCTTAAACGACTGTAAAATATTCACAATTCCAATCTCCCTTTAAGGCTTAGCTATAATCTTCTAATAAAGCTGTCAGGTCTGACCAGATAGTCATCATAATTTGTTGGATTGACCTTGTGAGAATCGCTAGTTTCAGTTTGGCAAAGAAACTGGAATAGAATAATAATAATTACTCTCCTGTCGCTTAGAGAAGTAAAAATTTGATATGTTACAAGTTGAACTCAAAAAATAAAAAAAAGCAATAAAAAAATAGGGTACCAACGGCACGCGGGGTTCCCAAGCGGTCACCCATCCAAGTACTAACCGCGCCTAACGCTGCTTAACTTCGGTGATCGGACGAGAACCGGTGCATTCAGCGTAGTATGGCTGTTGGCAAGATGTGATATTTAAGTGAAATTCAAATTCTTAAACGACTGTAAAATATTCACAATTCCAATCTCCCTTTAAGGCTTAGCTATAATCTTCTAATAAAGCTGTCAGGTCTGACCAGATAGTCATCATAATTTGTTGGATTGACCTTGTGAGAATCGCTAGTTTCAGTTTGGCAAAGAAACTGGAATAGAATAATAATAATTACTCTCCTGTCGCTTAGAGAAGTAAAAATTTGATATGTTACAAGTTGAACTCAAAAAATAAAAAAAAGCAATAAAAAAATAGGGTACCAACGGCACGCGGGGTTCCCAAGCGGTCACCCATCCAAGTACTAACCGCGCCTAACGCTGCTTAACTTCGGTGATCGGACGAGAACCGGTGCATTCAGCGTAGTATGGCTGTTGGCAAGATGTGATATTTAAGTGAAATTCAAATTCTTAAACGACTGTAAAATATTCACAATTCCAATCTCCCTTTAAGGCTTAGCTATAATCTTCTAATAAAGCTGTCAGGTCTGACCAGATAGTCATCATAATTTGTTGGATTGACCTTGTGAGAATCGCTAGTTTCAGTTTGGCAAAGAAACTGGAATAGAATAATAATAATTACTCTCCTGTCGCTTAGAGAAGTAAAAATTTGATATGTTACAAGTTGAACTCAAAAAATAAAAAAAAGCAATAAAAAAATAGGGTACCAACGGCACGCGGGGTTCCCAAGCGGTCACCCATCCAAGTACTAACCGCGCCTAACGCTGCTTAACTTCGGTGATCGGACGAGAACCGGTGCATTCAGCGTAGTATGGCTGTTGGCAAGATGTGATATTTAAGTGAAATTCAAATTCTTAAACGACTGTAAAATATTCACAATTCCAATCTCCCTTTAAGGCTTAGCTATAATCTTCTAATAAAGCTGTCAGGTCTGACCAGATAGTCATCATAATTTGTTGGATTGACCTTGTGAGAATCGCTAGTTTCAGTTTGGCAAAGAAACTGGAATAGAATAATAATAATTACTCTCCTGTCGCTTAGAGAAGTAAAAATTTGATATGTTACAAGTTGAACTCAAAAAATAAAAAAAAGCAATAAAAAAATAGGGTACCAACGGCACGCGGGGTTCCCAAGCGGTCACCCATCCAAGTACTAACCGCGCCTAACGCTGCTTAACTTCGGTGATCGGACGAGAACCGGTGCATTCAGCGTAGTATGGCTGTTGGCAAGATGTAATATTTAAGTGAAATTCAAATTCTTAAACGACTGTAAAATATTCACAATTCCAATCTCCCTTTAAGGCTTAGCTATAATCTTCTAATAAAGCTGTCAGGTCTGACCAGATAGTCATCATAATTTGTTGGATTGACCTTGTGAGAATCGCTAGTTTCAGTTTGGCAAAGAAACTGGAATAGAATAATAATAATTACTCTCCTGTCGCTTAGAGAAGTAAAAATTTTCATATGTTACAAGTTGAACTCAAAAAATAAAAAAAAAAATCAATAAAAAATAGGGTACCAACGGCACGCGGGGTTCCCAAGCGGTCACCCATCCAAGTACTAACCGCGCCTAACGCTGCTTAACTTCGGTGATCGGACGAGAACCGGTGCATTCAGCGTAGTATGGCTGTTGGCAAGATGTGATATTTAAGTGAAATTCAAATTCTTAAACGACTGTAAAATATTCACAATTCCAATCTCCCTTTAAGGCTTAGCTATAATCTTCTAATAAAGCTGTCAGGTCTGACCAGATAGTCATCATAATTTGTTGGATTGACCTTGTGAGAATCGCTAGTTTCAGTTTGGCAAAGAAACTGGAATAGAATAATAATAATTACTCTCCTGTCGCTTAGAGAAGTAAAAATTTGATATGTTACAAGTTGAACTCAAAAAATAAAAAAAAGCAATAAAAAAATAGGGTACCAACGGCACGCGGGGTTCCCAAGCGGTCACCCATCCAAGTACTAACCGCGCCTAACGCTGCTTAACTTCGGTGATCGGACGAGAACCGGTGCATTCAGCGTAGTATGGCTGTTGGCAAGATGTGATATTTAAGTGAAATTCAAATTCTTAAACGACTGTAAAATATTCACAATTCCAATCTCCCTTTAAGGCTTAGCTATAATCTTCTAATAAAGCTGTCAGGTCTGACCAGATAGTCATCATAATTTGTTGGATTGACCTTGTGAGAATCGCTAGTTTCAGTTTGGCAAAGAAACTGGAATAGAATAATAATAATTACTCTCCTGTCGCTTAGAGAAGTAAAAATTTGATATGTTACAAGTTGAACTCAAAAAATAAAAAAAAGCAATAAAAAAATAGGGTACCAACGGCACGCGGGGTTCCCAAGCGGTCACCCATCCAAGTACTAACCGCGCCTAACGCTGCTTAACTTCGGTGATCGGACGAGAACCGGTGCATTCAGCGTAGTATGGCTGTTGGCAAGATGTGATATTTAAGTGAAATTCAAATTCTTAAACGACTGTAAAATATTCACAATTCCAATCTCCCTTTAAGGCTTAGCTATAATCTTCTAATAAAGCTGTCAGGTCTGACCAGATAGTCATCATAATTTGTTGGATTGACCTTGTGAGAATCGCTAGTTTCAGTTTGGCAAAGAAACTGGAATAGAATAATAATAATTACTCTCCTGTCGCTTAGAGAAGTAAAAATTTGATATGTTACAAGTTGAACTCAAAAAATAAAAAAAAGCAATAAAAAAATAGGGTACCAACGGCACGCGGGGTTCCCAAGCGGTCACCCATCCAAGTACTAACCGCGCCTAACGCTGCTTAACTTCGGTGATCGGACGAGAACCGGTGCATTCAGCGTAGTATGGCTGTTGGCAAGATGTGATATTTAAGTGAAATTCAAATTCTTAAACGACTGTAAAATATTCACAATTCCAATCTCCCTTTAAGGCTTAGCTATAATCTTCTAATAAAGCTGTCAGGTCTGACCAGATAGTCATCATAATTTGTTGGATTGACCTTGTGAGAATCGCTAGTTTCAGTTTGGCAAAGAAACTGGAATAGAATAATAATAATTACTCTCCTGTCGCTTAGAGAAGTAAAAATTTGATATGTTACAAGTTGAACTCAAAAAATAAAAAAAAGCAATAAAAAAATAGGGTACCAACGGCACGCGGGGTTCCCAAGCGGTCACCCATCCAAGTACTAACCGCGCCTAACGCTGCTTAACTTCGGTGATCGGACGAGAACCGGTGCATTCAGCGTAGTATGGCTGTTGGCAAGATGTGATATTTAAGTGAAATTCAAATTCTTAAACGACTGTAAAATATTCACAATTCCAATCTCCCTTTAAGGCTTAGCTATAATCTTCTAATAAAGCTGTCAGGTCTGACCAGATAGTCATCATAATTTGTTGGATTGACCTTGTGAGAATCGCTAGTTTCAGTTTGGCAAAGAAACTGGAATAGAATAATAATAATTACTCTCCTGTCGCTTAGAGAAGTAAAAATTTGATATGTTACAAGTTGAACTCAAAAAATAAAAAAAAGCAATAAAAAAATAGGGTACCAACGGCACGCGGGGTTCCCAAGCGGTCACCCATCCAAGTACTAACCGCGCCTAACGCTGCTTAACTTCGGTGATCGGACGAGAACCGGTGCATTCAGCGTAGTATGGCTGTTGGCAAGATGTAATATTTAAGTGAAATTCAAATTCTTAAACGACTGTAAAATATTCACAATTCCAATCTCCCTTTAAGGCTTAGCTATAATCTTCTAATAAAGCTGTCAGGTCTGACCAGATAGTCATCATAATTTGTTGGATTGACCTTGTGAGAATCGCTAGTTTCACTTTGGCAAAGAAACTGGAATAGAATAATAATAATTACTCTCCTGTCGCTTAGAGAAGCAAAAATTTGATATGTTACAAGTTGAACTCAAAAAATAAAAAAAAAAATCAATAAAAATAGGGTACCAACGGCACGCGGGGTTCCCAAGCGGTCACCCATCCAAGTACTAACCGCGCCTAACGCTGCTTAACTTCGGTGATCGGACGAGAACCGGTGCATTCAGCGTAGTATGGCTGTTGGCAAGATGTGATATTTAAGTGAAATTCAAATTCTTAAACGACTGTAAAATATTCACAATTCCAATCTCCCTTTAAGGCTTAGCTATAATCTTCTAATAAAGCTGTCAGGTCTGACCAGATAGTCATCATAATTTGTTGGATTGACCTTGTGAGAATCGCTAGTTTCAGTTTGGCAAAGAAACTGGAATAGAATAATAATAATTACTCTCCTGTCGCTTAGAGAAGTAAAAATTTGATATGTTACAAGTTGAACTCAAAAATAAAAAAAAGCAATAAAAAAATAGGGTACCAACGGCACGCGGGGTTCCCAAGCGGTCACCCATCCAAGTACTAACCGCGCCTAACGCTGCTTAACTTCGGTGATCGGACGAGAACCGGTGCATTCAGCGTAGTATGGCTGTTGGCAAGATGTGATATTTAAGTGAAATTCAAATTCTTAAACGACTGTAAAATATTCACAATTCCAATCTCCCTTTAAGGCTTAGCTATAATCTTCTAATAAAGCTGTCAGGTCTGACCAGATAGTCATCATAATTTGTTGGATTGACCTTGTGAGAATCGCTAGTTTCAGTTTGGCAAAGAAACTGGAATAGAATAATAATAATTACTCTCCTGTCGCTTAGAGAAGTAAAAATTTGATATGTTACAAGTTGAACTCAAAAAATAAAAAAAAGCAATAAAAAAATAGGGTACCAACGGCACGCGGGGTTCCCAAGCGGTCACCCATCCAAGTACTAACCGCGCCTAACGCTGCTTAACTTCGGTGATCGGACGAGAACCGGTGCATTCAGCGTAGTATGGCTGTTGGCAAGATGTGATATTTAAGTGAAATTCAAATTCTTAAACGACTGTAAAATATTCACAATTCCAATCTCCCTTTAAGGCTTAGCTATAATCTTCTAATAAAGCTGTCAGGTCTGACCAGATAGTCATCATAATTTGTTGGATTGACCTTGTGAGAATCGCTAGTTTCAGTTTGGCAAAGAAACTGGAATAGAATAATAATAATTACTCTCCTGTCGCTTAGAGAAGTAAAAATTTGATATGTTACAAGTTGAACTCAAAAAATAAAAAAAAGCAATAAAAAAATAGGGTACCAACGGCACGCGGGGTTCCCAAGCGGTCACCCATCCAAGTACTAACCGCGCCTAACGCTGCTTAACTTCGGTGATCGGACGAGAACCGGTGCATTCAGCGTAGTATGGCTGTTGGCAAGATGTAATATTTAAGTGAAATTCAAATTCTTAAACGACTGTAAAATATTCACAATTCCAATCTCCCTTTAAGGCTTAGCTATAATCTTCTAATAAAGCTGTCAGGTCTGACCAGATAGTCATCATAATTTGTTGGATTGACCTTGTGAGAATCGCTAGTTTCACTTTGGCAAAGAAACTGGAATAGAATAATAATAATTACTCTCCTGTCGCTTAGAGAAGCAAAAATTTGATATGTTACAAGTTGAACTCAAAAAATAAAAAAAAAAATCAATAAAAAATAGGGTACCAACGGCACGCGGGGTTCCCAAGCGGTCACCCATCCAAGTACTAACCGCGCCTAACGCTGCTTAACTTCGGTGATCGGACGAGAACCGGTGCATTCAGCGTAGTATGGCTGTTGGCAAGATGTGATATTTAAGTGAAATTCAAATTCTTAAACGACTGTAAAATATTCACAATTCCAATCTCCCTTTAAGGCTTAGCTATAATCTTCTAATAAAGCTGTCAGGTCTGACCAGATAGTCATCATAATTTGTTGGATTGACCTTGTGAGAATCGCTAGTTTCAGTTTGGCAAAGAAACTGGAATAGAATAATAATAATTACTCTCCTGTCGCTTAGAGAAGTAAAAATTTGATATGTTACAAGTTGAACTCAAAAAATAAAAAAAAGCAATAAAAAAATAGGGTACCAACGGCACGCGGGGTTCCCAAGCGGTCACCCATCCAAGTACTAACCGCGCCTAACGCTGCTTAACTTCGGTGATCGGACGAGAACCGGTGCATTCAGCGTAGTATGGCTGTTGGCAAGATGTGATATTTAAGTGAAATTCAAATTCTTAAACGACTGTAAAATATTCACAATTCCAATCTCCCTTTAAGGCTTAGCTATAATCTTCTAATAAAGCTGTCAGGTCTGACCAGATAGTCATCATAATTTGTTGGATTGACCTTGTGAGAATCGCTAGTTTCAGTTTGGCAAAGAAACTGGAATAGAATAATAATAATTACTCTCCTGTCGCTTAGAGAAGTAAAAATTTGATATGTTACAAGTTGAACTCAAAAAATAAAAAAAAGCAATAAAAAAATAGGGTACCAACGGCACGCGGGGTTCCCAAGCGGTCACCCATCCAAGTACTAACCGCGCCTAACGCTGCTTAACTTCGGTGATCGGACGAGAACCGGTGCATTCAGCGTAGTATGGCTGTTGGCAAGATGTGATATTTAAGTGAAATTCAAATTCTTAAACGACTGTAAAATATTCACAATTCCAATCTCCCTTTAAGGCTTAGCTATAATCTTCTAATAAAGCTGTCAGGTCTGACCAGATAGTCATCATAATTTGTTGGATTGACCTTGTGAGAATCGCTAGTTTCAGTTTGGCAAAGAAACTGGAATAGAATAATAATAATTACTCTCCTGTCGCTTAGAGAAGTAAAAATTTGATATGTTACAAGTTGAACTCAAAAAATAAAAAAAAGCAATAAAAAAATAGGGTACCAACGGCACGCGGGGTTCCCAAGCGGTCACCCATCCAAGTACTAACCGCGCCTAACGCTGCTTAACTTCGGTGATCGGACGAGAACCGGTGCATTCAGCGTAGTATGGCTGTTGGCAAGATGTGATATTTAAGTGAAATTCAAATTCTTAAACGACTGTAAAATATTCACAATTCCAATCTCCCTTTAAGGCTTAGCTATAATCTTCTAATAAAGCTGTCAGGTCTGACCAGATAGTCATCATAATTTGTTGGATTGACCTTGTGAGAATCGCTAGTTTCAGTTTGGCAAAGAAACTGGAATAGAATAATAATAATTACTCTCCTGTCGCTTAGAGAAGTAAAAATTTGATATGTTACAAGTTGAACTCAAAAAATAAAAAAAAATAGGGTACCAACGGCACGCGGGGTTCCCAAGCGGTCACCCATCCAAGTACTAACCGCGCCTAACGCTGCTTAACTTCGGTGATCGGACGAGAACCGGTGCATTCAGCGTAGTATGGCTGTTGGCGAATTGTAAAATTTAAGCAAAACTCAAAATCTTAAACAACTGTAAAATATTCACAATTCCCTTCTCCCTTTTAGGCTTAGCTATATTCTTCTAATAAATCTGTGAGGTCTGACAAGATAGTCGTCATAATTAGTTGGATTGACCTTGTGAGAATCGCTAGTTTCAGTTTGGCAAAGAAACTGAATTGGAATAATAATAATTACTCTTCTATCGCTTAGAGAAGTAAAAATGTGATATGTTACAAGTTGAACTCAAAAAATAAAAAAAAAAATAGAGTACCAACGGCACGCGGGGTTCCCAAGCGGTCACCCATCCAAGTACTAACCGCGCCTAACGCTGCTTAACTTCGGTGATCGGACGAGAACCGGTGCATTCAGCGTAGTATGGCTGTTGGCGAATTGTAGTATTTAAGTGAAATTCAAAATCTTAAACAACTGTAAAATATTCACAATTCCTATCTCCCTTTTAGGCTTAGCTATAATCTTCTAATAAAGCTGTCAGGTCTGGCCAGATAGTCGTCATAATTAGTTGGATTGACCTTGTGAGAATAGCTAGTTTCACTTTGGCAAAGAAACTGAATTGGAATAATAATAATTACTCTCCTGTCGCTTAGAGAAGTAAAAATTTGATATGTTACAAGTTGAACTCAAAAAATGAAAAAAAATAGGGTACCAACGGCACGCGGGGTTCCCAAGCGGTCACCCATCCAAGTACTAACCGCGCCTAACGCTGCTTAACTTCGGTGATCGGACGAGAACCGGTGCATTCAGCGTAGTATGGCTGTTGGCGAATTGTAAAATTTAAGCAAAATTCAAATTGAGTTCTGAGATGGCGCAATTATTTTTAAGGCAAATTCCATTCTGCTATTTAAAATCTTATTTTCAAGTGATAGTTGTAAATTGAACATGTTATAAAAATCAATTTTGTCGTTAAAGCCGCACTGTCGATCAAAAAGATGTTTGACAAAGTTAAGTTGTAGTTTGCTGTAAAAAAAACACAAGAGACAAATAGAAACTTTTTTTTTATAGACATTGCGTGCATGAGATATTTTATTTGATTTTGTTGTTTAATGTATTAATGTATTTTATAATTTCTGCAGCACATTCAAAGTTTAACTCATCAGGCACTTTTTTGAAACCTTCTTTAATGAGAGGTATATAGTTATCACTTTCAAAACTTTTGCTATCTGACTGATTTTTTAAAACTTTCAAGCACTCATTCATCTCATCTCGAGTAGATTCAAGATTCTGCTTTGTATCGTCACTTTTTTTTTTGTTTTTTGAACTTGGACTGTTCGGGCTTTGCAAACTTTAGGGAAGATATCAATATATCATGTTGCACATACGGTTCTAAAAATTTGAGTGTGGTGTACCAAATCCAGGTGTTTGTTGAAGTAGCTGGAGCCCCCGAACCTGATGGAACATAGACATTCATTTTCTTGTGTTCTTCCACAAATTTCGACTTTAGAGACTCCCATTTTGCCATCAATTCTTTATCTGAAATAACATTTATATATATATATATATATATATATATATATATATATATATATATATACACACACACATACTTTTATTATTGCAGATAATTTTATAAATCTTCCAAGATAATTTTGTAAATATTCCACACAAAAATATATTTTTACCTGTAAAATGTTGTCCATAAATTTGAAAAATTGCTTGCGAAATTATATCAAACTTTTGCTGCTTTAATTCACTTTGTATATAATCGGGATTTTGCTTATCATAAATCATCAGCTCTTGATGAACCAAAGTAATCAAAAGTTTGATGATTTCGTCATTCATTTTGTCTTATAGTAAAAAAAACAACTTCTCAAGAAAAAGTTCAAGCTGCACTGATGCTTCGATAAAATTGAGCACTGATCGTCTTATGTTATTTCAAACGCGATTTTCTCGCCTTCGAGGTTCGCGCCGATTCCTAGAAAAAGCGAAGGTGCGCTCCCTCTGCAGGATGCTGCATGCGTGAGGGGTGCGAGGAGAGAAGGCGTCGCACCACTCCATATTGTGACCGTGATTGTATCTCGCTGATAAAAAAATTTGTAGTTTTTCCATTTCCAATTTATTATAAGTTATCTGCATTGTTTAACAATGGCATCGACAACGGTTATTGAGGATAAATGGATAATCACTATGATTAAAGACACTGAGTGTATATATAATTGTAAAAATAAAGAATGTCTGATCTTTTACAAATAAAAATAGGCTCAACATAGCCAGGTATGTTTCAATTCCTTAAAAATTTGCCTAATAATTATTACTGTAACAAATATTAAATTTTCATTCAAAAAGAACATTCTAAATACATACATACATAGGTGTGTTATGTGTGTGTAAAGATCAATAAACAATAGTAGTGTAGTTAAATTCTTGTTTTTAAAGTAATATCAATTTTATAATTTTATTTTTCTGTTACAGGTGAAGATATTAAAAAGCGATGGGGTAGTATGCGTAAAATATTTGCAGATATTTATCGAGCTGGACGCACAAACTATGTATACTACGAGGAAATGAGCTTCTTAAAAGACTATATTAATATTACAAAACCAAGAGCTCAATTTGAGACACCACAAGTACAGCCAAACCCTTTCAATAAATTTACAACTGTTGTCAAACATGCAGCATGACCACCACTGGATAAGCTTGCAGAAAAAAAGTTTAATGAAGTAAACTTATTGGAAAAAGAATGTATGCAGATTGCTGAAAAAACTATTCGTTCTATTGCAAAACCCGAAGAGGATGATTGTTTTATACAAGCCATAAGAGGAAGTCTGTAAAGTATTGATCAAGCAAATGTACTAAATTACATTCCAGGAATATTGCAGATTATTAAAAATTATCAAAAAAAAATAACAATAAAGCATATTTTAATGTAAAACTTTTATTCTCAAATATATAATATTTCATTAAAAATGAGATGTTTATATTATTGTTCTTTTATAAGCAGTTTTATTTTTCTAAAGATACTTTAATGTTTTCTTTCACCATCTGAAAAGCATCCAAATATTAAATAATTCTTTCTTTAGAAAAATACACCTCGCACAATAATAAAGCAGATTATTCATTTTAATTTTTGAGGTTAGTAAATTAAAATCGTAGCTATGTATTAATTAATAACGTAATTATTTAATACAATCTCTAAATTAATTTATTTAATCTTTTAAAACAATTTTCATTTTGGCGCGCAAGATCATCCAGTAGTGTATGTCATGTATAGATACACAACATACGTGTATATAGACGAAAGAACGGAACCCGACAGTTCATCTTAGTGCAGCTGTAGCATAGCAGAGCATAGCATAGCTGAGCTCCTAGGTATATTGCCCCTAACTTCGGTGATCGGACGAGAACCAGTGCATTCAGCGTAGTATGGCTGTTGGCAAGATGTGATATTTAAGTGAAATTCAAATTCTTAAACGACTGTAAAATATTCACAATTCCCTTCTCCCTTTTAGGCTTAGCTATATTCTTCTAATAAAGCTGTGAGGTCTGACAAGATAATCGTCATAATTAGTTGGATTGACCTTGTGAGAATCGCTAGTTTCAGTTTGGCAAAGAAACTGAATTGGAATAATAATAATTACTCTTCTATCGCTTAGAGAAGTAAAAATTTGATATGTTACAAGTTGAACTTAAAAAATAAAAAAAAAAAAATAGGGTACCAACGGCACGCGGGGTTCCCAAGCGGTCACCCATCCAAGTACTAACCGCGCCTAATGCTGCTTAACTTCGGTGATCGGACGAGAACCGGTGCATTCAGCGTAGTATGGCTGTTGGCAAGATGTGATATTTAAGTGAAATTCAAATTCTTAAACGACTGTAAAATATTCACAATTCCCTTCTCCCTTTTAGGCTTAGCTATATTCTTCTAATAAAGCTGTCAGGTCTGACAAGATAGTCATCATAATTTGTTGGATTGACCTTGTGAGAATCGCTAGTTTCAGTTTGGCAAAGAAACTGAATTGGAATAATAATAATTACTCTTCTATCGCTTAGAGAAGTAAAAATTTGATATGTTACAAGTTGAACTCAAAAAATAAAAAAAAAAAAAAATAGGGCACCAACGGCACGCGGGGTTCCCAAGCGGTCACCCATCCAAGTACTAACCGCGCCTAACGCTGCTTAACTTCGGTGATCGGACGAGAACCGGTGCATTCAGCGTAGTATGGCTGTTGGCAAGATGTGATATTTAAGTGAAATTCAAATTCTTAAACGACTGTAAAATATTCACAATTCCAATCTCCCTTTAAGGCTTAGCTTCAATCTTCTAATAAAGCTGTCAGGTCTGACCAGATAGTCATCATAATTTGTTGGATTGACCTTGTGAGAATCGCTAGTTTTAGTTTGGCAAAGAAACTGGAATGGAATAATAATAATTACTCTCCTATAGCTTAGAATAGTATACATTTGATATGCTACTAGTTAAATTCAAAAAGTCGTGAAAAATATCAAAAAATTGGGGTACCAACGGCACGCGGGGTTCCCAAGCGGTCACCCATCCAAGTACTAACCGCGCCTAACGCTGCTTAACTTCGGTGATCAGACGAGAACCGGTGCATTCAGCGTAGTATGGCTGTTGGCGAATTGTAATATTTAAGCAAAATTCAAAATCTTAAACAACTGTAAAATATTCACAATTCCAATCTCCCTTTAAGGCTTAGCTTCAATCTTCTAATAAAGCTGTCAGGTCTGACCAGATAGTCATCATAATTTGTTGGATTGACCTTAAATGAGACAGAAGCTGCATTTCTATCGGGAAACATTAAATTAAATTTTAACCTTGGTAGTGTAGTAAAAGATTTTCTCATTGCAAATAGAAAGAGTATTTTCTAATAACGTAAAAGCAAAAAATTTATATATAATATCCAAATACGTACGCCACTACTGGAATTTCGTACAGAACCAGATTTACAGAGCCGGTTTCTCATTAAAAAGTTCATTCAAAAAGCTGTATAATCATTGAAAAACAGTTTTTTCACCTTCGACTACCCCTCAAAACACTTCTAATTACATTTATCTCGAATTAATTAAATTCACTATCACATACCTATAGCTTCAAGCTGAAAGTTATAAAAAATTCGAAATTCTCAGTTCACATCTTGGCCAGTGTCAGCGAAGAGAATCTTAGATTGAATTAATCCCACTTCGACTGCAGACGTAGCAGACTGGGAGGCAAACAGCCCAGAGCGATCGCTCATAATTCAGCGTAGATGAGAACTGACGCCGGAGGGGCTTTCAAGTCGCAGGGGCAAATCGATAATGGAGAGAGATAACACGCGTAGCTCAGCTGATTGGCAAGGCTCTCTCTCTCTCTCTCTCTCTCTCTCTCTCTCTCTTTCTCTTGCACGATGCGATGCAGTGTGTGTATATGCGCCTTGGCTCTTGGCTATATTCGTCTTTCTAATCTAATAAATTAGAGCTCGCTGGGTATACCTCTGATGCTTCCTCATTGCATACCCGATAACACCTTGCTGTTTGTCCGGCACATTTCGAGCCAGAGGCTTAGGCCATCCCCTACAGTCTATTGGATTTCCTTTGAACAATCGAGCTTAGCGCGCTCTAGAATCCACTGACAGAAATAAGACATAGTACTGGTATAGGGCTGCTCGATGCATTCATCCTCTGTCCATGTGTATCTCTCGCTCTAGTAGTCCTTGCTTTGTCAGAGGGTACAACACGCGTGCAGTCTAGTCATGCGCTGCAACGTCAGCTACCTCTCATGTCTCTTTCTTGATTGATCATCGGCCCCATATTCGAAACTCGACCTATACTGTTTCAATCATTAGCCAATTCCTGATCTATTGGTAAGCATGTATAACTTTAGGATAAGTGAGTTGCACAACAGAGGAAAACAAGTAAATAAAACATATAAAAACTGAATATCTCTTACTTCGGACAGTTTTGTCCAAAGTGCTCTAAATGTGTATCTTGATGATGGCTTTATTCAAAAAATATAAGCAATAAGTCAACGGTCTTCAGTTTCAATTATAGAAGAACGCTACCCACGAGTCTAGTTACATTAGCGGAACGTTGGAAAGAGGTAACGCCGTTTGCTCAACACATTGTCGAACGGCTCATTATCAGCATAAGTATTAATTTAATATACTTAGTAGCCCAGGCAGAATTATAGCTTTGAAAGGACGAATATTTTTAGAATAGAACCGCGAAGTTAATAGTCCTGAAATTGCCTAAAGTGGATTTAGCACATCAATCAATAGATAGCAGAGCCAGATACACTGGCGCGAATGAGATAATTCAATTAGTATCTACCTGCACATGCCTACGTCCATTCGATTTGTTATGTTTTTTTTTTTATCGAAACAGAAATTATAAATTGTTCTTTTTCCGTGGGCAAACATAGCTTCTCAAAGTTCTCAAGCAGATATAGGTTAGTCGTATTATGAGCATGAATGCGTGTATGAAAGAGAACCTCTACAGGCCTCTTGCTATTTGTAAATGGCCGGAACCGATTCAATGGGATTCGATATCGATTCAGATTTGCTGGACTTTCTCGAACTGCATCATGTACATATCGTATTATTATATCCGCTTTGAAGTTAATAATTCTCAATAGTTGAACATCTCATTAGAAGATTAAAATTATAATTAAAACGGACTCTTCTGCGAGGTCCTCATCAATTAATTCTTATACTGAAAATTAAAAGATACTCTTGCTTAAATTTTGAGCGTAATTCTCTATCTATTTCAACTACCATTTTTTCGTGCGACGTTTGTTCATAATATGTATATACGTTTATAAACAGAAAAAAGATACGAGTTAGACACATTCTCGCAGCTTCTTTCTACATCAGCAGATCTCTTTATATGTATATTCGCAGTCTGTCTGTTGGCTTTGCGACTCGTATGTCAGAAAATCCGATTTTAAGCGTCGCAGTGGCAGACGTGAGCTGCAAAGGGATACGTTACATATAGGCTTTGCGTCGTCGTGTCCGTGGCTTTCATTCGTAAATCTGAAAGTCAGTCGTCGCCACACGTGCGAGAAAGTACCTACTGGGATCTTCCGATTTTGCCATGTAGACAGCGCCACAGGGAAATTACTTTGGCGGAATTGCCTGGCTTCGTCCTTCTGTCGACTTTTTTCTATTGTAGGTTTGCCGGGGCATGACGGAATTCGTCTGCTTAGTGCTGTGCTCCTATTCATACGTTATATTATCTATATGGATGGACAACCATATACTCGATAGGAAAAAATAATAGTTTGTGTTAACCGTGTTTTAGTAGACAACATTTGTTGGCTAAGTTTGATTGAATGAATTGAAAAATATATATTCAAAAATATTTTGTCGATTCAAATATTAATCAAAATTTTAAAATCATACTTTGTAATTAATTTTTTCAGAATTTTCTACTAATACAGCATCTGACTGAAACAACATCTATAGTTCACAAATCGAAATCAAAGACAAGATTTTTATTTTATGCCATATGCGCGCAAAAACTTAACCAAGTAATAATGACTAGAGAGAGAAAAAATTCTGCACTTTTCATATTTTTGAAAATTGTCTGATTTTCTTAAAAACATCTGACACTCATACACTGCTCGTATTGTTTCATGTCTCACGGCTTATCTTATGTGTCACTTTAATTAAAAACTTTGAAAAAACAAATCAATACTCTATTTTCACTATCACTATCCGTACTATATAAAAGAATCAATTATATATGATCGAATAGATAACTAATGAAACGAAGGGAAATATTGGCGTTTATGGCGTGAAAAAAGCTTGATAGGATGCGCCGCTTCAAAGGTACAAGGATTCATTAGCTTTTGTCGTTCAGTCGTAGGACTCCGATTGTTAATTCTGCCCGATTATCCGATGTATATCCTACTACTAATTTGACGACAATTTTTTCTATACTGCAACGGCTATTCTATAAGCTATCGACGAGGTGGGACGGCTTTATATATATATATATATATATATATATATATATATATATATATATATATATATATATATATATATATATATATATATATATATATATATATATATATATATATATATATATATATATATATATATATATATATATATATATATATATAGACCCGTGACGTTTAAACTTGTCGCATTTTGCGTTACGTCATTTATACATCGACTATTTCTTTTTCCAAAAGCGACTCAAAAAGAGTGTGCTTTTAAAAAAATCCAAAGATCGAGAGCAGCACGTTTTCATTATTTCCGAAACTTCGAGATATCACAAAGAGTACACAGAGTATAGCGGTTTTCAGTTTGAATAATTTTTGCTTCGATAGCGTGCGCCGGGCAAAAACGTTCGTTGTTTTTATAATAAATACTAAATTTTTGTTTTTATAAATGTTTTCATTTCAAAATTTCAGTTTAAAAATTTTGAATTTCTAAACTTTGCTCTTCCTAATTTTTAATTTTCAAATTTGTTACCATTACCCATTAAATTTTGAATAATCTAACGAAAAGGAGTGTAATTATTTTCACTCGTCTATAGTTGTATTGGAAACTCTAATGTGCCATTCTCTAACGGTCAATTAAACAGATCATTGTTCACGTCTTATCAGGCTTAACGATTTCTACTGTAGTTTCAAATATTTAGACTTTTATAAGTTCACAAACTTTCAGAACTTTTGAAATTGCTTTAAAAATTATGTTATCTCGCCAACAGCCATACTACGCTGAATGCACCGGTTCTCGTCCGATCACCGAAGTTAAGCAGCGTTAGGCGCGGTTAGTACTTGGATGGGTGACCGCTTGGGAACCCCGCGTGCCGTTGGTACCCCAATTTTTTGATATTTTTCACGACTTTTTGAATTTAACTAGTAACATATCAAATTTTTACTTCTCTAAGCTATAGGAGAGTGATTATTATTATTCCAATTCAGTTTCTTTGCCAAAGTGAAACTAGCGATTCTCACAAGGTCAATCCAACAAATTAGGATGACTATCTTGTCAGACCTGACAGCTTTATTAGAAGATTGTAGCTAAGCCTAAAAGGGAGAAGGGAATTGTGAATATTTTACAGTCGTTTAAGAATTTGAATTTCACTTAAATATCACATCTTGCCAACAGCCATACTACGCTGAATGCACCGGTTCTCGTCCGATCACCGAAGTTAAGCAGCGTTAGGCGCGGTTAGTACTTGGATGGGTGACCGCTTGGGAACCCCGCGTGCCGTTGGTACCCTATTTTTTTTTTATTTTTTGAGTTCAACTTGTAACATATCAAATTTTTACATCTCTAAGCGATAGAAGAGTAATTATTATTATTCCAATTCAGTTTCTTTGCCAAACTGAAACTAGCGATTCTCACAAGGTCAATCCAAAAAATTATGATGACTATCTTGTCAGACCTGACAGCTTTATTAGAAGAATATAGCTAAGCCTAAAAGGGAGAAGGGAATTGTGAATATTTTACAGTCGTTTAAGAATTTGAATTTCACTTAAATATCATATCTTGCCAACAGCCATACTACGCTGAATGCACCGGTTCTCGTCCGATCACCGAAGTTAAGCAGCGTTAGGCGCGGTTAGTACTTGGATGGGTGACCGCTTGGGAACCCCGCGTGCCGTTGGTACCCTATCTTTTATTGCTTTTTTGAGTTCAACTTGTAACTTATCAAATTTTTACTTCTTTAAGCGATGGAAGAGTAATTTATTATTATTCCAATTCAGTTTCTTTGCCAAACTGAAACTAGCTATTCTCACAAGGTCAATCCAACTAATTATGACGACTATCTGGTCAGACGTGACAGCTTTATTAGAAGATTATAGCTAAGCCTAAAAGGGAGATAGGAATTGTGAATATTTTACAGTTGTTTAATATTTTGAATTTCACTTAAATATTACAATTCGCCAACAGCCATACTACGCTGAATGCACCGGTTCTCGTCCGATCACCGAAGTTAAGCAGCGTTAGGCGCGGTTAGTACTTGGATGGGTGACCGCTTGGGAACCCCGCGTGCCGTTGGTACCCTATTTTTTTATTGCTTTTTTTTAATTTTTTGAGTTCAACTTGTAACATATAAAATTTTTACTTCTCTAAGCGATAGAAGAGTAATTATTATTATTCCAATTCAGTTTCTTTGCCAAAGTGAAACTAGCGATTCTCACAAGGTCAATCCAACAAATTATGATGACTATCTGGTCAGACCTGACAGCTTTATTAGAAGATTGAAGCTAAGCCTTAAAGGGAGATTGGAATTGTGAATATTTTACAGTTGTTTAAGAATTTGAATTTCACTTAAATATCACATCTTGCCAACAGCCATACTACGCTGAATGCACCGGTTCTCGTCCGATCACCGAAGTTAAGCAGCGTTAGGCGCGGTTAGTACTTGGATGGGTGACCGCTTGGGAACCCCGCGTGCCGTTGGTACCCTATCTTTTATTGCTTTTTTGAGTTCAACTTGTAACTTATCAAATTTTTACTATTTTAAGCGATGGAAGAGTAATTTATTATTATTCCAATTCAGTTTCTTTGCCAAAGTGAAACTAGCGATTCTCACAAGGTCAATCCAACAAATTAGGATGACTATCTTGTCAGACCTGACAGCTTTATTAGAAGATTGTAGCTAAGCCTAAAAGGGAGAAGGGAATTGTGAATATTTTACAGTCGTTTAAGAATTTGAATTTCACTTAAATATCACATCTTGCCAACAGCCATACTACGCTGAATGCACCGGTTCTCGTCCGATCACCGAAGTTAAGCAGCGTTAGGCGCGGTTAGTACTTGGATGGGTGACCGCTTGGGAACCCCGCGTGCCGTTGGTACCCTATTTTTTTTTTATTTTTTGAGTTCAACTTGTAACATATCAAATTTTTACATCTCTAAGCGATAGAAGAGTAATTATTATTATTCCAATTCAGTTTCTTTGCCAAACTGAAACTAGCGATTCTCACAAGGTCAATCCAAAAAATTATGATGACTATCTTGTCAGACCTGACAGCTTTATTAGAAGAATATAGCTAAGCCTAAAAGGGAGAAGGGAATTGTGAATATTTTACAGTCGTTTAAGAATTTGAATTTCACTTAAATATCATATCTTGCCAACAGCCATACTACGCTGAATGCACCGGTTCTCGTCCGATCACCGAAGTTAAGCAGCGTTAGGCGCGGTTAGTACTTGGATGGGTGACCGCTTGGGAACCCCGCGTGCCGTTGGTACCCTATCTTTTATTGCTTTTTTGAGTTCAACTTGTAACTTATCAAATTTTTACTTCTTTAAGCGATGGAAGAGTAATTTATTATTATTCCAATTCAGTTTCTTTGCCAAACTGAAACTAGCTATTCTCACAAGGTCAATCCAACTAATTATGACGACTATCTGGTCAGACGTGACAGCTTTATTAGAAGATTATAGCTAAGCCTAAAAGGGAGATAGGAATTGTGAATATTTTACAGTTGTTTAATATTTTGAATTTCACTTAAATATTACAATTCGCCAACAGCCATACTACGCTGAATGCACCGGTTCTCGTCCGATCACCGAAGTTAAGCAGCGTTAGGCGCGGTTAGTACTTGGATGGGTGACCGCTTGGGAACCCCGCGTGCCGTTGGTACCCTATTTTTTTATTGCTTTTTTTTAATTTTTTGAGTTCAACTTGTAACATATAAAATTTTTACTTCTCTAAGCGATAGAAGAGTAATTATTATTATTCCAATTCAGTTTCTTTGCCAAAGTGAAACTAGCGATTCTCACAAGGTCAATCCAACAAATTATGATGACTATCTGGTCAGACCTGACAGCTTTATTAGAAGATTGGAGCTAAGCCTAAAAGGGAGAAGGGAATTGTGAATATTTTACAGTCGTTTAAGAATTTGAATTTCACTTAAATATCACATCTTGCCAACAGCCATACTACGCTGAATGCACCGGTTCTCGTCCGATCACCGAAGTTAAGCAGCGTTAGGCGCGGTTAGTACTTGGATGGGTGACCGCTTGGGAACCCCGCGTGCCGTTGGTACCCTATTTTTTTTTATTTTTTGAGTTCAACTTGTAACATATCAAATTTTTACTATTTTAAGCGATGGAAGAGTAATTTATTATTATTCCAATTCAGTTTCTTTGCCAAAGTGAAACTAGCGATTCTCACAAGGTCAATCCAACAAATTAGGATGACTATCTTGTCAGACCTGACAGCTTTATTAGAAGATTGTAGCTAAGCCTAAAAGGGAGAAGGGAATTGTGAATATTTTACAGTTGTTTAAGATTTTGAATTTCACTTAAATATCACATCTTGCCAACAGCCATACTACGCTGAATGCACCGGTTCTCGTCCGATCACCGAAGTTAAGCAGCGTTAGGCGCGGTTAGTACTTGGATGGGTGACCGCTTGGGAACCCCGCGTGCCGTTGGTACCCTATCTTTTATTGCTTTTTTGAGTTCAACTTGTAACTTATCAAATTTTTACTTCTCTAAGCGATAGAAGAGTAATTATTATTATTCCAATTCAGTTTCTTTGCCAAAGTGAAACTAGCGATTCTCACAAGGTCAATCCAACAAATTAGGATGACTATCTTGTCAGACCTGACAGCTTTATTAGAAGATTGTAGCTAAGCCTAAAAGGGAGAAGGGAATTGTGAATATTTTACAGTCGTTTAAGAATTTGAATTTCACTTAAATATCACATCTTGCCAACAGCCATACTACGCTGAATGCACCGGTTCTCGTCCGATCACCGAAGTTAAGCAGCGTTAGGCGCGGTTAGTACTTGGATGGGTGACCGCTTGGGAACCCCGCGTGCCGTTGGTACCCTATTTTTTTTTTATTTTTTGAGTTCAACTTGTAACATATCAAATTTTTACATCTCTAAGCGATAGAAGAGTAATTATTATTATTCCAATTCAGTTTCTTTGCCAAACTGAAACTAGCGATTCTCACAAGGTCAATCCAAAAAATTATGATGACTATCTTGTCAGACCTGACAGCTTTATTAGAAGAATATAGCTAAGCCTAAAAGGGAGAAGGGAATTGTGAATATTTTACAGTCGTTTAAGAATTTGAATTTCACTTAAATATCATATCTTGCCAACAGCCATACTACGCTGAATGCACCGGTTCTCGTCCGATCACCGAAGTTAAGCAGCGTTAGGCGCGGTTAGTACTTGGATGGGTGACCGCTTGGGAACCCCGCGTGCCGTTGGTACCCTATCTTTTATTGCTTTTTTGAGTTCAACTTGTAACTTATCAAATTTTTACTTCTTTAAGCGATGGAAGAGTAATTTATTATTATTCCAATTCAGTTTCTTTGCCAAACTGAAACTAGCTATTCTCACAAGGTCAATCCAACTAATTATGACGACTATCTGGTCAGACGTGACAGCTTTATTAGAAGATTATAGCTAAGCCTAAAAGGGAGATAGGAATTGTGAATATTTTACAGTTGTTTAATATTTTGAATTTCACTTAAATATTACAATTCGCCAACAGCCATACTACGCTGAATGCACCGGTTCTCGTCCGATCACCGAAGTTAAGCAGCGTTAGGCGCGGTTAGTACTTGGATGGGTGACCGCTTGGGAACCCCGCGTGCCGTTGGTACCCTATTTTTTTATTGCTTTTTTTTAATTTTTTGAGTTCAACTTGTAACATATAAAATTTTTACTTCTCTAAGCGATAGAAGAGTAATTATTATTATTCCAATTCAGTTTCTTTGCCAAAGTGAAACTAGCGATTCTCACAAGGTCAATCCAACAAATTATGATGACTATCTGGTCAGACCTGACAGCTTTATTAGAAGATTGAAGCTAAGCCTTAAGGGAGATTGGAATTGTGAATATTTTACAGTTGTTTAAGAATTTGAATTTCACTTAAATATCACATCTTGCCAACAGCCATACTACGCTGAATGCACCGGTTCTCGTCCGATCACCGAAGTTAAGCAGCGTTAGGCGCGGTTAGTACTTGGATGGGTGACCGCTTGGGAACCCCGCGTGCCGTTGGTACCCTATCTTTTATTGCTTTTTTGAGTTCAACTTGTAACTTATCAAATTTTTACTATTTTAAGCGATGGAAGAGTAATTTATTATTATTCCAATTCAGTTTCTTTGCCAAAGTGAAACTAGCGATTCTCACAAGGTCAATCCAACAAATTAGGATGACTATCTTGTCAGACCTGACAGCTTTATTAGAAGATTGTAGCTAAGCCTAAAAGGGAGAAGGGAATTGTGAATATTTTACAGTCGTTTAAGAATTTGAATTTCACTTAAATATCACATCTTGCCAACAGCCATACTACGCTGAATGCACCGGTTCTCGTCCGATCACCGAAGTTAAGCAGCGTTAGGCGCGGTTAGTACTTGGATGGGTGACCGCTTGGGAACCCCGCGTGCCGTTGGTACCCTATTTTTTTTTTTATTTTTTGAGTTCAACTTGTAACATATCAAATTTTTACATCTCTAAGCGATAGAAGAGTAATTATTATTATTCCAATTCAGTTTCTTTGCCAAACTGAAACTAGCGATTCTCACAAGGTCAATCCAAAAATTATGATGACTATCTTGTCAGACCTGACAGCTTTATTAGAAGAATATAGCTAAGCCTAAAAGGGAGAAGGGAATTGTGAATATTTTACAGTCGTTTAAGAATTTGAATTTCACTTAAATATCATATCTTGCCAACAGCCATACTACGCTGAATGCACCGGTTCTCGTCCGATCACCGAAGTTAAGCAGCGTTAGGCGCGGTTAGTACTTGGATGGGTGACCGCTTGGGAACCCCGCGTGCCGTTGGTACCCTATCTTTTATTGCTTTTTTGAGTTCAACTTGTAACTTATCAAATTTTTACTTCTTTAAGCGATGGAAGAGTAATTTATTATTATTCCAATTCAGTTTCTTTGCCAAACTGAAACTAGCTATTCTCACAAGGTCAATCCAACTAATTATGACGACTATCTGGTCAGACGTGACAGCTTTATTAGAAGATTATAGCTAAGCCTAAAAGGGAGATAGGAATTGTGAATATTTTACAGTTGTTTAATATTTTGAATTTCACTTAAATATTACAATTCGCCAACAGCCATACTACGCTGAATGCACCGGTTCTCGTCCGATCACCGAAGTTAAGCAGCGTTAGGCGCGGTTAGTACTTGGATGGGTGACCGCTTGGGAACCCCGCGTGCCGTTGGTACCCTATTTTTTTATTGCTTTTTTTTAATTTTTTGAGTTCAACTTGTAACATATAAAATTTTTACTTCTCTAAGCGATAGAAGAGTAATTATTATTATTCCAATTCAGTTTCTTTGCCAAAGTGAAACTAGCGATTCTCACAAGGTCAATCCAACAAATTATGATGACTATCTGGTCAGACCTGACAGCTTTATTAGAAGATTGGAGCTAAGCCTAAAAGGGAGAAGGGAATTGTGAATATTTTACAGTCGTTTAAGAATTTGAATTTCACTTAAATATCACATCTTGCCAACAGCCATACTACGCTGAATGCACCGGTTCTCGTCCGATCACCGAAGTTAAGCAGCGTTAGGCGCGGTTAGTACTTGGATGGGTGACCGCTTGGGAACCCCGCGTGCCGTTGGTACCCTATTTTTTTTTATTTTTTGAGTTCAACTTGTAACATATCAAATTTTTACTATTTAAGCGATGGAAGAGTAATTATTATTATTCCAATTCAGTTTCTTTGCCAAAGTGAAACTAGCGATTCTCACAAGGTCAATCCAACAAATTATGATGACTATCTGGTCAGACCTGACAGCTTTATTAGAAGATTGGAGCTAAGCCTAAAAGGGAGAAGGGAATTGTGAATATTTTACAGTCGTTTAAGAATTTGAATTTCACTTAAATATCACATCTTGCCAACAGCCATACTACGCTGAATGCACCGGTTCTCGTCCGATCACCGAAGTTAAGCAGCGTTAGGCGCGGTTAGTACTTGGATGGGTGACCGCTTGGGAACCCCGCGTGCCGTTGGTACCCTATTTTTTTTTATTTTTTGAGTTCAACTTGTAACATATCAAATTTTTACTATTTTAAGCGATGGAAGAGTAATTTATTATTATTCCAATTCAGTTTCTTTGCCAAAGTGAAACTAGCGATTCTCACAAGGTCAATCCAACAAATTAGGATGACTATCTTGTCAGACCTGACAGCTTTATTAGAAGATTGTAGCTAAGCCTAAAAGGGAGAAGGGAATTGTGAATATTTTACAGTTGTTTAAGATTTTGAATTTCACTTAAATATTACAATTCGCCAACAGCCATACTACGCTGAATGCACCGGTTCTCGTCCGATCACCGAAGTTAAGCAGCGTTAGGCGCGGTTAGTACTTGGATGGGTGACCGCTTGGGAACCCCGCGTGCCGTTGGTACCCTATTTTTTTATTGCTTTTTTTCAATTTTTTGAGTTCAACTTGTAACATATAAAATTTTTACTTCTCTAAGCGATAGAAGAGTAATTATTATTATTCCAATTCAGTTTCTTTGCCAAAGTGAAACTAGCGATTCTCACAAGGTCAATCCAACAAATTATGATGACTATCTGGTCAGACCTGACAGCTTTATTAGAAGATTGAAGCTAAGCCTTAAAGGGAGATTGGAATTGTGAATATTTTACAGTTGTTTAAGAATTTGAATTTCACTTAAATATCACATCTTGCCAACAGCCATACTACGCTGAATGCACCGGTTCTCGTCCGATCACCGAAGTTAAGCAGCGTTAGGCGCGGTTAGTACTTGGATGGGTGACCGCTTGGGAACCCCGCGTGCCGTTGGTACCCTATCTTTTATTGCTTTTTTGAGTTCAACTTGTAACTTATCAAATTTTTACTATTTTAAGCGATGGAAGAGTAATTTATTATTATTCCAATTCAGTTTCTTTGCCAAAGTGAAACTAGCGATTCTCACAAGGTCAATCCAACAAATTAGGATGACTATCTTGTCAGACCTGACAGCTTTATTAGAAGATTGTAGCTAAGCCTAAAAGGGAGAAGGGAATTGTGAATATTTTACAGTCGTTTAAGAATTTGAATTTCACTTAAATATCACATCTTGCCAACAGCCATACTACGCTGAATGCACCGGTTCTCGTCCGATCACCGAAGTTAAGCAGCGTTAGGCGCGGTTAGTACTTGGATGGGTGACCGCTTGGGAACCCCGCGTGCCGTTGGTACCCTATTTTTTTTTTATTTTTTGAGTTCAACTTGTAACATATCAAATTTTTACATCTCTAAGCGATAGAAGAGTAATTATTATTATTCCAATTCAGTTTCTTTGCCAAACTGAAACTAGCGATTCTCACAAGGTCAATCCAAAAAATTATGATGACTATCTTGTCAGACCTGACAGCTTTATTAGAAGAATATAGCTAAGCCTAAAAGGGAGAAGGGAATTGTGAATATTTTACAGTCGTTTAAGAATTTGAATTTCACTTAAATATCATATCTTGCCAACAGCCATACTACGCTGAATGCACCGGTTCTCGTCCGATCACCGAAGTTAAGCAGCGTTAGGCGCGGTTAGTACTTGGATGGGTGACCGCTTGGGAACCCCGCGTGCCGTTGGTACCCTATCTTTTATTGCTTTTTTGAGTTCAACTTGTAACTTATCAAATTTTTACTTCTTTAAGCGATGGAAGAGTAATTTATTATTATTCCAATTCAGTTTCTTTGCCAAACTGAAACTAGCTATTCTCACAAGGTCAATCCAACTAATTATGACGACTATCTGGTCAGACGTGACAGCTTTATTAGAAGATTATAGCTAAGCCTAAAAGGGAGATAGGAATTGTGAATATTTTACAGTTGTTTAATATTTTGAATTTCACTTAAATATTACAATTCGCCAACAGCCATACTACGCTGAATGCACCGGTTCTCGTCCGATCACCGAAGTTAAGCAGCGTTAGGCGCGGTTAGTACTTGGATGGGTGACCGCTTGGGAACCCCGCGTGCCGTTGGTACCCTATTTTTTTATTGCTTTTTTTTAATTTTTTGAGTTCAACTTGTAACATATAAAATTTTTACTTCTCTAAGCGATAGAAGAGTAATTATTATTATTCCAATTCAGTTTCTTTGCCAAAGTGAAACTAGCGATTCTCACAAGGTCAATCCAACAAATTATGATGACTATCTGGTCAGACCTGACAGCTTTATTAGAAGATTGAAGCTAAGCCTTAAAGGGAGATTGGAATTGTGAATATTTTACAGTTGTTTAAGAATTTGAATTTCACTTAAATATCACATCTTGCCAACAGCCATACTACGCTGAATGCACCGGTTCTCGTCCGATCACCGAAGTTAAGCAGCGTTAGGCGCGGTTAGTACTTGGATGGGTGACCGCTTGGGAACCCCGCGTGCCGTTGGTACCCTATCTTTTATTGCTTTTTTGAGTTCAACTTGTAACTTATCAAATTTTTACTATTTTAAGCGATGGAAGAGTAATTTATTATTATTCCAATTCAGTTTCTTTGCCAAACTGAAACTAGCGATTCTCACAAGGTCAATCCAACAAATTATGATGACTATCTGGTCAGACCTGACAGCTTTATTAGAAGATTGAAGCTAAGCCTTAAAGGGAGATTGGAATTGTGAATATTTTACAGTCGTTTAAGAATTTGAATTTCACTTAAATATCACATCTTGCCAACAGCCATACTACGCTGAATGCACCGGTTCTCGTCCGATCACCGAAGTTAAGCAGCGTTAGGCGCGGTTAGTACTTGGATGGGTGACCGCTTGGGAACCCCGCGTGCCGTTGGTACCCTATCTTTTATTGCTTTTTTGAGTTCAACTTGTAACTTATCAAATTTTTACTTCTTTAAGCGATGGAAGAGTAATTTATTATTATTCCAATTCAGTTTCTTTGCCAAACTGAAACTAGCTATTCTCACAAGGTCAATCCAACTAATTATGACGACTATCTGGTCAGACGTGACAGCTTTATTAGAAGATTATAGCTAAGCCTAAAAGGGAGATAGGAATTGTGAATATTTTACAGTTGTTTAATATTTTGAATTTCACTTAAATATTACAATTCGCCAACAGCCATACTACGCTGAATGCACCGGTTCTCGTCCGATCACCGAAGTTAAGCAGCGTTAGGCGCGGTTAGTACTTGGATGGGTGACCGCTTGGGAACCCCGCGTGCCGTTGGTACCCTATTTTTTTATTGCTTTTTTTTAATTTTTTGAGTTCAACTTGTAACATATAAAATTTTTACTTCTCTAAGCGATAGAAGAGTAATTATTATTATTCCAATTCAGTTTCTTTGCCAAAGTGAAACTAGCGATTCTCACAAGGTCAATCCAACAAATTATGATGACTATCTGGTCAGACCTGACAGCTTTATTAGAAGATTGGAGCTAAGCCTAAAAGGGAGAAGGGAATTGTGAATATTTTACAGTCGTTTAAGAATTTGAATTTCACTTAAATATCACATCTTGCCAACAGCCATACTACGCTGAATGCACCGGTTCTCGTCCGATCACCGAAGTTAAGCAGCGTTAGGCGCGGTTAGTACTTGGATGGGTGACCGCTTGGGAACCCCGCGTGCCGTTGGTACCCTATCTTTTATTGCTTTTTTGAGTTCAACTTGTAACTTATCAAATTTTTACTATTTTAAGCGATGGAAGAGTAATTTATTATTATTCCAATTCAGTTTCTTTGCCAAACTGAAACTAGCGATTCTCACAAGGTCAATCCAACAAATTATGATGACTATCTGGTCAGACCTGACAGCTTTATTAGAAGATTGAAGCTAAGCCTTAAAGGGAGATTGGAATTGTGAATATTTTACAGTCGTTTAAGAATTTGAATTTCACTTAAATATCACATCTTGCCAACAGCCATACTACGCTGAATGCACCGGTTCTCGTCCGATCACCGAAGTTAAGCAGCGTTAGGCGCGGTTAGTACTTGGATGGGTGACCGCTTGGGAACCCCGCGTGCCGTTGGTACCCTATCTTTTATTGCTTTTTTGAGTTCAACTTGTAACTTATCAAATTTTTACTTCTTTAAGCGATGGAAGAGTAATTTATTATTATTCCAATTCAGTTTCTTTGCCAAAGTGAAACTAGCGATTCTCACAAGGTCAATCCAACAAATTATGATGACTATCTGGTCAGACCTGACAGCTTTATTAGAAGATTATAGCTAAGCCTAAAAGGGAGATAGGAATTGTGAATATTTTACAGTTGTTTAAGATTTTGAATTTCACTTAAATATTACAACTCGCCAACAGCCATACTACGCTGAATGCACCGGTTCTCGTCCGATCACCGAAGTTAAGCAGCGTTAGGCGCGGTTAGTACTTGGATGGGTGACCGCTTGGGAACCCCGCGTGCCGTTGGTACCCTATTTTTTTATTGCTTTTTTTTAATTTTTTGAGTTCAACTTGTAACATATAAAATTTTTACTTCTCTAAGCGATAGAAGAGTAATTATTATTATTCCAATTCAGTTTCTTTGCCAAAGTGAAACTAGCGATTCTCACAAGGTCAATCCAACAAATTATGATGACTATCTGGTCAGACCTGACAGCTTTATTAGAAGATTGAAGCTAAGCCTTAAAGGGAGATTGGAATTGTGAATATTTTACAGTTGTTTATGAATTTGAATTTCACTTAAATATCACATCTTGCCAACAGCCATACTACGCTGAATGCACCGGTTCTCGTCCGATCACCGAAGTTAAGCAGCGTTAGGCGCGGTTAGTACTTGGATGGGTGACCGCTTGGGAACCCCGCGTGCCGTTGGTACCCTATCTTTTATTGCTTTTTTGAGTTCAACTTGTAACTTATCAAATTTTTACTATTTTAAGCGATGGAAGAGTAATTTATTATTATTCCAATTCAGTTTCTTTGCCAAACTGAAACTAGCGATTCTCACAAGGTCAATCCAACAAATTATGATGACTATCTGGTCAGACCTGACAGCTTTATTAGAAGATTGAAGCTAAGCCTTAAAGGGAGATTGGAATTGTGAATATTTTACAGTCGTTTAATAATTTGAATTTCACTTAAATATCACATCTTGCCAACAGCCATACTACGCTGAATGCACCGGTTCTCGTCCGATCACCGAAGTTAAGCAGCGTTAGGCGCGGTTAGTACTTGGATGGGTGACCGCTTGGGAACCCCGCGTGCCGTTGGTACCCTATCTTTTATTGCTTTTTTGAGTTCAACTTGTAACTTATCAAATTTTTACTTCTTTAAGCGATGGAAGAGTAATTTATTATTATTCCAATTCAGTTTCTTTGCCAAAGTGAAACTAGCGATTCTCACAAGGTCAATCCAACAAATTATGATGACTATCTGGTCAGACCTGACAGCTTTATTAGAAGATTATAGCTAAGCCTAAAAGGGAGATAGGAATTGTGAATATTTTACAGTTGTTTAAGATTTTGAATTTCACTTAAATATTACAACTCGCCAACAGCCATACTACGCTGAATGCACCGGTTCTCGTCCGATCACCGAAGTTAAGCAGCGTTAGGCGCGGTTAGTACTTGGATGGGTGACCGCTTGGGAACCCCGCGTGCCGTTGGTACCCTATTTTTTTATTGCTTTTTTTTAATTTTTTGAGTTCAACTTGTAACATATAAAATTTTTACTTCTCTAAGCGATAGAAGAGTAATTATTATTATTCCAATTCAGTTTCTTTGCCAAAGTGAAACTAGCGATTCTCACAAGGTCAATCCAACAAATTATGATGACTATCTGGTCAGACCTGACAGCTTTATTAGAAGATTGAAGCTAAGCCTTAAAGGGAGATTGGAATTGTGAATATTTTACAGTTGTTTAAGAATTTGAATTTCACTTAAATATCACATCTTGCCAACAGCCATACTACGCTGAATGCACCGGTTCTCGTCCGATCACCGAAGTTAAGCAGCGTTAGGCGCGGTTAGTACTTGGATGGGTGACCGCTTGGGAACCCCGCGTGCCGTTGGTACCCTATCTTTTATTGCTTTTTTGAGTTCAACTTGTAACTTATCAAATTTTTACTATTTTAAGCGATGGAAGAGTCATTTATTATTATTCCAATTCAGTTTCTTTGCCAAACTGAAACTAGCGAATTAGTCCAAGGAGTAGCTTAGCCGTTAATTTCGAGGTAGTAGTGGAAAACTTTTAATTAAAAATTTGCTCACGCGCTAACTAAGGGTTTGTATGCAAATTGGCATACTTTTTAACAACGTTGTTTTAGGTACCCTTTTGGACTCCAACGCGAATTCGTCATCGCTTCGCGTGGTTGTCAATTCAGTTTTACTTTAATTACAACGTCAGGTCATTTGATGGACGCATCTCGAGTTTATAGTTAAATAAGCACACTTGATAATAATTTTTACATTCGTCATCAGTTTTTATTAAGCTTATAAACAAGTGAAAGTAGATTTCAGGGAGAAAGTGGCAGAAAAGCCGGAGGAAAGTCTGAAAAGACGCCTTGGTCTGCTTAAAAGGGTGCTGCGCGTGAAACCAAGTTAACTTTCCACTTCCGGACGTGTCTGGTAATATACCTATACCTATATTTGCTGAGGAGGGTTTAGCCGTACCGGTATATGTGCAAATCCAGAAAAAACCGGACACTTCAGGGGGTCTGAGTGAACAAATTTGAAATTTGAGAGCACACCTACCAGACCAACTTTTTTGGGTTTCTGAGGCCATTCAGAACACGAAAAACCTTGGGTTTCCAAGATTAAAAAATACCTATTTTTTTCCGGACAGATTAAATTCTCTTATGGGAATTTAACGCGGGGAAAATTATCGAAAACAAGTCACGATTCAACTTTACCCACTTAGTGTATGAACGCGCAATTCAAAAATGTGTATTGCTAGGATGGAAGTATCAGAAGAGAACTTTAATTTAAGGGCTGGCGAGTTAAAAATGGTTGCCTGGGTAAAAAGTTGTCTAGGCTTGAAGATAGTAAAAAGTCACGAAGCGAGTAAGATGTTTTACGAAAATCAGCGATTTTTCTCTTATTCTTAAAATTCTTATAACTTTTGATCCGAGCAGCCAATTTTAATCATCCAGGGCTCAAATTAAAGTTCTTTTCTTCTATTTTCGTTTAAAAAATTTGGATTAACATTTCGATTTTACGATCAGCTATACATATGTCTATCAATTATGGCCGTTTTTTGGTCGTTTTCATCGTCATATATGTAGCTGATCGTAAAATAAAAATGTTAATCTAAATTTTCAAACCAAAAGCAGAAGAAAAGAGCTACAATTTGAGTCTCAGATCGTCGAAATTGACTTCTTGGATCAAAAGTTATAAGGATTTTAAAAATGAATGATTTTAAAAAATCGAAAAATTGGTGTTTTTTTGCCATTTTCAAGCCTAGACAACTTTTGACCTAGGCAATCATTTTTAACCCACCAGCTCTCGAATTAATTTTTTTTTTAATTTTGATTCTATTAAAACACATTTTTAAACTGCGCCTCCAGACAAAAAGTGGCATTTTCTTGGTTTTCGTTCATTTTCCCCGGGTTAAATTCCCATAAGAGAACTGCCCCGCAAAAAATAGGTATTTTTTAATTTTCGGAACCTCAGGGTTTTTCGGGTTCTATATGGCCTAAAGAACGAAAAAAATGTGGTCCGGTAGTTGTGCTCTCAAATTTCAAATTTGTTCACTCAGACCCCCTAAAGTGCCCGGTTTTTTCTGGATTTGCACATATAGATAGAAAAATAGAGATAAGGATAGCGCGACGCCGGAGAAAGTGAGTGAGAAAAGTGGATAAATATAGCGAAGGAGCGCAAAGATAAGGAAAAGAACAAGGAGAGATGGTGTATTTTCGATTTCGCCCGAGATCAAGCTGTCCCTCATCGGGGCTTTGGGATCGGTGCGGCAGTTCGATTATTGGTGAAAAAGTATTCCTTTTTTCTTCTCGTCCTTTGTTTCAGTATTATTCTCTTTGGTGCAAGAGTGCTTTTCAAAAATTGATATAGCTTGTCGCTGCTAAAAATAATTTTACGTGTTTGCACTCAGCCATGACGTATTTGGTTTATCGGGATACCCTATCATCTTTTATCACGAACCATACCTCGCATACAGAAAAATTCTCGCTTTGATTTTGACGTATACTACTGAACTGAACAGTAATTATTCCCAAAGAAAAATTTGCCGCAGTTAAGGAGTTATCCCCGCGCGTCCAGCAGCCGAAATGGCGCAATAATTATCCTTCACTTCTTGCTTCGCGACAGCAGAGTTTAGCGTCAGCGTGTATCCGTTGCAACTTCCAGCGGTAAAAAACAGACGACGCGAAACTCGAAGCGCGTCCGTTGTCCTCTAATTATAATTCACTCGACCCTAAGGGGCATTTAGTTTCCCTGTCGTTCAACGAGTGAAACTTCTGTTTATTCTGACAGAGCTTCGTATAGTGTATACAGTTGTGAAGGCTAAATTTTATCACTATATTTAGAATGGGAGTCAAGAGCTATAGCAACGTTGTTAAGAGCTCTTTCACGGGCGGATTCTTCTTTTCAAACATATATAATATTCCATTATCGTACACTTTCTCCGGGTCATTATCTCGTGGCCCGGGCTACTCCTCCCCTCTTGAAAACTTGATTCTCCGTTCAACTTTGCCGACAACTAACTCGGCGGCTTCTGCCTCTCTTTTATTTATGAATTCCATGTAAGCGCGTTATATCCACCTTTTTCCTCTCCTGCGCTTCAAGAGGGTGCAATTCAAGGAAGAAAACTAGAAGGTGAGAACGAAGAAAAGAGGAACAGTGGGTGGTATGTCTCTTTGATTACTCAAGACTTTCCCTTTGTCTCTCTCCTTTTTCTTCCCTTTAATTTTGCGTTCTCTACTACTTATCCCTTTCTGCTGTCTCTGGAATTCCATAGCTTCTTATTAGACCGCCTTTAGCCTTTATAGACCCTTAGTATCGCTTTTATGCCCATCTATATTGTCTATCATATTATTTTGTCTGGGCTTGATGATTTATTCTATATGACGTCCCAGACTTATTGAACTCTCATCAATCGATTTTTAGTGAGCGTTGAGTAATCCGAGCGCACATAATTATTTGAGATTCTTCATTATTCTCCCCTGCTAGTGGACTAACAAGAACATTTTATGAAGATAGCAATGAAATGTGATACGGGAGAGGATCAAAATTTTGAAAAAACAGATTTAAAAGGAGTTTTCATGATACGTGCACGAAAAAGGCCACTTTCCATGCATGTAAAATGAATGGAAAATCGAGTTTTTCTTAGCAGCGGGAAAAACTACTCCCTTGGGAGGAATAAGTTTTTTCCTCCCTTGCAAGGGAATACATTTTTCTGGAAGGGCCTAAAAAACAGTGTCACAAGGCACTTTTTCGATGTTGGAACGTGGTTTTGCATGGTTCTAAACATGTAAAATAAGAGAAAAAAAGTTGCGGGGGTTTGCCCCAACATTTGTTTTTTTCGGTTTCTCCAACCAGAAAATGGCATTTTTCCCGTAGAATTCCCCATGTACCTGATATCCCCACCCTAACGTCAGCCGATCCTTGCCGCTATAAGCCTTGCCTACCTTTCAGAAATAGAGATTTTTGAGTGCGGGTACAAACTTTAAAAAATAAAGATTTAACATGAAAAAATTTAGCATTAATTTATAATAAGAGGAAAAATTGTTAAAATTAAAATAAAATATTGTAAAAGTAAAATTGTTAAAAATGACTACATTTTATACAAAGGGCGTTAAGTGTCGACGTATAGAGACGCGCTGCAAGAGCGCTGCAACCAAAAAAGGCCAAAACACCCATTTAGCCCTTGGTGCACACCATATTTTTTGTAACGCATGTACTGATTTTCGGGTTTACACACACACACGTACATAATTATATACACACACATATTCGTATGTCGTAGTCTTGGCGGCGAATCTGAAACGTACTAGTCTTTATAGGAACCGACGAAATATACGTATATGTGTGTGTGTATATGATTATGTACATATGTGTGTGTGCGTGTGTGTAAATGCGAAAATCAGTACATGCGTTACAAAAAATATGGTGTGCACCAAGGGGTAAGTGGGCTTTTTGGCCTCGTGAGGTTGCAGTACTCGTCTGCGGCTCGTAAACGCAGTCGCCTTCGGCACGGGATAACTCGTCTTGACTCGTAATGCAAACTTCACACTTGTCCTAAAAAAGCCCACTTTACGCCCTTGGTACACAATAAACTGATATAAAATTTTCAAAATTTTACAAGGTTTTCAAAGTTTTTGAAATGTTTTATAATTATAATTTAGAAAATTTTGACTACATCCGAGAAAGGAAGGAACAACTGTTAACCTGCTGCAGCAGGAGGAAAAACTTTCCACCCGCTGCTATGAAAAACTCGATTTTCCATTCGTTTTTCATGCACGGGAAAGGGCCTTTTTCATGCACGTATCATGAAAACTCCTTTTAAATCTGTTTTTTCAAAATTTTGATCCTCTCCCGTATCACATTTCATTGCTATCTTTATACAATTTTCTTGTTAGTCCACTAGCAGAAGAGAATAATTTAAAAAAGTTACTTTAGTCCCGATTCATAGATAAAAAAACGCGAAAATCGTGCTTGTGTTACAAAAAGTATATTATGTACTAAGGGTGTAAAGTGGGCTTTTTTAGACCGACTTTAGAGTTTGCATTAAGAGTAGAGCACTTTTCTCGCCAATTTCATCCACGGGAAAAAATGAGAAATTTGCGGGAAAAATGGGAAATTTGTGGAAAAAATAAGTAAATTTGCGAAAAAAATAAATAAAAAAGTTTTGCGTCCTCCCAGAGAAAGTTTTGTAGTAGTAAAATTTTCAGTTAACTTAATAGGAACGTATTTGGAGGTGTTTGGAGTTTTTATAATATGTCCTTGCGGATAGCTTTGTGCGTGTGTGCGTGTGTGGACTGTTTATGAAACTAGTTAGTTATTTTTTCCGGGATACTTCGTAAATAAAAAAAAAACAATAAAAGAACGTTTATTGTACTGGAGCCTTCTATTTGAAAAAGCAAACAATATTACGATAAAAATAGCATATCTCGAATGAATAATTTTGCGATACTCCTTACGTCCAAAAAAATATGTAGTCCAGTGCAAAGTCGCGAAAATAAATTTTTGCAACCTAATTAGAAAGCCAGGTAGCACCAGCTGCTGCTGTAGACAAAGTCTTCCTCATAAGTCCAAACTTTTTACACGTGGACGCGCTACATTAGCGATTCCTTTGAAAAAGTTGCAGAAGCAGCAGTCGCTGTGCCATGGAAAGTTTCACGTCGGGCGTATGGTACACAGAGTAATTTAATTATAATATGTCACTGGCCAAACTCAAAACAATTTTTATTAATAATGGACATAGATTCCTAACTCATGTAATAGATAGAAAACTGAATAAGTTTGAATCTGCAAAATCGTAGTATACTATAGTTTATTCACATTGGTCAAAATCTTTCCGGAACCGCGATTTAATTAAATTCTTAAATATTTAATTAATTTCGTTTTATTTAGCAACTCACCATAACTATGCAAGTATGTATTTGGATGGAATTCACCAACCGTTTTTCCAGTTTGCTTCTTTACTTTTTACGCTCGCGACGTAAATCTGCGTGAAAGCGAACGTGCCACGCGCACATACCGTTATTCATTTAGTCTTGTGTATGTAAAAAAAGATCAAATACAAAAAAGCAACAGTCAGTTATGGAAATGCTAATCGTAATAAATCGTTTATCTCTATATCTAATTAATTTTATATTAATCTGATTAAAATAATGACGCCCATGAAATATGGCTCTAGAGTAGGTCATCGTGGCGCCCGAAAGCCCTATAGCAGCGTTATTTCTACCTGATGCAAAGAAAATCCAAATTTCAGTTAAAGCTGCCACGAATATTACCATATAACAATACGCGCATAAATTAGGTCTTTTTGTTTACATTTAGAACATATGAAATTATTAGAATATGAGATTGGGAATAAAGTGCATATTATAGTTCAGTCGTTCAGTCGTGAATAATAGTATATTGTGCAACTAGGTGGGAAAATTGAAACTCCCCCCTTGTTGCACACCGTACTTTTTATGATCAATGCACGAATAGGCCACTTATCAACATGTGTTTGTATCGGTCGACATGAAATTTACTAGGTTATAAGTGTCAAATTTGCATGTAAAACCACTTATTAGCCATTATATCATGTTTGTTTTCAACATAACTTCTAGTAGAAGGTTAGGCCCATTCTGAAACTTTACACCTACTCTTTTACTATAAAAAGGTATTTTTTTTACTGTATTGAGGTTATCGGAGTCCGGATCAAACATTCAGATTTTTATATTTTAAGGTTTAAAATGCAAACAAGGTAGTCTTAACATATATATAGGGCTTTAAAAGTATTTTTATTGAAAAATTCAGAAAATTTCACAAAAAAAAGTATTCGGGTAGTTTTAGTTAAAAATGCATCCCTTATCAGCTACAAATCATTGAAAATAGGCAAAAATTGCTTAAAACCTCAACTTTGACCAGCTAGAACTCGAAGCCAAATGAAGGAATCGCGCTGAATTTTTTTTTGGGAGTCAGGTACAACATATAGAATATATATAGATCCAGTTTAGACAAAAATTAAAATTTTCACAAAAATTTTTCACTATAATATTATTTCCATAATCCATCGACCTTTCTATTTATTTCCCAGTACACGAAACCAGACAGTAAAAGTATCGGAATTAGCCGAAGATCAAACAAAAATGAAACAAAGATTCCACGACCCTTAGAACTACATTTTTGCATTCCACCCCACAATCATGCAAGACTAACACACGCAAGCGCACATTTCCGATGACTTACGGCCGCGGCTTTATTTATGCTTACCCATTACTCTCCGCGAACACGCCGAGCTTAGCTCTAATCAATGCCCGCGTCGATTGCCGGATAAATATGCACTATGCGTACAATCTCGCGCGGCCCCGCAACGGTTGCGAGCGCGCGAGCGAGGCTTATACGCGCGCAGCTGTGCTGTTTGCGGTCGTGCTCTGCCTTGTTATAATCGCTCACGGCGAAAAATGATTGCGTTTGGAGAGATCGGGTGAATGATTTAGAAGCCGATTATGATGAGAATTGATTGAGCTGATTTGAATATTTGGTGCTAGTATCACATTCGGTTTGGATGAGAAATTGATTATTATCGATTTCATGCTCGTCTGAATTATACGGCTTTCTTAATATTTCGCTATTTTTTGTTCGTTTCGTGAAAGCAATAGTCTTTCATAGCTACAGATATACTGGCATAAATACACGTACAGGTTGCTATTCAAAACTCGTTCACGATACGTTGCTGCTGTTCTGTTTTTCCGCATTTGTATAATAAAATTGTGTACCCCTGCAAAGCTTTGTTGGTCGTGTTGCACGTAAATTATCGACCTCCTCTGCAGGAGAAAATTCGCAATAATAAAAGCTACTTCAACTGGATGATTGCGGCTGCAGCGTGCATGTAGAATTTAAAAATATGCTATCTGTATTATGCATTTGTTTCGTTGTTCGGCTCTCGGTTCGTGCAATGAATGCAGCCCGATGTTTATGATGATCGAGTTTTTGTTTCCCGAGTTTTTGTCGTCGAGATATTTTGATTGAACGAAAATTGCGGCATACGATGATATGTTAATAATCGTGTTTTTTTTTAATTAAAATTTTTGCCCCGATGCTATGTACATGATGAAAAATTCGAAAAACGTGCGTAAATTTAATCTTTATTATTGCCTTGGATTAATAAATGCCCAAATTTTATTACCATCGTCTATCTATTCGCGGGAAAAAAGTTGATGATAAGCATATGATGGTTTTTTATTTCTAATAAAAGCACATCATCGTATCAACAAAAATAATGATGCTTTTTACTAAACGCATTAGCGTCGTTCGCACCCATGAGCTCCTCGTCGTCATCGTGTCCTTTTTCACCTCCGTTTCATGAATTTTTGATAAAGCTTTGCAGCACCTTGCTGTAATACGTTGACAGGCAAGAGCGCTCGCTGTTGCTTTTCGAAATTTAAATCGATTTTTGATACATCATTTATTCTTTCTTAAATAATAATATATTCTTCTATTGCTACAAACGACATATTATTGCTTAGAAATAAAAATTCGCAAAAAGTAAGAAGACTATAAACGGAAAGATATTACGCAGAGGCGAACTGCGGAGGCTCTGTGACCTCGTAATTGACGATTGCGCGCTTTTTCATATATTGTTTCGAGAGAGGCTACACTTTTTCAGCCACTGAATGAATTCCATTCCTTTCCGCCATGTGAGAAAAGCCTTGCTTGAGGTGTAGGAGATCTACGGATATCTGTGCGAGGGGAGGAGAATTTTGAAAACTTGACATGTCAGCAATTCGATTGGTTTTGGAACGAAAAATATTCTACATCGAGATTTTTGCTCAAATTCGTTTTTAGAAGAAAAATCAGATCATTCGATTCCAGTTAGAGTTACAGTAGTACAACTCAATCTAAGAGACGACCGAAGAGTTTCGAATAAAATATCTTTCAATACATCATATAGCTCTTGTCATTAGGAGCCAGAAAAGTTTATTTTCAACGTAGGTATAGAAGTCCGAATCACATGGGTAAGGGTAAAAATTTTGAAAAATAAAAAAATTCAAAATTTATAAACAGATTTTGAAATGAAAAAATTTATAAAGCAAAAATGTTAAATTGAAATGATGCGAAAAATGACATTTGTGGTTAAAACATTGCGCAAGGGATACTTTTAGTCAAATTCAAGTTTTCAAAATTATACTTTTCTAATATTTTGGAACTCAACATTTTACCTTTCGTTATAAATCAATCCGTAATAAATATCACCCGAGTCTGAAAAAGCCACTCCCCCTTGTATCAAAATAAAAAAATTAAATATTATATTATTATAAATTAAAAAATTCAAACTTAAGATCTGTGTTGTGTATAAATATTCTTTGCCCTCTATGTAAATAGGAAAAAACTAACAATTTTGCTAAGTGCTGTAGTACCGTTATTTCATAAAGAAATTTCCGTAAACTCTATACTCCGCCTTCTATTATGTCTGACCCATACCTAGCACGCTTAAGAGGTCCACCTACCACCACACTTTTCAACGAATTTCATCCGGCCCCAACCTTCTTGATTAGACTACCCTAACCTACTCACAGCTGCTTCAGCCATATAAAAGGTTCGGTACGAACATTTTCAGTCAGTATTGATGAAACCGCAGCCCAAGACACACAACTGTATACACGGAGAGAAATCTATCAGTAAAAATTACTATACTGTGTACTAATCGAGGCACAAACTCGGACCTATGCAGAACATTTAGTATGTTTGTGTGAAAATTTACTATACATTTATCAAAAATTGCTATACCAGTATAGTAAAAATTGCACTTCGCTCTGACTCGCTGTGTTCCGTCGGTAAAAAATTATCGACAGAGCTCAAAAATTCGTCGTAACTTAACCCGACGACAGAAATTCGACTGTTCACTTACTGCCGCTAGGGGGTGTCTCGTAAACTCCATTCGCAAGTGACGAAAAACTGTTCGGTTAGTATATAAGGAACTTCCAAATCGGAACATTATATATAAATATAAATACGATTAGTCTAGCGATGCGTTGTTAGGTTGCGACATGTGAAATGTGTAATAATTAGCTTGCGATATCTGTAAATTAGGTTATCATATAAGAAATTCTATGCGATGCGACTTTCGTTCTTAAACTGCGAGATTGAATGTGACAAATAAATAATGAAAGCTCTCCCCTCCAACACGCTATAAACATAAATAAAAGAAGAAACATTAAGAGATGACAAAATGAAAGGGACAAAAATATATTTCTAAAAAGATTTAGTATCCATAAAATTTATTATGCGGTATAGTAAAAATTGCTATGTAGTATATAGTAAAATTTGATGATTTGAAATTTTACTATACCGTATACTAAAATTTAATATAAGTCGAGTTTGTGATCTCTTTACTATATTGGTAAAGTAATTTTTGATGAAAATTGTAGGAGTATTTAGTGATACATTTCTCTCCGTGTAGTCAAAATGGCAGGCACTGACGTAGTTTTGGCAAGACGTTTGAGGGACGAGCGAATCTTGAAAAAGTTCGCTGAACTTTTTGGCAAGGATTCCGAGGACGACGTTCCATACCTACCGATACATGCGCTCAATTTGAAGAGATATAAGAAGAAGAAGCAGCACCGGGGGACCACAGACAGATAACGCGAAAAGCCATCGCGCGAAGCAACAATCTCGAAGATTCGGCGTAAGGAGCGGCTGACAAGTTTGTTTAAGCCTGGATTTCCGTACCGTCGACCTCCGACGATCCAGGAGAAAAAAGAAGAACATCATCCACATCGGCCAGCAACCCCACAAATTCAAGGGACTGGAGAAAAAATTACTCACGTTCGACCAGCGATGCAGAAGCAAGAAGACATGATGGGGCAAGTGAGAGCTCCGTTCATGGTACCAAAGTAGCCGATCACAAACGATCAGCTGGCAAAAGAAATACGCGAGATGTATGGATCTGGGCGTTCTACGGCTAATAACCGATAACGCCCAGTCTATGCACCAATGCCTGGACTGGATTATTGGCTAGATGCATCGAGAAAGCATTTTATGTAAGTTTAATTAAAACTTTTGTGTCACTTTTAATGTTAATAAATAATTTCTATGTGAGTTTAAAAATTAAAAATACTTTTAAGGTGGATGAACTCCACTGATTATTACAACTATTTTAAACTATATCAATTTTTATAAATCAGTAATGTAATTATAATCATAAACAGATTCTGATTTGTTTATAGAAAAAGACATATTTTACTTTGGTAGAAGTGCTATATTTGCACTGTTTAGTAGCACCACGAAGGCGAGTTTGAGAAGCAGACGAAGCCGCAGCGCCCGTGACACTATTTACTTGTATATTGGTGTTCGGATTTTTCATGATACAGAAAAAAAATGCTTATTGTTACTGTTCGTAAGATTTTTTGGCTTATTACTATATTTTCTGAGCTAAACTATGATTTCCAAAAAAATATTAGTGAAAAGGCTGCTTATTTTTATAATATGTGAGTGTATAATCCACAAATGCTAAAATTACGTTTTTCTTCTTCAGCCCGAAATGTGAAAGGACCGTTAAGTTAGCCGCAAGAAGTGTTAGGACCGTGAAGTTGGCCGCAAAGCTATATACAGATGAGAATTGCTTTCTCAAGAAAATATAATAATATATTACGATATTTTGAATTAAGAGGTTGCCAGTGCATACTCTGTGTTCTGTAACAGTAACAGAGCTGTAACAGTAACTAGCTTGCCAGGGTAGCCGATGAAAAAGTCTAGGTGGCGCGCTCCGTGGTTTTTTGTGTCTAGGTGTAAAAATCATTCGAGGAAGGTGTCTAGAGGTACAGGGTGGCCGATAACGACGTCTAGGTAGTTAGCCCCGTGGTTTTTGGTGTCTAAGTGTAGAAATAATTCGAGGGTGATGTATATTACAACAATCAGTAATTTCATCTTACTAATAAAAATGTTACAAAAAAGCTGTGGTCGAACTCTTAAAAAAGTAAAAGGTTAGGCGAGTTTAGCACCATTCGACCACAGCTATTTTATAACATTTTTATTACTCAGATGAAATCACTGATTGTTCTAATATACATCATCCTCCAATTAGTTCTACACCTAGATATCGTTATATACTCTCGAAATGCAATAAGTGCAGTCGATCTCGGAAATTTGCAAACACAGCTACACTTTTTGGACGTTAGCTGTGGCTAAAATAAAATGACGCCAGCGCGAAACTTTTCTTCTGCCAGCAGCTCCTATATTATTAAATCGCCGAGACACATTATTTCGCCTGCGCGGACAGCGGCGGGGGAGAATATATTCAAGCCCTCAACAAAACGCGACAACTTTGCTGGATAATTCTGTCGTCGGCACCAACAAATTAAAAGCGATGTGGGAATAAAAATGCCGTGGCGACAGCGCGCAAATTAAAACGAGTGGCGACGTTTTTTTTCAACGCTCGTCGGTCTGGAAGTAATGGTAACATACTTATGCGTGAAATTCCCTTGCGTGAATTTTAATATCCGCTTTTAATGAGCATGCTGTCAATTTAAGGCTTTTCGCGATTCGTTGGATTTAGTGGTGAATCATAGGTAAAATCTGTTTAATCGCGAAGTAGTAACATTTCTAATCGGTGGTGTATGTATGTATTTATAGTGTAATGCTAGAAATCTCCGAAATCAATTTACACACCATCTATACTATTCAGCCCTCTTATCTGTATTGTATTCGCTCAAACTTAAAATTTTAAACTGTTAAAAGGTTAAGTCTATAAGAGAGAAAATAAGCCTTCGAATTATAGGCAAGCGAGCCGAGGAAGCAAAGAGCAGCTATAAGGAGATTATAAGACGATCCGGATAATCCTCTAAAAGTTGACGTATACAAAACCATCCAGTCATTGAGCCTTTGCACACACGACCGAGCTATGATGCGCTTGACAAGAGACACGATGATACCCGAGTTATTGATGCCGGTGTTGATAGAGCCGCTTATATTCTATAACTCTCCATAATAGCCTAATATTTTGGAGTCAACGACAAAGCGCTTTGATGCACTATACTTTTGCAACTTATGCGAGTTTTTTTTCGACATTTATTGAATTTATGAAATTTTTTCAACCGGCATGGTTGGCTGCGCATCGTCTGTTAAACCAATGTAAACCTGATGGTAATTTGGAGATGTAAATAGTACATTGTGCAACAAGGGGAGAAGCAGACGAGCGCTAAAAATTTCAAAAATTTTGGACCTGAAAGTGCTGTCTTCTTTCACCCCTAGAGAAAAAACATTTTCGCCTTAAGATATATGTATATATGTATGTTTGGGTGTGTTTATATGTACATATACACACAAAAACACTTCTTCGCGTATAGATTTGGATTAATTAGGATTACGTTATTATTAGAACAAATTTGTACGAATTAATAACAACGAGCACGAGTAGTTTAAAACGCGATAGGCGAAACGAAGCGATGAATATTATAATTAACAAGAATTTGATGACGCTTGTTGTTAAGTAAATAATTAAGTATTTTAATTAAACAAATCACACGTATAATTGTCAATTTTCATCGGGCTGAGGAAAATCTTATCGATCTCCGTCAAAGTAAATGCGAAAACGGTGTGAATTCCAAAGTGCATAATCATTGCAGCCTTGCAAATCCTTCAGAACGTGTGGAATCGCAGTCTGCTCAATTAAAGAGAGTACTTCTCCTCGAATATTCCGTAGTAATTACCATAGCAGTCTAAGACTCCAGACTAGTCGTCGTTTAGTATCGGATGCTGGTTTTAATGGCGTTTAAATGCTGTAACCGTCAACGAATCTTCTCAAGCTTCTTCAGCATGCATTCCTCAGTGCTGCTTCTGATCAAGCCATAAATTTCGTTCATAATTAAATTTTTATGAGTGCTTATATCTCTGCGGCTAATTTTATAATCCTTTTAAGAGCGCAAGCGCGAATGTATGGAAAATTAATTGCGTGTTGCCGATGACCGGAAGGCCGTGGCATTATTGATACTTTTCGCGCCGATACCTTTGACGCGCTTCGATGGGCTAGATTGGATTATCTCGGCGGAAGAAAGTGATGGCTGCGTTTTCAGGAAATATAATGAGTTATTTCTGGATTGATCTACCGCTTTCCCCATGGTTAAGGATATACATGTCAATTATCATTAAATATTTTTAATAAAATTACACGATTTAATCCTCAACTAAACGTTACATGTGCTTTCAGACTTTATTTTTAGTAAGGATCTATATAGCTGTCTTTACATTAGTAATTTCGTGCCCTTACCGCCTTCCCCGATTCGGCTCTTCCTTACGTAATTTCTCTGCATTTTTATCTCACTTTCACGTGGTTTCTATTGTATGTTGTTCCATCTAAATTACGTTAGATCGATATTCTGGATTTTCCTACGGATTCTCCTCCATAAAATCGTCTCTAAATTTTACAATAATTATTATTCAGGGATTCGAATTAATTCATCGGGATGATCGACAATGCGATTGTGTAAATCGGCTTTGAGATGTAAGCGCTATAGTCTGCTTGTATGGTCGCTCCGTACGAAGACTAGCACAGTTAAATTTTTCAAACGAAAACTAGCACAACTCACGTATTTCCCGAGAATACTAGCACAATTCGCGACTTACATTACTTAAAATGGGAGTATTTAACGTTTTTATTGAATTATTGGGTAAGTTAAGTTCATGAAAACCTTGGACAAAGACAGACAAACCTCAATGTTTTAACAAGTTTCAAAAATTTCTAAAAATAGTGAATAATTTTAAAAAATGCTTGCAAAAAATTATTGTATTTGTGAAAAAAATTTTTAATTCGGTCAAAAGTTGTAAATTGTGAACATTTAAAAATGTTCATTAGGGACATTTTCGCAAAAATCGGAAAATTTTTATTGATATTCGTTGTTTAAAGTTTGAGTTGTGCTAGTCTAGCGTGCGTCAAATGAGTTGGGCTGTTTATGACGGGAAATTTGAACAGTTCTACTCTTCGTAGGGAGCGACAATATAACAATAATAGTATAGCGATGGTCAGTCAGGACAGCAGAATTTTTGACTATCCGCGAAACTTTATCAATATACAGCAGCTACATTATAAAAGGAAAAAGTCTGAAAAAAAAATGGAAAAAGAGCATCAAGAAGCAAAGCCGCTTTGCACCGCAAATCGATCAAATCTCAGCTGGTATGAATGTCTACATCGACTGCATAGTTTATAAGTTGATACGAGAACGGCACAAATCCTTGATAAATTTAAATCTGTCTCATTCTGAGCATATTCTTTACATTTTCTTTTAGTTCGTTGGATGCATTATTCCACGCGCTTTTATGGAATATAATTGAAACAGTAGCTCTTGTTTTTGAATATTCTACATACACGTGTACTATCACACAGTCAAAACACTGTATGAGATTAATTCTGCCGCAAGTTATGTTTAAGCAACTTTATTTTTTATTTAAAGCCCGTTCTTATAAGAGTTTTATATTCCTACGAGGCTTACCCCGTGTAAAAAATTTTAGTCCTGCATTGGTTTCGTTGTTACGTCCTGAGACGTATTGCAATATTTAGCAATGAGCCAGTAAGCATAAAATTGATGAGTGCATACAATAAGTAGCTTAGCGGAGTTAATGAATACACCCAAATACGAGGTGCGATCAATCGATATTAATCACTCAAACTGGACTCTGCTATGGCGCTCCGGGCTGTCGACAGAGCTACCAGGGTATAAGTCGCGATACCGATACTTAAATATAACTTTACTTTGAATAAATCATGAGAGTCTATCAATTATAAGTTTTCTCATTTTAATACATACATTCCTGTATAAGCCTGACCACAGCACAACAGCAAAGATCCAGCCCAAGCAATTGAACTCAAGTAAGTTCAAATAAATAAATAATAATAGATTTTTCTTGGTTAAATAAATACAAATAAATAAAGATTAGGTCGTGATTTAACATCGTATTGCAACAAATCTCACTTAAAATGGATGGTTAATTTCAAGAGCTTAATAGAGACGAAATTTTTGCGCTGATTAGTCTTGCATAACGCCCAAGATGAATTTCGAGATATGTGGCTAGAATTCGTTTTGCTTGGTGTAGTCCCGCAAAATATACAAGCTACACCCTCACGGGCACCGCGGCACTGCCACACCAGAGCAGCATCAGAACAGTTGTTGCCCAGAAACCGATCGCTTTTCGCGCGCATTCGTGTGCCGAGCGATGATATTTTCCTATTATCGTAACGGATACTGTCGTTCTCGCTTGAAAAAATGGAAGAACATCGATATTGGCGCACCATTGTCGGACTGACCAGGACTAAATTTTTTTACACGAGACACGACTGATTAATAAGTGCAACTGCAGAGTTAGCACAGTATAAATTCACACACACACACACATATCATGTAATAGTTATTTCCGACCTGCGTCTACTGCAATCCTTTTCCCTCTGCGTAACGTCTGTATCATGAGCTCTGTTATTTTTATTGGAAAACGTTATATGCCCTTTGCCATATCCCGATTACTCTACTGTCTTGTGCACACAAATTCAAATGCATCTTTATTAATTTGCATGAGTTTAAAATAACCGAGCGAATATCACATATTAATTTATCATACCGCGAGCTTAATTAACTCTTTTTAAAGCACATCGACGAATGTTAAGCATACGTGGACTTAACATCAGAGAGACGAGGGCAAGTGCTTCGTGTATATCCGTATATGTATAAAACGATCGATTGGATCTCATCTACTTCAGATTCGCGTGCGCTTATTCTTTCTTTTTCACCTTTAAAATCCGTGCATTATATATTGGCCAACTTCCCTTTCCGGCATCTCTCCCGAGTCTCTCTTTCTCTCATTTACTATGCACGGAATTCATTTTCCGTGCACCCCCCCCCCCTCCCCGGCAGCAGTTCTTCGCTTTGCCGTATAAAGGTTCGATTTGTATCGAAGATAGGCAATACGATATCTCGCATTCTGGAAAGAGTACGCCTCCGCGCTCGCTGCCGTCTCATTTTACTTCGAAATTCTTCATCTCCTTTTATGATACCACCCTTTTGGAATATTGGAAAGACGATACTTCTGTAGCTGCAGGGGCCGCTGCGAGAAATACACAGTGTATATAATGCACTCAGCTGCGGCGGCTTATTTTCTCTTTCCTTTTTACGAGCTCCCAGTTTAATTGAGTTTTGTTCTCTGATTAAGTGGGATTTCAATTGCGTCTGGTTTTGCGCCCGTCTCTGCATAGCATAAAGAATTCACTTTGAATATTTGATTGTACTGCAGAAAAATAGAGCAGGCGACGGGAATCAAAAAGATTCTCTTGGGGATGATCTCAGCCAATTTTAATTAAATAAAACTGACTTTTTGTAACGCATGCATGATTTCTGCGTTTTTAGACCTAAAAATCGGCCCTAAAGTAAAATTCTTTTGACTGGCCTAAAAAAATCGGACAAAAATGGATCTTTAAATTTTGCAGCTACAGCCACTTTATGAAAAATTTCACAAGTGCGTATTCATTTTATAAAAAGGCATTTCGAGATGCTCTGTATGATAATTAAGCTAGAATAAATGAAAGTAATAAAACTAGAATGAAAGTTTAAAAAAATAATTTCGAATTTTCTCCGTTGATGTATAGGAGTCGCTTATAGATTTTTCCAAGAAGTAACACGTGCTGCACGCACTATTAAGGATCTACAAGCCAAACTTTGCGAAGCATGAGATTTGTTGGTTCAAGCTGCTGTCACATTTGGCTACATATCATAGAGCAACTGCTGAGCTGCCTCGTAATATCCAAGTTGTTCAGAGCCTAGAGACATGTAAAGTTAGATGAGTCGCACGGATAAGGCAATTGGGCTGAGAATTTTTTTTCGTAAACTTTGGAAAAGTATCGAGTATGATACGAACTCGATTTTACAACCAAATTGGATTTGTTCATCCAATATGTAGGACATCATGTTGTGAATTAAAAAGTTGCGTATATACATACGTGAAAATGACCGCATTGCCAGTTTTTAATCAACAATTATTTAATTTAGAAGATACTTCAACATTGAAGTAATAAAACTTAGGTGCTCTAGCTACTAGGAAATTTTGATGAAAAATAAACTCAGTACTAATGTTGAAAAAAAGAAATAATATTTAGTTTTTCCCTAAAAATGTACGTTTCACAGGAGAAGCTACATAAGCAAAAAAACCTAATTAATCCAAATCTATACGTGAAGAAGTGTACATGCGAGCTTTAAAACTCAAATCTCCGAATTGAGGCAGTAGGAAACTCGGCCTTTTCAGCAGCTCTTTTCAATTCGCTTTCCAAATCCCCAACGGCGGCGGCAGCAGCTCTTGTGCTCCAGCGTGTTTTACCGGCCGATTCTTCGTCGGCTTGATGCAAAGCTTTTAGCTCGGCTCTCTATGCATAAATCGCACGGTTTGCCCGAGCACTAATGAAAAAAGCTGCTTTGTACGTCTCGAGGGGATCTCCGTGTATTCTACGCCTGTTCAGAATTGCGTTAAATTGATTTACTTTTATGCGGATAAAGTTTGTATGTAAAAAGTGAGTCTGTGCCAACGTTTCTTCCCAAGTGGAAATGAAAAACGTATATAAATGTAAAAAGTGTATATTTTTGTTATATTTCGACAGACATACAACAAAAATATACTTATGTAAACTTATGTACACTTTCTTACACTTTTCGGGAAAAAATATAGTTTGCGACCTTCCGATAGGTGGCGAAAGACACAAAACCATTTCTCACATGTAAAATTCAACCTTCAGACTACTTAAGCTTATCAGCAGTATTTGATATTTGAGTAATTTGAGATCAATTTGATTGCCGTATCATAACAGACATAAACCCATTAACACACTTTCGTATATTTTTATATATTTATATTGAGACGTTCCACGTCAAACGTAACAAAGCTCTGCCCAAAATTCCTTTTGATCTAAAAATTTATAAAAATATGGAAAATATAGCATTTTTTATGTACTTTCAATTAGTGAGGGGCGTTTTTTTAAATTTTGTTCCCAGACGGAGCTACGCGTCCCCAACCTTAAAAAATTACTACTTTACGAAATGATCAAGCTGTCAGAAATCACAGGGGCTCAGAAAATTCTAAGCAACGACTATTTTCATGTATTTTAAGCTGCTGAACAAGAATCGGACGGTATTTTTTACCGATACCTCAAGCGTTCGTCCCTAACCTCAAAAAACACCCCCCAAAATTGCTTTTTCACGCAGTTGAGAGGTTTATCCTGTGATCGACGGGAGGAAAATTATTGACAGAGAGTATTTTTATGTATTTTGTGCTGCTGAACACGAATCCGACGGTATTTTTTACCGATACCTCAAGCGCTTGTCCCTAACCTCAAAAAACCACCCAAAATGTCTTTTTTACGCGGTTAAGAAATTTACATCTAGAGGAAAATCATTGACGAAGGCTATTTTTATGAATTTTGGTCCATTGAATTTGATCACGAAGCTAAATTTTATTTTTTTACTTTTACTTCAGTGCACTTAAATAATGTAACTGATTACTGATAATATGGTTTATACAATTATTAATATTGTACTATTGATAATGGACTTGGTGCATTAGAGTATCTAAACACAGTAATTTTTTTGTCGGGAGAAACTAAAAATGCGTCCTTCTGAAATGTTCGGTGCAGCCGAGAATCTTTTCTTTAGTGATCTTGAAGTTTTTTCGTAATCTTTTTTTTGGAATAGTGAAAGATTGTTATTGTTTGGAACTTTTGTCTCGCCCAGTCATAAAATTCCCGTCGATCACAGGATCAACCTCTTAACTGCGTGAAAAAGCAATTTTGGGGGGGTGTTTTTTGAGGTTAGGGACGAACGCTTGAGGTATCGGTAAAAAATACCGTCGGATTCTTGTTCAGCCGCTCAAAATACATGAAAATAGTCGTTGCTTAGAATTTTCTGAGCCCCTGTAATTTCTGACAGCTTGATAATTTCGTAAAGTAGTAATTTTTTAAGGTTAGGGAACGCGTAGCTCCGCCTGGGAACAAAATAAAAAAAACGCCCCTCACTAATTGAAAGTACATAAAAAATGCTAAAATATCCATATTTTTATAAATTTTTAGATCAAAAGGAATTTTGGGCAGAGCTTTGTTACGTTTGAGGTGGAACGTCCCATTATAATTTATATACAGTTATGTACATCTTCGTACACTTTTTTAGAGTTCAATTTTTAAGGCGTCGTTTTGGCAATATGTGCAAAATGTTTTGCTATCGACTCGGAGTTATAGAAAAGTATAATACGTGATTAACCTTTTTCTATAGTCTTGGTCACAGGTTTGTGGACAAAGCTGACAAAAGAGAAACATCGGATATTCCAAGCTACGTTTGTTTGCAAGCTGAAAGATTATCCGTTTTCAGTAATTTCAAACCGAGTTGCAATCGCGCTAATTGTTGGATTTTGTTAAATCTTCGTAAAAAAGTTTTACAATAACACAAGCGCTGATGTTTAATTGTATCCTACACAGTAAATTGGAGCTTCATTTAATATTACGTAATAAGGCTTAATGTTCAACATCTGACTCTAGAACTCAAACGAAATTTCGATGTGCAAATTTAACTTATACCACCGCATGACTTCAAACTTCTCTACCTAGCATACATCAACAAAATTTTCTCTGCAATGGCAAATAAACGCCAGTGGTCTGTAACTCCAGCGCGTAAATTCTCACTCATAATATCCAGCCACTGGTTGAACATTCGGGAACAGTCGAAAATTTTCGTTAATCCAGTGAGACTACTGTGTTATACCCGCAGACCAACTCCGACTTGACGTCGCGCCCCGAAAATCGCAGTAGATTAGATTAGATTAATTAATTTTATTTTGCGTACATTATGTTGTACGATTCAATATGTACAGCAGAGTAGTAAAAGTACAAAAATAATAAGTTTGAGGTATCTGTTTTAGTAGGTGTGTAGTGTGAAAGTATTCTGAAGTGAAGATGGGTTAAGCGAGAGTGAGCAAGTGTGTTAGTGTGCGTGACTGTGTACACGATGTTTATGTGTTTATGCGTTTTCGAGTTCGAAAAAGTAATCTTTAGCTAGCTTCTTGAATACTGCGATGGATGTAGTGTTACGGAGGTGTGATGGCAGGTTGTTCCATAGGTATGAGGCGCTGATATGAAACGAGTTTCTCAGCGTCTCCGTCGTGAAAGTAGGGATATTCAGAGGTGTCAATTCTCCCCTAACAGGCCGGAGTGCTACGCGAAAATCGAAGTAGGCGAGTACGTATGATGGTACGGCAGTGTTAAACATTTTTCGTAAGAAACAAGCAGTGAAATACTTCCTGCGTCCGGCAGTGGTAAGCCAGTGCAGCTCCCGCCTGTATGGGGAGATGTGCTCATATCTCCTTACACCATAGATGTACCGAATCTCCGTGTTCACGAGCCTCTGTACACCCAACCAGTAGATTCAAAGCTGACCTGGGCACCCCCAATGTTGATTTGAGGTGTTAGCTATTGAAGGTAGTGCATTTATGTAGTAGGGGAAGCCCAGGACAATTGCTTTGGTTTTGTTAACATTGAATTTTAGCCTGTTCTGTGCAGCCCAGCCCATTATCCTCTCGGCATTAGCACTCATCCTGTTTGATAAAGAATCGAGCTTCTCAAGGAGGCATTGACTGTAAATTTGCAAGTCATCCACATAGATGAGATGGGAAACATCGGAATCAAAGCAGAAACCGATGGTATTGATGTACAACGATAATTCTTAATAATTAAGCAACTATTTGTTAGAAAAAGGAGGAATATGCAGAGGAAAATTTCTATTTTTGGCTATATAACAGCGGAGGTAGAGTGATTTGAATATTTATTTGAGGGACAAGAGGGAAAGCATACCGATTTTCTGTACACGTGCGCGGCTGTAGGCAGATAACATCTCCCGATTTCCGCCCCGTCCGAAATTTTCTCAGCACTTTGGGTCGTAAAAGTTTGAGCGGTCGGGCCCTATCTGGATTTTTATAGCTTGCAGCTGGACCTGTTAACTTATAGTTTTAAGAAAAAATAGACTCAGTGGCAATTCGAGTGGCGCGTCTTCGAAGGAAAACGGCGACACTCGAGCTCCCACTTGATTTATTATCATGTTTACTAAGAAAAAGGTCTCTGGGAACGGAAAAGCCGAAAACCCAAAAACTTGTAGGTATACCGCGCAAAGATTATTTTGATGTGTGAAGATTACTTTTTTTTTGTAGGCAGACGGGACGTGTGTGCATATACAGGGTGACCCAATTTAAACGGGCACCGCTCATAACTCGTCAGGGACAGCCACAATCGAAAAAATGGTAGAGACCAAAGTTGTAGGATATCGAAGGGGCAACCCGATGGTGACCTTGGATTTGACCTTGAACGCGTTTTTCAAGGTCATTTGAAGGTCAACTTTGGATTTTTAAATAGGAACCCCATTCTTTTATTGCGGGAATGGAAAGAGCGGTAAATTTTACGTTCAGAATGGTATGTTCGGTTGCGGCACTGAAGGTCATCGCAAGGTCATGCAGCCAGAATGAAACCCCGCCTACGTAATTCCTCTAGCAACGCCAAATTAAAAAAATTGGTAGAGATTAAAGTTGTAGGATATCGAGGGGACAACCCGATGGTGACCTTGGATTTGACCTTGAACGCGTTTTCAAGGTCATTTGAAGGTCAACTTTGGATTTTTAAATAGGAACCCCATTCTTTTATTGCGGGAATGGAAAGAGCGGTAAATTTTACGTTCAGAATGGTATGTTCGGTTGCGGCACTGAAGGTCATCTCAATGTCCTGCAGCCAGAATGAAACCCAGCCTACGTAAATCCTCTAGCAACGCCAAATTAAAAAAAAGTGGTAGAGACCAAAGTTGTTGTATAGGGGGGGGGGGGGGGGGGGGGAGAGAATTGTGACCTCGAATTTGAGCCAGTCCTACAAGGTCATTTCAAGGTCAAATTATTTTTTTTCAAACAGCACCCACTTTTTCGACTCCGGATCCTGAAAGCGTGTAAAATGTTGCACTTTAAACGAAGTAGTAAATTTAAAATAGAAGAAAAGATTTTAATCATTTAGCGTACCATTTCCTGCGTTTTGTCATCATTATAAAACTTGATGTCCAGGACCCACGACGAGGACGTAGCAGGGTGGATTTTCAGGTCCCATTTTGATCCGGCCGATGAAGGCAAGACGTGAAGACACCGGCCGATTAAGGCAAGAATCATAGCCCGGCCGATGAAGGCAAGACGTGAAGACACCGGCAGATGAAGGCAAGACCATGAAAAAATCACTTTATAAATAGAGTTTAAGCTTTACCTAATTAAGTGTTCAAAAATCCCTCCATGATGTCTAATACATAGTTGAATTCTTCGCTCAAAGCTTCCAATAGTCGACAGAAGCACATGCCTTGGTATGCCTCTGCAAGTATTAATGATTTTTTGCATCATATTTTCTCTAGTAGTAGGGGCGTCCGCATACACGCTGTTTTTCAAAAAGCCCCATAAATAAAAATCTGGGCTCGTGAGATCTGGGGATCGTGGAGGCCACTCAACATGATCTTCACCACGTCCAATACCTATCCATCTATTACGGTATGTTTGATTTAAAAAATCTTGAACATCTAAACTTCTATGCGCAGGTGCACCATCATGTTGAAACAAATAATATGGCGCGAAATATGCCGTTGCTATGGAAACGTAGTTTCGCAAACGCTACGCAAAAGACGAGCCCCGTGAAAACCGCATTTTTCGCGTACGTCGTGTTAAAAAATATGGTTCGATACGTGTGCACGGAGTAAGCGAGAATCGCTTACTTCGCGCACTTGTATTGAAATATACTATTCACCGATTGTGGCTTTTTCGCAAGTGTCTATATGGTTTTACCAGAAGCAAACAGCTGATCCTATTTTCGCCTCGGCTCATACCTTCTGCTGCAGCTATTGAAGCTTGTTTCCATTAACCGCCGCAGTAGCTGAAGCTAATGGTCATGCCAACAGCAGCGGATTGTTATGTCCATCTTATGAGACTGGTATTTGCCGACTCTGCTGCACTGCTTAATTTTACAGGTGTATTTCAGTTAGCCCATATTTTTCTGATTAAAAATAAAATATCCTTGGTAGCTTCTTTTCACTCGCGCATAGAGCAATCACGACTTGCTTTCTGATATTTCCTCTTGGACTCTTCGGGATGGATCACGGATCGTGTGCTTTGCTCCCACTCTCGTGCGCGTTTACCCTCGCTTTCGTAATAACCCTCGATAAATTGGACGATTAAACTTTCAATTAACCCCTGACGCGTTCCGTCGATGCGCCAATCTCGTCAATTTCCTCTACCTCGGGGTACTATATGTATACAGCTAGATATAATGCAAGCGTGCGGGCTTATCCAGGTCAGGATATTATAGGTACTTTTAAACTGGTAATTTCAAAATTATGATTTGTTGCTGCGAAAGCCCTGTGCTTGAATTTTCACGGTTGGGGTCTATTGAGATATTGATACAATTTAGCCCGGCATTTTTTCCTTCGAGAAAACGCCGTTTCGCAAATGTTTTTGCAAAAAAAAACCCTCTGAGTTTAGTTGCCTAGCAACCTGATGGCCTTTAAATGGCGGCGCATTAGGTTGGGGATAATGACGCAAACTCTGTGGTTATAACATCTATGTTACGAGCGACAAATGACAGGTTTTTGGAGCCGCCGCATGTGGTGCGTTAGTAAGTTGTAAATCTCCATTTAATCAAGCACTCAACTCGAACAGCATGCGTGTGCTCGAGACGCTTCGGAAAACACACACACACACAATGGCTCCACGCAACCAAATGTTGCAGGTTGCACTCTCAGCTCCGAAATCGAAAAAGCGACGTCACAGAACAGATGATATTCAAATAACAAAAAACATATTTATTAATTCAAGGCTATTTTAAGATTTACAATTTGAAACGTTGAAAATTAAACAATAATACTATCCATTAAGTTTGATATTGCTCTCAGGCGTGCACTCTTATTCTTTTTCGTTATTTGACGCATATGCGTTTTCACTATCGCTTTCTGGCGTGTATGGGTACTCCTGGTTTTTACAAAGAAGGTAGCAAACTGATGACAATTTTTTTTTATTCCTTCTAAATTTTGATTTATTTTCTGCAATTTCAATCGTGTTTTCCTGTTCTAGTGCCTCTATTTCGACATCAAATAATAGCACATAAGTCAAACATCGAAGAACCTCTATATTTTCTTCAGCAGCGCTAACTGCTAATTTAGCACTACCAGTCACATCTTGGAATCAAGAAGATGTGTTTATATGTAGCATATGTAGAATATATAAAATATATAGAGCGATATATGTACAACGTTTAATTGGTTACATGGAGCCGTTGTAAGCACTTGATTAAATAGAGAACAACTTACTAACGCACCAAATGCGGTGGCTCCGAAAACCTGTCATCTGTTGCTCGCAACATAGATGTCACAACAACAGAGATTGCATTTTATTTGCAAACAAAATTCGCGACAAGTCGTTTTCTCGGAGGGGGGGGGGGGGGGAATGCCGGGCAAAATTGTATCAATACCTCAATAGACCACCAGTTCAAACTTGCTTGATGGAAATTTGAGTTTTAGAGCCGACTAGATCGCCTCATAAATTTCACGCTACTGATATTTTTGCGATCGGTGTTTATTGCATCCCCCTTGAATCTAAGCTTCATTGAAATTAATGCTTGTCGAATGCTTTTATATTTCCGCTAAGTATAGTTTATCGCGCGCAAAGTATCACGCTGTACCAAAACAAGAACGAATTAACTATAAAACTACTAAACAACTCATTTGCGTTGCTAATTAAAATAGTTCCAATAAATGTCATCATAAACTTCATCTCTTAACAAATACTGGAAAAAAGAGCCTGGCTATAAATGGGTATCTTATGACGAGCATTATGGATGTAATTTAGAATAGAACTGTCAGTTATATACTCACTTTAGGTAGGTATGTATAAGAAACGAGGACGAGCGGAAGAGAATTTATTTATGTCTTTATTATGGTTAGACTAAGTGCACCTTAATGGCTTTAAGCGACTGCATAACTATAGAGATACAATCGAGATAAGCGTGAAATTTTTATCGACAGATAGATCCTGCCGAAGATGTCTCTTTTTACGATGTAAGATATGATACGTAAGAAAGATCGCAGCCTCTGTTATTTTATTCTATTTTTTTTTGTTTCATGAAACACTCGTCTTTAGGCGTGGAATGCACGACAAATATAAATTTCTAACGAGCTCAAGAGGTAAAAAGAACAAAGTAATCCATCAAAACGAAAAACTGGCTGAGTGACGATAAACAATTTGAAAAAAAATTAGAAAGGGTAAAGATTCTGGATGTAGAATTTTTAAACTGAGATTTAGAAATAGAAAAATTTATAAAACGAAACCGTTGAATTGAAATATTGCAAAAGGGATATTTTTAGTAAATTTAAACAATTTTAATTTAAATTTGGAAATAAAAATTTAGTTTTTTAATATTATACCTCTCTAATATTTCAAGACTCAAACTTTTAACTATCATTATAAATCATTTCGTATTATTTTCTAATTACAATTTTTTTTCAAAATTTTTGTCTCCATTTGAACTGCCCTACTTCCGTTGGTAAAGAAAATTTCCTCGTAGAAATTGACTGCACACGATTCGCAGATACAGACTCAAAACAAACAGCCGAGAGGCGGATTTGCAAGTGCCGGATCTATGATCAAGATAATAAAATCAAATGCGAATTCTAGGCGCAAAGAGGCTATGCAATGGACCGTCGACTACTCCACCTCCTCTCCATCCTTCTCACTCTGTGGCGGCGTGACAAGCACGAGAAATCCACGTAAAGCTCACGCGTCTCCGTTTTTGACTTTCCAGCCAGCCTCCCGCAGACGTTAGGCCGAGAAATGCGTCGCTGTCGCCTGAAAATAAAGCCGGAATTTTAATAATTGTGAGAGCAATGTTTTACTATAACGACATGCAAAATGTGAATAACATTTATTTTGCCTGGATTTAAGTAGAAATGTTCGGATCTAGCCAGCCGTGTCTTACATAACCTGGAATAATGTCCTCCTAGCGGAAGTTTTATAATAGTAAAAATTTGAGTTCCGTCAAAACTTCTAGAAAGTACTTTTTGGTGTGTTAGAAGTTCAAATCGGGTGTTTTTAGAAAATGTCCGTATGGATGTGTGTATGTATATTGTAATATCTTTGGAACTACTCCGTTGATATCAATAACATATTTTTTATTTTCTCAACTATTTTTTTTTAGTCATTTTTTGATTATTGAAAAACACTATTTTGCGTTTTTTTAAATCATCTCATTGTTACAAACAATTCAGCTATAATGTATTTAAAAGCGAATAAAATTACATACTTTTCCTCGTTTGGTCCTCGGGATCGACCGCTTTGTTCGGCAGATAAAATAAAAAAGGTGATTTTTTATTTAAAATTCATATCTCTGAAACTAAACATCATAACCTCGCGAAAAAAATCATGTCGATGGGTCACGTGTTAAACTATATCCCATTAAAATTTCGAGTGATTTAAAAACTTATTTTTTCAGTAATAAATCGAAATCTGAAAAAAATGAGTTTTTTTTGTGCCTCGATTACGGTCGTAAAAAGTCCTTACTGCGCTTGAGATTTCGTAAAAAAGTAGATTTTTTATGTATTTTGGCTAACTTCATTGCACAGCTTTTAAACCCCTATGGTTCTTAAGATATCAAGGTTTAAATTTTTGTTTGAAAATGTTTTGATTCCTCATATCTCTAAAACAATGTAGTCAAATGCTTCAAAATTTGGTGATTCACCATAAAAAAAGCTGTCTGCTGCTAAAATTTTAAATGATTTTTTCGAGCGGTACTCAGATAAAGAGCTAAAATGTAAAACCCTTTATTCTGAAATCTTTTGCTTCCTCTTAGAGGGGTCTAAAGTCCCTCCCTTGAAAATTTTGCGAATTTTCTCCCACCCCACCCACCCGCTCATGTACGATAAACTTCTTTTATACCCCTCGTTCTGGTAAGTACCATAGTATTTTGTTAAGAAAATTGTTCCTTCAGCAAAATAATTAAAATTAATAATATCAATTGGTAAACTTTTTGATTTTTTTTTGAGTTCAGTCAGTTCATTATTGTAAAAAATAGATCAGATCCAATATTATAAAAAATAACATTTTTTAGCACACCCCAGCATAAAGTTAGTACTTTATCCCTGGCGAGTCAGGAGCCAAGAGCTACATGTATGTATATAGAAACGAAAGATTCAGAGGAATAACAAGAATCAACGACGAATTTAACATCGGCTACTATATCTATAGCTATGGAGAGCACTGAGCTTATTCCTCGTTGTTATAATATATGCGACAGCATATATTATAAGACGTAATATATAAGGCGATTGTCCTTGTGCGTCTCGACTTGGATTTTAGCATTTTTGCGTGTGTGGATTATTTATTTGAAAACAATAATAAAAGCATTAACATTACTGTATATTCAAACAATATTTAATTTATTGAAACTACGAATTTAGTTGAAGGAAGGTACGTGCCAATGAATTGGCAGCGGTTTTTTTTTTGTTTATTCAAAGGTATTGTGCCCCCTCGATATCATAGCATTTTTGAAAATCGATCATCAGAATCGACCTATCTCGCGTTTCTTTTCAAAGAAAGTGAAAAGAAACAGTATATCACGAATTCTTTCAAAGCCCGTTGAAAAAAATAACGCGTTGAATAAAAATGCCTCGGCGGATTCTGCAGTGTCAAGCTTCTTCTCTTTCTCTCTCGGTCGCGTTTCTTTTGAGACCGAAATCGCAGTTAATACCTGGGTTGACTGTCATTACGTGGTCGACTTTGTTATTATTGCGCCCCACCGCGATGTTGTTGACTTTGTTTTCGTAAAAGTTTGAAACGATCTTAATGCTGTCGTTCAATGCACTCGATTTGATTGTGATTTTATAAGGTCTCTACTGATTGCATAGCGGCGTGTTGTCCTATGTAAATTTCTATCCCATTTTACAGATCGCTTCGTTAGAAGGGATACAAAAATATCATTTGTATAATGATGTTGAAACTATACAGTCCTAGTTTAATCTATAATCACTGTATTATGAACTATGCAAGGAAATCTTAAAGCGCGTTGGGATACATTTCGCATTCGAATGAATCATCCAACTACTCGTAGATTGTAAATCACAGGTTTTATTTTCACACTTACTGTCCGCCTCCGTTTCCGAACTCTTTTTATTGCCAACGTGCACTCGCTCTGTTATATATATTTTTCTTTTAACTACTTTCATTTTCCACGGATGTCTTTTTTCTTTGGAGTCTGGCCCCGATCCTCACGTACAGCGGTAGCAGCAGGGAGAGAGAGAGAGAGAGAGAGAGAGAGAGAGAGAGAGAGAGAGAGAGAGAGAGAGAGAGAGAGAGAGACAGCTCTATTGTCGCTGATATTACTTTTTCAGAAGCAAGTTCTGCGAGAAAAGAGGAAAAAGAGGGCAAAGTTTCTGCCGCTGCAAACTCTTTTATGCATTCGAGCCTTCCTTTAGATGTAAACTGCATACAGATACGTCAAGCGGTAATCGCAATTAGAGATGCGAAACGAGTTATCACTTGTCAAAAATAATAACAACTTTGTCCCTTTCTATTCAAACCGATTCTTTTGTTATAAACACGCCCTCTTGATAGGGTCTAGAAGATGCACTTTCTGTGTATGTGATGGCTAGTTTGCGTCAGAATAATTCATATGACGATTTATTTCTTAAAAAATGACGTCTATTATTGATGTTTCAGATTATTATTAATATTTTTATTATATTTCTGTAGTTTTTGTGAATAATTATATCGTAATTTAATAATAAAATTATTAAAATAGTGGGAGAAAATAACCTGTTTTTTCCCGTAGGGGAGAAATTATCATTTTCCCTGCTCGAGTTCGAACTTATCATAACTCAGGCATGAAATGGGCCTCTTTTTACGCCAGAAAGTAGCGTAAAAAATCGTTCATTCCAAGTGTGTGTAAAATACGTCGAACTCGAGCCGGGAGAAATGACCATTTTTCCTGAGGGGAAAGATAAGCCATTTTTCCCCTAGAGAAAAAAACCGGTCATTTTTCCCAATTATATGCATATACGTGTTTTTTAAGTCTTTGCAAATTTTATAAATTCTTTAGAATTAAACTTTAAACACATAAAATAACTCTACTATGCACGACTTGAAATGCACGATTCTTTGCGTTACTTTCCGGCGTTAAAAGAGGACCTTTTATGCCCTTGTTGTAAAAATACGGTGTGTACCATTGGAAGAAAGGATATCATAGACTCGGATAAGTGATTTTAGCACACGTCTCGTGCTGAACACCTTGTCCTCGCTTGAAATAGCCTATTTTCTCCCCTTGATGCACAATGTACTATTATGAGAAAGCGTGTTTGTGCCCGAGCGAAGCGAGTGTTCCATTCCCGCATGCTCACTACTTTCCTGCACGCTCAGGTACTTTTCCGCACGCTTACTACTTTCCTGCATGCTCAGATACTTTTCCGCATGCCCTTTTCAGCGTGTAGAAAAGTGACACTTTGCGCACGCAAATGCATATGCAAACTTGAACTCTGTGCACTCAAGTAGGAAAACAAATACTAAAAATTCACATAGTCAAATATTCAGAACTTAATTTGATTATGTAATATTACATCTTCGAAATACTTGAAATTATATCTTCGAAATTTGTAACAGTATTTTACAAAATCCCACACTCACTCCGTAGAGAGATATCTAATGAACAGAACAAGCCTTGGTTTGGTACAATTCATTGATCCGTTTAGTCTGAATTCTGCGGTACTCAAAGAAAAATACAGGGTATTGAAACAAGCATTATTAGAATAATATTTAAAATAATACAAAAACGTGTTTTTATTATTTTTCTGAAATTTGCATCATAATTCTATATTAAATATATTACAATATGTTGTTCTACTACTTTTTTACATTTATTTGGAGTTCTAGCACTACACTTTAACTTTAGTAGATCATAACCTGTAAAACAAAAGTACGTGTAAATTGCAATATGTTTTACATATCATTATAAATACTTATATAAAAATGTCTTATAATATACCTGTATTTAATAATGTAACTGCAGTTCTGTAAAACTTTTTATAGGTTATACTATATTACTGTGTATACTGTATACGGTTTATACTGTAACGAAAAAAAAAATGTTTACATCTACAATACTAGATTATTTTGAATATAATTTAGATACATTCATACATACCAATTTGATTAGAAATAACATTTTAGTGTCCGCCACTGACATATGCACCATCATCAACAGTTGAAATGCGTAACAGTCTTCTCAATTTTCTTGCCTCTTTTGTATTACACTCTGCTTGTTTTTCAGCATCTTTGATACGTGCTTGATCTTTTGTTACTGCAGCGAATAAAGCATTTTTGCCAGGCTTGATATTCAACTCTGACATAAGATACAGTAATCCTTTCCAGCTACTTGAAAACATTATACAAGCTAAGAAGGCAGATATTTGTAGAGTCTGAAGTCCAACAAAGTCTGTTTTAGGAGCAATATTCCACAAAACATTATTAAAGGACTCATTAGCATTCTGCGTTTTTCCACCCAAACATTTTCTTAGAAGCTCTGGCTCCGACAATTTTTTAAATACAACCTTGATCTCGTTAAAAATTTCTTCTGGTAGTGTTCGTGGATGAACATACGCATCTTATTTACCTTCTGCTACTGCTTTTTGGTATTTACACCAAGAGTCGGATCCAGGAGGACAGTGCATGTGCTGAGGATTTTGATCAGTTGAGGCTTTGTGATAAAAAATTGCCCAAATTGCTCTAGTCATGTCTTCTATTGAATCCGGGTGTGCTCTAATAGCATTGCCATAGTAAGTTTGTAGTGTATCTATAATGTTATCGGTCAGTTTTCCTTTTCCTCCAAGTTTTTTGTTTTTCTTCAAGTTTCTGAGCTGCGTTCCAAAGCGTTTTTGAACATGACCACAATACTCTTTCTTACTTATTGTCACATGAGTTACATAAGGTTTAGAATTTATAATGTTTGAAAATGTTGACGAATCTCCATCTCCTAAGTACGATACATATTTTACATTATATTTTTCTATTGATCGACTAAAAATATTCACAATCGCTAAAGACTCCATTGACCCAGAAGAACCCCAGTGGTTTTTTGTACATGATGGTAGGTGTGCGCTGTACCAAATTTCCCATTTAGTACCTTCTGATCCATCAACATAATATCCTCTTCTAAAGAATTCAGATTTTATTTTGAAAATAAACTCGATTTCTGTATATTAGTCTAATTATAGAAATTTCTTACCTGGAATAAATACTTCATAAATACTATGAATCGATTGAGAAATAATATCAAATACTTTTCTTCTTTCTACCATTATATTTAGTTTACATTCGAATTTCTTGTCGTATACAACTGGATTTTCTTTTCTATAGTTACGATTATAGAAATTAATAACAGGTTTCAGGCACTTGAAGAAGCAAACACATCGCTGGAGGGGAATGACGAACCGAATAGCTTATGGGGGGACATCGAAAAAACGGTAAAAGAGGCCGCGAACAAAGTACTGGGTAAAAAGGAAAAGCCAAAGAGCAAACCATGGTTTGACGAAGAGTGCGAACTCTGGTTTGAAAGGCGTAAAAAGGCTAAATTAGATAGCTTACAAAATAGAAGCGATAGGACCGTAGAAGAGTATTCTAACGTAAGGAAACAGACGAGCGCGATCTACAGAAATAAGAAGCGGGAGTATCAAAAGAATCTTATTAGGAGAATAGAATCTAACAGTAAGGAAAATAACCCCCGCGAAATGTACAGAGGGATTAACGCCATCTGAAAGGGTTTTAGGAGTAGAGCGCAATTGATGAAGGACGAAAACGGGGACCTCGTAACAAATGACAACGAATTACTGTCGCTGTGGAAAAATTATTTCGATAAATTATTAAACGTGCACGAAAATAGCGAAGAATTAGGGGACGAAATTCACACTGCTGAACTCTACGTGGAGGAACCGAGCTACCAAGAAGTAGAGGCCGCGATTAAAAAACTAAAAAACAACAAAGCCGCGGGAAATGACTCTATAGCAGTTGAGTTACTTAAATATGGGGGCGTCGAGCTCACTTTCAAAATCTATAAACTAGTATGTGCCATCTGGAAAAATGAAACAATACTCGAAAATTGGAAGGAATCTATCATTATACCGATTTTTAAAAAGGACAGACTGCAATAACTATAGGCGTATCTCACTTTTAGTAACGTGCTACAAAGTTCTGTCAAACGTAATACAAACTAGACTCACTCCATTCGCGGAAGATATAGTAGGAGATTATCAGTGCGGATTTCGGCGCAACAGATCGACGAGCGATCAAATGTTTACCATAAGACAGTTGTTAGAGAAAAAGTGCGAATTTTGCGAAACCATACACCAACTATTTATAGATTTTAAAAAAGCGTACGACTCTATTAAGTGAAGCAAAATGTATCAAATTCTAGTACTTCTCGGTGTAGCGAAAAAACTCGTGAGATTAATTTAAATATGTCTGAACGGAAGCACGGGAAAGGTCCGAGTAGGCGGTAATGTATCAGAACCCTTCATGATACGCGATGGTTTAAAACAAGGGGATGGGCTCTCTATGGTGCTGTTCAAGTTAACGTTAGAGTATGCCGTTAGAAAAATGCAGGTTAGCCAGCTGGGCGCAACGCTTAATGGAATAACGCAGATACTAGGCTACGCAGATGATTTGGATATACTGGGGGATTGTAGGGAAACGGTAGCAAGAAACACGAAAATCCTCATAAAAGCGGTGGAGTATACAGGGTTAGAAGTGAGTGAATCAAAAACAAAGTACATGATTGTGGATAAGCTAGGCATCTGCAGAGGGGAGGAAGATCTCAGAGTTGGGAATTTTACTTTTGAAAAGGTTAGCGAATTCAGGTATCTGGGTACGACCATAAATGATAGAAACGAGATTAATGTCGAAATAAATAAGAGACTCCATTCGGGTAATGCTTGCTTCTACGCCGTGAGTAATTTACTTAAATCGAGGCTGTTGTCTAAAAACGTTAAAATAAGAATATATAGGACAATAATACCGCCGGTGGTTCTGTACGGGTGCGAAACGTGGGCTCTCACTAAGCATGCGGACAACCGTTTTAGGGTATTTGAAAATAAAGTCTTGCGAAAAATATACGGGCCGAAGAAAGATAAGGAAACCGGGGAATGGAGGAGACTACACAATGATGAGTTACACAATCTGTACGCGTCACCGAATATTAACAGAATAATAAAATCGCGCAGATTGGGATGGGCAGGGCACGTAGCGAGAATGGGAGACGACCGTACGGCAGCGCGTGTCATGAAGGGCAGGCCGATGGTAACACGACCTCTAGGTAGACCTAGACGTAGATGGGAGGACAACGTAAAAGCGGATCTAGTAGAAATAGGACGGTGTCGATCGGAGAGGTGCATCTTGGGTGGTTTCGAGTTCCAAATGCCACGTAAAAAAAAAAAAATAGTTACGATTATCTCATCAAGAATGTCTGCAATCGAATCATTTTCATCATCTTCTTGTTCTGACTGATTTTCTTCTTCACGTATAATGTCAGATTCTTTTAATAAACTTAAACTAGAAATTGCGTTGTCACTCATTTTTGTAATTGAAATAATCTTTTTATAAATACAAAATTTTAAAATATATCTGAATCAAAATCTACAAGCTGCTTATATTCTAACAATTCTTCGTTTCTCTTCGTCGCTTTCCATTATTTCTGTAAATACAAATCAAATTATGTGTATTTCTTATAAAAAATAATTTGTAATAATGTATAAAATGTTAATAAATCTTCATATATGTTAAGATTTTTGACATTCCTCATTTTTGAATGTCTTTCCATTGAATGTGTTTCTGATTGCAACTATCTCGTCTCGAACATTCATGCAACGGCCAGTTCCTAATTCTCGATTATGTATAAATTTATGAGCCATTTTTTCAAATAGATTTCAATACAAAACGAATAGATGCACGCTTTAACGAATCCGTGTACGAGAATCATCGCGTCTTTTTTGTTTTATGAAAATAGTAAATAGGTACTCTTTGTCAAGCCAGATCGTCTTTTATTTCAATAGATTGACGCGATCCAATTTCGAACTTTGTCAAATTTTGTTGTAATCACATATGCATTCAAGTATTTAAAAAGTTATAAAATGGAAGTTAGCAAAGTTAATGAATTGACTATTTCTATGGTGAAATCATATGAATGTTTGTATAACAAAAATCATGAAAAATCGAATGTAAACAAAGGCACAATTTTCAATAGTATTGCTGATAAAGTGAATGATAAGTTACACTTAGAGAACCCATGTACGTAGTAATAAAAAAAAATTTCATGATAACAAACCTTAATTCATTTTATTTAATGTTTAATGATTGTCAATATTCATTTGCATTATTTCATGGATTATATATAATAATAATAAAAGTTTTAAATAAATAAATTATGTATTGTCTTTTTCAGTAACAGAAGCAGACGTGAAATAACGCTGGGAAAATTTGAAAAAATCTTTTATAAGAGCCCACAAAGATAAAATAAACGGAAAAAAGATCACCTACTATTTATATCAACATTTGGATTTTTTAGAGTCTCATATTAATCGTATAAGTTCATCTAAAACAGATTCTTCACTTAAAAAAAAAGTTATCGATCAGCAAGTATGTGCGAACACATTCAATAGTCATGATTCTACAACCAATCCGTCTACAAGTTATACTCATAAACAACAAACTTCTTCAAACCAACAAAATGTAATGCTAGAAGTAGATAAAGTAGTAAAAAACAAAATAGAATATCATAGAAAACTAAAAACAGAAATATCCGATTGGATTCAAGAAAATATTAAAGCTACCACCAAGTTACTAATAGTTGATATTGAAGATGTATGCTACATTTTGCCAATTCAAGAAGCTTTACAAACAGTCGAAAATGACAAAATGTTAAAATGCGTTTATGGAATACTTAAAATTATTCAATCTTGCAGAAAAAATACCGAGTAAACCTATTTTTATTGTATTTAATTATTTCAATTGTGTAATGTAATTTAATCAAACAACATTCAATGGTGTAGCATGGTTCTTATAAATAAAGATTAATAATAAATAAAATATTGCATATGTGTTAGAAATTCTTTAATAGAGTACTAATTAAAATTTGTTTACATATTTTTATAGAAAATATAAGTATAAAAAATAAATATTTTGAGTAAATCTTGCAATCCGTTGAAAAGCTATATATATTTTTCCTGACATTCCACTGCACCTTCTGGAGAAGAAAAATACGTTTTGAAGCGATTTCTTATAATGGTTGGAGACGTGGCATTTCTTACTTCCTGAGTGTAATTATAATGTTCTTCAATAGACTATTCTTCTTCAATATTATTTTCACATAAAAGAAAATTATGTAGTCCTATGGCGGCACATACAATTTTTTCAGTAGTTCTTGTATCAAAATATATTGGTTTTTGAAAAATTGCCCACTTTTCTTCTAATATACCAAAACAGCATTTAATAATTAGTCATGCTCTCGATAACCTATAATTATAAATTTTTTCTTCCTTTGTTTCGAATTCCAAAAATTTCGTCTGCGACAAAAACAAAAGTTGTCTGAATGTTACTGTTTGGTAGCACTCTTGGAGGCGGTATGTTGGCTGTTTGATTTTGTAGTTTCATTGATAAATCTGTGGTTCCAAAGCTACTGGGATCACTAAAAGACCCTAGAAAAACATAAATGTGATTTGCAATAACTTTTAAATTTTACTCAATCAATTTGTAAAACATAACAAAGTTCTGTAAGCTGTAAGCTCATGCATTCATAAAATCTACACATTGTATTACTCTTACCATAGTCTCCAAAAGAGAACCAAGTAAATCTTTTGAGATGGTCACACGTTGCGATTAGCAATAAACTATGAAACTTCTTGTAGTTTTTGAATGCTGCTCCTGCGTGTGCTGGTTTTTCAGTTTCTACATGTTTACCATATAGTGCTCCGATACAATTAGGAAAATTCCATAATCTTTGGTATCCTTTAGCAATTTGTAACCACTGCTGTTTATTCGGAAATTGAACATATTTTTTTACTAATGCTACACTCAATATTTCGCATACTTCTGCAATTAATTGATATGCAGTGGATCTCCCCAAGCGGAAAAGCCATGCTTCATTATTGACACATCCACCATGAGCAAGGTAACTATAGCATAAACACAAAACTAGTATTATTGCTAAAATCTATTACAAATTAATATTTTAAAAGAATTTTTTCATACTTACTGTAATACTACAGCAAGACGAAAATCTGCAATCAGTGGCTTTCTTCGACTCAATTTCACTAATTTAGCACCTACCAAATGATACAATGTTATGAAATTGTCAAAAGACATTCTAACAAATCTGAATAACTTTTCGTAGTCATTCAATGCAAAATAAATAAATAACTGAGAAAATGCTCCATATTCATCCCCCATGAGAGGATGCAAATATGTTTTTGTCCAATATCTTCTTATACGTTTCTTTTCAATTTTCTTGAGTAACATTGACAATATTGTAGTACTATAAATCAAGCTCATTGATAATAAAAGTTTTCGACTTTTCATTTTGGATATTTTGGAGCACGTACATAACCAAGTATAAATGTTTACAATGAATACAATCACGAAATACGATATGTAAGATGTAGATAGCCGACCCTGATTCTGGAACGTTAGCACACAGAACAGAACAAGAACAAGAACAGAACATGGAACAGAACGTATTGTGGACAGGCTCCGGTAGCGCATTTTTTTCGACCTAACGCTCTGAAGTTAGCTCCTAAGCTTGAATTCGGAATAAGGCCGTTACCGGTCACAGTCGAAAAGGAACAGGGAACAGATATACAGCTTAGATAACAGCTCGCTGTTCCTCACTTATATAGATACACTAACCAATGTTATCTTCTTGTATATGTTCCTGTATCTCTATTTGTTCCCTGTTCTTATTTGCCTGTAACGGCCCCAACGGGCCTTATACATAGGTAAGTATAACTATAGATATGAGGAACAGCGAGCTGTTCCTTGTTCTGTATCTGTTCCCTGTTGTGGATATAGGTTGATTTATTTTACTTTTATATTACATACACACACACACACGCGCACATAAAAGAAGCTAATAAATAATAAATATAGTAGATATATGTATGTATGTGTGCGTTAGTGTGCAAAAAGTATTTGACTTGAAAAATTATTAATTTTGCTATACATTATTTATATAGGTTCTTTAAACAATTTTTTTTGTGCAAATCTGATTACAGATTCGTAATCAGCGCACTCGGAAACCTTATATTACATAAATTTTACGGCCCATTCATATGTTTTCAAAAAAGTGATTTAAGGTGGTTAGGTTCCCTTAAATCAATGGGGTCAGTTTATTTATGGCGATAATATGCGTCAGCATATTAATTTGTTTAAATAAAATTTAAAAGAATTAGTTGTACAGTATACGTAAGAAAGATACGTTCAAATTCACCGTCCTGATAAACCAAGTCTATTAATTATCCTTCCTGTTTTGGGCGCAAACAACAAGACCTAATTTATGCGCGTATTGTTCGGGATATTCTTAGTACTCGTTAATGAGTGTAAAACCCAGGTACCGTTTGACTGTCTCGCTGTCTAGACGGCCAGGAACACCCCTTAACCTTCCGAGAAATTATCCGTCTGTCACTTAAACGCATTGTGTAATATTTCTATTGCGGCATTTATATTGCATTATAATTGTATATTATTAGAAGACTTCATTAAAACGGCTTGACCTCCTGCTGGTTTATTTGTATAAGACGGCGTCAGGATATACCACTCAGGTAGTGCCATAAACATAGCTCTCTTGGGTCGGCATATACCTGATATCCCCACCATAACGTCAGCCGATCCTTGTCGCCTTCAAACCTTTCAGAAATGGAGATTTTTGGGTAGGGGTACAAATTTTCATAAATAAAGATTTAACATGAGAAAATTGAGAATTGATTTATAATAAAAGGAAAGAATTTTATATATCATAGAAAAAAGTACAAATACAATATAATTCACAAAAACTACATAAATATAATAAAAATATTAATAATAATATGAAACATTTATAATAGACGTTATTTTTTAAGAAATAAATCGTCATATGAATTATTCTGGTGCAAACTAACCATCACATATACAGAAAGTGCTTCTTCGGCCCTATCGAGAGGGCGTGTTCATAACAAAAGAATCGGTTCAAATAAAGAGGGACAAAGTTGTTGTTTTTTCTGACAAGTGATAACTCGTTTCGCACCTCTAATTGTGATTACCGCTGGACGTATCCGTGTGAATTTTATATCTAAAGGAAGGCTCGTATGCATAAAAGAGTTTGCAGCGGCAGAAACTTTGCCCTTTTTTTCTTCACACGCGGAATTTGCCTCTGGAAAAGAAATATCAGCGACAATAGCGCTGTCTCTCTTTCCCTGCTGCTACTGCTGTACGTGAGTATTGGGGCCAGATTTCAAAGTGGGCTTTTTTAGACCGAGTTCAGAGTTTGCAGTAAGAGTCGAGCATTTTTCCAGCAAATTCCTTTGCAGAAAAATGAGGAATTTGCGGGAAAAATAAAAAAAATTGCGAGTAAAAAAACTTTTGCTTCCTCCTGGAGGTAGCATATAGGTTGGTAAAAAGGGTGTCAGGTTAAAATTGGAGGGTGATGTCTCTTGAAGCTTAGTTTAACAACTATAGCTATGCGAGATAAAAAGAGAGAAAGAATTATAATTAATTAGGAATAATTTTATTTATCAAAGGAAAAGTACAAAAACTTTATAGAATTATTTATAAAATAATAGTACATTACACAACTAGGGGCGAAAGTTGGCTTTTGCAAGTGAGGGTGATGAGTACACGAGTGCTCAACCATCATCCGAGTCTGAAAAAGTTGCTTTTTATAATTAGGGCATCGATAACGCTCCTTTTAACCTGCCTGAAAGAGCAGAGTCGTCCAGTATCTCATAGTAGAATTTCGTTGTAAATCTGAATTTTGTTTGGTGTCACACGGACCGATGATATATGTGCAAATCCAGAAAAAAACCGGACACTTCAGGGGGTCTGAGTGAACAAATTTGAAATTTGAGAGCACACCTACCAGATCAACATATTTGGGTTCCTGAGGCCATTCAGAACACGAAAAACCTTGGGTTTCCAAGATTAAAAAATACCTATTTTTTGTCGGACAGTTTAAATTCTCTTATGGAAATTTAACACGGGGAAAATTATTGAAAACATGCCAGGATTCAACTTTACCCACTCAGTGTATGAAGGTGCAATCCAAAAATGTGTATTGCTAGGATCAAAGTATCAGAAGAGAGCTTTATTTTAAGGGCTGGTGAGTTAAAAATGATTGCCTGGGTAAAAAGTTGTCTAAGCTTGAAAATAGTAAAAAGTCACGAAGAGTAAGATGTTTTACGAAAATCAGTGATTTTTCTTTTATTTTTAAGATTCTTATAACTTCTGATTCGAGCAGCCAATTTTAAACATCCAGGGCTCTTTTCTTTTATTTTCGTTTAAAAAATTGGATTAACATTTCAATTTTACGAGCAGCTATATATATATGCTTATCAATTATGGCCGTTTTTTGGCCGTTTTCGTCGTCATATATATATATATATATATATATATATATATATATATATATATATATATAGCTGATCGTAAAATAAAAGTGTTAATCTAAATTCTTAAACCGAAAGCGGAAGAAATGAGCTACAATTTGAGCCTTAGATCGTCGAAATTGACCGCTCGGATGAAATGTTATAAAGATTTTAAGAATAAGAAAAATCGATAATTTCCGTAAAAAATCGAAAAATTGGTGATTTTTTCCATTTTTAAGCCCAGAGAACTTTTAACCTAGACAATCATTTTTAACGCACCAGCCCTCGAATTAATTCCTTTTTTTTAAACTTCGATTCTATTAAAACACATGTTTGGATTACGCCCCCAGACTAAAAGTGGCAATTTTCTGGTTTTCGTTAATTTTCCCCGTGTTAAATTCCCATAAGAGAATTTGAATTGCCCGACAAAAAAATAGGTATTTTTTAATCTTGGGAACTCAAGGTTTTGTCGGGTTCCATATGATCTGAAGAACGAAAAATATGGTCGGGTAGGTGTGCTCACAAATTTCAAATTTGTTCACTCAGACCCCCTGAAGTGTCCGGTTTTTTTCTGGCTCTGCATGTATAGATAAATGTACGAGATGTATCACGCACATACACACGCGGAAATGCAAATATCTGAGGCGAAAATGTTTTTCCCTAGGGGCGAGAATGAGTACTTCCGCCTCAGATATATGTAAATATGTATGTGTGGGTATGTTTGTACGTATATAAATACAAACAAAAATACTAAAAAGGCCTTTCGCCTCAGGCTTAAATAACACTACTTTTGCTCCACATTTTGTAAGCAAAAAGCGCGTTTTCGATGCACGTCTTATGAAAAGTATTTACAAACATTAAGGGGAAACTCCACTAATTATTACAACTATTTTAAACTATATATCAATTTTCATAAATCAGAAATGTAATTTATAATTATAAACAGATTTTGATTTGTATAAGGAATAAGAAATATTTTACTTTGGTAAAAGTGCCATTTTTATTGTTTGATGGCTTATTTCATCGAATAACCAGTTTTAACAAAAAATGTTCTCTGCGCATAGCCTAATTATGAAAACTTCTAAACTTATGGTTAATATTTATGTTTTAACCATACAAATAAAAGTTAGTATTTTTATAACTATAAAACTGTTGGTTGTAATATCTACTTATAAATATTATTAAAAGTTATTAAAAATTGATGTATTTACATAAAAAATTATTATCATAAAAGAAAATTTTGTTTGAAAATACTAACTTTTATTTGTATGGTTAAGACATAATTTTAACCATAGGTTTAGAAGTTTTCATAATTAGGCTATGCGCAGGAAACATTTATTGTCAAAATGGGTTATTTGATGAAATGAGCCATTAACAGTGAAAATATAGCACTTCTACCAAAGTAAAATATGTCTTTTTCTATAAACAAATCAGAATCTGTTTATGATTATAATTACATTACTGATTTATAAAAATTGATATAGTTTAAAATAGTTGCAATAATCAGTGGAGTTCATCCATCTTAGAAGTATTGAAAAAAAATTTTAATTTTTAAACTCACATAGAAATTATTTATTAACATTAAAAGTGACACAAAAGTTTTAATTAAACTTACATAAAATGCTTTCTCGATGCAGCTAGCCGATAATCCAGTCCAGGCTTGGTGCATAGACTGGGCGTTATCGGTTATTAGCCGTAGAACGCCCAGATCCATACATCTCGCGTACTTCTCTTGCTAGCTGATCGTTTGTGATCGGCTGCTTAGGTACCATGAAGGATGCTCTCACTTGCCTCGTGATGTCTTCTTGCTTCTGTACGGCTGGTTGGACTTCAGTAATTTTTTCTCCACTCCCTTGAATTTGCCGGGTTGCTGACCGATCTGGATGAACGTCCTGTTTTTTCACCTGGATCGTCGGAGGTTGACGCTGCTTATTTTTTTTATGTTTTTTTAAATTGGGGGCGTGGATCGGGAGGTAAGGAACGTCGTCCTCTGAATCCTCGCCAAAAAGTTCAGCGAACTTCTTCAAGATTCGCTCGTCCCTCATACGTCGTGCCAAAACTACGTCTGCGCCTGCCATTTTGACTATACAGTTGTGTGTCTTGGGCTGTGATTTCATCGATACTGACTGAAAATGTTTGTACCAAACCTTTTATATGGTTGGTGCAGCTGTGAGTAGGTTAGGGTAGTCTAATCAAGAAGGTTGGGGCCGGATGAAATTCGTTGAAAAGAGTGGGGGTGGGTAGACCTCATTAAGAGTATTAGGTGTGGGTCAGACAGTATAGAAGGCGGAGTATACAGATTTCCGAAATTGCTTTATGGAATAATGGTACCACAGCACTTAGAAAAATTGTTAATTTTCTCCATACTTAAATGAGTATGATTTTATTAAAATATAAGATTTATTTGGGACGAAGAATATTTATGCACAACATAGATATTGAGTTTTAATTTTTTTATTCATATTATACTCAAAACTATATATTTATTATATAATATAAATTATATTATATTACATAGAAAGAAATATTAAAGCTGCTACAAAAAATCTATATGTGTCAATACATATTTTACACATTCAAAGTATTAAGAAAATTCGAATTTACAAATCACCTAAAAAGTATTTACACACATTAAGAGGAATGAAAAATTTTAATTCGCGAATTTGAATAAAAGTGATATTATTAGAATATGAAATTTACATTTACAACAAATACACACACACAGCACTATAAATTTGCCGTTCTCCTAGGGCGTTCTTCAAGCAGCAGTTGATATAGGATTTGTTCTAAAATTGAGAAATAACCATAAAATTTCCATGAAATCGACCATGAGTCATTACTAAATTTTCCGATGTCAGAATCAGAAAATATATATGCACGTCAAATTTTATTACGATTGGCCGCGTACTCCCAGAATTATGACGTACATACACATACACACAGACACAGCACGGACATTATCTAAAAACGTATGATTCGAACTCCAAACACCTCCAAATACGTTTCTATGAAGTTCGAACAAAACTGAAAATTTTACTACTACAAAGCTGCCACTAGAAGGAAGCAAAAGTTTTGTTCTCCCGTAAATGGTTTTTTATTATTCCCGCAAATTCCTCATTTTTCTGCGTAAGGAATTCGCTGAAAAAATGCTCGACTCCTACTGCAAACTCTCAACTCGATCTAAAAAAGCTCACTTTACGCCTTCGGTACACAATGTACTCCTTTTTAACAATCTTACTTTTCTAATATTTTGTTTTAAGTTTAAAAATTTTACCTTTTATTATAAATAAATGCTAAATTTTCTCATGTTAAATCTTTATTTTTGTAAATTTGTACCCTTACCCAAAAATCTCCATTTCTGAAAGGATTGAGGGCGACAAGGATCGGCTGACTTTATGGTGGGGATATCAGGTATATGCCGACCCAAGAGAGCTATGTTTATGGTCCTACCTGAGTGGTATATCCTGACGCCGTCTTATACATATAAACCAGCAGGAGGTCAAGCCGTTTTAGTGAAGTCTTCTAATAACATACAATTATAATGCAATATAAATGCCGCAATAGAAATATTACACAATGCATTTAAGTGACAGACGGATAATTTCTCGGAAGGTTAAGGGGTGTTCCTGGCCGTCTAGACAGCGAGACAGTCAAACGGTACCTGGGTTTTACACCCATTAACGAGTACTAAGAATATTCCGAACAATACGCGCATAAATTAGGTCTTGTTGTTTGCGCCCAATAGAGACAGGATAATTAACAGACTTGGTTTATCAGCACGGTGAATTTGAACGTAACTTCCTTACGTATACTGTACGACTTGAGTGCGCAGAGTTCAAGTTTGCACACGCATTTGCGTGCGTAAAGTGTCACTTTCCCACACGCTGAAACGAGTATCCGAAAAAGTACCTGAGCGTGCAGGAAAGTAGTAAGCGTGTGGAAAAGTACCGGAGCGTGCGGGAATGGAACACTCGCTTCGCTCGGGAACAAATCCGCTTTTTCATAATAGTACATTGTGCATCAAGGGGAGAAAATAGGCTATTTCAAGCGAGGACAAGGTGTTCAGCACGAGTCGGACGAAGCACGAGAAGTGTGCTGAAAAGTTATTACCTAATAAATGGCCAGTTCTTAGGGTCATTTCTACCAGGGTTTGTAATAGTAAGATCTTAAATTTCGTCAAAACTTCTAGAAAATACTTTTTGGTATGTTAGAAGTTTAAATCAATTGTTTTTAGAAAATGTCCGTATGGATGTGTGTGTGTGTGTGTGTGTGTGGTGTGTATGTATACCGTAATATTTCTGGAACTACTCCGTCAATATCAATAAAATTTGACACGCATATCTATTTTTGGATTCTGCATTCGGCAAAAACAGTTAATTTTATGTTCTTAACTATTTTTATTTTTATGGTCTTTTTTTGATTTTTGAAAAACACTATTTTGTGTTTTTTTTTCAATCATACGATTGTTACAAACAATTCAGCTGTAATGCGTTTGAAAGAGAATAAAATTACCTACTCTTTCTCGTTTGGTCCTCGGGATCGACTGCTTTGTTCGGCAGATAAAATGAAAAAGGTGATTTTTTTTAAATCCATATCTCTGAAACTAAACATCATAACTTCGCGAAAAAAATCATGTCGATGGGTCATTTGTCAAACTATAAATTATTTAAATTTCAAGTGATTTGTAAACTTATTTTTTCAGTAATAAATCAAAAACTGAAAAAAAAGTTTTTTTTGTGCCTTGATTACGGACGTAAAAAAGCCTTATTACACTTGAGATTTTGGAAAAAAGTAGATATTTTATGTGTTTAGGCTAAGTTCATTGCGCAGCTTTTAATCCCCTATGGTTCTTAAGATATCAAGCTTTCATTTTTTTTTTTTGAAAATTTTTTGATTTCTTATATCTCTGAAACAATGTAGTCAAGTGCTTCAAAATTTTATTTGGCGATTCACCATAACAAAAGTTAAAATGTAAAAACTGATTTTTCTCAAAACTTTTTATTTATTGGACCTATAAATTGAGTTGGAGGAAACTACGTTCCAATGAATTGGCAGCGGTTTTTATTTAAATAGTTTTATCAATTTTCCAAAGTATGACTTCTAATTGCGGTTTGGAGCATTCCGTTTCTGTTTTTTTTTCATTTAAAAAAAAAACACTATTTCAAAAGCTTTTTCTTATACACGAATGAAAAAATCATCTCATTGGAAATGCTTACCTTTCTCAAACTTTTAATTCATGCATGAGCATTTTAATTCTCATTGACCTACACTTTTCTTAAGGGGATATGGGAGCTGAAAACACTGTTTTTCTGTTCCATATAACTTTTTGAATAAAGCTTGCAATGAAAAACCAAGACTAGAGCGCCATAGTGTTGAGTTTAGTGAATCATTCTACCGAAAAAAATACGAATCGGACTTTTGATTTTTGTAAAAGTTGTGAAATACGAGCAGGTATTTACGCGTGTTTATGCGATTACAGCGCCAACCTCAAACACCAATTTTACTTATTAACTTTTTTTAATTTGAAATTTCATCAATATAATGAACCGAGCGCCATAGGTTTGAGATAAGTGAATCATTCTACCGAAAGAAAATGGCAATACGGCTTTTAGTTTTTTTTTTTTTTTGGCATTTGAAATACTAAATACCCCATGGCGGATTCGCGAAGCTATAGCTCCCACCTCCCCCTTAATTGCAATCCAGCCCACTCTACATTTTTTTCAATGATACAGCAGCTGCTTGAAATTGTATTCGGGTCGGCAATCTCAAATATAATTTATTTTTCCTAGCTGCTTTCGAAAATTATGAACTAATATACGAAATACAAGTAGTTTAATTTATATCCGAAAAAAGTAGCGCACGATGTTATAGCCCGCTCAAATTGCATACATGTTACGGACTATACGACGCACCTGAATAAACTTGAGTGAGAAACATCTTCTAATATAAACGCATAGGCGAGCAATCGTTAAAAACGACCCTCTATATCGAAAGTTGTAAGCAATTTAAAATAGTATTTAAAATACAAAACGTCGAAAAAGCGAAAATCTGAGAAAAAAAGTGAAAATTCTGGCGATTCAGGCATGTTTCCCTATTTTTGACGATTTTCACTTATTTTAAATTGCTCGCCACTTTTGATAGGGTCGGTCGTTCTCAACGATTTTTTTAAATTCAAGATCTCGGGCTCGGACAGGTAATTAATACCCTGGGCGCAACAAAGGCTATTTTTTGGTAATTAGAAATTGGCCCGTAATTTTTTTTTTTTTTTTGGCATATAATTTGGAGGTGGCACCCATGTTTTTTACATATTGTATGTTCAAGCGCATGTAAAAACTTGGTCTGGTAAGTGTGCCCTCAAAATTGCAAGAGCTCGATTTTTCGACCGTGAGTGTCCGACTTCTCGTAGAATGCCTCATATGCACCTTGGATGTTTCACTTTAGCCAATTGGCGCCATAGCCCTATAACGGGCATACATCGAGCTCAGTCAACTCAAGCGAAAAAAGTCGACTAGACTACTTTAGTTGCGGTACATCATTGGCTGCCTGATAAATTCATACCGAAAAAAGAGATTACTCCGAACTTCGTTGACCCGCACAAATACGGTGAAACTAAATCAGCGTTATAATCGATGACGGCGCGACGGCGGCTGCACAGACCCCCAAGTGGCAATAGAGGTCCACAGGCATAATCTTCGTGCTGCTGTCAAATCTGAGAATTAATCACCACCAGAATTTCTAGATCTAGAGAATCATTAACAAGTCATGTCTATCCTCATTTCAAAAATTAAATTTCATCACAGTAGTGCTTGCACGACGAGGTATTTTAAAGAAAGTTCTCACTCGCTTCCGTGTTTTCTCCGCGACTTTTCATCATTCTATACTCTTTTCCATTCTTTGTTTTTCTCTGTGTTTATTCCTACTGGTTTCAGGCACCCGGGTTTATGTCACGTGTGCAGAGGCAAATACAAAAGCCATACCCGTGGGAGAATGTAGCTGCGATGAAATGCTACGTAAATACCGACTGAAAAAGTTTCGCAATGTTGGAATTAAATCGTTTGCAAGTTTTATTAATTGTTGAACTTCCTAATTGACAAACATGTAACAAAAAGTGTTAGAAAATATAAGCACAGAGAGAAAAGACCGTGGTACCCCGTGTAAAAAGAATTAATATGGCATGAGTATGGCGTAAGTATGACTCCAAAAAGTATTGCAAACGTATGCCGAATGTATGGAAAATGCCACTATGCCATACTAGTTTTTTTTTGTGTTAATTATACAGCCAGATCAATCGCCATACTAAATGCGAACTTATTTTTTTAGTGTTAATGGCTTAATCGCCATACTAAACGTCATACTATTTTTGTTCGCGTTAATTAAAAGCCAGATCCGTCGCTATACTAAACGCGATACTATTAATTGACAGATATTTTTTCTTTTCATAGTGTTACTTACATATTTTTGCTAGATGAAACGCTATTTTTAAGCGATTCGGCAAAAATGATAAATGAACTACTAAACATGAAAACATGATAATGTATAAGTATTCTATAACCATGAAACTATTTGATTTTATAAATATGCAACTACATTCTTCGTCTTTTTGCAACAGACTGGTGTTTTTTCGGATTTCAAAGAGTATTGCACGTTAATGTTAAAACTCGTGCGTATTCCTTCAATGATATTTTTTGCCATCGCCAGGAACTTTGTTGTTAACATAAACTGAAAAGAAGAAAATGTCAAATGAAGCAGATTATCAGCAATTAGTTATTAATAGGGAGTGTTTTTACAAGTATTCATTGTACCAAAAACAACTTCAAAAATGTATTTTGAAATACTTTTACTTCCTGCTTTTCCAGTTGGCGTCATTGTTTTTAATTATTTCTGCCTGATAATCAGTTTCATTACTTCCTCCGTACTTCCTCCGTAATTCTCGAGGCTTGGAAAAAAGTGAAATTATAAGGTTTTTATTTAATGATACGCGTTGTATTGGATGTATATACTCACTGATATAAAAGTTTTCGTACTACTTCGAGCCCCATTTAGCCGTCACTTTCTTCTTACCAAGCTTTACCTCGCGATCTTTCAAGATGCTCGTTGTTGGAGGATCCCCTGTGATCCACAGTACCAAATGGCATAACTCAGAACTCATGTTTATGTCAAGCACTGCAAATCTTTTATTTTTCACTAGTCGTTATGAGCAACACCGATCACAAATAAAAGGTTAATTTATCTGCAGCGTCAATGTTGCAATGAAAAAAGTGTGTTCGAAAATTTCGTAAGAAAAGAGTCAATTTTACGCGAAAAACAAAAAAACTTGAACGCAAATGTCAAAGCGTGTTCATCGAATGTTTTCGTAACCTATAACCATGTTTGCATTTACACATTCGCATTATACCGAATAAAAGAGTAAACAGTTTTTTAAAGTATAGAAAATAGGCACAGTACAGACTACAAAAAAATTTCGTTTAAATGACGAAAATTCTGATTCGTCAAGTGTAGAGAGCGAAAATGAGCGAAGTCGCGATTACAACTCCTCGCTAAATCAAAGGTCACGATCCAGCGCTGAGGATGAATTGTCTGAAAATAAAAACATGAGTTCTCCAGAGCATCGCCAGCCTACCAATTTTGAGCCCGCTTTTGAATTCGATTTGATGCACGAATCATCAGTATCTTTTATGTATTTATGTATGCGGAATACAAATTTATATGTACAAAGTGCAGTTCCAGTTGAAAATATTTAACAGATTTTGTTGGAAATAGTTATAGATCAATGTACGTATGTGATTAAACCCGTAAACAGTATTGAGAAGCAATGCAATAAATAAATACATTTAATAGTATGGCGTTGAGCGCTGATTAGTCTGTCTATTTAATTAACGCAAACAAAAATAGTATAGCGTTTAGTATGGCTATTGATCTGGCTCTATAATTAACACTAAAAAGAACTAGTATGGCATAGTGGCATTAGCCATACATTTGGCATACTTTTGATATACTTTTTGGAGCCATACTTATGCCATACTAATTTTTTTTACACGGAACAGTTACGTAACCTGTCATTGTAAAAGCGCGCTTTTGTTTCGATCCTCGAGACAGCCAATGTTCCCCCGACACTTTCCGCTTCAAAACGTTCGAGGATCGCGAGCAGAGTCTTCGATTTCAGGATTTATCCAAGTGTAAAATCGTGAAGCATTTACCCATCGATCATCGGAGAGAATAATAACAAATCTCTGACGAGCGATCCATTCCTCCACTTCGTATATAAAATTCTATGCTTTCTTTCAAAATTGACTGTACACAGTAAATTCAAGGAGTGGATATCTCCAGAGTTGTTGCGACGCTACACACATTCTTTGTCGAAAGCGTCGATGTCAAAAGGTGTCTGGCTTCCGTTCCCACATCAATAAAGAAACTCGATGGCAGCTTTGTGTGCCTGGGGGACTTGCCACACCTTCTGATCTACGAGTGAGCATGTGTAGAGCTTCCGAAGAAAATTGGCAGTCCTGTGCTGCGAAAAAGAAAGATCGAGAAATGATAACGTTGAGAATGGAGCTCTCTATATACGCCGCGAGCTGCTACTCATGTTTTCTCTCGAACAGTCGCTATTGTAAGCTGGTGACAGAAGAGCTCTCTCTCCTTTTTGCGAGTCTCTGGCTTCCACTCGTCTGTGTAACTATTTGTTATACGTTCTTGTAGATTTTCTCTGAATTATTTAAGCTATACGCGAAGGTATTTCAAATTTTAACAATTAAAACAATGCGTTGAAAATTAAAGGTTTAATAGAGTCGGTAATTAGCCGATAGTTCAATCCAGCAGTACACAGAGCCGCGCGAAGACGTTCAACGGTTTCACTCGCACGAGTATCGATTAAGCAAGAACTCGCCATTAGTATTCAGGGTCGTCTGCAGCAGCTCTCGCCTCAGCCGCTTTGCGAAATCAATGAGACTATTTAGGTCGTTTCGAGACGCCCTCCTGCTCTGTTTTCGCTTTGTCTCCGCGACTAATATTACCACCGAAGCACTTTATCCCGCCATAGAGCTGTGCGTCTCTTTGAGCTTTTATTGTATTGATCGACGGTCAATAAAGAAATTTGTTAATTGTTTCAATGTTTATAACCGTACATTAATATATCGAGACTATGGCGTGTGCTAATTAAGCGGGTCCCATATACATGCACTTGGAGCGGGAGTCAGTGCGGTATAACTAATTCGAGAAACGACCGCAGGAGAAGACGACCTCAAACTAGAATCGTAATATAGCGACTCAGGAAGTTCATAAGTATGCGCACTATTACTCCGGAGGTTGAATATTATTCACTGGCACGTACGAGTCGTATACTTATGAATACGTAGTGCTGCTCCGATGCACATTAGTCCGACGCAATAACTTCTTAGTGGAACTGTTTGATAGCATCAGCGATAAGATTACGCGGTAGACTTGAGTTTCCAATTATAATACCACCGAAATGGCATCAAATGAAATATTAAGGTATGCGCCGTTGCTTTTTCAAAAAAAAGGAAAAACATGGCGACGAAAAATCGAGCAGTCAAACAACGCAGCCGATAAATGTCGAGCACGACATCCCTGCTCACGGCTTATGAATTTCAGCACCGTTAACGGGACGCGAGCGACGCAGTTAAAACGAAAATCATTACCCGCTCGCGAAGATAACATTATACCTGTCGAAGCAAGTTATCGCGTTGTGTGTGAGACTGGCTGGTATTGACGAGAACGACTGCGTGCACGCGTTTACTGCTGCCGTAAACAGGGCTAAAGGGCCCGCTTTTAGTCGGAATCATAATAAAATATACGTGAACAAATGTTTTTACTTTTCTTTGTCATGGTATGCGCTGATTTTTACGATGATGCATGGCTGACCTTATACTACTTAGCGATATAGCTGTGTCTCGATGTGAAGAGTAAAATTTATTTAATATTAATGAAATATTGATGTATAATAGCGCAGAATAGTCCCGATCATTCCGAGCCGAGCGGATGTTCCGCAATCGTAGCTCAAATAGCAATAGCGCACGCTTGAACTGCCATAAAACAAGGCAGCTGTCGTGAGAGCGCCATAACACTCATACTGCTATGAGCCGCTAGGGTAGGTATACAGGAGGTCAGCGCTTGAACTACCCCTATTCGACGACATTAATTTATGCGCGATCGTAATTGGACCGTGTATGTCGTCGTCGAGTGAATCTCTCGACGAATTAGCGTTATCAACCTCGTCTGTTGTTGATCGTCTGAGCCGTGTATTATTACCCGGAAAATTTTCATGAAATTCGACCGAAAAAGCTCCACTGTGTGCTCGAGAGTAACAACGATTTTTCGTACCGAGCGCATACAGCAGCCGAACATTATGAGCGAGTGGAACACCAGAATCCTCGGCTGGCCTCCGTTAAATATTTGATTTCGTCTCTGTGTACCTTTTTCCATGGAAACGCGCTCGTGCGCTTTGCGTCTGGCTTTTGTATTTTCCCATCGCCCCTTTTTTTAGCTCGACGTTTTTTTCTCGCGCCCGGACGATTTTATTTTTTCAGCGTAATGCGTCGAGTACGGATTTGATGTTTGAGCTTTACACGAGAAAGAAGCCTTTTTTTTTGTTTTCCGTAGCACTACGAAAAAAGCGATTAAATATAAATAATGAACGACGGATAAAGTTCACCCTTTCAGGGAGCAGAGTGATTTTTCGACGGTGATGTAGATTTCAATTTCAAAGGCAGGAAAATAAGGACGACTACGACGACGGCGAAGAAAATAAGAAGAGAGAGAGAGAGAGAGAGAGAGAGAGAGAGAGAGAGAGAGAGACGGCAAATCCCGAGTAAATCGGGACGATTTTCGTGCTCCTTAGCTCGGAAGCAGCAAAACCTAGCCATGGTAAACACGGAGGCGAAATAGAAGCGCGCAGTCTCGAGAGGGTTTCGTCGACAATCGCCGACGATGACTGTGCGCGCACTTTAACGATCTCTCGGCTATATGCAGAGGGAGATGCTGCTCTTTCTCCTCCGCGGAGAATCCGAGCCTCCTACGGTAGACGTCTCTACGCGCGACGAGCGATTACAGTCATGAGAAGGAGATGGAGATGGAGGAGAGCCACTTGCTCGGCCAAAACTGTTGAGGTATTTCTTGAGAGACTCTTGTGAAGCTCGCTGCTGCTGCTACTGCCATTAGAGAGATTTAGTTTCGCGTGACTTTTGCCGAGGGTTATGTTATCGCGCTAGAAAGCTCGTATTGTGCTGAAACTTTAGGAAAGAAAATCGATGAATATGAACTTTGAATGGACAATTAGGTAATAAGCGGCCGAATAATTTTACACGCTGGAACTTTTCCATAAAATATTTCCGAACATATTCGACCATGTAGATTTAAACTATCCCCCTACGATCGTAAAATCACTCCTGGAAAGTAGACTTTATTCTTTGAATGGACAATTAGGTAATAAGCGGCCGAATAATTTTACACGCTGGAACTTTTCCATAAAATATTTCCGAACATATTCGACCATGTAGATTTAAACTATCCCCCTACGATCGTAACATCACTCCTGGAAAGTAGACTTTATTCACGTCTACATCCTTTGTCGAGCATGAGTTTTTATTCCAAACAGAGCTCTTGACTCTGTATTATACAGAGCGTGGCCTCATTAATGTATTCCGTGTATAACGAGCGCATTATCAATTAATGGAAATACCCGCAGCGAGCAGACACTTGGCTCCGTTTACAAGCTTAAGCTTGCTTTGCTTCTTTCGAGCGTATGAATATTTAGCAGGCCGCGTCTTAACTTGGTAAGGTGCTTTATACTTGCCGGGGCAGACAAGCAACGCTTAGTTGCATACATTCACACCAAAATTATGTCCTCTTGCGCATCAACCCAGATCCATGAATTAGACCGACAGTATTATACAGTTTTTTTTTATATAATCAACTCATTCTGACTAAAATTTCAATATTAGAGCTAATTTTTTGTCCTTATTTCGCTATTTTTTAGAGTTCGTAAATCTGAAAGCTTGTCTGCAGTTTCGGGATTCCAAAGAGGATGAACTCTACTATACTACTCTAACTATTTTGTAATCATAAATCCATAAAAAATACACAATTTCAACGAGTGCGTGGGTGCAAATGAATGAAAGCCAATACATGCAATTCAAAAATAAAATATCAAGAAAATCTCTCTTTTACGCGAGCTTTTGCAGCATCAGGTTCTGACCCGCTTCCGAGTAAATTATAACGGGGATATTCCCAACAGAGATTGTTCCTTTTTATCGATCCAAAAGTGGAAAGTCGCTCTTGGTTAATTTTGTCCCTCCTGTACGCGTATGCGGGATATAGGAATTCCCAATGCTCGAGCGAAAGAGCGGATTATTCAGTGGAAACGTCTGATCTCAGCGAGACTTTTACTACTGGGCGCACTGATATTCTCGAACGCCTCTGACACTCGCGCGCCGTTGCTCCACAATAATTTACGTCCTCTCCTCCCTTTGCTCCCGATCCTCGCCTGGGGAGGGACATGCTTTATCTTCTTTTTCTCGATCCTTTTTTCGATATCCTTGACGAACTCGGCAGGCATAACGAAGTTCTAGTTGCAGGTACGTCATTATACGTGGTTCCCCGAACGCCTCGACGCTGTCTTTTTTTTCGCTGCTCGCTCTGATGGAAATTCGATCCCGCGATGGCTGGTAAGTGGGGGAAACTTGATCAGTGAGAAGCGTATTGCAATTTTTCAAAAAAGCTTACTCTATATATGCGAGTATAGAAAGCGATTCCAATCGAACAAACTTTTCGAAGTTCGATTAAGGGCTCTGGAAACTCAAAAAAAAATTCGAAAGGGGAAAGAAAGATAATCGAAAGTTTTTTCGTCTGCCATCTGCTCGACGTGTTCCTTTAGAATTTTCTCATTTGTCTCAGTCTCCCATCCTACCTCTTGGTGGAACTCACGAGAACTTGGTTCTAGTTTCTAATTTTCTCTTTCTCTCCTGAAATTCCCTAGCTCCCTTCTTATGCGGAGAAAGTCCGCCGCACTAATTTATCCCTGAGTGATTCGCGGGGCAATTTATCCTTGAATTAGTGCGATGGCAACTTTACAACGAGTTGGCAACTAAAGCGATTTATGGTATGCAAGACCAAAAAAGAACCACGTTTGTCATCAGTTTTGCGGCTGAAGCATTTGCCTGTCGAACCCTTGAAATGAAATATTTTTAAAGGCACCAAAAGCTTCCATCTACTGAGCTATCGGTTACAATGGAACTTGAGTTTTCTCTCCTTGCTTTACAAGAAGTTTGATAGCTACGCTAGGGTACACATAGGTGTATCCCTTTACAAACAGGCAAAAGCATCTATCGGATTGCTTTGACTTCGAGAGTGCAACGACGTATCTTTTGTCCTCTTATTTTTTGCCGATGCGGTTGATGAAAAAAGTACAAAACGAAGCTGTGAATTATATATTATATAGTCGTTTACCATATTTCTTATATTACGTTTCAAGACATAAGAACTCCCTTAATGCCTGCACAACCATAAACACGCTTTTAAACTTTTATTTAAAAAACTAGCGTACTTAGTGAGTGAAAATGTGTTGTAAAAGCTATATACACATATCATGTACCTCTTACAACCGTGATAAAAATTATCTCCCAACTTTTTTTGGTGCAAGTAAGCAAATACGGAGTTTACCAATGCAGTGACAGAGAGCTACGTGAATATTAATAAATAAATTGCTCCGTATATAACGTCTATCTATAGACATATAGATGAATACACCATCAGAATGGCAAAATCGACAAAATACACACAGCCATCAGCCAGGTAAATATGTCAAATCAGGGTGTTTTGGAAATGAGGGTTCAGTAGATAGACAGCTCACTATGAATTAGAATGTAACTTATGCAAAAAAATATTTAGATGTTAATCTTATCGAGCGCTAAGCCGGATAACAATCAATTTTTGCTAGTAAATTAAAAATACGATGACTTAGACTGAAAAAAAAGATATGACATTAGGATCAGAACAAATCTATATCGTATAAAAATCATTGATTTTCCTTTTTTTTTGACAAGTAATAAATTAATAAATTCGACGTCTTATTTAATTTTACGTACTAATGTACATTATTACAAAAATATCAGATCAAAGATTTGAAAATAAATTATGCTAAAAATACACATGGTCAAATATTCGAAAGTTATTTTGACTTTGCAATATTACAACCACGTAAAAATTATATCTTAGGAATTTGTAACAGTCGTATTTATGTTTGCATTACATTTAACTATAGTTCTATCATACATAAAATAGATTGCTTTTTTTGAAAATTCGTGCATAGTTTTATCAAATTTCTGTATAATGAAAATAACGTCAATTAGATCAGTTGATCAATTAAAACAATTAGAAATTAGTATAAATTAGAAGGCCACAGCTGAGCAGCCAGCAGCAGCACAACATCAGCAGCGCCGCTAGCCAACAGCGGCAACAGTAGGAGCTACGGCGGAGCGGCAAGCATATAACTATATATATCTCGAAGCGAGTGGCGCGGCGAGCGCACATATGTGAATGTACAAGAGTAGGATTTAGATGTGATGACGCAGTAGCTATGCGGCGCGCGCATCACTGTCCGTGTGTATGAATGGATTTTGTAAATAGGTGTGTACGTAAGTGTGGATGTATGAATGTGATAGTTTTTTCGGCGGCTCGATCCCCGCTGTCAGGAGCCTTTATAAGGCCATGCGCAGCCTATGGCTAGTCATTAGCTCCAGCACAACTTAAGTGCCTAGTCTCTACTCAAGAGCAACTTATGTCTTGTGTAGATAAAAACGGTTTTACATTCATATCATACTCAAAACTAAATATTTGCTGCAATAAAAAATCTATTTTTGTCAATAAAAATTTTACACGTTAAAAGTGTATACAAATTTACATTAAACGCTTTCTTTTTGCAGCTAGCCGATAATCCAGTCTAGGCATTGGTGCATAGACTAGGCGTTTTAGGTTATTTGCCGTAGAACGCCCAGATCCATACATCTCGCGTACTTCTTTTGCCAGCTGATTGTTTGTGATTGGCTGCTTCGGGACAATGAACGGCTTCTGTCTTGGAGCTCTAACTTGCCTCGAGATGTCTTCTTGCATCTGCGTCGGTGGTTGTACTGTAAAGATGCTATTTCCGTTTCCTTGAACGTCCGGAGCTGCTGGCCGATGGTCTTCCTTTTTATCCCGGATCGTCTTCTTGGTGGTTGTTGATTCGCGCGATGGCTTTTTCTTCTTCTTAAATCTCTTCAAATTTGTCGCGTGTATCGGGAGGTACGGCACGTCGTCCTCCGAATCCTCGCCAAATAATTCAGCGAACTTTTTCAAGATTCGCTCGTCCCTCAATCGTCTTGCCAAAACTATGTCTGCGCCTGTTGTACTGGAGAGATTCCATTTCCGTTTCCTTGATCGTCCGGAGCTGCTGGCCGATGTGGGTGATAGTCTTCCTTTTTATCCTGGATCGTCAGAGGTTGACAGTGCAGAGATTCAGGCTCAAACAAACTTGTCAGCCGTTCCTTGCGCTGAATCTTGGAGGTTGTTGCTTCGTGCGATGGCTTTTCGCGTTGTCCGTCTGTGGTCCCCCGGCGCTGCTTCTTCTTCTTATATTTTTTCAAATTGGGCGCGTGTATCGGAAGGTATGGAACGTCGTCCTCCGAATCCTCGCTGAAGTAGTTGGCGAAAGAACGGGATAGTAAAGGGATGGTATAATCAAGTGATAAAACTCGACGATATACTTGTTTTGCTGGTTTATATTCTCACTCACTTGTAGGCCATCGAGATTTTCTCGTTTTTAGCCAAGAGGGGCCATTTAGTCACATTGAATTTTCTGAAAAATTGTAAGGCAATTGACCGCGAGGGAGACCGTTTTCGGGATTGTCATGTGATTGTACGTAATGCCAGTTTTTTATGTTGGTTATAGTTTGAATTTCTGCAACTTGATTGGCGACAAAGGCTTTTAAGAGATTAGGAGCAGTGTTGATCCAATTTAATGCTATGCTTGAATCAGACCAGAAATAGCAATTATCAAATTTGATATTTATTGCTTTCGTAACAAGCAAGGTATATATTGTGTATACTGGTATAAAGTGAGATAATTACCCTCCCCGCCTTTTGTTAGAATATAAATGCAGGCTCCGTAGCCTACTTTACTTGCGTCGGCAAAACCATCCCAACTCAAATTCACGTGATTAGTACGTGTCGATTGAAAGTGATTTTATCGATTGAATTTAATTGCGTGCAGAAATTTTGCTTCCTCCAGAGGAAGCTTTGTAATAGTAAAATTTTGAGTTTCGTCAAAACTTCTAGAAAATACTTTTTGGTGTGTTAGAAGTTCAAATCATATACCGTAATATTTTTGGAACTACTCGGTCAATATCAATAAAATTTGACATGCATATATATTTTTGGATTCTGGATTCGAGAAAAACAGTTATTTTTTATAAAAATATTTTTAGAGAAAATGGTTTTTCTATATTTGATGTTGTCCCTCGGTGGTGATCAAGAATATTGGTTTGTCTCTATCGGTCTTCCCGAGGCAGGTTGTGTGGTGAGAAAGGAGAGAAAGACATTTTCTCCTTTCTTCTCAACGTTTCGACGGACAATCCCGCCCTCATCAGGAGACTGACGTGAAAAAAATTTTTATCAAAAACTTGTTGTATAACAATATATGTATAGTGTGAAGAATAGAACTTACAATTATGGAGAAGATTGGTACAAAGTTTTGTCGAGAAGGCGCTTCCCCGCCGCGCGGCGGGGGGAACGTAGGTGAACAGTGTTTCTCTCTCAGCTGTTGGATTCTAATTCGCGCGAGTCGAGATTTTCGTCGTGTTTATATAGCGCGGTGCAGTGAGAAGATAGTCGAGCGGCCGTGTTGACAATTTCTTCCGCTATTGACGTCAGAGCCTGGCTTATGTTAGTTTTGTTTTCAGCTGGTGTATAAGGTGTGTGTATACTGTATTTAAATTTTTAGTGTCTTCCTTCTTATTAATACCGTTTTCTTGTAGGTGTATGTGTAGCATTTCGGAAACTAGTCTTTTATTTAAATTGATCTCTCTGTCTTTAATGTGGTAGTTTTCAAAATTGAAAGTGTGATTCAGATTGTTGACGTGATCGTGATTTTATTATTGTAATAAACATTAAGAGAATAATTGACTTAAAATGTGATTATGCTTTGCTGACTTTAAAGCCATTTTGTAAGGTCAAAAGTGCAAAAATGCAATATCAAATGTTATGTGAAGTCCATATTTATATCCTAACTTTAGCGTTACCCAGGAACAACGACGTGGACGTAATAGGATTGTGTTCCCTTTGGGGTGCTTGATTAGAGTGAGTCCCCTTGCCTCTCACTTTTCGGGGTGCTTGATTAGAGTGAGTCCCCTTGCCTCTCACTTTTCGGGGTGCTTGATTAGAGTGAGTCCCCTTGCCTCTCACTTTTCGGGGTGCTTAATTAGAGTGAGCCCCCCTGCCTCTCACTTTTGCTCAAAATTCAACGCAGGTGCTCAAAGACACCACCATTTTGTTGGATACACAATTCAATTCGCTGCTGAAAATGTTCTACTGTTCTGAGTAATACAGCTCTTGGGATGTTTTCACAAGCGGTTTGAATTCTGTGGATCATATCTTCCCTTGTTGTAGTTTCATGTTCATAAACAACATCTTTCAAATACCCCCACAAATAGAAATCGGGTGATGTCATATCTGGAGATCTCGGTGGCCATCGAACACCCAAATCTCCACGTCCAGTGCGTCCAATCCACCTGTCACGGTAATTTTGATTAAGATATTGTGCGCAGGAGCTCCATCTAATTGAATCCACATTCTTGCTCTTGTGTATAAATCTACTTCTTCAAGAAGTACTGGAAGACGTTCTCTCAGGAACTGTAAAAAATTATGGCCATTTACATTTTCATCGAAAAAGTATGGGCCTACAAGGTATCCGTTAACAATTCCACACCAAACATCAAGACTCCAACGATTTTGGTTATCTATCTGCCTGTACCAATGCAGATTAACATTCGACCAATAATGACAGTTGTGTCGGTTAAGCTCTCCATTGCTTTTGAATTTTGCTTCATCAGAAAACATTACGTATTGAAAAAAGTGACGATCATTAGCAATCATTTGTCGTGCCCATTGGCAAAACTGTAGCCTTAACCTCATATCAGCAGGTATGAGATCCTGAGTTAAAGTAATATGATATGGATGATAACGTTGACTTCTCAGTATTCTCCAAGCAGTAGCCATAGGTATACCACTTTGCCTTTGAATTTCACGGGTACTAACGTGGGGATTCAAATGAACCATTGCTAAAACGACCATTACACGAAGATCATCTTCGTTTTAATTACGACGTTCTCTAACCCGTGCTAGTTGCCCTTGTTGAGCTCTACGGTAAATCTCACGAATGGTTGTATGACTTGGATGTCTTCTATCGGGATATCGAATTCGATACAAGGCTGCAGCTTGTCGATAATTATGTCTAGATTCACCAAGAATCAATAAAATATCAACCCTTTCAGCGGCTGGATAATCAGCCACTGTTAAAAATTTATAACAAGTTCAATAAAAAATTTTGTTTTTACCAAACTGAACAAATTAGATAGCTTTCGATGAGTAATAAATTTTAATAGAAAAAATAAAGGTCAATGAATGAAAAAGAGAAAATGTTAAACAAACGATATTTCATTAGTTTGGCTAATCAATAACTATTCAATAACTAGTAAACTATTGAATACTAAGTGTAAGTAACAATGAGTAGAGGATAAATTCATATGAAAAGAGATCTCTTATCTGTGTCGAGTTTGGCGTTACCTTGATACTATCCGGACACTGTTTTTCCGTGCCGAACGGTATGATAATTACGCGGCTATCCAAGGCTCTCGTTTTTCAAAAATAACTGCAATCAAAACAACAGCTTGCCACATCTCGGCATTACACGAGCCCCGCTAATACCGAGGAAAATAATTGTGTCGTAGGCTCGTAATAGCCGCATTTTAAGTCGAGAGCACGTGACTAAGCAAGCCGCTTATGAAATCGAAACTTTACGAGAGCGATTTTATACGGCAGTACGCAAGAGGTCGGCTATGAAAAATCCTTTAAGTCGATTTAGGTTTATATTGCAGCAAAGAAAGACACTCTGCTGCTCGATTTAGCCTTATAACGCACTCTGCTGAGTGTATGCATAGTGGCGTAAATTTAAATCTTCATCCGTCTTTTGCCTAATATCAGATCAATATTTATAATTCAATATTTACGCACACATTTTCTCTCTGTGTTTACACGGGCTTGAGACCGTCTTGATACCTATTTTGTAGGTACAAGGCCACATTAAAAATGTGTTGCTATATTTTATGTCCCTGTATAGCAACAGTAACCTTATATTACGTTAATTTAGTTTTACTTACCTCGATTTCTACTGGAATCTGTCTCAACGAGGTTCGATCAGACTCCTATACTGATTCATAGAAATACGCGTTCTACTTGCCAGTAAAGATTTGGCTAGAGCTAACTTTGAATTGTCAATCAATCCCAAATTCTTACAAAACTCGATATGTTGAAAACTTGGCTCACCTTGATTGACATTGTCCTCAGCTCCAGGATTCTGCCAAACTTCTTCCTCTCGGACGTTGTTGTCGACGCGTCGTGTCCTTCTTCGCTGGCTCTCCTCTCTTGGTCTCATCTGTGGTTGGTTTCGCGGCTTCTTTATATTGCTGAGCCACCCGCGTAGAGTCGACTCACGAACATTGAGTCGACGCGATATAACGCAATTCCTCATTCCTCCAAGGCAATAGTTTCTGGCTAGTGCCTTGGTTTCCTCGGAGCGGTGCTGAATTACTCTCTTCTCCTTTTGTTGACAAGCCATTTTTACGTCTTAGAAACAAAAGTTAATGGAGCTGTCGAGGCGGTTGATGCTCGAATGTCGGTTTGACGGCTCAAGCACTTATTTTATACCAAAAATAAAGGGCGGGGCAGCGTGGTTTCTACAGTGATCAGGTATACCGTATAGGAGTGGGGAGAATGACGGCGGGGGGTAGTTACAAAGTTAGTGAAAGCTCGAGCCAGATGGCGCCAGTGCGCATACCAGGGTAATATTTCTAGAACTACTTCGTCAATATCAATAAAATTTGACATGCATATACATTTTTTTATGGACATTTTTTGATTTTTGAAAAACACTATTTTGCGTTTTTTTCAATCATCCCATTGTTACAAACAATTCAGCTATAATGCATTTGGTAAGTAACAATGAGTACAGGATAAATTCATATGAAAAGAGATCTCTTATTAGAAAAATTGTCTATTTCAACAATGAGTCGCGGGAAAATTCAACATGAAAAATCATCTTAACTGAATAGAATCCAAAAAAATGGTGGTGTCTTTGGGCACCTACATTCAAATCTGTACATAATAAAAGTGAGAGGCAAGGAGACTCACTCTAATCAAGTACCCCAAAGGGTACACAATCCTATTACGTCCACATCATTGTTCCTGGGCAACACTAAAGTTAGGATATAAATATGAACTCCACATAACATTTGATATTGCATTTTTGCACTTTTGACCTTACAAAATGGCTTTGAAGTCAGCAAAGCATAATCACATTTTAAGTCAATTATTCTCTTAATGTTTATTACAATAACAAAATGATAATTCTACGAAAAAATTGAAAGGAAAACAATCTTAGGCTGATACTTCTTATTTGACCTTGAATTGACCTTCTCAAGGTCACTAAGGCAAACTTGAAATGTCATTTCCGACGTAATTTTTTCCGCTGCTCCGTATTCCGAGGTCAAAAATAGGGGTCCCCGTTAAAAAAATACAATGACCTTCAAATGACCTTGAAAATCGAGTTCAAGGTCAAAGGTGTCGGTGTCATTAGATGGCCCCTTTTGATCCCTTCAACTTTTGTCAAGGTCATCTTTCGACATCAGTAAAATAAAACCAGACAAACAGCTGTTTAGCACATTTTTTGTTATTTGACCTTGAATTGACCTTCTCAAGGTCACCAAAGTAAACTTAAAATATCCTTTGCGATGTAATTTTTTCCGCTCTATCCGATTCCAAGGTCTAAAATAGAGGTTCCTATTTAAAAAATCACAATTACCCTCAAATGACCTTGAAAATTGAGTTCAAGGTCATAGGTGTTTGTGTCATTCGATGGCGCCCTTTACCCCCTTCAACTTTTGTTAAGGTCATTTTTCGTTAAAATTAGTTTTTCCATGGTTTTTTGTCGTGGTCGGATTAAAATGAAACATCCTGTATATAAATATAGGTATATGCATCATATATAGAACGAAATACTTTGTGGTACCGTATAAAAAAAGTCACCTAAGTTCCGCTTATAGGGACAAAAAACGCAGAGATCAATACATGCGCTACAAAAACTATGGTGTGCAACATCGGCTAAGCAGGCTTTTTGACCTCGTATGGATATTGCAGTACTCGTCTGCGGCTCGTAAACACAACCACTCGTCTCGACTCGTACTACAATCTCCACACTCGGTCTAAAAAAGCCTACTTCACGCTCTTGATAGACAATATACTATTTTTACCCGCATCCTGAAAAGAAAAAAATTAACATATATGCAACGCAGGCTTCTGGTCTTTCTTTTTTCTAGTCTCCCACGAATAATAGTTACCTTTTTCTGGTCTTCCAGAATTTTTTTAATGATTTTTCTGGTCTCAAAGAGAAATTTTCGTCATTATTTCTGGTCTTCCAGAAAAGTTCCTACTATGTTTCTGGTCCAAGAGATAAATTTATTTTTGTGGTCCCCAGAAAAGTTTTTAATTTTTTTTTCCGGTTCTACAGCATATGCATTACACTTTCTACAATCACAGGTAAAAACCAGCTTTTTCTAGGGAGGATTATGTTTGAGTGCGAGAAAAATATAAGCCTGGAAATGCTACTGGTTCCTAGAAGTTAATCGGTGTATCTGATAAAAAGTTTAAGGTACAACGTTAAAAAATAGTTAAATTATTATAACTTTTATTCCGAAAACTTTTGAATAGGGTAAGTAATCATTTACATGTAATATTTAGTCTTCTTCTTCTCCCTGTTGGAAAAGGACGATAGAAGTCGATTAGATCACGTATCGACTTGAATTATTGAACTCAATCGCAGTGTTGGCGACAGAAAGTGCAGAAATCGCACCCAACAGCTAATTTCAGAGGGCACTGAGTAGAAAGATACAGTGATAGAGTCTAGTTTGCGGGAGTTGATCATTGCTCTTCTTTTCTGTTAGGCATAAGCATTCGGATCGGTGAATTGACTTTGGTCATGACACGGGCCGCGGAACAAAGAACTTATTCCTCATTTAAAACCTAAAATAAAAAAAAGTGTATACCTAATGATCGCATTTTGGAGGCAAAAGTTGTAATGGCCGATAGCAACAGCGCATATACAGCAGCACGTGTTTTTAATACTGAAGGTTTGTTTATTTAATATAATATGTTTTTATAAATAAATGCAAATAATGTTATTAAAAATTAATTTATTTTATGCTTCAGGAATAAAAATTTGCACATAAACTTTGCAAATATTATGCTCAGAGACGCTTCTATTTGAATTAACTATCGTCCACGTTTTAATTCTGCAGGTTTGTTAAATTATTTAAATATTGTTAATCATATATCGTTGCTACGGGCTACGACCTGTAATTCGTATAAGCTACCCATACATACTAACTTAAAACTAAAAACTTTAAATAAATTAACTTATTAGTTATACTTATAGTACATACATACTTATAGTATCTTCATGCCCTCACATATGACTGCGGTGTTTTTGCTATAGCATTTATCTATTGTATTTAATATTTTCCCATGTAATGTACAATTTCATATTAGTAAAATGCAAGAACATTTGATTAGAATGTATAATACATTTACTTATCATTTTTCCAATATCAAAAGATCCTAAAAATAAAATAAATTTTGACACAATTGCATGAAATTCCAATTGTAAGAAACATTATTGACGCAATAAAATTTGCTGAATTTAAATCAAATTTCGATAAAATTAATATTGACGAACTTGATATATTTTTGTAAATCATCCTCTATTAATCCCATATTTAATGCTGTTTCTTTATGTTTTATATAATACATTTTCATGTGTTCTTAAATGATCAAAGGAAGTTGCTCCTTTAACTCTGTTTAGTATTAATTAAAAAAAAAAAATGTTCTTTCTGAATCTTGGGTGATACAATGTTTAACCTTCCAATTGTATAATTCTTTTGTACGCGTACTCTTCTTACCCATGATTTATTTTCCGATTAAAAGTGTAATATTTTGGAATGTTAACGTATTTAATATTTTTAGCAAATTCATCTTTTGAATTTAATTTGAACCATGCAGTCAAAGTAGTATCAACATTTTAATATATTGGATCTGATCTAGATTTTTAGTTTCTTTTTACACAACTTTTTAGACACCTTCGTAACTTTGAGATCATTACTAAGTTCTTTTATAGCTTCTTCTTTTGTTCCTTGGGGGTATCGTCGAGATGCGTTAGTTCGCATGCTCAACCATGTCCCAGACTTTTATAGCTTTATAGTAGTTGTTTTTCTCAATAACAGCTTTGCGTGCCTTTGGAAAATGTATACTTTTGTTCCTAGTATTACTAAATCAGCAAACAATTAATATAAATCAGCAAGATACTTATAATAATAAATCACACATTCATACGCAAATATTTATCAGAGTGATAGTGAATTATCTATTAAAAAGTTGTTTCTATTAATTATTTGTGTATGTACCTCCCCATGCAATATTACCATAGCTGATAATACTATGGAATAGCACATAAAATAATAGTTTTAGCATATCTATTTGATTTAAATTTTAATATTTTATGAAACATATATATTAAATAATTTTGTATAATATTAAACCTTATATCGGTATGATTGCTTCCCCGTCAAAAGCATAAAGCTGTGAAAAATAGCTATAAATATAGTTACACAAATTCAGCTATTATTATGTGGATGCCAGCTGTATTTATTTAGATTTTTTAGACGTAAATCTATGTAAAAATCCAATTCTTAAAATCAGCTAGATTTATTATAAAGAAACCGATTTTGACAGTTGGATTATTACATAGATGTACAGCTAAAAATCCAAATAAATACAGATGGAATCAGGTAATAATAACTGGATTACAATTGTATTTATAGCTGTTTTATACACGTTTTTTACGGTTTTGGTGTAGAGTTGCATTCATGTCGTTTTACGTATGCTATACTGCTACATAGTGTATAATATTGTGTGTTAATCGTATAATATATATGTACATATTAATTATCAGTTGCTAGTCAGTGACAGTATATTACAGGCTTATGTAGCTAATAATGAGATTACCTTTAATCCATGGAGCTATAACATTCATTTGTTATTGGATGTTGCTGCAAGAGACTTGTTACCTGATATGCTAAAATTCCCTGAAACCCCCTAATTTAAATATTGATTACGAGGTTCAGGTTGTGAGCACTGTAGTTTTTGGTGTCTAAGTGTAAATAATATTTATTAAGGATTATGCTGGAGGCAATAAATGAATGATTTAAGTAATTCGTGACAATTACTTTATTAAGGGGATACAACACCTTTAAACACTAAGAAAAAGAATTATAAGTAAAAATCAGAAAATTAAAGTACATCATTTTAAATTTGTTATCGTGCTAAAACCTTCATTATCCCTGCTGGCCCATTGTGGCACTAGGTGCAAAGATTTGTGAATTTTTTCAGTGTCTGTAAGATTCCAAGTGAACAAATGGTTCTTTTGGGCTCAAATTCAATGAGGATTCTTTGTACACCTGTAGTTTTAGTATGAAAGCAAGGATTTTGATCAGAACGCTTAGAAATGATTTGGCGATAAAAAAACTGAATTTTTAAATTTTTTTCCGCTTATTATGCCACTTTTTGTGTATAAAACATTTTCTAAGCATTTAAATCAAAATCCCTGTATTCATACCAAAACTACAGGTGTACAAAGTATCCTTCTTGAATTTAAGCCCAGAAGAATCATTCGTTCACTTGGAATCCTACGGACAGTAAGGTGTAATCAGTAAAAACCACATGTAGAGAAAATCAACATTAAAGTTTATGATTATTGTTGAAAGTATAAGTTAAATTAGTGCTTACCAAATCCTTTAGGACCAAGTTTTCTAATGAGGTTGAAGTTTGCACCGTTGCAACGCAACGAATTTCGTAAATTCGTAAGTCGTTCCAAATTTGATTGCTAAGGCCGATTATGCATGAGTAAACATATTTGCAACATAAATAAACTATTTTTAACCCTCAAACTACCCCTACATGGGGGTTGCGAATTTTGGATAGCTTTTGCGCAGTCATTGTCGCATCAATGCTTTCCAACAATGGCACTTTTCAAGTTTCAATTACGATACGTGTGACTTAAGTGGCCCATTATTTTACGGCATATATATATATAGCTCCCGAGCGTAGCGGCATATATATAGCGCCAGAGTATTCACGCCGTGCAATGGGCCACCTAAGTCTCGAGTATCGCAGAGAATGTTGTAGCACTGCCTACCTAAGCCCGCTGTCACGTCTATTCGTGTCATAAGCAGTCCTCTTTTGCACCGTAAAGTTAGCGCACGAGCATAGCGAGTACGATAAACACGGTGCAAAAATGGACTACTTAGGTCATGCTTATTATTTTCATAAGCAAATTAGTTGCTTGTTTGAATTGACTTTTGGACCACAACAAGTACCTTATGATAGAAATCCGGAAATGAAATAAAAATAGCTAGTTCATATGTTCGTTTGTATACTAACCTGTAAACTAAAAGATTATACATAATCAAGAATTACGGATTCGTACACAATTGTTTTCATTACATAAATTCTGAAAACTATAAATAAATGGACCAAACAAATTAAACTCGACTTTCTACTAAAGAATCATAAAATCCTACATATTTAGAACAATATTATTTAACCGAGCGACGTCAGGAGCGAGATGAATCATTCTAGTTTTTATTAAGTAATACAAAAATTATGAATACTATAAAAAAATGAAAAACTAAAAGACCTAAATTTCCTTCATAAAATCTTATATTTAGTCAATACATTTTTATTAACAAATAAAATAATCTTAAATTTTAGTTCCAATCATGGAGAATGATGCAGATGATTGTGTCGACGATCTAGAAAGTCTTTTTGAAGAAGTGGAAATAGGTACTCCACTATAAAATTTTATAAATATATATATAAATTTCGATAAATCGAAAGCGTAGACATATCAATGGCATACCTAGTGATAAAAGGTCAAAACTCAGAAAAAAACATCAGGTTGTATATAAAGATTGGACCGACAGTTTTGAGGAATCAGTAGATGAGTCGGTATACATTCCTACTACCTCTGGTTCAAGTGATGAAGATGATTCTGATGGATCAATCAAAAATAATAAGATCACTAGTTTAGTACCCCAACTTCCTAATTTTGATGATGATTCAGAAGTGGACGACACATTTTTTAACTACAAAGTTCATCCTAAAAAAAGGAAAGTATTACAGCTATTAAATACTGAAGAAAACGTAAATTCAGATAAAGAAGTATCAGGGTCAATGAGTAATGTTGGTTTCAGTAAAGCGTTGGTTGATTATGACTCATCACTAAGTGATGTATCAATGACAGAACCTTTCAAGGCAGCGCAAAACCATAAAATCACAGCCGTTTTAGAAGCAAAAGCTTCTACACCTGAAATCTTTAAGCTAGTAGAGAAAAAAAAAGTTAAATCCACGAAAACAACCAAAGCAGTCACTTCAAAAATACCGCAGTCAGTACAACGACATGATGAAAATATAGACCTAATCCAACAACATAAAGACATCCAATCATCGCCAAATAAATCACAGTCACCTACAAAACAACCAGCTGCTTTTTTGACTTGCCTGATTCTCGAAGGAGATCCTTCGAAAGTCAATTTTGCAAAAGATGTTTTTTTAATGCGTCGACACTTTTTGCAGATATTGCAAAGTCGAAGAGTAACTCCTTTTCCAATCGCGGCTACAAGACATAATTGAGTCATCGAAGTAGGATCCACTGCAACAATTTTTATTAAGTCTTGCTTGTTATCTAGTTCTAGTTCTAGTTAATTAATTAATTCTATAATATTTTAAACTCTTAGCATCTTGCGTTTTTTATCACATGTTTAGATTATTGTAAAACGCGATTTTCTTTTAATTTATATTGATAATGATTAAGTAGCATGATTATTTTTGAAATGTAATAGTATATTGTGTACCAAAGACGTAAAGTGGACTTGTTTAAATCAAGCGTAGAGTTTGCAGTACAAGTCGAGGCTAGCTAGCACGAGCCAAAGACGAGTATCGCAACAACCACACGAGGTTAAAAAGGCTACTTTTAAGAATTATAGAAATGTAAAATTCAATTTTGTTTGTATATAATAAATAACGCGAATAAATAAATTCCACACTTCTTAAAAAATCCTAGGGAAAAACTTTTTTACCCTATAAGGCGGGAAAAATGCTCTGAAAAATAAAGCTTAGGTAAAATATATTATTAATTTAGCTCATATATGAAATTGCATTTATCAAAATTTATTGGATTCTATCATACTTAATATAAGTAGTGATTAGTAACGTAACTTTGTTATCAACGTAACATTTTTTATTCAGAATTTTGGTATTTTTCATTTTGAAATCATCATATGTTTATTGACACTTTACATAATTTCCCATAACTCCTATAAAATTAGACTTATGAATAATAGATTTCCGTGGTTATATGGCTCTTGGCGATGATTCCACGTTTATTTTTATTCTATTATATAAAAAATTCTATTTTCAGAAAATTGATAGCTGTAAATTTTTCATTTACGAAGGCGTATTATTAAATTCAGAACAAAATGTACATTTTAGAAAAATCACAAATCTCAATATTGAATTTTAACCAATCAAAATCAAAATTATTGGAATTTTTTATACAATAAAATAAAAAGAAGTAAAACAAAAATCAACGCACCTGAAGCACATTATATTTCATTTATATAATGTGTTTCCGACAGTACCTCTTGGGTGGTGTGGAAAACTGTCATTTTTTGTGAAAAATAGCTATTCTGACACGTTTTGTAATTAAGACGTACACACATGAGTAGATAGGCTATAGGTATACCAAAACATAGGCATACTAAAACACCCCCTCTCCTCTCAGAGTGTTTTGGTATCCGATGGACGAGTGGGAATGGTTCTCCCTCTTTCCCCATACCAGAAAACTCCCTTTCCTCTCAAGAGTGGGATGGATCTCCCTCTCTCCCGCACACGAAAACACTTCCACTCTAAGTGATTTGCCAACCGATGAAAAAGTGTACTCCCTCTCTCAAATATGTTTTTGGAATGCCTATAGCGTTATCTAATTTTCTGTTTCACGGATTAGAAATCAATCCTTATTGACGCGTGTAAGGCATCCTCGAACCGATGCCAATTTCGGGATTAGCTTTTGAGGAAAATGTGGGCGTGTACCGTAGAAAAAGATAATCCTTTGAGGTGTTTGCTTTCTTACACACCTGTTTCACGGATTAGAAATCAATCCTTATTGACGCATGTAAGGCATCCTCGAACCGATGCCAATTTCGGGATTAGCTTTTGAGGAAAATGTGGTGTACCGGGTGCGCACACCGACATCCTTTGCTCAGGTGGTTGACAATGCAGCATGGTATACTGATCGATGCCCTTTAGTTTTAGAATAAGCGTTACACCTTTCATACGAATGCTGCGTATTGCTTTGGAGAAAAAATGTGGGCGTGTGCAGGTTGATGCGCACGCCAAGGACCCCGCTCAGGTGGTAGACAATGAAGCATTGTATAGTGATCAGTTAAACCTCTCATGCGAAAGCTTCATATTCCTTTTGAGAAAAATGCAGGCGTGTGCAGGTCGAATAAGAAATTAATCCTTATTGCTGTGTAAGGCATCCTCAGACCGTTGCCAATTTTTGGAATGAGCGATATGTTTCTCTTGAAAACGTGGGTGTGTGCAAGTTGGTGAAGTGATGAACCCTCAAAGCTGTTTTCCACGTTAGAGATAATTTTCGCACACACTTGAAACTGACGATTCTTGAAGAGATAATCTTACGCTCAATCTCTCTCTCTCCCTCCAAGAAAGCGTAGGTGTGCACTCGAATGATTGAGGGATGGTCAAATTTTGTTGAGAGGGAGGAGATTTTGAAAATTCCGGTGGGAAGTGTCTAAGGGAGGTTCTATGAGAAGAAAGTGGAAATTTTTCGGCAATTCGAAGGACTTTTGGCAATTGAAGTGGAAAGGGAAGCTTCGCTGTCCACCGTATTTAAGGACCCGGTGCATGCTTCGTCAGTCAATTCACTCCTCGTTTCCAAGTTCATTCGGCAAAATAGTGAAAAGTGTTCTCCCGACTTCGAGTATAACCCCTCAAGATACACCGGAGTCAGGATTTTTCTTGCAAGCTGACAAGAAAATGTCACCGAAGAAGCTAAATTCATCAATGCAGCCTTCTCGAAGCCGACGGAGTCTGCAGGTCGCCCAGGAGCGTATACGTTGGCTGGTCGCCAACGCACCAACTCTCCTAACAATGCTCGACTACGTCTCCTGGGCAATGGACGTGGTCGAAACACGTAAGTGAATTTTTTTTTTTATTGTACTATTCAAAAGTTTTTTTCTTTAAATTAATTTATTAAAATTTTTTTAATGTTGCAGTGCCACAACCACCAAATGCTGCTTTGCAGCAATTAGCACCGCGACGATCTCCGACGGCTGACCTGCCACGACGATCTCCGGCGGCTAACCTGCCACGACGATCCCCGGTGGCTGACCTGCCACAACGATCCCCGGTGGCTGACCAGCCTCGACGATCCTCGACGGCTGAGCAGCCGCAGAGATCTTCGACGGCTGAGCATCCTCGACGATCCTCGGCGGCTGACCCGGCGCAGCGATCTCCGACGGCTGACCCGCCACGGCGATCCCCAATGGCTGAGCAGCCTCAGAGATCTTCGACGGCTGAGCATCCTCGACGATCCTCGGCGGCTAATCCGGCGCAGCGATCCCCAATGGCTGAGCAGCCTCGGCGATCTTTGACGACTGAGCAGCCTCGGCAATCTCAAACAGCTGAGCAGCCTCGACAATCTTCGGTGACCCGAAGAAGACGGTCTCGGTCGAGCTCAAGTTCTAGCTCGAGTTCGAGCTCGAGTTCGAGCTCGAGTTCGAGCTCGAGTTCGAGCTCTAGTTCGAGCTCTAGTTCGAGCTCCAGCTCTAGTGGAACATCATCTAGTAGCGCATCATGTACATCTGTTAAAAGTATACGCGATCTCAAGCCGATTCCTAAGATCGCGTCCTCGAATATGAAGAGAAAAGTAAATGGTAAAAAATATTAAATTTATTCTTAAAATTATATAACTTTATTTAAAAAAATGCTAATCTGTTTTTTTATTGTTAAAGATCAAAAAGGCAACGAGCAGAAGAAGAAAAAGGCAGGAGAGAGAGACGTCACCAAAACCATGGAACATCTACAATGACTTCAGGTAAAAAAATGCTTTAACTATAAATTAGTTTTATTTTGTATACAATAAATTTATTTTTTGTTTGCTTTAATTTTTCAGAGGTTACGAGACCAGTACCGAGACGTGGTATTTTGCAATTAAAATGGACTGATAGTAAACAGCAGCAGCAACACCAGCAACAGCAGCAGCAACAGCAGCAGCAACAACAGCAGCAACAACAGCTGCAGCAACAGCAGCAGCAGCAACACCAGCAACAGCAGCAGCAGCAACAACAGCAACAGCCCAGCAGCAGCCACGGCAACAGCAGCAACAGCAGCAACAGCCGTCACAGCAACAACAGCAACCTCAGCAGCAAGAACAACGCAATTTACCGCGGATTATAGATGATGAGATAATAATAGGTCACATCAATGTAAACAAAATTTATAAAAAAAAATAAATTTAAAGAACTGTGGACACCTCATCGTTTATTAAAACTTTGAGTTTTCCCAAATTTATTTAGAAAAGTTAAAAATTGTAAAATATTTCAGAAAATTTAGATATGATTTTTAAATTGATATACTCTGCTCTTTGTCTTCCTTTTAGTAAATAAATAAATAAATTGACTATATGTTAAGATAAATTTCAATCCCTTTCCAACATTTTTTTTTTGTTTTAAAAGATATAAAAGAATCGTAAGAATTATAATTCTGCCAGAAAAGATCTCATCAGCAATCTTGAAAGATCAAGAACTTTTCAATAATCTTTCAAACACAGCAAATAAACTTAGTTTATTTATAACATATCAGGATGGAACTTCTTTTAAGTTCACCACATGCTAAAATAATGAAATACAAAGACTGATAATTATTAAATACTATTTATTTGTTAAAACTACAATTCACATGAATAAAAATACATTATTAAATATAATAACAATTGCTTTCTTATTTTTAGAACCTTGAATAATTTATACAATCTCATTTTTATCTATCCAACTATTGTGATCGCTACTGAATCCTAACCATTTAACATATACGCGTTTACCACTTTTCTTTAAAACTTTTTCTACTAAATAAATTTCCGGATACATAGTTTTATGAATTTCCGTTTCATAAAAGCCACCAGAGACGGGTTTATCATAATAATCTTTGAGGTGGTAAGTTACTGGATCTGTTTTTACAACTCGCGTTATTGTGAAAATTTCCGTAGACCAATTTGGTGTGTAACCTTTTTCAAAAACATTTTTTAACCTACTTATTCGTACTTTATCTCCTACTTTGAATTTCGGTTCTTTCACTGACGACTTTTCAGTAGGAAAACGTCTCTTGACCTCTCTCTCATTTGCCTGTGTAACATTTTCAGGCTCGATTCCTGTTGTCCGATGTTTTCTCGAATTGTATGCTTTGAGCAAGTTAGGTAGAATATCCAACCATTTATAGCTTCCTTGTTTGCTGAATTCTGTCCACATTGCATTTTTTAACGTTCTATTGAATCGTTCGCATATACTTGCATGAAGATTACTATGTGAAGAGTATAAGTGTATATTGTGCTTCTTCATAAGTTTTTGAAAAATTGAATTGTAAAATTCTTTTCCTTGGTCAGTTTGTAGATTCTTCGGTACTCGTCCTTCTTTCAGTATTGACTTCATAGCTGCAGTAACATCCTGGCCACTCTTCGACTTGACTGGCACGGCCCACGCGTACTTTGAAAATATGTCTATGACAGTGAGTAAGTAGCGGAAATCTTTGTTCTCGCTAGCGTAAGGAATCATTTCCACAAGATCACCTTGCCAAGTCTCATCTATTCCGCGTATATCATATTTTCTTCGCTTGTACCTGCGGCGTGCAGCTTTATGCAGCTCTTCAGCTACTTTTTGCTTTTCCATCTTCTTTGATTATAAAATTATTCAATTGACCAATAATATATTCAACGCTTGCGAAATTACGTTGAGAAATATCATTAAGATATTTTAATTTTTTGTCCACATCAGATTTAAGGCTTTCAACTTGCTCCCTATATTGGTCTATAAGTTCACCAATTCCAGTAATTTTAGAAGATATATAATTTACTTCCGTCTGCAGGATAACTTGCAGTGAATGCAAAGTGATTGCATCTTTTGGATTGCGTGGCTCTCCGAGATTACAGAGTCGCTTCTCCTCTAAGTCAAAATCGCCGTCTGATGTAAAATTAAAACCATTTCCTGGAGGCCCGCGACTCACTTGCTGCGAGCTCCCAAGTTTTCTTCCGAACACATCGAGACTCATGGTAGTACTGATGCAAAGAAGAAAGATGCGTATCAATATATATGCCCAGCTTCACGCAATTCTTCAATAATTGAATGAATTTCGTTGGTGTGATTGTTATTACCAGCAGATCGTTCGGCAATCAATAATCGAAGTCGTTCGACAAGCTCATTTGGATCGTCCCAGTAGACAAGATCTATGGAAGAATTTTTCTTAGCTATTTTATATTTAGGTACAAGTCCTCCTCCGCTGCTGTTGTTCTTTTTACGTGGAGTGCTGCGGAACATTGGAGCTAAAATATTCTTTTATTTATTACTTCTCGACATTCTTATAGATTCATCTTTGCTGAATTTTTTCCGATGAGCATTTGATGCTTCCAGAATCTTGCGATAATTTTCACGATCTGCTGAACTCAGAAGAAGATCATCCGGATATTTTTTAAATAGCAATTCCATTAGTCCATTCGTTTTAGGATAACTTTCATTTCTGACTTTGACATATTTATCATCAAACTCTATTTCTGAATCACCAATCATATACACTCCATCAACCTTTCGCACTCCGTATATATTGTCAATTGTTCTACGGCTTTTATCTAACAATGATAAAAAATCTTCAGCTGATTCATTTTTTCCACTCGTAGATTTAAATGTAGAATTGGTTATTGTGTTAAAAGCATCATCATCATCATCATCATCATCATCATCATCATCATCATCATAATCACAAACAGTATAATCCAATAAACTTGATTTATTATTATTATTATTTTGATCGTTGAGCAAACTTGATCGATCGATTCTTGTTCGTTTTTTCATTTTCTTACTGCTGTTTTTAACAAAAATGTGATTGGATGGTTGCTCACTAAGAACATTCTTCTCTTTCTTGAAGTCTGACATGCTGACGTGGCGATGTCTACAACTGAACTGCAAGTTTGAGACTCATAATTCCTTTTTTATTGCAAAACAGTCAAATCCTTTTCTGTATCTACCCTCATTCATCGGCCTATCTTTGTCAATGACGATGAATCCATATCTATCATTCTTCCAACATTCAGAACAAAGATTCCGAAATTCATTGAAAGTTAAATCAGTATTCACATGATCTTCATAGATATGTTTAAGATTTACATCATCTTGTCGATAAATTACTAACAAATTGACATTATCCCTAATGAGATGTTTTCCTATATGAGCATAAGATTGACATAGATAGAAACTATCTACACTCTTATGTCTTCCCATACAGAAGAATGCTCTGACGTTATCCTGCTTCTCACATGCCACATCATCAAAAATCATAATTGAATTTGATAGGGCTTCATCTGGAGATACTACAGATTCATGCTCACTAAACGGAAGATATGATACTCCTTCAATCGGATCCAAGACATTTTTGAGAAATTGATACTTTGGCTGATTCAAGGATTTAGAGTATACATATAAATTCTCAAATCTAAGACCATTGGGGTGTGTAATTAGAGCCAATAAACTATTTGTTTTTTCACAGTTTGATGGACCACAGAATACTGCTCGTATACTATCTGGTAGTAATTCCCCATGACGCTTCTTTCTATTCTCTTTTCCAAAATCAAAATTCGTGACAGGGAGTTTGACGTTTTGCTCGGTAAAATCCATGTTCACGCAACAAAGTCACGTTCAACATTGAGCTCTTGAAATATAAACGCTCGTTTTATACCATAAACGTCAGTTGTGAATCAACACTCGAAGAGAGATGATCATACACAAATCTCAGAAACAGCCGAAAGGCTATGGATTGCTTGATAAAGTTATCAATAACTTACCTGTTGAAATGCATCTTCCTGGATATCAATACTGCGGTCCCGGAACCAAATTAAAAAAGCGAATGAAAAGAGGAGATCCTGGTATTAATCCGCTTGATCAGGCATGTAAGAAACATGACATAGCTTACTCCGATAAAAACGGAGATCGTAAAGCTGCTGACAAGAAGCTTGCTGAGGAAGCTATGCAGCGTGTCAGAGCCAAGGATGCGAGTCTTGGTGAAAAAGCGTTTGCTTTTGCTGTTAACAGTGCTATGAAATTAAAAGGAAAAACTGGAATGGGACTGAAATTTAATAAGTTAGTGACTGTAGCTAAAAAATCAATGACAGCAAGTAAACATTCTCGCAAGGTTATTCAATCAGCGTTGAAGGGTGCACGTCAAGCTGTTAAAAGTGTAGGAGGAAAGAAAAAAGTTATCATTCCACGTGTTCTGCCGCTTCCAGCAAAAATTGGTGGAGTTCTTCCTTTTCTCATTCCATTGTTCGCAGGACTAAGTGCCACCGGTGCTCTAGCAGGAGGTGCTGCTGGAATAGCTAAAGCTGTTAATGATGCTAAAGCCGCGCAGAAAAATCATGAAGAAAGTAAGAGGCATAATAAGACCATGGAAGTTATTGCTTTAGGCAAAGGACTCCATCTTAAACCCTATAAAACTGGGATGGGATTATTTATGACACCTCATATTGGTTGTGGCAGCAATCAAGTGAATAGAAAAAAAAACTTCGATTTAACTTTGCCGAATCGTCCACTGACTGACTACGATCTAAAAAAATATGCTCATATGATGAAAATCTCAGATTTCCGAGGTGTTTTCATGAGAAATAATTTGCCTCCCAATGGTCCATGGTATAATGAATCTGCAGTGGTTAACTTGGATGACTATCAAAATAGAGGTACTCACTGGGTTTGTTATCGCAAGCAAGGTTCTGAAGTGCTTTATTTTGATAGTTTTGATGATCTCAAACCTCCCAAGGATCTCATGATGTATTTTAACGTGAAAGAAGTGAAATACAATTACAAAAGATATCAAAATTTTGACTCATTCATATGTGGCCATCTTTGTCTCTACTTCTTAGCTGGAAGACTATAAAAAGAGGTGCTCGCAGCCGAATGAATTCATTATCATCCGATCAGTCATGGAAGATAGTTTCACTCTAAGTCTAACGGGAAAATCTTCTGTTCTAGAAGCACAATATTTCCCTTCAATCGAACTACCAGAGCATACAAATTTTGTTTTGGGCTTAGTTAAACTTTTAACATTCAACTCTATTCCAAACGTTGACTCATCAAACAATAAAGTTCATTTGAATGGTGAATTTATTACTATTCCAACTGGCAGTTACGAGATTGATGCTCTTGATCAATTTTTACAAGCAGCTTTGAAAGCTAAAGGAATGAATTTTTCCTTGAAAGCTAACAACAATACTCTCAGAAGTGAAATTACTTGCAGTCATCCCTTAGATTTCAGACCACACGATTCAATAGGTCGTCTCCTTGGCTTCACTCCTCGTATTCTCAAAGTTAAAGATCTTCACAGCTCTGATTTACCTGTGAAAATATTGAAAATCAACGCACTGCGAGTAGAGTGCAACATCACTGCAGGTGCTTACATCAATGACAAAAGAGTTCACACAATCCAGGAGTTCTTTCCCCGCGTGCCTCCAGGATATAAAATCATAGAAGTTCCGTCTCATGTCATATATCTACCGCTCAGTGTCAAGTGCATAGATCATCTACAAATTCGAATCGTAGATCAGGATGGAAATTTGGTGAATTTTCGAGGAGAGGAAATCACTATTAGACTCCACATCAAATCTGTATAATGGGCATCGTTTACAATTCTGGATCATATATAAGTCAGTCATCATGGCAACCAGTCATCAGTCGACCGAAGAAACTCAAACCGTTAACACGCAAGAGCATTCAGTTTCTGAAAAGTCTAGGACTAAAAGTTCGTGGAAAAAATTCACGTGTATAATTTTTTGCTGCTTCCAGAAAAATGGACGAAATTCTAAGCATTCAATCAGGTGTCGTATTCGATGAGTCTATTGCTCATTACGAAGTACACGCACATCAGCCATACTCATCATTAAGCTTTGACAACAGCGATGAAATTCGTATTTCTATCCAACATCAAGATCTATGTCTCCTGCCATCACGTAGTTCTATCCATGTATGTGGAAAATTGAAACTCAAAACTGGTTCATCAGCTCCAGCTAAAACTACATTCGTGAACAATGGCATTTGTCATCTGTTTGATGAAATTCGTTATGAAATTAATGCTGTGGAGATAGATAAAAGTAAAAATGTTGGTTTGAGCAGTCTTATGAAAGGATGGACTTCATTTAATTCGAATCAGAATAATATGCTAGAAAATGCAGGCTGGCTTGGCAATGAAGAAAACGTCAAATCGTTTGTCGATGAAAAGGGAAACTTTGACGTTGCGATTCCGCTGAGTATGATCATGGGCTTTGCAGAAGACTATAAAAAAATTATAGTTAACATGAAGCAGGAGCTCATTCTTACAAGATCGAGAAGTGACTTGAACGCAATAATCCAGGAAGGTACTACGACATCTGGTGTAACTGCTTATGAAGATTGTGAAGTAAAAATATCGAAGATAGAATGGTTAATGCCATATGTCATTGCATCTGATAAACAAAAAATTCAGCTATTGAATTTCATTGGTAAAGATAATCCCATCACTATGTGTTTTCGTTCTTGGGAGATATTTGAATATCCTCTTCTCCCAAGCACGAATAAACACGTCTGGACAGTGAAAACATCAAATCAACTGGAGAAACCTCGTTTTGTAATTCTCGGACTACAAACAAAGAGAAAAGCTGTAAGAACTGCAAATGCGAGTAGATTTGATCATTGCGAGATAAGTAATGTGAAACTTTTCTTAAATTCACAATATTATCCATACAACAATATGAATCTCGACATATATAACAATCAGTATGCGATTCTCTATGATATGTATGCTAATTTTCAAAAATCATACTATGGAAGAGATCCACAGCCGATGCTGACAAAATCTATGTTCATCGAGAATGAACCGCTAATAGTTATTGACTGTTCACGACAAAACGAATCTCTCAAGAACGCTCCTGTTGATGTACGTCTAGAGTTTGAGGCTAAAAAGGATTTTCCCGCACACACTTCAGCCTACTGCATGATCTTACACGATCGTATGGTTCAGTACAATCCCATCAGTGGGGATGTCAAGAAACTCGTCTAGGTTGCACAAAAAAAAAATGGAGTATGCAGTAGACATGACTGGTTTCAAGCAAACCGGAGAAGATTATATTCTAAAGGAAATTGCAATCATTCCTCTCAACGATAATAGTGAGCCTATTGTTCTAATATTTAAAAATCCCTTCCCCTGGAAAAAACTCTCTGACAAAATACAAAGGGAAAACAACTGGCTTAAACATAATCATCATGGCATGAACTGGAAAACCGATGGACATGACTACTCTCAAATTGGAAACTTGCTTCGTGACGCTTTGCATGATGCATCAAAAATTTTTGTCATGGGTACAATAAAACAGAAATGGCTTCAACGATTCAAATTTCCACTGCTCGAATGTGCTCTTCACCGTGATGCGTCGGTTCATATAGCCCATTCCCCACCAAATAAGAGCATGGTTATTAAATTATTTGTCTGGAAAATTTAGTCAAGACGAAGTTGATTAAAATGTATTATGAAAAAAAAAAAAAAGATTAAATAAAATAATTTAAAAAAAAATTATAATTCTTACGATTCTTTTTTATCTTTTAAAACAAAAAAAAATGTTGAAAAGGGATTGAAATTTATCTTAACATATAGTCAATTTATTTATTTATTTACACTAAAAGGAAGACAAAGAGCAGAGTATATCAATTTAAAAATCATATCTAAATTTTCTGAAATATTTTACAATTTTTAACTTTTCTAAATAAATTTGGGAAAACTCAAAGTTTTAATAAACGATGAGGTGTCCACAGTTCTTTAAATTTATTTTTTTTTATAATTTTTGTAAATTTTGTTTACATTGATGTGACCTATTATTATCTCATCATCTATAATCCGCGGTAAATTGCGTTGTTGTTGCTGCTGAGGTTGCTGTTGTTGCTGTGACGGCTGTTGCTGCTGCTGTTGCTGTTGCCGTGGCTGCTGCTGTTGCTGCTGCTGTGGCTGCTGCTGTTGTTGCTGCTGGCGTTGCTGGTGTTGCTGTTGCTGTTGCTGCAGCGGTTGTTGCTGCCGTTGTTGCTGCTGCTGTTGCTGGTGTTGCTGCTGCTGTTTACTATCAGTCCTTTTCAATTGCAAAATACCACGTCTCGGTACTGGTCTCGTAACCTCTGAAAAATTAAAGCAAACAAAAAATAAATTTATTGTATACAAAATAAAACTAATTTATAGTTAAAGCATTTTTTACCTGAAGTCATTGTAGATGTTCCTGGTTTTGGTGACGTCTCTCTCTCTCCTGCCTTTTTCTTCTTCTGCTCGTTGCCTTTTTGATCTTTAACAATAAAAAAACAGATTAGCATTTTTTTAAATAAAGTTATATAATTTTAAGAATAAATTTAATATTTTTTACCATTTACTTTTCTCTTCATATTCGAGGACGCGATCTTAGGAATCGGCTTGAGATCGCGTATACTTTTAACAGATGTACATGATGCGCTACTAGATGATGTTCCGCTAGAGCTGGAGCTCGAACTAGAGCTCGAACTAGAGCTCGAACTCGAGCTCGAACTCGAGCTAGAACTTGAGCTCGACCGAGACCGTCTTCTTCGGGTCACCGAAGATTGTCGAGGCTGCTCAGCTGTTTGAGATTGCCGAGGCTGCTCAGCCGTCGAAGATCTCTGAGGCTGCTCAGCCATTGGGGATCGCCGTGGCGGGTCAGCCGTCGGAGATCGCTGCGCCGGGTCAGCCGCCGAGGATCGTCGAGGATGCTCAGCCGTCGAAGATCTCTGCGGCTGCTCAGCCGTCGAGGATCGTCGAGGCTGGTCAGCCACCGGGGATCGTTGTGGCAGGTCAGCCACCGGGGATCGTCGTGGCAGGTTAGCCGCCGGAGATCGTCGTGGCAGTTCAGCCGTCGGAGATCGTCGCGGTGCTAATTGCTGCAAAGCAGCATTTGGTGGTTGTGGCACTGCAACATTAAAAAAATTTTAATAAATTAATTTAAAAAAAAAACTTTTGAATAGTACAATAAAAAAAAAATTCACTTACGTGTTTCGACCACGTCCATTGCCCAGGAGACGTAGTCGAGCATTGTTAGGAGAGTTGGTGCGTTGGCGTCCAGCCAACGTATACGCTCCTGGGCGACCTGCAGACTCCTTCGGCTTCGAGAAGGCTGCATTGATGAATTTAGCTTCTTCGGTGACATTTTCTTGTCAGCTTGCAAGAAAAATCCTGACTCCGGTGTATCTTGAGGGGTTATACTCGAAGGCGGGAGAACACTTTTCACTATTTTGCCGAATGAACTTGGAAACGAGGAGTGAATTGACTGACGAAGCATGCACCGGGTCCTTAAATACGGTGGACAGCGAAGCTTCCCTTTCCACTTCAATTGCCAAAAGTCCTTCGAATTGCCGAAAAATTTCCACTTTCTTCTCATAGAACCTCCCTTAGACACTTCCCACCGGAATTTTCAAAATCTCCTCCCTCTCAACAAAATTTGACCATCCCTCAATCACTCGAGTGCACACCTACGCTTTCTTGGAGGGAGAGAGAGAGATTGAGCGTAAGATTATCTCTTCAAGAATCGTCAGTTTCAAGTGTGTGCGAAAATTATCTCTAACGTGGAAAACAGCTTTGAGGGTTCATCACTTCACCAACCTGCACACACCCACGTTTTCAAGAGAAACATATCGCTCATTCCAAAAATTGGCAACGGTCTGAGGATGCCTTACACAGCAATAAGGATTAATTTCTTATTCGACCTGCACACGCCTGCATTTTTCTCAAAAGGAATATGAAGCTTTCGCATGAGAGGTGTAACTGATCACTATACAATGCTTCATTGTCTACCACCTGAGCGGGGTCCTTGGCGTGCGCATCAACCTGACACGCCCACATTTTTTCTCCAAAGCAATACGCAGCATTCGTATGAAAGGTGTAACGCTTATTCTAAAACTAAAGGGCATCGATCAGTATACCATGCTGCATTGTCAACAACCTGAGCAAAGGATGTCGGTGTGCGCACCCGGTACACACCCATATTTTCCTCAAAAGCTAATCCCGAAATTGGCATCGGTTCGAGGATGCCTTACATGCGTCAATAAGGATTGATTTCTAATCCGTGAAACAGGTGTGTAAGAAAGCAAACACCTCAAAGGATTATCTTTTTCTACGGTACACGCCCACATTTTCCTCAAAAGCTAATCCCGAAATTGGCATCGGTTCGAGGATGCCTTACACGCGTCAATAAGGATTGATTTCTAATCCGTGAAACAGAAAATTAGAGAAATTCCAAAAACATATTTGAGAGAGGGAGTACACTTTTTCATTGGTTAGCAAATCACTTAGAGTGGAAGTGTTTTCGTGTGCGGGAGAGAGGGAGATCCATCCCTCTCTTGAGAGGAAAGGGAGTTTTCTGGTATGGGGAAAGAGGGAGAACCATTCCCACTCGTCCATCGGGTACCAAAACACTTTGAAAGGAGAGGGAGTGTTTTAGTATGCGGAAAAGAGGGAGAACCATTCCCACTCTTCCATCGGGTACCAAAACACTCTGAGAGGAGAGGGGGTGTTTTAGTATGCCTATGTTTTGGTATGCCTATAGCCTATCTACTCACATGAATTGTTCTGGCCAATTATTTTTGTATCTTGCTACCTATTTATACTATCGTCTATCACTGTTATTGAATTCTAAATTTTTTCACAATCTGTCTAGGAAACCCTTTTCACGTAAGTGAACAATCTTACACGGAAGTACTCAAAAGTCTCCATTATAATTTGTTCCTTTACACGTACAAAGGAAATTTTTTTATAAAATTTTTTGCGCATAAAAAAGCTTACGAGTTCAGCTTAAAATTACATAGCTTACCGAAAAAAAAGTTACTATGCATAAATATTACTTACATGTTAATTTCATGTGCGAAATTGTGGGATGAACATCATGAATACAAAGGATTTCCTCGTTATTTTTTTTTTTTGGGGGGGGGGATGGGGCGCTGTCGCGTTTTTTCTTACGACGGTACAAATTAGCGCAGGGACAGCTTCAGCGAAGGCATCGAAGTTTTCTCGAGTTTCTCTGATGCAATCGAACTATTGTGTAGGAGTGAGAAGACGGGTGTGTCTGTGTGTTTTCTGTGGTGTAGGCAGAGCAAGCTCTGCACAAGTTGCTCTTCGACACCGAATTCCCACAGGTACTATCGTTAAACAATACTTCCGTAGGGCACGTTAACTAGCCTATTTGTCAATTCCTTTGAAGTTTGACATTTTCATACGTCCTTCATCCACCAAGGTAATTAGGGGTTCGGGATTAAATGCGTCTTTTGAAGTGAATACTTTTATAAACTGTCGTGTACACATTTTACTGGGAAGTGAATCGGCGAGCGGCGGCCGTCACGACGGTGCGACAGACCGATCGTCACGAAAGCAGCGGCAGTTCTCTCCCCCCACTACGCACTCTTGACCGCGCATATTAGCATGCTTGCACAGCTTAGCTCTCCCTTGCTTATCAACCGTACTTATTTACACACGCTGCCAGTGGCCATCGGGTTTTCTCGGTTCTTCCCGTTGGATTTCGGATGCGCTAATATAGCGGTACCTTTTATGGTACTTCAATTTTTTTGCGTCAACTAGACGACGTGACTTTTTTAATATGCGCTAAACGTTTGCAGATAAACATTATTGACTTATTGCGGTTAACATTTTAACATTATCACTGTATGACACGCCCTGGCGTAAACCTCGATTTACCGCACGCTCGTCGTGCAAAAATGCACTCTCTAAATCTCGGATTACGCACGTTGTGTTATAAAATATCGTACGATACTATTATTCTTATTATATTTTCTTTATTAGCATTATATTTTACCTATCCTAAATATACTACTTGATCAATGATTACTTAACCTAAGATTTTTTAACTCTCTGTCAAAGTTGCGATTAAGTTGGAAAAATAAGAAAATGGCGTCGATTTACGCATCAAAAACTTATCAAAAAAGTCACAATTAAATTCATCCCTGTAGATTACTACTTTGCACTCAACGAAGACGCATTTGAATTTGTGTCAAAGACTAATGTATTTTCTCCAAAGCCTCTTTATAAGTTTCTATAAAAAGCAATTATAAGTTATTACAAATAAAATTTCATTAAAAAAAGTTATTATAAAAATGGTGTGACACATCGGCCACGCTTTTTTTCAAATTCCATACACTTACTGGGTACAATATCAATTTATTCAACATCTTTTTTGCGTCCTTTGTGAACAAATTTCACGAGTGCATAGTCATATAGATCAACAACATCCGAGTCTTTACTGTCACTTATCCTGTAACAATTAAGAGCATATTTATTAAATTAAAACATTCTCACATGCATCCACATAATATGCAGGTTATTTAAGGTTATTTTTTAAGTATACAAAATCAAAAAAATTAACCATAGTAGAAATACTACCTGAGTAGAAGCACTACTAGAACAAAATTTTTATGAAACTGTTCAACAAAATATCTTTGTTTGTATACTTAGAAAATCCTCACAGTGACTCGAGTGTATAGAACTTTTCCGAGAGAAACAAGCGCGCGAAAACAAACGAGAAATTTCAAACGCAGGTTAGGTTAGAGAAGGTTAGGCACAGGTGAATTTGAATTTTCAAACAGGATAAGAAGTTTATTGGCTTAGTATTTTGTATTTACATACCTTTTTAAATAAAAGTAGATTCCTAGTGAAGTAATGATACAACCACATTTTTTATAGATTCCGTTGTTGACAAATTGATGTGAAAATTTACAAATTTCTGAACAATTTTTTCCAACGGGATGTCTGTGGTAAATTTTGATAAGTCATTCACTGCCCATATATTCATCAATCACGAATTCACATATTTCAGCTACACTTCCATCTTTTAAAAGAATTGTACTGTTAGGAAAAGTTGTAGCCAGTATCATTCCGTTGAATTTCAATTTACAAATCACATCCTTCATCTTGATCATAATTTTTAGCTTCAAATCACATGATACTGCTTTTGTAAACTTTTTTTTTCCAACACCCGTCTACAATATTGGGTTGCAATGTGATCTCAGCATACGGCTTACAGATCCCAAATATGACTCGAAACAAAAAGCATTCAATTCATTAAAATTACAATTTTTATCTTTACCCCCCAAATCGGAGACGAATTGGGCACACCCCAGGTTTCAAACTCTAAATACGTATTCCGATATCATTCAAAACAGCCGTTTATAAGTAACGTACGGAAGCTGTATCTCCGAGGACGCGAAAAACGTTTATGGAGCAAGAGCAACATTACTTATATATTAGTTGGAATTCTCCGTGGGGAATACGTACCGCACTCTTTATTTATAATTTAGCGTCGAACTTTGCGTGTACGGTCCCGTCCAAATGGAATTCCCGTATGCCATTATCCACGCGCATCCGCATACTCTCGCTCGGAAATAGTGTAGAGTCGAGGCTTGAAGGCGTGTGATAAATTTCGTTGGAACCTCGTCGACCTCTCTATAACAACGTGTCTCGTATCGTGTGTTCGCACATAGCTTCACAGCGGAGCGAAAGCTTTTGATTCTGTTCTTATATATTGTGAGCACGTAATGCAGGAACTTATGCTCACTTTTAAACGAGTTGTATAATTATTTTCTCTAACGCCACTTTGTACACTTTTGAACGTTGCGTGTAGGATGTGTGTAGAGGAAAAGTTGAATTTCTGAGAATCCATTCGTCCATCTCTCAAAAATGTAAGGATTTTGATTAAACTTTTTCATATTTAGAAAAATAAAATTTAAGGGTAACATCTATATGGACAAATCTCGTTGATAAAACGAAGGCAAGATGAATATTTCATCATCGTCTCGAAGCGACAGTTGATGTAGGTCGACGAGATGAAAACAGGCTTTAAAAGTTCGTAGGTGTATTTAATTTTCAATATCTTATTTTTGAGTGCAGAAGTGCGAAATGTACTAGTCTTCGACGCAAAAGAGCTCAATGTCGAATAGGCTTCGATGCGAGAAATGCAAAAGTACTAGTTTTAGCACCGAGAAATGCAAAATCTGTAGTTAAAAGCAAAACGAACACATAACTCGTATTAGGCACATTAAAATGAACTAAAATTATGTATAATACACTCACAAGAAAACTTTCTAACATTTACCAACGTCTACAAATGCGATTTTCAGCAATTTTTCACGGGTTTACACAATATTTAAGTTTTTTCACGGTTTTCCGCCATTTACTCAGAGTTTTGAGGGTTTGCGGGCAAAATAAACACTGGATTCACATTCAGAGCGTCAATATACACTGAAATCATGTATAATACACTCATAAGAAAACTTTATAACATTCACCAACGTCTATTAATACGATTTTCAGCGATTGTTCACGGTTTTTCACGGTTTTTCGCTATTTACTGAAAATTTTGGAGGTGTACGAGCAAAACAGATACCGAATTCGGATTCAGCGCGTCAAAATACATAGGGACATATGGGTCTAGTCAAAAGTACTCCCCATTTTTTTTTCTTTGTGTGCCGGATTATCATCGCAAGCTGAAAGGACCCTTTAAGTATATAATAACTTCTGTACAGGTACAGCGCACGTATAAAAAAGACGTCGCAACATACCTATATATATCCTAACCCCTCGCTTGGTGGAGGGGCTCTGGGGCTGAAACGGGCGAGATTTCACATACCTATACAGTTTCCACTGTCGGCGGTGGTGGTGGCTCCTGTCTGGCCACGCGGTCGGCGCTTGCACTAGCGGCAGTATCCCCTCAAGCTTCGCGCCGAGAATATCGCTCTAGCGAGTTTCGAGCAGTTGCACGTGATTTTCGCGCCAAGTGTGTACACTCATATAGCGCATCGCATACATATATAGTACATAAAAGTGCATCTGACAGTGTGATGAGACGACTTGGGCCTAGCGACGGTCCGATCTTGATGAGTTGTGATTAGTGGTATTATTGCAGCTGTATTGGTGTAAAGACACAACATGACCAGAAATCTTGGGTATCCGCTTCCAGTGCTTTTTCTGCTGTCCTTTGCCCTCTTCGTTATTGGTGAGTTTTCGGAACGACTATTTTTACTCTTGAGTGTAAAGCATGTATTGTTGTCAGTAACCCTATAAAGGTAAAAGAAGAAAAGTATTCGGCAGCGTTTTGAGGTTAGATTAGCTGTTGAACAATTAGTAGCGTTGCGTTTTCACGCTGTCGAATTTTGATGAAAGCTCGTTTGTTTTCAAAATATTGCAAACTGATCTTTATTTTCGAGCTTCAAACGCAATGTTTTGTAAAGCCCCATTTATCATTTTTTCGAACGCGTATACTCGTTCTGCCGTCGGCTATTCCAATTCGCGTTTGATGACAATCGCACGTTGTATACCCAAAATTCCGTCCAAAAAAAATATTTTCATTGCCGGTGGTTTATTATTTTTGTAATTTAAACTGAAAACAGCAGGATTTTGTTCGAGTTTCCTTGTTTTTGTTTGGCGTTGCTGCTGTCGGCATAGGTATATAATATGTTATACATAACATCTACTCATGTTTTCACTTTTTCAAGCGATAGCATTATTATACATACTAGGTATTTCGAAAGAAAAATGTGACAGCTGCGAAAAACATTCGCGTTTGCTTTGAAAGTATATTTATTTACTTTTGACGTAATAATATATTTGCGTACTTATGAGCATATACCAAGAAATAAATAACCCGCGTTCCACACAAGAGCTCTGCAAAGGTTTAGTAATTCATAGTGGGAGAGAATAAAAGCTGATGAAAAAACAACAACAATAACAATCGATACTCAACCGGCAAACAGAATGAAATCACGTACGTGTATGCGGTGCTAGCATGCATCGTCCCCATTATTTATTGACAAACGCTATTCATAGGAGAAAAACGCGAGGAAATTACTTTCCTCCCACAGCTATATCCACTATCGCGCACGGGTAAACTCTTTTCTGCTTCCGCCGGCGGCGTATACTTATTCTTTTCCATTCAACTTTGGAGAGGGGGAGACTTTTCGCGCGCGTATAGAGACAGAGAAAGTAAGTAAGTGTCCGGTCTTGGTGTATATCCAAAAAGTCGGTCGGCCATAAATCTTCTGATGTGCGCAATTGAGAGAGGACACTAGTATCGGAGAGTTGGACGACACCGCGGAGCTGCGAGATGGATTTACCGGTTACAATCGGTCGGCTGCACTTGTCGAGATGTACTGCGCGCGATGACCTCTGCAGACGCATGCAGACAGGTGGGCTTCGCGCCCGACCGATCGATACTCTCCGTATATAACGTGTTGTGTACGAGAGGGAGAAAGCTATGCTGTTGAGAGATGATGCATAGGTATTGGTGCAAATCCACGGCTAACGGGAAATTACTTGGTATAGGTATACCTGGAAATTTAAAATTTGTTTTTAAGGTATACCTTGATATTAATACCTAATCGTAAAATCATGAACTAAGTTTGTTAGGTGGTGATTTTTTTTCTGAAGGAATCACTATATATTACTTAAAAGATGAGATTGCTGGTCGGCTTACATCACGACATCCGTGGAATGGAAAATGATTGTAAAAACCTTAAAGTTAAAAAAACTATCGGCGATTGTTTTTACCGTCGCAATTGAATGAGCCTTTGACCTTCCAAAAATATAAAATCCAGCATATTGAATAACCTTTACCTTCTTTTCAATTTGCACACTTTTCTCAGAATCATCTATTTTGAATAACTTCTTTCACAAACTAACATTTTTTTCCTCTACTATTACTATTTTCAGGTAGAATACCTCCAACCAAATTACGTACAAGTCCTGTTGGCCGTGGATTTGCACAAGTATATGTTTCGTAAAATATCAGCTGATCCTATATACTTGCGATTTTCCGTGTGTATATAAAGTTCTTAAAGACTCTGAGCTATCCTCTCCTCCTCGTCTCTCTTTCGCGTCAGTCGAGGTAAGAACTTTTTCGGAGGATATACGTTGGCTTGCACCCGTGGATGTTTGTACGTATTCTTATTTCCGCAGCTGATGCGATTTTTCATTTTGCAGTGTGAACTTTTTCCTGTATCCGGTTTTCTCCAATCTCCATATGCATATACCTTAGCTGACAGGTCACCTATTCAGTGAATTTATCCCAAAAATGAAACGTGTCCACGTTAATATCCATTCGGTTATGCATAACAACACGCGCCGCCGCAAACAGCCAACTGGTCGTCGTCATCATGCATATACATATTGACGTACACGCACAGAAATGTGTACACATGCTGTTGGTGAAGGGATGCGTAAGCATATGTGCGCACGAGTGGACGGCACAGAGGGACCTGCTGTTGCAGTACACATCGGACTGAGCTTGCGCGCATGCCTCGCGGATTCTCGCTGCTGCTCCTACTCTGGCGGGTCCACGAGATGCACTGCTGCATTCTCGCACGGCTGCGCTGGAGATTGCCTCATCACTCCCTTCGTTGCCACTGCTCGTGATAGCGGTATTTATGCGCCGAGGGTGGAGATTTATTTTTCCAGTCAAGAGGCAACGACCAGTGCGGGAAAAAAGAGGGAATGAGAATGTAATCGCGCTTTTCTGAGAAGAGGAGTATAATGTTTCAGGAATTATATTTATGATGGATATATTGGACGTAGGAACTCGTTGCTACGGAAGAAGAGGAATAAAGATTTATTTATATAGAGTGGTAGATCCGGGGTTATGACACCAGCTTGATGGCTGATTGCCACTCGATTTGCGAGCGATAATTGCCTATGCTGGCACATTCAGAATTGATTTTGATGAGGATGATATTTCATCGGTTTCTCTAGTTTATTTTTAATTGAAAGGTCTGCTGAATGAGCTGCTAAATCTGTGAGACAGGAAGTCCCTGATTTGAGTTTAATTAAATTCTGTTAGAAACTGTTTCTGGTTGATCGATTTCGTGTATTTGTCCTAAATGGACATTTGATATCCTTATAAAATATCCTTGATTTTATTTTTTAATGTAATCATTGTAAGAACCAAAACTGATTTAACGCTGCGTACAATATTTCGGAGTAAATGACGAAACTAACAGCTTCCTGCTGAAGCACTTTTGATAAGTGTGTCCCCAACGCACCTTGCCGTTCTTATTTGTACGACTACGTATGCAAAGCTTAGCAGTTTTTCGTTCAAAAAGTGCAACTCGTTGCTTTATTTTCCCCCTAGGCATTATTAAATCTGCGTAGAAGGTTGACTTTATTTTCAAATTCTTCTACTTTTTTAATAACAGGTATTCAAATTAAAATTTATTTAAAAAGAGTGAAAATATTTGTTTCTAATCATCGGAGATGCATATCAGCCAGTGCTAAGGATTTCTATCAAGAGCATGGAAACTAGATTTTTATTGCTTAAACGAAATTAAAATTTGAATGTGAGTTCCAATTTCAGTAAGATAACAAAAATATTTAATAAAATTCTTAGTATTAAGAGGCGCGCCGACGATATAAATTACTAATCATCAATTTAGCTCAGTGCATTGCTCAAACTTTTCAGCTCACGCTGAATTGCAGAAGTCTAATACGTCTGACAAACGTTTAAACTATTTTATCTAATTTTTTGTAATCGTATAAGGCTTCTGACATAAATGAGCTTTTTCAATAGTACTTATATTGGGTCATACAAATTTTCACTTTTTAGTGCGGTGTTAACTGATCTTCAAATTATCAACGAAAATGATGTTGTCAAGTCTTTGCAAGTACCTTACCTGCAACATGACTTATCCCGACGAGCGACAACCGCACCAGTTTTTTTCTTGAAAGCAATTGGTATTGGTGTCGCCCAGAAACAGTAAAGAGAAAGACTTTAGGACAGAAAAGTAGTCAGCTCCGCGATCGCTCGTTAGAGTAAAACTCAAAATGACATTACGTAACTGGGCCGAGTGCCAGTTCCGCGAGCTGCTCTTTCACCGACCGCCACTTATCCCCCTCAATTTTGCCCCTCGCCTCTTCGAAGTTTTTATTACGTCTCTCTTGTTCTCTTTCACTTCGTATCTCTCCCCCGTTGCATATATATTTCTTCATCTTTGCTACGGTCTTCTTTTCTGCTGTTTCTTTGTTTCTGCCCGACGTCGATTTATCCTGTCTGATTTATCGCCCGATCCTGACAATTTTTCCTCGGAATTTTCAAAACACCGCCGCAGCTACTATCATACGTCTTACATGTATTCAGCCACACAGTATTTTCCATCTTCGCTGTCTTTTTCATCCGCCAGTGTATACTTCGCGTTTCTCCGTGCAACTCTACCTACCTATGTATGCTGTTTCGTGAAATATTACTCTTCGTGCTTCGCTGCAGTTCTGTGTATCGCATCGGTCTGTCTTTTTAGATAAAATCTTGATTCGTGCAGACAAACCCTATATCTGATATTGATAGCAGTTAGTCGGTCAAGGAAAAAATCAGGAAACGTATAAATAATAGTTTAGGGCGGAATCCACTCTAAAAAAGTAAAATAAAAAGGAAAGTAAATCTTGATCAGGTGGTTACAGCATTCCTGAGTAAACAAATCTCTGATGAAAATATCTCAGCAGTACAAAATTGATGAAAAGATTGATGTTAGATGTTTCAAAAAATTTTCTTCGGTGCAATGTAATACAAAATTCTGCTTTTTTATTAAGAAAAGTGAAATTGATGTTCCTACTTAGTTACATCATAAGATGCTTTTTCGTATAATGAATATAAAGAGAATTTTATAACGACGCAATAAAAAGCAAATGCGCATAATAGCGTGACCTAATTATCATTCTTCATGGCGTACTCCAGCAGCAACTACGTCACTATGAATTGACCAAGCTCGTCTCAAGCTATAGTACGTATGAATAGCATTACGATCTTACTTAGACCTGCGCTTCGTGTGTTTAAACAAGACAAACAAAGATGAATGATCGGTATCCATTATTTTAGTTACATAATTTTTATCTTTAGAATATGACATTCTTGAGTCATCCTTTTTCATCGCACAGGCCGTAGTGAACAAACTGTATGTCTGAAAATTATGTGAATAAATATCAAGTTCTTTATATTGAGTATGAAAATATGTAATATATGCACGAACCTGATTTGTTACATTCATTGATGCATATTAACGAGTGCAAATTTGCATATGTTTCACCGTTCGATGCGCAAACTGGCACAAGATCCGGCACATCCGCACATCTTCGTGCTATGCAAGACTTTGCATCTGGAGAAGCCTCATCGGTGTTTACCACTGTGAATATGCTCGCCGACGCATACAAAGGGGTTATAGAGAAAAAAGACCCTTTTTATCAAGGGAATAATTTAAAAATTTTCTTTGAAAAAACGTTATGCAACGAAGTCTCACCAATTAATGCAAGGCCGATAAATAATAATTTGAGCATTCTGACTGTGCTGAGAGCTTTGGCTATACTGCGAGAGATAGACTCAATATTCCCTCGCGAAATACTCTTATCTCATTTTTAACTGCCGAATAATCCAAATATAGATGCACACACTATCCGCGTCGATAATTATGCCGATATAACTCTAAATTGCATCAAATCCATTACAATTTTTGCATCTTGGCCAGTGTGTAATCAGAAGAGAATCTCAGCTAAACTTAATCCAAGTTTTGCAGAGTCCAGACGCAACGGACCGGAAGGCAAACATCGTAGACCGATCGCTCGCTGTACGGCGCAGATGAGAAACGACGCTGGAGGGGCTTTCAAGTCGCCGGGTCGAATTGATAATGGAGAGAGATAGCGCGCGCACGGCACATAGTAAACATGCAGCCGAGCTGATTGGCACGTCCCTCTCACTCGCACGTTGCGATGTAGTGTGTATATGCGTCCTACTGGCTCTAGGCAATATTCGGCTTCCTAATCTAATAAATCTCAGAGCTTGCTCTGTGTCCCTCTGTCTCTACGCTGGTGCATCCTCTCCCTCAGCTCGTCCCCGATAACACCCAGCTATTTGCCCTGCGCATTTCGATCCGGAAGCTTAAGCCAGCCTCTATACAGTCTATTGGATTTCCTTTGAACAATCGAGCTTTGCATGCTCAAGGATGATGGACACACTGACGGAAATAAGACACAGGACCAGCAGGAGTACATGCAGTGTAATCCTCTATGTCTATACGTGTATGTGTCGTAACGTAGCAGCCCTCGTGAATCCTGCAGTCTAATCATGCGCTGTACTTCGAGCTTGCTCTCGGGTATCTCTTTCCTGATTAATCATCGACCTACTTCTTGGATCATTAGCCAATGGCGTACTGACGAGCATGTAAAACGACCGACGACAGATGTATGCGCATGTGGAGGGCTTTGGTTTCAATTATAGGAGAACACTATATCCACGCGTCTAATCACATTAACGGATTGTTCTAAAGGATTAACCTCGTTTGCTCAATTCTTTGGAGAACAGTTTATTATAATTATCAGTATAATTGCAGCATTTGAAATGGAGAATATTTTTGGTTTCGCAATAGAAAACCGATAGCCCTAAAATGACATGATATGAATTCAGCATAACCAGTAATATAATGTCGTAATTGAGTGTATAAATAGAGTATTTACAGAGTAATAATAATTTAGTCATAATTTATATTAAAGACAATTAACTGTAGTTGAGATGTTAAAGTTGCACCAGCAATCAAAATTCCTGATCGGATTACTCCCTCCCTCACTCCCCGTAACATCGAAATAGAAGCTATAACACGTTGATTGAGGTAGTCAACTACGTTGGACTGAAGTATTCGACGTTAGTAGCCGCGATGAACGAAGCACATCGAAGCCTGCATCGGCGTTTGGCATAATTGCAGCTAGCGAGTGGAGTTCATGTTGGCAATGTGCTTGAACGCCGGTCCTTTTCATCAGTTCGGAGCAAAGTCAAGCTGTATGCATAGGAAAGAGAGCCTTTATATCTTCCTCTTCCTGTTTGCTATGGTCTGGAACGATTCAAAGAGCTTTTACATCAATTCAAATTAGTCGGAATTTCTTTCACTGTGGCGTGCACTTTTTGGGCTCAAAAGCTGCGTGCGGCTTATATTCATTAAACTTGGATTGGAAAACGAATCTGTGATGCTCGAAGTCATTGATTAGAGAGCAAAAAAAAATCTGGATGAAATATATATTTATACAGTCACGAAAAAGGATTCAGGACATCTTTTTGCATTAGCAGATCTCCCCTCAGCGGCAGTCTGAAATCTGTTGGCTTTGCGACTGGTTGCAAGAAAATCCGATTTTAAGCGGTGCGGCAGACGTGAGCTGCAAAGAAATATGTATAACATAGGCTTTGTGTCATCGTATTCGCGGCTTTCGTTTGCAAATCTAAAAGTCAGTCGCCGCCACGCGTGCGAGAGAGTGTCTGCCCGGAACTTCCGACTTTGCTATAAAGACTGCGCCATGGGGAAATTACTTTGGCGAAATCATCTACTGGCTGAGTGTCTCCGACTTATTTTCTCTTTCATGAAGCTTCGCAGCTGGATTGAATATTGGAAAAGAAATACTTCCTGTGTGTCTGCGTATGTGAGCTGTAGTCGAGTGTGGCTAGACATGTAAAATATAAATTAGAGTCAGGTAGAAAGAGGAGAAAAGTGAAAAGAGCAAAAGTAAAGTCTGCAGTGATACGAAACCGTACGCAGCTATTTCATCAAGTGTCTCGAGTGTCTGGATTTTTTGAGTTCTCTCCAAACAGATAAATGTGTTGAATATCAAACGCTGCAGCTCCCTACACAGTTTTTTTTTTATGTTTGCAAGGGAGACTTATATTTTAATCACCATGAGTTATTAGATTCAGGTATTTGTGTGTTAAATTAATCCTGAGGATGGAAGAAGCATCGATTATTCACAAAGAATATTTTTGATAAGTTTTGTGATTTATCGGCTTACATATAAGTAGAATTTTCTTTTTGAGATGAGAATGTTATAAATTCCTGAAAAAAAAACATTGCTATTAGTATTACGTTCGAGTTTTTTATTCATAAGTTAACTTAATAATGTACACGTTACACACCGAAAATAGGTACATTTGAGACATCGGTACATTATAGGTACATAGAGTCGCGCGCGTAACAATAAAAACACGCGCGAATTCGGGGGCGAGAGATTAGATTAGATTAGATTAGATTTATTTGCTGTACAATGTGTTGTACAATACTTGTATATATCGATACATAATTTAAAGTTTAATTGGATTGAGGATATGTGTGTAGGTGTGCTTGAAGGTGTGTGTGTGTGTGTGTGTGTGTGTGTGTGTGTGTTTGTAGTTTTGTTTAATGATGGTGATGTATGAGACTGTATGAGAGGTAAGTGCTTGGTTTGCTATGAGGATGATTACGAATTACGAATTTTCAAGGCTAAAAAAGTATTTTTTAGCCTCGCTTTTGAAATGATTGATGGGTATGATGTCTCGTAATCGTGAGGGTAATGAATTCCAAACGTATGCGGCGATTATGTGAAATGAATTCCTCAGCGCCTCCGACGAGAAAGGAGGTATGTCTAGCGGTATCGCTTCACCCCTCACAGGACGGAGCGCGACGTGGAAGTCAAAGTAGGCAATTAAATAAGATGGTTTAGCATTGTTAAAGAGCTTTCGCAAGAAGCAGGCCGCAAAGTACTTCCTACGTCCGGCAGTGGTGAGCCATTGCAGCTCGCGCCTGTAAGGCGAGATGTGCTCGCCCCTCTTAAGACCATAGATGTAACGTATACCTGTGTTAACCAGTCTTAGTAGTTTAATGTCGAGTTCTTGTGTCAAGTTGCAGTAAACCAGTGAGCAGTAGTCTATGATCGGGAATAGTAGGGCCTGGACGAGGTGTTTACGCAGACCGAGGTTCGTGCTTTTCCTGAAAAAGTATAGCCTATACATAAGAGAGTGAGCACGCCTACACATTTGTGTTACGTGTTCTTTCCAGGTTAGTTTGGAGTCAAGCACGACCCCCAGGCTGCGCACAGAAGATTCAAAATCAACCCGGGCTCCCCCTATATTGATGTACGTGTTAGCCATTGTAGGTAGAGCATTGATATAGTAGGGCGAGCCCAGGACGATCGCCTTAGTTTTGAGGACATTGAGTTTTAGGTTGTTATGCCCAGCCCAGCACCTTATCCTCTCGGCATTAGCTCTCATTCTGTCGGAACAGGAGTCAAGATCCTCGAGGTGGCACTGGGTGTAGATCTGCAGGTCATCCGCATAGATCAGATGTGCAATATCCACGTCCAGGCAGAGGCTTATGTCATTGACGTACAGTGCAAAAAGTAGAGGGCCCAGTACGGATCCTTGTGGGACTCCCGTATTGAGCGGAAGGTAAGAGGATAGTTGATTGTCGTCACCAATGACGGCCTGCCGTCTGCCCGTGAGATAAGATGCAATCCATCGGATGACCTGCTTAGAAAAGCCGAAAGAGGTTAGCTTTCTAAGGAGCTTGGCGTGACACACAGTGTCAAACGCCTTGCTAAAATCAAAAAGAAGAAGAAGTGTGACCTTCTTTTTGTCTATTCCAAGCCTGACATCATCAGTCAGCTTTATTAAGCCGGACTGTGTGCTGTGACCGGTACGAAAACCTGTCTGTAGGTCATCAAGGAAGAGCCTAGTTTCCAGGTAATGAGAAAGCTGCCTATGTACCAGCCACTCCAGCGCCTTGGATAGAAAACATAAGAGTGAGATCGGACGATAGTCAGTAGTGGATTTTGGAGAACTGACTTTGTTGAGTGCACGTACCAGTGACCTTTTCCAGTCCGAGGGGAAGCATGACTCGCTCAAGGACAGGTTAAAGATACGACATAATATGGGCGCCAGTACTGGCATGGCCTTGGAGACAACAACCTGTGGGATGCCATCAGTTCCCCTGGCCTGAGAGGTGAAATGCTGAACTGCGGCCAACACGTCCGATTCCGTAATCTCACTGAAGCTGAAGTGGACAGGATATTCCAGACTATCAAGTGATTGCAGTTGTTCGTCGACAGAAGGGGCGAGTGGATCATTGGATATCCCGCTGAAGTATCTGTTAAGATCATCTGTTGAGAAGCGAGATGGAGTGGTTTCCTTGGAGGTGGTGATTCCAAGTTTCTCGAGTTCTCTCCAGATTTCTCCTACATCTGTTATGTTTGATAGTCGTGAGTGATAGTAGTTCAGTTTGGCTTCCTCGACCTGCTTATGTGCGTTATTTACTGCTTGTGTATAAAGAAGTTGATCTCGAGGATGACGTGTCCTGCGAAATATCATGTATAGTCTGTCCCGCTCAGTCACAAGGTCTCGAAGAGCCGAGGTGAACCACGGGTGTCGTGTGGGTCCTGGCGTTACAGTCCGTAATGGGGCGAGCTGATTGATGGCGTTTGTTAGGTTGGTGTTGAGAGTGTTGATGCATGCGTCAAGGGATGATGTGTCGATTGTAGACCAGTCACATGTGTTGAGGTAGTTGTTTAGTTTTTCAGCACTGATGCCTTTGTAATTTCTATAGGAGTATGTTCTAGGTGCTTGTCGTGGAATTTGCACGTCGAGTGTAGCCGTAATGAGGTCATGTCCGTTTATGAATGGTGAGTCAGTCTTCCAGTGTGAAATTAGGCAATCCTGTTCGTCGACCAGGCAGAGGTCGAGCCATGTGTCAGAGTTTTGCTTGTGGTGCGTAGCACCATAGGGCACCGGTTTGAGGGAGTTCTCTTCTATGAGGGCCTGATGAACTTGGCATCTTCTGAGGAGGAGAGTTGATCTGCGTTAAAATCTCCCATTATAACTTTCGTGGAGTAGTTGTGCATGTGACTATTCAGCTGTTCAATGAAATTGTTTCCTTGTAAGAAGGGCGCGTGTGGTGGCCGATACACAACCGCCACGAAAATAGGTGGGACTCCCTTCGCAGTGATCTCACAGAAGAGATACTCCGGGTAGCCTGGCTTTCCCGTCCAGATCCCGTCGGATGAAGATATTATTGTAGCAGTCAGCGTGTTGTGGATGTAGAGGGCCACTCCTCCACCGTTTCTGTTTCTGTCTCGTCTGTGTAGCGTATAGTTAGTCAGTGTGGGAATCGAGGTTACTTTATCATTGAGCCAGGTTTCTGTTACAGCTATTACGTGAAAAGTGGGACGAGCAGACAAAAAGAGTCTTATCATTTCAATGTGCCCCGTGAGAGAGTTCGCATTGAAGTGACAGACCCGCAGTCCTTCTGACAGAGTTACCTTGGAGTGTGAAGATTTCGCGATCGATGAAGTTGATGATGGTGGTTTGGGTGGAATGAGGTGTATGTATTTTAGTTGATGTTGTTGTTGTTGCTGTTGTTTGGTGGTGTCCGAGATAAAAAATTATCTAGGTGTTCCTCGGTTTCGATGACGACGGCGCGGTTGTCGTTGAGGCGGATGTAGAGCTTGCCATTCCTCACGTATGTACGACATCCTTCCCTCCTCTTGACCTCCATCCGCGCTCTGACCCTCAGCTTGTGCACCTCTGGGGGAAGGAGCGGATTGATGTTGATTAGCCACTGGTGGTCTGGAGCTGGGGCTCGCGCTTCCTCCAGTAGGTCTGCATCCAGCTCCGCTGTGTGGAGCTTGCGCTTTCTGGCCTTCGCAGCTATTATTGAGCAGGCGAGGGCATGTGACGCCAGAGTGACAGCAAGAGGTGGCATTCTGGCTGAGTTGTCAGCGGCTGTGTCCAGTCTTCCCATAACCCTCGCTCTTACTACGTCTCGTTGGAGAACTGTGGGGTCCAGCGCAGTGAGCACCGCATAAGCCAGCAGCCGCAATGAGGATTCCTCAGTGTATCGGAGCCCCGTAATCACAACGACATTGTCGTTGTTGGTGTGCTCCTGCTGCCTTTTGATGACGGATATTTCCCTGCGGAGGTGAGCCAGTTCGTTGTAGTTGCCGTCGTGAGGTGTGCCGTTACTGCTGTTGGTTGGCTGCGGGATAGCAAGATTCCTCGATGCCAGGTCTTCTAGCTTTGCCTGCAGCTCACTGATGTTTTTCTCAGCATCATTAATGCGAGAAGTAAGCTGCGGCAGGTCATCAAGGGCCTTGAGCCTCTGCTCTAGGGGAGCCAGCCTTTGCTCAATCTCGGTCATCCTCTTCGCCATCTCGTTTTGAGTCTTCAGGGATGCCTCCTGTTTCTTGCGGATGTCAGCTAGAGCCTCTAGGATATTTTTAAGGGAGCTCTCGATCGTCGATGGTGTTGTTTGACGAGCAGGAGATCCATTTCGAGATGGGGCGCGAGATTGTGGTGCAGAGCTGTAGGGCTTGGTCGTTGCCTGCTTAGATGTAGATTTAGGCCCTGCCAGCGATAGATTGAGCTGCGAGGAGTTAAGCCTTTTCTTGGCCTGCTCCCTCTCCACTTCCTCCATACAAATCGCGCCGTCGCAGGTCAGGACCGCCCTACCTCTGACCTTTGAAGATGTGAATGTAACACACTTGGAGTGGTAATGTGTGTTACATATATCACATTTCTTAGGGGCCTTGTTCTTAATGATGTTATTGCATTTTCCGCAGGTCTCGTATCCCGCATCGTCGTTTCCCGCATTCATTGTGCTCATCTCGTTGTTTCTCACCGTAGTTGGTGATCTGTCCTCTAGGTGGAGCAATGGTGAGAGAAGAGAGAGCGTTTACCGACCTTAAACTGAGTGGCGCCGCGATGGTGTTCAGTCTGCTCACTAGATGGCAACAGGTGGTCGAAACGTTGAGCGAAAGCCGTGCGGGAAAAGAGCCAAACCGTGCGAGGTGTTTTGAGGTTAGAAAATTACGGCAGATGTTCTCGGAAAAAGCAGGCAAGAGTAGAATGCAGCCTCCAGCAATTTATTAATTGGCCTGAAGGTTGCAATTAGTAGCGTGCAACACTCTATAAAAGAAGACGCCCGGAGGCAGCGTGCGGCAGTAAAAGAACGTGAAAACAGGAGATAGCAGGCAAAGCAGTTGTACTCACGTGATCGCAGCGCCAGAGAGAGAGAGAGAGAGAGAGAGAGAGAGAGAGAGAGAGAGAGAGAGAACGAGCGAGCGCGCGGGCTAGTCCTGCGAATCCTCTTTAAAAGTAATACCAGAAAATTGAAGTCGAAAATGAATTGGTTGATTATGATGAATCGAGAAATGTGATTGGTTAATGGCGGCGCTGTAGCTGGTATCTAAAAACTCTTCATGATAATGATTGTTTTAATGGCGCTAAATTTAAAAATTATAACCTTAAAATGTAGCGCGCGCAAGGCGCGATTAAATCCACCCAGTTGGTTAAAAAACAAATATCTGGTCTGAATATAGTCATGATTTTAAACTTCTAATTCTAAGAAAATAGAGCGCGCGAAGTGCGCATTGGATTTAGCTGTGTAAAATAAATTAATCAAGGTGCTTATAATGAATCCAAATAAAAATCCATTTATATTCTTTTCGTCCCTTATGCATAACACGTGAGCGGATGGAAAATGCGTCACTTGAGCGAATCAGAGAAAAGGAAAGCATTCCAGTCCATTAATTATTAATCCTGTAGAGAGGAAAGGGAAGTCTCGCACGATATCGCCGGAATTAGCCGCACGAGAATTAGGCACACGCGTAAGAAGATCCCCGAGCGTATGTGCGAAGCACGTGCTCAAGGGCTTGCTGACGTCTGACTTCCATTGTGCAAGTAGCTACTGGGGCAAACTGATATTACCGCACACGAAAATTGCGTGTATTTATTCGCTTGACGACAACGATTGTTAAGAGAACGAAAATAGCTAAGCGCGTTTTGGCTCTTATCATGTATGTGAGATCTTTTATATGTTTAATGGGTGGCTAGAGTGACAGTGGATAATTATTTCGCACGTCAGTAATATCGCGTGTCTTACATTCTTTGTTGCTATACGTGTAATTCATTGCTTGACTATATGTATTTTGATTTTTTGTTTCAAGTGAGTGTCAAGTAGTTAACGCTTTTCTATAGTAAGTCGTATACACCTCAGTCGCTCGTTAAGAATTTATTCGCTCTTCGTCGCCGCATTGCATTAAGAAAACTGAACAATGCACATTAAGCATAATAGCATATATCGCTCGCGAAAAAATATTCATACCTTGCATCAGACAGGGTGAAGCAAACCATTAATCTCGAAGGCATTTTTTCCCTCGGATATTCCCTCTTGAACCCGTTGCTACTCACACCGGCGACGGTATACGTCACCTATCGCACGGACGTTCGATTGTTTTTCGTGGCCGGTCGTGGCTCTCTCGGGTTATCGCTGCCGAGCTTATCGACCTAGATTTTCACGCGGCTGTTTTTTATTTTTCCTGCGAGCGTGTACGTACCCTCGTATATTTTCTTCCCCCCTCGACCTATGTGGGCAGTATAGGTATGTGTGCACTTATAAGCTTTCTCGGGTTGAGCAAACTCGTTCTGGTAATTAGCAATGAATTAAATAAATATTTATAGTAGATGAAAGCAGGCATTTTAAAAAAAGCGATTATCGGAAAAAATTTGTGCGGCTTATCATGTCTTTGACCTGTGCATTATAAACTTGACACACGTGTATTGAAATTTATTATTTATAGCGTCGACATTAATTTCTCGTGCAGCTCCTCGCAAGAAAGTTATTTGTTTGTTATTTTATTTAAAAATATATATTTAAAGGCTCGCACGCATTAATTCCAGTTAAAAATTAAGCTTGCACACCACTTCCGCGAAGAAAATCTGAGGCTCTCCTCGACTTCCGGGAATTTTCCGTGAATACATGCAAAAACATACAGCCATGTTCACTGGCGTAACGATTTCGCTATAGACGCACACGTGCGCGCGCTTGTGTCTCTTTTTATTCCGAACAGGGCAGTTATACGATAAAAAGCGAACTTCGGTATATTTCAGCGCTGCGCGTGTCAGTGATTTCACTGCGCTCTTTAGTCCGAAACTTTTCTGCTTATCTCGTGAAAGAATGAGGAAGAGCGAGAGAAAAAAGGACATCGCGCGCTCGCAGTTTATTCGAACGATCGGACGAAATAAAAGAGTCCCAAGCTGATTGCTCCATTATTTCCTCGAGATTCATGCGTATCGTCAAACCTGGCTAGCTGGCGCGCAGAAGACCGAGGATCAAGGAATGGCCTATTTTACTTTATATCGGCTATTATTCGTCATTTTATTTCCATTGGATCCAACACGGATCGCTACTTTCACACACAAGTTTCACAGAAATTGGTATTATGACTTTTTGTAAGTTTATTCCTCGTATGAATGGACAAAAAAGGTTACTTATTTTGAGTACAGGGATATATTGATGCGGGTTTATTATATTAGCCTTTGATGCATTTTCACGCTGTTACCGCGCAAATGTCTCTTGGTCAAGTGAACTGAATTCGTAATCCTGACTCATTATAAATATCTCAATAGATAAATTTACCACAGCCAGTCACGCTCATATAAGGGTTATCGAGTCACTTTTCACTAAAAATTCACATGGAATTCTCCTTCAAATATTGTTACAAGCAGAGACTTGAGGACTGAAAACAATAAATCTCCAGTGATTCTCTATTTTCGTATTTTCTCTATCTCTCCTCCCGACGTTCGCCGAATTAATTATCTCACTGTGAAGCAACGTCGCCCAGACTTTTCCACGCGCTAATGGCGCTAATGACACGAGAGGGTGTCCATAAGGGTATATGACGTCCTGTGTATGGCATAGAAACGGCCTCACGCAGAGTATGTAGAACGCGTAGCTTCAAAGGGACAAGAATCCATTAGCTTTTAGCGATGCAATAGGACTCGGCTCGGTAATCCTGCCCGATGTCCGATTTTCCGATGTGCAAACTCACACTACTACCCACTACTTCGACTATGATTTTAACGTCTCGTCCTAGAAAAAATAGCACGACTCAAAGTTTTTGCTTTTATTTTTTCATGGTTAAAGTTTTTTTTTAAGGAAAACAGCAAAACATTTAGTTGCTCTAATATTCGTAGAATGGGACGTTAAATCATCAACGAGAGTGGGGATAGGGTGGCTCTCTACATAGACGCGTGTTTTTACGAGTCGCCCTCGACGACGACGTCAACTACTACTACTACACCTGTGTCGCACTTTGCATTAGGTGATTGCCGATGAGCGCGTGGGTAAACAAGCTGGAATTGAGCGAGTGCTGTGCGTGGGCATCTGTGTGTGTGTGTATTCTGCGATCGCTCTCTGGAGTATTTTTGTAATGAGAGCATGTTTGCCGAGGGAGTTATGGTAGGGAATTAGTCGAGCGGTCGAATGATCAACGTCGGCACGGCCTGGATTAAAAATGAAGAACGATCTAATATCGATCCTCAGTAATGCCTATGGCCGGAGACAAATACACGTTCCACTGGGCTTTACATTTATTATCGAGTGATCCTCCTTTACGGCTCGAGCGTCTATATATATATATATATATATATATATATATATATATATATAGTCTCTTTACGTCGTTTCCGAATAGCTCTTCGGGATATCACACAGAGGACGTGATGGTTTTCGGCTCGGATCATTTACGCTTCGGTAGTACGCGCCGGACAAACTCGTCCGCCGGGAATATGACCGGACGGGACGCGGCAGAATTTGTTTTGATAGGAATAATGCGCGGGAGACGAGTTCGCTTCAAAAGTTCTATGTATATGGGAGGAAATCAAAGTCTGGGAAAAGTTTCACGTCTCGATGAATACGTTAATGCGCTTGTTTGATCTGCGTAGATGTAAATTTGTGCTGAGAAAATATTATGTTAGATCCGTCCGCTGTATTCTGCATGCATATTGGAATTGTTTGAACGACGTGTATACCTAGTTTCTCAGTCCGAGTGTAAATTCGTCATAACGATTGAAATCTGTCGATAATCTAAGAAGCAGACCCAAAAATGATTTTGGCCCCTTTGTCATCAGCTTTTATTCAACTTATAAGTAAATTTAAGATAGGAAGCGCGAAGGCTGAAGGAGAGTCTGGAAATGCGCCTTGGCCTGCTTAAAAGGGGTCTGCACGCGAAACCAAGTTAACTTTCCACTTCCAGACATCTCTAGAGATATATACAGAATGAAGACGGGCTCAGTGGCGCGCCAGGGAGTTGGCGCATATATAGCTGCGCCACAGTAGATAGAAACAGGGAGATAAGAAAAGCGCGACGCTGGAGAAAGTGAGAGAGGGAAAGGCGTATAAATAGCGAAGGAGTCCAAAGATAAGCAGAAGAACCTAGAAGAGAGAGGGTATATTTTCGGTTTCACCCGGGATCAAGCTGTCTCTCGTCGCGGCTTAGGAACTGGCGCGGCGTTTCGATTATCGATGAAAAATTTTTCTGCTCCGCGATCTTCCTATCTTATTTACGTCCTTTCCATTTTCTTATAAAGACGATTGGTTATAGCTAGTCATGACGCAAACTTCTCTACCGGGTCAATCGATTGGGGAATTTAATCCCGGTAATGGAGGATTTTTCATTTACGAAGCCGGATTTATGCGAGGGAGGACATGACTCGATTATTCACGTTAAGTCTTCGGCGCAAATCTGCCTTTTACAAATTGATAGTCTGACACCACCGTGAATGTCAATGGCATAGATTTATAGATTTATATGGATCGTCAGTTATTCTGGATTTGCTGCTCTCAGGGCAAGTTTATCGTGTTTTTTTTTTGTAAATTGAAAATGAAATAAAAGTGTTTTTAAGCGATTTGATTTTAAATTATCTACAAATGTACTCATTGAAAATACTTTGCAATCGCTAGATAATCACTGCTGAACTAATACTTCGATAACAAGCAATGGAGTCATTAAGTTTATTCCAAATAAGGCTCATTTCCAGGAAGTCTTAATTATTTATGTAAAAAATTGAAAGCTTCAGCTGAACTCGCTAAAAAAACGATACACGCTTGCTTGTTTATCCAGAAGCTTTTCCAAACCAAAATGTCAGCCATCGGCGAGGTATTTGCATAGTCGCATTGAAAGCGCTAACCGTGTCTGTTTTTATCACTTTCCCTTCGGTCGCTTTTATTGCAGGTGACGCCAGAGCTGACTTTTTTGCACCTATGCATTTTTCCGGACACTATTATTTCCCCTTTTGTGCGTTACGGGTATTCTTCTATTTCCGCCTTTCACGACACCGGCAATATTTCGTGTTATTTATGACGTGCCCCAGCATATTCTTCATTGGAACAAACCCTCGACAAAATTAAAACTAAAACAGATGAGTTTGGCGTCCAGTTTCGTCTGTTTCCCTTTGAATTATAATTCATAATTCACCACTTGGCCATAGCAATAGTTTTCATTCTCGTTCAAATAGTAAACCTTCGCTGAACTTGACAGAGCTTCGAATAGACGCCCAATGGAGTGATATAATACCAATATGAGATTTGAAGAGGAATATACATATAGCGTCGTTAAAAGTTCTTTCGCCGGATTCTTCTTTTAAAATGTATATAATATTCCATCATCTTGCACTTTCACCAGGCCATTATCTTCGCTCGGTCTGCTCCTCCCCGCTTGAAAACTCGATTTTCCGTTCAACTTTGCCAGCAACTAACTCGACGGCTCCTTGCCTCTCTTCCCTTTTATTTATAAATGCATCCGCGCTGGCCAGGTAAGCGCGTTATACGGACTTGCTTCTCCTTCTTCCCGAGAGTACGATTCGGGGAAGAAAAGTAGAAGGTGCAGAAGAAGGAGAAGGAGAAGAGGGAAAACGTGGGAGGTGTTTTTCTCTTTCCGCTTGCTCGAGTTTCTCTTTGACTTTCCTATTTTCCTTCCCTTCAATTTCGTGGTTTTCTCATTTCTATCATCCCTCTCTGCTGCTGTCTCTAGAATTCTTTAGCTTCTCGCTAGACCATTGTTTACCACTATAACAGCCTCTTATTATTCCGTTTCTTCTTTTTTTTTGCCTTGGCTTGCTGATGTATCCTGTACATTGGCTTGCGTACCAGTCTTATATTTTCTCCTGCCAAAAATCCAATCGAATTGGTGTACGAAACAGAAATAATAGAAAGAATTTAATCGCAAACCCGTCTATTGTCTTCTAAATGCCCAGTGACGGTCGATTTGGATTATCTACATCCCGAAGCCAAATCCTTCCCTAAAACCTACGGAGAGGCTTCTTTCACCACATTGTAAGGTGTAGCATTCAACCAGTGGCTGAGAAAGTGTAGCTTCTATCTTTGGTTTCTCCTTTGGATGAAAATATAAAGAAAAAACGCGCAATCATAAATTACGAAGCAACGGAGCCTCCGCAGTACGAGCCGATAAGTTGCTTGTATTGCTAGCGCGCACTGCCGCAATATGAGCTCGAATTGCTTTGTGGCGGAGAAATGATCGCGTCGGCCATTCTTCTGGGTACGCCGAGGGATACTGTTATTGGGCGATGCTACTGCAGCTCCGTGCGTCTCATTTTTATCCAGTAATTTGAGGCGATTTTTCATTTTTCCTGCTAAGCCCGTGCTGCAATTATTTTTTACCCTTCAAAAGTTAATCGTCCACAATGGATCGTTGTAATTGACGAATCCATCGAGAAGCAGCGCCGAGCTGAGTTATTTTTTCGGCTCATCTTCTTCCGAGTAGGTATACATCTCGGGCTTGTCTCTTCTTCCTGGCGCAAAATCGAGAATCGCGAGAAGCGTCGGGGCGATAAATCAGGACGGCCGAGGCAGTCTCTCATGTAAATAGACTTCTAAGCTACAGTCCTCGGACTAAAAGATCGCGGCTGGGAATATCTTTCTCCCTCTCGTCCTCGAGAATTATTTCGCTTCTTCGCGCGCGATTGTTGCTCTTTTTAACTCGGGCTTTTATAACTTCAACGAGCTTACTCTTTCTTTTACGTTCTTTTGAGATTCGTACTATGCCTTTTTACGTGAAATCTGTTATTGTAATTAACTCTTATATTTTTATGCGCTTTTTTTATAAGCTGAGAAATTAAAGTTTCAGGATATTCTTTCGGAAAAAATTAATTGCATGCATGCGTTCGTTACACCATGCATCGATGGTTTTAATTAAAAAATTTAATTATTTTCGACAACCCGATGCAGTAGCTATGGCCAACAACAAAGGCAAAAAATATTGTATTAAAAATTGATTGAAAAATCAACTTTGAAAATCAGTGTAGCAGAGAGTGTTTACCTGTCGAAATGAAACAGCGCAATTCAGGAAAATTTAATTTCGAAAATTCATGAAGCGATGGTATAAATAAAAGAGCCCGCTGTTGATAACGTAGAGCCTATATATACCTCGAGCCCAGACAAAAGTATACGCTAACATCAATGATGCCATAAGCTTGAGTAGCAGCGTCACCTGGTATTACGTTTTTGTAAAATCAATAATTATATAATCAAGTTTTATTGTTACCCTTAAACAAGCCGCCATCTACGCTAAAATTAGCTTCTTAGAAAGAGCACCTGTCGTCGGCTAGACAGTTATTAAATTCGCTACATTAAAGACTTATTGTCACCAGTGGCGCGATAATGATATTATACACTCTTTTAAAGCATTCATTCGGCGCCGAAATTTTGGTCGCTTTTTAATCAATTTATACTTTTATGGTTTGTACCATAACGTCGGCTTTCCCCGATGATCCAAAGTTCATAAGTTTTATATAAAAAAAAGGTTACGACAGGGTCGCCTCCACAACGTCAAGTTTAAATTTTCGTCGTAAAAGCTCCAAATTGCCGCCATCAGCTTCGTACACGATATTACTGCTGCTGATGTATCAATATTAGTTTAAGTTTATACGTCAGCGTACTGGCGGTGACAGCTTGTTTTTATCAGTTATATTAGTATAAGCGAGTGTTGAAAACGCCTTAGAATTTAAAGCAGCTGTTCTGTTCATCCTGCACGCTGTAGTTTTTCTATCGAAGGCATAAAAGTGCCTTCTCCATATGAGTAGTTAAAAAATATTTTATTCTTAAGTATACTTTAACCAAGGAAACAATTCTTTAAGCAAGAAATTAATTAAATTTCACATTAATACTATTTTCAATGAATTAAAATTATTAAAGTAATTACTTTGCAAAAATATTTTAAAAAAGCATGCAACACCATTTTTTGGCCCAGTTTATCACAATTTTCATTATCCCCCACTGCTTGCGAGTTCAAAAATTTTCAAACACATTTGGAATGCATGATTTTCTACCCCACTTTCAGACATAAAAACGCCCATTTCAGAATCTAATGAAGTTTTAAGTTCCATGACCAATAATAGCATAAAACCGCATAAAGCGTCTATCATAATTTATGCAATTTTTCTGACAATGAAGGGAGTTCGATTTGTATCTGCTCAAATCCTCCGACAGTCCGCAAAGAACGAATAATGCATATACAAACAGTATAGCATTCATTACACAAACCGAAGCGAACGCAGCGAAACAAATACAGACAGCGTATTTTTAAATTCTGCATGCAGCGCGCTGCAGCCAAAATCATCCAGTTAAAATGACTTTCTTTGTGAACGTATTTCTGCGCATAGGTGATCAATAATTTATGTGCAATACGCAGCCAACAAAGCTTTGAAGATATACAATTTTGTTATAAATACGGAAAACAGAGCAGAGGCAGCGTATCAAGAACGCGAGCTCTGAATACTAAATTGATGGGTATTATGCTGCTATTTCCAATTGTATTGCTTTTGCGGGACGAAAAAACGGCGAAATTTTATCGTAGCTGTAATTCAGGCAACTGGAATACAGGGGTATAGCTTACAAATACGTTTCGCTAATCTATACGACCGTCTAGAACACGCTACTCACGGGCACTAAACAAATGTCGTAACCTTTGACCGCGCTTGACTCGAAATTGCTCTGTTAATGCATTATTGCGAGGTATTCTTTGTTCTTAGCAAGTTTATTCTAAAGCTGTAAAAATATTTTTTTAGGACTGTCTTTATTCTCAAATTGTGAACCTGACTGATGAACAACCACTGCCAACACTCATTCATCTGAAATATACATCAAATAACCTGTCGAATGTACACTTCGAACGACTTACGAAAATTGTATATCCCAGTATAAAACCGTGATCCTATCCCCCTCACTGCATTTCATACATTAAGCTTATTTCGTTTTCTGCCTCGTAAATTACACGAGCATCGGGTCAGAGCATTCTAGTGTCGAATACGTGTAATCCGTCGTGGTACATAAACTCCGTCGCGGCATGTACTCGGATTCCGCTTTACGGTTAACCTGCAAATCTGCTCGTAACGAACATGTGAGATCGATTCCAGCCATGTCAGATGCTCACAGCTCACTGACTCGAGAAATTCAATTATACAATCAAGTTTCTTCTTACACGAGCTGTCGATCGAAATCTAATGAATCAATTCTGTAGATAATCTTACATTTAATCCGCACTAGGAACGTAATGTTTTCGCCAAAATCTTTGTCATCATCGGCAGCAGCCAGGGATAAGCGTAAGTAATATCTGCATCGCGTGAGGTGGCAAAACGAGCAATTATATAACAAGGCAGTAGCAGCAAAGCACGACTGCAGATACAGCGCAGGTACGCATAAGCCTCGCTCGCACTCGTAACTAACGGGAGCCACGAGATCGCACGCATAGCGCATATTTATCCGAAAATCGATGCGGGCATTGATTAGAGCTAAGCCTGGCGTGTTCGTGCCGCGTAATGGAAGCGCGATGATAATTGGTCATGCGTCATCGATAATACGTTTGCGAGCGTTCGTCCTTATTTTTATTCTGCTATTATTATACATTTACGTCGTGTGCGAATGCAACGCTGCAGCTAAGTTGTCTATCCTTTTAGACGTGCAGAAACATTTTATTCGCGTCGACTTTTAGCGGAGTATGGAGAGCTTTTTACATTAGCCTATGCTGTTGGTGGCACTTTTTGCCGCGCAAATTTTCAAAATATTTCCAACATAATTTTGTCTACCCGTTCCTCATCAGCCCTACGCTCAAAGTCTACAAATTGTCTCTTAGCCTCGAAATTCACCAAAGGGAAAGAGATGTTTGAGCTTTTTTCGAGTTTTCCAGAAACGAGAAACGTAAGAAGCGCTACAATTATTATCTCCGCAGTTTTGCAGCAAAAATTTAGAAAATAAATTTATTCACGTCCAAACTATAATAGCCACTTCATTTCCTGAAAAGCGGGACTGAAGTAGCTTTTTATTTCTTTATATATATATTTTTTTCGCGAATGCGTGGATAATATTATTTAGTGTGTCAAGGGCGCAAAGTCAGCTTTTATAGGCCGAGTGTGGAGTTTGCAGTACGAGTCGAAGACGAGTACTACAACCACACGAGGCCAAAAAGCCCACTTAGCCTTTGGTGCACATTATATTTATTGTAATGCATGAATCATACTGATTTCGGCATTTACACATACACACAGAGAAATAGACACAAATACAAACAAACACACACACACACACATCTAAGATTTTCCCTAATACCTCTTTCTCCGAGAGAAAAAAAACGCTCATACACATACATCAAGCGGCTCGTAAATCCCCTCGCCTTCGGCTCGGTCTTTCGCCTCGATTCGTACTGCAATCTTCACACTCGGTCTACAAAAGCCTACTTTACGTTTTTGGGTCACAGTATATTATTATTCCCACAAATGCAAGAGTGTACATTGTTTAAAAAGGGGTAAACGTAACATTTTTTGGAAGTAGCATAGTATAGTATAGGCGAAAATATGCCGCTTTCGCTCTGCTTATGAGTGGGCAAACGGTTGAATTTTCGGTCATGTGTGAAAGAAAGTGACTTAATTTCTGCATTGCTGGGAGAAAAATATACAAGGTAAAAAAACTAACTTAGTCGCGCTTTTTAGGGAATGAAGTGGTTTATATAGCTCAGTCGTAATTAAAGAAAATATTTTTCATGATACGTGCACGAAAAAGGCCACTTTCCATGCATGTAAAATGAATGGAAAATCAAGTTTTTCTTAGCAGCGGGAAAAAACTACTCCCTTGGGAGAAAATAGTACATTACACAACGGGGGGCGAAAGTTGCTTTTTTCAAGCGAGGATGATGATTGAGCACGAGTGGTAGTGGAGGACGCCACAGCATATATATACACACACACACACACCTTTGGCCCCCAGGCGAAAGTAATCGCAGCGGGCCGAAAGTACTTTCGTCCCGCTGCTCCAAAAGGCTTGAAAAACTCGATTTTCGCTCCACTTTTTCGTAGGCGAAAAGTCTTTTTCTCCCAAGGGAGTAGTTTTTCCTCACTCTGCAGCTTATCCGATGGATGTGTGTGTCTATATAAGTATTTTCAAAATTTTTAGTATTTTCAAAATTTTTGAAATTTTCGAAATTTTTGAAATTTTCGAAACTTTTGAAATTTTCGAAACTTTTGAAATTTTTGAAATTTTCAATATACTATTGTTTTACGTTGAAAAGTCCTTTTATAAGATATCCCATTCCTTTTATATGCATGATTAGAGGCCTATTCGTGCACTTATTATTATGCATAATATACTATAAATGACCATCTTATAGACGTAACAGGTAATTTTTGTTAGTAAATCAGAAATACGATGGCTTGGACTGATAAAAACAATTTAACATGCAAATGAACAATTTTTTTGACAAGTAATAAATTCATTACTTATACATGAAATATTAAGAACTTAATTTGACTACGCAATATTACATCCTCGAAATACTTGAAATTATATCTTCGAAATTTGTAACAGTCGTATTTATATTTGCATTACATTTAACTAGTATTCTATATCATGCATAAATAAGTTTGTACTTTTAAAAATTCGGGCATAGTTTTATCAGATTTCTATACAATCAAAATAACGTCAATTAAATCAATGGGGTCAGTTTATTTATGGCGATAATATTCGCAATCTTATTAATTTTTTTTTAATATAAAATTCGAAAAAATAAATCGCACAGTATAGGCGTACCTTAGAAAGTTACGTTCAAATTCACCTTGCTGATAAACCAAGTTTATTAATTATCCTCCCTGTTTTGGGCGGAAACAAAAAGACCTAATTTATGGGCGTATTGTTCGGGATATTCTTAGTATTCGTTAATGGGTATAAAACCCAGGTACCGTTTGACTGTCTCGCTGTCTAGACGGCCAGGAACACCCCTTAACCTTCCGAGAAATGATCCGTCTGCCACTCAAACGCATTGTGTAATATTTCTATTGCGGCATTTATATTGCATTATAATTCTATGTTATTAGAAGACTTTACTCAGGCGTCAGGATATATCACACAGCTATAGTGCCATAAACATAGCTCTCTTGGGTCGGTATATACCTGATATCCCCACCATAACGTCAGCCGATCCTTGTCGTCCTGAAACCTTTCAGAAATGGAGATTTTTGGGTAAGGGTACGAATTTTCAAAAATAAAGATTTAATATGAGAAAATTTAGCATTTATTTATAATAAAAAGTTAAATTTTTAAACTTAAAATAAAATATTAGAAAATTAAGATTGTTAAAAAGGAGTACATTGTGTACCGGAGGCGTAAAGTGGGCTTTTTTAGACCGTGTTGAGAGTTTGCAGTAAGTCGCCTCAGAGCGCAAGATAAGTACTGCAACCACGCAATGTCAAAAAATCCACTTAGCCCTGGTAAACACTATATTTTTTGTAACGCATGTACTTATTTCAGCGTATTTTGAAGCTCCAGAGATATACACTAAATACTTATAGTATATAAAAATATGTTAATTTTTCCAAATGTGAACAGAAAAATTTGTTTGTGCGTATTACAAGCGTGTTTTTAAAAATACTTATTTTTTACTTGTTTAGAGGTGAAAACTAGGCCCATTAAATTAATCGCATATGGAATATAAATAACGTATAAAATTCTTGAAAATAATCTTGCGCCGAGATTAAGCTTTCTTGAAGCCGCGGCTGAGATAGGACGTCCTCTCAGCGGTCGAAAAAGATTTGCTTTTTTTTCAATAATATGATTTATACAAAAAATGTAGCAATCATGTTACTAAAAGAGCATTACATTACCTACTTTTCCCGCAAAATTTTTAAGATTGACCGTTCTGTTTAATAGTTATGATAAAGAAGGTGATTTAAAAAACAAAAATTAATATTTTCAAAACTAAACTGTCAAACTTTTTAAAAAAATTTATGACAGTAAAAACGATAATATATATTTGCTGTAACAATTTGAAGCTATTTTGGTAACTAGTTTTTGAGCTAAAAATCGAAAACAAGAATGACTTTTCTATGTCGTACGATTACGGGAGTAAAAAGGCAATAATCAAGTTTAAATTTTAGATTTAGTTAGCATTATATAGCATTTTGATCCCTTTCTTTGAACTGTTTATGAAAATAGTTAGTTTCATAGATATTGAGGATCGAAATTATTTATCATAACATCTAATGGAACTGACATCCTGTTTACAAATATATAGGTTGATAAAAAGGGTGTCAGGTAAAAATGGGAAGGTGATGTCTCTTGAAGCTTAGTGTAACAACTATAACTATGCGCGTTAAAAAGAGAGAAAGAATTATAATTAATTAGGAATAATTTTATTTATCAAAGGAAAAAGTACAAAAACTTTATAGAATTATATATAAAAAAAATAGTACATTACACAACTAGGGGCAAAAGTTGGCTTTTGCAAGCGAGGATGATAACTGAGCACACAAGTGTGCTGTAACGCTCTTTTTAACCTGCCTGAAAAAGCAGAGTCGTCCAGTATCTCATAGTAGAATTTCGTTGTAAATCTGAATTATATTTGGTGTCACACGGATCGATGGTATATGTGCAAATCCAGAAAAAACGGACACTTCAGGGAGTCTTAGTGAACAAATTTAAAATTTGAGAGTACACCTACCTGACCAACTTTTTTGGGTTCCTAAGGCCATTCAGAACACGAAAAACATTGGGTTCCCAAGATTAAAAAATACCTATTTTTTGCCGGACAGTTTAAATTCTCTTACGGGAATTTAACACGGGGAAAATTATCGAAAAAAAGCCACGATTCAACTTTACCCACTCAGTGCATGAAGGTACAATCCAAAAATGTTTATTGCTAGGATCAAAGTATCAGAAGAGAGCTTTAACTTAAGGGCTGGTGAGTTAAAAATGGTTGCCTGGGTAAAAAGTTGTCTAGGCTTAAAAATAGTAAAAAGTCACGAAGAGTAAGATGTTTTACGAAAATCAGCGATTTTTCTCTTATTTTTAAGATTCTTATAACTTCTGATTCAAGCAACCAATTTTAATCATCCAGTGCTCAAATTAAAGCTTTTTTCTTTTATTTTCGTTTAAAAAATTTGGATTAACAGTTCAATTTTATGAGCAGCTATATATATGCTTATCAATTATGGCCGTTTTTTGGCAGTTTTCATCGTCATATATATATAGTGAGACGGCAGGCCCCGGCCGGGTATACAAGAGAGCAGCAATGGATAACTTGCCTGGCGTAGGCAAGTTACCGACCGAGGGGCACTAGTAGCTACATGTAAATAGTCTACCTACGCGCTGGTAGATGGCGTGCGCGCATGTAACACAGGAGAGAGGGAGCAACTCGGGTATATAAGAAGCACCGGAGCCAGCAGCGAGCATTCATGATCTGGCTCTCAACTGAGCAACGTGCGAATGGTAGTACTCGCTGCTTGCTCCGGTCTCCACCATACCCAGTAGTCCAAGAGCCCCAGGCTCTCGAAGAGTATGCGTGCAGTCCACTCCCTCTCCATGTAGACTGAGATCCAGCATCGCTTATAATTGTGAATACTAAATGATTAAATCAATAAATGAAAGACATTTAAAACATATAAACCCTTGTTTAGCATTACCCATTCCCATCCCCCCAGCAGTTGTGTCACCGGTATAGGATGGTAGTACCTCACACATCAGTCTAATAGCTGCGTGGTTTACCTAAGTGTGCGGGATATGCGTAGTGGGAATACCCTACTCATCTCCCTCTACACACGAGCAGTTCTCCTCTGGTAACTCGGCCATTACAGAGGATAGGGAGGTAATGTCCACTCAACAGATATTACCGGGTGGATCAAAGTCTGCTATCGCTCTTCGAATGTGCTTCTCCCCCGCTTTACTAACTTCGGTACGGAAGCCGGGTGACGACATCGGTGCACACACACTGTGTGGGCGTGCATCGATGCTCCGAAAACGAAAAAAAAGGCTTAAACTCATGTAACGGCCGACGTGCTAGTGCGACTGTGAACTGTGATGTGCGAAGAATAATTTTGGAAAGGATTAACAAAGATATACAATAATTATTTATACTTAATAAAATAATTATTTCATTTGTTGTATATTTAAATGAACGATTGAGAGTTCGAAATTTTTAATTGCTGTTTGAGTACTGTGTGTCATTTTCTAACCTCAATTCGTGATTTCTATAAATGATTCTGCAACTTAATTTTATCATAAAGGTATCATTTGTAATATAGTTGAATTTCGTTTTTTATCTAAATTAAATTTTTTATTATATTTTTTCAGCTTATTTTTTTCACACGTATACAAAAGGATTGAACATTTAAAATCTTTAAGTTAGCTCTATGGAATCCAGAGAAGAATGTATTAACTATTATTTTCAAAGAGGATATACATACAAAGAAATTGTTGGTTTGCTGAGAAATCATAATATAAACATAACAGTCCGTCACCTACAGAGAATCTTGAGGAATCTTGGATTAAGAAGAAAAGGTATCATCGGAAGTGACCTAGAAGAAGTTTGTAGTGCTATTATCAGTGAATTAGACAGTAGTGGATCAGATTTAGGTTACAAGACTTTGTGGCGACGGTTGAAGTTATTTTATAACCTTGTTGTGAAACGAGATACCATCTTAGATATTTTACGGATAGTAGATCCTGATGGTCTTGCTGAACGGCTAAGACATAGATTAAGGAGACGCAAATACAATGTACCTGGGCCAAACTTTATATGGCATATCGATGGGTATGATAAGCTAAAGCCTTTTGGGTTTGCTATCCATGGTGGGATCGACGGGTTCTCTAGAAAAATTTTATGGTTAGAAGTGGCTAGTTCTAATAACAATCCAGATATAATTTCTTATTACTATCTAAAAACTGTGCAAAAATTCGATTTGCTTCCAACTTTGGTAAGATCTGATAAGGGTACTGAAAATTGTATAGTTGAATCTCTTCAACAGGCTTTACGATATGATCATGAAGATTCTTTATCTGGAGCAGATAGTTTCATCAAAGGAAGAAGTACGTCCAATCAAAGAATAGAAGCTTACTGGTCTCAAATGAGACGGGAAGGTGTTAATTTTTGGATTAACTTCTTTAAAGATTTAAGAGATACTAATCTGTTGAATGATTCTGACGTAATTGAAATAGAATTTTTAAGATATTGTTTTGGGCCTTTACTTAAGTACGACTTAGAAGTTATCCGTAAAGAGTGGAACTCTCATAAAATACGAAGACAGAGATGTCAGGAGACTGTATCGGGTAAACCAAATTGTTTATTTTACAACCCAGAAAATTATGATGCTACAGACTATAAGAAAGAAGCTGATCAAGATCATATTAAAATATGTTTGGAACAATTTAGTATAGAACCTAAACTCTTTGATTCCTATGCTGTAGACTTAGTGCAACTTTTAAAACCTGGATGTAACCACACCAACTACCATAGAAGAGGCTTTAAATCTCTTCATAGAGCTGAAAGAGCTTAAAAGCAATTATGAAGACGTAGAAAATTAAACTTAAAAAAAATCATATGTCATTTGACTTTTCACTTTTTTATAAATAAGTATCCTTTTGAAAAAAAAATTAATAATCTAATTTATAACAGCCTTTTTTAAAACACTTAATTGTCTAGAAATACTTATTACTTTATTATTTTCCTTAACGCACTGTATACCATTTCAGAAATTTTTAGAAATTCATGGTTGCCAATTCAGCAGTAAGATAATTTCATGATAAATTAAAAACAAGATTTGTTCAACAGTTAATTCAACAGTTTTACCATTCAGATCGACAGATTCGGAATATCCTGGCTCAGGTACGCTGTAGATCCTCTTCGACGTATGCTACTCCAATGCTGGTTAAATACTCTTTAGGGTTTGCCAGATTTACTTAAATCTTTTTTTTTCCATCGTTTACGTGCATTTTTCAGAAACATAGTGGATAAGAATAGCAAATTAGCTGATCCTTGCTGCATGATTTTATCAAATATAACACGACCACAGATGTTTGCTGACAGAATCATTATTTTAGCAGAAAAAACAGGGATAGCATGGACTGCATTATTAAATTGATTTACAACCAATAATTATAATACTACAGGAGAAAAACTACATTATTTAGGACCAGTTATTAGTAATCTCAGTCAAACAAAGAAAATGCAAAAGTATGTATTCATTCTATTACAAGTCTCAGATTGATTTATCCAAGTATTTTTAAAGAAAACAAGTTGAGTTATTTTTTAGATATTTGTTGGACAAAGATCAATTTGTATTTCAACGATTACTCCCCTTTGTTGAGTATGAAGAGAGTAATGTAAGACGTGGTGGAATTGTTGGAACAATAAGGAATTGTTGTTTTGATGTTGAAAATCATGAATGGCTCATGAGTCCAGATGTTGACATTGTGACTTACTTATTGTTACCTCTTGCTGGACCAGAAGAATTTACAGATGAGGAAAATAATAAGTTACCTATAGATTTACAATATTTGCCAGAAACTAAAAAGAGGGAGCGAGATCCTGACATCAGGTACACATATTCCCTGCAATTTCATAAATGTAGCATTTTTCAAATGAGGTTTGATTTAATAATGGAAATGTGTGTTCCAGGATTATGTTGTTAGAAGCATTAGGCCAATTATGTACTACAAAGGTAGGACGAGAATCTCAGACACAATAATGCTTATGTTATCCTCAGGGAATTGCATAAATGGGATAAAGACAAAGCTTTTTTATTAGCTTGCGAAAACGTCGTTGACATTTTGATCAAGAAGAATTTTTCCATTACTAAACGTCAAACGTACATCAGTTTGCTAATCGTGATTAATAAACTTATTATTCCAATCATTTTTAGAACTGAAAAAGAAATAGGACTTAATAATTTAAAGGAAGTTGAAGTGCCAGAAGAATACAAGGAAAAGTTCCACAAAATGGACAAGGATTACCTAGAAGAAGAAAGCGATGAGGACAAAGAGGAGGAAAAGAAAAATGAAAATATAAAAGCTGTTGAACAGTAAATAAACCAACTTTGTACATATTTTACAATACTAGGTCAACAATTTTTTGAATAATTTGTGTAAATATACAACTGAATTTCTTTTTACTTCACAGTAAGACATTTGTAAAAGTTTTTTTTTATAGTTAAAATATAATAATGTTAATTATTATAAAGCCCTTGTAATGTAATAATTATTATTACCGCTAATTAATACATTATTACCAAAAAATTCTTGTTTTTTTGACGATTTGAGTAGTGAAGATATTTATTTCAACTCAAGCATTTGATCATATTTATTAGTAGCATGTGGTCACTATTCAATGATAATAACCTCTTTTATTTAAGTTTGATTTTTCAACTATTTTTGGTCGAATAAAACAGAATCAATTATTCATAAATCTTTATTTAATGAATAAATTAAAGTATTACATATTGCTATATGCAACGAACACAAAATTTTCATATATTATTACAAACTAAAAAATATTAATCATACAATGGTCTTTTATCGAACATAAAACAAAATTTTTCTTTTTTTTTAATCATCGGTCATATTAACTATTGGTACTTTTCTTAAAATCTTTATTAAGTATCTGTGAAATTAGAATTTAAATCTCGTGCAGTAACGTAATAGTACAAATAAACTTTTTCATACATTCTTATTATAAAAATGTTCAACTTTTTCATATATTCTTGTTATTAAGCTTAACTAAGCATTGGCGTCTATAAAACATTCAACTAAATTTTCCATTTTTTATAATTAATCATTGGTCTCTTTCTTGAAATCATTATTGAATTAGATAATTATAATGACTTTAACGCTAAGTTTGCGCATTTTTTTCTTATAAATATTTAGAATATTATTAAATAAATAAATATTTAGAATATTTTAGGTTCACAGCTCTCATTCTTAGAATACTTAGGAACTTGTCAAATATCTCATAAAATACTATAAACATCACAAAAATGTATGCAAATTTTTTCACATAAAAAAAAATTGAACTATGCAATAGTCCATGCGTCTTTTATCAAAAACTAAAATAAATTACTGTTTTTTTTACTTAAGGTGACTCTGGTCAAAGTTTACTTTCTTAAAAATATTTAAAACATAGTTAAATAACATTTGGAATATTTAAAAAAATACTATTAGCTCTCATTCTTAGAAAGCTTAATTAACTGAGCTAAGCTCAGCTTAACTTAGAAATTTGTACGGTATCTTATAAACTACTCAATCAATCACAAAAACGTGAACTCCAAAATGTAAACACGATAGTTAACAATTCATACGTATAAAATGTCACTAAAAGTCATTTAATTGCCATATGCGTGATTGCAAATTATTTCACAAGACCATCCAGCTCCATCGTTGGTTGTTAATTGAGCATCATCATACCTGTATAAAAATTTACCTTCCTTCATTGTTTTTCCGTTCTTTTCCAACAAAAAATTGGCTGTCAGTCATCATTGCAATATGGAATAATTCCAAGGCCATAGTTTTTTTCACAGAATCCATTGAGCACACTGTAATGATGTAAAATGGTATGCTTAGCTTGGAAGTACAAATCTACATCAGGGAACTCGTATGATTTTGTGCAGTCATCGTTTACTGAGATTTGCAATAAAACTTTGCCATCCATTGTTATACGGCTAATGAAAAATCCAAAATCTAAAGGATCAAATTCTTTCTTGTTTATGATTGTTCCTCTCATCTCGATTTTCAGATGACGATAACAATCTTTTTTGCTGAGTTCAATCACAGATGGCAATTTACTGTACTTCGAAACAGTAACTCTTTGATATAACACTTCTATTGAATTGGCTACTGCCTATTCGTCATCAGTCTCACTATCCTCATTCATTTCCAACATTTCATTAAACATTTCTTCTGACTTGTAGAATGATGACATTTCCTCATCTGGATCGTCTAGCCATGGCACTTTTTCATCTTCTGTCATTTTTAAGTTTGTCGCTTCAAAGTCCTTTAGATTTTCCAATTTTTCACTTTCCTGCACATCATCATTTTCTTTATTTTTATTATGCCCATCATCTGTTTTCTCATTTTTCTGTACATCAGCCCTTTGTTCATTTTCCTGTACATCATAGGTTTCTTTGTGTTTCTGAACATCTGTTCCTGTTGCTTTGTTTAAGATTGATAATAAATACAACTTTAGTCGGTACAACGATTTACCCTGACTTGCACAGTACTTCCAAAAGTCGCATGCGTTGCCATCTACATCCAAAAAATGTGGTAGTGGCGTACCATTAAATAATCCTAACTCCAGGCGACAATCTTTGAATAAATCTTGCGTAAAGCTAGTATTTTTCATAAACTCAGTTGTGGCCAAATCTAAAATATCGGTTGCAGTGTACGTGCTTCTATCATTTAGAATCAAGGTTCTCATCCCACCCATGGGAGCTTTTATTTGTATAAATATATCTCCTTCAGATTCTTTATGGATCCATCCAACTTTCAATTTTCTATCTTTTGATGGCACGAGCTGTAATTATATAAGTTTATAAAATTCTATATTTTTTTGTCTTGCATAAAGGTATCGAAGCTATGCAATTTAATAATTTTACCTTCGCTTTTTTAGGTGGTGGACAACTTGCTTTGTTCGATGCACAGGATTTATTTTCCTTCCCTTTCTCTTTACTCCCTTTCAACGCTTCCATTATTTGCATTACTCTTTGTTTCTTGAGCCCCTGTTCCTCGAGTTTTACCAGATGGCTTGTTCCAGAATTGCAAAAAGCAATGACATTATAATTATCAACTTCCTTGTCCAGTATGAATACGTCAGATACTATTGTTGAGGCATATTCTTGTTTATCCTTTTTGTATGTTAAGCCCTGGGCATTTGGAAAATATATCCGTAGTAACGGCAATGGTAAATCGCCTTCATTGTTTGTTTGAAGCTTGAGTGTTCTGCCTTCACAGGTGACGTTGACGTAACGCTTGTTACCAGACATTGTACCTAAATAATAAAAATTATACATAATTAACTAATCTATATTTTATATCAAATGCAATGATGTCCATGCTGTGTATTTTCCAACCTAACCTATTATTCACAATCCCTAAATAAAATTACCATCGGCTTTCATAACTAATTTAAATTTTAAGTATATTTTTATATTTTAATTGACATTCCTTACCGCTGTAGTGTTAACACGTTGAAGAGCCTCATTAAAAAGGAAGTATCCCGTAGGAGTCGAAGGAGTATCCGGTAGTTATAACGCACACACACAGTGTGTCCGACAGATGTCCGTACTGCATACTTTGGTATATGCACGCGCACACAGTGTGTGTGCGCCGATGTCGTCACCCGGCTTCCGTACTTCGGGTCTCGAATCCTTCACGTTCGCGTATTAACCCTTCGCGGACCGTTTCAATAGCTGATCAAAAAATAAAAATGTTGATATAAATTCTTAAACCGAAAGCGGAAGATAAGCTACAACTTGAGCCTTAGATCGTCGAAATTGACCGCTCGGATCAAATGTTATAAGGATTTTAAGAATAAGAAAAATCGCTGATTTCCGTAAAAAATCGAAAAATTGATGATTTTTTGCCATTTTTAAGCCTAAACAACTTTTTTAATACTTCGATTCTATTAAAACACATTTTTGGATTACGACCCTAGACAAAAAGTGGCAATTTTTTGGTTTTCGTTAATTTTCCCTGCGTTAAATTCCCATAAGAGAATTTGAACTGCCCGGCAAAAATAGGTATTTTTTAATCTTGGGAGCCAAGGTTTTTCGGGTTCCATATGATCTGAAGAACGAAAAATATGTGGTCGGGTAGGTGTGGCTCTCAAATTTCAAATTTGTTCACTCAGTGTCCGGTTTTTTCTGGATTTGTACGTATAGATATATGTACGAGATGTGTCACACACATGCACACACACATTTAAGTGTTTTTCCCTAGGAGCGAGAATGAGTACTTCCGCCTCAGATATATGTAAATATGTATGTGTGGGTATGTTTATACGTATATAAAAACAAACAAAAACACTAAAAAGGTCTTTCGCCTCAGGCTTAAATAACTCTACTTTTGCTCCACTTTTTTGTAGGCAAAAAGCGCGTTTTCAATGCACGTCTTATGAAAAGTATTTACAAACATTAAGGGGAAACTCCACTAATTATTACAACTATTTTAAACTATATATCAATTTTCATAAATCAGAAATGTAATTTATAATTATAAACAGATTTTGATTTGTATAAGGATTAAGAAATATTTTACTTTGGTAAAAATGCCATTTTTACTGTTTGATGGCTTATTCAATCGAATAACACGTTTTAACAAAAAATGTTCTCTGCGCATAGCCTAATTATGAAAACTTCTAAACTTATGGTAAAAATTTATGATTTAACCATACAAATAAAAGTTAATATTTGTATAACCATAAAACTGTTGATTGTAATATTTACTTATAAATATTATTAAAAGTCATTAAAAATTGATGTATATATATATAATTAATATCACCAAAGAAAAATTTGTTTGAAAATACTAACTTTATTTGTGTAGTCAAAATGTAACATCCAACGATGCTACAGCGCTTATTTAATATAAATTACACCTTTAGCCTGCACTTTCGTGCAATAGCTGGGTGCTTTGAATGCTTGTTTAAAAAGGATAGAAATGAAAGAAATCTTCTAGAAAATAACCCGGACGATTTAAGTTCTAGAAGAGTGAGAGAGGGATAAATGACCCGGTGTTATCGGTTCATTTACCCAAGCGATAGTTTTAGGCAGGGGTAGAAAAGGTTAGGATAGATAACTAATAATTACTTACTTTTATTTGCTGTTGACTGGACCTCGTTGAAAGATGTTGGGTTCGACAAATAAAAACACCGAACACACGCAAATTCTATTCGATTTGAGTTATATTTTAATAAAATTTATGCGACTTAGCGCAAATACAAACAAAAATTTATATATACGTGACTTAGCGCAAATCTAATGCTACGCGTACAAGCGCATGAATCTAACTATTCGCGTACTAGCACGAATCTAACCGTGCTGACTGAGAGCCGGGACCGAAGTGATCTTGAATACTGAAGTTCGGCAGCACGAAGGGCCTAGAATCCTCCCTCCTCGATGTTGTTGGGGTCTCGTTCCGCCTAGATGCCGAAAATTAGCGAGTGAGAGAAGCCGTTATATTTCAGCTTTCCCTCACTTACACCGATTTTCCGCATCTCTTCTCCTACGTATCGTAGGTCAGGCCCTTCGGTCCGCCTACGCCCTCTCCTCTACAACCGTGGTTCACGCAAATACCGTTGCTAACGCGCACGCCAATTTGTGTCGAATTTTCCAAGCATTCTGTTTATTGTAAATGAAGGTTAAATGAAATTTTGTGTGAAATAATCAATGTTAAAATGTTAGTGCTTGTAAAATTCTCTACAAACCGATACCAAATAACTATACTTAAACTTACAAGTAAAGGCTTTATGCGCATTATTCTTAAGAAAAATTATAAATAAATGAATTTATTATTGAATTTACTAATGAAAATTATACATTTTATCTGTCCGCAGCTTCAATATTTAATTTAACTACTTTATTATTCTTAGAGTTTAATAAATTTGCAATGCATCGTTATAACAATCGTAGCTTCACACCGACCGACGATTATAACTCTGCCAAATAATATAGCTTACTGTGACAATCGTAGCTTCACACCGACCGACTATTACAATAAAATATAAGACAGAAATAAACAAATAGACATTTGATCCATTCATAAATTATGCACAAGAAGCGAACTGTATAAATCGAAAAATATACAGTTTAGTGCCAAATAATAAATAAATAGATCGCGTTATCAGTTTGTTGTTTGAAAAATTATAATTATACTACAAGCTGCAAACAAACTATGCATTTATATATATATATATATATATATATATATATATATATATATATATATATATGTATATATATATATATATTTATGTAGAACTATCCCACCAAATCTGTTGCTAAAAGCGAACGTATGCAATTAAAAAAAAAATGCATAGTTTATACAATAGCCTGATGTAAAATAATTCTAAATAAATATTTCGAATTTTAACAAAATAAGTTTTCATACTTTGACAAAAAGCGGAAAATTCCGGGATCAGTACACAGCTGCAAGCGTGCGTACTTTCCGAAACTGTCCCTGCAATAAAAAAAAAGGTCCGAGCCTCGTAGGCTGTCTTAATTACGGTCGCTCTAGACGCTGCCGATAGCTTGAGCAAACGCAGCTGCTCGTCATAAAATTGCGCTCGGTCCGACGTGCCGAAAATTTTCTCCTGCCGACTAATGCGCAGAAAAACTTACTATCGCTATCCTAATGCATCCGCTGATGCCTCGCGTCGATGCGCGCAGCTCAAGAGATTTACGATAGGGATATCTGTCCCTCGCTTTCTCTCTTCAGGCCCGCATTTTCGAATCTATTTTGAAAATGCGTCACGTACGCATTTATTCATTTAAAAAATAAAATTTTAAGATTTTGAAAAAAAATTGGAAAAATCGCACGACGTGACAAAAACATACATTTCAACCATAGATTTAGAAGTTTTCATAATTAGGCTATGCGCAGGAAACATTTATTGTCAAAATGGGTTATTTGATGAAATGAGCCATTAAACAGTGAAAATAGCACTTCTACCAAAGTGAAATATGTCTTATTCTATAAACAAATCAGAATCTGTTTATGATTATAATTACATTAGTGATTTATAAAAATTGATATAGTTTAAAATAGTAATAATCAGTGGAGTTCATCCACCTTAAAAGTATTGAAAAAAATTTTAATTTTTAAACTCACATAGAAATTATTTATTAACATTAAAAGTGATACAAAAGTTTTAATTAAACTTACATAAAACACTTTCTCGATGCAGCTAGCCGATAATCCAGTCCAGGCATTGGTGCATAGACTGGACGTTTTCGGTGATTTGCCGTAGAACGCCCAGATCTATATATCTCGCGTACTTCTCTTGCTATCTGATCGTTTGTGATCGGCTGCTTAGGTACCATGAAGGAAGCTCTCACTTGCCTCGTGATGTCTTCTTGCTTCTGCACCGCTGGTTGGACTTGAGTAATTTTTTCTCCTCTCCCTTGAATTTGCGGGGCTGCTGGCCGATCTGCATGAACGTCCTGTTTTTTCACCTGGATCGTCGGAGGTTGACGCTGTTTCTTTTTATTATGTTTTTTTAAATTGGGGGCGTGGATCGGGTGGTAAGGAACGTCGTCCTCTGAATCCTCGCCAAAAAGTTCAGCGAACTTCTTCAAGATTTGCTCGTCCCTCATACGTCGTGCCAAAACTATGTCTGCGCCTGTCATTTTGACTATACGGTTGTGTGTCTTGGGCTGCGGTTTCATCGACACTGACTGAAAATGTTTGTACCAAACCTTTTATATGGCTGGTGCAGCTGTGAGTAGGTTAGGGTAGTCTAATCAAGAAGGTTGGGGCCGTATGAAATTCGTTGAAAAGAGTGGGGGTGGGTAGACCTCATTAAGAGTATTAGGTATGGGTCAGACAGTTTAGAAGGCGGAGTATAGAGATTTCGGAAATTGCTTTATGGAATAATGGTATAAATAAAAATGATATTATTAGAATATGAAATTTACATTTACAACAAATACACACACAACACTATATAAATTTTCCGTTCTCCTAAGGCGTTCTAAAACGTATGATTCGAACTCCAAACACCTCCAAATACGTTTCTATGAAGTTCGAACAAAACTGAAAATTTTACTACTACAAAGCTGCCACTAGAAGGAAGCAAAAGTTTTTTTCTCCCGTAAATTGTTTTTTATTATTCCCGCAAATTCCTCATTTTTCTGCGTAAGGAATTCGCTGGAAAAATGCTCGACTCCTACTGCAAACTCCCAACTCGGTCTAAAAAAGCCCACTTTACGCCTTCGGTACACAATGTACTCCTTTTAACAATCCTACTTTTCTGATATTTTATTTTAAGTTTAAAAATTTTACCTTTTATTATAAATCAATGCTAAATTTTTTTCATGTTAAATCTTTATTTTTGAAAATTCGTACCCTTACCCAAAAATCTCCATTTCTGAAAGGTTTCAGGACGACAAGGATCGGCTGACGTTATGGTGGGGATATCAGGTATATGCCAACCCAAGAGCGCTATGTTTATGGCACTACCTGAGTGATATATCCTCACGCCTTCTTACACAAATAAACCAGCAGGAGGTCAAGCCGTTTTAGTGAAGTCTTCTAATAACATAGAATTATAATGCAATATAAATGCCGCAATAGAAATATTACACAATGCGTTTGAGTGACAGACGGATCATTTCTCGGAAGGTTAAGGGGTGTTCCTGGCTGTCTAGACAGCGAGACAGTCAAACGGTACCTGGGGTTTACACTCATTAACGAGTACTAAGAATATTCCGAATAATACATCCATAAATTAGGACTTTTTGTTTGCGCCCAAAACAGGGAGGATAATTAATAGACTTGGTTTATCAGCACGGTGAATTTGAACGTAACTTTCTAACGTATACTGTGCGACTTATTTTTTCGAATTTTATATTAAAAAAAAATATACATATATATTAATAAGATTGCAAATATTATCTCCATAAATAAACTGACCCCATTGATTTAATTGACGTTATTTTGATTGTATAGAAATCTGATAAAACTATGCCTGAATTTTCAAAAGTACAAACTTATTTATGCATGATATACATATAATACTAGTTAAATGTAATGCAAATATAAATACGACTGTTACAAATTTAGAAGATATAATTTCAAGTATTTCGAAGATGTAATATTGCATAGTCAAATTTAGTTCTGAATATTTGACCATGTGTATTTTTAGCATGATTTGTTTTCCTACTTGCGTGCGCAGAGTTCAAGTTTGCACACGCATTTGCGTGAGCAAAGTGTCATTTTTCCACACGCTGAAAAGAGCATGCGGAAAAGTACCTGAGCGTGCAGGAAAGTAGTGAGCGTGCAGGAATGAAACACTCACTTCGCTCGGGCACAAACCCGTTTTTTCATAATAGTACATTGTGCATCAAGGGGAGAAAATAGGCTATTTCAAGCGAGGACAAGGTGTTCAGCACGAGTCGGACGAAGCACGAGACGTGTACTGAAATGAAAACACTTACCCGAGTCTGAGAAAGCCTTTCTATGGTACACACCTTATTTTTTACAACGGGAGCATGAAAGGACCTCTTTCAACGCCGATAAGTAACGCAGAGAATCGTGCATTTCAAGTCGTTCACAGTAGAGTTATTGTATGTTTTTTAAAATTTAATTCTAAAGAATTTATAAAATATGCAAAGACTTAAAAAACACGTATATACATATAGTTGGGAAAAATTACCCGTTTTTTTCTAGGGGAAAAATGGTCTGTTTTTCCCCTCAAGAAAAATGGTCATTTCTTCCCGCTCGAGTTCAAAGTATTTCACACACGCTTGAAATGGACGATTTTCTACGCTACTTTCTGGCGTAAAAAGAGGCCCATTTCATGCCTGAGTTATAAAAAGTTCGAACTCGAGCGGGGAAAATGATAATTTTTCCCCTAGGGGATAAAACCGGTCATTTTTCCCCTAGGGGATAAAACCGGTCATTTTTCCCGCTCTTTCAATAATTTTTTTATAATTGAATGACGATATAATTATTCACAAAAACTACAAAAATATAGTAAAAATATTAATAATAATCTGAAACATCAATAATAGACGTCATTTTTTTAAGGAATAAATCGTTATATGAATCGTTATATGAACCATCACATACCCAGATGCATCTTCTCGGCCCTATCGAGAGGGCGTGTTCATAACAAAAGAATCGGTTTAAATGAAAAGGGACAAAGTTATTGTTTTTTCTGACAAGTGATAACTCGTTTCGCATCTCTAATTGCGATTACCGCTGGACGAATATGTGTGCGGTTTACATCTAAAGGAAGGCTCGAATGCAGCGGCAGAAACTTTGCCTTCTTTTTCCTTTTCTTTGCGGAACTTGCCTCTGGAAAAGTAATATCAGCGACAATAGCGCTGTCTCTCTTTTCCTGCTGCTACTGCTGTACGTGAGTTTTGGGGCCAGACTCCAAAGAAGAAAGACATTTGTGGAAAACGAAAGTAGTTTAAAGAAAAAAAAAATAACAGAACGAGCGCACGTTAGCCATCAAAAGAGTACGGAAACGGAGTTGGACAGTAAGTGTGAAAATAAAATCCGTGATTCACAATTTACGAGTAGCTGGAAGATTTATTTGAATACGGAATGTATCCTAACGCGTTTTAAGATTTTTTTGCATAGTTTGTAATATAGTGATTATAGATCAAACTAGGACCGTATTAGGATGTTCGTCCTGCAAACTCGGCCCAGGTCGCGCCAGTACGCGTCTCAGCTATCTTGGCCGCCACGCACTAATAGAAGAACAGAATGCTGAGTGCCGCGAATTTAAATGTATAATGTGGAGAGCATGGAGGGGAGACGCCAATTAAACCAATATTTTTTTTTTTTGCAAAATTACTTCGAATTTCGCAAAACCCAAGGCACTTGTAGAATCCACAATTAAATTGCAAACGTTTTATGCCACTCTTATGCCAATATAAGGCTGTTTCTAGATTTTCGCTGGAGAGAATAAGTGAGGTAGCCTATTTATACGATATAAAAACTGTACATTGGCATAAGAGTAGCTCAAAACGTTTGCAATTTAATTGCGGATACTAAAAATGCCTTAGGTATTGCGAAATTTGCAATAATTATGCGAATAATCATATTGGTTTGAATGACGATCCCCCTCCACACTTTTAGCGCTAGGCACATCAGTACGCAGCAGACTACTACAGCTATGTTGTAGGTGCGGCGGCCATGACAGCTGAGACGCGTACTGGCGCCATCTGGCTCCAGCTTGCAGGGCAAACATTTTCATAGTTTCAACGCCATAATGCAATATATATATATATATATATATATATATATATATATATATATATATATATATATATATATATATATATATATATATATATATATATTCTAACGAAGCGCACTATAAAATTGGACAGAAATTTACATAGGAAAATACGCTGCTATGCAATCAGTACAGACCTTGTAAAATCACGATCAAATCAGAGTGCGTTGAACGACAACATTAAGATTGTTTCAAACTTTTACGAAAACAAAGTCAACAAAATAGCGGTGGGACGCAATAATAACAAAGTCGACCACGTAATAACAGTCAACCCAGGTATTAACTGCGATTACGGTCTCGAAAGAAAACTTTGCATAAGCCCCGTGCTCTGTGTGTACAGTGCTCGACTAAGAGAGAAAAAGGATAAGCTTGGCACTGCAAAATCCGCCGGAGCATTTTTATTCAACGCGTTCTTTTTTTTCAACGGTTTTAACGTGCTTGGGAAGAATTCGTGATCTACTGTTTCTTTCTATTGTCTTGGCAAAAGAAAACGTGAGATAGGTCGATTCTGATGATCGATTTTTAAACATGCTATGCTATCGAGGGGGCAGAACACCTTTGAACAAACAATAACAAATTTTTATCAAAAAGCTGTTAAATGATTATGAGAATAATCTTAATTTTCTCTACTATTAGTAGACATATTTACTTACATTTTTACTGGTGTAAAACCTCTTTACACCCCATGATCCATACTTATAGTAGGAGGTATTTATGAACCCGTAGTTCACTGACGTAATATTTTAAGAAAACGGATGGACCAAATGAGCTTAAACTCAAGGATGTTGTTTAAAAGTACATTGCTTATTGTATAGATTCTATATATAGGATTCAAAATTAAATATGCTGTGAGCTATGGGTTCGAAGTCACCCCCTACTATTAGTATGGATGATGGTTGTGTAAAGGGGCTCTACACCGGTAAAAATGACAGTAAATATGTCTACTAATAGTAGAAAAAATTTTGTTCATTCCCATTAATATTGAAAAATTTTTTACGAAAAACTTTAATTGTTTTGCCCCCTTCAATATCGCATCCTCTTTGAGACAAACGCGAATTAATCTTGACTTTATTCTGTTTGAAGCATTTTTACACCGCACAATAGCATGTTTCTGCGACAAAGTCCTAATAGCGGGAGAAGTTCGCTTGTCACGGAAAATTAAAAGCGCAATTCACAGAATTTAACGTAGCAAGGTTCTCGCGCTTTATCTTCTTCTGTTGTCGCGGCTTCGTCGAAGACGGGGCTTCATAAGTATTCTAATTACGCACTAAAAATGCATATTTAATTTACCGCGGCTCTTTGTAACTGTCTTTCGTGTAATTAATGAACTGCGAAGCGCGTCTTAAAAGAGAGATTAAACCCTAGCTCAATTTCCAGGGGATGGAAACTTTTGCCTCTATCAGCCGCGCGCCACAATTTTCTCTGCTTTGTTCTTGGAAAATTCAGCCGTATACTGCGGGCGTGTGTGGTTACCTTTTTTATCGTGCGCTGCACGTAAATATTTTCAAAAACGAGCTTTTATATAAATAAATAGCTAAATAAAATCGCAGAAATATTCAGAGGTGCACATACTTTTGGATATAAAATGTGAGACAATAAATAAAGTGGACTTGTTTAATGTATCGCATGTTTGCATTGCTGTTCATCAAATAGTTCGAAGCAAAACTTTATGATGGAAAAAGTCATTACAGAACATCGTCACGAAAGTGAAATGAAAAATACATCAAAAGCATCGCATTACGGTAAATCTCTTGTATGAACTTTGAAAAGCTCTTTTATGAAAGCACGCCTCCAGGGCATCGCATAAACGCGCGCAAAAAGAGCCCCATACGGCAGTATACATCGACAGCTGCAAAAGAACTGCGTGATCTGCTCTGTTTATACACGTCCTCGACCACACACTCGCCAAAGTTATGGCTTATCAGAGCAAGAACTTTTCGCTGGCTCTTGAATTTTAATAAATAATCTCCTTGCTTTGAGATCAACTGGTCCCCGATTATATGACTTTTACACAGAAATCGATTGCCAGAGGCTGCGAAAATCGTAGTTAGTTTGGTCATTCATCAAAAGTAAAGGGATGGGAAAAAGCTTATTTTCGTTACCCGCGAAAAAACGCCATATCGCAACAATCCAACCCTTATCCGATGTGCCCCCGAGTAAATAAATTTTCGATATAATCGAATGTATGCGCGTTTTTCTGCTATCTTGCGGTAAATATCGACAAGGCAGCACACACTGCATTGACGAATCGATTTTTTTCGCTTCCAGCTGGTCAGATTATGAACAATAAATAATCGTGGGTTATTCTTCTACCGCAGAAAACGTCACGCGCAGTATTCCGAAGCCGGTATGGTTTTTTGGGTGCAATAATGCGAGATTCATGGGGTCGCGATAATGGAAATATTTTTTATCATTTCCAGTCCAAGCTATTCTCTGTATGATAAGCCGTAGGAATTATTCATGCCGTAAATTTCGTAACGTTTATTTTTTAACGGTATATGCACGCTGTGTTTGAATTTCCGCATTTTTAAAATTCGCAATAAAGCTATATCGCGAATCCTTATCATTGACATTACGTATACAGTATCTGTTAAAAATAAAGTCACTGTACATTTTTCCAAGACTGCAAAAAGAAAGCAATAGCCGATTGATCACGCGTATATAAGAGGAAAAGCTTGAGTAGCCTGCGAATAGCGTCTATTACGCGATAACTCGGACTGCGCCGTGCATGAATTATGGCCATGGCTGCGAATCGAAAATCGATAGACGGCGAGCGAGCGCATCGTCCGCCTGCGGCTACAGCGAGCTCTCTTTTTTTACTGTCAATTCCACGGGCTCGGACGGCTCGGGCGCTCGCGCGATAAGATTGACAATGGACCGGTGCATAAAACGCGGACATAACGAGAGAGAAAAGTCGTTGCAGCTACGTCATCACCACGGTCTCTCGCGTTGCCCTGATGGGCTACTTTAGCTCGTTCGGAAATTACATGACTTTGATTAAGGGCTTGATTGAAAGATTAGCGGTATTGTATTATTTTCTACAATTTTTCTACGGTAATAAACAATTAACAGCGTGGAAAATGGAGTCTTATGTTCTTGCGCATAATTTAATTTTAAACACAGTTTAAACCGCAGTTTAAGCGCAGAAAGTTTGGATGCATGTTAGTCAACTTAATTAAGCCAAGGTGGAAAAACTCATCTGCATTAAACTAGTAGAACAATCGCTGTTCCGTCAGCCGCTTCCTTGCGCTACTCAATGAAGCTTCGGGACTATTAATTGCATCGAAACGTTAGAAATAAAAGTTTAATTTCACAGCTCTCCGAACTTCCCTTCGGCGTAATTATTTCGAAAAAGCTCCGTCCTCGATCGTCTATCGAAATTATAAGTGAAGAAAGTTCGGCTTTGTCCAATGTCATTTACATCTGGGAAAGAATCTTATACGTACCAAAGAAATCGTTTAGGAGTTTCATTTGCACTTAAATTGAAGATAATTGCTTTAGAAGAAACGTGATGTTCAGGAATTTCAAATGACTTTTCAAGATTTAAATTTGCATTATTTGGCAAAAAAAAAAAGAAATTGTTAAAGGTGTATAAAGATGAGGGAGAATGAAAGCTGCACACCTCAAAATTACAGCTTGTGGAATCAAGTAAATTATTATTATATGTATATATTTTTTTTTTATAAAATTGCCAAAAATTTTTATTTTTGCGTGCATAACCAATGTCTGAACATCGCACAATCGTTCTTCTAACTTACATCAATAGAATTATTCTGATTGAAAATGCATCTTGCAGCAAATGAAGCCACGCCTGAATAATAAAATAGAAACCGTTATTCAATTTCAGAGAATCTCTACGTTCCATCTCCATAAATCATATGAAAAATTCCGCTTTATTACAAGTCTCCACCCTCGCATCATCCATTCACTATATAAATGCCATTTCATTATGGAATCCGCTCCTGGAAGATGTATGAATAGCGAGTCACTCTGCATTTTTAAAACCATAAATCTCGCCTGCCGTCGTCGCGCCTTTCTTTCGTAATAAAGATTCGAGCTGTGTGACTCACCCTCCCTCTCTCTTTCTTGTGATAAAGTTACGCCTTGTGTTCTCATTACTCAAACGAAACTCCTAACCCAAAGCGCGCGCCGATTCCCAGCGCAAAAAAAAAAAGAATATTTTGTCACATGCTTGAAATTCCGCGCTCACCGGTATCAGAGCAGTGTGCCTGGCGCCGAGATTAAGCTGCGCGTCCGGATGGAACAAAAGAAAAGGGCATATAGCCAGACGAACGAGTGGCAGTGCCATTTACACCGTGGAACGGAGCGACTAATTTTTCCGGGCTTCGCGGCTGCCATGTTTCAGTGTAATGTCCGCCCGCGAAGCCATAACGCCCGTGATTATTCTACCTCTGCTCGGTCGAGCGAGCGCAGTAGCTTTTGCGGCTGCCGATGTGTGTACGATACCATCTGGCCGCCCTTAGCTCTTTTATGCATCCGCGTATCTCTCCCTCTCTCTGTTTTTGTCTCGCAGCTTCTTTTATGCGAGCGTCGATTTTTCCGCAGCCTCGTTTTACGACCGGTACTATACTCGCTGTTGCTTATTGTCTTCTTTTTTGCCTTTCGCGACAGTTTGAGCCTAGCGCGGGATTTTCTTTTTCGGGCTCACTTTGGAGTTATTATTATTTTTTGTTAAGCTCGTCGCGTTCTTTTATTTTTCTTGCATTATTTTTTACGAAGTGATTATCTTTCTAGATGAAATTTGCTTTCAGAATGTGTTTTTACAGACACATAAGCGCGACTGGATGAAACCACTTGCGCACGACCCGCTTTTGCGGTGATTTGGTGATTTACGTGCTGGGGAAACAAAAACGCCTGGTGAATTTCATCCGAATCCGCGTGTTCTTGCTTCTGATTTATAAGAGTCAAGCCTCGGAAAGCGAGGATTCTTCGGCATAGCCGAGGCGTAGACTTGTGAAGTGCCGCTGAAAAAATAGGCAAAAAGTTTCGGCGTTTGAACGGAAATAATATTTGTTTTTTACTAGCTTTGTCTTCTGCGCCTTTAATTGAAAATCGTAACTTTTCATTTTAACATGTTGAACTAATTTTGTTTTTTCCAAGAGTAAGCTTTGTTTAAACAAATTTATAATAACGACACATTGCGTGTAACATAAAATAAATCTTATTCATAGAATAAACTATTGTGCAAAGTAGCAGACCTATTTGCATATTTTTAAAGTTTTTGATCGAATGCGCTCATACAGATAATACAGTTCGTCCATACGCTTTATCAAGTTCTCGTTAATACGGTTATTTTCGCCGCTGCTTTTCAAATATTATATCAAGCAAATTGGTTATCAAGCACGCGTTCCGATGTTTATTCGTTCGTGCATTTGTTTTAGCAACAACGCACGGCTGCAAGTGCTCTTTCCGTTTCGATCGATCGTGCACGATGAAATTAATTGAAATCCCGCAGCGAGTCTCATTCTACGAGTAAATATTATTTTTAAATCTCGAATTCACGCATTTAAATTGGTTCAGGGAGATTTTATCTTTATATCGCTTGATGCACTGCTATATACCAGTCTGCATCCCGTACGGATTTTCGAGAGTGCTTCTGAAACAAAATTTATCAGAGGTAAAATTCTCGGGCATAAAAAGCCTGACGCGGCTGAGAAAAATTTGTGAATTTCTCAAGTGTCGAAAAGGAAATGCGGAGCATCAGCTGCATGCGCGAGATAAAGTGCGCGACTTTTGATTTCGACGAGGGAAAACGATCTTATGCATTATTTATCTTCCGAGCAGTTTGCTCCTTACGGGACGCGTTGAAACATGAACTTGGAATTGCATCGAGATATCTTATTTTCGCCATCGATTGGCACTTTCATTTCTGACTCGTTGAGAGAAAAATTCTTGTTTAATTTCAGTTGTTTATTTCAGCTGGAAATTTCCTGCGAGCTGTACGTTTTATCACGATACATCATTGTTACGTAAAAAAATAATAAAAAGTCTTTTACAAAAACTAATAGAAGGTAATTACCATACATAATATAGAAATGAATTAGAATGACTTATTGGACGCTTCTTGCTATGAATAGGCAAATATGAGCTTTTTATGCAAATAGCATATGATCGCGAATAAACCTCTTGCTTTCCACAGTATAGTCTTGTTGTTACATTTAAATATCAAAGAGGTTCTCTTTAAAATATCCCCAAAGAAAGTCAGATTAGTGAACAGACATCATTTTGAATAATTAAGAGAATTGAAGGTCTGCTCTGATTTCATTTTGTTGAACTAGAAATAAGATAAGGTAAATTTACTCGAGAGTTTCTACAACTGACGTTTGGACATCAATTTCCAATGTTATCAAATCATTTTCGAAAAATGGTACATCCGAATCCATTTGCGTTCACGACAGCGTCTGCTAATGTATGATACAAAAGGGGGTGAGACCTTTGGTAGAAGACGTTGAAACAGAGATCAAGCGTAAAGAGCGGCATTTCCGTAATTAAGCCAAATTTTATCAAACAAGCTGCATCACTATTTCCGTCTGCATAAGTAAGTAATATAGCGTATCAAAGCGCTTTGTCACTTACTGGAGTTAGATCGAAAGCCAAGCTATTAGAGAGCGACGCGTACAAGCGGCTCTATCGACACCTGGCGTCACTTGCTAGGGTATCATCCTGTCTCTCGTCGAGCGCATCATTGCTCGGTCGTGTGTGCAAAAGCTCAACGTCTAAAGTGTTTCGCACAGCAGCAACTTCTATAGGATTATCCGGATCGTCTTATAATCTCCTTAGCTTCTATCTGCTGCCTTGGCTCGCTTGTCTGTATTTTAACCGCTACTATATAGTCTTGAGATTTGACCTCTGAGGAATATGACGAGCGTTTAAAATTTTTATAGTAAATGTACATAGCGCAGTTGAGGTAGCTAAATAGTATATTCTTGCGCGTTAATACTAGTATTAGACAATTATGAGATGAAATCAATCTTCTCTGATGAGCTGTCGTACGTGCAAAGTTGAAAGTTTTGCGTATATGTGACACGTTGTCCCAGTCATTCTCCTTGTATAATGTAAAATACCTACCTCGCGAAATTTAAATGGCTTGACGGAGCCAGTATAACGTTAGCTCATTGTTTAGGCCGTTACAATTCAAAAGTATAGTCTATGTTATTGTCGAGGAGTTAGCCCCTCTCTTATCGTCGAAATATCGCGTGATTGCCACGTCGAGCTAGTCAGTTGCGCCTGCGAGTCTCTAGTGAACGGACGAACTAAAATCAAGCTTTTATTCGCGAGTCCGTACGGCAAAATGTAACTTGAATCGTAATTTTAAAGACCTACAGAGAACTCTCTAAATTGTGTGTGAATGTGGATTTTAACATTAAATATTATTTTTATTATCAAGAGAAATTACTGTTTTTATTTCTGAAACCTCCTCATCCCAAGATCGAGCCTTTTCGTATGTCGCGTTGCTTATAACTCTGCAAAAGCACGTACATTCATAAACCAAGCCGAAATAGCTTAATCGACTATTGTTAATAACTCAGGGCTAGTTGGTAATCTGTGCAAATTCTAATTTATGAGCCAAATTGTTTACATGAAATTCCAATAATTTCGCTTTTAGAGAACAAAGACCGGTGCGCTCGGAATATTTCGTCGCTCCGTACGAAGTCTAGCACAGATTAAATTTTCAGAAATGCGGCCAAGAATAGCACAACTCGCGACTCTATATTACTTAAAATGTGAGTATTTTACGTTTTTATTGGGTTATTTTGTTGGTTAAGTTCATGAAAATCTTGGACAAAGACAGACAAACCTCAAAGTGTTAAAAGGTTTCGGAAATTTTAGAAGATTTCTAACAAAAGTGAATAATTTAAAAAAATGTTTGTAAAAAATTATTGTATTTGTAAAAAAATGTTAAATTTAGTAAAAAGTTGTAAATTGTGAATATTTAAAAATGTTCATTAAAGACAGTTTCGCAAAAATCGGGAAATTTGTATAGAAATTCGTTGTTTAAAGTTTGAGTTATGCTAGTTTTCGCGGGAAATATTGAGTTGTGCTAGTCTAGTGTGCGTCAAATGAGTTGTGCTACTTATGACGGAAATTTGAACAGTGCTACTCTTCGTATGGAGCCACGATTTAGTCAAATGTCAGCTCCAGGTAAGCTTAACTATCCCCACCGAGTCATTAATATTCGGGTGTGTGCGCATTGCGTATAAATATGATTTTAGCATTTATATTATTCAGAATATTAAAATCCGAACGCATTCAGTTACACGAAAACCAGATCGAGCGGATATTGTTTCGAGAGATGAATCATTGATAGTCCAGGCTCACCAATCCGCGTTTAACGATGCAAATGAGCTTTAGGTGACCATGTTGATCTCTGAAATGATTTTGGTTATCGTCACATCGCTCAAATTTATTCTCGATAAATATATTTTTAAGCAATATTATTTACACGTTTAATAATTCACATTAGAACCCAGGATTACAAAGGCATTAAAATGACGCGTCTCATTAAAATTGCATATGTATAATAATTGAAATGCATACGTGCGAATTTCATGCATAAGTAAGTTATCATCAACTCCAGCAAGACTAGCGATGAAAAAATGCCGCCACTCGTTTTAATTTGCGCGCTGTCGTTGTGGCATTTTTACCCCCTTATCGTATTTAATTTGTTGCCGCCCTTGACAAAATCATCCAACTGGGCTGTCGCGTTATAAAAGCTTCAACGCATATTCTCCCTCGGGGCTGTTCGAGCAGACAAAATAATGTGACATGACGATTTAATATGGGAGCTGGTGGAGGAAAAACTTCGTGTGGGTGTATTTTATTTCAGGCATGACCTGATTTAAAAAGTCCAGCCGTGTTAGCGAATTTCCGAGCTCAGCTGCAGTTAGTACATTTCGAGAGTATGTAACGATATTACGTTTGTTAAACTAGCGTGTACCGTGCGTTATGATATTACCGCTAATTCCGCTACATCACACGTGTCCTCTCTCTGAATTTTTATCCTGAAAAAATCGTCACATCGAAACAAAACGATGCCAATATAGAAACATAGTCAGTATGTAGAGATATTTCTGAAACTATTACGACAATATCAATAAAATTTGATACACATTTATGGTAACGTATATTCTTTCTTTGTTTCACCGAATTATTTTTATCTCATGCTTATGAGTTCTTAATTTAAAAAAAAATTAAAGTTAAAAGAGGAACCAGAGGGATAAATAATTCTTCGCGCGCTTGTCGAAGCATCGTGGAAAAAAGTAAGCGAAGCTATAATCCCCGAGAGAGATATGGATCGACTGCTGCAGAGTCGCAAAAAATTTCGAAACTTGATTAGCCAAGAGGTGCCTGCTGCTGTAGATAAAGCTCTCCGCAAGAGTGCTAACTTTTTTACGCTCAAGCGCGCTGCATTAGAGTATCCTTTGAAAAAGTTGCGCAGAGGCAGCAGCTGCCGTAGGTGGAAAGTTCGCGTCTGGCGGACAATATGCAGTGTAATTTAATCATAGCGTATATGTGTGGCGCTGAAATTATCGTCGGTGAAACTTGCCATGGCAAAGTGCTCACTCGTGATGCGCCACCGGCCGGTCTTAATGACCCAGAGCCCGAGCGCCTGCTCTCGATAAATTACAGCCCCACACGACATTGCTCGTGTATGTCATGATTTTCTTGGCTGTCTATTTGCTTCATTCATTGATGCTTACAGCTGTCTCCTTAATATTAAAGTAATTTAAACACCCTGTCAGCGATAGCTCGAATGCATAAATGAGTTGATGCTGTGTTGATATTTGAATCAGTGATTTCTTCGATTACTTGCAGGCAGCTGAGTCGATGAGTATTTTGCATACATTTATAGCATCAGTTATTGAAATAACATTAATTAGTCTACCCTGGTAGAAAATTTACCCTATTTCTGGGCAGAATGTATGGCCAACGTGTGTTAAAATGAGGTTTATCTGAAATTACTGGAAATAATCTGAAACGAATTTCTGGTAGTACTTTAGTTTAAAAAAATTTTGACCAGAAATTCTGCTCAGACATAGGGTCAATTTTCTACCAGGGTAGTATAGATTATTATTATTATTTACAAACTAACTGAACTGCAGTGCATAACTGTTTTTTATGAATTATTATACCGTAGTTATTTTTAAAATGGTTTTTAAAACCTTTTGAATTTTAATAAATAAAACAGTATATCACCCCTAGTCCATTATAAATAATAAATATGTCGCAAAAGGACACTTTTACAGCCGCAATTAAACCGGGCCTCGGTGTCAACTTGATTCATTATTGCCAGAAGATTTACTAGATTTATTAAAATATTTTACATTGATGATCATTTAATTAAAAATACTCGGAACCCTTTTGACAGACGGTCGTTCAATTCAACCGCTTCATTCATGATCCACTGGCGGATTGTCAAAAAGAAAGCTGATGTTGTGCACAGTCATGGGTACACCAAGGGATCGTCAGGAAAGAGAAGGCAGCGAAATTAGCATCACCAACCGAGAGAGAGAGGGAGAAAGCTCGTTCGACACAAGTTTATACGAGCGAAGATTACGAGCGCGGCGACAATTCATTTCTGAAAGGGCGCGAGATAGAGGGCCGCGCTAACTTTCGTCTCGTCGACTTATACTACTTCAGCAATAGTAGTAGTAGCAGTAGCAGCGCAGCAAAGCGAGCTACAGTTTTACGAGCGTTCCCGCGCTCACTCCTCCAACATATCGGATACTTTTAATTGCTTTTAATTACTCTCGACTCAGTGAACACGAATGCGACTTCGCGCGGCTCTTATCGCTTCTGTTTGCCTCTGCTTCGCTGTACGACTACGTACATGCACATGCTGTAGAAAGAATGTCCAGGATATCGGATAACCATTTTCTCCTGTTCTCTTCTGCCGTTGCCTCTTTTTTCAACCTTGTGTGTACTCGTCTCTACGTCGTGTTTTATCTCGCTCGATTGCTTGCACTAATTGTACGAGCGAGAGCTATTGGCTTCATCTGCATTGGAGAAAGTAAACGTTCATTGGTACATCGTTCAAACGATTTTAGACAGTCCGATGACGATGAGCTGATAAAAAAGTCGCTCGATCGCATCGATTGCAGGACGTAATTGGCATGCCAACCGAGTACTCCACTTCTACGAAGCGTTGATTCTCGAGAGCAGGGCAATCAGCAAACGTCACAATGTGATCGATGACTGCCTTTCATTCAGGTCCACGTTTGATTAAAAAGAATTAACGTAAAATCGAACGAAACTATTGACTTATTATTCGTCATGCTGCTTCGTAATTCCTAATCATATTTAATTATCTTGAAAATGCGCCAAAGAAGGTACCCCTTATAAGTACTGATTAATTGTTACTATAGATAAACGCGACTTCTGTAATATTTGACCATAGAAACAACGCATATACCTTAATATTTATATAAATATAAATGTTATAGCAGCCACAACTTAAGTCTTGTTACTAGGATAGAACATTTGTTTCAGTATAGGTTTTTGACGAAAGGGTATGCGAGTATTATACATGAAGTAGACTTTGCGGGTTCGTATAGAGAGTAGTATAAGTTGTAGCGGACAGTTTAACTTTATAAGGTCGAATATGCAGTGGAGTTATGAGAGACGGATAGCAGAACGAGAGGAGGATCGTTCTGGAAGCCAAAGTTCTTCTATATGTGCGTGGGCTGCCGTTTCGTGGGAAAATTTGAATATCATTTTACGAAAAGTTTCCACGTACGAAATTGTTTGACCGTTTCATGTGGCTAGGGTTTACCTCGAGGATACATTGATTTTTTATTCATTATGTGGCTATTCAGGAATTCGCCTTCTGATACCTTATATAAAGTTGAAGATGGAAAATTCACTGGAATATAAAACCTTAATTGAACTTAAATAGAGTTTATTGTAATAAATATTTATTGCATAAATTATCTCGATTTATTCCGAGTTTCGCAATTTTTTTCCATTTCATCATTGTATGGTCTTCCAATTGTTCTGCTTCAAAAATAAAGACCTGCACAATTGCTAGCATTCAGAAAAGCGCCAGATGATCGTGTGATTGCATTAAAGGATACTGGGTCCATTTCGTTCGGATTGTCAAGCATAAGGAAATTAAAAAACGCCACGCTGTGTAAAGTATAAATATCCAATCCGCGAGCAGAGCATTGAGCATAAAAAAATCGTCCTAACAAAAGAAAAAAAAACGCGAGAAAAAGATCGACAGGAAAATACAAAAGCCAGACGCAAAGCGCGAAAGCGTTTTCATTAAAAAGGCACATAAAAGCGAAACCAAATATTCACCAAAGGCCACTCGCGTCAACTCGAGAGTTACACTCGACTGCTGCGAAAAAAATCGTTGCCGGTCTCAAGTGGGATAAGAAGTATTTTTTATTTTTAGTTAGCGTTTTTTGAAAGTAATCCGTAGGTGGAATACCCGGATCATAGATTGCGCAGATGTAACGCACGGCTCAAGCAATCAACGTCCAACGAGGCTGATTATGAGGCCATTTGTTAGGAGATTCACTCGACGCCGGCGTGTATGATCCAATTACGATCGCGCATAAATTAATGTCCCGGGATAGACGCAGTTATACTGCTGACCTCCTGTTTATACACACAAGCCGAACATGATAGCGAGGGTGTTGAGGTGCATTCACGACGGTCGTCTTGTTTTATGGTTGTTTGAGCGCGCTATTATACTGCTGATCTACAATTGTGGAAGCTCAGCTTTATACTGTAATGGAATGCACTGTCGTAATTTTCTGATTATTATTTTATTCATAGACAGAGCACTGACAATATGGTTTTTTTTTTAATTTTATATAAATTGAAATGTTTTTGAAAAACGTTTCCTTCCACCGTTTCATGAGTTTATCAAAGAATAAAAAAATTAGCTTGAAAATAATTTTCAAATAAATTTACAACACGTCAACATCTTAAGCAATTCTATATTTCAATGTTAATTTCAAACTAACATGATTACTAACTTTTTACGACCGTTAAGTAGTAAGATCACGTATCCAGACAGCCCAGCATTATCATAAAGCTAGGCATAGTAAAAACATTTGGCCCTTAAATGCAGAAAATCGAACTTTCCAGCATCGCTCCCAATCCAGCCGGCATCACCAACTACGCAATAACTCTTCGGCCAATAATGTTATCCAGGCGCACGAGCGTGATGATTTCCGCTCGCTTGCCTCCTGTTAACGGTGTTGAAATTCATGGGCCGCGAGCTATCGCATATTCATGATTTCGCGCGTGCGGGTCAAGCATGCTCGACGTTTTTCAGCTGCTCGAACTACCGCAGCCCTGCGTTGTTGTGCTCGACTGCTTAATTGTTTACTGGCGCGTTTTGTTTTTCATTTCTTTATTCGAGAAGCCAAGTACTCGAGCGAGTAATGGAATATCATATGGTTTTGATTGAAAGGACTATCACTATTACGATTTTGGTTTAAGGTTGTCCACGAAACAGTCCTCATATATTTATCTATAATAAAAAACTATTACAGATATAATCTCAAAGAGACGCAGAAGAAGAGCTACGGCAGGCAATATCAGTCGCGGGAACTAAGAGAAAATAGAGTAAGAGGGCGTCTTGAAACTACCTAATTAGTCTGATTGATTTCGCAAAGCGACCGAGGCAAGAGCTACTGCAGACGACTCTGAATACTAATAGCGAGTCCTCGCATAATCGATACCCTGCTGAGTGAAACCGCTAAGCCGATACCGCGAATGTCTTCACGCGTCTCTGTGTACCGCTGCTATACGTTTGGTTCAACTGAATTGAACGAGCTAATTACTGACTGTATTCAGCATATTAGAAGGCGATATTTTATTGATTTTTTTAACGCTGCTCTATATATTTCTATATTTCAATACTTCGTTTGCATCTCTATAGTTGTTGAAATAGCACGATACTTATAAACATTTTCTTGGAAGAAATTTTCTGAAAACTGCATACTTATTATTTTTGTGTGTAAAAAGTTTACTATCTCAAACAATTCAATTTCTGGAACACCTACAAGAACGCACAACAAAATCATGCAAAGAATAATAAAAAAGTAAAGAAAAGAAAGCCAAATGCACACGGAGAGTGAAGACAAAGATTTTCTGCCGCCAGTTGATAGAATAGCGACTGCTCGAGAAAACATCAGCAGAAGCTTGCGACGAGTACATAGAAAGCTCGGTTCTCGAGGTATCGTTATCATTTCTCGATCTCTCTTTTCTACAGCACAACACTGACAATTTTCTTCGGAAGCTCTACACACGCGCACGCTCGTAAATCATACGATGTGGCAGTAGCGTACAGGTCCCTGAGGCACAAAAAGCCGGCACCGAGTTCGTGTATTGCGGAGGAAGCAGAAGCCAGGCACCTTTTGATATCAACGCCTCTTTCGACAAAGTCTGTGTCACGTCAAAGGACTCTGCATGAAACATCAGCTCCTCGTAGATATGCAGACAATTTATAGGTATAGATGATTCGAAATTTTACTGTAGGGACATAAAATTGTTGAAATCAATGATTTTCAAAAATCAGGGGCAAGAAAAATTCGCTGTTTAAAAAATTTAAATTTAGAAATCACAGTAAGAAGTACACTTTGCGCGAAAAATAACACTTATTCATCAGTTCGGATCGTTTCTGAAGAATTAATAAATCGCGTGGACAATTTCATTCCGGCATTATAATATGTTTTCGCTCAATATTTACGTAGCATTTCATCGCAGCGACTTTTCCCAGCGGGTATGACTTTTGAATTCGCCTCGGCACATGCGTACACTCATAGACGCTTATAACCTGAGGGAATATAAACAAACGGGAAGACGACGAATGAAAAAAGAGTATAGAAAGATGAAAAGTCGCAAAGAAAACATACAAGAAAGCAAACTTTCCTTTGCTATACCTCATCGTCATATGGATCACTGTACCTATGCTAAAATTTAATTTTCTAAAGCTGAAGGGAAAGCGTGACTTGTTAACGATTCTCTCGCTCGAGTTTTTATCCCCGAAATTTCGTCGGCGATTAATTTTCAGTTTCGACAGCAGCATACCAGCCCCGACGATTGTGCCTGTTGACCTCTATTGCCACTTGGGTCTGCGCAGTAGTCGCGGTGATCGATTATAGCGCTGATTTAGTTTCGCCGTATTCGCCGAGCCGCGGAAAAACGAGACCTTGCGAAATGTCCTTTTTCAGTATAATATACTCACTTCGCTAACATTTTTTTATTAAACCACGTATACAAGTAATGAGAATTTATGATACAATAATATTTACAAATATTTCGATGAATTAATTTATTTAACTTAAAAATATGTACCAAAATAATTCTATAAATAACAAATGCACGATTTCCGTTTGCACATGTAGTTTGCTGTATAGTTTCTGGCACTGTGGCAATATAGTCGATCGAGTACATAATATAATAGCTGTTGTAATTGTAGCTACACAAATTTTCAATTGTTCCACTACATCGCTAAACTCTACACAATTGTGTAATAAATTGTTATACATTGTTGCAAAATTATAGGTAGTACGATATCGTAGAGTCCATCGGTGTAGTAAAATCACGCGCGTTAAATTTTTGCCCCAAAAATTTCAATTTATAATTCTTCCATTTTTCCGTGCGATATTTAATCGCTCTTCATTTGCTTTAATGGAATTATTATAACAACGTCAATAAGAAGATTTAGAATACTATGTTTATCGCTGTTGATTTAACAATTATGGTCGTTTGCAATTTGACATGCATAATGTGCGCCTAATCCAAACAATCGCATTATTATTTCAAAATATGCATGTCGCGTGTTAACGCATAAACGTGTGTTCGTTAAAATAAGACGCAGGGAAAGTATAAAATCTGTTAAACTGCTTTGCTTCACCCACAAAAATGTATTCTTGTGATTAGTCTTAAATACGGCTCAAGAAGAAATCAACTTGGTATCTAAAGATTCTGTAGTTGTATTTAGAATCGTCAAAAGTTTGATTTTAATGGAATCTTTTTGGTTATGGAAGAATCGTTTATTACCATGTGAATTTCTTTTTGAGCCATATATTTGAGGCGAAATCCGGTAATCACAAGAATACATTTTTGTGAGTGTTGACTTTTTTGAGCCTCGTGAATTTTTTTATCGTCTTCTATGTTTACTTACCAACCGTTTTACCTCATTCTAGGCTCCGCGAATATTTTCCAAGCTCAAACCCCAAAGCCGCATTTAAGTATTTATGAGAAAATAAGAATTGAAAGCCATCACTTTCAGACGAAATCGAGATCCCCCTCTGAAAATTTTACAGCGCAGTCGTAAAAACGCTAAACATTCCAGCCAGTATCCTACTATACACAACGCGAAAATCGTCAGGCCGTAAAGCTTTATGAATAAACATTAACGGGATCTCCGGAGAATGTATACCACTGCTTCGCAAAATATCAACGCCGTAAAGTTTCAATAATAAAAGAAAAGGCAGCAACGCTGCAAAATCACGGCGATCCTTCATAAATCGCAAATCCTTTCATCCCCCGCAAAGAGCAGCGTGGTACGGCATTCATTCGCGGAACGCAACACCAGCGCATAAACTCACGACTTCTGGGCCAACGGCGCCGATTGACCGGAGCGGGAAATCCCTGGGATACCTTAAAATTACGATGTGTGTGTATGGCGTCGATCATCTTTTTCTTTCGAGGTGAGTATAGAATTCCGAGTCCGGTGCGCTCGTAAAACTTCTCCCTCACTCTCCTTTTCAGCCCCTCTTCGTATTTCTTCTTCACGCTCGCGGATCTCTTTTTTATTTGGCCTCAGCCAACGAACGCGCTTTTCTATAGTTTCGCCTGCGATTTGTTTGCCCTCTTCTCTTCTTTTCCGCATTTTCTTTAGTTTCCCCTCCATTTCCTTTCTTTCTCAGCAGTCGTTCTCTTTTTGTCCACTTTCTGCCTCGTCGGCTTATTCAATTTTTCACCTCCTATTCTCATTCTCTATTTCGTACATCTCTTTTCATTGTTCCATTATTAATCGCACTCCATCGAGTCTAAATGAAAAATGTAAGACGATATATTTTTAGGCAGCCATCTCATTGATTACTCTACCGTATAATAAAAGAAAACGTCAGTTCTCCAAAATTAAACTTTCTTTTTGACACACGTGTATCTATATGTATAGAACAGTATTATAACAGTGGAAAATGAATGTATCGAAGGGAGCCAGGTTCTTTGTAGGTGAGGTCTCACCTACACCTCGAGGCTCCGTCTCATTCAGGGAGTTTGTTTTTCTTCCCACTTCTGCTATTACGTCAGCGTCACTTCTTTCACTTTCTTTTACTACTCCTCGCCGACTACTTCTTCCAGTTTTTCTCATCTGACCCGTGAGTATTGAGCCACTTCTCAACTCTGTTTGCGCAGCTGATGATGCCTTGACTGCTCACCCATTTCCGTTATCATACCAGAAGTTGTTTTTCCAGTATGTTTTTTTAAAACAATCTAGCGAAAATAATTTTCTTTTTAAATTCCTGACCCGAATGTAATTTCAAGCAGCAGCTTTATTCTTGGAAAAATATGAAGAGGGACTGGATTCCAATTAAAAAAAATCTAGGTCAAACAGGATTTGAATGCTCATACGTGAACTGAAAGTTTGAAAAAGTTTCCCATGGGATACGCTTTTCATTCGTGGGAAAAAGCTTTAGTAATCGTCGGAGAACGTTTTTCAAAATAAAAAAAAAAATAATAACGGAAAAGAAGTGCTATTGACTGCGTTAGAAAATTATATCTGCAACCTCGATAACATTATTTTGAAGAATGGATTATTTCACGTGGTGTCACGCACAGCTGACTGTATCCAGGCGCTTCTACTTAAATCCCGGAAAAATGCATATTATTCACATTATTCAGTCAAGTATAACCACATTTCTCTCAAGTATCCAAGATTTTCCAGTTCATGAATTTTTCAATGCAGAGCCTTAACTTTCTCGACCGTAAATTACAATTTCGAGACAGCACATCGGGCAATTATTGAAATCCCGGCTCTATTTTCAGCACCGTATACACATACCCACTCGTCGAGCGAATAAAACACCTCGTCGGAATGAAGCGGCAGCAGCGACGGAATTCCCGGCATAGCATCTGCGAGAAGCTAGCTGGAAAGTCAGTAACAGAGGAGTGTGGGCTATGCTCCTTCTATCCGCGGATTTCTCCTGCTCGTCACGGAGTGAGAGGGATGGGGAGGGAGGTGGAGCAGTCCTTTATGTAGTCTCTTCGCGCCTAGAATTCGCATTCGATTTTATTATCTCGATCATGGATGGGGCGCTTGCAAATCCTCCTTTTGGCTGTTTGTTTTCAGTCTATATCTGCGAATCGTGTGCAGTCGATTTCAACGAGGGAATTTCCGATACCAGAGGAAGTAGGTCAGTTCTTCGTTTAAATGGATTACTTTGTATCTTTATACCTCTCAAGCTAGTTAGGAATTTTATTTTGTCGTGTATTCTGCGCCTGAGGACGAGTATTTCAAGAAAAAGGGGGACGAGTAAATTTGCATAACCTTTCTTCAATTTACCCAACGCCAGAGACTGCGAGCTTTTTTTACGTATCGTATCTTACATCGTAAAAAGAGACATTCTACAGCCTGAGAACTGACTGTCGATAAATTTCACTTTTATCTGATAGTCTGTATCTCTGTAGCTCGTAGTAATACAGCCGTAAGACATAAATAAATACTCTTTCTCTCGCTCTCATTTCTTACACATCCATCCACACACAGTTCGAAGACCCGCGGATTCCAATTAGCAACGCGAATAAGTTGCTTTGTTGCTCGCACAGTTGGCACTGGTTAATTTGTACTTGTTTTGGTAACGCGATATACTTGGCGCGCGATAAACTAGTTCGCGGGAATATAAAGGACTAATTTAAGGAAGTTTCTGATTAAAGTCGGAGTAGAGTTTACAAGTAAGTTTTTAAATCAAGAAATTCAGCACCGAGAATTCCCACGAGTATGAAAAATTTCATAAAACTTCCCTCGCTCTTAGCTCACAATGGCTATACTCCTACGTGTCGTCAAACTAACGCTAATAAGCTGCAGCAGGAGATAACAGCGTAGCATCCAATGACACGCAACCGTGAGTTTGATGAGCGTTAATTTCAATGAAGCCTCGGCTAGAGGATCGTTAACGATGATCGCAAAAATATACGCAGCGTGAAATTCACGAGGGCGTCGAGTAGGCTCTAAAAATCAGACTTCAATCTAGCAGTTCGAACTGCTATTAAAATTGAAGCGCAGCGCTCTCAGAGCGAAGAATCATAATTTTGAAATCGCTGGTTTAAAGTACCTAATCACCCGGTCGGATAAGCTCGTGCACGCGCGTTATATGGCTCTATATACGTATACCTATTGTAGCCGCGGGGTGGGAAATTGACGAGATTGGCGCAACCCTGTAACGCGTCGGAGGTTAATTGAAAGTTTAATCATCCAATTTATCGAGGGTTATTACGGAAGCGTGAGAGTGGGAGCAAAGCACACAATCCGAGAGCTGCCCCGAAGAGCCCGATAAAGAGGAAATATCAGAAAGCCAGTCGCGATTGCTCTAAGTAAAAATTTTATTTTTAATCATAAAAAAACTGAGTGACCTCGATACATTTGTAAAATTTAGCAGTGCAGCAGCGTCGGAAAATACCAGCCCAATAAGACGGACATAACAATCCACTGCTGCTGGCGTGAGCATTACCGTTAGCTGCAGCAACTGCGCCGGTTCATGGGGAGAAGCTTCAATAGCTGCAGCAGAAGGTATACGCCGAGGCCAAGATAGGATCAGCTGTTTGCTTCCGGTCAAACAATATGGCTGCTTGCCAAACGACTACAATCGACTCGCTTCTTACGGATCCCGGAGTTTACAAGAGAAAGAAAGGGAGACTTTTTCCGCAGAGCTGCAATACCGCAGTTTTTCCTTCTGCTCGTACACTTCTTACTTCCAGCTTGAACTTGCGAATAGAGTCTCGGTATTCCCGGAGATTTGAAAACAATCTCGTTTCCAGTATTTCACGAGGAAACCACGAGGAGCAGCATCAGTCCTTGTCGTCGACAGTAACAGAAGACCCCCCGTGTAAGAAATGGAGTTGCCCGGGTTATCGAGCCATGTATGCATACACGGATCCCCGTAGTGATGGGGAAGCCACTGAAGCGGACGCTCGACTAGTCAGTCTTAAGCCCGAGCAGTGGATGTATAGTCGAGGAATCGACTTGGCATCTCTCTCACTCGAGGAATAGCCGACCACCATGCTGTGCTCCTCGGTGCTTGATAAATTTACCTTGCAGATGCGCTTGCGGATCGTGCTCAGTCACTTGAGGGAAAAAGGAGCTGCTGCTGCTGCTCCTGGTCGTATTAATTCAGAAACTGATTTCCGACACACTTTGAAATTCAAACATAGGTCAAGAATAATTTTCAGTGGAATTGCCACGTTTGCATCAGTTATTATGGAGCATAGAGTGTTTACTCTCTAATGAAGCGGAGAGAACGAGCGAAGTGAAACTACACGTGATTATAACGCTGAAATTTGGAATTTTTACGTCAGAATTACGTCTGAATTATTTAAAATTTCATTTAATTGACCTTCTCAAACATAGTAGCCGAGTAAAAATTAGAAAACAGGCTTATTTTTCATTGGCCTTCACGCAAACGTCACGACACGCTTTACCGAATTATGAGAACTACCTCTCGAGCTTACTTAATTCCATTCGACGTAATTATCACGGAAGGCGTCTCCCAGAGATTCCTCTTCGGCAAAAACGGCAAAGGACTTTTTCTCTTTTTAAATAGTTTATTAATTAAAAAGGACTTTTTTCTTCCGTTATTTGCCGCGAGAAAGGTTCGCAGTTTGTTCGCTTAATTGCTACTCTCACAATTAGTACACATCACTTATGTAATAAAGGACGAACATTTGTTTTAAAAGGTTCTCAAACGAGAAATACGTTGAATTATTTGCAAGTGTTGATGTTGTCGCGAAATGCTGTATACACCCATGTTACATATAGCTATGTAGAAGTGCATTTCCGGAAGTTTGCGTTACCGAATCGTGACGATTAAAAATAACGAGGACGATGGAGCGCGCGTACACCTCGACATCCTCTGAATTTTTCAGCCACTACATAATGGTGTTATATAATGGTTTTTACCTTTTCCTGATACGTACAATTAACGTCAAAATTCATTAGCGAGCACTTTTGACGCGCAAAATTTCGAAATCGATATAAATACTTGAGCCTCGGTGCAACGTTTAAAAAATTCCGCAGTGAGAGAGACAGCGCACGCGCGCGAGTCCGGAAAATAATCGTTGAGCTGGCGAAATGCGAGTTCCAACAACAAAATAAAACACCGAGAAATATAAACGTTCGCGAAAGCAGAGTAGAAAAAAATAGTGCGTAAAAATGGCTTTTCGCGCGTGTACAGTAATGAAAAGCGAAAAAAAAACGAAAAGAATTTTTGCGCGCTGACAACAGAGGGGACTTACGACTACGGGAATAGCCCAGAGTGTTGAAGCCAGAACATACGTTATGATTCATGCGCACAGCTCAGCGATATTTCACTTGGTTTTTTTCAATCTTCCAGACGGCCGCTATTCGTCAATCCGGTCAGCAGCGTATAATTTACGCGCTACTTTATTGGCGAACGCATGAAGTTTAGCGCTTTTATTGCCCGATTCGTCCCGATGAGGCGACGGGTTGAAAGCAAACGCTGCACGAGTCCACGAAAATTGCGAGGAAAAAATAATATTCGATGGTGATCTGTTACAACGGTGGAATTTTTCATCAGGGCAGGTTTTCCGGAAAAGAAAATTAAAAAAGGGAAAAATTTATCGCGTCGGGGGTGAAATTGCGAAAGGAAATTTAATCAAGCTAAGTACACAGGGTAGAGGCTGTTTAATTTTGCGCAATGGTCATCTTTCTGAAAAAGTTAATTATGAAAATTGTATCAATGTAAATATTTACGACGGATAAAACATCTGCTACGAACGATTTGAGCTAGTGTAATGTAGTCTTTGCCTAAGTTAGGTTAGGCTGCTGGCAGTTACGTTATCAGAAAACGATGGCAGACTAACCTATAACTTACATAAAGATCGTTGCACTTGCAAATTTTCAAATTGTTCGTCGCAGATGTTTTGTCCATCGAGTGTACTTCCGGCTGTTTTATGAAATTTATTCGAATGATAAATATGCATTTTGAAAAAGAAATAAACGTGACTTTTAATCTTTTTTTCTCAACTTTGTTGTTGGAGCTTAATTTCTATATGAAAACTTCTTAGTGCTAAAGTTAACCAAGTTTTAGTTCTTGCAGTAAATGAACTAACGTCTTAATTAAATAACTGCTGGTAGAAGAATTTCAAAGTGTTCCCACGATTTATAGACGACGAAGTAGTAGCTGATCAAAATACTCTCCATGGAGTAACATTATTATGGAATAAGTAGTCTCTGTTGAACTAGAGTGTGGATATAACTTTTCAGCAAGACTTCCATATTATTCTTTGTTATTCAGCGCATTCTGAACTTTCAAGCATCGTTTACTCACACGAAGTTTTCTCAAGCCTAGCCGCCTTCCGCACACTGTTGCTGCTGGGGAAATTCTTTAATGTGCATGAAAACGAACGCTGTTATCATAAACTGTGCGTAATGTGAGGTGTATAAACTTTGACCCCTTCGTTATGGTTAAAATGCTTACCGAACGTTCACCCTTACTTTGCTAATTCGAAACGTTAAAAATAAACTTCATTGCGTAGTAGTACGAAATTCGAATTTTTTAAGATTTTCAGACCACCTGCTTTAGCAGCTACCGATTCAAAATTAGAGTCAATCACATGGCAGCCAAACATTTGAAAAGGAGCTTACAAAGCAAAGATGTACGCTCAAGAAGTGCTCGATTAAAGGGAACTCACGAGTAACTCTACACAAAAGGAGCGCCTTTGTCGATTTCCATATTTGCGAGGGAGCTTAATGACTCGGCTGCCATTGTGTGTTGCCTAATTCATTCATGTACGAGAGACACTAACGCTATACGGCGATAGTGCCCTAGATGCAAGGATCGCCACTGGGGATGTTAATTATCGTCGAATCCTCGCGGGAAAACAAAGCTCCCTCGTCGCATGATGCTAATGCTAATCAGTTTCAAAATTGCAGCAACAATTACTTTTTGAAGCGAATTTAATATGTTGTATTGATGTAGACTTCGCAGCTAGCTTTGCCTATGAATAAACATGCGGTTGGCTAACGCACACTGATCCGCGTGCAAATGGGTAAATTTTTTATTTTTTACTGCACAACTACTTTTATTTATAACTGCACAATGCGTCATGCGTATATGATACGGTTTTTCAATTTACAATGCTATGACCTACATAATCCATCAACAGATATTTACATCAATCGTATAAATATTCGCGGGAATGAATCGACGTCGATGAATGATAAACGGTATAGCGAGTTCATTCTTTCAGTAAACGTATTAAAAAAATACGTTAACCTGCATCGCTGCGTTAAAGTGTACGTAACAAAATACACTCCCGGCAACAATACAAAATCAAAACACTCGTATTTACACGGGAAAATTCGAAAATGTTGTAATCTCTAACTGAATACAATAGCTTATTTAGTAACACATCAGCTGTGAGCTTTAAATTACGCAAGTCTGTAGTACCGGCATATAGGTATTCCCATTGGGACTCGCTTTACATATACTAGGGGAAAGAATTTCTTCTATGTGCTACGCTTAGTCTTATACGCTTTTTCAAGAGCTTGATTCTAAGCAGCAGGTACTTTATATAACTTTTAATTACGCACAGAACATCGCAACGACCCCTTTGTTCGAAGAAAATGCGCGCTTGCGTAATCCTCACAAAGTGACTGGAGCTACAGAATGGTTGTTTTATTTAATTGAGAAGCGCTCGTACCCAGAGGGTTATATAAAAACACGAGTAAGGATTATTTCCAAGAAAGTTTCCTTACTCGTGTCTTACTACTCTATTTCTATACAGCGCGATTAAAAATTCAAAATTAATCCTTGCTACGCAGAGGCGGGTGCTAAGAGAAACGAAATTTAAATCCCGCTCAATCAAAACTATGGAATCTCTGAAAAATGAAAAAAAAAAATAACCCAGCCGCTGCAGTATATATTTTACATAGTGCTTGTAACGGCTTCTGCACATCGTTTTTCCAATATTCCAAAGGGGTAGTGTACCATAAAAGAGGATAAAGAATTTCGAAGTAACACGTCCAGAATTCGAGATATCGTATTGCCTATTTTCGATATACAAATCGAATATGCCTTCGCACGGCGAAGCGGAGAACTGCTGCCGGAGGTGAAAGGGGAAACGAAGCCCGTGCATAGCGAGAGAGAAATAGATAGAGGGGCGCGGAAAAGGCACGTGAGAGTGATGTTCGGCTGTATAATATAAGAAATAAGGATAACGAAGAACACGTGAATCAGAAGTAGATATTAAATAAATCGAGTGTAGTATAATACATGAATAGGAAGAAGCGCTCTTGCATCTTTTTAGTGTTTATTTCACGCGTACGTAACATTCTCTGTGTCGCCGTTTATAGAGTAAATCTTCATATAGATTGTTAGAGAAACGCCACTGTACTCACCTATGCTTTTTGTATAACGAATTAATTTAGCTCGCAGTGTAGAGAGTAATTAATATGTTCGCTTGGTTATGCTACAAGCCCACACCAATTATTAATAATTACGTATTAGAGAGTTTGCGTCCAACACTCGTGAGAGAGGAAATTTCCCTGGCGTACTCAAATTCGAGTAAACAAAATAACACCAAAAAACTCGAAAGTACTGAAAGCTCGAAAAAAGACGGAGAAATCGGAATGTGTCTGCAAAGGGCGTAAAATGTTGTTCAATGAAAATAGCAGAGTCTGTACAGACGCTATGCAGAGGGGAAAAGGCAGCAGAAGACACATGTTGAAAACCAGTATTATGAATTATATAAAGAGCGTTAGTTATTGATATTTAGTCGGTTTGATAAAGTTGACTAACTGAAGCCTGTTGAATGTTTTTTGGCGTAACAGGATCTGCCTAATCATTCCAATGGGTTTTAAAATACAAGCAATCAAATAAACGCGTAAGTTTTGACGAACGCATCGATCTACATGAACGGATTTGAAGAAAGACAATTCCTGGCAGAAAATTAACGGTTGAAATTCGTTAAAAAGTCAGTTTTATCAAATTTTAATGTAAAAAAATTAATTAAAATATTGCTAATATTTTAATGATGCGTATCCATAATACCACATCAGTATTATTATTAAGTTAAAAATTGTTTTTCCCTTTTTTTGTCATTAAAACGTATATATGTCTTATTACGAATATTTAGATTTTTTACGATTGTAACGTATTTTTCTATAATTTTTGGATTGTAACAGTCATTTGACAAATTTCAAGAAAAAGTTTCGTTTTATCGTGAGTTAATGCGTCATATCTATGCATTTATAACGGTTAAAAGCTTATTTAGTTAAATCGTTAACCACAACTTAGCTAAGTGTCTTAAAACTTAGCTTATTAACAGTTAACATTTCTACCAGGGATCAGTGGTCGAGCTGTCGAGCTATGAATCGTGAATCTGTACAATAGTACAGTTAAATTTGCGGCTTGAAAAAGCGGAAGAAATAATGCAAAGAGGAAGAGATACGAAGGATAAAATCTTGGATTAAGGATTTGCTGTTATGCGCTATATTTATGAACTATGCCGTCAATACTCACATTCATACCGGTTCATTGCATTATAGATTAGAAACCCCCGCTGTGTTATTCAATCGCTACAGCGTTGAATGATTGGGAGTGAAGTAGGCGCAGGAGAGCGACAGGAATATAGTGTGGGTAAAGGTGTCGAAAATTATTCGAACACTTCTTTGTGTGAAAGGTGTTTATTCTGTCGTTGGTTGCGTGACAATGCTCTGGAGTTCAGCTTGAGTTGAACTGAACTTACTCGGCTCCAGCGTCGGCCGTCGACGATCTCGATCGTTCCGTCTCCTACATCGATCAACTAATCGGACTGGCATGGCCGGGGCGTGCGCGGTCCACCGGATATCGCGACGGTGGCGGGAGCGGCTGGCCCAAGCGGCCAGCCGCTTGCCGTTTTACGACGTCGAGCGATTTACCGAAGCTGGCGCCCTTCTGTGGGCCCCGGCCGCTCATGATTTTTTGATGCCGGGGAATCCCCGACACCGGCGAGCGTCAGCCGCCCGCATCGAGGTGCGGAGGGCTGCAATAAAACGTTCGAGCGCGGGCTTGGTGTGCAGGACTAATCTGTCATAATGCACTCGGACGGGCTGGAAAAAATCCGTGTTCTAATCCGGGCCGCGACGTTAGCGGCATGAACGCTGTAGTCGTCGCGTGTTTGTGTGTGTGGCCACCACATATGTATATATCCAGATCCAGCCGAACCGTTATTTTCGTCATACCCAACCCAAAACGAGCTAACAAAGCTACGTAAGCCAATCAGAGTTTTAAACAAATAGAAACTTAGTAACAACAGCCTATATACTAATGTTTATTATGATTCATTAATGGGCTGACATGTTTGCCTTCAATTAAGTTTGCAATAACAAACAACGTAGTACACACGCTATTGTTGAAACTGATGCACTTATCAGAAAACGTGCGTTACCCATCGATTACCAAGTATAATTCAAATCAAATTAAATCATCATTACTAAAATGGTATTTTTGATGATTTATTGTTATTTTTTTTCTTGCGTAAATAATATTTGTGAATTCTTCTTTCCTAATTATCAATCAAATATTATTGCGTCTACCGATACATTTTTTATAAATTTTAACTTCGCTGCTTTTATAATTAAAATGCTTTCATGCAGTTATAATATGTTTACAGCTTCGATTAAAAAATAAGTAAAATCCTGCATTTTATATTAATTACTAAAAATAAGCTTAAAATCGCTACCGATCAAACGTCCAGCATTTGTTGAAAGAAGCAACATAAGTAAATAAAACTCGGAGCCAATTCAGAGGCTATGCATTTTGTCGAATCGCCATCATTCCCAAATCGCCAAATGTCGAAGCTGCTGCTGGAACAAAAGAAGCGTGCGTCGATAACAGATTCGTGCCAAAAAAGTTCCCGTTGCGCTTTCATTAACGAAAGTCAAATAAAAAGAGAGACAGCTGATGGACTCGATCAAACACACAAAGCAATATAAAGCTGAATTTTTTCTTTGATGAATTTTTGTGTATTAATTGGATTAACTCATATTGGGAAAATCAATATATTCCATTGGCTATAGTAAAACGATATTATCGCATCCTAGTTTTAGTCGCAGTCAACGTTACTTCCTCCAACTTTCGATGTAAATGTCAGACATGCACTATACCGCAGCGCTAACACCTCAAAGCCGATTTACTCAGCGCCACGTGAATGCGATTAATAAATCAAAATGCATAATCTCGGAAAATCCGAATAAATTCGGAAATTTGTCTTGTCTCCGCTTTGAGGATTATAATGACTTTGGTTTACAAACACTACAGCGTAAATAATTCGATTTTACAACTTACAAAAAGAAAATTATAATTAACAGCTATTTTCTTTATAATTTATCCTACTACATGTTTTAATGGTTAATTATTCTATTAAAATAGAATTCTTCATAAATAGATTCCATCCAAAATGAAGCCTAAAAGCTCGAATTAATTAGAATGGTGATTAACTTAATTACGCAGGAAAGCGATGAAGTAAAAATGTCCGCAAACAGTAGCCTGCTTTCTTCTTCCTAAATAACCCAATCAATTGCGTCAAAGGCTTTAGAGAGGAGCCCCGACACAATAGCATTAATAATAACACGGCCTCCCCGTCATTGAGAATACGCAATTAATTTCTCATCATAGCTGCGCTTGCGCCCGCCGGAGGATAAAATTGGCTGCGGGGGTAGAAACGCGCCCGTGTAAATTGAATTGCGGACGAAATAGGTCGACGTGAAGCAGCGCAGAGCGAAGCGCTTCTAGCGTAGGAAGAAACGGAAGAAAATTTGGCGGGGCAGAAGCCGAGCGTAAGGGATTGGATCGCGGGAGTCCCATTCGAAAACAGCGTGTCCTCGTCGACGATTCGCGGAACTCGAGCAAAATCGAACACTCAATTTGTCCTCGACTACAGGCGTTTTAACGTCGTTAAAGCTGGAACCCAGCACCCTACGATGAATAGTCTAGATTCCTGGACTGCTGTGACAATCACTAACGAATATCCGAGCAGAAATACTCATTTCAATTGAATACGATGAAATGCCGCACGCTTTAAAGGATTTGCCAGGATCTAATAGTTATACACTTTGGAATTTACGTCTTTTTCATTGACTTCGAACGATGCGATTTCCGTTGATTCAATAAAAATTAGAAATTACTTTATTTTTGCTCTGTCTATGTTTGTTGTATTTCTGTTAACTGTTGTAAGCTAAGAAATTTATTGAGTCTGGACTGATGCATCTGAAAGCGTTACACAAAGATCTAAATATAACTACAATGCTGCCGATGGAGTCGGATCATGTAAGAGTATCATACATTTTTACAAAACATTTGACAATTCAGTTTTAGAAATAAGAAATTTCCTCACGATTTATATATCACAGGAAATTCTATTAAGAACATAATAAAATAACATAATTTAAGGTGGGTAGAATAGGTAGCAAGACTGAGAGACGACTGTATAAATAATACGATATCTCCGGTAGCACGTGCCATTATAAAAGCCAAACGTAATGTACATACAGGATGACATCTGTTATGAGTTGGCAAAGATTCAGATAAAAGGACAGCGTAAAAATAAATCAACTCAGAATAAGGCTGCGTGAAAGCTTATTGCGTATAATCGATGAACGCACAAGAATAAAACGTAAGTTTCACAGAATAACCGCAATCTCGCAAAACTTTTACGTGCAAACTCCTTCCTCAACCGAAGGGAAGTAAGAGAAAAATCTTGTACAGAAATCCGATAGAAAAACTTGCGGCGAGTAGAAGTACGCTTCCCAGAGATTTCGCAACGAGTGTAATTTCAATATTAGGTACATCACACAATCCACCTTTATTAAATCCAACGGGATCCTTATACTGTTCTATGTAGTTTGTTCGCGCTTCGCTCTCTCCGAAAGTTTGTAAATCTTAATGCGCGCCTGCAGCCGCATCGCATCGGGGAATTTCCGATCTGGATTCCACAGAGGACTAGCTCTCGCTATAAATTATGGATGTAATAATTTCACCGTGGATTCCTCGTACGGACTTTTGTAATCATAAATCCGTATATACGACGGTATAAAATATTTTCAGCGTATATACGACACGTCAGGCAATTTTAACGAAAATGCAGGGTAAAATATCGAAAGTAAACACGTACACATGTACACAAAATAGAATTTCTCTCTTATCTCTTTCCGAATAAGCTCCGAAAGCATCACGTTCTCGCGTGGGACTCTATTTCGGAGTAAATTATAACGAGGATATTTCCATCAGCGATGGCGCTTTTTAATCTGTCAATAGATGAAAAGTGGCTCTCAGTTTATTTTCTCTATGTACACGATACACCAAATCTCTGCGTTGGAAACATTCTCCGTACTGAAAAGGAAGTTGCACGTTGGTAAATGTAAGCCCATTCTGTGGAAATGTCTGATCCCAGCGAGGCTTTTACTACTTGGGGCTGACATACTCTCTCTATGTATATGAGGCATTCTAGGAGAAGTCAGATACTCCACGTCGAAAAATCGAGCTCTTGCAATTTTGAGGGCACAATACGGGTCAATTATAACTAAATGCCAAAAAATAGCCTTTATTACGCCCCACGTAATTTATTATCTGGCCGAGCGAACATTATTTTTTCCGGCATGGAGGGCTCGGTTCTAGTTTCTGGCTTTCTGTTTCTCACCTAAAATTCACTTGCTCTCTTAAAAAAGTCCGCCACAGTAATTTATCCCTAAGTGATTTGCCGACCAATTTATCCTTAAATTAGCGCAGTGGCAACTTTACAACGAGTTAGCAACTAAAGCGATTTGTGAAATGCAAGACTAAAAAGTAACTTCTACTCTCCCCTGGGCGACCTGCTATACTCGACGACACAAAACTTACCTTATACTTCGCACCAGCCTGCGCTGCAAGTTTCGACGCGCTTATATTACTTAGTACTTGAGCTTCAAACCACGTTTATTATCACAGTAGGTGAGCAATCTTTTGCGGCCACAGCCTTTGCATTGTCAAACCCTTGAAATAAACTGTATGTAAAAAACAGAAACTGTGCAATTTTCCACCCACTGAGCTATCGGTTACGTTGAAACTTGTATTTTCGCTCTCTGGTTTGCAAGGAACCTGATAGTTACGCTTGCGATTATAGGTATCCCTTTACAAACAAACGACAGCACCTATCGAATAGCTTTGATATCGATAGTGCAAAGACGGATCTTTTGTCTTCTCATCCTTCGCTAGCGGTATGAACGAGGAATAGAGACATACAAGTCGTTAATGAAGCTATAACATACTAGTGCATATAACTATGTGGGCAAGCTTTTCTCATGGAGAAGTCTGTCAAAATTGAATAAATGCTTATAATTTGAAATCGATGGTTTCATCCTTACTATTGTGTGCTTCAAACACTGACATAGCCAAGGGTATGATATTGGGTAGACATTGAAAGGCTAAGGTTAACACTCGAAAAAATTTCCAAGCAGCAAAATATATCGCATAAAAGTTATCGAACCATTCAAGTTTTACTTCTGATAAAAATAATTATTAACCTACATGTCTTGTTTTTGTTCCAGGTAAGCAACTTCGGATCAACCAATGCTGCGACCAAGTAACCGATTGCATTCGATTCCTTGTGAAAAAACATAACACTTCTAGGCCTAGTGAGTCGCCCGGAACGTACGAAAAAGGGTCCAACCCGATTACTTTATCCGGTAAACCCGCGATATTCGGAAAATCTTTCATAACTTTTCTCGCGATTCGATTCCTTACGAACACAACTTTCTAGACCTGATGTGTCTTCCAAAACATGCACAATAGAGTTCGGCCAGCCCAATTACAATACCGGTTACATAAATTCCCTTATAGGTAGTTATCAGTTATACTAGATGTTCAAATTGGCTTCAAAAAGCTATCGTCGGATTTTGTATGAAATTCGTAGTTCCACTGAGGAAAAAGATATAGCAGCAGCTCAATAATAAAGTTTTGAATCTTTAAACGCGCAGGTAGATTAGGATCGAAATTGCTTCTGGTCGTTCGACATTTTGACGACGTAATCAGCCGAGTTAGCGATGCCCTCGTAAACCTAAGGGGCAAAGGGGGGGGGGGGGGGGGGTTCGAAATGAGGCGACAACGGTGGCCGCACGTGTCTTGCGACACTCCAACTTTCCCGAACCGCAAGTTTGTTCACACAGTCTCTCTCAAGCCAAGCCGAGCGTACACTTTGTTTTCTTCGTACACACAACTTTTTCAAGTTACTCTCTCGCGAGTTATATGCCTCTTTTTACTCGCAACGAGTTTACTTTTCGACTCATTTTATTTTTAGACGCAATATGGCGCTATGAACTTTTTTATGCTACCGCAACTCCGATTTTTTATGCTGTGCTGTGACAGCACTTATATACGTTTCTAGAAGTTCAGTACAGGTATACCTACACTTAGCAATATTTTAACTTAGGTTTATAAGTTTCACCAGCTTCCGTCATCCGATACACACAACGATGGTTTAATTTTCTGAGCGACTTTGCAATATCATCGCAAATAAAGTACGGAAAATAGACTACGCACATTATTCTTCATTTATAGATCTAGTAGCTCTACGCCCATAGCACATATCGTCGCTCCCGTACGGAGACTAGCACAGTTCAAATTTTCAAACGGAAACTAGCACACTCACGATTTGCCGCGAAGAGTATTTTACGTTTTTATTGGATTATTGAGTTGGTTAAGTTCATGAAAACATTGGACAAAGACAGACAAACCTCAAAGTTTTAAAAAGTTTCGAAAATTTCTAAAAAAGTGAACAATTTAACAAAAAATTATTGTATTTGTGAAAACAATTTTAAATTCGGTAAAAAGTTGTAAATTGTGAATATTTAAAAATGTTCATTAGCGACATTTTCGCAAAAATGGGGAAATTTTTATAGAAATTCGTTTTGTAAAGTTTGAGTTGTAGTTTTGGCGGCAAATGTGCGAATTGCGCTAGTCTTCGCGGGAAATGTTGAGTTGTGCTAGTCTAGAGTGCATCAAATGAGTTATGCTACTTATGACGGGAAATTTGAACAGTGCTATTCTACGTAGATAGCGACGATATATAAACATTCAAAGCACGGGCGTAAAAGCGCCGGCAGAGAGTGTCGTAACCGAAGCCACAAATGATAGGCAGGGTCGATCGTAAAAATTCACAATCCACTATTACCCACGAGTGGCAGTCGCATCTCCGATACACAGGAGCTAAACGCAAATGAAATGCGACGTGCAGCCCCTAGTGGCGTTTAAAAAAAGATCGTAACACCGACGCGTCTCTCCAGTGGCGGGTCTCAACGTTACGTCAGGCATAACCCTTCGATTGCCGGGCGTTAAGGGCGAAGCGTATATTTTTCCTATTTTCGCTTCGAATGTGGTGTGGCATACGCGAGAGGATCAAAAAAATGGAAAACTTGAAAATTTTATTGATGGCTGCAACTTCGACAGTCGATGCATATGTAAAAAAGCTGCGATAAATTGTTTGGTCGAGCTTGATCATGGGTGATTTTTCTAGTTTTTTGGAGAAAGTGGAAGGTGGGTATATTTATAAGGCTCGTGCGAGGGTAAACTTTGACACAAACATTCTTATCTCTTTTCTTCCGTCAACACACATTGTAAGGACAATTTCAAGTCACATTTTTATTCATGGTGGCGCTGCAATTTGCTGCGTTTGTACTTGTGCTTTTTAAATTTCGTGTTACTTGCATTACTTTTTACGATTCGAAATTCGGTACACGTTTATTAACACTGAATCTTACCATTCAGGCCGATGCAATCATCAAATTTCTTATTCTCTCAAAAAGGGCATGTGCCTGTGCATATTGAGACAGCTTGAGAAAGTATAATGGAAGATGAAAGCGGTGAAGTATCGCGAAAGCCGGAGCAAACAAAGGCTGGTATTCTGTCTACTGGCATTATTGATCAGATCGAATGTTGAGACGTCTGATGTACTTATTTTAAAAATACATCAGGGCGATGACACGATACTCAGAATCGAAGAGTAGCAACTTATTTTTCAATAGATCCAGCATAACTGCGATATTTCTTCATTCGTTCCATCAAGAGCTGTTCCAATCAACATTAAATTTATCGCAAATCCTGAAGAAATAGCCCATACTCCAGCTGCCCGAACTTTCCACTCTCGGTTCAATGTAGCCCCTTATAACTGTATCCGCAGAGTCGCGAAATTTTTCGCGAGTTCAGGATAAAAGCAGAGCAATAGCGCGCAACATTACTTTCATATTAGTTGAAATTCCTTTCGAGAATATTTCTTTCGATCTTCGTTTATAATTTATCGACGAACTTTGTGGGATTGGGTCTCCAGCCGTCGAAGCGAGGAGACGTGTTAGACGACCAGTAGTGTTTACCTAAGTTCCCGAATAGTCCGATGCTACAACACAGCAATCAGATATTCTATTCTGCTTCGTGAACAGTGAAAGTACATCAAATAAGCAGTGCAGTCTCTCCCACCAGCTTGCAAGCTGCAATTGCAGCCTGCACAGCTCCTAGCCTCAACCATGGCTTCACAAATCCAAAATCTCAACTCTCAAAGCCATCAAACCACAAAGTTCTCTCAAAACCCAAGTACCAACCCACCTCAAAGTTCGAAAACATACGCTAACGCCATGTCTCTACCAAAAAAAGAACATGCTATAGTCATGGACTCCCTGGAAGGCCTTTCCATCGACGGCCTCGAAAACCTAATAGAAACCAGTTCAATTCTGTTTTTATCCAAAATATCGGGTAATCGTGTCTGTGCCTTTCTTTCAAACAAATCTCTAGTTGAAAAAACAACCAACAAAACCATCAAAGTCAAAGACTGTGCATTAACCATCAGGCCTCTTATGGAAAAAAACAAACGTGTAGTGATTTCTAATGTATGTCCAGTGATTCCACATGAAATTCTCTTACAAGCTCTAAAAGCCAAAGGAATAATACCAGCATCTCAAATGAGTTATATTCGTGCAGGCCTCAACAAACCTGGTAGATCTCATATTCTGTCTTTCCGTCGGCAAATTTACATAAAAGAGGAATCAGTCTCTCTCCTTCCAAAAATCCTCTAAATCAATTTCGAGGATACCACGTATTGGGTTTATCTAACTACCGATTCCACTAGCTGTTTCATATGCAAACAAACAGGCCACATAGCGAAGCTATGTCCGAAAAACAACGTAATCCCAAGTTCTACACCACCATCTCAGCCAGACGCGAGTGAAAAATCAGATAATTCCAGGAACTCAAATCATCAACACACCGACCATTATACCAGATCTTCAAGAAACTCCAACCCTCAGTTCCAACGAACTCAAGAGACCGGCTCCAGCCTCCACAATCTCCGAGTCATCTGTACATAGTTTTCCCACCCATCTCAACGAATCGACTCAGCACAGTCAAAATCGCGAATCTGCATCATCAACTCCAAATAAGGAAGAATTTAAACTTCCAACAAAACCCAGCAAAAAGAAACCCAGAAAAGAAGAAACCCTCCAAATATCAGCAACCAATACGTACGAGAATCAAGTTAACGACATTCTATCAAAGGTCAAGCCATTATTCGACGACAATTCCTTCGACCATCCCATAAATTACCAGCAATTCAAAGAATTCATTATAAGGCACCAAGGTCGCGTAGATTCCGTAGAAATATCCAAAGATTATACTACAGACATCGAAAATCTAATCATGACAACAAATCTAGTGTACGCACAAATTGAAAATCAATGAATTGTCAACAAACTCAAAACCACAATAAGCGGTGATTCAGGAACTGATTCCGAATTCTCGCAACACAACGAATAAAATTTACAATGGATAAATTCTATAACAAGGATTTCAAAATCATCTTTTGGAACGCTAGAAGCTTCGCCAAACGAAGAGAAGAACTCCAAAAACTCTCACCGACATCGACATACTGGTTTGTGTTGAATCCTGGCTACCCAACAAATTTCTTCAAGATGGCCAACTACACTTCAGCGGCTTCAAGACCTTCAGAAAAGACAGGCAAGACTCAAGAGGAGGCGGTATTCTGATTTTTATTCGCAATAATTTAGCATTTATCGAATTAAAAAATATAACGGAAAAAAGCGTCGAACTAGCGGGATTAAAAATTAACAATGTCAAACCACACCTCGAACTTATTGTTTGCTACCGACCCCCAGGTCTCACCTCATCCCAATCCATATGGGACGAAATTTTTAATAACGTCGATAAAACTAAATTTACCATATTCATGGGCGATTTCAATTCCCACCACGAAAGCTGGAACTGTAGAAAAAACGACTCTAACGGTGAGCGATTGCTTGAAAGTTTCAATAATTCTAACTTATTTCTGCATAATTCGAAAAGTCTAACCTATATTCATTCTCATAACCAAACAACCTCCAATTTAGATCTTATATTCTCCTCAATTAACCTATCGGATAAAATAAATGTTAAAGTTAACGACGACACCTGGGGATCGGACCACTATCCCATCTTCGTAGATGTAAGTTTAGAAAAAAGTATGTATCACAGGCGGTCATTTAATATAAAATCTATACGCACCAATTGGGAAAAAGTAAGCGAAAACTTAGATGAAAACTACGATAAATTTCTCTCTATAGACTATGATAACTTGACCGCTTGCGATAAATACCTATTTTTCACGGAAATAATTTCAAACGCCATCACTAGCAACACACCGAAAAAAAGAATAATGAAAAACAGTCTACATCGCAACCCGGCCTCCTGGTGGGACACCGAATGTGACAAGGTAAAAAGACTACGCAATTAACTTCAAAACTAGCAGAAAATATGTTTGGGACAAAAGCAAAATTTTAAAAAACAAATGGACTAAAATAGTACCTTCTCACAATTCGGAAAACCACCAGGACCAACAGAAAAAAGAAGAAGCCTTGAATAAAATCAGCCCTCCATGGAGCGCTAATAACCCTAACTATTCTCCCACCTGTAAAATTAACGTCTTTCTAAATTCAGGCTTCGACTTCACTGAATTCAACATTGCTCTGGATAGCAAAAACACGCGGTCAGCTCCAGGAATCGACGGAATCGACTACGAGTGCCTATTTAACTTACCGTTAAAATATAAACTCATTCTCCTCGATATATATAACGAAATGTTTACATCCAACAGCTATCCAGAGCAATGGAAAAAATCCTACGTACATTTTATTAAAAAATCGGATGGTAAAAATGTGCGTCCTATCTCCTTGACATCCTGTCTATGTAAACTATTCGAGACTATGCTAAAAAATAAATTACAGTGGTGGCTAGAACACAACAATTTATTACCGATAGAACAGACAGGGTTTAGAAAGGGCCGATCCACCACGGACAATCTTGTCAAGCTAACTTTGGACATAGAAACGGCTTTCAGCGAGGACAGAGATGTTATCGCCGCCTTCCTTGACGTTAAATCCGCCTTTAACGACGTAGACGTCAACATTCTTCTAGATCAATTAGCCTTTGTTGGTTGTCCAGAAAACGTCATTAACTTTATTAAATTTATAACTTTCCACAGAACAATTTTCACTGATATCACTGGCAACGAGCCAAGATTAGTACATAAGGGAGTCCCTCAAGGCGGGGTACTGAGCCCTTTACTATACGCCATCTACGTTTCCAACATCACAAACAATTTACCAAAAAGTGTAGCCACACTGCAATTTGCAGATGACATAGCCCTTCTTTGCAAACGATCCCCACTTAGCACCACTAAAAGACTCTTAGAAAAATCGATCAACTCGATTCATGATAACCTTCACAGCTTAGGCCTCGAACTTTCTGCCCCCAAAACAATACTCATCCATTTTAACAGACGAAATATTGAACCCGGAAAAACAGAAATAAAAATAAAGAATCAGTCAATAAAATCCAGTGCCACTGTTAAGTTTCTAGGAATCACATTCGACTATCGACTAAACTTCAAAGAACATACTAAAAATGTTAAAAACAAAGCTTCAAGAAGTTTAAACATTTTGAAATTTTTAAAAGGTACCTGGTGGGGTTCGGATCCCGGGACGTTAATACAGCTATACAAAAGTCTAGTCAGATCGGTTCTTGACTACGGTATATTTGTTTATTATCCCACGCAAAAAATAGACAGTAACAACCTCGAGAAAATCCAATACACTGCTATTAGACTTGCCTTAGGCTACCGAATTAGCGCTCCAACTAACGTTTTATTAGCCGAGGCCAATCTTTCCTCAATTAGCCAACGCGCCAAATTTTTATCTTCAAGCTACTTAAGCAAAGTATACTCAAACAAAAATCTATCCGTACACAAAGCAATCAAACAGTTTCAAGCAAAACGAGCCAAAGGAGTCAGAAAACACAAACTTCCTAACCGCATACTAATAGATTCCATAGACTTGGTAAATGACAAAGTTGACACAATCCACACAAACCAAAATTACGGACTCTACATAACAGACTACGAAATACTAATACACACACCTGACATCATTCTAGACATAGGTCCCAAACTTCAAAAAAGCAAAAACTCCAACCTCCTGCTAAATCAATTTCTTCTTAAAGAAAAAGGCCACACTATCTACACAGACGGAAGCAAAACCCCCAACTCACAGTCCTGGTAAACCCTGGTATCAAAGCAAAATCTTACCACGTGAGATCATCACCACGATAAACCGCATCAGATCTGGCCACTACAACCTAGGCGCATCCTTGTCTCGAATCAACGTCGTGCCAGACCCAAAATGTCAATGCGGCGACCCCCATCAAGACGCTAATCATGTATTCTGGCAGTGCCCACTTTACGATGAGTCAAGAACAAAATTCATAGAACAACTACTCAAAAGCAAACTTTGTGTGTACGGCCACATCCAAATGGAATCCATGAGCGACTGCATATTCCCACTCGGGAATAGTGTAGAATGCGCGATAAATTTCGTCGCTAACTCGACCTCTCTATGACGACTTGACCCGTGTCGTGTGTATTCACATAGCTTTGGGACACAGTAAGAGCCTTAAGCGCTTTTTCAATGTATAATGAACACGTGATGCAATAGCTCATGCTCGCTTTCAAATGTGACAAATGATTACGCATAATTGTGAACGATCATGTAAAGTACAAAGAATAAGCAAAAACTAGAGTTTATGAGAATCACATTGAAGAATATGCTCAAGTGACAAGAATTAAATTAAAAACTTATATATTAAAGGAGATAAAATACGTAACGTCTGCAAACTCTAAAAAAAGGAAGACGAGTTAAATATTTCATTCTCGTCTCGGGGACAACTATATAGGTCGATGAGATTGGAACTCATCTAAAAAATTCGTGAGTGTATTGAATATTGAACTTCTGATATTATTTTCAATTTACAAAGGAGAAAAGTGAGTCTTTTCGAAAATTTATGCTGCACCAGCATGAGGCATCTATATTCGAACAAACCTAGTTATCGTCTGGAATCATCGTTTTTTTCCGATTTGATTTTAATAATTCTGATCGCTGAAGCTTTTCTGGAAAGCTTGAGCTTTGTTTCTTATTTTTTATTTTTATTATTTACGTATAATCATTATTTAGTTATTTATTATTATTTTTAATATAAAGGATCTAGATTCTATGTTGATAAGTCAATTTTTCCTTTGCTGACATTTTTCGGTAGAATAAAAGCATCAGCAAAGGGCAAATATTAGCAACAGGTTAGGAGAGACGTAGGGAGAGCGTAAGCGGTTTGGTTATCAAATCAATAGCGAAGGGCCAAGCAAAGCAATATATAAATAGCACGTATGAAATTCTGCTGGCACCGATTATTGCCATGCTTTTTTCTGGTCTATCGAACAAGAAATTAAATTTTTGTTCGATAATTCTAACGCGATTGGTGTTTTATAAGTTCGGAACTGCAATATTGTTTTTTTTATTTTGTAATGCATGGGATAGAGCGATAATGACGCAGGGTAGAGAACAGTTATAATAATAATTTTCATTTTTCACTCCATCACTTAGCCATTTTTATAGATCCGCTTCAAACACACGTAATTTCCGTGTCAACAAAATATCAATTTTTAGAACCAACATTCAATTAATCATTTTTCAACAATCTGTCCGTTTAAACAGTAGAAGTTCAGCGATCTCTTTCCTTACCACAGCGCGCGCGTAAAAGCGACGTTGTTGCACACCTACACAATCTAACCTCTCTGGCTTGGTAGGGGGGTTGAAATTGGAGGGACAGCGCGTATACTTATATACATAGCTTTCACTGGTTGCAGTGCTGGTGGTGGTGGAGGTAGTATAGCTCCTGTCGTGCCACGCGGCCAACAGTATCAACTTGAGATTCGCGCCGGGAACATCGCTTGCGCGAGTTTTGACCAGTTGCACGTGCTTTTCACCAAGTGTACATAAGTAATATAATACAATGTATTGTATAAATACAAGTGCGTAGGTCAGTGTGATGAGACGTCTCGAGTCAATGAATTGTGAGTAGTGTTTCTGGAGCTACTGGTGGTGAGGACGCGACATGGCCAGGAGTCTCAGGTATCCTCTGCCGGTGTTTTTGCTGCTATCGTTCGCCCTCGTCGGAATTGGTAAGTTTTTGAACCGTTGAGTGACGAGTAGAGTAGATTAATTCAGCGATTTTAGGTTAGGTTGCCGATTGGTAGCATTGTTGCGTTTTCGCGTTATCCAATCTTAATTAGCGTGTACAAATTGTTTGTTTGCAAAACATCGCTGTGCGTTACATATCGGCGATGTTCTGAAAATCTGAATATTCATAGTTATTTATACAACATCACGCGTTATTCCAAAACCATGTCTGCCGGAGATTCCAATATGGACTTCATGAAAATTGCGCGGAATTTTACCAACGATTCTGTAAACAAGAAAATCAAAGGAAAATGAAAAACCACTGCACTGCCGGAGATTTATTGTTTCATTAATTCAAACTGAAGACAGTAGGATTTTGTTCGAATTTGTTTTTCTTTTCGCGTAGCTATACTATCGTCTGTGTTTGATAAGAAGCCAGTCACGTTTCGGCGTTCTCAAACAGGAGCATTTTCATAGGTATTACGTCAACAATTCTGACACGACATAACATTTCGTGATGAAAATGCAGGAGCTGCGAAAAATGTTCACGTTCGCTTAAACGCTGTGTTCATTTGCTTATTTTCATGAGCCAAGTCGCACTCTGTCATTTCAATTTGACTTTTTATAGATGAGTTTTATATTTGTAAGGGTTTCGTATTCTATATGTGGGACATTCCGTATATTATAACCGTAGAACTACTTAATACTCTCCGATAAGTTTCTCAAGAGACAGAGAGGAGAGTTATATACGGCCACGGCACTGCGTACATAGCCATCTGATTGAATCAAAACTTGTGCAATTCACGTTTGTAACTTTGACTTCAGGAAAATGGAATCGCGGAAGTATCACCCTAAGTCGACTTACGCTGATATATTCGCTCGGTTCCGCTGCTCTTTTCTGTTATGAAAATTTCCGAAGTACAGAGTCCGATAATTACATGGCTAGTACGGATTCTAGTATCTGTATAGGACTCTGAATACAGGCTTACGAATTCAAGGAAAAAAGGGCAATGAATAATGTCAACAATAACAATAAATACACTCAGCTGGTGGTGCACTGTATAAAATCGCATACGAAAGTCCCTCGCGGTGGCATCGTCCCCATTATTTATTGACAATCGCTATTTATAGAAAAAAACACGGAGAAATTACTTTGCTCCCATATAGCTATATTCACTATTGCTTTGGGCGAACTCTTTTCGCCCGCGGCATCTGCACGCTGAGATAGAGAAAGTAAGTGACCGGCGTATCCGAAAAGTTGGTTGGCCATAAATCTGTTGAGCGCAAAAATCGATTGGGAGAGGGCAGTAGCATCGGAGCGTCGGATGATACCGGGCTGCGAGATAGATTTACCGACTACAATCGGCCGCCACTTGTCCAGACGCATTTCACAGGTGGGCTGTGCTCTCGGCCGATCAATACTCTCTGAATAGAGTGATGCCGCCGTGATGATGTGCGCATACATGTGCCGCGAAATCTCAGTACTTTTATGTACCTGCGCGATCTTCCAACACTTTCGTATACGGTATGTGTGCTGACAGGCATGTAGTTTTGAAACTCTCGACTTCGCCGACGAATTTCGCGCATCGAGGAGTTATTCTCTCTCTATTCTGCGCCGTCTGGGCAAGAACTTTTTCAGAGCGAATACGCTGACTTGTATTCGTGGATGTTTGCGTGTAGTTTTACTCGCGCAGCTGATGCGATATTTTTCATTCTGCGGGAGACATCGCACTCCTCTGTGGGTATAAACTTTCTTCCTCGCTATCCTCTTTTTTTATCTCCTGGAGAGGAAAATCGTCTCCACCGAGAGAGTTTGCGGATCCAGTTTTACTGTCTGATTTAATTTACCGGCGATGCTGCATTTTTCGTATAATTAATATTATTACGAAGGATATAGGTAAACCAGCTAGAGTGAAAATTTGTTTTAAATAAACTCCGACGAGGAAAGGATTTAATTAAAGAGAATAAGAAACGTGCTATACTTGAAGCCCAAGCAATTACCTTAACATTTTAAATAATTAAATGTATCATCCAAAGATTAAAACTTCGTTAAAAGCATGCAATGGATCTCCCCGACGTCCGCGCTCTGTCGAACAATGATCAAGACTTCATATAGGTTTAAAGTAATGAGAGTTTCTCGAAACGGCATTAGAGTTAGCAGAAACAAAATGTTGAGGCTGTGGGTGACGACGAAAGAGAGAGGGAAAGAAATTAAGCGGATGCGTGTTTGCAGAGCCGTTTAGTTGGAGGGGAGGCTCTCCAAAGCTCAGCCGAGTCTCCCATTCAGCGCATTTAGCCGAGATTATGAAGTGACAGCCTAATGCAATTTAACCCGCCTCTCTCGTGCGCACACGTGCACTCTCCCCAACTAACAAGTGCTCAAATGTGGTGCTATATGAGGAAATCCATGAAAAATATGCCGTTATGGCGACCAAAAACTTGGGAACAAACATTAAAGACTATATCACTATTACAGGGCCGAAAAATACGGTGTTTTCACGAAATCTATTCAAATTCCACAAAAAGTAGTAAAGCTACTTCTAGCGAGGGTGATGTGCTAAGCACGAGTCAAAGCCAAGGGTGCCGAAGGCTTAAGTAACCGAGCGCTTTTATTACTAAATTTTTTTATCATCCGTCTACACAAATAAGATCAGTTAATCATCAGATTAATCATCAAACGCTAAATCTAGAAGAAACTATAAACTCGGTACCTTCAATCGTCTACCCGATTATGCACACATGCAGCCTCGCAAGTATCCCAACCGGTCCTCGTCATGCATATACATATTGAAGCACATGCACAGAAAATAGTGTTTACGCGTTGCTATCGCGGCAAAGGGATGCGTAAGCATATGGGCGTACGAGGAACCTCCTGCTACAGTACATCGCACGCCTCGCGAATTCCTAGTTGCCGCTGCTGTGCTGCTACTTCAGGTCCTCTATAGAAGCATTGCGTTCCCGCACGGCTGCACGAGAGATTGGCCCAGCAACCCCTTCGCTGCCAGTGCTCGTGATAGCGGCGTTTATGCGTTAAGGCGCGAGATGTATAGCTATACAGGCAAGGAGTAACGACCGTTGCGGGAAAAAGGAGGATAAAATAAAAAATACGCGCTGCTGCAGCGTATATATATCAGAGAGGAGGAGTAATGTCGCCGGATTGAAATTTATGGCGGTGAGATGGAGAAAATAGCGAGGATGTTATGCTCGCGTCGCTCTGAAAGAAGAATGATTGTGATTGATATATCGAAAGTGATTGATGATGTACCAGTCATGAGCAGATCCGGGGTTATGTCGCTGCTGGCATTTGCTTGATGGCTAAATGCCACTCGATTCACGAGAGATAATTGCTTATACTATGGCATACTTAAATTGATTTTGATCAGGAGGATACGAAATCAGCTCTTTATCGTTGCACTAATTTCTAATTGAAATTCCAGCTAAATATCTGCGACAGGAAGTATCTCCGATGCGAGTTTAATTAAATTTGTTCAGGGTCTGCTAATTCTCTGTTCTATCGATTCAGCATATTTATCGAAGATAAACCGTTTTGAATTATAGAGAAAAGGAAATTTAATTTAACATTTCGATACATCGCAAAATATAATTTACAGTAAATTTATTATTTGAGTCAAGCTACTGTTTCTTCTTCAGATTACTTTGCGAATTTCGAGGGTCCATTTCGATGTATTTGTTATCCATATCTATCGTACACGATTAACAGGCTGCAAAGATCAATTTTATGTTTAAATAGAACACTCCACAGACCCTCCAGTGGTGTAGATTACCGAGCATATCATGGGTAATTTGATACAGATAGAAGTGCCGCCAATACTCGACTCTACAGCAAGCATCGAGATAATGGATTTTCGTTTCGCATTTCGATCGCTAGATATATTCGATATAGCGTAAAGTATCTACTTACATTATGATTAATATCATTTCAATCCAAATCAATGATTTAAAATGGTTATTATATTCACACGTTTACATATACTTTACTTCATACACTACCAAAACTTAAATGCGCTTGTGCATATGCGATAAATGGTTCTCGCGCGTCAAGATGTCTCCTACAACGTTTCGTTAAAAATCGTTTCCATTGGCGTATATTGTTTGCACACGACGAGCGCACTATCGAATTCAATCAAACCGTGGGTATATTAAGTTATATAAACAGAAACGTTTTTATACAAATGGTTTTGATGTTTGGTATTCCAAACGCGTCGGCTGTGAATAAACGTAAGTTTCATTTCATGCAATCTATGGCGCTTTATATTTGACTTTTGTGATATACTAAAATAAACTCCACGGCGCACACATCGTTTGCAGGGCTAATTAATAACCGGAGGAAAGTTTTAGAAATTGTATTTCCTTGAGCTAGAGTATCCGCGTTTCCAGCTACTCCTGCGAGAGTCGCAGTATTTTTATCGTTGAGAGAACGTACTTGGTCATTGTTCAAGTTGAAAAATAATTATAATAACAAATCAGTTGCGTTAATTTTTATCGCATAAATCTGCGGGGGTGAATCGTTCACGGGGAAAGTGGTTAAAGTGCGCGACTTTTTGCGACTCTCGATTTTGAGGAACTTCAAGAAAGTGCCGAGGCTTGTCTCTCCCGCGGGTAAATTCCGAGGTTAATGGAAGGCAGAATTCACAGACTTTGAGCGTTGTCGATGCGAGACGACGACAACGACGGTGAGGGAGAAGTATGTTGGAAATATGTTGGAAATTTCGCGGCTAAGGCGAACTTTATGAGTAATCCAAAGTGCCGTGAATATGGTAGAGGCGAGGATCGCTTAATAAATTAAAAGCTGTTCATTAAGAAAGCTGACGTAAATAAAGCGTTTTTCTGCCTCGCGTCTAGACAACTGCGCTATTTGAAGCTTCCTTGCGTTTAAACTCTGCTTCTATTATGATCATAATGTGCATAAACGACAATTGTATTTGCATATTATATAGTAATATCGAAATGAATATTCAAAATTACGCATTGCGAACACGTTGAAGCTATTGGCTCTAATCAAGTTCGCGTCGATTTTCGGATGTATAAATACACACGTTATACACGTTCCACGAAGCGAATATTGCTTTTGATAAAAAAGTGAAATGCCTCATAACACGCCTATTTCTAACACGTTTTCACAAGCACTCCAAAATGAATCATTACAAAGCGTCCTCTGGAAGAGAATAGAAAAAGCTTCCTTTACCTTCGCTGTAAACTCTCTTTTATGGTTTTCGCTGGTATATAGAAGGAAAGAGTAGTACGCACGTAATTGTAAATTAACAGAGTAATCGCGAGTCAAGCGCGTTTAAGGTTACGAGGTTTGTTTAGTGCTTGAGAGTCGCGTGTAGCAGACAGTCGTAGATTTGCGAAACTGCGCTTGTGGTCTACTGCCTCTGCAACATCACAGTTTACAAAGCCGCTTTAAACGTTTAATCAATTCCACTTGTCTGAATTACGGCTGCGTTGAAATTTCGCTTATTTTTCGCCCCGAAAAATCAATACTGCTGCTGCTGTATTCCCGGTACGTTGCTTCTACTTTTGTTTTCTCACATTTATCATAAAACCATGCATCTTAATGTTTTGTTAGCTACATGTTCGTAAGCAGTAATATCGTATTGTGTACGAGGTCGATGGTGGCGACTTTGCGTCTTTACTGGGAAACTTTAAGTATAGACGTGGCGGCGGAGAAAATAAGCTCAGACAACTGACGTTCATAAAATTTTATGAACTTTAACTCGTTGCGGAAAGCCGACGTTTTACGATGCTAATTAGGAGTACATTGTCTTAAAGGAGACAGGTATTTCGGTGTCAATCGAATTTGTTCTCTGAATAGTGTATTAATATTATAATCTTTTCTCTGATAAGGTCTTTATCGTCGTCTTACACCGACGACGGCTTTCCATAAGAGAAAGAGCTAATTTTATCGCAGACGGCAGCTTTCTTTAAGCAACAACCGCCGCAAGCGCAACTGGGTTAACTATCGATTTTACAGAAAAAGCATACAAGATGCCGCCGCTGGGCTTATGTATCGTCGTCATTCACGTAAACATTTGTCGGGACTCGAGGTATAACACACACGCACACAAGACTACATCGGCGTTGGCTTGCTCTTTTCCGTCTCCGCGCCATGAATTTCTGATGAAGCTCTCTTGAATTACGCTGTTACATTTTGACATCAGGCAAGCGCTCATTACTGCCTTTTGAGATTAAAATTTTGTTAAAATTTTTACGTAAAGTTATATACCGTTGCATCTTCTACCTCGATGCCTATCTCTCTACCAGAATATCGAAAATAATTAAAATTGTATTTTTAATTAAAATAATCGCCTCACCGTGAAAGAGGGAAGTAATCATGTAATTTTGCTAAAAACAACTTTTCAGAATTGAATTCCTTAGCTTGTGCAGAGGCGATATTATCGTTCATAAAAAAGCACGAGAAAAGCTCGAGGTTAATTTTTAATTATAAGAAGAGATTATACGCGAAAAGGCATCGCACGGAGCTCAAAAGAGCGGAAGAGTAGGAGTAGCTTTATAAAAGCCCGAGTTAAATAGAGCGAGAATCGCGCGCGAAGAAGCGAAATAATTCTCGAGGACGAGAGGGAGAGAAAGATATTCCCAGCCGCGATCTTTTTGTCCGAGGACTGCAGGCTAGGAGTCTATTTACATGAGAGACTGCCTCGGTCGTCCTGATTTATCGCCTCAACGCTGCTCGCGATTCTCGATTTCGCGCCAGGAAGAAGAGGCAAGCCCGAGATATATACCTACTCGGAAGAAGGTAAGCCGAGAAAATAACTCAGCTCGATGCTACTTTTCGATGGTTTCGTCAATTACAACGATCCATCTGGACGGTTAACTTTTGAAGGGTAAAAAATAATCGCCGCACGGCCTTAGCGGGAAAAATGAAAAATCGCCTCAAGTTACCGGATAAAAATGAGACGCACGAAGCTTCAGCAGCGCCCAATAACAGTAATCCCTCGGCGTTCTTAGGAGAATGGCCGACACGATCATTTCTCCGCCACAAAGCAATTCGAGCTTATATTGCGGCAGCGCACTCGCAACTTATCGGCTGCCGTGGCTGTGGAGCCTTTGTTGTCTTGTTATAATTTACGATTTAGAGCTTTTTTATTAATCTCTACTCTTATTTTTCTTTCTATTTTCGTTCGATCTATACTGGTTAAATGTTACTCTTTTCCGCCGATTGTGACCTCACCGTGTGCCGTAGTTCTCATTATTTGCTATGAATATTGGCAACTGAACGATACTGCAGCGCACAAAACTCTGTGTTAATTTCCATAATGTGGCGAATTTCGGAAGCAGTGGAGACGAATTTATCCTCCAGGATCGTGGCAATATCGTTCAATTGCCAATAATTCGAGTCATCGAAAATCAAATCGATGAACATTTCAACTAATCAGCGTGGCTTCAACATCCCTTCGAGGAAGAAGACTCGAAATGTATAAATAATCTGCGCCAGTCATCACTCGATATTCTGAAACCTGATAGGTCTACGACTGGATTATTATTGAAGCGAGAATCAATCTTTTTGGTATTGATTTGTAACCGAGAATAGATATAAATTGATTTCTATTGGAATTTCAGTAGTACAACTCAATTTAAGAGTCGACCGAAGTAAATGAGATATTTCTCTCGATTTATCATCTCTTGTCAAAAGGCGCAAGAGAGCTCTATTTCAGAGCCAGAATCCAAAGCTAATTTCATTACTGTCTTCATTTATACTTACATATTTTTAAATTATTATATTTTGGAATCTCGAGCAATCAAGCTTGTTAGAAATGCTTACCTTGATGCAATTGCATCATAAGCCATGTAAAACAAAGAAAAAGCGAACTGCGCATAGTAAGGATAAAAAGCGGTCTAACAAGAAGATAAAGATTTCAAGGGAACGAAGAAAGGGATGAAAAGTAGAGGACACCGCAAAATTGAAGGAAAGGAAAAGGAGCAAGACAAAGAGCAAAACATTCGAGCAATCGGAGAAAGGGAAAGCTCCTCTCACTCTTTCTCTCTTCCTCTTCAGCTTCTACTTTTCTTTCTCGAATCGCACTCTCGTGAAGGAGGAAAAGGCTGGTATAACGTGCTTAGCTGACCAGCGCGGATGCATTTATAAATAAACGGGAAGAGGGATAGGTTGCCGGCAAAGGTTAAATGGAGAATCGAATTTTAAAGCGGATAGAAGCAGACTGAGCCAAGAAAATCGTCTAGTGAAACTGCATGATAATGAAATATTACAATAAGTCTAAAAAAAAGAATCCGCCTATGAAAGAGCTTTTAACGATGTTTTTAGCTCTCAACTTTGATTGATATGCTTTTTTTTTACGTGGCATTTGGAACTCGAAAGTTCATCGCTTCATCTACGCAAGCCTTCCACGCTGCCCTATCTTGTGTCAACCCCACCTAAGATGCACCTCTCCGATCGACACCCACCCGTCCTATTTCTACTAGATCCGCTTTTACGTTGTCCTCCCATCTACGTCTAGGTCTACCTAGAGGTCGCGTTACCATCGGCCTGCCCTTCATGACACAGGCTGCCGTACGGTCGTCTCCCATTCTTGCTACGTGTCCTACCCATCCCAATCTGCGCGATTTTATTATTCTGTTAATATTTGGTGACGCGTACAGATTGTGTAAATCATCATTGTGTAGTCTCCTCCATTCCCCGGTTTCCTCATCTTTCTTCGGCCCGTATATTTTTCGCAAGACTTTATTTTCAAATACCCTAAAACGGTTGTCCGCCTGCTTAGTGAGAGCCCACGTTTCGCACCCGTACAGAACCACCGGCAGTATTATTGTCCTGTATATTCTTATTTTAACGTTTTTAGACAACAGCCTCGACTTAAGTAAATTGCTCACGGCGTAGAAGCAAGCATTACCCGAATGGAGTCTCTTATCTTCCTCCCCTCTGCAGATGCCTAGTTTATTCACACTCATGTACTTTGTTTTTGATTCACTCACTTCTAACCCTGTATACTCCACCGCTTTTATGAGGATTTCCGCGTTTCTTGCTACCGTTTCCCTACAATCCCCCAGTATATCCAAATCATCTGCGTAGCCTAGTATCTGCGTTGTTTCATTAAGCGTTGCGCCCATCTGGCTAACATGCATTTTTCTAACGGCATACTCTAACGTTAAGTTTAACAGCACCGTAGAGAGTCCATCCCCTTGTTTTAAACCATCGCGTATCATGAAGGGTTCTGATACATTACCGCCTACTCGGACCTTTCCCGTGCTTCCGTTCAGACATATTTGAATTAATCTCACGAGTTTTTTCGGTACACCGAGAAGTACTAGAATTTGATACATTTTGCTTCGCTTAATAGAGTCATACGCTTTTTTAAAATCTATAAATAGTTGGTGTATGGTTTCGCAAAATTCCCACTTTCTCTCTAACAACTGTCTTATGGTAAATTTGATCGCTCGTCGATCTGTTGCGCCGAAATCCGCACTGATAATCTCCTACTATATCTTCCGCGAATGGAGTGAGTCTAGCTTGTATTACGTTTGACAGAACTTTATAGCACGTTGCTAAAAGTGAGATACCCCTATAGTTATTGCAGTCTGTCTTATCCCCCTTTTTAAAAATCGGTATAATGATAGATTCCTTCCAATTTTCGGATATTGTTTCATTTTTCCAGATGGCACATACTAGTTTATAGATTTTGAAAGTGAGCTCGACGCCCCCATATTTGAGTAACTCAGCTGGTATAGAGACATTTCCTGCGGCTTTGTTGTTTTTTAGTTTTTTAATCGCGGCCTTTACTTCTTGGCAGCTCGGTTCCTCCACGTGGGGTTCAGCAGTGTGAATTTCGTCCCCTAATTCTTCGCTATTTTCGTGCACGTTTAATAATTTATCGAAATAATTTTTCCACAGCGACAGTAATTCGTTGTCATTTGTTACGAGGTCCCCGTTTTCGTCCTTCATCAATTGCGCTCTACTCCTAAAACCCTTTCTGATGGCGTTAATCCCTCTGTACATTTCGCGGGGGTTATTTTCCTTACTGTTAGTTTGTATTCTCCTAATAAGATTCTTTTGATACTCCCGCTTCTTATTTCTGTAGATCGCGCTCGTCTGTTTCCTTACGTTAGAATACTCTTCTACAGTCCTATCGCTTCTATTTTGTAAGCTATCTAATTTAGCCTTTTTGCGCCTTTCAAACCAGAGTTCGCACTCTTCGTCAAACTATGGTTTGCTCTTTGGCTTTTTCTTTTTACCCAGTACTTTGTTCGCGGCCTCTTTTACCGTTTTTTCGATGTCCCCCCATAAGCTATTCGGTTCGTCATTCCCCTCCGGCGATGTGTTTGCTTCTTCAAGTGCCTGAAACCTGTTATTAATTTCTATCTGGTACCTAATTCGCTCTGTTCTATCTCGTAGTTTCTCAATATCGAAGCTTTCTACCTTGTTTGCTCGCTTACTATTTTGATTCGCTACTAGTCTAGCTCTTAATTTGGCTACTACTAGGAAGTGGTCCGAGTCGCTATCTGCCCCTCTGTAAGCCCTTACGTCAAGAACATTAGTATGACGTCTTTTTTCAATGAGGAAATGATCAATTTGGTTCTGTGTGGCCCCGTCCGGCGATGTCCACGTTGCCTTGTGTATGTTCTTGTGCTTAAAACACGTAGTTTTGATTATAAGATCTTTTGCCGCCGCGAAATTTATGACCCTAATACCGTTATCATTGCTGGCTTCGTGCAGGCTTTCCTTCCCTATAGTAGGCCTAAACATTTCCTCCCTACCTATTTTAGCATTGAAATCGCCTAATACTATTCTTGTGTCGTAAGACGCGAACTGGTCGATTACCTGCTCTAAAGTTTCGTAATAGAGATCCTTAGCTTCTTCTTCTTTGTCCTCCGTAGGACAGTGTACATTAATAAATACATATCTATACCATTCCCCTTCGATAATGATGTACGAGAGCCTATCATTGACGGATTTGAAACTTTTAACCGAATGTATGATGCTTTTGCTTACGAGAAATCCGGTGCCTAGAGATCCCCCACTCCCGGCCCCATACAGGTACGTGAAGTTACCCGATGCTAGTACTCCGCCATCTGGCCACCGCGATTCCTGTATTGCTACCAAATCTAGATTGTACCTATCAGCTTCCTTTACGAGTTCTTTAAACGCACCTGCTCTGTATAGACTGCGAACATTCCAAGTTCCGACCCTTAAGTCCCTTTTTGTTCGGATTTGATTTTGTTGAGCCATGATGTTATGTTAAACCCGCGCGCTTCGGATCCTGTTCCGATCGCAGGTGAGTCCACCGTTCTAGAGGTGATAACCCCCATACCTCTCTAGAACTCAGTATGAGAGCTTTCCGACTTTGACGAGTGTCAACTCGTCGTCAGACACACTACGGTTTCATTCTCGTATCCTAACGCCCCCCTGCAAGGCAGCGCGCCTTCGCTGGCATCGTTACCGCGTAAGACCAGGTGACGAATCATTCTACACATCCCCTTTCGGGGCAGTTGTCATCGCTCCCGCATCCTCCTCGGCAGCAGGATTTTTGCCCATTTTTGTAATGTGTGATGAAAGAGATAGATTGAGAGATAAGAGATAATGTGAAGTGTTTTTGTTGTTGTGGTGCTTGCGTAGTGTTTCTAGATAAATGCGTTCGACAGTGTGGGCTCATCACACCCACGCCTGTTCCTATCGGCTGTCCGCGGCTGCTTATTCAATTTATTCGCAGCTAACCTCTTTCTCAGGGGTTGTTCCTCTATCCGCAACCTAAGGACGCGCTGTGTAGTGATGATAGGCACCCACCCGTCCGATCTGGACGACAACGCCCAAGACCCGCTTAGGGTAGCGGCATTGTAACAGTTGATTGATATGCTTATGGTGATAAAATTTAACTCTCACAAACGTACACTGCAAATCTCCGTCAAATTAAACAGAAGTTTCATCGGTTGAGCAAGAAGAAAACCGAAACATGACTAAGTTAATTATAATAAGAGAGAGAAGGTCGCGAGATGAATTTCGCGGGGGATAATTGTTTAGCTATAGCTTTATTTAGATTTAGCCATAAATAATACAAAAATATCGCCGGTGCAGCTCAGAACGACAGAATAGAAAATATGCATGCGACTCACAAAAGGGGAAATAATAGTGGCGGAAAAAACCCCAGGGATCACCTGTAAAAAGGCGAAGAAGGGGAAGTAATAAAAACAGACACGGTCTGTATAGCTTTTAATGCATCGATGCAAATAGCTCGTCAACGGCTGATATTTTGGTTCGGAAAAGCTTCTAGATAAACAAAAACAGCATCGTTTTTCACTCCGCCACGTTACGAGGGATGAAAAAAAAATCGAAAAAGGCCTCGGCTGATATTAATCTCAACTGGCTTTGTCGGCTGAGTGGAAATCCAGAGAGTTTCGCGCGAACTTTGTCTCTGTTTGTTTCCGGCCCTGTGATCCCTACTCGTCACTTTATTTACAGTGTGACGAGAGCCTCATTGCTTTGTTTTTCTTTCTTCAATTTTAATTTTCAAAATAAATAAACACGTACTAGGGCAAACTTTGTAAAATCATTTCTAATTACTGTGCACAGAAACAAGTATAGTCGACTACAAATTCACTTGATCAGCCCTCGCGGTCGCGACCGACTTATCAATTTGCAAATAGCGGATTTGCGTTGAATAATCGAGTCCTGTTGGGTCGGCTCGCATAAATCGAGCTTCATGAATGAAAAATCCTCCATTACCGGAATTGAATTTCCCCAATAATCGATGTCGACCTGCTCGAAGCTGACTTCACGCCTAGCTATAACATATCGCCTACATAAGGAAATGAAAGTGGAAAACAGGGATGAAAAGAAAATAGGAAGATCGCGGAAGAGAGAAATTTTTCACCTATAATCGAAGCGCCAAGGCACCGGTCTCAAAGCCCCGACGAGGGACAGCTTGATCCCGGGCGAAATCGAAAATATACGCCTTAGTTCTTTCCCTTATCTTTGCGCTCCTCCGCTATTTATAAGTCTTTTTCTATCTCACTTTCTCTTACGTCGGCGCTACTCTCATCTCGATGTTTCTATCTGATGGCGTATAGCGACAAACTCGCGCGCTTGAACTCATCCGAACTTATACAGGTATACACCTCCGGAGACATCTGTAAGTGAAAAGTTAACTTGGTTTTAAGCTCCTTCGGCCTTTCTAAATCTTCTCTTAAGTCTACTGTTACCTGCTAAAGCTGAATAAAAATTGATAACGTGCGCAGGAAAACAACATAACACTTCATGCCCACAGTGTGCATAAGCCAGTTAATTTGGTTCTCGACGAATGTCACGCTAGATCAGCTTGACGATAATTTAAAAGGACTGACAGTAACAATTATGCCAATTTCTGTGTACAGAATTTTCACATTCCCGCAGACCATGAAAAAAAAAACACATTAGCGTATAATATTCAGCGAGACGTGTGGAACTTTTTCCAGATTATGATTTCCTTCCATATACATAGAAGTTTTGAAGCGAACTCGTCTCCCGCGCATTATACCTATCAAAACAAATTCTGCCGCGTCCCATCCGGTCATATTCCCTGCGGACGGGTTCGTCCGGCGCGTGTTACCGAAGCGTAAATGATCCGAGTCGAAAACCATCACGTTCCCTGTGTGATATCCCGAAGAGCGATTTGGAAACGGCGTAAAGGTGCTGCCCTCGATCTCGTATTCCGTGGTGGACGATATATACATATAGACGCTTGAATCGTAAAGGAGGATCATGCGATAATAAATGTAACTCACAGTGGAACGTGTATTTGTCTCCGGCCATAGTAAAGCGCCAAGCGTATGTATTCCTTCGCTCGGATAGATTCCCGCATTAGAGGATCGATATTAGATTGTTCTTTATTTTTAATCCAGGCCGTGCCGAAGTTGATCATTCGATCGCCCGACTCATTCCGTACCATATCTCCCTCGGCAAACATGCTCTCATTACAAAAATACTCCAGAGAGCGATCGCAGAATAACACCCAGACGCCCACACGCAGAGCTCGCTCAATTCCAGCTTGTTTATACCCACGCGCTCACCGGCAATCACCTAATGCAAAGTGCGACACAGGTGTAGTAGTAGTCGACGTCGTCGTCGAGGGTGACTCGTAAAAATACGCGTCTATGTAGAGAAAGACATCCGTACCTTCGCTCTCGTCGATGCGGTATAGAGTAGTACTGGAGCGAGTGAAAATTGTCATTGAAGGTATAGTAGTACGGAGGATATACACATCGGAAAATTAGGCATCCGACAGGATTACGGAGTCGAGTCCTATAGCATGGCTAAAAGCTAATGGATTCTTGTCCCCTTAAATGTACCCAGCATGGGGCTCTTTCTACGCCATAAACAAGATACCATGTCCTCCCGTGGACGCCCTCTCGTGTCATTAGCGCCATTAGTGCGTGGAAAAGCCTGGACGACGTCGCTCCGCAGTCAGCTAATTAATTCGGCGGACGACACGAGCCGAGAGTGAGAGAGAAAGTGCAGAAAGTTGAAACAGAGAATTAAAGCTGGATATTTATTGCTTTTATTTATGTTTTTAAATTTCTGCGCAAATTTTAATGCCAAATTCTATATGGATGCTCGATGAAATTAGGAACGCGATACGACAGACTGCGATGAATAATTAGATATTAGAGTTCATCAATTATTAGTGTCTGAATTATCAATTCGAACATTTAACGACTATAATTCAGTGAACACATCTTGACTTAAAAAAATACATCGTCATTGCAAAATCTGACGAAAATAAAGGGCTGAAACAGCCGATATAAAGAAGAATAGCCAATTCTTCGATCCTTCAGAGTCTGCACGCCACAGCCAGCTAGGTTTGATGCACACATGAGTCTCGACGGAATAATGGAGCAATCAGCTCGAGACTCTTTTATTTCAGTCGAACGTTCGAATAAACTGCTAGTGCGCGCGACGCGACCTGTGGCCTTTCCTACGTTTCCCTCTCGCTCTTCCTCAATTTTCCACGAGATAAGCAGAAAAGTTCCAGGCTAAAGAGGACAGTAAAATCACTGGCGCGCGCGACGCTGAAAAACAAAAGCTCCCTCCAGCTTTTTTCGCGCTTTTTTATCGGTCCTGCCGCGTTTGGTACAAAAAAATGAGACTCGTGTGTGTGCGAGATCGATACGCCAGAGACCCGTCTGTGTGCTTTCACGGGACGTCACACGGGAAGTTCTAAAAGTCGAGGAGTAGGCGTCGTACTTTTTTCCCCGTCTCTCTATGGTCTGTCTCGGTTGAGACGCTCTTCGGTGCGGAGAATTCAATTGGAGAGATTCTATTTTACGGCTTCGGCTCTCGCGCTCGACCGCACTCAAAGGTGATAAATATTGCAGCCGCGGGCTGTGACTGAAATTCGCGCGCTTGCGAACAGGAAGTCGGTATTTATTTTAGTACATGCGCCCTTTGATTTCTGTTCATTCCGCAGATGTATAAATAAAGGCTTTGCTGTTTGCAGCCAAAGAAGAAAATCCCTTTTTCGCGCTGCAGTTGCAGATTCTTTCTTCGTACACAGCCGAGTGAATAATTTTCAGATTACACGCGTGAATTCAGTTTTTTAATTTGAAATATTCCATTCGCCGAATTAAATTTTTCTCGTTGCTTTGCGTACTGTGTGTGTGCCTGGAATAATGAATTCGGGCTATGAAAAATGCAACGGCGGCTTGCGAGAAAGAGCGCATTCGGGAAAATTCGCGCGAAAAAGCAAATAGGAGACGCGCAAGATTTTCTCAGTTCCGCCGCGCAATAATTGGAAGATCTCGACTAGTTTTTAAAGCTGAAAAAGCACAAGCGGCAAACGTGTTTCAAGTGCGACGAGGAGTTGCACGAGCGACCGCAATTTGAAATCCAAATGAGTCGCTCGCTGCGGAATTCCAATTAGTTGCGCGCGAGCGCGCATTTCTGAAGATGTAACAAAAGAACAAGTTGTTTGCAAATCTGAAAAATATTTTCTAAGTACGATACTTCTCAGCCCGAGTAAATGTAAGTACAACAACTCTAGACACATGGCAATCGATGCGCAGGTGAATACACGGATCAATGGATAAGCTTCGTTGTAAGGCTATAGTCCGCTATAGCAGCAACTTTTAACGCTAATTACCATAGAGTGTTTATGCTTATCCAAAGAAAGCCTATAGATGTATACCTACCGCCCACACTTGGTCGAGAGAGAAAGAGAATATATACGATGGCTAGTGCTCGCTCGCGCCAAGAAAAAGAAAACAGCCGCGCGAAAAATTTAGGTCGATACGCTCGGCTGTGATAACCTGAGAGAGTTACGGCCGGCCAAGAAAAACAATTGACCATCCGCGTGAAAGGTGGAGACTTCATGTATTTATACCGTTGCCGGTGTAAGTGTAACAAGTTCGAGAAGGAATTCTGAATGAAATTTTTTTTAATGCAATGTTTCTCAGTGCAACGAGTCGCATGGATAAGCATATCTATATGTAGTGGGTATCGATTAAGGAAATACAATGTAGAGCTTTCATATCAGTGTACAGCGGAAATTTTTCTCATCGATCGAGTCCATTAATTTTTCAGTCTCTTAGACAATTACATCTGAAGGATACAGTAGCAATAGATATAACTTACGTATAAAAAAGCGCTGACCACTTGAAACGAAAATAAAAACAGTTGCCAATTCTTTGGCACGTAGCTTTCTCCAACAAAATTTATAGTTCCAATAGATGAAATATTGTACAAATATATAATATACAGACGTATATTAATGATTTTTAAAATACTTTCAATCTCAATTATTTTACTGCAAGAGCACCTGTCACCATATCAAATCATATAATTTTCTCAAAACACTCTGAACTTTAGTTAGCGAGTTATAAGGTTTTACAAAAATAGTAACTTTCAGTTATACAGGGTGTAGAGGACAAAGAATTTGAATCTTAATACCTTTCAAACTAATTGGTTTGATAAGCTGTAAAAAGAACTTAGGCGAGGTTAGCAAAATATCTTTTCTCAAAATTTCATCTTAATTAAAGTCTTTTTACTCCTGTAATCGTACGACATCGAAAACCCATTTTTTTTGGTTTTCGATTTTTAGCTCAAAAACTAGTCGCCAAATTGGTTTGAAATGTTTGCAGTAAATAGATGTTACCATTTTTTTATTATCATGAATTTTTTCAAAACGGTTATGCTTTTTTAAATACACTATTGTTGAATATATTGTATAAATCATATTATAAAAAAAAAAAAATATATTTTTGTAAATATCGAAAAATCACTATAATATGACCATAAAATGGTCACACTCATAAAAAAAATTTCTTGAATTCAAAATTACATAACGTATATGAATGTCAAATTTTATTACGATCAGTTACGTGGTTCCATAAAATCATAACGGTATAAGTACATACACACACACAGCCACCCGCACTGATATTTTCTAAAAAACACATGATTCAAACACCTCCAAATGCGTTTCTACGAAGTTTTAGCGAAACTGAAAATTTTACTATTACAAAGCTCCCTCTAGGAGGATGCAAAAATATACATAGTCAAGCAATAAATTCGCACGCTGCAATAAAGAAAGTCAGCGGAAATTTTTCTATCGCTGTCCAAACTCTCCGATAAGCGTGAAATACGCCCCGTTATTATACCTGCGTTTTCTTGATTTAATCTTGAGATTACTGACGCACAAATTATAATTACTCCCGACCACACAAGGCGCGTACGTCATTAAAAATATGAAAATAGAAAAGAACTCGTGCGTGATAAGATTCGAAACACGCGCAGCTATTTTCGTCACCTTATCAAACGCATCGCACTTGATGAAGTAAGCTACAGCAGGTACGTACGAATTTGCGCAGACTTCGCTTCTCTTCTCTCTTTCAACAATACGCTAATTTATATTTTGAATGTCTAACAATGCCCGACTTCGTCTACTGATGCGACTTCCCCCCGAACTTCGTCTCGTCTCCGCGAATCTTCATAAAAAAGAAAGTAGTCGGAGGCAAACAATCAGGCAATTTCGTCAAAGCAATTTCCTTCTGATGCTTCCTATAAATATATATATATGGCGAGGTTTCGCTTTCTCGCAAGCACAGTAGCAACTAACTTTCAGATTTATAGGGGGAAAGAGGGTAGGGGGGATAAAGTGATTAGTGAAAATATTCTTTGTTTAAAAGCTGCAATTATAAAGCTATAACTGTATCAGGAACGCGTAGGCTGCACACGTGCTATCCTTGCAGACAAAGCAAGGTCTACTAGAGCAATGGACACACATGTAGAGAGGATGACCGTATATAGCAGTCCTATGCAAGCCCTGTGTCTCATTTCTGTCAGTGGATCCTGAAGCTTGATTGTTCAAAGCAATCCATTAGACTATGGAGGATGGCCTAAGCCCCTTGCTCGTAATGTGCTAAGCAAATAGCCAGGTGTTGTCCGGGGCGCAATGGAGGCAAGGAAGTACCAGCATAGAGACGGAGTTATATACATCGAATTCTGATTTATTATATTAAGAAGCCCAATATAGCCAAGAGCCCAGGTAGCATGTACACACTACAGGAAAGTGTAACTTGAAAGCCCCTCCAGCGTTACCTCTCATCTGCGCTGTTTGCTTCCTAGTATGCAGTGGACTTCGATCAAATCTGAGACTTGCTTTAATTGGTAAGACATCGTTGAGTAAACATTTCTTAATAAATATTTTAAGGATTTGTTCTTGCTTTATATAGTCCCCTTGTGAACTTCGGTAGGGATATCCAAACATAGTCAACACGGATGAGTCTCTTCCAAACACAAGGTTTTGCATCTCACAAAGATGTGCAAATGTGCTGAGATCTTTTGCATCGATCGGTGGAACATATGCAAATTCGCATTCGTAAACATGCATGAATCAGCGAATTTAACAAATTTAGTACACGCGTAGTAATTCCGTTCGTGTAGTCAATAGAAACAACTGTATAAACTATTTTTTTTTTGCATTTTTAAACACACAGCTCGTTCATTATGGTTTGTGTCATTATAACTTTAAGGACCTAATATTCTGATGATAAATTACGCGTGACTGAACTTTTGTAAGGGAATGTGATGAACAAAACAAAGAGTAACGATCATCCATCTTTGTTTGTCTTGTCTAACACACGAAGCGCGAGCCTAGGTGAGATCGTAATGCTCTTCAAACGTAATATAGCTTGAGACTTGTTTGGCTAATTCCTGGTGACGTAGTAGCTGCTAGAGTATACGTCATGGAGAATCATAATTGGGTCACGTTATTACGAGCGTTTGCTTTCAACTGCATAATTATACTATTCTCTTAATTTTTACAGCATTCGTGTCAGCCATCATCAGCTCAGCTGATAACGCTTACGATATACATATATATATATATATATATCGTAAGTGTGAAATTTCACCAAGGCTAGCAACCAACGCTAGAACCCGTACAAGTGAAGCGCTGATCGCTTAAAATTTTCCTGCTGAATCGTAAACTCAAAAAGTTTTCACATAGTTTGTCTGCAGTTGTTGGCACTGCAAGAAGAAATGCGAAGCTAATGAATTCCTATCTGAGCAAAAGTAAAAAACTTTTGTATTGTTTGAAATTCAAAGTTAGAGCGAGAGAGACTAAGTTTTGGATTATCTTATCAACTTAGGCACCTTAACTTTGCTTCGCGAATTCTAAGTTCAGCTAACTGAACTAAGTAGCTCCAACAAATCAATTTAAGAGCTTTTTAATAATTGCACATTTGTCAGTTACACAACTACATTGTCAGAACTATGCTCGTATGATGAATCTACTCTGGTGAAGTCGGGGAGCACTCCGACTTTTTAAAAAGTATTCATTTACATTTATAACCATCCGCTAAAATATTTATATTGTCAAATAACAATGCTGTATATTGTGTGCAGAATTAGCTAAGAATATTGGTTGCCAATGGTAGAATCATGGGCTCTAATACGCATCGAAAGAAGAAGTTAATATCAGGAAATAAGAAGCCAGTCAAATTAGAAGTTATGCCCTCCGCAGCGTTTGAGAGAAGAGTTAAAACGAATCCATCAGTGCAGTTTCTTCAAGAAGACTCAAAAAGTGCTATAAACATTTATAGCGCTGCTACTTTTGCTTCCTCCTAGAGGAAGCTTTGTAATAGTAAAATTTTGAGTTTCGTCAAAACTTCTAGAAAATACTTTTTGGTGTGTTAGAAGTTCAAATCACGTGTTTTTAGAAAATGTCCGTATGTGTGTGTGTATGTATACCGTAATATTTCTGGAACTACTCGGTCAATATCAATAAAATTTGACATGCATGTATATTTTTGGATTCTGAATTCGGGAAAAACATTTATCTTTTATTTTTCTAACTATTTTTTTTATGGCCAATTTTTGATTTTTGAAAAACTCTATTTTGCGTTTTTTTCAATCACCCCATCGTTACAAACAATTCAGCTAATATGCATTTGAAAGAGAATAAAATTAACTACTTTTCCCCGTTTGGTCCTCGGGATCGACCGCTTTGTTCGGCAGATAAAATGAAAAAGGTGATTTTTTTTAAATTCATATCTCTGAAACTAAACATCATAACCTCACGAAAAATCATGTCGATGGGTCACGTGTCAAACTATATCCCATTAAAATTTCAAGTGATTTGACTACTTATTTTTTCAGTAAAAAATCGAAAACTGAAAAAAATGAGTTTTTTGTGTGCCTCGATTACGGAAGTAAAAGGCTTTATTACACTTGAGATTGTGGGAAAAAGTATATATATTATGTGTCTTGGCTAAGTTCATTGCGCAGCTTTCAAACCCCTATGGTTCTAAAGATATCAAAGTTTAAATTTTTTTTTGAAGATGTGCAAATGTGCTGAGATCTTTTGCATCGATCGGTGGAACATATGCAAATTCGCATTCGTAAACATGCATGAATCAGCGAATTTAACAAATTTAGTACACGCGTAGTAATTCCGTACCTATGGTTCTAAAGATATCAAGGTTTAAATTTTTTTTTTGAAAATTTTGTGATTCCTGATATCTCTAAAACAATGCAGTCAAATGCTTCAAAATTTTATTTGGTGATTAACCATAAAAAAAGCTATTTGCTGCTAAAATTTTAAACGATTTCGTCGAGCGGTTCTCAAGTAAAGAGCTAAAATGTAAAAACTGATTTTTCTTAAAACTTTTTCTTCCTCTTATAGGGGTGTCGTTGCACGTCGTTAAATGTCCCTATTAATTTATGTCAAAATGATATATATAATAGTACATGATTGCTGCCAAACCTTACGCAGATGGCTTGCTTAAACGCAGTAAAAATACTTTTTGGAAATATATTGAATTCAAATTATATTCCATTAACATATATTGTATGTTTATTAAAACAATACATTTAAAATTTTTGAATTATAATTTTAATCTTTTTCGACGCTTTCATCCGTTTCAGATCCACAAGATTTGGAACCTGATAATTTGATTGATTTGGTATTCGGAGTTCTGATATACGACACAATGTATGAATAATGCAAATGGTGAATCAACGTTCTAAAAGAAGTGGTGTAGAGTAAAAAAAATAAAGTCTCAAGACATTCACTTGTTTTTTTTTTATTAGAAAAATAATAAAATATACATTTCTCTTTTGTTTATAATTTTTGTTGAACATAATACACTAGTTTTGTTAGTGAAAGTTTATCAATATGATTATGTATAATTAAAGAGGAATGGGAATGAGTCGTTGAGTTTTTGAAATAAGAAACACATCAATTTCGCGGAAAAACTAATCATGAAACAATAACTGGCTTAGGCGTAAAAACCCTCACGGTTTCGAGAGAAAAGCCTGAGCAAGCTATTAAGATAAATTATGCTTTATTTGTTGAGTTGATATACATATTGTCACGGTGCGAAAAGTGTAAAAAATATATAAGGAGTGGATCAATGAAACGGCACGTTGCTACTTGTGGTTCAGTTTGTACCATTTGTGATCGAAAATTTACGTCTAAGAGATATTTGATGCAACATATTAATCACAAACATTGACATATTGTAAAATATTAATAATACAATTGAAATATAAATAAAACTTTTCTTTTGTAGTTGTCCTGTACTCAATTCCAACGTATTCAGATTCACAATATTTTGTATTATTTTTTAATTGCTCCTTCAGCAAAATAATCGAGATTGAAAATATTTAAAAAAGCATTAACATTGTATATTTAAATAATATTTTATCTATTGGAACTATAAATTTAGTTGGAGGAAGCTACGTGCCAATGAATTGGCACCGGTTTTTCATTTTCTTGAGTAAAGCTCCTGCGTGGAAACGTTCGTAAGCGTCGAAGAAGCCATCGATTTGCACGAGTATTTACTATACGCTGTGTGCGGAACTTGATACGCAGCGCTATCTAGTGGCATATCGGTGGCAAATTTATGAACTTTGGGACCCATGTACTACGTTGTCGCTTATGGACTTTGTAAGGGAAAATATTATTTATATATTATTAAGAACTTGAATTGTAATTAAACAATTATTCCCACACAGTACTTATTAAATTATTTTCTTTTTTTGTAAAATGGTATTTTTTCTCTGACAAATTAAAGAAGAGTCTATGTGAGGATTCTGATGTTGTTTTAAATGATCAGCTGATCGGTGTTTTTGAGGGAAATGAGAGAAAAATGATGTATATTATGAGTTATTATTTTCGATTTGTTTTCTTCCTCTTATTAATTTAAAATTTTGAAAAAATTTTAAACAATATAATTCAAATGTCTTGCTTAATAATCCATTTAAATCTATCCTTGTTTCTTGCTTAATACTTAAAAAGTCATGAAAATTTGAAAAACAGCTCTCGATCTTTTCTGCTGCTTTGTCTTTTTCTTTTTTGTCACTTTTAGCTTATCTGCTTGTTTCGATGTAAATAATTCTTACTTTGACAAATAATTGAGGGTTACGTTACTGCTACATCTATTGCTCATTCTACAGTATTTGCTAACTATTCAGAAATTCATGATCTGACTATTTATCATATAAAAATAACAATACACTGTTTCTCGCTAACGTGACGTCATTTTTTGAATGATGCAATGATTAATTTTATTATTTTTCGCTCCTTCGAGCGATAACTGTAATGAATGTATACAAAAAATGCAGCGGTAGAATACTTTGCCCTCGTTTTGATTCTTCTTCCGTAAAACTTGCCTCTGGAAAAGTAATATCAGCGTCAATAGCGCCGTATCTTCTTAGCTGCGCTGGCGCTGCTGTACATGAGTATCAGGGTAAAGCTCGAAAGAAAAAATACATCCTTGAAAATGAAAGTAGTTAAACGTAACAAAAACAGAAGAAGCGCGTGACGACTATAAAAAGGGTTCGGAAGCTAAGGAGTAAGGTTGAAAATAAAACCTGGGATTTATTCTTTGTCAGTAGCTAAAAAAGCTCTATTATGATTGTAATTACAAAATGTATAAAGTTTGTAATTTTATAAAGTCACAATTATTAAATCGGAGCGTAGTGTACGACAACTTTAAGATCGATAAATTCGAAAAAATGCCGATAGCACAGAACCATAACAAAGCCCACCACGTAATGACAGTCGGCCTGGGTATTAACCGGGATTGCCGTCGAAAGAAAACTTTACATAAGCTTGGCTCTCTGTTTGCCGAGCGTGCGACGGAACGAAAAAAAGAGAAGCTTGACACCACGGAATCTAATGAGGCATTTTTATTCAACGTGTCTTTTTTAGCAGTTTTCCAAAGCTTGAAAAGAATGCGAAACATATCAATTAACGCTGTTTTCTTTGAAGCTTTTTTACACCGTCTAACAACTTTTATTCGGAAACTGGGAAATGAAGCTGCAGCAAAGCTTTACTCGCGGGAGAAGCGTGTCGCGAAAATTAAAAGCGCAATTCGCAAAGTTTAATGGACTAACATTCGTTTCGCACTCGCGCTTTATCTTCGTTCGCCGTCGCGGCTTCGTCGAACATGGCACTTGGGAAGTATCCTAATTACGTACTAAAAATGCATTTAATTTACCTTAGCTCTTTGTAACTGTCTTTCGTGTAATTAATGAACTGCGAAGGGCGTCTTAAAAGAGAGATGAAACCTGAACCCATTTCCCAGGGGACGAAAACTTTTGCCTCCATCGGTCGCAAGCCACTACTTTTTTCCAATATTTAAAATTTCCACTCTGTTCTTTTTTATTGCACGGTGGGGGTGTGAAATTTTGAAAACAGGCCCAAAAGCAACGTATTTTTCGACCTCAAAAAGGAATATGTGCATTCATAGAAATGAATAAAGATACGATTATATATTCTGGATTGAATAGTACCGATTTTGCCGTTTAGCGCGAAACTTGGGTGCTTTTGAAAATGTTTATGAAAATCTGCGTCCGCAGGAATATTCAGAGAAAATAAAATCGAGAGATTACGGATAAGCCTTTCTGATTTTTGATATCGCATATGTGCATCGCCGAATGCATTCGCGTTCGATTAATCAGAGGTCGTTTGAACTTCTATATTATCTCTCGATGAAAAAAAAAATTGAAAACCCCATGAAAGTAAGATTGAAAACATTAAAAACGTCATTGCAGTAAATCTCTCATGACAAACGTTATAACCCTGCAACCGCGACATATACTTTCAAAAGCTTCTTTATACAAAAGCACACCTCCGAGGCATCGCTGCAGCGCGTTCGGCCATTCATAAACAGGTCACAAAAGAGCCCACACAATATCATCATACACACGGATAGCCACAAAAGAACTGCAGAGACTGAACTGTTTACGTCCTCGGTCACACGTTCGCTAAAATCATGGCCTATCCGAGTTAATACGTATCGCGCATCGACGCACTGCAACGCGGATATACAGCTTTTGCAATGAACAAAGAGAGGAAGAGAATGAATGCGTTCATTTGCGGCTAGCCAAATCGACCACGCATTATTAAAGCCACGCAACAGCGGCTGATTCGGCGCCGAAGCGGTTATCGACTCTGGATGAACGTAATGAAAGGTAACGCTGAAAAAAGGACAAGGTTCACAAAGAAGCTTCGAGATGATACGTGGAATTTGTTTGTCCATTCGTATATCCGACGCTGCTATGTAGTTGCGAAATCTGAAATTAGAAGGAATACATAGAATCATAATCATGTTTTTTTATATAGATTTAGATAAAATGTTTAAGAATCTCAAAAGCTTTGACTGCCATTACGGCCGCTCAGTCAAGAGTTGCTCCCAATCAATTACTACTTTGGCAGATAACATTTGCAAATAAAGCTAATACGTTCAGCGGAATTATTACTGCTGCAGTTACGCGAATTGTTGTAAATTCGCTCACTAACCAATTCTACCCTTTCAGCTCGCGGATGTACAGGGAAAAAATTGGTTGAACTATTAAAAGTGAAACAGGAAATTAAAAACCATGCATTTGCTTTAAAAAGACGAATTTATTAACAAGCTACCAAAAATGACATTTTCCACACCACCCAAAAGGTACTGTCGGAAACACATTGCATAATAGTTATACAATGCGCTTCAGGCGCGTTGATTTTTGTATTACTTTTTTATTTTATTGCATATAAAATACCAATACCAAAGTTAAAATTAAATGTTCGAATTGTTGATATTTTCAAAAATGGATTTCGTTCTAAATTCAACAATATTCCGTCATGAATGAAAAATTGACATCCATTAATTTTCTAAAAATAGAATTTTTTATACAATAATCTAAGAAAAAATGTGATTTTATCAGAGTTATGAAAAATTATATAGTGTCAATACAGATATAGTGATTTCGATTAAAAAATTACAAAAAATATGTGCCGCCGGAGGTATTTATCGCGCGCTGCGAACTTCTACCCCGTCCGGTCGCGACGGTTCTTAAAATTCCCCGTCGGGCTTTCGGATCGTCGAAACATTTTATATGGGACAGTAAAACCAACGCTCACAGGTACGTGGTCGGAAAGGATTAGCACTGGCCCTTCTAAGTACTTCATACCTGCGCCAGTCCCTTGCCTCCTCAGTCCTGACGTTGCGTCATTGCCGCGTCCAATTGTCTACACTATACTTCCTATTTCTAAGCATTTTCCCGATTATCTGAAGTCTAACCTTCGGTATCTTATCATATCCGCGACAACGCTCTTCTGGACACGTCGAAAAAGCCACCTGACTTTTGCAAAACCGAGGCGAAGTCAAGGATTTCGCTGCTTGAGGCAGGCGTAAAAAATAGAAAATATGCAAAAGTTGATGAAATCTTAAGGATTGAAACCGTTAATATTAAAATCACAATAATGTAGAACAAAAAAATATGACTTAAATTTTAATCATTCTACTTTTAACAATCGTGCATTTTCAATATTACTTCTTGTAGATGCGACGAAAAAAATTACTCATGAAACGAGGAAAGTAAAAAAATATGTGAACGCATAAATAAGATGCCTATTATTTTTAATAATCGGTGTATTTATTACTAGTAATTCCATAACCTGCAAATTCATAAAATGAGAAGTATAAACAGTTGAACTCACTATCAACTACTTATACATTCTTCTTTTCATTATCGTTTGCATGTGATATATATTATTTATGCCCACCCTGGTCATATACGCAATAATACAAGTTAAAAAGCGAAATAATGCAGTGTATCAGGCAGCATCATGGTCTGATTATAAGAAATGCAATTCAGCTCAATATCTTATTTCTATTACTTCAAGCCGCACAATAAATTTTATTTCTCAAGGTTATGGTGGTAGAGCCAGTGATACGTTTATCGTATAAGATTGTGGATATCTTGGAGCCCTTCGTCCTCACACAGAAGTTTTAGCAGACAAAGGTTTTAAGCAGATTAGTACGCTTATTCAAAGCAAAAATTGTAAACTTGTTTGCTACACAAGTGTGAAAGATGGTGAAAAGTGTAGTGAACAAGAGGTTCGACGAAGTAAACAGATATCCAGCTGTCGCATACATGTAGAGAGAGTAATAGAAAGAATCAGAGAATTTAGATTTCTTGATATTCACAGCTGCGTTGACAATAATTATTAAGATAAAATAGATGATATAGAACTGATAGTTTGTGCTTTGATTAACCTTCAAGATAGAGTCATCAAACAGTAATTAAAAAAACAGTGGCTTTCGTATACAGTTTGTATAGCTAAATAAAAGAATTTATTATTATTATAAAATGTTTGAATCATTTATTGCATAAAACCTCATCAATGTAAAAAATACATATTGACTTAAAAATAAGCATTATTAATAATCATTTTTCAACTATCAAGGTGAAAATATTGTGGTTCCAATATTCCTGCGCTAATTCCATTAAGGGCTCCAAAAAATCTAAATCCAGATCTTCTTCAATTACTTGTACGTTACCAGAATTTTCAAAATTTGGAAGAGCAATACAAAAATATGCTTTTTTCCTATTCGCAAACAACATCTGTAATTGTATTTGTCCTCTGAATTTACTTTTTATTTCTCCATCATAATAATTTTTAAAAGTAGATTATTTTTTAGGGCATTTCACTTCGACAATATGTGTAGAAGTTATATCAACTGGAGAAGCACCAAACACAGGAAACTTTTTACTTAAAAGTAGTCCATTTTTATTTATTTTGCATTGCAGTTTTTTTTTTAATTACTTTGATTACAATTGGCTCCAGTTCTCTTCCTCGTTGCATGTCAGCAGTGTCTGGAGTACGGCTACCCATGATTCTCTCCATCAAACTTCCTGTATTGGTCTTACATTTTGCAACTTTGTACAGTATAGATGCTGTTATCCTGCCATATCTCAGTTCATACCGGATCAAACTGTTTGACTGGAGTCGAGTTTCCTTTTCTGCTTCTCTAATACAGCTTTCTGTCATTTCACTCTCACAATGATTTAAAAATGATTGCACGCTTGAGTTATTTGTACAAAATGATTGACTTAAGGGATAATTCGAAAGGGCATAAATAGCAGAAGGGGGTTTATAATCTGATATAATCTGTCCAGTGCTACCATTTGCAATACCTTTTTGTAAAAATTTATTGAAAATGTCATGTAAATGAGTCTGTTTAGCAGTGTCTGGAGAAACTTTTTCGCACACTTCTTTACAATGTGTCATGCTCTTGATTGGTATTTCTTTAACTGTTGTTCCTATCTGCGATAAAGCTGATTTCTTCCAATACCTTTCCACTGATGTTGGTGATGGCTCTTCAGTTCTTCTATGAAGCCAAGCTACGATAGCTACAGCATGTTTGCACCCTCCAGCACTTGCAACATAGTTATGACAAATAGCTGATTGAATCAAATTTTGGTTTTCATCGATCACCACTGAAACAGCATAAGCCTTCTTATGGAATTTATGCTCTGGACATATAGTGGCACGAACAATGCACAAGTTATTCATGCGTTGAATCTGAATATTGCCAATAGCAGTATCTCCATAGTTAGCACGAGCTGATCTAGAATTCAATAACACTTCAATTTCTTGGTATTTATTTTGATATAAAAGTATTTATATGATGAACCATTCTCAATTCATAATCTTTACTGCTCTCATTTCAGAAATACGAAAAGTCTCGTTATTAACTATAAAATCCAAAAACATTTCCAAGTCAACTTGAGGTAAATTTTGTGATGTAGCTTTTTCAAAACCATTATCTACTTTTTTTGGAGGAATTGCTGATTTGAGTTGACATTGATCACTCAACTGTTATACACTATTTACAAACGAAATTATTAAATATATTAACATATTAAAGTTTCAACTGATTGACACTTGTTTACAAATAAGCTTTGATATCCCAATACACACGAACGCGCGTGTACATTTAAATATGCCGGTACGTTAGGTGAGGTCTTTATCCTTCGGGCCGTCATATTGGAGAGCTGCCGTTTTAAAACCTACTAAAATAATCAATTTTCAATTAATTATTTTATAGCCTACAGGTCCTAATTCAGCAAAAAGGAGATATAATATATTCTTATGCTGTTTTCTACTGTATTTAAGTATTTATATGTATATAGAAAAATCATGTCTGTTCCCTATTACACTTAATAAACATTATCGCAGTGGGTCCTATTTTGATGGCTCAATTACTTCATGTAGCAGCGATTGGAAAAGGAGTTACTCTTCGACTCTGCAATATCTACAAAAAGTGATGTCTCATCAATAAAACATCTTTCGCAAAATTGACTTTCGAAGGATCTCCTCCGAGAATCAAGCAAGTGAAAAGAGCTGCCGAGTAAACTCCACAGCTGTATCCGTCAGGCTGTTTAGTCACGATATCAACAAAGTCTTTTCCTCTTTGACGGGTTTTCCACCCGTGTAATTAGGAATCGTGTTATGTATGCGCACTGTTTGTCCATCATAGTACCCAAAGCGGCAATGCCTTGTGCATGTACCTCCAATAATAACAACAATGGATTTCGTTTTTGCAGGTTGAACGCAATGTGGATAGTACAAGTACATCACACTTTGCAGTTAAAATTTTTGATGATTTTTTTTTAACTACGCCAAGAAAAGCATCGACTAAATCGTCATTCAACCATGGATTCCGTGTTGTTATGATTGGCTGTATTGCGCTCAAGTCGTATTCGAATAATTTTCTATCAAAATATGCACTTATATTTGTGCACAATTATCGCGCTTTGTACTCGAGCATACAAAGACAATATCATCGTCATCGCTATTAGTGAGATTAACAACACTAACAGTATGACCGGCTCGAGTTTCTTTTACATTACTAATGCAAAGCCGTTTCGCTGATGGACTTACTTTACCATCAGATAATCGCCTTCGTCTTTTTGACGCATTTATATTATTGGATATAATATCCCACTCACCTGGCCGTTTAGTTGAACGCCTGAATATCATTTTGATAGCCGGCCTTGTCTTAGTGTCCGATGCCACTTGTTCAAAAACGCTGTCAACGCTGCCTTGCATAATTAAGGCCATTTTTCTATTATTAATATACTAATTTATATAATTATTTATCAATATATTAACTTATTTACTAATAATTAATATTTATAAACTGCACTAACTGTAGACTAGACTTACTTAAATAAGCACTTAATACGTTATAAATTATTGTGCGTAAAATATAGGTAAAGCTAATTTATTAATTATTAAATTAACTGATTGGTTAACAATTAATATTAATAAACTAATTCATTAAAAATCAGATAAGCACGAGAAACTTGTATGAAAGTCTCAAATACACTTATGTTAGATAAAAACTTAATTTTAATTTTGTTATAAATCGCGACTGATCGATATATGGATTGAGCAAAAACCTAAGGACACAAATTACTTTTTGAAACCCTTTGAGCTGCACTCTCCACTGGTTCACTCGAAAATAATTGCTAGTCGTAGATCGGTGGTGTTTAATATCACAGCGTTGGTGTCGATCTTTGACACTAGCGCTACCTGTTGATGCTATTCTCAAGTTCGTCAAGACTAGCGCCACCTACTTGATTCATTCTCAAGTTTATCGAGACTAGCGCCACCTACCGGCTTAATTTTCAAGTTCACCGAGATTATAGAATCATTGTAACTTATAATTAGTAAAAACGTACAATGTATTAGATTTTATCGTAAACTGTTCCTAGTTATAGTTAATTTATCAATTCGGTGATATTTTAAACTTTTGACTTCTTAAGTTTCTCATTACATGTTAAGATGATTGGTTGCGACATTTTCGTGACTCACAGCACAGAGGCGCTCGCTTTAGCGTCTGTGTTCTATAACCTATGACCAAAGTGGGCATAAATAATACATATCACATGCAAAAGAAATGAAAAGAAGAATGTATAAGCAGTTGATAGTGAGTTCAACTGTTTTTATTTCTCATTTTATGAATTTGCAGGTTATGGAATTCGACCATCAACTATACTAGTAATAAATACATCGATTATTAAAAATAATAGGCATCTTATTTATGCGTTCACATATTTTTTTACTTTTCTCGTTTCATGAGTGATTTTTTTCGTCGCATCTACAAGAAGTAATATTGAAAACGCACGATTGTTAAAAGTAGAATGATTAAAAGTTAAATCATATTTTTTTGTTCTACATTATTGTGATTTTAATATTAACGGTTTCAATCCTTAAGATTTCATCAACTTTTGCATATTTTCTATTTTTTACGCCTGTCTCAAGCAGCGAAATCCTTGACTTCGCCTCGGTTTTGCAAAAGTCAGGTGGCTTTTTCGACGTGTCCAGAAGAGCGTTGTCGCGGATATGATAAGATACCGAATGTTAGACTTCAGATAATCGGGAAAATGCTTAGAAATAGGAAGTATAGTGTAGACAATTGGACGCGGCAATGACGCAACGTCAGGACTAAGGAGGCAAGGGACTGGCGCAGGTATGAAGTACTTAGAAGGGCCAGTTCTAAGCCTTTCCGATCACGTACCTGTGAGCGTTTGTTTTACTGTCCCATATAAAATGTTTCGACGATCCGAAAGCCCGACGGGAAATTTCAAGAACCGTCGCGACCAACAAGAGTTTAAGCGTCAGGGTGGCGGAAGCGCGGACCAAACGCACTGACGAGGTTAGAAGCTCGCAGCGCGCGACATACGCCTCTGGCGTCCGCTTGCGGCCGCCAGTTGCCTAGGGCTTAGGTAACTGGAGGGAGCCGAGAGCGGCGTCGGACGTGTCTCGCGATTTCCCGCGGGCTTGAGTCATCATTACGGCACGGGTGCAAAATAGTCACCGTGGCCGCCACGTCATACAGCTAGGGGTAGCTACGCATCCTCTAGGCTGCCATCTGACCCCTAGAATGGAGTTACATTCCATAGGGGTGGATCAAAATAGTTGCTCGGGTAAGCTGCAACGGCTATACCAGGCTTGCTCGGTGGCCTGGTGACGCGAGACTTGATGGCAGGGAAAGCGAAGGGGTCCTGCCCCGAGTCTCGAGGGTGGGTGCAGTAGGGGGCGCTGTCACCGAAATACACCTAGACTATGCGGGGGTATCGTTGGGACCGGCACTTTTTGGTCAGCACTTGACTTAATATAGCTATAGTAAAATAGCTTTAGTCGCCAGTATTTGTCAATCACTTCAGTGAAATCATTTTTAGTTTGTAAAAAGAAAAAAAACTACACGCATACTATAACCTATTTGTTGTTTTTTTTTTTGTCATACGACATCCGGAACAAGCACGTTGACGCAGGCCAAGAAAGAGATCATGGCCGCGCGCGAGCTAACAGTCGACAATGCTTCTCTATTAATTAATATTAATTGTTGAGCGTACTTTCGGCCTGGGATAAATAAAAATAGTATACGAGACGCAGCCAGAATATTGGAAGCCCTGGCATTTCACGCATGTCTGGAAATATAGCTTTCTGGCCTTGTATCGTAATGTACTATTCCAGGATTTCCAGAAGCTGCATAATATAGTAATAAGATGATGCTAGGAATTTCCAATTATGTATCGGACCACAAGGTAGCGAAACAAAGCATTGAAATTCACGCGCGAACTTTAGGTCATTCATCAATGGTGAAGGGGTGAGACAAAGCTTATTTTTATGGTCTGGGGAAAAGCACCATATCGCAACAATCTCACTCTACCTGATACGCCCTCGAGTAAATGAATTTATGGTATAATCGAATGTGTATATCAGCAATGCTTATACGTTCTGCATTGGCGAATCGATAGTTGCGCGCATTGATAATCTTAAGATGTATGATGATTTTTTCATTTTTATTTCAAGTACATTATACATCAAACGACATAAGTTGCGTCGTTTAATTTTATAGCAATATGTGCTCTGTACTGCTTTAAAATTAGCCAAAGAGCTTCCGCGAATCGATGTTACGATGTCGGCAAAAAAAAGGACTTCGGCAAAACTCGCTACATTCTAAATATTGCCTCAGTGCATTCTCGAGTGTGTCTCTCGGAAAAGCCAATACCGTGAAAAGAAACGGGTAGCTGGATAAATCACACGCATAAGCGGGATAGTCCAGTATACAAACTATGCGAATACCGTAGATCAGTCGATAATTCATGAATTATTACCTCAACTGTGAATTTAAAACCGATAGACAGGGGACGAGCGCGTCGTTCGCCTCTGTAGCTATAGCTAGGCTCTCGTTTTTTATACCATCAATATTCCAGGGCTTGGGCGGCTCAAGCGCTAGCGCGATAAGATTGACAATGGACTGATGCATGAAACGCGAACATAACCGCAGAGATTCGCGGATAAAATCAGCAGCGTTGCCACATTGCCTTGTTTGCTGCTTTAGTTCGTCCGTCATGTGATAGCATAGAAATTAGAAGACTGCTAAGGCTCCATTGGTAAATTATCGGATGATTATTTTGGCGCGCTATTTATTCTTGATTTAGCGGATATCTGCCTTTTTATCCTATTTTACCAAGTTTGCTTGAAATTGCTGGCTAATGAGCGATTAACAGCGCGCAAAGGCGAATCTTTGAGGTTCTCGCGTAATTAAATTTTAAACATCAGGGCAAAGCTCAGGAAAGTTGGGATGCATGCGATTTAAGTTAATTAACTCGGGCAACGTAGAAAAGTTCATCTACATTAAACTAGTAGAACAATTGCACTTTAACCAGGCACTTCCTTAACGCTACTCAATTAACTCCGGGACTTTTAATTACATCGAAATGTCGAAAATAAAAGTGCGTAATCTCACAGCTCTCCAAAATTTACTCTCGTGTAACAGTTTTGAAAACGTTCCTGTCTCGAATGTTGTATGAGGAGCACAGGCAATTCAGCTTCGTTATATCTTTTAAGGATCTTATAGACGAACTTATATTGCATTTACATTGAAAATAAGTGCTATGAAAGATATGCGATTACATTCTAGTCTAGAATTTTAAATAAGTCTTTAAGATTCAAATTTTCATTTTGGTCTAAAAAAGAGGGAACGTGAAAAGTTGATCATAAGGAGTTCAGAATGAAGGCTGCTCAAGTAAAACCATTATGCAGATGAAGCGTGCTGTAGCGCTGCGTAATATTGTTGAATTATTTATTATTTATTCACGGAACTTTATTATGTTAATGACGGTCTGTTAATTTCGAAGCGACCGTGTAAAGTGGCTCAAGTTATGCAGTAATTGTTGTTGCGTCATCATCTACGCCAAAACTAATCGAACCAGTCTGAACTTTACAAAATTTTTTTTTCTTGACTAACCTTTCCAAGCGCAAAGTTTTCTGATAGGGAGTAAGATTATTTGTATTTTTAAGCGAAAGGCACCTGCATGTCGTCGGAGATTTTCTTTGGTACGGAATTTATAGATGTTTTACATAAAAAAAAGTTTAGCCGCGATTTACATCTTCAGGACCATCAAGTGACAGTTTCTTTTTACGCTTCTGCAAGTAAAGCAGTACTTGATCTTGTTTTACACGTTCAGGCGCGCGCACGCACACACACACACAAATACTACTGGGTAGAGGCACATACCGACATGCGCGCGACCCCGTTTCACGGCGATTTGGTGATTTACGTTGCAAGAGTATAAGGGGAAATGAAGCAACTGGAAAAACGGCGGGCGAATTTCATTCGAGGCCACGTGCACGCACCTCTGATTTATAAGACTCAAGCCTTGGAAAGGGAGGATTCATCGGACCAGTGGTCTTGAAGAGTTATATAGCGTTGCTTTGAGACTAAAAAAAATGTAGCCATTGAAAAATAAAAAACATTTCTTGTTTTTACTTCGTTTGACACCTGCCTTTATTTTATACTCGGAACCTTTGATCATAATATCTTTGTATTTGTATGTTAATTGATAATATTTATTCACAATTTTACCGAAAAGAGGAAACTTAGAATTTTTCCGCTCTTACAGATATTACAGTCCGTCCATACGCTTTATCAAATTCTTGTTACGGTCATTTCCGTCGCTGCATTTCAAATATTGTACGAGGGAAATTGGTTATCAAGCGCGCGTTCGATGTTGATTCGCTCGTGCATTTGTTTTAGTAATAACGCTGCGGCGAGAGCTCTTTCCTTTTCGACCGGTCGAGCATGATGGAATTAATTAAAACCTCGCACCAAGTCTTCTCAAACGAGCAAACATTATTTTCAATTCCCAAACTAACAGATTTCAATTGGTTCAGGAGTAGATTTTCTGGGATGCATTTGAAACGAAGTTAGAATAAACTTGGCAGCTGAGAAAAATTCACAAATTTCTTCAAGCATCCAAAAGGAAATTTATCGCATCAGTTTCATCCGCGAGAAATGTGTGTGACTTTGATTTTGACGAGAAAAGACAATATTATTTATTATTCCTCTTTCGCGCACTTTGCTCCCTCCGAGACACGTTCAAATATCAAGTTATTTTCATCATCACTTGTTACCGTCATATTTTTAGCGCGTTGAAAGAAAATTCTTCTTATTTATCTTAGTATTAAATTTAGATAGGAATAATATTATAATGATAAATACAAGGAAATTTGTCTAAATTTGACAATTATATTACATTTTTTAAACCGCAAAATAAAATCAGTTCTATTAATTTCAGACGTATCTACAAAACAGTCATTGATTGATTATGAAATTTTCATTAGTGCTAAGCTAACGGTTCTTATTTCGCCTATTATAATCGAAAAAATAATGAAAAAAAAACTTATTCGCAAAAACTTGAACCAGATATAGCTAATGCGTATAATTTAGAAGGAAATTAGAGCAACATACCCGGTTATGTCTGCTATTAGCGCGCCACGTATGACCATCGCGAGTTTTTGATGCAAATAACACGAGGCAGACTTCTTGTTGCTGCGTCTAAAGAACGAAGGGTCTGCCACGAGGATACTAAGACTACGTGGTAAGATTAAATTGATAATTGTACGAATAAATGCAATGCATAAGAGAAGATCCAGAAGGTTTTATTCAATTAATGCTATTTAGATCACTTTGAAGCTTCCGCAAATGAAAGTTGGAAACTGATTTCCTATGCTCTGTAATTATTTCCGATTAGCTGACGGAATTTCTCCATTTCTCCTATTATTTCCGTTAATTTTTTAATACTAAGTCTATTCACAGCTCAGATTAATGTCGTGCATACTTTCTTCTTAAATAAGAGTGTCAGGAACACTTTTGTATTAGAATAAAATGATGTTCCTGTTCAGTCATCATCCTTGTGTTAGTGTACTCCAATTTTCGGAAACGGTTGTAAAATGAATCCGATATTATTTGCGAGATATTCGACCAACTCGCACAAAATCTCTTTGTCAAAAGCACAGCGCTAAATGCATCCTATCCAGTAGCCAGTGCATTTGCTGAATTCTCGCTCATAAACCGGACGCAAAGTTTACCCATAATCATATTGGCAAATATAATGGGAATTTCCAGTGTGAACTATTGTTAATAATCTAGAGCTAGTTAGTAATTTACTGATTCATCCGCTAAATTGTTTGCTTTACTTGGGTTTATATAAACAATTTCGGTTTCAAAGAGTCTATATTACGGAATGGTGCACTGCTCGTTTGCACGATTGTTCGCAATGTAATATCAGTTCTAGATATTAGACTCGAGTCATTAGTATTCATGTATATCCATACGCGAATATATAACAATTCTAGTGATCGTATGTAAAATTTCTACGATTCTTTTATGTAAAATATTTAATCTCACAAAAGCCGAATCGAGTACACGTTCTTTCGAGAAATGAATCTACCCATACAAACTCACTAATTCATATTTTACAATGCAAACCAGTACTAGGTTACTATGGGAATTTGACCACCAAATCAATCACATATGCCTCCTTTATGAATATACCACTAAGCATATAATTTCACATATTTAATAATTCACACCGAATCCAACGAAGCACCACGTTTTAAATTAAATTGACAGCGGTGGCATCAAAAACGCATAATAAAATTCACGCGCGCGAATTCCACGCGTAACTGAATTAACATTAACACCAGTCGGATGAACAGCGTAAAAATGTCGCCACTCGTTTTAATTTGCGCGCTGCCGTCGCGGCATTTCCATTCCCTTATCGTTTTTAATTCGTCGCCACCAACGACAAAATCATCCAGCAAAGTTGTCGGCGCATTTTGTTGAGAGCTTGCGCGCATGTTCTCCCTCCGTGGCTGTCAGCACAGGCGAAATAATGCGACCCGACGATTTAATATAGGAGGCTAGCGGAGGAAAAGTTTCGCGTGGGCGTCATTTTAATTGAGAAAAGCCTGGCTGTGTTTGCAGATTTTCGAGCTAGCTGCAGGGGATTTCGAAAGCATGTGGGGATATTAGGTTCGTTAAACTGGCTTGTACCGTGCGTTATGAAATTGCCGCTAATTCCGCTTCGTCACATGTGTTCTCGCCTGGGGCGGAAATTGTTGACCAAACCTCGCGGCGAGCGAGTATATTGTGCCTGTTCCGACTTTGGACTATCGCATCTGGGAGAGAGAGGAAAAGCACCAGACGATCTCTCCGTACGAAGACGAAGTTTGGCGGGAAAACGTCCGTCCCAACGAACATTCGTACTACGTATAACTACCCGTGTTCTGCTGTGGCGTTCGTCAAACTTCTGTCGCTCCTCCTCTGAATTTTCCGCTCGATATTTGCTGTTCTGATTAGTTGTGTGCAGTTAGAGCATCTGCATTGTTAGCCCGAAGATATCGCCACCTGTACACAAAATACTGCCGCCTGATTTAGTGCTATGTGCTTTTTCATCGGATTATTTTAAAAATATTGAAGATAAAAATATAAATGAACTAGTGGAATATAAGATATTACTTAAGGGATGAATAATTTTCTATAATGCTCCGTACAAAGCACAACCGGGACAAAATAAGAGAATGCCTCAGTACCCAAAAACTCGTAAAAAAAGCTCGCAATACTTCGTTAGCTAAGAGACACTCGCTGCAGATGAAGCTCTCCATAAAAGTGCTAACTTTTTTACACGCTGACGCGCTGTATTAGAGGTCCCTTCGGAAAAGTTGCAGAAGCTGCAGCCTCTGTATGTAGAAAGTTCGCGTGAGGCGAGCAGTGTACAGTGTAATTTAATCATAGCACGTCGGTGAAATTATCGTCGGCGAAACTTACCTTGACAAAGTGCTCAACTCCTGACGTGCCACCGGCCGGTCTTAATGACCATGGGACCAAGTGCCTTCTCTCGATAAATTACATCTGCACACGAGCTTGCACTACTTCGCTCATGTATACGTCATTTTTCTCGACTGTCCACTTCTGTCATTCACTTTGATAACCTTGGCTATGCTTAGTACACAGGAATCAGTTAAAATCGTCTGAATAGCTTTCCCTATTGAAAAATCTCAGGTGAGATCTCACGTGAGATCTCATGACAAAATTTCATCTGACCATGTGCGTGAATTAACTAAGTTCCGCAGCTGAAAACATTCAAAGATTGGTCACAGACGATTGATTTTCACGTTTTATTCGTGTATAATCAGGCTACGCGATCACTTTGGGTCAGTTGTACGAGCTGCACGAAGTGTTGTACGCCGCTGGTGCCCCTTGCAGTTCCAGAACTCAGGGCAAGGTATTCGTTTATCAGTTTCCCAGCCGTAAGAATAGCCAGCTGCTAATCGAGGACATACTCGATGGCGAGCAATACGGCGAGTATTTCGACTCAGCGCTGACGGCTTACGACGTCAACAGCGACGGCAGGGATGACCTGATAATTGGTGATTCTCTTTGGTCCAGACTGCCGGACAAGGGTAGAGTCTACGCTTACGTGACCTGGGTAATGACGCGAGTTGTTTATATCTTTAGTAGTATTCAAGCAATCGAGTTGTGCAGCAACGTTTTTCACGCTTTCTCGCACTTGTGCTAAGCTGTACGTGTTGTGTCCATTTTTAGAATCTTATTGCGAAGTGTGATACATGATATAAAGGCAACATAAATATGCGAACCCATATTATACGCATACAATTAAATTAGTGCACAAACTACAGGTGCGAATGAATCAGTATAAAATTATGGCTAATTCATTGAGATATTGAGTCTGTATATTGCGCGCGTCACAGCGGTGCCTGGATTGCGAGTCAATAAGCGTGAGTCAAAAAAGTATCCATACCTATGCTGTTTCAGAAAACTTCTGCTTACACTATACAAGTTTACAGTTGCGTTATTGCGTAACTTAACCTTGGGCTTTTGAATGTATTGCTACTCACAGCATGAGAATCATAAAATTGAGTGCGAACGTACATTTGTCAAAAAGTCTTATCATATGTATGGTGTTTATCGAATTCTTCTCGTTACATCAATCACTGTGGTTTCATATATATCTGATACATATATTCATCTAGATATATAACGAATAATGTGCCAATATGCCACGGCGAACAAGGATTAAATATAATGTTTCTCCGCACTAAACAATTTCGAAAAACATTCCTGCCGTAAAAATATATTTTATAAACAAATGTTACAATTTATTATTTTGTAAATTAAAATAAAATACAGTTAAAAGGTTAAACATAATTGAAATTAGCGCCTTTATATACACACTCATGGCTGACGCATGCGTATCGCATCGATGCGGAGCTTACAGCGAACTAGCGACCGCCAGGTGGCCGACGGGAACCCCAAAGTAAAATAGCGTTCTGATAGTGTAATAAGCGAACGAAAACGATGAATTGGTAAGGGGTCAAACTCAGATGAATTCGACTAGCTGGTGGTGGAAGGAGGTAGGGCTCCTCCCTTTGGGGAGTCTCGCTTTCTCGGTCGCAGGACTGAACGAGGCCCTTTTTTCCTCCCAAGGGAGTAGTTTTTTCTCGCTGCTAAGAAAAACTTGATTTTCCATTTATTTTACATGTATGGAAGAAAGTGACCTTTTTCGTGCACGTATCATGAAAACATAATTCTTAAAAATTCATTGAAATCAGACACAATTTCAGTTATTAATAAAAATGTAGTTACATTAGAGGACTGTTGCAAGAACCTTTACAATAAACTTATTGTATGTAGAGATGTACCGGAAACTGCTATGATTACCAAAGATTCAATAATGGAGTGGAAAAAGGAGAGGAAATACAGAATTACAGGAAGCAGGTAACGTATTAACTATTTACTTGTTCAATTTGTCAAGTATGTATTAATAATAACATTTTTTTGTGCTTACAGATGTTATCACTTGTACATATATTCACTAGACAAAGATTGTAAGGAAAAAGCTCAAAAATATTTTTGACCTAGGGAGTTCAAAAATAAATATAGTGTACATGGAAATTCATATGAAGGTCCAGCCAGAGAGTGTTATATCAAACAAACAGGTTCCTATGTCCAAGAACGTGGTTTCATCGTATCAAGCAGCGAGCCCTGGCTAGGATATTCAGCGGATGGCATTGCGATCAAAAGTGGCAAAGTGACAAAGTTATTAGAAATTAAATGCCCGTATGAATTAGAAGATACCAAAGAAGAAACTTTATTATCAAAGTGTAATTTTCTATGCGTCCAAAATCATGTATTAAGTCTAAAAGTTAAACATCAATACTATGGCCAAGTCTAATTTGGCATGACATTGTTAAACCTACAAAAATGTGATTTTGTAGTATATTCGAGTACTTCTGGCACTATCAAGATTATAAATGTTGATTTTAATCAGAAATTTGCAATCCAATTATTAGTTAACCTTAAAGAAAAGTACTTTAAAAAATGTTGCATGAAATATGTTCCAGTCAAGGGTGCAGAACGTAAAATAAGTTTGTTGATACACGAGTCATATTTTCTAAGTATATAATCTTATTCTACAACTACAAAGATAAAAAGTGTAAAATATAAATTAATGTGAAGACATGTTGTGATAAATGATCTAGTGTTTGAATTAATATAAGTTTATGCATGTATTTATTTCTTGATAAAATAAAATTACATTACATTTCAAAATTTGTTGTCTGCTAGTATAGGGTTACCCAGATTAGCGAGTCCACAGCATAGTGTAAATATGTCATCCACATAGTTCAGGAAATACCAAGGAATTTTATTATTTAAAATCTGGAATAACTTTATTCGCTGGTTCATTCGTTCAATGTGTAGTCGTGCACTTGCAATATCTCTGTTCTCAATTGCTTCCTGTTTTGACAACTGTGTTTGGTTTCTCAAAAATGGAGGTCTAATGAGTTTGACCCTTTTCTGCATACATTCCTCGTCAATTAAAAAACCCTTATCAACCATTACAGCATCTCTAGTGCTTAGTATACCACCAGGAGATACTTTAGTCATAAATTTTACTGTCAAATCACCTTTGTAATATGAATAAAATTTGATGCGACACTTCAAACAGCTTGACTTCTGTATTTTAATTTCTGTACAGTCCAGATGTTGTGGAACGATAGTTATTGAAACACTTGGGCATGTTTCTCAGAATCTCTTCCTTGGAAACTCTCATTATAGTTGATTGTAAAATAGTTGCTAACTTTTTTACTGTGTCATAAAATGCATTCCTCACAGTCACTTCAGACACATTATTGTAAAATAGTGCAAGCACAGTGAATGAAACATCCAATTTCAATCTTGCAGTTGTCAGAACAATACATTCTAAAGTGGTCAATGATTGTTTTACATTTCGAGGGTAGATTTTATTCATTAATCTTACTAATTCGTGTAAGATTTTGAAACTGCGTATGCCACACATAGTCAGTTTTATGGTTATCTACAACATTTAATTTTCTTAGCCAGTTGCTGCGTTTATCCACTTGCTCATATAATTCGAATAAATTTTTTCGAGTCAATATCGTTCCTTTGCTGGGTAGTGCGGGAAAACTCAATGACAGATTTTTTTGCGTTTTGGAGTCACAATCCTTAGCACAGCAGACTCTTTTTGTTAATACTCGAACGAGAGTATTCTCGCGCAATTTGTGAGGAAGGATGAATAATTTGAACACAAATAGAAAAATAAAACTATATTCAAAATAAAAACATTGCGAAGCGCACTGCTCGGAGTTCAGCTCTCGACTGACTCCCCCGCAGCCGCCCTCCTAGACGATCGACGCTCGACACCACCGCTAGCCGCCGATCGTTTACAAAAACTGGGAATTCCCCAAAATTCCCCTCTCCACACTTATACATACAAAACTGTAAAACACAGCACTCATTGTCTAAGCTGTCCCCGCCGCCTACGTTAATCCGACCCGCCATAAACCCCAAGCCCAACATCCGCGCCGCACAGCTCGGCTCAACAGCGCGGGCCCACACTCGAACCGATGCTATGATTTCCAGATGCGCGTACTCGAGATTCGGATTCGAGCCTACGTACTTTTCCTACAAAGAAAAGCCATAACTCGAACCCGAAAACAGCGCGGCCTCACGTGCGCGGCACAATTCGTCCGTTGTCCTTCACACTTTCTGCAGCCGAAAAAATACACATAAATCGCGCGCTTGCTGTTCCCACATTTGTCCAGACCGAAGTCTGTGACGTAGGAAAAACTCCACGTATTGTCTCACAAGGAGAAAACCTACGCCGAGAACAGCAATTACAAAATATATTATAACTATACGCGAACACTATCAACCAAATATTACCCGCGACATCTAAAATGCTTCCTTCGTAAGTTAGCTGTCCCCGAAATACAAGCGAGCCGCTACTACAAGGCAGGCTACCCTTCCAGACGACGTATCTCCCTAGGGCAAACTGGCCACAGCGAAACCCTCCCAAGTTTTCGTCTGTTCCGGGCCTCACCAATTAATCAGCCGTAACCGGCTGGGGGTGAGGGAAGCGGCCCCGATCGATCCCATTTGATCGTCGTGCACGCAGCCTACGCTGCCGGTTTCCATAACCGTAGCGCTGAGATGCTCGCCTATAGAAGTTTGTATTTCAGCAAGCTTACGTCGGTAACACTTTTTTAGTCGGTTTTCTGTATTCAGTACAAAAATCTATTTTGCTCTGGATAATAGTCAACTCTAGAAGTTGGTTTAACGACTTCACATACAATTTACAATAATTGTTATTTAAATATTGGTTGAAAATATTGAACAACCATGAGACTTTGCTGATGCCATGTTTATTAATTCCCGAAGCTGCCGCTAGTATCGCATTGCAACTTTAAACTCCCAAAGAACTTCCAAACATTGTAACTTCTTCAATTTCGAATAATTTTTCAAAAATTGAAAATTTATACTAAAAGTAACAATGCATTATAAAACCGACATCCATAAACCTTATACATCATTATATCGCCAACGGATTCACTGCAAAAAAATATAATACTCCGTATACAGTAGAGAGCCGACGGATTCACTGCAAAAAAATACAATACTATAATACAGTATAGAGCCGATAAAAAAAGTCAAGAACATCCGATGTGCGGGTGGTCATTTATACCAAACGGCTTCTTGGCAGGATGTCAGGAAAAAAGGAGCGTTGCGAATAGATATACACCAAGAGATCGCACGGAAGCGCCAGAAAAAGCTTTGGGAATGAAATTGGCATCTCCGACTGAGAAAGGGAGAGCTCGTTTACACGAGTTTATACGAGCGAAGATTACGAGCCCGGCGACAATTCATTTCTGTGACGGCGCGAAAGACGAGGGGGGGGGGGCGCAGCAAATCCAGTTTCACCGACTTATACTACTTCGGCAGTAGTAGTAGCCTAACACAGCGAGCCGCTGCTTTACGAGCGTTCTCTCCCTCACTCCTCCGACATATCGGATACTTTTAATTGCTTTTAATTACTCGCGACCCAGTGAATCGCACCAGCGCCTCGTATACGAATGCGATTTCGCGCGACTCTTATCGCAATTCTCTTTGCCTCCGGTACCCTGCAGTGCGACTACGTGCACACACAGGGAGAATGCCCAGGATATCGGATAACCATTTGCTCCTGTTCTCTTCTGCCGTCGCCTCTTTTTTCTTTGACCCTGTGTGTAGGCGTTTTATCTCGCTCACTTGCTTGCACTAATTAAATAGAACACATCTCGCTCATTCGAGAGCTATTTACTGGTACGTTCGAACGACTTTTGGCCACATACGATGACAATTCAACGATATAAAAAAATCGGTTGATTGCCTTGATTGCAATTTGCATGACAGCTGCGAGTACTCTAATTCCGCGTGGAGTCAGTCTCGAGAGCAGTGCAATCAACCAGCGTCACAAAGCGTTCGATGAGTGTCGATCACTCGAACCATGAGGATTCGCTAGAGAGTTCGAGTCCTTGCTTGGTTGAGAAGATACGAGAAAATGTAATTTTAAATTAAACTTTTGGATCTTTGCCAACTCATTGGCTATACATAGCAAGAAATTAAAAGGACTTTGTCCTTTTGTCGGTGCAAGCTTCTACTTCTTTAATTTCTGCTGCTCAGCCTTCTGGGACCTGCATAAATCAGACTGATTTTATTTTTTGATAAAATGCTAATCGAGCGAACGTCCCGTCGAGTCAACACTCTTGGTGTTATCGACAATCGATACCTGCAATTTACGCTATTCATTTTTCAGGGGAATTTCTCTCCATAAAACGTTGTGAATTCGAAAATAAAGAAATTAGTTGTTTCTAGGATCTTCATTCGACTTACAACGACTTACGATGCTACGCTGATGCGTGTATTTTTTCGGTCCTAATACAACAAACTTAGGCAAATTAAGATGTGAGGAGTCTATGTGCAAAAGGGCATAATTCTGATGTGATTGTATACGATTAAACGTTGCTGGTGTCTGCGATCAAGTATAATGTGCCAATAAGTAAAAAACCAAACAGCTTTGCATCAAGCGGACAAAGAATCAACCGGGAAAAAGGCTGGAGATCGAGAACTGCTGTGGTCGTCATGGATTTGGAAAGAAAATTGTAAAGAGCTAGTGCCTTTACTCATAGATTCGAGCTTCAAAGCTTGCATATAACCTACTTTTTCTGTATAAGGAAGTTTGACGTAGAAGCTTGATCCAGATGACGCCAGTACGTGTCACGGCTGCAATGGCCACTGAACTAATAACACGGCAGAACGCTGTCAGAATGTGAATGTATCTAGTGCATAGTCCCATTAGCCAGATGGAAAGACAATGGAATTCGTTGTTGTCATAGATTTCATTCTTGAATCTCGTTATCTCTCGATGTAGATCATTTAGAGAGCAGAAAAAAACAATGTAATATAATGACTAACTTAAGCTCAAATTTTCAATTGAATTAGGCGCAAAAAGCTTTTTCCCTTTTAAAAAGAGTGCATTTTCTTCATTCGCGACGAGGAGAGTCCGTGATTCGTTGGCTTTTCTCTTAGTACACAGTACTAATGCTGTTAGAAGACGAAAGTTTCATTTCTGAGAGCTCGCGCTTATTTGCCGAAATGAATGCGGATTTACCTCGTATGCTGACAAAGCTTCTCGGAAAAATCGAATAATAGCACTTTAAAAGCTTTCCCGGGAGAAATCCGCTGAATTATTCGCGGGTTTTGATGTTGCCGCGAAACGTTAGAATACATTATAGATATAGAGAGACAGCGTCGATGCCCGAGTGGAACTATTTCGAGAGGCGCATTGCCCGGAATTAGCATTACCCAATCACGCTGATTAAAAATTAATGAAGAAGATCCGTGAAATTTCCCTCAGGACTTCGCTGAACGAAATTAAAACCACCGAGGCATGTGTATAGGTATACGTTGACATTGTTTTAATTTCGCAGCTGCTGTCTAATAGCGCATGTACTGTTTTCCGCTTATTCGTTCTCTCTCTGATACCCGTTATGTATGTACATGCACACTGGGTCAAATAGCCAGGTAAATGCCGACGTTTATGTGGAGATAATAAAATGAAAAAAATTTGCGTAATTTGGAAGCAGCAGATGCAGAGTTTATGTGTAACGAATATAAAATAGTGCGACACTTGTTGGAAAGTTATTTTATTTGTTTATTTGTACTTTATTCTGCGCAGTATAAATTGGTGAAATAAACGAGCTTTAACAAATGTAAACTATATTGCGATGAATACTTTTAACACATGAAATTTTGATATCGGAATAATCCGCATCGCAATTAAGCAAATTGAAGCCACAACGATAGAAAGCGCACAGCAGTACTGAGAGCCATTGCGCGTTAAAGTGGAAAACATAGGCATTCCATGAACTGTAAAATAAAATAAGGGAAAAATAAACGCTTGCTGAAATGGAATAGAAAATCTTGTATTCGAACGGCATGGCGAGTTTTTGCATGTACACTGATGAAAATGCGAAATAGAACGCTACGAGTATAAACTTATAGCGTTACAGGCAAAATTCAAGATATAAATCATACACGCAGAGCAGTGATATTTCCCCAATCCAAGTTCTCCATCTTTTAGACGGTCGCAATTTTTCAATCTGGTTGACAGCATATAATTTATGCGTTATACTTTATTAGTGCCGCGCATACGCACACGTACGTAAAGTTCAGAGCTTTTGTTGCCCTATTCTTTCCGATAACACGGCGGGTTGGAAGCAAACTCTCTGTGTTCATTGTGAGCTCAAAACAATGTCCAATGGAATTCTAACTGTTTTTTAGACGCTGGTGCAATTTTTCACTAGCAGCATCATGGGCAAAATTGTGAAAGGAAATTAATCAAGTTAAGTACAGGATCAGCATTTTAATGAAACACTGTGTTAGTGTTTGTATTTAAATTGTATTATAACGCCTATTTTGCAAATAAAATTTCATTAAAAAACTGCTAGCAGTTTAAAGTGGCGAGTCGATGGATCTTAAAAGTACTCTTAAATATCTCTTTCTCTCTCTCTCTTCGCGTAATAGTAATATATCAACATAATCAGTATCTAATGGCCTAGGTACGCAGACATAACTTTTTGGCGGAAGCACCTATATCCCTTGTTATCCGGCGCGTTCTGAACTTTCAAGCATCGCTTATTCACGCAAAGTTTCTTCAACCTTAGTTTCACCACTGCTGCTGAAGAACTTTTTCAAATTAACCGCATAAAACTATTATTCCTTTTATGTAGATGAAAAAGAATGATGTTATCTGTCTTGCGCACTGTATAATTTCATCTAGCGTCATCTCTAACTCCTTCATCGTCAATCCATTTTAATTCGACAGATAATGTGGTCAGCTGATTTGTTTAGTAATTAAAACCAATAGAAGATTAAAAGTTATAAAACGTGTTCCATATTGAAAGAAAATCACTTGAAAAAGTTTGGTCATCAGGGGCATCAAGAAATAAGTCGGTAATTCTATTCCATCCAAATTAAGAATATCGTATAGCAAACACCTGAAAAGTAGCTCACGAGGTAAAGTCGCTCGAATCCAGCAGTAGCAGCAAAAGCAGGATGTACAGCGCCGCGTGGGACGTGCTTGATTAAAGGAAAGGCACGAGCACTGGAGGAGCGTCTTTGTCGATTCCTACATGGAGACTTGATGGCAAAGGCTGCCATTGTGTTGCCTAATTCATTAATCACACGAGAGGTCTACTTGCATAGTCGCATACATACGAGGTACTCTATACTATACGTGTTCTGCAGTGCCCTCGTTGTAAGAATTGTAGCTGAAGGTGTTAATTATCGTTCAATTCTCACGGGTAAACAAAGTCGTTCCCTCGTTGAAGCTGACGCCGGTCAATAACTGTACTTCAACATCGATGGTTTTTTTTAAGTGAATCGATGTAGGTGTATTGTAACCTTCAATACACTTTATACCAGCTTCGAGGTTGAATAGAATCGCGGCCGACTAAATCTTTTGTTTTGCGATGCTATGATTGACACAATGCGTCATGTGTACACGTAGCCATTCAATTTACAACGCGATGACCTATACATGATCCGTTAACGGATATACATCGTATGAATATTTGCAGAAATGAAGCGACAGCGGTGAGTGATGAAACGCAAATTGTAAAATCGATTTGCTGTATTGTACGCGAAATATTTCCGAAACGTATCATTGTAACGATGGAACAAAAACCGTTAGCGCGGTTGCCACAAATATAGAATATGTCTCTGAGCTATTCTTAGATATACAATACACGCTACGTAGTTCTTGCAGATACAAATAAGTATCATCTTACAAATATTCCGAAAGGGGGGTACCATAAAATGGAATGAAGAATTTCGAAGTAGAATGAGAGGGCAGAGCCTGGCGGTGTGCTCCTTCCAGAATTCGAGATATCGTATTGCCTCTATCTTCGATATACAAATCGAATGCCTTTATACGGCGAAGCGAAGAACTGCTGCCGGGGGAGCCGCGGAAAAAGAATTCCGCGAGTAGGAAGAGAGAGATAAGTAGAGGATGATGATCAAAATATAGATAACGAAGTGCACGTGATGTAGAAGTAGATGAAATACAATTCATCAGAGAAATCTTGATATGGATCATTCCAGAATCGCTACTGTACTCTATAATATGCTTCTCGGCTTAAATTATCCGAAAAGTACGCGCGTGTACTTCCTACGTATTTGCGAATGCATGCATAACGAGTCCGATTAAGCTCGCAGTAGAGGATGATTAAAATAATATGCGCTCGGTTATGCAGGCTCACGCCAATTAATAACGACGCGGAGAATTTGTACGTGGCTCTCGCAAGAGTGGCAATTTCCCCGGAATACTCAAATTGGAATAAAAATAGCAGAGAAAAGCTCGAAGGTACTGTAAAGCTCGGGAAAAAAGACAGAGGAATCGGAATACGGAGGGGGCATAAAACGCCGTCCAATAAAAAGAGCGGAGCTATACGGACTTCAGGCGGAGAGGAAAAGGCTGCAATAGACTCAGGCCGGAAATCAATATTATGAATTATTTATGCCAGGAATTGCACCGCAGCCATGACACACACGCAACATTGATCGTGAGACACGTGTGTACTGCTCGCCTGTACTATAACATCTACTCGCCGATAATGACCCCATGTGGTGTGTGCCACGTATCTAGCCGCGCACTCGAATGCTCGTGCCGAGGCAAGAATTACCCGTCAATTAGCATTTTAAAGTGAGAGAGGGAGCTGTGTTTCCTCCCGCCGCGTCGCGGTGCGAACGTTAACCCCTCTATGGTGGGTATTAGCCCTCGCGGCGTACGTGGTTCTGCAGGGGGATGCGATTGCATTGTGCGATATTTCTCGGTGAGAAACTGGAATTGACGGGTCGGGTTGTTGGTGGGTGAAGTACCCGAGCGACGAGATTGTAAGTCGATGCAAACAGATGAATTTTGTTAATTATGTTTTTTCTTCTTTTATTTTTAAAAAATTATTAAATATTCTTATCGGAAGAAGCAATTATCTCTTAAATTTATAAATTGTCGCATACAGCAGAACCTACGACACACACAAGGACGATCAAAGGAGTCGATCTCCGATCGATAAACACTTATACAGAGCATCATCGGTCTTTCTCGATTTATTTATAAGTGCAATCTGGCCTCACCTTGCAGTCGAATTAATTATTAGTGCTAAATTTGTTGCTTCTTCCCAATGAAATTCCGTTATGAAAAATTAAAATTTGTTATCACTAAATAAAACATAACTTTCTCGAATTTTTATTTTGCGAATTCGACTCTTTTTCTATAATAAAAATACCTTGGCAAGTTAATGAAATTTGTATTTTAAAAGTAATAAAAGAAAATCAACGTTACGTAAATAAAAGACCAAGAATAATACAACTATCAATGTTTATTAAAAAATGCATATCAGTAAACAAAGCGCGCATAAAATGAATTTTGCGGATACATGTATTTTGTTGGCCACCTATCAAACGTCGAAGCTGCTGCTGCAGGAACAAAGGGAGCGCGGGTCAACAAAAGAGCCTCGTCGAAAAAGGGCCGCCCGCGCTTACCAAAAGCCAAATAAAGAGAAGATTGGTGTATAAACAAGCAAAGCCAGGATAGCGACAGTGCATGATATACCAAAAAAAGCCGGCTTACTAACCACCACCTAAGTACGAATAATAAATCAAAAAGCATAATCGCATCGTCACTCTTCCTAGTAAATCAATTTTAATCTCTCGAAAATAATTTAAAGCCAGAGATGATTCCATCTGAGAAAATCAGTTGATCCACGCTAAATGAAGCGTGTGCGGCCACGTAGATGTGCTATGCCGAAGGGCAACTGCAGAGGGAAAAAGTAGTCGGTGGTGAAAACGAGCAAGGGGGATTTTTCACCTCGATTCCGGCTAACGAGCTGCGGTGGCGAGAGCGCGTAGCTACGCGGACCAATCAAGCTCCGGCCAATGCCCGACGTGGTCGTGAGCGTAGGTGGTATACGTGTTATACAGTAGTCTTGTGCTCAGCTACGGTTTAGCATCGTAGCTCGGAATCACGGAAAGTACGCCCCTTCCTCGAGCTCGTTAAACAAGTCGGATGGGCCGACTGGATTCGACCTGGATTATGTTCGACGAGTGTCTGGACGGGCGCCGAGCGGCGAAAATCACGTCGATGCTGCAGCGCCGAAGAAACTCCTAATTATTTGTCGAGGGAAATTGATCTTGTGCGCACGCCTTGAAGATTGTGATGTCTAGTAAACTTTCGATAATTCTGGGAGGAGTGAATGCGAAGCAAGCAAACGTCGATACGTCTGGTTGTTTTAAAGTGACATTTTTAGTTTTGTAGGAACACATTAAAAGAAGCTTAGTTCTTTTTCATTTTATTTTATTATTTACTTTTAAACAATATTCAAGTATAAAATTAGCAATTGATATCACATATAGTGGCGCTTGTACTTGCCCAAAAATATCAAAATTGTCTGGAGGACTGTGGTGGGCTAGGAACGCGCTCGTCTAAATTGAATCACAAAAGAAACGGCTCGACGAGAAGCAATACCAAGCAGCTGCTGTAGGAAGAAGCGGAAGAAGATTCGGTGGCGGCAGCAACCAAGCGTAGAGATTGGACCGCGCAAGTTCTATATTTGAAAAGAGTGCGTGCTCTCGTCGACGGCTCGCGGCAGACGAGCAAAACCGAATACCGAAAAAAAAAACACTCAATTTGTCCTCGAATAAAGACGTTTCAGGGGGTTGTTAGAGCCAGCATCCGAGAACGATGACTAGAATATTATCCTAGACATTATGGCAATCACTGCCATAACGTCTAGGATTCTATTCTAGTAGAGATAGATTTGTGGAATGTTAAACAATAAATCTTTGCCTCGTCGAACCCTTAAAAAAGAATATTCCCAAAAAGTAGAAGCTTCTTCCGCAATCTTTTATCCACCGAGCTATCGGTTACAATGCAACTTGAGTTTTCTCTCTGTGTTTTGCAGGAAACCCGATAGCCACACTCGCGTGTATAGGTATCCCTTTACAAGCAGCCAAAAGCACCTATCGAATTGCTCTGATATGGAGAGCGCAGCAACGTATCGTTCCCGCTTATTTACCTTACTGCAGTCATGAAAGAGCTTTTTTATATATGTTAGTGAAAAATCGAATGAATTCCATACTTTATGTCCAAGAATCCATACTGCAAGCCTTATACGCTTCAAAAAGTTTTCAAAAGCCTACTTTGAAAATAAATGCAATATGTACGTCAAAAATAGAGAACACGGTAAGAATAGCTACAGCAATAGATAGGGGGTTGGTGTGTAGCAATCGAGTTAATTGCGCGGTTCTGTTAATGGCTCTGGACCGCCTTAAAATACTCCCCACAGGACTCTACTCTATAGCGACGACCTTTCCACCACTTTGATTCTCCATTTCACTCGTTGCCTTTCAATTCCCTACAGGTCTCAACTCGGGCGACTTTGCCCACATTGTGCCTTTGTTTCTCTCGCGCAGACTTGACTCCTTTAACCGCGAATCCCACTCGAAATTTCTTACAGTTTTCAGTTACTTAATGACCCACTTAACGAAGCTTTAAAACATTACTGTAGGATTTTGGATACACACTGGTAAAAAGGTGGCAACGTCTTCACGAGTAAGTTTCGAATCTTCAGTCGTGCAACGGTGTTAGGTTAGAAATTGCTGGTCATTCGACACTTTGACGACGTAATCGGCCGAGTTAATGACGGCCTCGTAAACATGGGGGTAGAAACTAAGCGGCGACGGTGTGGTCGTACGTGTCTCGCGACACCCAAACTTTCGCAAACCACAAGTTTGTACGCTCTTGTAAGTCGAGCGTACACTTTGTTTTCTTCGTATACTGAACTTTGTCAAGTTACTCTCCTGTGAGTTATAATTCCCTTTTTTGCTAGCGGCGAGTTTGCCTCTCGACTCGTTTTATTTTCAGACGTAATGTGTCGCGATAAAATTTTTTATACTGTTTAGGCAGCACTTGTATACTTTTGGGAGTTCAGTATCGCTGGGGCTATCAATATCTTTACAGTATGGAAGCAAATGAAAATCTGAAAACGCAGAGTGTGCATAATTGAGACCGCGAAATCTCTAATAGAGCCGAAAGTTTTTCCCAAGTCCATCTAGAGGTTGATGGACGGAGAAAAGTTTGAAGGTTCACCGACACACAGCCGGTGGTCGCGGCTTGGAACTTTGGGGCAAAGTGCGCGAAGAGCAACTTAAGCCGCTGGTGTAGCTTTAAGTTTCAAAATAGCAAAGTTGCAGTACCCACTGTCAACCGATGTACACCATGATGGTATGATTAATTTACTGACTGAGACTGTGCTTTCGCGTAACGTATATAACATTAAGGTAATCGCAAATAGAGTAATGAAAATATATACGACACCTCACTCCATATTTATAGATCCAATAGAGCTTTACGCGTACGCGTCGCGTACAAGCATTTCAGCTTGGGCGTAAAATTGCCGCGAGAAAGTGTCGTAAAAATTCGCGATCCGCTATTACCCGCGAGTGGAAGTCGCGTCTCTGATACACAGGAGTTGAACGCAAATGAAACGCGACGCGCAGCCCCCTAGTGGCGCTTTAAAAAACGTCATATAACACCGATGCGTCTCTCCAGTGGTGGCTCTTGATGTTACGTCAGGTATAAACATTAGATCGTCTGACGTTTAAGCGATGCGTATTTTTCCAGGTATACCATGATAGGCGAGAGAATCGAAGAAATAATAACAAATGGACTTGAATACCAAACATGGGAATGTTACCGATAGGTGCAAAATTTAAAGAAGATGCGATAAACTTTTGTAGATATGTCATGTGCATCCCTGAAGACTAGCACAACTCAAATTTATTGTTCTCATTTCTTCAGTATAAGTTCTTTTATCATAAGGATATCGACAAACAATTCAGTTGTGCTAGTCTTCAGTTTGTGCTTCACATCTTTAAAGTTGAGTAACAGGCAAAATATTTCGCGAGATCTGCAGATGAATAAAAAGAAAGAAGAAAATATAACGAGCTTAAACGATTTGCATTGTTCGAACTTCTTAAAATTACGCTCGCGACTTTTCAGACACAAGGGCTGCTTTGCATGACTTTTAAATCTTAAAAGCAAAGTTTTATAATTCTCCATCTAATGACAACGAATTTTAATCGATCAAAAATATACGGCCACTACACAATATTTCTCTACCCATTCTATCGCAATATCTACAATCTCTCCCGAGCTTTTTCGATCGAAATTAAATTTATTGCGAATCTCGGACAAATTGCGCACACTCTAGTTTTTCGAACTTTTCACTCGTTCCGATATCGTCCAAAGTAGCCCCTTATAACCCCAACGGACAGCCGTATCCCCGAAGACGAGAAAAATTTTCACGAGTCCAAGAGAAGATGAGCAAAAGCGAGCGCAACGTTACTTCAATATTAGTTGAGATTCTCTCCCTGAGGGTATGTCCTGCACTTTTCGTTTATAATTTATCGTCGAACTTTGTGTGTACGGTCCCGTTGAAATGGAATTTCCAAGCTATTATCCACAAGCGTCCGCATATTCCGCGCGGAAATAGTGCAGAGTCGAGGTTTGAAGGCGCCATAAATTTCTTCGGAAGCTCTATCTCTCTATAACGACTTGTCCCGTGTCGTGCATGTGCGCATAGCTTTAGGAGACGCGGCGAGAGATTTTAGCGCTTTCTCTATACATATTGTGCTTACGTAATGTATACAATCTTATGCTAATACTTTTAAACTAAATATTTAATTTTGTATGCCTTATAACGTTTAATTGAACGATTATCCCACAAAGAGTTATTAGAATTATTTTTTGTTTCTACTTTCATTTTCCTTTTTTCATTGAACTGCTGCTTCTGAAGCTGAAACTAAAGTTTTTTTTTATATCAATGGAAAGAAAATGTATATGCAATGTGAAAAAAGCGAGATAGATAATTCATTCTTGTCCCGGAGACGACCGATATGAGCTTGAATATAAGTCGATAAGATTGTACGTTATTGAGAAGTTTGACGAGGATTTTTATTTCAAATTTATAACTTCCACACAGACAACAAAAATAATTGATGTTATTATTGAATTCCCTAGTTAAAGAATTTTAATATACGAAGAAGAAAAGCGAGAATTTTTTGTAATTATTAATAATTTTTGTAGCTATATCCACTATTGCAAAATTATTCACTTTACTTATTTCTTATACGATTATTCTTGCATAATTCAGGGTTCCTAGATCATGCTCCTTTTTATTCGACTTTTACTACACCCGATTTCATCATCTATTTTTTTATAATTCAAGAGTTTTTGAGAGTAAAATAAAACGACGTACAAATACATTTTTTCTGCATTAAGCGGCGGCCAATCTCGGCATAGTATTCGAAAGAAATTTCTTTAGCTGATATTTTTTCGAGGGAGAAAAGCATTAGCAGAGGGCAAAGGTTCGCAACAGGTCAGGAGGGACAAAGCGTGATATGCGTAGGTGTTGCTCGACGCGGTTACGTTATCGAATTAATAGTATATAGGGAAGGGCTGACGCGAAGCAATCCACAAACGATACAAAATCTTTGCTGGCACGGAAAATAATAGGCGTTTGTTTTTGTTTTTCTTTTGATCAGTGTTTCGAGGTATTACCTTGTTTTTTGGTTACCATTCTGATAAAGTTCGTTTTTTGAGCAATAAAGGATGCGTTGTGGTTCACAAATATACTTGGAATTGATAATAAATGTTTCTTCTGTGTAGTAGCAATCCAATTACGCAAGGCAAACAAAAGTTATTCATATCCAGATTTATTTATAATCCTTTATAATCCAACGTCATTCGCCACATCTTCCAGCGATTTTCTCTTCCGAGAATATCCCCTGCAACGATGTGATAATTAATTCTTTTTAAAAGTCACGGCCTTTGTTATGAAACATACAATACACGTACGTGATTACGCGATGATGACGTAATACGGTAAATAGGCCTGGTCCATTTTTTAATTCATGAATTGTTGGATTACTTTAGTAAATATTATAAAATTATTGTCCGATTACAGAATTATTTTAGATCGTGTTACTATTTTTTCACCTCAAAAGTAGACGTAACAATCAAAAGCAGTTCGTAGCAATTTTTTTTTATGAATTCGTCTCCTAATTAGCAGAAGCCCAGTGGTCTCTCACCTCTCCGCAACCCGCAACTCGCGCGCGGGCGCGTAAAAGAGACGTTACAACGCACCTATTATAACCGACCCCCTCTTTCACTCGGTAGAGGGGCTGAAACCGGAGGGGTGGCAGGTACCTATATAGCTCGCTGGTGGTGGTGGTAGCGGCGGTGGCGGTGGCTCCTGTCGAGCCACGCGGCCGGCAGTATCACCTTGAGCTTCACGCCGGGAACATCGCTCTCACGAGTTTCGACCAATTGCACGTGCTTTTCGCCAAGTGTACAACATAAGCAAGGTATTCTATACCATCGGTGTGATGAGACGTTTCGTGCCTAGTGAGGGCTCGATGAATTGTGAGTAGCGGCATTTCCGCAGCTACTGGTGTGAGGACACGAGATGGCCAGGAGACAAGAGTATCCGCTGCAGGTGCTTCTGCTGCTTTCGTTTGCCGTCTTCGCGATCGGTGAGTTTTTGGAAGTGTTGATTGTCGAGTGTAGATATAGCTTCAGTGGTTTTAGGTCGGGTTTTCGATTGAATTAGAATTAGAGACGCATTGTTGCATTTTCACGCTATGAAATCTCAATTATGGCACTTGATGAAAATTGTGCGCGTAATTATATACGATGACTTGGTGTAAAACGAAAAAATTCGGAAAACGAGAAGGACTACTGCGTCGCCGAGGTTTATCATTTCAGTGATTCAGACTGAAAACAGGCAGGATTTCGTTCGAGTTTTTTAACTATGATTTTCGTTTCGCGTCGGCGACGCTGCTGTCAACGTCGGTCTTCAACAAACAGCTAGTCACGTTTCGGATTTCTCAAACGAGAGCATTTTTATAGATACTGCGTTAAAAATACAAAGGCAACGTAAAATTACGAAAAAAAAATACGGAAACTGCGAAACATTTGCACCTTCGCTTTATGAAGTATCTGTTTACTTTTTCGCGTGTCAACCTAACGATCTGTTATTTCAATTCGACTTTTGATCGTAGGGTATATCCAGAATATAGCCGTAAAATTATAATACTCTCCGATAGTTTTCTCAAGATATACAGAGAGGAGAGTTATACACGGTCATGGCGCTGCATACGTATAGTCATCTGATTGAATCAAAACTTGTGCAATTCACAGTTTGTAACTTTGACTTCGGGAAAATGGAATCGCGGAAGTAACATCCTAAGTCGACTTATGCTGATATATTTGCGCGATTTCACTGCCTTTTTTTCTGTTATAAAAATTCTAGTATCCGTATATGGCTCTGAATACAGCTTTACAAATTCATAAAGTAAAAAGTCGATGAAAAATGGCAACAATAACAATCGATACCCTCAGCTAGTGGTGCACTGTATGAAATCGTATGTATACGAAAGTCCCTCGCGGCGGCGGCATCGTCCCCATTATTTATTGGCAAGCGCTATTTATAGAAAAAAAAAACACGGAGAAATTACTTTTCTCCCGTAGCTATATCCACTATTGCACCGGGCGAACTCTTTTCGCCCGCGGCATCGTATTCTTTTCCATTTGAGACTTGGCGGACTTTTGCACCGCGCTGAGATAGAGAATGTAAGTGTCCGGCGTATCCGAAAAGTTTTCCGGCTATAAATCCGCTGAGCGCAAAAATCGATCGGGATAGGGCAGTAGCACCGAAGCGTCGGATGATACCGGGCTGCGAGATAGATTTACCGACTCCAATCGGCCGCCACTTGTCGAGACGCATTTCACTGCGTGCGATGGCCTCGGCAGAGGCTCAGACAGGTGGGCTGCGTTCTCGACCGATCAATACTCTCTGTATAGAGCTTTGTCGCCGCGATAATGTGCGTATACGTGTGCCGCGGAATCTCAGCTGATCTTATATCTCTGGGCCATGATTTTCTGATGCTCGCGTATGCGTGGGCGTATGGAGTTTCGAAACTCTCCACTACGCCGACGAGTTTTGCGCATCGAGGAGTTTTATTCCACCGCCACCCCCCTTCTCCTGCGCCGGGCAAAAACTTTCGAAGAGCAAATACGTCGACTTGTGCCCGTGAATGTTTGCGTGTACTTTTTCACCCGCAGCTGATGTGATTTTTCATTTTGTGGGGGACATCACGGTCTCTGTACGAGCATGAACTTTCTTCCTCGTCTCCCTTTTTTCCTCTCCTGGAAAGCAAATCATTTTCACCGAGAGAGTTTGCGGATTTGGTTTTATTATCTGCTTGGATTTTCCGGTGATGCTGCAATTTTCGTATAATGTTATTACGAAGTTATGGAGAGAAGCTGTTTTTTTGAGCAAAAATATTTGTCAACAAATTTCAAAGGAAGGATTTAATGCATTCGAGGCTGACCGAGATACATCCTCTGATTCCTCTAAACATAATGAATCTCGAAAAGCAAAGCTTTTTTTCCTGCAAAAAGTACATGTTTGCAAGCTCTAATTACGCTTACGATTTATAATCCTGTTAATGTTTTAAAAATTGCGCGCAAAAAAAGCTGTCGAATCTGCCTGACGATGATCAAGGTTAGGGAAATAAGATTTTCCGTAAAAGTCGACGTGAGAGTTAGCAGAAGTAAATTAGATATCAAATAGAGGTTGTGGCTAACGACAAAAGAGAGATGGAAAGAAATTAAGCGTATGCGTGTGCAGAAGGCTTCGTTACCTCCGCGAAGGGAGAGCTGCGTTTAGTCGGAGGGGAGGCCCTCCAGAGCTCAGCCAGCGAGTCACCCATTCAGCGCATTTAACCGAGATTATGAAGTGACAGTCTAATGCAATTTACTCGGCGCTCTCTCGCGCACTCGCATCCACTCTTGCGAACTAACAAGTACCCGCGTGTAATGGTATATCAGAAGATTCCAAAAAAAAACATTTTTTCAAAGCTCTCAAAAAAAAAAAAAATAATTAAGGGTTACATCGCTGGGAGCATTGTTTTCTTATTCAGGAATTAAAAAAAAATCGAACTCGCCCCATCGTTTTCTCGGCTTCTTAAGTGAATAAAATGAATAACGAGATCGAGAACAGTGTTTGAAAAATTTTGAGATGAGAAAAAAATGGTCCCAGTAATGCGGTCCTTGCTCTATCTTTTCTAAGCTATAGATATAACTGAATCCCTGGTAGATAATTGACCCCATTTCTGGGTAGAATTTTTGTCCAGGTGTGTTAAAATGTGGTTTATCTAAAATTAATGGAAATACTCTGAAACGAGTTTCTGATAGTACTTTATTTTAAAAAATTTTGATCATAACGAATTCTGCACAGAAATAGGGTCAATTTTCTACAAGGGATGTTTTTTTTAGAATCATCTAATTTATGCACACGCCTACACGAAAAAGCGCAACAGCTCGGATATCAAGTCAGTAGCTTATAACCACGTAGCACTGAATTCGAAAAAAAAAATTAAACGCCTACCTATACATCAAACACCTATATATTATGCATACATGCGCGCATCATCGCAAACGGTCCTAGTGGTCCTCGTCATACATACATACCTAAATATTAATGCATACACGCACAGAAATATCGACCCACGCCGTGTGTGAAAGTATGTGTTAGCATATGCGCTCACAAATTATAGACGGCTGCACAGAGAATTACTTGCTGCTGCTGCTGCAGTATACATCGCGAATTTCCCGCTGCTGTTGCTGCTACTGCGAGTCCTCTATGTAGAAGCGTTGCGTTCTCGCACGGTTGCGCGAGAGATTGGCCCAGCAACCCCTTCGCTGCCACTGCTCTCGTGATAGCAGCGTTTATGCATTAAGGCGCGGAATACATATAGCTATACAGGCAAGAGGCAACGACCGCTGCGGTAAAAGGAAGGGTTAAAAAATACGCGCCGCAGCAGCGAACGTATTCGAGAGGAGGAGTATAATGTCGCTGGATTGAAATTTATGGCGTAGAGAGGTGAAATAGCACGCCGCTCTCAAAGAAGAGCTATAGTGATTGATTTATGGGGTGATCGATGATGCATTAGCCTAGAGAGAGAGCGCGGATATCCAGGGTTATGTCACTGGCACGCCCGCTTGATGGCTGATTGCCACTCGATTCCCCAGCGATAACTGCCTGGGCTGGCACACTCGAATTGATTTTGATAATAAGACTGGTATTTTGTAGGCGCTCTCTCTCTCTCTCTCTCCCTCTCTCTATCATCGCGCGGATTTTTAATTAAGAGGCTCGATGAATTGCCGTGACAGCACAGTCTCTCTGATGCGAGTTTAATTAAATTTTCTCGAGGGCTGCTTCTGTTCGCTCGATTTTCCGTATTTATCTTCAACTTTTTTTAATAATATGTAGGCATGTACCAGAATGAAATAAGAAAACTATTCTTAATTTACTATTTCAATGCGTTGTCTTAATTAACAGAGAACATTTAACGCTTCGCACAATATTTCGCTGCAAATTACGAAAATATAATAGCTGCGCGCTAAAACACGTATTTTAATAAGTGTATCACCTACTCAAGCTTTACTGTCGTCATTTGCACAACGTACCATGCAAGTATAAAACCTCGTTGTTTTTCCTTCAAGAAAAACAACTTGATCACTTTATTTTTGCAGTTTCATATAAAAACCGCGTTTAAGGTACACGCTTTAATTTCAAATCTTCATACATTGTTAAAACACGGGTATCAAAATGAAAATTCTCTAGCTGTTAAACTGTGAAAATTACTTTTTTAAATATTGCAGATGCCTGTGAACCGGAGCCGACAGTTTCTGTAACGATCATCACAACTGGATTTTTATTGCTTAAAAGAAATTATAATTCGAGCGGGCGAGTTGTAACTTTAATGACATAAAAAGCAGTTCGAGAAAAGTTCACATCGCCAGGAGAAAACGCGCGAATACATTCGAACGGTTGAAATTTAAAACGCGAACGTTTTACGATACTTTTGCGAGCTTCATCAGCGAATCGAAATTATTAACGATTAATGCAGACAATTTGCTTTGGCGTATTACTGTAATGACTTCTCGTGCACTATGTTCATTAAGCTTCGGAAACGTTTCATAAGTGTTAAAATTATTATCAAATATGAATAATAGCACTATCTCAAAATTGTATAATACCAGCAAGAAGTGATAATTATGAAAAAATAATGATGCCAAATTTGTGTGACACGTCCGAATTCTTTCAATTCCTATTCGCATCAATAAACCTGACAATTTTTACGATATCGTCTGATGTACAAATTGTTGGCGGAAATACTGTACCCAACACAATGTCAATTACATTCGTCCTTCCCGCAACAGAACGTGTCCGACGCATAAAGCGGCGAGGAGCGACACCAGCACATAAGCGAGCTTTTCTGTATTAAAAGCAATCGGCTTTGATGTCGCGCAGCAGGAACAGTTGAAATAGAGAGAGAGAGAGAGAGAGAGAGAGAGAGAGAGAGAGAGCCGACCGAGAAAGTAGTCAGCGCTGCAGGCGCTCGTTAGACCAAAACTCAAAATGACATCACGTAACTGGGCCGAGTGCCAGTTCCGTGCGCCGCTCTTTCGCCCGCCACTTATATCCCCCTCGATTTCGTCCTCGCTCTTCTTCTCTCTCTCTCTCTCTCTCTCTCTCTCTCTCTCTCTCTCTCTCTCTCTCTCTCTCTCTCTCGCTCTCTTCGACGTTTTTATTACATCTTTCTTGCTCTCTTTTGATCTCGTATCTTTTTCCTTCTCCCGTATCGCATGTATATTTCCTCATCTCAGCTGCACTTTTCTTGGCTGTTCCTTTGTTTCGGCCCGAGGTCGATTCATCCTCTTTGATTTATCGTCTGATCCTGTCCATTTTTCCTCGCAATTTTCAAAACCCTACGCTGCTGCTGCTACTATTATGCGTCTCACACACACACACACACGTCTACAGCCACGCGGTGCTTTCCATCTTTGCGATCTTTTGCATCCGCCGCCAGTGTATACTTCGCCTGTGTACGCTGCCTCGTGAAATATTACTCTTCGTGCTTTGCTGCAGTTTGGTGCATCTCATCGGGCTGCCTTTTCGAATGAATTCCTAATTCGTGCGGAGGCCAGGGAAGCTTTGTTTCTGTTCTTCAAATTTTTAATTTATTTTGCGAATGTCGGATGATTCCCACGCACGCGGGGATGCATGAATTCGATGCATTTGTTATTAATCGATCGTACACAAAGAATAAGTTAACAAAGGCCAATTTTACTATGTGTAGTAACTCCACAGTGGTATGTAGATTGCCAAACATATCGTGGGGAATTTAATATCGATAAAGTGCTAACATTACTCGATAGTGTAGCAAACGTTGGGATAATGGGTTTTCATTTTGCGTTTCGAACTCTAGATTTAATAAAGTGAAGTATCTATAGTTACATCATGATTGGACGTATTATTTGAATTTCAATGATCGATTTGATAATTAGCTAGACGTTTAAAGCAAATATATAATTATTATATTTGTTTTAATTGCTAACGTCACTGAATTACACTTTTTCATATTATGCTTTACTTGATACGCGTATAAAACATTTACTAAACAGTTAATCAGTCGTAGATAAATCTAATTAGTAAGGATGTATGTACGAATGTAGCGGATAAAAAATACATAAAGTAAAGCACCTCGCATAATTTAATGTATCAACATAAAAAGTTCGAATTAACCTAATTAGCTTGAATTTTCAAGAACTTCACTCTTACAAATGCTTAACTTCACAAGCGCAGTTTTTAAAAATTTTCAAAACAAGTAGTAGAAATGCTGATGACTTGCGCTTGATATAGACTTGAATTGCGCATCGTAGCGTCTTGCGCAAACTTGGAAAAGTTTATCCCCGCTTAACAGCTTAGCTTCTACAGAAGTAAACACTCGCGCGAATTGATGGCTTCTTCGACAGTTAAGAACATTTTCATGCTGCAGTCTCACTCAAGAAAATTAAAATAGAAAGTAATAGCATAATAAATATTTGTCACCGTCTAAACGATACCACTGGCGCCGTTTTGATAACTCTTCTCTCAACCACTGCGGAGAGCTTAAGTACTTCGTCGACTAGCTTCTTATTTCTCGATAACAAATATTTTTCCGCAATCAAGTTTATTAAATCCTGCATTTTTGTCATTTATCAAATAAATTATTTTGTTTAGCTACCTACGCCATAAAACTGCATTATTCATTAACCATTCTTATTTGTAAGTGACTTATTTGAGAAAATCGCAAGCTAATATAAGATAATCTGAAAATTAGACTCTCTCTCTCTCTCACACCCTTTCTCTCACTTTGAATTTCTAACAATAAAAAAGTTTTTTACTTTGCTCAGATTGGAATTCATTAGCTTCGCGTTTCTCCTTGCAGTGCCGATGAATGCAAACAAACTATGTGAAAACTTTTCGGGTTTACGATTCAGCAAGAAACTTTTAAGCGATCAGCGCTTCATTTATACGTGTTCAAACGTTAGTGGCCAGCTTCGATGGAATTTCCATAACCATATATGGCATATTCCAAAGAAACGTTATCAGCTGAACTAATGATGACTGACACGATGAATCGAAAGTTTATGTTCCCGATTACATCGTGACAGGATTTCCCGTACAGTTACAACAAGGCGGTAGACAGCAAACAGACCGAATAGCATGACCTACTTACCATTATCCATGGCGTACTCCAGCAGTAACTATGTGAGTAATAATTAACCCAGCAGGTCTCAAGCTCTGTAACGTTTGAAGAGCATTGCGATCTCAGCTTTCGCTTCGTGCTTCAGTTCACGTCTCGGTTGAAATTTCTAAAAGAGAGTGAGAGAATCTAAGATGAATTCAATTCAAATCCGACTGCAGACTGGAGAACAAACGACGCAGTCCAGTCGTTCATAATTCAGCGCAGACGAGAAGTGACGTTAGAGAGGCTTTCAAGTCGCTGAGGTGAATTGATAATAGTGTGATAGCGCAGGCGAGCACAGTAAACATGCAGCTCAGCTGAGATTGGCAAGTCCCTCTCTCCTGTACGATGCGATACAGTGTGTCCGTGTACCCTAGCTTTTGGCTATATTCGGCATTCTGATCTAATAAATCAGAACTTAATCTGCCTTCCTACAGTTCTATGCTGGTGCTTCCTGCCTCTCTTCACGTCCCTGATAACGCCTAGCTGTTTGCCCTACACATTTCGAGGCAGACCTCGAGGCAGAGGCTTAGGTCATCCTCTACAATCTATCGGCTTTCCTTTGAACAATCGAGCTTTGCACACTCCAGAATGTAATAACGAAGTCAGACTTCATAGTAGTCTTAAACTAGATTCAGAGCAGAAATCATGCGCTGTAATCTCAGTCGACTTTCGTGTCTATTTTCTGATTATTGATCACCTTCATAATATACAAAACTCGATCTACTGTTTGAATTATTGACCAATAACCAGGTTTTCGGTTTCAATTAACGAAGAATACTATGCGTACGTCCAACCACGTTAGCGAATCATTTGAAGGGAGTAAAGTCGTTTTTCCAAAACTTTAGCAAATAGTTCACAATCATTGTGAACATAATGTACTTATCATTAGTAGTCCGGTTGTAGCTATAGATATGCACAATTACATTGGAATAGGGAGAGTATTTTTAAAGCTAAACGACGAAATAGGTTGCTCTGAAATTGACCCACATAGATCTATCAAAGCCATATTATTATCGTAAATCAATTTATAGATGCAGTAGCGCTAGATTAGTACGACAAATGGAATGTATAATTCAATCGTTCAATATGTTTATTTAAATTGCTGTTTCGCAAAACTCTCCAGAGTTGATTTGTAAACGTTACATTAGCTTTTACAAATCCGATTAATATCGAAACAGAAGCAATAACTCGTTGCTCTCTCTCTCTCTCTCTCTCTCTCATTCTCTTTCCGCGTGAGACTTATTTATTAGGGCGAACCACGTCGGACTAAAGTACACGATGTAGTATAAGTTGCGATGAACATAGCATCTTAAAGTATACGAAGCTTGCAACGGCAGAGTTCGACACGCTTGCAGCGAGTAAAGTGCACATTGGTGATGGGTTTAAGCGTCGGAGCTTTTCATTAGTTTCGAGCGAACATAAATCGTATGAAAAGAGAGCCTCTATACCCGCACCCTCGTACTGTTTGCGAAAGTCAATAACGATTCAAAGAGCTTTTGCATTAATTAAAAATCTCTGGACTTTTTTCGCATTGCAGTATGCACTTTTTTAATCCAAAGCTGATTAAAAGCAGATTATTAATTTTCAGCGATGAAACAGTCATTCGTAAATACCTCATTAGCAAACCAATATTATTTAAATATAGAATACCGATCATCCCTGTGATCTTGTCCTGTGATCCTCTAATTAACGAATTAATTGAATTTAGGAAAAAATAGCAATAGAATTTCATTTTAAAACAAGCGCTTTATATTCGTACCTAAAATTGCAAGTTTACTCTTGCAGAGATTGGAAGCGTAATTTTCTATTCACCCCAACGTCCGTTTCATCATATAGTAGCCGTACACGTATGTATAATAGTGACTTACATAGTCAGAAAAAGGGATGAGCTGGACACATTTTCACAACAGCGGCTTTCTGCATCAGCAGAGCTACTGCGGCTTCTTTCCGAGCCGCAAGAGAGTCCGGTCTGTCTCTCGGCTTTGCGACTCGTGTGTGAGAAAATCCAAATTTAAGCGACACGCGACAGACGTAAGCTGTAAAGGGATGACATGTATATGTATAGGCTTTCATTCGTGCGAATCTGAAAGTCAGTTACCACCGCGCGTGCGAGAAAGCGCCTGCCGGGGTCTTTCGACTTTGCCGTGTAGACAGCGCCACAGGGAAATTACTTTGGGAGAATTGCTTGGCTGCGTGCCTTCAACGACGTTTTTTTCATAAAGGTTCATGAGAACGTGATGGAATTCATCTGCTTGTTGTTGGATGGATGTTAAAAGAAGAGCTCAGCTAACTGAATTTGTTGGCTTTTTTTAAATTTATGCAAAGTTTTAGATCTTCACCCTTTGCTTTTAATGAGAATATGAGAGTTTCTCACCAGTTTTCCTATCTTGTCCTGCATACGAAATCTGAATTATTTGATCAAAAATAGAGTAGATCTAGCTGATATTAGATTAGATAGAACTATTTTGAGATAAGCTTAATATCTCCTATTTAAGTAACTGCACTCGTATAATACAATCGTTTCCTGTAAGCTATCTCATTTCCCTTTTTTACGTCTTAAAACCCGAATTTCATACTCTTTGTCAAATTGTGCTTTGTTCTTTGATATTTTTTTTCCATACGTTGTGTTAGCGACAGTAATTATTAAAATACGAATTCATTTACGTTCTATTTTATCCCTGATAATAACTCAGTCGAACAGGAAGTGCGTCACTGAAACAAATCAGAGAAAAGAAGAACATCCAATTACTAATCCCTCAGAGAGGAACCAACGTCCCACGCAAAATCGCCAGAATTAACCACACGAGAAAATAGACACACGTGCGAAAAGATCCCCAACATTAGGTGGGAAGCACCGGCTCAAGGCCTCGCTGACGTCTGAATCCCATTGTGCGAGTAGCTACTGAGATCGACCAATACACGCGACCTTTTTGGCGAATACTGCCTGTATTTTTATTTTTTGCTTAAGGGCAACGTTTGATAAGGGGACGAAAATAGCCACCCTTTTTTCAGATCTTATCACGCTCGAGTTCTTTTCTATTTTTAAAGACGCGTGACCTGGCGTGGTCGGGGGTAATTAATCGGTGTGTCAGTGATCGCTGATCTAAGAAACAGAGCGAGAATATAGGGGGACGTATTTCACGCTTATCGGAGGGTTTGGGCAGTGATAGAAACATCTGTATGTGATTCATTCCTTGACTACATGTTTTATTTTTTGTTTCAGGTGAGTGTCAACTGGTTAGAGAATTCTTACGCGTGCGTTATACCGACAAGTTTTTCGCTCATTAAAAATGTAAGTAAGTTTAGTTCTTGAAGAACCTGAAAAATTAATGTAGACTCAGTCGATGAGGCAAGTTTCCACTGTACACAGATGTAAAAGCTCTACATTGCATGAAAAAAAAAACTTATCCATTCTATACATCCAAGCGCTTTTGTTTCCCTAATCAATACACTGTACGCACATACTTATCCTCGCGACATTGCCGCATCGCAAGCGCGATACAGTGCATATCGCTCATCGTGAAATATTTATTCCTTGCATAAAGAAAGCGATACACCATCAAACTCAAAGGCATTTTTTCCCTCGAGATTCCTTCTTGAACCCGTTGCTGTTCGAACCTGCGACAGTACACGTATATGTATAGAGCCAACAAAGTGTTCACTTATCGAATGGGCGGTCGATATTTTTTCATGGCCGTTCGCGAATCTCTCGGGTCATCACCGTTGAGTGTATCGACCTATATTTTTAGCCTGTCTGTTTTGATTTTCTCGCGAGTGAGCACGTGCCACTGTATATTTTCTTTCTTTATATTTTCTCACACTCGATCGATACAAGCTTTCTCGGAATAAGAAAAAACTGGCTCGAAAGTAATTAGCATTGAAGGTTGCGAGTAACGGGCTATGACCTCGCTCGAATACGATTTAATGCGAGCAACGCACATTCCTTCCGTTTACACATGCGCATCGATTTCAATGGGTGTATAGGAGCTATTGTATTTACGCTTTAACTTATACCTATACAGAGTTTAGTATTTAGAAGGTGTTTTTATATTAAGAATAATAAGGTCAGATTATAATGAATTTTGTATAGGAAGGCACGCGAAACTAATTGGAATCCTGCAGCGAGTCATGCAGATTCCAGATTGCGGTGGCACGTACAACTGTTTATGCTTGAAACACGTTTCTGGCTTTTGCTTTTTCAGCGTTGAAATCTAGTCAAGATTTTCCACTTATTACGAAGCAGAACTTAGAAAATCTTTTGTTTTTTCACGCGAATTTTTCAGACGATGAATAGATAAATCTTCTCTATAGAGAAAAATTGAAAATTTCATTATTACAAAGATTCCTCAAGAAAAAAGCAAGACATAAACAAACCACTGATTCTCTATTTCCACTTTCACCGTCCTCAATCTCTCTCTTCCTCAGTCCGTCGTCCGCCAAATCAATTAGCCAACCCTGGAGCGTCGTCGTCCAGGCTTTTTCACGCGCTAATGGAGCTAATGACACGAGCGGGATGTGGTATCCTGCTGATGGCATAGAAAGTGCTGGTCGTCGCGGCGAGTGTATGGCATGCGCACCTTCAAAGGGACAAGAATCCATTAGCTTTTAATGTTGCCATAGGACTCGGGGCGGTGATCCTTTACTTGAAGTCCGATATCCCGATGTGTATACCTTACAACTACTTTGACGACGATTTCCACTCGGTGCGCAGGTGCCATGACTTGTTTATGCTATTGACGCGATGAGATGGCTATACATAGAAGCGAGTTTTTTTGAGTCGCCCACGGCGTTACCGATACTACTACACCTGTCGCACTTTGCATTAGGTGATTGACGGTGAGCGCGTGAGTAAATAAACCGGAATTATAAGCGAGTGCTGCGCGTGGGCGTCTGTATAGCTACTCTGCTGATCTGACTGGATGCGACTGACTTTGTTTTGATGGGTATATATAATACATTGAAGATAAGCAGTTTGAATTATCTTCTGTGTACTCTCGATGAAAGTTGATTCTGGTGTAACAGTTTTTTAAATGATCCAACAAGAGTACTCAAATTGAAGTAGTTAACCAAATGTGTGCAATCAGAATCAGTTTTTGTTGCGCGATAAAAGAGTTTAGCGTCCAGTTATAACATTTGCAACTTTTGTCTCTAAAAAACGATTGTATTCGCTTCGCTAATATTATATTTAGTCACAATAGGTACGTCCATAAGGGACTTAAGAAATGGTGTCGTTTTAACTCTTCACGGGATTCTTCTTTTCAAACATAATTCTTATTTGATTGTACAGTTTTACCGAGTCATTCTTTTAGCTCAGGCCATTCTCTGCCCCTTTTGAAAATTCAATTTTACGTTCAACTTTGCGGGAAACTATCTCGGCGGCTTCTGCAACTCTCTTGTCCTTTATTGATGAATGCATCCGGGCTCTCCTTAGAGCATAAACCTTTTCATCTTCTGTACAGATGCGATTTAAAGAATGAAACTAGAAGATGAAGAAGAATTAAGGGAAAAAAATGGTAGCTGCTTTCCCTTTCTCCGATTTCAAGTCGAGTGTTTCCTTTTCTTTTTCCTTCAATTTCACGGTCTTCTACTTTTCATTCCTTTCTGCTGTCTCTAGAAATTTGTAGCTTCTTGTTAGATCGTCTTTTATCGCTGCAACTCCTCACTAATAGTTTTTCCCTGAGCTTACTAATTTATTCTGCCCATCAATCCATGAGTCTTGCTTATTGGAGACAGTAATGAAATGAGGTTTGAAGTTTGACGCTGATATAAATCTTTTCTAATAAGTGAAGTTCTCTTGTTCCCGTCGACAAGAGATGATGGGTCGAGCAAAATTTTATCGGATTCTCTTCGGTCTTCCCTTAGATTGAGTTGTACTACTGAAATTCTAATATGATCCGATTTCTACTGTTTTAAATCGAATCCAAGATTTTCTAAAATAAACCATAAGAACTAACCGTTTGAAATAGGATTATTCGATGCAAACATTTTCATTTCCGTCCCAATAATAATTTTACTGCTGCTAATAATAATTTAATTAAAAGTTCCTTTCACTAAAAAGTATCATTCAACCAGGGGCCGAAAAAGTTTAGATCCTATATTTACGGTTTCTCTCTAAAGAAAAAATAGGTGTAAAAAGAAAAAAAAATTAAAAAGCGCGCGCAATCGTAAATTAGGAGGTATTGGAGACCCGGCACTAGTAGCAGCCGATAAGTTGCTTGTGTTGCTTGCGCACTTCCGTAATATGAGCTCGAATCGTTTTGTGGCAAAGAAATGGTCGCGTCGACCATTATTCCGGGTACACCGTGGGATTATACTGTTATTGGGCGCTGTTGCTGCAGTTGTGAGCGTCTCATTTTTATCAGGTAACACGAGGTGACTTTTCATTTCTTTTCTCTAAATCTGTGCTGCAATGATTCTTTACCCTTTAGAAGTCAATCGTCAACACAGATCGAATGAGATATTTTTTCGTCCAATCTTTTTCCGAGTATGTGTATATTTTGGTTGCCTCTTCTTTCTAGTGCGAAATCGAGAAACGCGAGAAGCGTCGGGGCGATAAATTAAGACAGCCGAGGCAGTCTCTCATGTAAATAGACTCCTAACCGGCAGTCCTCGGACAAAATAAAGATCGCTGTCGGAACATCTTTCTCCTTTACCCTCGAGAATTATTTCACTTACAGTCTTCTCGCCCTATTCAACTCGAATTTTCGTATCTTTAACGAGCTACTCCCATTTTTGTAATCCGCTTTTTTTAAAAAACGATGATATCGTCTGTTTTAATTAAAAAATCAATTAATTATTTTCGATTTTCAATACTCTTTCAGTGAGAGTTGTTGCAGCAGATTATAATCGATACGATACAGTGCAGTAGCTTTGATGAATGAGGAAAGAGAGAAATATCGAATCAAAAATCAATTTTAATTTTAAAAAGCAGCAACACATGCGGTTATCTGTCAAAATGTAATAGCGTGATTCAGCAGAGCCTCATCTGAAATTCATGGAATAGAGACGAAAAAGAGCACGTCGACGACGAAGTGGAGCCTGAGTGTGTGTGTGTGTGTGTGTACCTCGAGCTCCGACAAATGTTTACGTGAACGCCGACGATACATAAGCTTAGCGGCGCGGCGTCTTGTATGCTTTTTCTGTAAAATCAATAGTTAACCCAGTTTCGCTCGAGGCGGTTGTTGCTTAAAGAAAGCCGTCGTCTGCGCTAAAATTGGCTCTTCCTGTCTCTCTCTCTCTCTCTCTCTCTCTCTCTCTCTCTCTCTCTCTCTCTCTCTCTCTCTCTCTTCTGTTGTCGGCTTGGAAGCTATAAGCACGCGATAAATACTTATCATTATCAGAGGCGCGACGATATACACTCTTTAAGGAACGAATTCGATCGACGACGAAATGCCTGTCTCTTTTTAATCAATTTCCTTCTAATTAGCATCATAAAGCGTCGGCTCTAACCAGTACAGCAAAGTTCGTAAAGTTTTATGTACGAAAGCTTACGGCTGTAGATCTAATATCCGCTGCCGCCACGTCTACTTTGAATTTTCGCAATAAAAGCGCCAAATTACCGACATCAACCTCGGACACGATGCTATACTAATACAGCTCATGCATCGATATTGATTAAAGTTTAGATAATATCAACGTGCAGTTGGTGGAAGCATAACACACACGACGCAAAGTAAAAGAAGCGAATTAAATTCTCAGCTTAAGGAGTATCTCCGCATTTATATAGCCCATTGAGTGCATATGTATACCTCGATTCATGGCCAAATTAACTTGTACCACATTGGTCTGCACATATGTAGCCGCACCACGTCTCTCGGAACTAGGACAAGCTATTGCGCGGTGCTTTCTCGCTTGTATAGATCTACTGCTCATAGATCTAAGGACGAATCGGGATTGCATTTATGTGCGTCTCCTGAATTCTCAGTCGTTTATACAGCATCGCGGCAAAAATTAATATATATATTTAGGCATTTTTATTTATGTGTGTAGCGATTTAGCTACATAAGAGAGATGTGCCCAGTATGGATGTCTTTTTTAGTTTCCAGCTTCTGACAGTACGCAGCGTCACTTCAGGTAGGTCATTTGGTGTACATTAATGGTCTTTTATATACTTCGTCGTGACCAGTATCTCAGTTGGATGATGAAAACGCGCTTTTGCTCAGCTTAATCACTTTTCGGTCATTTTGTTTTTCGTCTTGTTTATGACACGGACATCATGTTAGCATTCTAGCGTCGAAAACGCGTAAGCCAGCGTAGTACATAAATTTCGTCGTGGCGTATACCCCAATACCGCTCAATGGTTAACCTGCACACGTGCCTGGAACGAACATGTGAAGTCGATTCCAACCGTTTGAAATTCTTGCGGTCCACTGGCTCGAGAAATTCAATTTCTTAATCAAGTTTATTTTTACACGAGCTTTCGCTATCACTATAAACCGCCGCTCGTAAATTGTAGCACCCTCCAGACTGATTATTTGTTTTGCATTATCTAAAATATAAATGTTAATTTTCTCATGTATAAGTTAGTATTTATCAAACTGGCCTAGCATAATATCCATGATACCAACATATTTTTTTTAATTTTTTTTTATTAAAAGTCGTGTCATTATCAACAGCAGCAACTTCGCCAGGATGATCGTAAAGACCATCAGTAGCATACAGCAATATCCGCATCACGGCAGGTAGCAAACGAGCTATTATAACAAGGCAGAGCACGACCGCAGACAGCACAGCTGCGCGTAATAAGCCTCGCTCGCGCTCCCAACTATTACGGAAGTATCACGTGACCGCGCACATATTTATTTGGAAATCGACGCAGGCATTGATTCGACCTGAGCTTCAACTTGTTCGCGACGCGTAATGAATACTTAAATAGGCCTCATTTGTATAGCCATCTCATTTGTCTTTATTTTCGTTTTGAAATTACTATATACGTAAGATTGTCGTGTACGTTATGATTTCAAAGAAAACGTGTAAACGCGGAGAAGCTAATTAGCCCTTTATATTTGCGTCAACTTTCCTGATAAAAAGCTTTTTAATTTATTAAGCGATACTCGCCTACGTCATTCACAGCGCTTCAAATTCACCACGGAGTTTGCTTTTGCAGCGAAATTTCCAGCATATTTCCAATGTACTTCTTCCTACCCGTCGTTGTCATCATCTCGCATCGACAACGCTCAAAGTCTGTGAATTCTTTCTTCCTTAGTCTTGGAGTTCACCCACGAAGAAGAGAAGCCTCAGTTCTCTTCTCAAGTTCCTCAAAAAAGATATATTTTTCTCAATACGGATAATCTTCACAAAAAATTCAGGAGCCGAAAGCTTCAAAACTTTTTCCCGGTTATCGGTTAGCCTTGCATACGAATTGTGCACCCCAGAGCTATGTATACATTTAAAGTCCGATATAAAGCCATCGATTGAAGGTAAAACTGATGCGTTTATTTGCAGCCAACGCGTTTTAGAAATCAATCCTCAATCCTTTTAGGCCAATTTCGGATCGGTCGGAAGAAAAACCATTTACATATATGCATGCATGTAACTTTATAGATCGATCGATTATAATTGAGTTTTTAAATGGTACGTTTGCCTAGTATGAAAAATTTACATCAATGAAAACAATTTTAAGCGAGACGTTATCAAAATTATTAAAAATTGCATCATTTTGATCACGTTGAAAGAACGTTTTAATGGCAGAAGAATCGAGTTGAATGAACAGGGAGGAAGTTTTTTTTCAACGAATGATAACTCGTTGTGCATCTCTAATTGCGATTACCGCTGGGCGTATCTGTGTGCAGTTTACATGGGAAGAGAGACTCGAATGTATAAAAGAGTTTGCAGCAGCAGAAATTTGATCGTTTTCCTCTTTTTTCGTGAAACTTGCCTCTGGAAAAGTAATATCAGTAACAAAAGCACCGTCTCTCCTTCGTTGCTGCCGCTGCTGTACGTGAGTATCCGGGGAAGACCCGAAAGAAGAAAAAAACATTCGTGGAAAATGAAAGTAGTTAATGAAAAAAAAATAACAGAATGAACGGACGGTGGCAATAAAAAATGGTTCGACGAAACCGAAGTGGAACGAAATAAGTTTAAAAAATAAAAGTCGAAATCCATGCATGACAAGGCATATAAATCAATCAAATGTATGATAGTGCTATAACAAAGCCCTGCACCACGTAATGACAGCCCACCTAAATTTTGACCACCTATTGCGGTCGAAAAAACTTTGCATAAGCCTAACGCTCTGTATGTACAATGTGCGACAGAGAGAAAAAAGAAGAAACTTGACACCACGGAATCCGACAAGGCATTATTATTTAAAGCAAACTTTTTTGTAGTTTCTAGTACCTAGACTAGGATAAAGCTAATTTTAATAATAATACAGTGTTTGAAAAACGCTGTACTCGGTGCGGAATAGCTTTTTGATAGGACAACTGATATTCAATTTTCCATAGTTAATGTGATTTGACTTACTAGTATCCATCTGTGCAAAAAAAAATTCAAAAGCGAGATAATTGAGCAAAATCTTAATTATAAAATAAGCCCGTAGCGCGTGATTCGCAGAGTTCAATAGAGTCGTGTTCGCCGCGCTCTTACACTTTATCTTCATTCTCCGTCACGGCAGCACTTCGAAAGTATCTTAATCACGTACCGAAAATGCATTTAATTTACCGCAGCTTTTTGTAATTGTCTATTGTGTAATTAATGAACGGCGAAGAGCATCTTAAAAGAAAGATTTTATATATATATATATATATATATATATATATATATATATATATATACATAGTGCCTGTGCTAATTTTTGAGGGAATAAAAACTTTTACCTCAAAGTCAGGGATCACTACTTTTTTTATTTTTGAAAATTTTTGTAATCCTGACCATATACATCTTCTTTGTCACACGCTGCGCATTTCAAAAAGCAAAGTTTCAGTCTAAAAGAAGAATATTTTTCGACCGTAAAGAGGAAGGTTGTGCATTTGTGCAAATAAATAAATGCACGAATACGTTTAAATATGCACGTGTTCTCGAAAATCAAATTCGGGATTAGGGATAAGCCGTCTTCGTGAAATATCACATGTGCACGTCGAATGAATTCACGAACGTTTCACCAGAGGTCGTTCATACTACAACCTCGATGAAAATAATAATTTAAAATTCACACGAGTTAAATTTGAAATACGTACTTACATCCTCGCAACCGCGACAAAATTTGAAAAGCTCCTGTATATAAAAGCATGCCTCTGAGGCATAACAGCGTAGTCGGCTATTCATAAACAAGTCACAAAAGAGCTCGAACGATACCATGCATCGACAGCCGCCAAAGAATTGTGGAGGTGGAACTGTTTACGTCCTCAGTCGCACACTCGCTAAAATTTGAACAAATTCGAGCTGAATACGTATAGCTAGCTGTGATTTTCAGATGAATAAAAAAGAAAAAAGCATGTAAAAGTTACGATCATAACATTGATGTTTTCGACAAATCATGAAGGCAGAAATTTTTTCAAATAATCTAATCATCTAAGAGTAAAATTCAAAATGTTGGGGATCAAACTTTTGTGTCTAAGATATTGATGAACTGGATAAAGTTTTCTGTAGCAGCTACTTTTTTATTTGTAGGCTATCACACGCCGAATGAGCTAAAGTGTCCGTTCCATGAAAACTGAACAGTGACATTGACATAGAAAGGATTGAAGCATGCAGATTCTATCCGTAAATCGCTGCGGGTTCCTCGGCGACTTCTCTCTGCCGTAACGTCCACGTTTTATGCACCAGTCCATTGTCAATCTTATCACGTGAGCCCCCGAGCCGTCCATACCCCGGGAAATTGACAGTAAAAAAACGAGAGCCAACTATAGCTGCAAACGATGCGCTCGCCCATGTCTATCGGTTTTCGATTCGCAGCCGAAGTTATAATTCATGCATGATATATTTTGAACTATCGGTTAATATACCGTATTCGTATGATATGCTATTAGGCTTTAACGCGCGATCCATCCAGCTACTCGTTCCTTTTCGATGTCAGCTTCTCCATAAGAGATTCAAAAATACTCCAACAAGGAAAATCCGCAACCTTGGGGTTAGGGATTTGGCTGAAACTTTAGGATCGATTTTTTTATTTATTTCGGGGTTTAGTCCTATTTTTCGAGGTGTGGCCATTATATATATTTAATAAGTGCCAATCGTCCGCCAAGCAGCCCCTTGAATAACCGTTTCTGTCGGAGTCACATTTTTTGAAGTTAAATTGAGCACATTAAAATAAATCTCTTGCAATAATAATTATTAAACCTTTTTCCGACCATCATAGTATTAATATGAAATTGTAACTCACAAATTAATTATGAAATAACAATTGTTTAATGAAATTGCATCATACAAATATACACTTTGTGTACATAAAATGTATTTCTCGTGAAATAAATTATATTTCACATCTTTTTCGATAGGTGGCGAAAGAGATAAAACCATTTCTCACATGTAAAATAGAACCTTGAAACCACTTATAAGAGTCAAAGGCCAAGTTATATCGATCTACCAAATCATAGTTCTGCACTGGTTTTGGTTCTTGCAAGTTGAATGCAATGCGGATAGTATAAATACATCACACTTTGCACTTCAAATTCGGGATGATTTTCTTGAACTACGCCAAGAAAAGCATCTAACGAATCGTCGTTCAACCATGCATTCCTTGCCGTTATTATTGACTGAATTGCGCTTAAGTCAAATTTGTATAATTTGCTGTCGAAATATGCTGTTATATTTGCAATATATTGATAGCAATTATCGCGCTTTGTACTCGAGCATACAAACACGATATCATCGTCATCGCTATTAATAAGATCCACACACTAATAGTACGAACGGCTTGAGTTTTTTCTATATTTCTAAAACAAAGCCGTTTCGCTGATGGACTATCAGACGATCGCCTTCGTCTTTTTGACACATTTATATTGTTCGATATGATATCCCACTCACCTGGTCGTTTAGTTGAACGCCTGAATATCATTTTAATGCCGGGCCTCTTCTTGTTGTCCGATGCAGCCCGTTTAATAACGCTGAGAACGCTGCCTTGCTAGACTGGAGTCATTGTTCTTATTAACCCATTAAAAACCAGGCAAAACCTGGCAGAGATATCGAGAAACGAACTGTGCCATCCTTTGCATAACCAAAAAAAAAAAAAATAACCGTGTTTTTTCTTTTGTCGATCACAATTGTTTATAACAAATTATTTAAACAAATAACCCAAAATGTTGTAATTTTGCAAAACTGAATGCGGATATCGATTTTACGGGCAAAAACACGACAAAAACTTATGTAACGTTTTTTTATCAGAGTTCAATTTGTTAGTGTAAAATAAGGATAAACAATCGTGCGCAAAGTAGTAAAAGTTTCAATAAGTTTCCAAGTTATGAACCCAATTATGGCTCATTGCTGTGATCTTCTTTGTGTTTTCTGCAAATAGGTTTGCAACATTTCGTACAGAACCATTCAGTTCTCGTCGAACACGTAGCTATCCCGCATTTTTTCATACTTCCTTGTTTCATGATGTGTTGTCAAGAATTTTCAGGCTTCCTCTTTTCCCTGGGAATACGTACTGATGATAGCTTCTGAATGTAATATTCACAAACTTCTTGAACAATATCTTTGGAACCTTTCTTTTCATCCGGATGGAGTTTATTGTAAATCACAGTAGCGTTCGGTAAAGATGCTTGAATAAGTCGCATAAAAAGACACCATGTCCATTTTTTACCTCTTATCGAAGGCATCAGAACATTACAGTGTTGATCGTGGAGATCGACACCCATGTGTTGATTGTACATGAAAGAAGAATGAGGGAAAAGAATGGAATTTTTCAACAAAAACGATTTGAACGCCTTATTGTGTAAAACTTTTGTTTACAATATTTCTCGTTTTCTGCAATATCCATAATTTGTTGTAAATTTAACATTTGTTGTACATACAATAAACAATCTTTTGTTTTGCACTCTTATGCAGTGTTTAAACATTAAATCCATACATGGCGCATTATGCATACAAAATAAAACTCGCCCGAACGTGAGAAAAAACGTCGAGCAAAAAAAAACTTCAACAGGGAAATACAAAGAGAGCCAGGCGCAAAGTGAGAGAGCGCGTTCCACTAAAAAAGGGTACATAGAAGCAAAATCAAATATTTAACGTAGAGGCTACTCGCATCAAATCGAAAGCTTCACCTGGCTGTTGCGCGAAAAATCGTCGCTACCCCCCTGAGCGCGGTGAAGCATTTTTTATTTTAATTCAAAATTTTGTGGGATTTCCAACCAAACTATAAATCCATGTCTGGAGCGGATGCCATCTGAAGAGGCTGATGATGGATTCGTCAGGAAATTCACTCGAATCCGATGTACGTAATCCAATAACGATCGAACATAAATTAATGTCGTAGAATAGAGACAGATATAGTACTGACCTCCTGCATTATGCACACAAGCCGAGCACGTTAGCATTAGCGTTAAGGAGCTTTGACGATGGTCGCCTTGTTTTATGATTGTTTGAATGCGATATTGCTGTTTGAGCTAGGATTACGGATATTGGACGGCCTCTAAATGATCGGAACCACTTTGTATTGTTATTTATTTATTTATTTATTAAGTAATTAAACGGGCTAGAAGCCCTTTACAGAGACTGCGTAATACGCAGGAGAAAATACAAAAGATTTAAGTAAATACAAAAATACGATAGAAGGTTACGGAACGCGAGCACTAGAAACTAAAAACGAAATTCTTTAATTCCGATTTAAAACCGGATAGAACAGTGACCTCGGTAACGCTACATGGAAGAACGTTCCAAAATCTTCGCAACCTGTTAACTGTTGAAAAGAATCCGAAATGTTATAGATACATGGATTCTAGTAATTTTCGATTAATATTTTATTAACTAGTTGAGCACTGACAATGCGTAAGCCTCACTTTTGTTTATATTCTACAATACTAGATTCTCTTTTTTTAACATTTCATGCGAAGAATATTTTATTCTGTTTTTTTAATTCGTTCACACGCTGCACCTTTAGGCATATGTTTTCATCAGTACCAAACATGTAGGTGCAATACCAGTCGTCAAATTCAGCCAATGCCACACACAAATAGCATTTCGACAGATAGTGTTATCGTTGCGCGCGGGTGATAATTTCCGGTTTAACAGCTTCGTTCGTGTCCTGGTAATGGTGCTGGAATTCACGGGACGCGAGCTAACGCATATTCATGATTTCGTGAAGGACTGAGCATACCTGACACTTTTCAGCTGCTTGAACACCGCAGCTTCTCTGTGTTAATTCAGTTTAGTTGTTAGGTTGTTTGCTGACTTGTTTTTCTTTTTTAGAAAAGCCATGAGTGCACGTAGGTTTAAAAAATATGGCGCGTTAATTTTTTAATTAAATGACATTTCGATGGTTACATTAAGAAATTAATGTACCGCCTTGATCTACAACGGAGCAAGTGCACGACTTGTACGTGCCTGCGAATAATATTCAACTAAGTAGTAATGATGCGCATGCTTATGAACATCCCGACTCGCTATTACATTTCTCTAGCTTGTGGCCGTTCTCTTGTATATTCTTTTCTGAAATAATAATTCGTATACATGTGTTACATAGTAAAATATGATATACCTTATAACAAATACCAGAATCAGTAATGTAGTTGAAGTTTGCAACGTTTTTACCAACGAAAATTAATACCAAAAGCTAGATACATTTCGAATGTTCGCGTCTGCGTGCTCGGCTCACAAGAGGATTGCACACTTTTTTACAACGGATTATTATTTCTAGCGTTATAATGAATAAATAAATAAAACCTTGTCTAGAGAGCACTAGAAAAGTTCAAAATCGCACTTTTCGGTCATTTTCGGCCTTTTTTGACTAAGTACCCGGCTCGCAAGGGGATTGCTTATTTTTTTACAACGCATTATTGGTATTGGCGTTACGTATGTAATCAATAGTTTCAAAAAAGAGCTGCGGTGACAATATCAGTGACAGAGACAAAGGAAAAGCAGAGCAGTAGAGCGTTACGTGACACTACCTAATTAGTCTCATTGATTTCGAAAAGCGTCCGAAGGCGAGAGCTGCTGCAAACGATTCTGAATACTAATAGCGAGTTGTCGCATAATCGATACCCGCGCGACTGAAACCGCTAAGCCGATACCGCGAATGTCTTCGCGCGACCCTACACTTCTACTGCATCTAGTTAGACTGGATTAAACAAGCTATCGGATAATTACTGATTCCGTCCAACCAATTTAATTTCATTCACTTTCCAGCGCGTGTTCTTTTATTGAATTACAACAACATATATACTAAGAGAGAAAACAAGTTTCTATAAATATATATGTTAACTATTAAACGTAGACACGTACAATTTGTGCTAATGCTACATATGGTAATAGTTAAGGTACGGTTCTAGTGTTTTCACTTTTTTTTCCCACTTTAGATCTAGTTTTGACCTCATTATGTATATAAAAGAATATGATTTTATGTAAATTTTCAGCCCAATTTATCTAATATTTAGTTGGATAATGCAGATGAAGCAGAATTTTTTATTATAATTTATCTATATTGCTAAGGTATCCTGCGCAACCCATTTGCATCTCATGATTCCAGAAAATTTGAGTGTAATCTTTAATCCGATGTGAAAGAATTATAGTGATTAGATTTTCAAATAAATTTTTTTATTTTTATAAATAAATATGTCATTTGAATGCATAAAATTAATAATAAAGTGAGTTAAATTACAATAAATTTTGATGTACCTGGATTTGCCATTAATATCATATGGGCTATAATAAAAATGTTATCACTATGATTTGCTGTTAAAATAACAAAGAATTCGCCGTAGTTTGCTGGAATCATGAAATGGAAATGCATTGCGCAGGATGCATTTTGAATATTTCAAAACTTAAAGCTGAGAAAATTATATATTAATGCTAAATTTTCTCATGTTAAATGTTCATTTTTCAAAGTTTGTACCCTCATCGAAAAATCTCTATTTCTTAAAGCTAGGCAAAATTTAGGACGGCAAGGATTGGCTGACGTTAGGGTGGGGATATCAGGTATATGCCGACCCAAGAGATAGCCATGTTTATGGCACTACCTGAGGGGTATATCCTGGCGCCTTCTTACGCAAATAAACTAGCAGGAGGTCTAATTACATAGGATAATGCAATATAAATGCCACTATACAAATATTACACAATACGTCTAAGTGACCGACGGGTAATTTCTCGGAAGATTAAGGGGTGGTCCTGGCCGTCTAGACGGCGAGACAGTCAAACGGCACCTGGATTTTACAATCATTAACAACTACTGAACAACACCCCCACTCTTTTCAACGAATTTAATCCTGCCCCAACCTTCTTGATTAGACTACCCTAACCTACTCACAGCTGCTCCAGCCACATAAAAGATTCGGTACAAACCTTTTCGGTCAGTGTTGATGAAACGATAGTCCAAGACACATTTGCATAGAGAAGATGGCAGGCGCAGACGTAGTCTTAGCACGGCGCTTGAGGGACGAGCGACTCTTGAGAAAATTCGCTGACTATTTTGGAGAGGATTCCGAGGATGATATTCAATACCTACCGATCCACGCACCCAATTTGAACAAAAAGAAGAAGAAGAAGCAGCAGCTGCCGAGGACTACGGACAGACAACGCGAGAAGTCTTCTAAGAAAGATATAACCTCGAAGATTCAGCTGAAGAAACGGCTGACAAGCTTGTTCGAACCTGGATCTTCGCACGGTCCAGCTCCGACGATCCAGGTTGAGAAACAGGAGCATCATCCACATCGGCCAGCAGCTCCAGAGCAAGTTAGAGCTACAAAAAAGCAGCCGTTCGTCGTACCCAAGCAGCCGATAACAAATTTGCAGCTTGTAAGAGAAATTCGCCAGATGTATGGATCTGGACGTTTCTCAGAAAAAAAACGCAAACGTCCAGTCTATGCACCGATGCCTAGACTGGATCATGGGCTAGCTGAAAAAAGGAAGCGGTTTATGTAAGTTGGTAAATTTTAATTTTTGTAAATATTTTTATGTAAGTTTATAAATTAATTTTTTTTTTAAGATTTTTGATGTTGATTTGATTTTTAATATTCAATTTTAAGTGTAATATGAATAAAAACCGCTGCAAATTCTTACGCACGTAACTTCCTTTAACATTATTTATTGCTGTAATATAAAAATTAATTTCACTTTATATATAATTCTATAAAGTTATTGTACTTTTGTGTTTGATAAATAAAATTATTTTTAATCAATTATAACTGTTTCTCTCTCTTTCTCTCGCCTAGCTATAACTGTTGTACTAAGCTCCAAAAGACATCACCCTTCCAAAATTACCTGGTACCCTTTTTACCAAAATATATATTCGTAAACAAGGTGCAAGATTTATTAGTTGTTATAATAAATAATTTTCGACCCTAATATCTCTGAAACTAACTGTTTTTATAAACAGCCTAAAGAGAGGGATCAAGATGCTATATAATGCCTTATTACTCTCATAATCGTATGACATAGAAAAACCCATTCTTTTTGATTTCGATTCATAGCTCAATAACTAGTTACCAACATCGCTTCAAATTTTTACAGCAAATAGATATTATCGCTTTTTACTGTCATCCTTTTTTCAAAACGTTTGTTGATTTAGTTTTGGAAATATTATTTTTTTTTTAAATTACCTGTTGTATCATAACAATGGAACGGAACGGTCATCATTCAAAACCTTGCGGGAAAAGTGCTGTTGGGGAAAAAATGTTCTTTTAAGAGACACTATTGCTAAATTTTTTGTATAAATTATATAAAAAATGCAAACATATTTTTTCTAAAATGAAGAAATAGGCATAAAATGGATTATAAAACCATACAAAATTACCTGAATTCAGAATCAGAGAATGTATATGGATGGCAACTTTAATCACGATTAGACTGACTTCTCTCCTCTAAACAAGTGAAAGTTAAATGTTTTTTAAAACTTATAAAAACACGTTCAAAATGTGTACAAAAAATACTTCCTTGCCTGCATTTTGAAAAATTAAACAAAAATTAATACATAGTTTTATACTTATGTGTTCGTGTGTGCGTGTCTGTGTGTGTGTATGTGCAAATCCACGACTAACAGTGCAGAACTTGGGTGTTGGAAGTTGCAAATTTCAAATTGAGGGCACGCCGGCCAGACCAACTTTTTTTAGTTCTTTGGGTCACCTGGAGTGAGAAAATTCCCACATGCATCGCCGATCGCTTGCCAAACTTTTTAAGAATCAATAGGTCAATTATGGTGATAATATGCGCCATCTAAACAAATTTTTCTTAAAATTTGAAATTCATAAAAATAAAACGTACAATATTCATAAGAAAGTTACTTTTAAATTCACACTAAGCTCTCCGTCGGACACCCTCACCTACAACAGAACCACTACATGGTCTATTTAATCAATATATCTTATAGATGTCATTGATCAAATTCACTCTAGTCGAATTTTTAGTGCTGATAAACCAAGTGTATTAATTTCTCTTCCCGTTTCGGGCGCAAACAAAGCGACCTAATTTATGTACGTATTGTCCGGATTATTCTCGGTACTTTTTAATGAAGTTTAAAACCCAGGGGCCGTTTGACTGTCTCGCCGTCTAGACAGCCAGAAACCGCTCTTAATCTGAGAAGAAATTACCGGTTGGTCATTCAGATTATTGTGTAATATTTGTATAGCGGCATTTTTAATGCATTATCCTATGTAATTAGAAGACTTCACAGAATCGGCCAGACCCCCTGCTGGTTTTCTTGTTTGACAAGGCGTTAGGATATTTCACTTAGGTAGTGCCATAAACATGGACCTCTAGGGTCGGCATATACCTGATATCCCCACCCTAACCTCAGCCGCCTTAAATCTTTCCAACCTTGCAACAATAGAAATTTTTGGGGGAAGATACAAACTTTGTAAAATAAGGATTTAAAATAAGAAAAGCATTGATTTACAATAGAGGAGAAAATTTTTAAATTCAAAATAAAATTTTAGGAAAGTAAGATTGTTAAGGTGCGGTTCTGGTGATTTCACTTTTTTTTCCCACTTTAGATCTAGTTTTGACCTCATTATGTATATAAAAGAATATGATTTTATGTAAATTTTCAGCCCAATTTATCTAATATTTAGTTGGATAATGCAGATGAAGCAGAATTTTTTATTATAATTTATCTATATTGCTAAGGTATCCTGCGCAACCCATTTGCATCTCATGATTCCAGAAAATTTGAGTGTAATCTTTAATCCGATGTGAAAGAATTATAGTGATTAGATTTTCAAATAAATTTTTTTATTTTTATAAATAAATATGTCATTTGAATGCATAAAATTAATAATAAAGTGAGTTAAATTACAATAAATTTTGATGTACCTGGATTTGCCATTAATATCATATGGGCTATAATTAAAATGTAATCACTATGATTTGCTGTTAAAATAACAAAGAATTCGCCGTAGTTTGCTGGAATCATGAAATGGAAATGCATTGCGCAGGATGCTTTTTGAATATTTCAAAACTTAAAGCTGAGAAAATGAGGTTTTCGTAAAAAAGTACTGTTATTCATAATATTTTATAAATAATCTATTTCACTGTACATAAATCTTTACAAAATGATTTCATAATCATCCGTACTTTGGTTAATGTTAACATTAATATCTTCTTATTTTATATTTACATAACCCCACTAAGCATCAGTCTGATCTCAGTAATCAGATAATAATAATCTCAAATCCTGTAATCCTGTAAAACTATATAAAATTATTAATTCTCTTGATTAATATTTATACTATTATCATAAAATTTATATAAAATTTAGAACTCACTTAGAAACATCCGGCACCATAAGTAACACCTTTTGATTGTACTTTTAATGACTCTTGTCGTTTACTGCCATATTTTTTTGAAATTCTTGCAGGTTTAGACTCTGGTTTATGTTTCTTGTCACTTGAGAGTTTCCTGTTTTTATCCTTCTGAGTCGTAATTTTTTCTGCGTGACTGTCATCTTACTGTTTGTAATTGATGCAAGTATCTCAGCACTTCTTTGACGAGCCAGGTTGTACTCAGAAACTGCATGAGTTACAGCAATTTCTACTTTAGTTTTTGATGAAGAATTATTTTTGGAGCACTTTCTCCACAGCAATGAATGTATAGCTTCGTTGGCATTTTGAGTAAGTCCTTGGGTGCACCGTGCTAATAATTCTTCATTTGACAATCTTTCATATATTGGTAGAATATTTTCTACAACAACCTGATTCAAAAACACTTGCATACTTGTATGACTATGCGGCTTTTTTTCTGCTACAGCACGTTTGTGAAAGCACCAAGACTGCTTTCCTTGAGGACACAGTGAATGATTGTGCTTTTTATCTGTGGAACTACAATGTTATAAAGTAGCCATAATTTGTTTTTGCATGTCCCGTACATTGTTTTATTGCGATCAATAGCATTCCTATAATATCCAGCAAGCGTGCCAATCACTTTGTTGATCAGCGCTCCAGCTGACTTTCCACCAAGTGTTATCCCCTTTGATTTAGCACTTTTTACTAATTCACTTAAAGCTGTAGACAAGCGTTTAGCCACATGATTGATGCACTCTTCTTTCGCTAATGGATCCGAATAAATATTAAGTGGGGATAAATGATTGAATGTCCTAGCGTCACCATCAGATAGCATTGCCATATATCTCATTTCACAATCACTCACAGATCTTCGCCATAGAATTTCAGCTATGGCTAACTCCGTGGAGATGGAAGAGCCATCATAATTTTTATTACAATTGCCTGCTGTTTTGTGTGATTTGTACCAAATATTAAAATCTGGAGATTCAGATCCTAAATCCTTTTCAGTAATCATGCACATGTGGCAATATTTACTAAGCACTTCATAGTCGACAACAAGACCAGTCATCACATCAATAACGCAACCAAATCTATAAAGAGAGGTGAACCCACTCTTATGCCAAGATGTATCGTACGAAGAAAGACTGTCAATCACTTTTTCAGATAATAAATCTGGATTCAAACTTTTATGAACTTGAACAATTTGTCTGCTCTTTTCAGCTGTATAGCTTGACTTTTCACTGTTTCCATGTGACGGTAAAAGGACGATGTGGATATGCAGTGCATATTTACAGAAGCACAAACATCCTGAAGAACAGCGATTCCTAATCCTACTTTTGTAAAAGACTGCACTACGATCTCATTGCTCACGAAAGAAGAGTTGTTCTTATTAGGATCTGTCCGTGAGCTTGAAAATATACCCACACATACTTCACCACAAATTTTGCAAATAAACAATAAGTTCACAGCAAAACCATTTCGTTGTCCTAATTCAAAATTCACTGAATTTGTTTTACAAAATTCACATGTCATCTTGTCAGCTATAACTTTAAAAACATTTATGTTAATAAACATGTTTTCTTCCTCATCACTTGAACTTTTTAACATATCAGTAAATGTCAATTTTCTTGTTGTTGCTGACTCTTGCAGTTTAGCTTGCATAGCATTTACTGTATTGTTAGAAACACTTCTAGTGCAAGGTTTTTCACTGAGAGAATTATGATTTGGAACACTAGTTTTTGTTGCATTTTTATTTTGATCAGTCTTGTTTACATTTGCTCGAGCTTTTATTAGGTTAGCTGCACTCATAGCACTTTTACGATTTTTTTTGGCTTCGGTTTACGCCACTTTCAATGGATAGCATCCTTTGTTGTAATTTATAAATTAATAAATTATAAATTATGCAACTACAACTTTAGCATATACATATATTTTGTTTACATGTATGGTATATAAGTATGTAACAAACATAGACTCGCACAGCAGATAAATTTGTACCGTATAAACGTTTGTGCCGCCATCTATCGCAGGGTTCACAGACTGGGCCGATTGGATAAAATGATACTTACGTTTTCGTTTTGCATTCAAACTACCTATTCGTCGTTTAAAAATCAATATTAAAATTAAATGTGTAGCAATTTATGCACTAGAATGCACACAATTAGAATTTTATTAAAAAATCGAAAAACGTATTATTTTTTTTAAACTTCTATAGCTTGCTTTTCATGTATATAAAATTTATCCCCATACAAGAAACTTGATATTAGATTCTACGCATTCTTTAGAACACTTTAAAGAAATAAAAATTTTTTCGATTTTTTGGTCGAAAAACACCAGAATCCCACCTTAAAATATCTATGATCATGCCAAGCCATACACACATTCTTGGGTTGATATTAAATAGTAAAATGAAAATAAGAGCATCTGTTTCAAAACTTTTATTCAATATAAATCTCTCCGACCTACAAGTAATTTTCGGGTGGCTGCTTTGTAAATTTTTATAGGTCTTTGTTACGTGACGACTTTCCCGATTCGCATTTGAAATAATAATTTCAAATGTAGGATCGAGAAAGTTCTACATGTATAAAGGTACAGCGAGACTCAAGGCCAGTGTTACTTTAGAGGGAAGGTTACTTTAGAGGGCCCGTTATTTTTTTTTATATAAAGGGAAAGAAGACACAAGCGAAGTTCATATAAGTATAACATACGTACCTCAATCTGGTCGACAAAGATTAAAAATCATTGACATTTCCCAGCCAAAATCGAACCAGAGCGTTGTCATTGCGCAGGTGGTCTGGTGCTGAAATTCGATTTTCACAGCAAAGGTGAGAGTTGACTGTTCAGGACCAGAAGTATATGTCCCATGCTATAAAATAAAACAAAAATCAAAATTGGTATAGAGGTTATTAGGAACAAATTGATTCATGAGTAAGGGTACGACTGACAACAAATTGGCAAAGTCACACTCATTGTTTGAGATTTATGAAAATGAGTAGGAAAAGAACTCGTGCGAGCCTCTCCTATATAAAAGTTATATACCTAATATTGAAAAGTTAATCAATCATAAGGAAACACACATAATAGTTAAACACTTTTCTGCAATTAGTTTCAATTTGAAAAGACACTTGATTTTAAAACACTCCAAAGGGGAAATACGAACAGATTGGCCCCATTAATCTTTATACAAAAATTTCTTTTTGAGAAAAACGCGTTAAAAGAAGAACATGTAGCTTTGTTGTCCAGTAAAGACCTGATTTCAAATTGTTCATTAGAAATACATATACATACATTTTTTATTTTCACATCACTTATGAGAGAGAAAGGAATTTTGAACGCGTCGAGGCTAATTTCACTTGCGAGGACTTAAAAATTCAAAATAAAAGCACGTATAATAAAAGAAAAAAACACTCATCTGGTCTATTTAACCTTGTAGCATTGTTGATCACTGCATAGAATCAAAGAAATCCTTGTGTTGACGTTGTTCGTGGAAGTCTCAACAGGTAATTTCACTTTGGCCCCGTGAACAAAATTTATTGCACAGTCTCCTCGACCCTACAAGGAGCAAATAAGTTGTAAATATATTGGAGAATCATTTTAATGCACAACCTTTCTCACAATTAGAAAGTAGAATTGAAATTGTACGCGAAAAGCAAGTTTGAAAAAGGAATTCTTATCATATGGTTCAGCAATCGCTTCAGAGAAGGGAAACTTCACACAAATAGACCTAATGAATTATTTTTAACGTGTGTTTTAACAAAGTAATCGCAACCAGACTTGCACAATTTTTTGAATGCTTTTTTATAAGGTAAAATAATTTAATAAGCTTGGTAATGGTCATTTAACCCAAGAGTTTGACATTCATTATACAAAAAAAATTTCATCCATGTCGTTTTTTCATTATCCTCATTAACATCAATGTGTATAGTTTGATCTTTTCTATATATGGTGCCTTAACTTTTGGAAATGCGAATACGTTTAATGATTTCGACTTCAAAGATGCTGTGATTTCGGTGTTCTTAATTGTCCCTGAAATTCGACCAAATTTAATAATATTTCAAAGCCTTCATTCTATATAATTTTAAAACTCGCTTCGCAACAATTATGGATAAGCCTGGATACAATAGTTCATCGGCATTGCTAATTAAAAAATCATCTTTTTTCGCAAAAGCAGAAAGACTTGGAGAACGAACAAGATCACTTTTGCTCTCCGTGTCCGAGCATTTGGGCGGAGAACACTATAATTGTAGTAAAGAGCAGCGTGTTTCGCCGTCAGAGCCGCATCATATCCCTTTTTTGTCTTCTTTCTTTTATTTTCCTAAATTTTTGCGTCGATCGTCGACAATTCGTTTTCCTCTGCGGCTGCCCTGTCTTGATACTCACTGCAAGCGGTTATCTGAAAATGATGAAATTAAAAAATAAAGTATCTACCCTGTTGATTTAGAGTTGTAATTAGCATAAAAACGCAGAGGTACGTAAACTGAATAGAAATAGCGGTAGAGTGAGGTTAATAGGTTATGCAAATATACTTGTAAATATGATTAAAAACTTATCTGATGTAATGACTATGCGCTCCATAGTTCCATACAAGCGGTACAGCAAACCCGACCACGATTTGTAAATGCATCTGTGGAGATGGCTTGCGAACATTTTCAAAGTCCGAATCACACTGAATTTGTATACCATCGCAACAATTCATATTTTCATATGATCGAAAAAACACTAACGCAACTTCCGAAATAACCGACAAGTTGATTAAATCTACTATTTTATATAACGTTACAAAAATCCTATACAGGACCATCAATTGGGACTACATCACCTACAAGAATAACAAAGTATGAAATCAGAAAGGACTATTCAGCCGCAGTTCGAATAAGTTGTCCTTTCTGCAGGTGTTTATCTAAAATACAAGTAATCTTGTTTCCTCTATCACTTTATGTGTAGTTAAAATATTTTAAACGGGAGTTTTAACAATTTCATTATTATCAAAAAAGGTACTTCATTAAATACACATTCAATTTTAACTCCATGAAATTAATATAAAACATCATCGTTATAGTTCTAAGAATTTTTGAGCAGTTTTTCATTTTATTTCTTGAGAAAGTAACATTCAAACTTTGATGCTTGACAAATTCGACAATAATAATCAGAAATAAAACTTTCTTTTAAACCAAAAATCGTCTTAAGACCTAAATTGTCACCCAAAATTCCTAACAATACAAGGTAAACTTTTTCGTTTATTCCGTTGATATTTATACTTTCTTCATTATCTTTCATCATCTTATTTCTTAAATTAGACAATCTGATCCTTGACCCGAGACCGATGAAGATTAAAATTGAGAATTTTCAGCCTACGTCATTTCTCAGTAAATAAGTAAGGATATAATGAAACTTACGATGTAGAATATTTCAAGAAATAAATAACTATTATGTAACACAGATAGGTCTGGCAAATTAAGTCCAAGAGGCCCTTCCGCTAGTAATTTTCTATGATGGAAAATCCCAACGGATGATCATGCAACAGTTTCTTGAGGTCACATCTTCCAACTCCTGGTGTGCGCGGCTGTCTTGCAATCCTTTTAATTCGAACTGATTTCTCTTGCAATACTTCTGCTGCTTCTGGAGCCGAAACTATGACTCTATATAACTGCTTCTATATAACTGCTAACTCTATATAACTGTTTCTAGTACTGGAGCTGCTACAGGGACTAGAGTTGGATTTTCAATGATTTTCTCAACTGCGATCTGAATAAATTACTTTAATGTCAATAAAATGATCTTTTATAAATGAAGTTTAAGATGGGATTCTGGTGTTTTTCGACCAAAAAATCGAAAAAATTTTTATTTCTTTAAAGTGTTCTAAAGAATTCGTAGAATCTAGTATCAAGTTCCTTTTATGGGGATAAATTTTATATACATGAAAAGCAAGATATAGAAGTTTTAAAAAAATAATACGTTTTTCGATTTTTTAATAAAATTCTAAATGTGTGCATTCTAGTGCATAAATTTCTACACATTTAATTTTAATATTGATTTTTAAACGACGAATAGGTAGTTTGAATGTAAGACGAAAACGTAAGTATCATTTTATCCAATCGGCCCAGTCTGTGAACCCTGCGATAGATAGCTATACGCGTAAAAATCGCCAATGTTTGTATAAACTTTATATAAAGTTCATGTTTAGCCAAACCTTATCTAAATGTAGCCAATGGGGCTATGCCAAACTTGCAATTTTACATTACGTGAATGTTTAGATAAACTTCAGCTTTATTTAGGGAGAAATGAAGGAAGAGCTAGACTTTTCATTTTTTTATCAATTACGTCGATAAAAGCATTAAGAGAAAAAGGCTGCGTACGGTTTTCACTTTCAAACCATAAGAAAAGTAACTTTTTTGTCATAACTTGAAACACGCAATGCATAATGTCGATCGCTGTCGATTCTACGTAATTATACATTATTTTATTTAAAGAAGAAGGTCTTTTTACACCTGATACATGACGATTTGATATTTGAGCAGTTTCAGCTAATAATTCAGTTTCATTTGTAGTTCGCAAGTCTAAATTTTCGGTATACGGAAAAGTTTGAACATTTTCAAAACGTTAAGTTTCAACTTTACAACGGGGACAACCAAATTTGCCATTAAATTGTTGAAAATTTAAAAATATTGCTTTTGCGCACAAATCGCACGTCCCTGCTGTAATTTGTGCTCGAACGCGTATATTTCTTAAGTTCGCCAAAGTAACGTTCACGCCTCTGAACAATTTTTTCAAATTTCCTCGGAAAGCATCTAAAAACACGTTTACCGATGGTTTATCTCGACCAAACCATAGCCCTGCTATAATCATATTTTCTTTCCTGATTCTTAATTTATAAGGTAGCTCATTAATCATGAGATATAATGGCCAAATGCTTATTTTTGAAGACCTAAATAACGGCACTCCATCAGAGTTCCAGATGAACGTAATATTATTACGGTTAGTTAAAAACTGTTCTGGTAGAGAATTATATACGGAACCGTCATATAAGTCTTCAAAATTAGCCTCATTTTTTTTGACGAGCACTGCGATCAATTAAACTTTCGTAAAATCTCGATCTTCTGTAAAGCGAGGTGATTTGAGATAGTATCGATACTTCAATAAAATATGTAATATTGTCGCGACTGTTACATCTATTACAAAATTGTACATTCAATTTAGACAAACATTCAGAGCAGTAATAATGCTTCTTAAGTGGCGCATTAATATCACTAAAAAATTTTTTCAACTTATACAATGTTTTGATAGAAGTACTCTGGTTACTCGAAAACGCAAAGCAACAGTAAAAATTGACAAAATACTTTCTGCGACCGATAGCGGAGCACCTGGATATACCGATTGATCAGCGGCATCCACAAATGCGTCATCTTCGCCGAGATCTTCGCTTTCTATGCTTGATTCGTCTTCTTCCGAGGGGTCTTCCGGCTCCTCTTCCGATGAACTTGCGTCGTCGTTAACCGCATCATCAGATGAAATGTCCTGATGTCTAGCTCCGACCGCGTATTCATCTATATAGACGCATTATTGTCAACATCGAAATGCTTCTTTTTATACTGAACCAAGCAAGAAATTATAATTTCTATGTATCACGGAAAAATTTTCGAGTGCGTGGCAGGGCCAAAAGTGAGAGCAGAGAACTACGCGAGTTTTTCTCGGCGCTACCCTCTTTTTTTTAAAGCGCTGCGCTCCCATGCGAGAGCTCCGCAGTCCGTCCGGCGAGGGAGCACGTTCAAGGTTATGGCATTTCCTCCGCGGACTGCGCGGGGCTCTCGCGCTGTAGTACAGCTCCCGAAAAGCCACTTTACGCCGTTTACAAAAATGTTCTAAGTCGCACGCATTTTCATTAAACGTAATTTTTGATAAACGTGTTGGACAATTGATAATTATAACCTTGCACTATTTTTATTTTGTAAATACCGTCGAGGTTATCATCGGAGTAAAGCTGCCCCTCAATGTCTGTAAAATTATGACAAACGAAAACCCGAAATACATTACTAGCTACAAAGATTAAATGCGATGAAAACAATTACTTCCTCGATCCGAAATCGTGTTGTTGACGCACGAGGTATGAGAATAAGAATTTCGGTCGCTGCTTGACTTGCTGCCCGAGGAAGATGAATCGATGTGACTGCTATCACTGCTTTCATTTTCAGAATCGCTGATGCTTCCTTCGCTAGAGCTGGCGGCACATGCAGCAAGAAAACGATAATTACTCGATCGAGAGTAATTATCGTAAACTTCGTCGATTTTTCGCTTCGGCATTTCAATAGTTCGGTACTATAGCCTATATTGTATTTCAATTATTTATTGTGGCTAATATCACGACACACCGCGACAGCTTGATTCACGTTACTTGAAAAGCGGCTTTCTTAGACAAGACAAGCAAAATGTTTGTGCTTATTTTGTGGGAGGATAGTAAAAAAAAGGACGTTGTAAGCCCAGAACACGTGAAAAAAGAGGAAGGGTAAAATTGTAGCGAAATGGGGAAGCGGCTGGTTTCCGGCGAAAATCGTGAAAAAAAGCGGTAAGTTTTATGGTATAAAATAACCTACCCAGAATCATAACGCATTACACTGCGAATCTACACAATGTTTGCTTGATTTAAGTTGCATTACTTTCTATTTGAATTTATTTTCATTTCTCAGAAGACAAAAATTGGCTGGAACCTTTGGAGGTTACCACAGAAGGTGAAATCGTAACTCCTGAAAAAAGAATATCAATTTCAAGCGACTTGATGGCAGAACGACGGAATCATCGTCTAATTATCAAAAAGAGGGAATCGCAGAGACAAGAAGTGATGGCGGATTACAATAAAGAACTGATGAAAAAAAGTTCTATATTCAACGATGATTCGGAAGCGGAAGAATCTGATCAGGCTAGCAAGTATAAGTAAGTTTTGAATATTTTATTATACATGTACTTATTATAAAGACGTATGTATATTATAATCGGTCAGTAGTGTGCAGTGCACTGGCACTTTCTTTCGCTATAGCACGATGCACGCGCGAACGGGTGGCAGATATTTCGCGGCCGCAAATAATTGTGATTGTGCCGTTTAAGTATTTCACAAAGCTCTATTCCCGCGTCCTCTCTCTCTCTCTCTCTCTCTCTCTCTCTCTCTCTCGCAAGCGAGCAAGCGACGCTTTTCAGAGGAACTGCAGCGGCGCAACTGGAAAGAATGGCAGAATTCCTATTTCAACAAACGTGTTTGAAGGTGTCGAACGTATGCTATCTTTTTATTCTTTTTTTTTCGAACTAAAGTTGGATAAATCTTAATTCACTATAGCATTTTATAAAATATTTTAGAATTCATAAATGACAACGTAGCAAAAAAGAAGTATCCAAATTAGGCATAAATTGTACAGAGAAACCATGACTGCTATATGCGCTACACTGAGTAAACCAAAACCCAAGGCAGAAGATATGAAAAAATTATCAACGTACAACGTGAAGAAGTCAACCCTGATGAAAAGAACAATAAAGAAGAAGCTACGGCATTGAAAGAACAAGATGATTTTGAACAAGACTTAGAAGAGCTATCAGATGGTGATTTTGAGAAAGAAAGTGATGAAATTAAGAAGAATGAGGAAACCAAGAACGATGAAAAAATTGAATATGATGAGAAATCTGAAGAAAAAAAGAAATAAAAACGCCCACTCAAAACTCATCCTCCGGAAACGCTTCAAACTAGAAATAGCACAAGAGTTATGCGAGAAAAGAATCCTAAAAGGCCAATCTCCAGTGTCGATTTGCCAAAGCAACTTTTTGAAAAAAAAAAAGCGCACCAAATAGTTATTTTGCAAAAAATTATCTTAAGTTCAACTAAACTTTGTCTGTAGTTGATATAAAGTTATAATAAATTCATTAAAAAATACTTGACATTTACGCAATTTTTCATAAACTTTCAAAATACTGTGGGCTAAGTTTAAACAAACTAGGGGTGAAGTTTGTCCAAACTTTTGAATGAAGTAAAAATCCAAATTTGACATAGTCCCATTGCTATATTTAGATGTTTTGGCTAAACATGAACTTTATATAAAGTTTATACGAACATTGGCGATTTTTTAGGCGACTGCGATAGATGGCGGCACAAACGTACGGTACAAATTTATCTGCTGTGCGAGTCTATGTTTGTTACATACTTATATACCATACATGTAAACAAAATATATGTATATGCTAAAGTTGTAGTTGCATAATTTATAATTTATTAATTTATAAATTACAACAAAGGATGCTATCCATTGAAAGTGGCGTAAACCGAAGCCAAAAAAAATCGTAAAAGTGCTATGAGTGCAGCTAACCTAATAAAAGCTCGAGCAAATGTAAACAAGATTGATCAAAATAAAAATGCAACAAAAACTAGTGTTCCAAATCATAATTCTCTCAGTGAAAAACCTTGCACTAGAAGTGTTTCTAACAATACAGTAAATGCTATGCAAGCTAAACTGCAAGAGTCAGCAACAACAAGAAAATTGACGTTTACTGATATGTTAAAAAGTTTAAGTGATGTTGTTGATGAGGAAGAAAACATGTTTATTAACATAAATGTTTTTAAAGTTATAGCTGACAAGATGACATGTGAATTTTGTAAAACAAATTCAGTGAATTTTGAATTAGGACAACGAAATGGTTTTGCTGTGAACTTATTGTTTATTTGCAAAATTTGTGGTGAAGTATGTGTGGGTATATCTTCAAGCTCACGGACAGATCCTAATAAGAACAACTCTTCTTTCGTGAGCAATGAGATCGTAGTGCAGTCTTTTACAAAAGTAGGATTAGGAATCGCTGCTCTTCAGGATGTTTGTGCTTCTGTAAATATGCATATCCACTTCGTCCTTTTACTGTCACATGGAAACAGTGAAAAGTCAAGCTATACAGCTGAAAAGAGAAGTTCTTTCAAAGAGCAGAAAAATTGTTCAAGTTCATAAAAGTTTGAATCCAGATTTATTATCTGAAAAAGTAATTGACAGTCTTTCTTCGTACGATAGATCTTGGCATAAGAGTGGGTTCACCTCTCTTTATAGATTTGGTTGCGTTATTGATGTGATGACTGGTCTTGTTGTCGACTATGAAGTGCTTAGTAAATATTGCCACATGTGCATGATTACTGAAAAGGACTTAGGATCTGAATCTCCAGATTTTGATATTTGGTACAAATCACACAAAACATCAGGCAATTGTAATAAAAATTATGATGGCTCTTCCATCTCCACGGAGTTAGCCATAGCTGAAATTCTATGGCGAAGATCTGTAAGTGATTGTGAAATGAGATATATGGCAATGCTATCTGATGGTGACGCTAAGACATTCAATCATTTATCCTCACTTAATATTTATTCGGATCCATTAGCGAAAGAAGAGTGCATCAATCATGTGGCTAAAAGCTTGTCTACAGCTTTAAGTGAAATAGTAAAACGTGCTAAAGCAAAGAGGATAACACTTGGTGGAAAGTCAGCTGGAGCGCTGACCAACAAAGTGATTGGCACGCTTGCTGGATATTATAGGAATGCTATTGTTCGCAATAAAAACAATGTACGGGACATGCAAAAACAAATTATGGCTACTTTATAACATTGTAGTTCCACATATAAAAAGCACAATCATTCACTGTGTCCTCAAGGAAAGCAGTCTTGGTGCTTTCACAAACGTGCTGTAGCAGAAAAAAAGCCGCATAGTCATACAAGTATGCAAGTGTTTTTGAATCAGGTTGTTGTAGAAAATATTCTACCAATATATGAAAGATTGTCAAATGAAGAATTATTAGCACGGTGCACCCAAGGACTTACTCAAAATGCCAACGAAGCTATACATTCATTGCTGTGGAGAAAGTGCTCCAAAAATAATTCTTCATCAAAAACTAAAGTAGAAATTGCTGTAACTCATGTAGTTTCTGAGTACAACCTGGCTCGTCAAAGAAGTGCTGAGATACTTGCATCAATTACAAACAGTAAGATGACAGTCACGCAGAAAAAATTACGACTCAGAAGGATAAAAAAAGGAAATTCTCAAGTGACAAGAAACATAAACCAGAGTCTAAACCTGCAAGAATTTCAAAAAAATATGGCAGTAAACGACAAGAGTCATTAAAAGTACAATCAAAAGGTGTTACTTATGGTGCTGGATGTTTCTAAGTGAGTTCTAAATTTTATATAAATTTTATGATAATAGTATAAATATTAATCAAGAGAATTAATAATTTTATATAGTTTTACAGGATTACAGGATTTGAGATTATTATTATCTGATTACTGAGATCAGACTGATGCTTAGTGGGGTTATGTAAATATAAAATAAGAAGATATTAATGTTAACATTAACCAAAGTACGGATGATTATGAAATCATTTTGTAAAGATTTATGTACAGTGAAATAGATTATTTATAAAATATTATGAATAACAGTACTTTTTTACGAAAACCTCATTTTCTCAGCTTTAAGTTTTGAAATATTCAAAAAGCATCCTGCGCAATGCATTTCCATTTCATGATTCCAGCAAATTTATTTGAAAATCTAATCACTATAATTCTTTCACATCGGATTAAAGATTACACTCAAATTTTCTGGAATCATGAGATGCAAATGGGTTGCGCAGGATACCTTAGCAATATAGATAAATTATAATAAAAAATTCTGCTTCATCTGCATTATCCAACTAAATATTAGATAAATTGGGCTGAAAATTTACATAAAATCATATTTTTTGATATACATAATGAGGTCAAAACTAGATCTAAAGTAGGAAAAAAAGTGAAAACATCAGAACCGCACCTTAACAATCTTACTTTCCTAAAATTTTATTTTGAATTAAAAAATTTTCTCCTCTATTGTAAATCAATGCTTTTCTTATTTTAAATCCTTATTTTACAAAGTTTGTATCTTCCCCCAAAAATTTCTATTGCTGCAAGGTTGAAAAGGTTTAAGGCGGCTGAGGTTAGGGTGGGGATATCAGGTATATGCCGACCCTAGAGATCCATGTTTATGGCACTACCTAAGTGAAATATCCTAACGCCTTGTCAAACAAGAAAACCAGCAGGGGGTCTGGCCGATTCTGCGAAGTCTTCTAATTACATAGGATAATGCATTAAAAATGCCGCTATACAAATATTATACAATAAATCTGAATGACCAACCGGTAATTTCTTCGCAGATTAAGAGCGGTTTCTGGCTGTCTAGACGGCGAGACAGTCAAACGGCCCCTGGGTTTTAAACTTCATTAAAAATTACCGAGAATAATCCGGACAATTCGTACATAAATTAGGTTGCTTTGTTTGCGCCCGAAACGGGAAGAGAAATTAATACACTTGGTTTATCAGCACTAAAAATTCAACTAGAGTGAATTTGATCAATGACATCTATAAGATATATTGATTAAATAGACCATGTAGTGGTTCTGTTGTAGGTGAGGGTGTCCGACGGAGAGCTTAGTGTGAATTTAAAAGTAACTTTCTTATGAATATTGTACGTTGTATTTTTATGAATTTCAAATTTTAAGAAAAATTTGTTTAGATGGCGCATATTATCACCATAATTGACCTATTGATTCTTAAAAAGTTTGGCAAGCGATCGGCGATGCATGCGGGAATTTTCTCACTCCAGGTGACCCAAAGAACTAAAAAAAGTTGGTCTGGTCGGCGTGCCCTCAATTTGAAATTTGCAACTTCCAACACCCAAGTTCTGCACTATTAGTATAATAAATAATTTTCGATCCTAATAACAACTAATAAATCTTGCACCTTGTTTACGAATATATATTTTGGTAAAAAGGGTGCCAGGTAATTTTGGAAGGGTGATGTCTTTTGGAGCTTAGTACAACAGTTATAGCTATGCGAGAGAAAGAGAGAGAAACAGTTATAATTGATTAAAAATAATTTTATTTATCAAACGCAAAAGTACAATAACTTTATAGAATTATATATAAAGTGAAATTAATTTTTATATTACAGCAATAAATAATGTTAAAGGAAGTTACGTGCGTAAGAATTTGCAGCGGTTTTTATTCATATTACACTTAAAATTGAATATTGACTAAAAAAAGAAATTTATTCTTGTTGATAAAAATTGTACACATTCAAGATATTAAGAAAATTCAAATTTACAAACTTACATAAAAATTATTTACAAACATCAAAAATCTTAAAAAAAAACATTAATTTATAAACTTACATAAAAATATTTACAAAAATTAAAATTTACCAACTTACATAAACCGCTTCCTTTTTTCAGCTAGCCCATGATCCAGTCTAGGCATCGGTGCATAGACTGGACGTTTGCGTTTTTTTTCTGAGAAACGTCCAGATCCATACATCTGGCGTATTTCTCTGACAAGCTGCAAATTTGTTATCGGCTGCTTGGGTACGACGAACGGCTGCTTTTTTGGAGCTCTAACTTGCTCTGGAGCTGCTGGCCGATGTGGATGATGCTCCTGTTTTTCAACCTGGATCGTCGGAGCTGGACCGTGCGAAGATCCAGGTTCGAACAAGCTTGTCAGCCGTTCCTTCAGCTGAATCTTCGAGGTTATATCTTTCTTAGAAGACTTCTCGCGTTGTCTGTCCGTAGTCCTCGGCAGCTGCTGCTTCTTCTTCTTCTTTTTGTTCAAATTGGGTGCGTGGGTCGGTAGGTATGGAATATCATCCTCGGAATCCTCTCCAAAATAGTCAGCGAATTTTCTCAAGAGTCGCTCGTCCCTCAAGCGCCGTGCTAAGACTACGTCTGCGCCTGCCATCTTCTCTATGCAAATGTGTCTTGGACTATCGTTTCATCAACACTGACCGAAAAGGTTTGTACCGAATCTTTTATGTGGCTGGAGCAGCTGTGAGTAGGTTAGGGTAGTCTAATTAAGAAGGTTGGGGCAGGATTAAATTCGTTGAAAAGAGTGGGGGTGTTGTTCAGTAGTTGTTAATGATTGTAAAATCCAGGTGCCGTTTGACTGTCTCGCCGTCTAGACGGCCAGGACCACCCCTTAATCTTCCGAGAAATTACCCGTCAGTCACTTAGACGTATTGTGTAATATTTGTATAGCGGCATTTATATTGCATTATCCTATGTAATTAGACCTCCTGCTAGTTTATTTGTGTAAGAAGGCGCCAGGATATACCCCTCAGGTAGTGCCATAAACATGGCTATCTCTTGGGTCAGCATATACCTGATATCCCCACCCTAACGTCAGCCAATCCTTGCCGCCCTAAATTTTGCCTAGCTTTAAGAAATAGAGATTTTTCGATGAGGGTACAAACTTTGAAAAATGAACATTTAACACGAGAAAATTTAGCATTAATATATAATTTAAAAAAAAAACTTTACTCCGTCTTCGATTCCGCCTGACCCTTACGAAAATTTCTTCATGAAATAATGGTAATACATGGTAATACAGCACTGGGAAAATTTGTTGATTTTCTCCTTCCTTAAATAAGTATGATATTATTGGAATATGAGATTTACATTTAGAAAACACACTGGCACACGCACGCTGGGGCCGGATTAAATTCGTTGAAAAGAGTGGGTGAACCGCTTAAGTGTGTTAGGTATAGGTCAGACGTAGTAGAAGGCGGAGTATAGAGTTTACGGAAGTTTCTTCATGGAATAACGATAGTACAGCACTTAGCAACATTTTTAATTTTCTCCTATTTACGTAGGGCGAATAATATTTATGCACAAAAGAGATATTTATTTTGAATTTTTTAAATTATATTTAAATTTATTTATTTTATTTATTTTGATTATATAAATATATACTTAAAACTATATATTTATTACACAATATAAATTATATTATATTACATAAGACTAAATATTAAAACTGATATAAAAAATCTATATGTGTCGATAAACATTTCACACATTGATAAAGTATATTGTGTACCAAGGCCAAATTATATAGTGTGGTGTGTGTGAGTGCGTCGGTGTGCCAGTGTGTTTTCTAAATGTAAATCTCATATTCCAATAATATCATACTTATTTAAGGAAGGAGAAAATCAACAAATTTTCCCAGTGCTGTATTACCATGTATTACCATTATTTCATGAAGAAATTTTCGTAAGGGTCAGGCGGAATCGAAGACGGAGTAAAGTTTTTTTTTTAAATTATATATTAATGCTAAATTTTCTCGTGTTAAATGTTCATTTTTCAAAGTTTGTACCCTCATCGAAAAATCTCTATTTCTTAAAGCTAGGCAAAATTTAGGGCGGCAAGGATTGGCTGACGTTAGGGTGGGGATATCAGGTATATGCTGACCCAAGAGATAGCCATGTTTATGGCACTACCTGAGGGGTATATCCTGGCGCCTTCTTACACAAATAAACTAGCAGGAGGTCTAATTACATAGGATAATGCAATATAAATGCCGCTATACAAATATTACACAATACGTCTAAGTGACTGACGGGTAATTTCTCGGAAGATTAAGGGGTGGTCCTGGCCGTCTAGACGGCGAGACAGTCAAACGGCACCTGGATTTTACAATCATTAACAACTACTGAACAACACCCCCACTCTTTTCAACGAATTTAATCCTGCCCCAACCTTCTTAATTAGACTACCCTAACCTACTCACAGCTGCTCCAGCCACATAAAAGATTCGGTACAAACCTTTTCGGTCAGTGTTGATGAAACGATAGTCCAAGACACATTTGCATAGAGAAGATGGCAGGCGCAGACGTAGTCTTAGCACGGCGCTTGAGGGACGAGCGACTCTTGAGAAAATTCGCTGACTATTTTGGAGAGGATTCCGAGGATGATATTCCATACCTACCGACCCACGCACCCAATTTGAACAAAAAGAAGAAGAAGAAGCAGCAGCTGCCGAGGACTACGGACAGACAACGCGAGAAGTCTTCTAAGAAAGATATAACCTCGAAGATTCAGCTGAAGGAACGGCTGACAAGCTTGTTCGAACCTGGATCTTCGCACGGTCCAGCTCCGACGATCCAGGTTGAAAAACAGGAGCATCATCCACATCGGCCAGCAGCTCCAGAGCAAGTTAGAGCTCCAAAAAAGCAGCCGTTCGTCGTACCCAAGCAGCCGATAACAAATTTGCAGCTTGTCAGAGAAATACGCCAGATGTATGGATCTGGACGTTTCTCAGAAAAAAAACGCAAACGTCCAGTCTATGCACCGATGCCTAGACTGGATCATGGGCTAGCTGAAAAAAGGAAGCGGTTTATGTAAGTTGGTAAATTTTAATTTTTGTAAATATTTTTATGTAAGTTTATAAATTAATGTTTTTTTTTAAGATTTTTGATGTTTGTAAATAATTTTTATGTAAGTTTGTAAATTTGAATTTTCTTAATATCTTGAATGTGTACAATTTTTATCAACAAGAATAAATTTCTTTTTTTAGTCAATATTCAATTTTAAGTGTAATATGAATAAAAACCGCTGCAAATTCTTACGCACGTAACTTCCTTTAACATTATTTATTGCTGTAATATAAAAATTAATTTCACTTTATATATAATTCTATAAAGTTATTGTACTTTTGCGTTTGATAAATAAAATTATTTTTAATCAATTATAACTGTTTCTCTCTCTTTCTCTCGCATAGCTATAACTGTTGTACTAAGCTCCAAAAGACATCACCCTTCCAAAATTACCTGGCACCCTTTTTACCAAAATATATATTCGTAAACAAGGTGCAAGATTTATTAGTTGTTATTAGGATCGAAAATTATTTATTATACTAATAGTGCAGAACTTGGGTGTTGGAAGTTGCAAATTTCAAATTGAGGGCACGCCGACCAGACCAACTTTTTTTAGTTCTTTGGGTCACCTGGAGTGAGAAAATTCCCGCATGCATCGCCGATCGCTTGCCAAACTTTTTAAGAATCAATAGGTCAATTATGGTGATAATATGCGCCATCTAAACAAATTTTTCTTAAAATTTGAAATTCATAAAAATACAACGTACAATATTCATAAGAAAGTTACTTTTAAATTCACACTAAGCTCTCCGTCGGACACCCTCACCTACAACAGAACCACTACATGGTCTATTTAATCAATATATCTTATAGATGTCATTGATCAAATTCACTCTAGTTGAATTTTTAGTGCTGATAAACCAAGTGTATTAATTTCTCTTCCCGTTTCGGGCGCAAACAAAGCAACCTAATTTATGTACGAATTGTCCGGATTATTCTCGGTAATTTTTAATGAAGTTTAAAACCCAGGGGCCGTTTGACTGTCTCGCCGTCTAGACAGCCAGAAACCGCTCTTAATCTGCGAAGAAATTACCGGTTGGTCATTCAGATTTATTGTATAATATTTGTATAGCGGCATTTTTAATGCATTATCCTATGTAATTAGAAGACTTCGCAGAATCGGCCAGACCCCCTGCTGGTTTTCTTGTTTGACAAGGCGTTAGGATATTTCACTTAGGTAGTGCCATAAACATGGATCTCTAGGGTCGGCATATACCTGATATCCCCACCCTAACCTCAGCCGCCTTAAACCTTTTCAACCTTGCAGCAATAGAAATTTTTGGGGGAAGATACAAACTTTGTAAAATAAGGATTTAAAATAAGAAAAGCATTGATTTACAATAGAGGAGAAAATTTTTTAATTCAAAATAAAATTTTAGGAAAGTAAGATTGTTAAGGTGCGGTTCTGATGTTTTCACTTTTTTTCCTACTTTAGATCTAGTTTTGACCTCATTATGTATATCAAAAAATATGATTTTATGTAAATTTTCAGCCCAATTTATCTAATATTTAGTTGGATAATGCAGATGAAGCAGAATTTTTTATTATAATTTATCTATATTGCTAAGGTATCCTGCGCAACCCATTTGCATCTCATGATTCCAGAAAATTTGAGTGTAATCTTTAATCCGATGTGAAAGAATTATAGAAAATTCCCGCATGCATCGCCGATCGCTTGCCAAACTTTTTTGCGGGGCATTTAAAATGCTCTTATGGGAATTTAACACGGGGAAAATTAACGAAAACCTGAATATTGCCGCTTTTTGTCTGGAGGCGCAAACTAAAAATGTTTTTTAATAGAATCAAAGTATTAAAAAAAAAAGAATTAATTTTAGGTCTGGTGGGTTAAAAATGGTTGCCTAGGTAAAAAGTTATTTATGCTTAAAAATGGCAAAAAATCACCAAATTTTCGATATTTTACGGAAATCAGCGACTTTCACTATTTTTAAAATTCTTACAACTTTTGACCTAGGCGACCATTTTTAACCCACCAGCCCTCAAATTAAAGCTCTTTTCTTATACCCGGATTCTAGTAGAACAGATTTTTGGATTACGCTTTCAGACACTGAGTGGTTGAAGTTTAATCTTGATTAGTTTTTTCTCAATGTTGAATCCCTATGAGAGAACTTCAACTGTGTCGCAAAAAAGTTTGTCAAGCGATCGGCGATGCACGCGGGAATTTGCTCACTTCAGGTGATCCAAAGAACCAAAAAAGGTGGTTTGGTAAGCGTGCCCTCAATTTGAAATTTGCAACTTCTAACACCCAAGTTGTGTACTGTCGGTCCTGGATTTGCACATATACACACATATGTTTTACATTGACACTTTTACACATTCTCTTGAATTTTAACCCCACACCCAGAATGGGGAACAATTCTTTAAATTGGTCAGTATAAGTTCCTTTTGAGAATATAAAACCTCAATTATTAGCAGTATGAAAAGGTGGACGGATTCTGGAGTTAAAGTGGACTTTTTTTAACTGCGCATGATTCACTCATTTTTATTAATATGTCATACTTACCTTGCGAAATCTCTCGACAATGCTCGAGGTTTCACAACTGCAGAAACTTTTCCATGACTTAGAAGGACTTTCTAAGCTTTTGCATACAATAAAAAAGACACTAAATTCATATTTGAAGTATTGAAATACAGACATTTCCTACAATATTTTGTTACACTGGTAACAGAAATATATAGTATACGTACAAACTGTTTTTGTTTCATAAAAGATATTTTTCACAACTCAGACATGAAATGAACCTCTTTTCACGATAGAAAGTAGCGTAGAAAATCGTTCATTCCAAGCGTGTGTGAAAAAGTTCGAACTCGAGCGGGGAAAAACGATCATCTTTCCCCTAGGGAAATAAAGGCAATTTTCCCCGCTATAAATACGTGTTTTTTAAGGTTTTGCAAATTTTATAAATTGTTTAAAATACACGCTTATGGATCATTATTTAGACATTATTGCACTTTCAATTTCGATCAAGAATCGAGATAAGAAAAGGCGCGAGTATTTGAATGCTATACGCAAAAATTTTTGTTATAACTAACAAGTGTATTGTGCACGACTTGAAATGTACAATTCCCTACGGTACTTTCTGGCGTTGAAAAAGGTCCTTTCATGCTCTCGTTGTAAAAAATACGTTGTGTACCATGGTCAGAAAAGCTATTTCAGACTCGGGTGAGGTGTTTTCAACACTTGTCTACGTCTCGTACTAAACACCTCACCCTCGCTTGAAATAGCTTATTTTCTCCCCCTGATGCACAATGTACTATTTACGATATACACAAATATATTTGCGATTGTTGCTACTAACGTGTAGTATACATGTTTACAAAAACTTTTTCTTTATCTCAGTGCATACAGCTCCGATATAAGTATTCCGATATCTTAAACAATTTTAGGAACACCTACACGAACGTATAACAAATACTTGCGCTGAGGAGGAAAAGATAACAAGAGGAAGCCAGGTACACACATAGATCGAAGAGAAGAAGACCTGCCGTTAGCTTACAGTACAGCTATTGCTCGAGAAAACATCGGCAGCAGCTTGCGGCGTCTATAGAAAACTTCGTTCTCAACGTAACGTTATCATTCCACGATCTTTCCCTTGTCCGCAGCAGCAGGTCTGCCAATTTTCTCCGGAAGCTCTACACACGCGCACTCGTAAATCAGACGAAGTGGCAGAGCGCAGGTCCCTAAGGCACACAAAGCCACCGCACCACCGACTTCGTTTATTGCTGTGGGAGCAGAAGCCAGACACCTTTTGACATCGACGCCCCTTGCGACAAAGACTGTGTGTAGCGTCAAAGGACTCCGGATGAGATATCGGCTTCTTGGATGTATATATACAGGGACCTTGAAGGGAGGGAGCGGACTTGATTAATTGATTGATACGAAGCCGAGGAAAGTAGCTCGTAAGAGATTTAAATTGATAGGACGATTAGGAGAGTTCGTTGACCACCTTCGCTCTATAATCGATAGGTGAAAGACGCATATCATATCATCATTTTCTAGCAAAAAGTAGCACAATTCAGATTTGCCGCGAAGACTAGCACAATTCAGATTCTTTTTGTAAGAAAAGAGTCGTTATTTTTTAATCAAAAACAAATATTATTAAGGAAAACCTAATAAAATGGCAAGATTAATTAAAATGCCGAAACATTTTTTTAAATTTCAACATTTTAAAGATTTTATAGGAAGTTTAAATTAATTAAAAAATTGTATTTCCTATAAAAATGTTGAAAAGGTTGAAATTTTAAAAAATGTTTCGGCATTTTAATTAATCTTGCCATTTTATTAGTTTTTCCTTAATAATATTTGTTTTTGATTAAAAAATAACGACTCTTTTCTTACAGAAAGAATCTGAATTGTGCTAGTCTTCGCGGCAAATCTGAATTGTGCTACTTTTCGCTGGAAAATTTAAACAGTGCTACTCTTTGTAGGGAGCGACGATTTACTCTGATGATCGAAGAGGGGATTCAAACAAGTATTCTTATAGAAAATGAAGCATAGATACAACACGGAAAAGAATTTCGTTATGTAACTTTATGTTTTTACTTTATGCTTGCTTATTTTCCGACCCAATCTCATAAGACAGTTAAAATCGCAGCGTTTGTCATACGCTTGTCAACTTGAGAGCTAGCATCAGGTCTGTAAACGATTAATTAAGCGTGGGCTTTATCAGTAGTTTATAAGACGATGGAACAACGAGTGTGCATTATTTATATAACTTATTTTTAAAGACGACATTAGTAATATCATAATACAAAGATACAGATTTACGTAGATAAATGGGCAAAATTCAAACATCAATGCATGCTAAAATTTAATTTTCGTTTTGCCCCGAGTTTTTACCCCGAAATTTCGTCGGTGATTAATTTTCGCTTTCGGCAGCAGCATACACCAGCAGCGACGATTGTGCCTGTGGACCTCCATTACCACTTGGGTCCGCACAGCCGCTGCCGCCCTGTGATCGATTATAGCGTTGATTTAGTTTCGCCGTACTTGTCGAGCGTTAAAACAAGACCCGGTGAAATGTCTTTTTTCCGCGTGTAGCTATACAACGCGCTGAACTAAAATTTCCAACTGGCGGAAACATGCTTCAGAAAAAAACACGCGGCTAAGGGATATCAGTTCCGTTGACGTTTTACCCCGAAAATTTTCAGTTGATTTTAGCAGAAAAATATCGACTAAAGTTGCGCTATTTTTCGCTGGTACCCTAAAACGCAAAAATTTTCTGGGTATAAATCTCATAAATAAACAACAATGAAACACCCCGGGGGTGAGTACCTCAGCTCTGCAGAATTCCAATGCCGCGAAGTTCCAATAATGAAAAAGGCAGTAACGCTGCAAAATCACGGATCCTTCATAAATCGAAAATATAATATAAATCTCATCCCCCGCTGAGAGCGGTGGTATGGCATTCATTCGCGGAACGCAACACGCGCGTATAAACTTATGACTTGTGGGCCAACGCTAGCGCCGCTTGACCGAAATGGGGAATCCCGGGAATACCTTGAAATTACAATTAGTATAGGTGTGCCTGTGTCCGTGCACGCGCGGCATCGATTTTCCTTTTTGTCACGAGCTATATGGCATTCCGAGTCCGGTGCGCTCGTAAAGCCACTAGCTCTCCTTTTTAGCCTGGCTCTTTCCATTTCTTCTTCACGCGCACGGGTCTCTTTTATTTGATCCCCGTCACCGGCACGTTTTTCTAGCCGCGCGTGGCTTGTTTGTCCTCTTCTATCCTCTCTTTCGCATTCCCCTCTTCGTTTTCTTTAGTTTGCTCTATTTCTTATCAGTCTTTGTTCATGGCTATTTCTATGCTTTATTTGCGCCGACCTTTGTTTTATTTATTGCTGCCTCTATTCCTTCCTCATTTGACGCCGGCTCTTCTTATTCTCCTTTTGTCGACTATCTGCCTCGTCGGCTTATTGGCTTTTTCACGTCCTATTCGCATTGTCTATTTAGCTCCATTTTCTTTTCTTCTTCCTGCATTTCCGTCTTTCGCTCTCTCTAGTTTTTTCGACGAGTCTTTCCTCATCAAACTTCCATTCATAACGTACTAGTTTCGAAATTCGAGTCACGTTATTTTCACTGCGAATGAATGCGATCTAAAGTCTTAATTAGATTTGTTCTGGGAGTGAATGTCAATAATTGATAAATTATTGAACTATTGAATGAGACATTTTACAGAAAATTTAATTGTATAGAATATTGATACGATTATGATACACCTATCACGAATCTCTCGGTTCATCGCAGTCCACTGGACCCCAATAGGAAGACTAATATGTAATAATTACTGTATATCCAGGCGGTCACCTTATCGATTCCTCTTCTATATAAGGATGAACAAGAAAATGTCAGTTCTTCGAAATTGAAGTTTCTTTTTTGCTGCACTCGCATTATCTATATAAGCAGCAGTATCAAAAGCAGTAATAAGCGGTATCGGAAGAGACCGGATTCTTTTTAGGGCAGGTCTCACCTATAGACCTCGAGGCTCCCTCTCATTCAGTGAGTTTGTTTTCTTTCCGCATCTGCTGTCATGTCAGTGTCACTTTTTTAGCTCCCTTTTGCTGCTCCTCGCCAGCTCCTTTCCACTTTTTCCTCCTGTTTTTCTCATTTGCCCCGCGAGTATTGCCCTACTTCTCGACTCTGCTCAGGCAGCTGACGATGTGCCCTCTTGACTGCTTGCCTATTTGCGTTTATATTAGAAGATGTTTCTCGCGCGAATTTATTCAGAGCTAAGCCGTACTGCACTGTTGCCATAGGTATGAAATTTCGAATACGCGTAAATATTCAGTAAATCGTACTCTATTTTTTTTTGGAAATTGATTAAACGTCATTGTAAACCTAGGATACATATGCATTTTTTAAGAGCATCCAGTTGATGTAATTTAGCTCGTGATTCACACTTTAAATTGCTGACCCGAATGTAATTCCAAGCGGAAGCTACATCCTTGAAAAAATATAGAAATGTACATGACTGGTTTCCAATTAAGAAAAATATTTCAGAAAGATAATGTAGGTCAAACAGAATGCAAATGCTCGTGCATGAATTAAACTGTGAAAAAGGTACGCACTTCCCATGAGATACACTTTTTATTCGTTGAAAAAAGCTTTAGAAATCTTCGAAGCATATTTTTCCATCTGAAATAAAAACAGGATTGGAGTGCTGCTGCTGACTGCGTTTAAAATATAATTTTAATCATCATGCATGTTAAAAAGCGCGGCCGACTATACTCAGACGTTTGTACTTAAATTTTGATAAAATTGGCATAATATCAAGCAATTATTAAAATCCCGGTTTCATTTTTAGCGTCTATAGTGTACACGCATACACCTCGTCGAAATGAGGTGGCGGTAACGATATTCCCGGCATAGCGTCTGTGGGAGGTTGGCTGGGAAGCCAGCAACGGAGGAGTGTAAGCTGTGCGCCTTCTCTCCCCGGATTTCTCGTGCTCGTCACGCCGCCAGGGAGTGAGAGAGATTGGAAGGAGGTGGAGCAGTCCTTTATATAGCCTCTTCGCGCCTAGAATTCGCATTCGATTTTATTACCTCGATCATGGATGGGGTACTTGCAAATCCTCCTTTCGGCTGTTTGTTTTCAGTCTATATCCACGAATCGCCTGCAGTAGATTTCCAAGAGGGAATTTCCTTTACCACCGGAAGTAGGTCAGTTCTTCGTTTGAATGTATTACTTTGTATCTTTTTATCTCCCGAGCTCGTTAGAAATTTCATTTCATCGTGTACTCCTCGCCCGAGGAGGAGTATTTTAAAAAAAGAAAAAGAACAAGTGTATGCATGACTCATTTCCAATTTACTCGACGCCAGAGGCTGTAAGCTTTTTGCGTATCGTATCTTGCATCGCAAAGAGAGACATTCTCCGTCCAGGTCTGTTTGTCGATGAATTTCTTCTTTATCGCGTTTATACTTCCTTATAGTTATATAGTGTCGTAATCCCATCAAGGTGAACGTAGTCCAATGCTCGTCAATTTATACTCGTCTATACCAGCTACAAGACTCTTTTTGCAGAGTTTGATTTAGAACGTAGTTAATAATAAATTTTGTTGGAACTATAATTACAACGCTCTCAATATACATATACACCCATTTCGAACGAATGCCCGTTTCAATTAGCAACACAAATGAGTTGCTTTGTCGCTCGCGCAGTTGATGGCGCTGGTTTTGTGCTTGTTTTGGTAACGCTATACTTGGCGCGAGGTAAACGAGTTCGCGGAAAGATAAAGGACTAATAAAGAACTTTCTGATTAAAGTTGGAGTAAAATTTACAAGTTTTAAAATCACGGAATTCTAATTTCAGCGCCGAGAATTTCTGCGAGCATGAAAAATTTCATTGAACTTAATTTGCTCTCTGATCACAATCTGTCTTCCAATGCTAATAGGAAGACGCAGCAAGTATACACTGACTCCGAGATAGACTCAGCTGTTTGCTTCCAGTTAAACAATATGGCTGCTTGCCAAAAGGCCACAATCGGCTCGCTCCTTATAGATTCCGGAGTTGACAAAGAAGAGACTTTGCTCAGACCTGCAAGACCGCAGTTTCATCTTCTACTCACTCACTCCTTACTTCTAGCTTGAGCTTGCGAACAGAGTCACGGTTTTCCCGGAGATTTGAAAACAATCTCGTTTCCAGCATTTCCCGAGAAAACCACTAGGTGCAGCATCAGTCCTAGTCGTCGGCAGTGACAGAGTAGCCGCTGCCACGAGCAGAAGACCCCCGTGTGAGGAATGAAGTTGCCCGGGATATCGACTGCAGTAAAGCCATGTATGCATACACGGATCGCCGTGGCGATGGGAAAGCCACCGAAGTGGATGCTCGACTCGTCAGTCTTGAGCCCGGACAATGCATGTATAGTCGAGAAATCGACTTGGCCTCTCTCTCTCTCTCGAGCAGTAGCCGACCACCATGCTGTACTCCCCGGTGCTTGATAAATTTACCTTGCAGATGCGCTTGCGGATGGGCTCAGTCACTCGAGAGAAAAAGGAGCTTTCGCCGCTTCTGATGTATTAATCGAAGAACTGATAATTCTTGAATTTCGTAATTTATAGTAACGTTACATGGTTAGTAATACTACGAGAATAGTTATCGCTGCTACAAAATTTCACGAATTTTCAATAGAATTTCAACGTTTGCATCAGTCGCACAGACAGAGCAGAGAGTATTTACTCTCTAATGAAGTGGAGAGAACGAGCCAAATGAAGCTGCACAACGAACCGCAAATCATCATAAAGCTGGAACATAATGGAATGTTAAAATGTACGCGGCAAAGGTATTCCTCTCTCGCGTCTGTTGTTGTTGAGCTAACTGCAGAATTTAAAATGGAATAATTTAAAACTTTATCGTGGCTTTGTACTTCGAAGAAAAGTGCTTTCCGAGAAAATCGAGCCGCGCGTGCAAGCTTTCCTCAGACATTGAAACTAATTCGTCTATTTAAGTTTTCTTGTTTTATGCAACACACGGAAACTTATCGTCCATCGATATAATACGCAAAAAAACCGCTAGAACACTACTTTTTTTCTCGAGATTCATATCCTGAAATTATATGCATTTCGAGAAGAAAGCTCCAATCCGTTCTCTCCTAGCCATGCTGATCAATATGTAAAGGACAAATCAACATAAAATAGTGTTAAAATAAGGTTACAAATATACTCTGTTTAAAAAACATTTTTACCGCCAGAAGATTCATTTCTATCGCACGCTTCAAGCACGAATTTCGCCGGTAGATATGAGGCGAAGATACTCGACGCTGCTTTATTATGATAAATGATGGGGCGCGGCGAAGAAAGCAATAACAAACCCAGTCGAGCTGAAAACACGACGAGTGGCTGTAGTAGACCAGAGATTTACGATTGCGTATCAGCGCGGATCCGACTAAAAGCACTTGTTATACGAAGACTTGGCTGAAAGTCTTGGCTTATACGTATACATGCAAGAAAGCATCATCGTGTAAACTTTTATGTATCTGTATTTTCGATCGCGTTGTAAACAGTCTACTAGTATTTACGAGCTCGCCTAAGAGTTCGAAGCGTCGTAAATTTTAATGAAGCGAAAGCATCCTTTTAAATCACGTTCTGAAAAACAAGTTGCTCTGACCCTGATAGAAAATTGACCCTATTCTTAGGCAGAATTTCTAGTCAAAACTTTTTAAAATAAAGTACTATTAGAAATGCGTTTTAGTCCAGTAATTTCAGATAAACCTTATTTTAACACGCGTTGACCAGAAATTCTGCCCAGACATAGGGTCAATTTTCTACAAGGGGAACGATTCCTCTAATATAAATAAATAAATATCGAAAAAGGCTCACCAGCAAAGAGGGAGTATACAGGAGCTTTATTAAGCGAATTGGAAGCACGAGCAAATTTGTCTGGCTGCGGTAGAAAACCGGGTTTCTTGGTTTTCTGATTGACATTGACGTATGACTTGTTTTTTCGAGCCGCTACTAATAGGTATCCCCGTGATTTCCGGGACAGAACGTCAAGCCCGGATTCGTCTGTTGGTATAACACCCAGATTTTCTATAGTGTTTTAATATATTTAACTCGTGCATGGACATTATAAGTAAGATATTTTAAATCACCTTTACATAATTCACTTTGAATGTGTAATACGCATACGTTAGTTTTTACGATTCAATAACTGCGTGCGATGTACGTCGCTTGTTTTATTATTGCTTTTGTTGTCAAAGGTTCAATACAAGCCGGCAAATAGCGCGATTACAACTTTGTTTGCAAATTAGGAATGGATAATCCACCGATTATCAAGTTTAAATAACCCGCCGAGCTTGCAAGCGAACGAAGCTTGCACAATTTCTAATATTTCCCTTTAGATGGCCTGCGCCTATAAACCGGTACTAATTAAAAAAATTAAGCATGCATTACCCTTTTCTCCAACTACGACCTTAGGGCGAAATTTTTTTCACGCGTTGCCAGAACCTCGTCTCACCTCGACGAGGAAATTCGTTGGAAAAGTATTCACGGAAAATATTTAGGTTGTCACATTTAGTACACGAACTTTATCAACGTCAAAGCATTAAAATCATTCTGAAACAATTTGTCAAAAATCTAAAGTGGCAAAGTATAATACACTGCATTTTTTCGGGAGGTGCATAGCGGCTTTTTTCATTAGAGTTTCAGCAAACCGCGCAATTCATGTATAGAGAGCCAAGCTTTGCATCAAGCGGAAGAAGAATCGGACGGTAGAACACGATGGAGAACAAGAGCTGCTGCAGCCGCCGAGGGGTTTTAAAAGTGAATTGAGAAGAGCTTCCTGCTTCAACGCAGAGATTCAAGCTTGAAAGCTTGCAAATATCCGACTTTTCTCTGTGTGTATTCCCGTATTCGGATTAATTAAATTTTTTTCTCGTAGCTTGTCCTCTGTCTGTATATGGGTCAGCTCTTTCGAGAGAAAAAAAGAATAATGCAATTAGAGGGCCTTTTCTAGCTAAAACTTGAATAAATTCGACGTAATTATCGGTTACAGTCTCGTGGAGCATTCTTTTGCCGAGAGGACGACAAGAGCTTTTCCGCTTGCAAAATGGCTTATCGATTAAAAAGAGCGTATTTTCTTCTGTTGCAGCAAAGAGCGTCCGCGGTTTGTTGGCTTCCCTCTTAGAGCACAGTAGCACTAACGCAGTAGGGATGAATAAAAGTTTCTTTTCTTTGAAACCACTCGCGCTTATTTCCCGGAATAAATGGTTATACCTATTATTTGCAGACAAATAGCTTCGCGGAAAAGTTGAATGATAACGACTTAAAAGCTTTCCCGTCGAGAAATCGACGAAATTATGCACACGGAGTTTTAATGTTGCCTTGAAATGCTGGATGTATTGTAGATGTGCAGATGCAGTGTCGATACACGAGCGAAACCATTTCGCGAGGCACATTATCCGGAATGTACCTTACCGAATCGCGCTGATTAAAAATTAATGAGGAAGATTCCCGCGAAATTTCCCTCAGGGCTTCGCTTAACGAAATGAAAACCACCGGTGTGCGCGTAAACGTCGACGTCGTTTTAATTTCGCAGCTGCTGTCAGTACAGTCGCATGTACAGTATTTCCGTTTTTTAGGCAATACCTGATACATGCCCTTTAAAATTAAAAATAATGAAAAATACAATATAAAATGAAGAATGAATGTATTGCCAACAGCAAGATGTTTCACGTTACAAATGTTTTGCATCGCTGATGTAAATTACAAGCTAATATAAATAACGTTCAGTTTTATTATTTACACCAAAAAATATGCATTAAAAAATGATAAAATTTTGAAAAACCTAAAACTATAAACGTTAAAATTAATTACAATGAGTGCTCTTAACGTATGAAATGTTGAAATCGAAAAAAATGTAGTCTCGCGCGGCAATTAAACAAATTAAAACCGCAGTGAGAGAGTGCGCGCGCCAGTCCAGAGAATAAACGCGCGTTAAGCTGCGAAATGCGCATTCTAACAAAAACAAAAAAAAACAAGGAGGAAAATAAACGCCTGCTAAAGTAGAGTAAAAAATGCGCGAATATAAACGGTTTTCTGCACGTGTGCACTTATGAAAAGCAAAATATCGAGAGAATTTCGCGCGCTGACAATAAAGAGACTTACTACTACTACTATGGCTGTAGCGTTAAAACTTATTATAGAGACTGTGTAATGTAACACCGCAAGATACGTAGTCTTACAGGAAAGTTCAATAGGGATGGTTCTAAAGTACACATTTACGTGGCTTATTATATAACTTAAAGCGTTGGTCCTTTGGGCTATATAAGTAACTCCGACAAGTTTAAATGATTAATGAAGAGGGTGTCGAGGAGTACTTAAGTACTCTCGTCTATTGTACAAAATTAATCCAAATGACACGGTTTCTTTACTTCTGCGCTTGCAGGAGTTCAGAAATGTGCCAGATTTTAAAGTGCTCCTCATTTACTACATTAAAATAATTTGTGAAATTTTATACGCTTTTTCGGATCTTCTACTTTCTATGCCGTCAAAGATGAAGTAGTGGTACGATAGCAGTCGCTTTACTTTCTCTCTTCCTCCCCGCCCCTCTCTCTCCCTCTCTCGTGATTGTAATATATTAGCATAAGAGTAGCCTCTTAATGACCCAGATATAACTTTTTGGCGGAACTACCTATATCCTTTGTTATCCAGTGCATTCTGAACTTTCAAGCATCGCTTACTCACACGAAGTTTGTTCAACCTCAGCTTTCCCGCTACTGCTGGGAGTGAAAAACTTTTCTAAATGAACCGTATGATAAACTATTCCTTTAATGTAGATAAAAACGAATGCTGTTATCTCCCTCATACACTCATTAGATATTTTAGCATCATCACTGACTCCTTCGATTAATCTTCATTTTCAGCTTGAACTAAATAACTTGCTTAAAAACGATCTTAAAAGGGCCAGAAAAACGATTGAAATTACTTTTTAGAGTATCTTAAATAAAAAGAAATCTTTCAATGTATTAAAAAGCTGAGATAACTATAAAAGTCAACATTTTTATCCCAGAACCTCACTTAAATTTTGTAATAAAAGTATTTAGTATAATTTAAATAATGATGCATCTAAGAGAAACTTTTGAACAGCATTTCATAAATAAGCGTCGCGTGAGAAATGCTCTATTAAAGGGGTACACGAGCAATTTCCCGCTATTTCGATTCTCGCATGCGAGGGAGCTTCATTGTTCAGCTGCCATTATGGTGTCTAATTTATTAATCGCAAAGACATCACGAGAGGTAAATTAATATTTAGCCACATATCTAGAAATGCGAATCATTGCACTGAAGTTTTACGGAGAAATAATTCCCCCACTGATGCTGCCAACGGTCAATTTTCAGATTATACAGCTTCGATAACGCTTTAAAGCGAGCCTATACTGCATTGCAGACTTGATAGCTATTTTTTACATTGAATTAACTCGCGACCGACGCAAACTAGCGTTGCGTGTAGGCGAATGAAGCTTTTGTTTTTCATCGCTGTATAACTGACAACGTGCAATGTGTGTACGCAGCTATTCAATTTATACAACACGATGACCTACATAATCCGTTCCGATCCATCAGTCGTATATGCATTCGTGGAAATGAATCGACGTCGGTAAGCGACGATGAAACGCATGTTGTAAAATCCAGTTATACGCTATTTATCATATACAATACAGATTCTCGAAGTTTATCATTGCATCGGCGTAATAAAAACTGTTGACATGCAGTTGCCACATCCACGCAACCCGTCTAAGTTTACGTGTCTTAAGGTTATGAGCTACTAGGATATTTCGAGGCAGCTCAGCAGTTGTTCTATATATAATATGTAGCTTGATATGACAGCAGCATGAGCCGACTCCCTGCCCAACAAAGTTTGGCTTATCGTAGTCCTTAATGCGTATGGCACGCGCTACTATTGGAATAATCAAAAAGCGACTCGCTCGTCATATCGTATTTAGACGGGAAACTTGAAATTTTTTTAACTTTTAATCCAGCATGATAACCGCTTGTTTAGCTAATTAAGCTCATCGACTGAAAGCGTTTAATTAAAGGCGTAACAAATGTTTACACACCGGACTGAAGTAGCGGCATAGGTATATAAAAATTCCACTGAGACTAGCCTCTCTCATCCAGCAGGCAAGAATTCCATCTTTGTACGGTGCTCATTTTTTTAAGCTCGCTTTGAAGCAGCAGGAACTTTATATAACTTTTAATTACGACATAGAGCGTCGCGACTACGTCTTTGTTTAAAATGAATACGTACTCGCGTAATTTTTCACAAAGTGGCTGCAGCTTCAAAGAGCCTGTTTTATTTAATGAAGACGCGTTCGTGCTCGGAGGGTAATAAAAACGCGAGCGTGATATCTCCGAGAAAGTCTGTTTTGATTCCTTGTCGCGTCTAATTCTAATTTTATACATCACTACGATAAAATATTTTATTCACGGCTTAACTATAATAGCCATTTTATTCCCTGAAAAGCGGGACTAAAGTAGCTTTTTATTTCCTCGTTTATTTTTTGTCCCTCATTTGCGGGAGTATAAATTTAAATATTAAAAATTTTTAATTTTTTGAAAAATTAAAAAAAAACTATAATTCTAGACTTTTGAACACTTCTGAAAATTTCATTTGCATTGACTGAAGTCCCACTTTTCAAAGGAATAAAGTGACTACACATTTAATTCGTGAATAAACTTCTGTATGCAACACGGGACTAAAGTCGATTATTCCCGCGGGTGGGTTTACTGCCCGAGCGAAGCGAGAATTAATAATCATCTACCTGAGTCCCTTGTTGCATAATGTACTATATTGTCAATGCGAAGGCGAGCGCAAACAGGTAGCCGCAATTGAAATCACGCTCTATGAAAGGAAGTGATTCTACTAACACTAGGAGCTCATAAAATAAAAAAGCCCATTATTAAAGCAGGTACCATACACAAACACAGTATTCGCAGTGGCTTCTGCAGATACAAAAGTATCGTCTTACCATTATTCCAATGGGGTGGGTATCATAAAAGGGGATGAAGAATTTCGAAGTAAAATGAGACGACGGAGACCGGCGGTATGCTCTTTCCATGATTTGAGATATCGTATTGCCTATCTTCGATATACGAATCGAAGAACTGCTGCCGAGAGGGAGACACGGAATATGAATTCTGCGCGTAGCATATCGAGAAAGGCACATGCAAATAATGTTGGTCATATTATAATGAACGAAATAAAGATAACGAATCAAACGCGAATAAGAAGTAGATGAAATTCAAATCGAGTAGTATACCAATACGGAAGAGCACATCAAGGCACATACTCTCGCGTCTTTCTGGTATTTATTGCACGCGTGCGTATAATATTTGCCGCTCCGACGTTCATCAAATAAATCTTCATTCATGGATCGTTGGAAAAACGCTATCCTCTATAACAGGCTCGGTTTGAATTCTCCAAAAAGTACGTGTGTGTACTTCCTACGCATTTGCGAATGCATGCATAACGAGTCCAATTAAGCTCGCAGCAGAGGGTGATTAATATAATGTTCACTTGGTTATGCAGGCACACGCCAATTAATAACGACGCTGAGAATTTGTACGTGACTGCAAAGGGCATAAAACGTCGTCCAATAAAAATGGCAGAGCTGTATAGACACCAGGCAGAAAGGGTTGCAGTAGACTCAGATCGGAAATCAGTATTATGAATCATGCATGCCAGGAATCGCACCGCAGCCGTGGCACACACGCAACATTGATCGTGAGACGTGTACTGCTCGCCCGCACTATAACATCTACTCTCCGATAACGACCCCGTGTAGTGTGTGCCACGTATCTAGCCGCGCACTCGAATGCTCGTGCCGAGGAAAGAATTACCGGCCAATTAGCATTTTACAGTAAAAGCGCTGTTTTTCCTCTCGCCGTGTCGTGGTGCGAAGGTTCACCCCTCTATCGTGGATATTAACCCTCGCGGCGTGTGTGGCTCTGAAGGGAGATACGATTGCATTGTGCGATATTTCTCAGCGAGAAATTGGAATTGACGCGTCGATTTGTTCGTGACTAAAGTACCCAAGCGACGAGATTGAGAGTCGGAAGCTATTGTATGATTGTACAAATAGATGAATCTCGCGAATTTACTTCTTTTCTTATTTTTGAAATAAATGATGAATAATTTTTATTACAAAAACCGTGTTACGCTTTTCTATTTTTAGAAATGAGTATTTGTTGACTGCCAATATTAAAATTCAATACTCAAAGAAATAATAATTTACTAAATACTAATAATGATTAGATAATATAATAAAAAAATAAAATTTAGCTGATAGAAATAAATGATCGAGAATGGTATATTGTGTACAAGGACGTAAAGTGTGTTCTTTGTAAACCGAGTGTGGAGTTTGCAGTACCAGTCGAAGGCGAGAAAGCACGAACCGAATTCGAGTGCGTCTTCGAGCCCAAGATGAGTACTGTAAACCACATGAGGTTATAAGGCCTGCTTAGCCCTTAGTGCACACCATAGTTTTTGTGACACATACATGGATTTTCACTTTTTTCATAGCTACAAAGCGGAAATAAATTGGCTGTTTTCCCCATGGCTACTACACAGCCATGAATAATTAAAAATAAAAGTATTATTGTTTATCATTTTCATTAATTAAAACAACAGTTAATATTTATTGTAATGCCAGAAAGTTGTAAAATTTACAAAATTTTCAATTTTTAAAAACCCTTACTAACTCAAAATTTGCAGTTTACAGCATAATTTCTTCAGCAGGCAAAAAATAGTATATTGTGTACCAAGGGCGTAAAGTGGACGTTTTTAGGCCAAGTGTGGAATTTGCAGTACGAGTCAAGGCGAGTTAGCCCAAGCCGAAGGCGAGGGCGTTTACGAGCTGCAAACGAATACTGCAACGAAACGAGACCAAAAAGCCCGCTTAGCCCTTGGTGCACACCATATTTTTTTGTAACGCATGTACTGATTTCCGCGTTTACACACATGAACACACACATATGTGCATAATCATACACACACCCACGTATACGTATATTTGATGTGAACCATTGTCCATTTTTTTTAATTATTTAAGCAGGCGTTTCCATATTCTTTTGACCGAATATCCGGAATTTGCAGGCAAAAAAAATGAAAAACGCCCGATAAAATGTTTTTTACCTGCCGGTAAAAAAAAACTGGTACTTTGAGCCCGCTTCATAGGTACGAAAAACGAGAAAATCGTAATTGTGTTACAAACAAAAATTCAATACCTCCAAAATCAAATTGTCCAGCGTTTTAAAAAAAATGTATGACGATAAAAAAAACAATGATGTCTATTTGCTGTAAAGATTATAAACCATTTTGATGACTAGTTTTCGAGATAGTAATCGAAAACTAAAAAATCGGTTTTCTATGTAGTATGATTACGGGAGCAAAAAGGCTTTAATTGAGTTGAAATTTTGGGAAAATATCAATCTTTTGAAAGCCTCTGATGGTTCTTTTTGTAGCTTATAAAACCGTTTAGATTAATAGATATTAGGATTCAAATTCTTTGTCTCTCGCCCTGTATACCCTGTATAACTGAATATCACTATTTTTGTTAAGGGGACCACACCACTTTAAATTAAAAAAAAAATTGAGATATTGAGATGGGAGTACCTAAAATTGTTTAAATAATCCACAAGCGGACGCCGGAGAAATCTGTCACGTGCTGCGAGCTTCTACTCTCGCCGGTGCGTTCGGCCCGCGCTTCCGTCACCCTGGCGCTTGAACTCTTCTTGCTTACACAAATCTTATTTATTAACCGCAATTTATGCTTACACTGTTACATCAATAAATTCATTCGTACATTTCCTCGTACAAGTATCATACTATGTATACATCGTACCTGAGAGAACAGCTGCGCCCGCCACGGCACACGTTTCCCCGACCGAGTTTTATATATAGTAATTAGTCGAGACATTTTATATTGGACAGTAAAACAAAGACGGATTTTGGAATTCCCCGTCGGGCTTTCGGATCGTCGAGACATTTTATATGGGACGGCAAACAAACGCTCACAGGTACATGGAAGGGGAGGTTTAGCGCTGGCCCTTCTAAGTACTTCATACCTGCGCCAGACCCCCGCCTCCTTATTCTTGCCGTTGCCTCATTACCCATTGTCTACACTCTATGTCCTATGTCTAAGTATTTTCCCGATTATCTGAAGTCTAACATTCGTTACCTTATCATATTCGCAACAGAAGTCATAATGCTGCGTAGCAGACGACTAACGATGCAATTAAAGGTACTGTATCAAAATATGTGCTAAATTATTCGTAAATATACAAAAATATAAATCCTATACAGTTAATAAAAAAATTATAACTGCGCGTCGCTCAGACGCAACAGAAAATATTCATACAGGGCAACTTTTTTTTCAATAAACCATACATTTTTGAACTAAGCTTGCCAGCTTCTTTATACGCAAAAAGTTTTCCAAAAAATGTTCTTCTGCACACGAAGAGGGGCAGATTATGGTAGAGACTTTTGCGTACTTTTGCGTAAAAATTGTCCGTGTACGAACGAAAAGAGTATCCTAGAGAAACTATAAAAGAATTAAAAAATCAATTACGATTCCAGACAATACTATAAATAATAGATAGCAATATTTAAATTTTTTGGCCAGAACGATCCATGTGTGTATTCCTTAATTATAAAACATCAAAAGTGCTATTTTTTAATGAAAAACGAGAAGACAGATTTCCACACCACCCAAGAGGTACTGTCGGAAACACATTATATAATAATTATACAATGCGCTTCAGGCGCGTTGATTTTTGTTTTTTTTTATTTTATTGTATAAAAAATACCAATTATTTTGATTCCAATAAGTTGAAATTAAATGTTAAATATACTATGTGTTCGTAAATGAAAAATTGATAGTTCAATTTTCTAAAATTAGTATTCTTTATACAATAAACTAAAAAAACGTGGAATCATCGCCTAGAGCCATATAACCACGAACGTCTATCATGTACTAGATGGAATTTTAGGAGAGTTATGAGAAGTTATGTAAAGTGTATAAATGATATTTTATGCATGCAACTATTATTTGTTTTGAATTCATATTTATAAATTACATTGTTGCAGTGGATCCTACTTCGATGACTCAATTATGTCCTGTAGCCGCGATTGGAAAAAGAGTTAATCTTCGACTTTGCAATATCTGCAAAAAATGTCGACGCATTAATGAAACATCTTTTGCAAGATTGACTTTCGAAGGATCTCCTCCAAGAATCAAGCAAGTCAAAAGAGCAGCAGAGTAAACTCCGCAGCTGTATCGATCAGGCTGTTTTGTGACGATATCAACGAAGTTGATATCGCTTTCCAAAATGCCTGGAAAGCGCTGCAAAATATAACGCTTTTCCTCTTTCACGGGTTTTTCACCCGTGTAATTAGGAATCGTGTCATATATGCGCACTGTATGTCCATCGTAGTACGCAAAGCGCCAATGGCTCGTGCACGTACCTCCAATAATCACGACACTGGTTTTACTTTTTACAGGTTGAACGCATCGTGGATAGTATAAATACATCACACTCTGCACCTCGAATTCGGAATGATTTTCTTGAACTACGCCAAGAAAAGCATCTAACAAATCGTCGTTCAACCATGAGTTTCGTTTCGAAATTATTGGCTGTAACGCGCTCAAGTCAACATTAACTAATTTGCTATCAAAATATGCAGTTTTATTTGCAATATCTTGATAGCAATTATCGCGCTTTGTACTCGAGCATACAAAGACAATATCATCGTCATCATCACTGTTTGTAAGATCCACAACACAACTAACGGCTCGAGATGCTTGAACATTTATACAGGGCCGTTTTACTAATACACCTACTTCTTGATCAGACGATCGCCTTCGTCTTTTTGACGCAATTTGGTTATTATTTATAATTTCCCACTCACCTGACTCAATGGAACGCCTAAATATCAGTTTAATAGACGGCCTCTTGTTGTTCAATGCCACCAGTTCAAGAGCGCTGTCAACACTGCCTTGCTGGACTGGTGTCATAATTTTATTATTAATAAACTAATTTATGTATTTAATAATTAATAAATAAACTATTTTATTAGTAAACGAATTGATAAACGTATTAATAACTACACTAACTTTAGACTCAAAATATTAATCTCACTTATGTTATCTACAACTTAATTTAAATTTTGTATTAGAATTACGACCGAGTGATTCGATAGATTAAGCAAAAATCTAAGGACACGAATTTACGTTTTAAACCTTTCGAACTGCTCTATCCACTGGTTCACTCGAAAATGATTGCTGTCGTAGATCGATGGTGTTCAATACCATAGCCTTGGTGTCGATCGTTGACACTAGCGCCACCTGTTGGTTCTATTCTCAGGTTTGTCAAGACTAGCGCCATCTACTGGTTTCATTTACAAGTTCACAACATAGTTACATCCGCGAGAGTTGTCTAGAATCGTAATTGATTTTTTAATTTTTTTATAGCCTCTCTAGGATACTCTTTTCGCGTACACGGACAATTTTTACGCAAAAGTACGCAAAATTTTCTACCATAATCTGTCCCTCTTCGTGTGCAGAAGAACATTTTTTGGAAAACTTTTTGCGTATAAAGAAGCTGGCAAGCTTAGTTAAAAAATGTATAGCTTATTGAAAAAAAAGTTGCCGTGTATGAATATTTTCTGTTGCGACTAAGCGACGCCCAGTTATAATTTTTTTATTAACTATATACGATTTATATTTTTGTATATTTACGAATAATTTAGCACATATTTTGATATAGTACCTTTAATTGCATCGTTAGTCGTCTGCTACGCAGGCATTATGACTTCTGTTGCGGATATGATAAGGTAACGAAGGTTAGACTTCAGATAATCGGGAAAATACTTAGACATAGGACGTAGAATGGGTAATGAGGCAACGGCAGGAATAAGGTCTGACGCAGGTATGAAGTACTTAGAAGGGCCAGCGTTAATCCTCCCCTTCCATGTACCTGTGAGCATTTGTTTGCCGTCCCATATGAAATGTCTCGACGATCCGAAAGCCCGACGGGGAATTCCAAAATCCGTCTTTGTTTTACTGTCCAATATAAAATGTCTCGACTCATTACTATATATAAAACTCGGTCGGGGAAACGTGTGCCGTGGCGGGCGCAGCTGTTCTCTCAGGTACGATGTATACATAGTATGATACTTGTACGAGGAAATGTACGAATGAATTTTTTGATGTAACAGTGTAAGGATAAATTGCGGTTAATAAATAAGATTTGTGTAAGCAAGAAGAGTTCAAGCGTAAATCATAAATTTTCCTAAAACATTCTGAAGTTTAGTTAGCGAGTTATAAGGTTTAACAAAAATGGTGATATCCAGTTATACAGGATATACAGGGTTAGAGACAAGACAAAGACAACAATCCTAATATCTTTTAAACTAAACGATTTTATATGCTACAAAAAGAACCTAGCCGAGGTTTTCAAAATATCAAATTACTGGCGGGCAAAAGATTTGAAAAACGCCCGCCTAAATATTTTAAAGAAAATGGTCAATAATCACATCAAATGTACGTCTACGTGGGTGTGTGTATGATTTTGTGTGTGTATATATATATGTGTGTGTGTGTATGTGTAAACGAGGGTATTAGTAAATGCGTTCCAAAAAATATGATGTGCACCAAGGATAAGTGAGCTTTTTCGTTTTGTTTGGTTGCAGTACTCGTCTGCGGCTTGAAAACGCCTAACAAAGCTAACTTCACGCCCTTGGTACACAATACACTATTTTCTGCCCTCTGCTTACTTTTTCTGCCTGCTGACGAAGTCCGGACTATTAATCTAATAGTATATTGTGTACCAAGGGCGTAAAGTGGGCTTTTTTAGGCTGAGTGAGGAGTTCGCACGAGTCAAGGCGAGTTAGCCCAAGCCGAAGGCGAAGCCCACTTAGCCCTTGGTGCACACCATATTCTTTTGTAATCAATAACATATATGTACATAATCATATACGCGCACACATATACGTATATTTGATGTGAACTACTGAATATTTTCTTTAAAAAATTTTAGCGAGCGTTTTTTTGCTCCCTTCCTAAGAAAGACTTCTAATAATAATTTTTGGAGTTTGTGTGAAAACGTGCAGGAAGTGTGTTTTCACGTATTTTTAGTCGAAAAAGTGTGTTTTTAGAAAATGTCTGTACGGATGTAGGTGTGTGTGTGTATTTGTTCGTATACGCCTGTATCTCAGCTTCTACTTAGTGGATTTCATCACACCAAGTCTCATTTTTTTTTGTTTTTTCTAGTATACAGTGTGAAAACAGTCCGTTTTTACATTTTACGGACGCGTTTTTTTCTACGGTGATTTTTTAGTTTTGAGATTTCAGTTTTTTCTAATAAACTTATTGGAAAAGTTAGTAAAAGTGAATTGTTTAATATGTACCTGAAAGAGAATAAAATTACCTATCTTTTTACATCCGACAATATACTATCATTTGTCGTTCTTTTGTTATACAACATGAAGCGCGATTTTTTGAAACCGTTTTAAATCGAAATGTAAATGTCGAACTTTTCTAAAAAAAAGCATGATAATTGAAAGTATTTAGGACTATACACCACTAAGTTCAAGTTATTAAAGCCTTTTTGCTCCCGTAATCGTACGACATGGAAAACCCATTTTTTTAAGATTTCGATCATGATCTCGAAAACTAGTCATCAAAATGGTTTAAAATTTTTACAGCAAGTAGACGTCATTGTTTTTGCTTTCTCCTAGAGGAAGCTTTGTAATAGTAAAATTTTCGACTTTCTCAAAAATAGGTAGAAATCCATTTTGAGGTTTGTACAGTTCGAAACACGTGTTTTTACAAAATGTCCGTATGGATGTGTGTGTGTGGGTGTGTATGTATAGCGCAATATTTTCGCAATATAATCTAGGCTATGAATATCTACAAAATTTGGCATGTTTATCCATTTTTGAATTGTGTTTTGGGACAAAGAAGTTATTTTTAATTTTACTAGCTAGTTTTTGTTTTATGGACGTTTATTGAATTTTGCAAAACTATTTTTGGCGTTTTTTGTTATCATTTTATTATTACACACGATTTAACCATAACGCATTTGAAAGAGAATTAAATTAACTCCCTTTTCTCGTTTGGCCCTCCAGATCGACCGCACCGTTCGGCAGCAAATGCAAAAAAAGGTGATTTTTTCAAAATAAGGCATATCTCCGAAACTAAATATGAGAACCTCGCAAAAAAATACGATGATGGGTTATGAGTTAAGCTATATATCACAGAAATTTCAATGTATTTGGCTACGTTGTTTTGCTTCCTCCTAGAGGAAGCTTTGTTATAGTAAAATTTTGAGTTTCGTTAAAACTTCTAGAGAACACTTTTTGGTGTATTAGAAGTTCAAATCAAGTGTTCATAGAAAATGTCCGTATGAATGTGTGCGGGTATGTGTATGTGTGTGAGTGTTAGTGTGTGTGTGTGGATGTGTGTATACCGTAATGTTTATGGAACTACTCCGCCAATATTAAAAAAATGTAACAAGCATATATATTTTTGGATTCTAAATTCGGAAAAACAGTTATTTTTTATTTTCTCAACTAATTCTTTTGTGTCCATTTTTTGATTTTTGAAAAACACTATTTTGTGTTTTCTCAATCATCCCATTGTTATAAACAATTGAGCTATAATGAATTTCGAAGAGAATAAAATTACCTACTTTTCCTTGTTTGGTCCTTGGAATCGACCGCTTTGTTCAACAGATAAAATAAAAAAAGTGATTTTTTTTAAATACATATTTCTGAAACTAAACAGCATAACCTCACAAAAAAATCATGTCGATGGGTTACGTGCCAAACTATATCCAATTAAAATTTCAAGTGATTTAACAACTTATTTTTTCAATAATAAATCGAAAATTAAAAAAAATTATTTTTTTGTGTGCTTTGATTTTGGACGTAAAAAGACCTTATTGCACTTGAGATTTTGGAAAAAAGTAGATATTTTATGTGTTTTCGCTAAGTTCATTGCGCAGCTTTCAAACCCCTATGGTTCATAAAATATCCAAGGTTTCAATTTTTTTTTAGAAAATTTTTCGATTCCGTATATCCCTAATACAATGTAGTCAAATGCTTTAAAATTTTATTTGGTGATTCACTATAAAAAAGCTATTTGCTGTTAAAATTTTAAACGATTTCGTTAAGCGGTTCTCAAGTAAAGAGCTAAAATGTAAAAAACGAATTTCTCAAAAATTGTTCTGCCTTTTATAGGGGTGTCGTTGCACATCGTTAAAGTCCCTCCCTATGAATTTATGTCATACTGCTATAATAGGCCAGACAATTACAAAATGCATGAAAACATCTTATATTAGAACAATATATTACATATAGAGACCATAAATTAATTTGGAGGAAGCTACGTGCCAATGAATCGGCAGCGGTTTTTTTATTTACAAATGCATATTGTTGAATTTGGAAATCATCTATTTTGAAAAAATAAATAATTCTAACATTCAATTTTAACTTATCAAAATCAAAATGATCGACATTTTTCATACAATAAAATATAAGTAAAACAAAAATCAACGCACCTGAAGCGGATTGTATAACTATTATATAATGTGTTTCCGACAGTACCTCTTGGGTGGTGTGAAAACTGGCTCCTCATTTCTCAGTGAAAAATAGCGATTCCGATACGTTCTGTAATTAAAACATATACGCAGGCATGAATTGTTTTTGTTAAATATTCTTGAATCCCTTTACTTATTCATAATATTGCCTAGAACCTTAATTCAATTTTTTAATGTTTTTTTTTAAGTTCGTCTAGGGAATCTCCTTTGAGTACGCGATCAATTTTACGCGCGAGTACACGGATGCCTCCACCATAATCAGCCCTTTTTTGCGTGCAAAGGGAACATTTTTTTTAAATATTAGTGCATTAAAAAACTAGCAAACTCTTCAAAATTAACGTACGCAAAGAGTTTTGCTCGAAAATTTGTAACTATTATAAGCAAATACTTTTAAAATTTGCTAACGCGAAAAATGTCTTATAGGTATAACATATCGTGAAACGCTGGCTTTAAAATAGGCGTAGGATTTTAGATTAAAATGATACAGAGTTCAGAAATGTTTTTAATGAAACCTAGCAGAAAACAACTATGTAGAAAAACATACATTTTTTTTAATTCACACAACTATTAAATAGTTTGTCATGAATTTAATTCTTCTCAAAATTCAATTAAAAATCGTATAAGTTACTATTAAAGCACACGCAATGCTATCAATTGATTTTGACCTGAAATCTGGACCCGTGTCTGAAGTTGACCTTTTTATGCTGCAACCGCTAGTTTTATATAATTTTAACATTATTATTTACGGAACACTTATCAGACGCTTACATAGCCTAATCTTAAATGCATGTATAATCTCATGCACTTTACAATTGGTTTGTAATATTTAGTGGTATTATATACTAACTACTATAGTCTTAATGCTTGCGAGCGAAAAAAGAGAACTTTGAGAAAGTTTCTAAAAACGCCATAATAATTTTTATTATCTAAGATAGTAAGAATTGAAAACATTTAATATTGCTCTCGTTTTATTAACTCAGATAGTAATTTCTACTACTCAAATTTTTTTCAGAGCGAAAAATTACATAACTCTTTTTAATATGGCGCATTTTTTAATACCAATCACAGTTGCTCATCGATATAAAGTGTAATAGAGCTAAAAGCTGGCGTCTTAAACCGTCTGAGCTAACGGTCTTCAAACATTACCATAATACAACAGTGAAAAAAGACCGTGCCAGGAATCATGTCGCTCGGTTAAAAAAAAAAGTATAGCTGCAGAAGTTCGACGATAAACACGCGGAGGATGCTTCGGAACTCGACGCGCCAAACACATCTTGCTTCGTGGTCTATACACGGCTATTTGCTGGCTACTCTTTATAACTCGGCTCACATCCCGGAGTAATATATACACCACTCTTACATCTTTATTAACCAATTCTATACTACGCGTGAAACCTGTCCTAAAAAAATTCAAACCTGGCGGAATGCTTTTTTCATTACACAGCAATACGCGTGCGCGTAGCATATTTGCAAACAAGGGACCTAAACACGGAGCGGAATAATCCAACCAGCATCCGCAGAGAGAGAGAGAGAGAGAGAGAGAGAGAGAGAGAGAGAGAGAGAGAGAGAGAAAGAGAATGGTTGCTGGTGCAACAATGCCTGCATATTTAAAGAGCGCGGGCGAGCGCGTCTAACGCAATAACAGAATTTGTCAACGGTGCCTACACGCCCGCACGCAAATTCACACGGGCACAAGCAGGCGAATATGATTCGATTAAATGGCCACAGTCCTGCTCCACCGTTTTGCGTAATCCGCCGCAACATCAACATTCCGAGTCTACATGTATGTGCACACGTAGAGTTTGTATACGCGCAACAGCAGCGAAAGACCACTACTGCTTCGTTAGGTTTTCAATTATCGACGCGGGCTATTCTACTCGCTTTGATAACTTTTGCCGTGCGCCTAGTTCAAAGTCGAACGGCGCGATAACGTCGATGACTTGACAAGGTGATATTGAATTTTGGCGGCATGAAAGAGAGAGAAATAATTAGTTGGCGCTATTACTGGCCTGTGTGACGAACTAATTAACGTTTGCTAAGTCATTTTCGTTAAAACCGGTAATTATGTCGTTCAAATATTTTGAGAGGACTTTTACAGGTAGTCGCGAGATTTGAATATAAAATTGGAAGTATAAAAAATCTTTGCAATTCAAGTTATCATGAGCTGATCATATTGTTCAACTTACGCTGTGATATAATATATAGATCGAAGCTTTTCACCGTTAACACACCTAGGGAAAAATAAAGAGTGGATAGTCTAGAAAATCGCTTTTACCGACTTTTGAACACGGGCTATCAATTAAACGCGTACTTTCGCTCTTTCGCAAACAAGCGGACCTAAATCGACGGATTTGAGTCGGAAGAGCAAGAGACGAGTGGGTAGGGCTTTGGACGATCGCTTCGCGAATCCGTTTTAATAGTGCAATTAATGTCGATTCCGATATCCCCGAAACAATTCAAGCACCTATATATGTATATAACGGTAGAGTTACCGAAGAGCTAGAGGAAGATAAAAGCTGAAGAGCAAAAAGAAAATACAGACAGAGAGATAAAGCTGAGAATGAGAGACAGAGCCGACGGATAAAATCCAGGATTAAGGATTTCCTGCAGTGCCAGTGCGCCTATATACATATAAACTATCCAGTCAATGCAGACATTCATACCAGCAGGGATTTGATCGATTTGTGGTTTAAAGCTTCACTTTTTGATTATCTCTTGTTCTTATTTGCTTAGAATTATTTATATCGACAGCTTCGTATCGGCATATGTCAGCTGACGTTGTATATTATTGAATAGTACTAGGAATGAAGGCGCGCTTCGCGCGCTCTTCATTCTATCTCTGTCTAATAACGCTGGTAGAAAATCTACCAAAAGTGTTGGGCGTCACACTAACGTCTACTAATATTTTATAAGCATGTAACATGTTACTAAACCCCTCAAAACTATTTTTTAATAAATATATTAATAATGCTCAATGTCGTCATCATTGGTTTGAATAGTGAATTTGAAGAAAAGTTCAGTATAAGAGTCAGTGGGTTTGTCTACCATTACAATGCCATTTGTTTGCATTATAAAAAAGCTGTACAACTAAAATTTTACACAGATACTTACTATGCTACCTAGAAAACATGTAACCTACATGATTATGATTTAACTGTTTTCATTCATATTTTCACATCGAGGTCTATATGAATTTTGCTTCCTCCTAGAGGAAGCTTTGTAATAGTAAAATTTTCGAGTCTCTCTAAAATAGGTTAGAAATACATTCTGAGGTTTGTACAGTTCAAATAACGTGTTTTTAAAAAATGTCCGTATGGATGTGTGTGTGTGTGAGTGTATGTATACCACAATATTTTCGAATCGATTGATTTTTGAAAAGCAATATTTCGCTTTTTTTCAATCATCCCATTAATACAAACAATTAAACTTTAATGCATTTGAAAAAGAATTAAATTACCTTCCTTTCCTCGTTTGACCCTCCAGATTGACCGCACCGTTCGGCAGCAAAAGCAAAAAAGGTGATTTTTTCAAAATAATTTCATTGTTCTCAAGATATTGAAAACTTCTTAATACAAAAATTCAGCAGTTAAAGGGAAAGTATATATTGAGACACATAGAAATACTTTATCGATTTTACAGACTATTTATATATCCTTTGTATTTATAAATTTTATAAAAGAAAATATGAATTTACATTACTGCAACTGGATGATGAATATTTACATGATAAATATTATCTTCATCTTCCTCAGACACTATTTTAATCCGATCCATAGTAATTGTAACTGTAAATAATTTTGATGAATAAATTTCATACTTTTTTGACATATGAGAACAATATGAGGATCATAATATAACACTGGCCGTTCACTGATTACTCCTTCCTATTTAAATCATATTTCTACAAGTTCTATACATATTTATACAATTCTTTCAGAGTAACAGATTTAAAGTTTAGTTTATGAATTATTGAATTGCTGTATTTCTTCTAATAATATAATGTATACATCTTTACTACAACCTTGGCCAATTACTTTTTGATACGTTTATATCATCTACTATAAACCACGCATTATTTAATTTTATCATATTTGTGTAATGCCCTGAATTGATGCATAAGCCATGGTGAAAAATAGCAATTGAAACTTCATAAATCTTGTTATCGATGTACAAATTTGAAGATATATTTTTTATTTTACATTCAGTCATTTTTTGTATTTGCATGCGGGAAAGAATTCCTCGTCTCGTGTAATATTAACCCTATTGCAAATTCTCATCTTTAATTTTGATCCGGAAGTTGCTGGATCCTCTTATTTAATGAAAAATGGGTTTTGTAATATTCGGAATCGCCTATAAAAAGCAGATTCCTCTCCCCCCCCCCCCCAAATAAATTCCAAAAACTAGGTTTTGAAACATTCGAAATCACACATGAGATTTTGCAAAAGGAAAACGTTACATGAAACGACGATTTATTCTTTCACTGACACCTAAACGTAAACAATTCATTGTGCCGCGCGCTAAAAGAATTCATTACCCCATGCTCAATAGCTTGCGGGAAAAAAATATCACATTGCACAAAAATTCGTGTGCACGAAGTTTGCAAAAGTTTTATAGAAAAGTGTACGATACGAGTGCATAAAGTAGATCGCTCCCGATCGAGTAAAGCAATAAGTAATATACTATTACGTAATTGAACATTTTTCTAAGAAGAATGCGAATATTTAAATCAATAAAGGATGAGGTGATTGTCCCATGTAATTATCATCCATTAGCAGAATAGGAGGAAGCTAAGTGCCAATGACTTGGCAGCGGTTTTTTTTTTTTTAATTTAGCGTATCAAATTTTGCTTGTAAACAGTTACACAGAAACTACCATCTCTAGCACATTGTATTTCTGGTTTACAGTGTCTTTTTACATGAAGAAAGTGATAAGTATTTTAACTTTTGACTTTTAACAGTTGTGAGAGATTTTGAGACCGATACCTGTTTCTCCATTTTTGCATTTTTTCTGATTCTAAAAACTAACGGGTCTAGAAAGCTCATATTTTGCATATAGATTTCTTTTGTGATTGTGGAAAGATATTTAAAGTTGAATCGACCTTAACTGAAATACTTTTGTGTTCGACTACAACACCCATGATAATTATTTAGTCGTAAAGCATGAGTTTGCATTCACATCAGTGTCAGAGTCGAAATCAGAAGTTTTTCAGTTAAGGTCCATTCAACTTTAAATATCTTTCCACAATCACAAAAGAAATCTATATGCAAAATATGAGCTTTCTAGACCCGTTAGTTTTTAGAATGAGAAAAAAAGCAAAAATGGAGAAACAGGTATCGGTCTCAAAATCTCTCACAACTGTTAAAAGTCAAAATTCTAATTAATGCCTTGACAAAAAAGCTAAAATACTTATCACTTTCTTCATGTAAAAATATGCTAGAAACCAGAAATACAATGTGTTAGAGATACTAGTTTCTGCGTAACTGGCTATAAGATAAATTTGACTTGCTCAATTAAACAATTCGCATGAGCCTGGATGTGAAAATATGAACGAAAACAGTTAAATCAGAATCATCCAGGTTACATATTTCTAGGTAACATAGGAAGTGGCAGTGTCATATTTTAGTTGTCTAGTAGACTTTTTACAATTCAAAGAGCATTGTAAAATGATAGACTTAAACTTACTGACTCGGTACTGAACTTTTCTTTAAATTCACCTCTCAAACCTGACCGAGGGCGACTTTGGGCACAGAGACACAGTATATCTTCAAACTCTTTATTCTTTTAATTGAACTTCTCACTGACATTTCAAAAAAAAAACTAAATAATATTCACACACTTTATTACTACTTCAAATAGGGTTAGAGTGCCACTTTTCAATACACATGTTGTAATACTACACACTCTTGGTAATGATTAATTTTTACTAAAATTTCTTGCTAGTTATATTACATATATTTTATCTGTTATGAAGGTTTCCACATTTCATTTTAAACACCTCAAACATTTCTCCCAGGGTTATGAGTTATGACTGTTTTGAGGGTTATGCATTTAAAGCGCGGTTCTGATAACGTTGCCTAGGCAACCAACCAGCAACCAATCAGAATCACATATTAAATGCTTCACAACAAAGGCCATCATTTTTTCAAGAGAGGATATGTTTATAAGACCCTATACACAGCATGACTACGAAGAGAATGATGAAGATAGGTGATAATTAGAAACCCCGTCGTGTTAACTGACCGTCATTGCAGGTATATGCGGGTAGATTCTAGCCACACACCCACCATCTGAGACCCATATCAGTTTATAATACAAATTTGTAGTAGCATAAACTTTTAATTATTATTATTATTATTTAGACTCTATACTAAATATAAATTTAAAACCATCCATATAAATTTTAAGAAAGTTGGGGCCTCTACAAGCGATCAAGAAATTAATATTTTGGCTCATGCGAAAAATCGCAATATCGTCATACTTATTAAGTAATAAATTTAGTGACAAACAAGCCTTGTTGGTGAAGAACAAAAAATTAGTCGAATCAGTTTTTGCAAATATCTTTCATTCTAGATCAAAATAAATATAATACAACCATTATTTATTGTAGATATACTGATACAGTTAACATTAAGTATTTTAAGAGCAATGTAAAAGTGGTTTCAATCAGATGAAAACCGTCGTACTGCAAATATTATCTTTTGCGCTGCTATGCGAATTTTCTCTTTTTAACTGACATTTGTTTTGATAATCCGTTAAAAATACTTTTACACTTACTTTTTCTCAAGTTCGCTGAGACTAGCGCCACCTATAGGTTTCTTTCTCAAGTTCACCGAGACCAGCGCAACCTACTTGGTTTCATGCTCAAGTACACTGAGACCAGCGCCACCTACTTGGTTCCGTTCTCAAATTTATCGAGATCATGACACATTTTAGCTTCTCTTCAATAGCTTACTAATGTTTGTTTACTGCGACCAGACTCACTTTTCTCCCTTGATTGCGTTCGATTGCGACATTAGAAACACACGCGTGCTATTATTAAGGCAAGTATAATGATATACATGTACGTTTATAAAAAAAAGGAAATTCCGAATATTTTTCTGTGAAAATTAAATCAGCATATCGTTGCATACTGACAATTTTTTTTACAAAGTTGATTCTGTTTTTACAATTAAAAAATACCTTTGCGCTGCTATGCAAATGTTTCCTTTTTAACTGCATTTGACTGAATCATCTGTTAAAAATACTTGACTCTTACTTTTTTTTAATCATCAATTTAAGAGCTGAATTGCGCAGCCGCCGTAAAATAAAAAAAATAATAAAGTCTCACAGTTTTAATTACTAAAAATTAGCTTATATTTATACAAATTATATTTTGTTTATAATAAGTTTAACTTAAATGATACATTTCTTTTGTGATTGCGGAAAGATACTTAAAAAAAAATCTATTTTGTTCTAAATTTAATAATATGCGTTCATAATTGGAAATTGATTCGTACTGGCATAAGACAAAAACTCGACAGCTCCCCCCCCCCCCCTCACGAAATAACAAAAAAATCTTTTGTATTCGTGATGTTTACCCTGCATTTTTTCCACATAAATTCAACATATTGAAAATGGCGAGTTGTTGAAAGTTTTTACTGACGATCTCTGCCGTAACAAGAATTAACGGGTTACAGCTATTTAAATGAAAGTTTTAAATGTAGAGAGCAGATAATTTTAAAGTTCTTAACTTAAAATGTCGTTTGTTCGTATCTAGAGATGAGAGAGGTGATCGTGAGTGGCAGGGTGGAGATGAAGAGAGATGTAGGGGCGTATCTTTGAAAATGCGTATTTATGCGTAGAACTATGCAGGTAAAAAGGAACGCAGGAAAGGTTTCCGACAATAAAGCGATTAAAGAGGGTCCGCGTAGTGTCATTAATAAAAGCTTACTTATATTCCGGTCTTATAGTAATAAATTCGTCACCCGCGTCTAATGCTTAATTACATTGCATGTCGATCTGAGATGCAGATATGTCTGTAGGTCGTTATGGTGGGGACTGCTGGGGAAAACTCAATACTTTATCAAAATATGCGCTTACTTATTCGTAAAATGTACAAAAATATTAATCGTATCCAATTAATAGAAAAATTATAACTGTAAGTCGCTGAAACGCAATAGAAAATATTTATACATAGCAACTTTTTCTTCAGTAAGCTATATATTTTTAAGCTAAGCTATTGCCAGCTTCTTCATACGCAATTTTTCAAAAATTTTTTTTTGCACGCGAAGAGAGGCAGATTATGATGGAGACTTACGCGTACTTCCGCGTGAAATTGTCCGTGTACGAAAAGCGTATCCTAGAGAGACTGTAAATAAATTAAAAAATCAATTACGGTTCCAGACAATACTATAAATAATAGGTAGCAATATTTAAATATTTGGCCAGAACGATCCATGTGTGTATTCCTTAATTATAAAACATCAAAAGTGCTATTTTTTAATGAAAAACGAGAAGACAGATTTCCACACCACCCAAGAGGTACTGTCGGAAACACATTATATAATAATTATACAATGCGCTTCAGGCGCGTTGATTTTTGTTTTTTTTTTATTTTATTGTATAAAAAATACCAATTATTTTGATTCCAATAAGTTGAAATTAAATGTTAAAATTATTAATTTAAAAAAAATGGATTTTGTTCTAAACTATATACTATGTGTTCGTAAATGAAACATTGATAGTTCAATTTTCTAAAATTAGTATTCTTTATACAATAAACTAAAAAAACGTGGAATCATCGCCTAGAGCCATATAACCACGAACGTCTATCATGTACTAGATGAAATTTTAGGAGAATTATGAGAAGTTATGTAAAGTGTATAAATGATATTTTATGCATGCAACTATTATTTGTTTTGAATTCATATTTATAAATTACATTGTTGCAGTGGATCCTACTTCGATGACTCAATTATGTCCTGTAGCCGCGATTGGAAAAAGAGTTAATCTTCGACTTTGCAATATCTGCAAAAAATGTCGACGCATTAATGAAACATCTTTTGCAAGTTTGACTTTCGAAGGATCTCCTCCGAGAATCAAGCAAAAGAGCAGCAGAGTAAACTCCGCAGCTGTATCGATCAGGCTGTTTTGTGACGATATCAACGAAGTTGATATCGCTTTCCAAAATGCCTGGAAAGCGCTGCAAAATATAACGCTTTTCCTCTTTCACGGGTTTTCCACCCGTGTAATTAGGAATCGTGTCATATATGCGCACTGTATGTCCATCGTAGTACGCAAAGCGCCAATGGCTCGTGCACGTACCTCCAATAATCACGACACTGGTTTTACTTTTTACAGGTTGAACGCATCGTGGATAGTATAAATACATCACACTCTGCACTTCGAATTCGGGATGATTTTCTTGAACTACGCCAAGAAAAGCATCTAACGAATCGTCGTTCAACCATGAGTTTCGTTTCGAAATTATTGGCTGTAACGCGCTCAAGTCAACATTAACTAATTTGCTATCAAAATATGCAGTTTTATTTGCAATATCTTGATAGCAATTATCGCGCTTTGTACTCGAGCATACAAAGACAATATCATCGTCATCATCACTGTTTGTAAGATCCACAACACAACTAACGGCTCGAGATGCTTGAACATTTATACAGGGCCGTTTTACTAATACACCTACTTCGTGATCAGACGATCGCCTTCGTCTTTTTGACGCAATTTCGTTATTATTTATAATTTCCCACTCACCTGACTCAATGGAACGCCTAAATATCAGTTTAATAGACGGCCTCTTGTTATTCAATGCCACCAGTTCAAGAGCGCTGTCAACACTGCCTTGCTGGACTGGTATCATAATTTTATTAGTAATAAACTGATTTATTAAATGAACTAGTATAATTAATTATTAATTAATAAATAAACTATTTTTTTAATAAACAAGTTAATAAACTTATTTATAACTACACTAACTTAAGAATTACTTAGATAAGAACTGAACACGGTATAAATTATCGAATGTAAAATATAGGTAAAACTTATTTGTTAATTTTAAATGTGTGTTTAAGTATAAAAATCTTAAACACACTTATGTTAGTAACTTAATTTTAATTTTATCTTATAAATCGCGACCGAGTGATTTATAGATTGAGCAAAAATCTAAGGACCCAAATCACTTTTTGAAACCCTTCGAACTGCACTCTTCACTTGTTCACTCTTCACTTGTTCACTCGAAAATGATTGCTAGTCGTAGATCGATGGTATTCAATACCATAGCGTTGATGTCGATCGTTGACACTAGCGCCACCTGTTGGTGCTATTCTCAAGTTTGTCGCGACGAGCGCCATCTACTGGTTATATTATCAAGTTTGCTGAGACCAGCCTACTGGTTTCATGCTCAAGTACACTGAGATCAGCGCCACCTACTTGGTTTCGTTTTCAAATTTATCGAGAGCATGACGCATTTTAGCTTCTCTTCAATAGCTTACTAATGTTTGTGTACTGCGACCAGACTTACTTTTCTCCCTTGATCGCATTCGATTGCGACGATAGAAACGCACGCGTAGGCGCGCTATTATTAAAGCAAGTATGATGATATACATGTACGTTTATAAAAAAAGGGAAGTCCCGAATATTTTTCTGTGAAAATTAAATCATAATATCGTTGCATACTGACAATTTTGTTTACAAAGTTGATTCTGTTTTTACAATTAAAAATTACCTTTGCGCTGCTATGCAAATGTTTCCTTTTTAACTGCATTTGACTGAATCATCTGTTAAAAATACTTGACTCTTATTTTTTCCAATTATCAATTTCAGAGCTAAATTGCGCAGCCACCGTAAATCAAAACATTAATATAGTCTCACAGTTTTAATTACTGAAAACTAGCTTAAAATAACGTTGCGCAATCGAAATGTTAATGATTAAGAAACTGTTATCAGTCGATAAGCCACCATCAAACGTCGAAGCTGCTACTGTAGCAGGAACAAAGGAATCGCGGGTCAACAGAAGAGCTGTGCCAAAAAAGGGCACACCGGGCTTTCATTAACAAAAGTCGAATAAAAAGAGGGCTTGGCGTAGAAACAAATGCAGCTGCAGACATGCTCATTCTTAAATTTTAAGGAAAATATCGATAAAACCATTGGCTATCATTCTATAATGTTATAGCATTATAGCTGTAGGTTTTATAATCAAAGTCACCGCCGTCTCTGAGTACGATCAATAAATCAAAATGCTTAATCGCATCATCACTCGTCCCGGCGGCAAATCAATTTGAATCCCTCGAAAATAATTAAAAGCTAGAGATAATCCCGTCGGTGAAAATCCGTCGATCCGCACCAAATGAAGCGTGTGCGGCCACGTAGATGTGCTACACCGAAGGGCAGTGGTAGAGCGAGCAACTGCAGAGGGAAAAAGTAGTCGGAGGTGAAAACGAGCGAGGGAGATTTTTCGCCTCGATTCCGGCTAACGAGCTGCGGTGGCGAGAACGCATAGCTACGCGGACCAATCAAACTCCGGCCAATGCCTGCCGTGGTGGTGAGTGTAGGTGGTACACGTGTTATACAGTACTTGCCCTCAGCTACGCTTTCGCACCGTAGCTCGGAATCACGGAAAGTACGCCCCTTCCTCGAGCTCGTTAAACAAGTCGGATGGGCCGACTGGATTCGACCTGGATTATGTTCGACGAGTGTCTGGACGGGCGCTGAGCGGCGAAAATCACGTCGATGCTACAGCGCCAAAGAAACTCTTAATTATTCGGCGAGGGAAATTCATCTTCTCTAGGATTTTAATGCCCAGTGAACTTTCTATCATTCGCGGAGAGAAGAGAAGATCGATATGTTAACGTGCTTGATTGCTTTATTTTGACAGAGGACACTTTGTTATATAATAGCAACATTTTTAGCATTAAAAAATTACGCACGACTGCTTTTTAAGTTCGATTCTAGTGTTTTTCAAAATATATACGAAACTTGCATTTTTTTACCGCAGACTGATTTTTTTTGGTTGTGCTTTTTATTTCATTGAATCTCAACCGAAGAGTTTTTCAGTATACAAACTAGATTTAGCGTAGGTACACCATTTAAGAATATATTATAAATAAATGCAGCAGTAAATTTTTCTGTTTAAATTAGTATAGTTTATTGCACACACATTTTACATTTAAGAATTAAAATTCATTTATATTCTAACAATTTGATCGCCAAGTTTCATCGCATTAACAGCGGCTTAATTATTTATTCGTGCGAATAGATCCTCGCCAAAATAAACTCTGAAAGCATTGCGAGGTTAATCAAATTGTCCATTGAGTCGACTAATTATATTCCATTAAAAGCGTCCAATGATGACTGATCCGTATAAAGCAATAAATTAACAACGTCCAGAAATAACATTATATTTTCCGAGGATGCAGAGCCCGTGCTTTCTTCTCCCAAAATAACTCAATCGAGCTCATCGAAGCGCGTCAAAGGTTCAGCGACGAGTCCCGGCACAATAACATCAATATAACAATGCGGCCTTCCCGTCGTCGTCAGTGCGGCAATTAATTTCTCATACAGCCGCGCTTGCGCCCGCCGGAGTATAAAATTGGCTGCAGGGGTAGGAACGCGTCCGTGTCAATTGAATAGCGAACGAAATGGCTCGACGTGAAGCAGTAGCGCTTCTGCTGTGGGAAAAAACGCAAGAAGATTCGGAGGTTGCAGCAGCCGAGCGTAAGAGATTGCATCGCGCTATTTGAAAAGAGCGCCGGGTTCTCGTCGACGATTCGCGTCTGCAGTCGAGCAAAATCGAACACTCAATTTGTCCTCGACTGTAGAGGCATTTTAACGTCGTTAAGTCGGCATCCGGTACCGGACGACAACTGTATTCTAGAGTCTTGGATTACTATGGCAATAACTATCGAATATCCGAGCAAAAATACCTATACTAGCTCTTTTTATGATTGAGCGAACTGGAATAAAAGAGAGGCCGAGTTTTCTCGAGACTTGAGACTCAAGTAATAACGGTATAGCATTAAATGTGGGCCTGAGACTGTCTAGTATAGGAGTAATAGTCTTGTCGGAAGTGTGAGAAAAGCACTGATATTAGACACAAGCTTCCTCACTTAATTAGAGAAGAATTTAGAATATTTTGTAGATTGAAAAATCTGTTAAGTTATTTTATTATTAGCTGCATCACAAAATTCACCTTTGTTAAATCCAGCACTACTGTATATTTTGTCTGCGTTTCGCTCCCTCCCAAAGTTTGAAAATCTTAACGCGCTCGCCTGCGGCCTCATCGAAGAATTTTTGATGCAGAGAACCAACTATTATCGCGGTAAATTATGGACGTAATAATTTAAACGCGGATTCCTCCCACAGACTTTTATAATCATAAATTCGTACACGCGGCGCTATAAAATACTTTCACTATACCTAAACGACGCATCAGAAAATTTCACCAAGATGAGCGCGGCGCGAATAATGAATGAAATTCAACGCGCACATATAGCTTTAAAAATAGACTTGCTCTCTTATCTCGAGGAAATCTCTCTCGAAATAAGCTTTTAAAGCGGCATGATCTCACGCGCAACTCTATTCCCGAGCAAATTATAACGTGGATATTCCCATCAGCGATTGTGCCTTTTAATCCGTATGAACAAAGGAAAAGTTTTCCTCGGTAAATTTTCTCCTCCGTATACTACGGCACACGGGATCTCTACGGTTGGTTAAAAATTCCCGATACTCGAGAAGGAGACCCACGAGCGAAAAAGCCGATTATTCCATGGAAAACGTCTGATCTCAGCGAGACTTTTACTACTCCTGGCTGATCCTTGAAAGCTTCTGACACTCGTAGCGTTGCCTCCATGATAATTTACGTCCTCTCGGCTACGGCTCCGATCCGACCCCCTGGGAGGGACAGCTCTCTCTCTCCTTTTGTCGACCCTCTTTTCGATATCCCTGACGAACTCGGCAGGTATAACGAAGTTCTGGTACACCCCGCTATTGTACCTCGTTTCTAGGATGTCATTATGCTTCGCTGGCTGATGGAAAATCGATCTTGTTACGGTTAGTAGGTGGTAAAACTTGATTGGAGAGTCTGCGTGTATCACAGTTCTTTTCGAAAATGCTTCCCCCATGTAGGAGTATAAAAAGCGTTTTCAATCAAGCCGACTTTTCGAAATCCGAATAAGGGTTCTCGTCGGAGAATAAGTAAAAATCGAATGGGAAAGAGAGAAAGGAAGTCGAGAGCTTTTTCGTATGCTATTCGGTTCCGTTGAGCCATCTGCTCGGAACCTCCCTCCCTCCCTCCTATCCATCGCCCGACTCCCCTTCATTTTCATTAGAATTTTCTCATTCTTGCTCGTGCCCCCCTCTCTCTCTCTCACTCACTCAATCTCCTCTTATCTCTCTCGCGGAACTCGCGAGAGCTCTCGCTTCTAGTTTCTGGCTTTCTCTCTCCCCTGAAATTCCCTAGCTCCCTTCTTATGCGGAGAAAGTCCGCCACGGTAATTTATCCCTAAGTGATTCGGTCGAGCAATTTATCCTTAAATTAGTGCGACGGCAACTTTACAACGAGTTGGCAACTAAAGCGATTTGTAGGATGTAAGACTAAAAAGGAGCTCCTACTCCCAGTCCCTGGGGGACCTATACTGCGCGACGACGACACACAAAACTTACCTTATAGTACACCTTGCAGCGGCCAGTGTCGCAAGTTTCGACGCGCCTATTACTTACGCTTCGAACCGCGTTTATTGTCACCTCGGGCGCGCAAACTTTGCGGCCGAAGCCTTTATTGCCGTTATTGAAGCTTGAAAATGGAGAGTTTTTCAAAACGCTACTTCAGGTTTTTCTCTCTCCATCTCTGCTTTTCGAGAAACACGATGTAGCTGCACTCGTTATGTGCAAACGTATGGCTAACCGGAAACAATACTTGATATCTGTATAGAAATCGAAAATTTTTTGCTGGCACGCCGATAACCGGACCATATTGCATCATAGGTATACGTTCGGTTATATGTGGATCGAATGCAGAACAATAAGGGAAAATTCCGAACATGGGAAATAGTTTTTTGCTGATTTTTCATTTTTGTAAAATCTTCGCTTTTAATTGCTTATCCTCTGTTAAAAAAATTTTCTTTCTCCTAGAAAAAACTTTGTAAAGTAAAATTCTCGAATTCATCAATAACCGATTAGAAATCGATTTTAAGGCATTGGAGTTCAAATCAAGTGATTTTACAAAGGTCCGTATGGATGTGTCTGTATGTGCTAAATGCTGAAAAAATTAAAAAATTTACCATAGCAACAACCGACTGCTACGAAAATTTCAAATGATCCATTGGTTTCTGAGTTCGGTAAATTCGCATATTATTCTCTACTCGGTACTTTTCTCAGTGTACCAACAATGTTTTTTTTTTCGTTTGCAAAGCGTTAGATCAAAATGCACGAATTTTTGAATCTTCAAATGTTTCTAGCATTTTTCTCAGGCTCCAAATGTCACTGAATTTTAACCATTTTTTTTTTTTTTTTCATCACTTTTTGAACTCACAATCTCATATAGTACACCCTTAATTTCTTTAAGTGGATCACTCCAATTGGAGCATTTCTAAAAATCGTTTCCCCAGAATCCATTACTACGAGTGTACATTGTACTGTAGCTCAACGGAATTAACTCCGCTGAATCGCGGATGCGTTCCAAGTGTGTTGTTACTTCTTGGAGTAGGCGGATTCATATAGTCGTTTCAGGAGATAAGAACCGCGTTTCTGCCTGTAAAGCCATAAAGCCTCCATTTAGCCTTTACTAACGAGTACTGTAGGATCTACGTGCGCAAGTCCCTTGTATAATGCTAACGCACTAGTGCGTAAGTATCTGCGGCTCACCTAACGAGCGAAAAATCCGCTTATAAAACTTATACTTATACATTAAAAATCTCTTGTTCTCGTATAACAACTATAATCCATCATTAATACGTGCCTTTTATTTCTGTTTCAGGTAAGCCATTTTCGACGTGGATATCGTTATTCAGTTCGTAAAAATACATTTCCCGCTTAATAAATTATTTCGCATGCAGAGCGTCTATCCGTATAGAGATCCAAAATTCAAATTAAAGCATCAACACACACAGAGAGCTGCAAAAACGGTATCAAAATGCCCGCACGGCTAGCCAGCTCAATAAGTCAAGTCAGTGTGTTCGGTTAAAAATATTGCTCCCCGGAGAGAAACTACTGCAGCGATGCTCCAGAACCGCCGCAGCGTCGCTTCAGCCGTTTAATCATCATATTTTAGATGTCGTGCATCAAAATTAACTTTAAACCCTGAAATAACGCCGAAACTTTTTCCGCCGACGAATTTTCATTAGCAAAGCCTCTAATTAAAACAAACAGCTCTGTACACCCACGCAACTGAAGGTTTAACAAATCCACCGTCTTCGACTCGATGCAGCTAGATCAGCGTCAAATAAACTAGTATATACTTACACCCACGCATAGCGTCGCCGCGGCGCGAGTGGAAAATAATTCCCAGGAGCGAAAGTAATTACAGCTGTGAGAGGCCGAATGCGAAATCGATAAACATATCCCGACTGTATAGCGTGTACAGCCATAGGATATAAGCTCGCACACGGCGAGAGAGATCGCCGATAAGCGGTAAAGGTGAATTACCCTCTCTCGCATGTATATTGCGAGCGTTAATATTTCACGTCGCTCGAGAGAGCTGCCGATAATTATTGAATATTAGATATTTTGCAAACTGTATAATGGATGTTCCGTTAGTTGTAAAGTGATGCTGCCGGGCTTCGATATCGTCGGTACATCAAGTATATTATGCGATATCGAATGTTGATAGTACACACGATATGCAACGGAACATAATTCGAGTGCATATTCGACGATCGGGTTACTCGCCGAAAGTTTAGCTGAAAAATCGACGGCTTCGTTCATAGCAGCATAGATACATACGCATGATCATGGATTATAGAGCAATTAGTAACTGAAATTAAAAACTGACGCGAAGAGCATCACCTCTCACTCACCGCATCAGACATGAGAACTGACGCTTCGTCGAATATAATTTTTCCGGATATCACACAACAGCCGCGCGTTACATATACGGACGCAAACATTATTTTCAAGCTGCCATCACGTATACCCACACAGAGTCGAGTCAGCGGCCGTATATCCGGAACGACGAGCATCGATATTGCTCATCGGCTCGACCAGTCCGCTGATCGACGCTCGGCTATCTTTCGACGTCTGCGCAGCCCTACGGGCACACATCCCCCGCATATATATACGTACGCGTCGCTGGTTTGACTTTCCAGCGCACGTTTGTACAGCTATATACGTTTTTCATCAAGAAATTGAAAAAAAATTCGCTCTTCGTAGCGAGCTTGGAATTTGATTATTCAGCGCGACAGGAATAACTCGCCGCCTTGTTCGCTCGATCAAACTCGATCAGCTGATTAAGAGCCGTTGAATATGCGAACTCATTTTTCAAAGCTGTATATATAGCCGAGATGATATATATATATATATATATATATATATATATATATATATATATATATATCGTTCTTTCTCTCAAACTTTTATACACTCGCACGTGAAATCAAATGGAGTCGAGTAATTCAACTTCCTTCAACTTCGCCTCTCTCATCAGACAAGCTTGTGTTTTGATTAATCCTGAAAGTGTACACAGCGATTTTTCTGATTCTCATTCCTTCCTACTCGAGTAAGTTCGCTTCGCGACAGACGCACTACGGCACAGCGTAATTCCGAAAACTCTGCCGCGCGCTCGCGCAGCCGTCATAATTAATTTCCCAGCATATACAGCCACGTCGCATTAAAATTCATGCATAACTCGTACAGTACACGTAGCCGAGCTGCTACACTATATACAAAGCGAAAACTCGGCGCGCTTTACATTCGAGAGACGCGTATACGAATTTCTCGGGGAAAAATATAATAACATTACCGCGAGCGCGCTCGCGAGGCGAAATTGAGGCTTTATCATCGGAGTCTAATTCGCAGCGAAGTCGGAGCGCTGAGGCTTTTCTTTATGTACGTGCGGGCGGCTGCGCCTGAGAGAAAAGGGGAGAAAGAAAGCCGAGTGAGGAAACTATGGTACTATGGAAGAAGCTGACGAGGCTATACATACACACGTGTGGGTTGGAATTAAATTGGGAATATACATAGTAGACCGGTAGAAATTGGCCGATTTAAAATGGTGAAAAAGCTAAGAACATGGTAGTTTTTTTTGTCAGTTCTTGTTACAAGATGTAACGCTTTTTATCCTACTTCGATTTGACAGTTCTTAGATTGAGCTGTTTTTGAAAAGTAACTGCCGAAGATAGTTGGGCAAATGACAACGTCTGCGCGGCTAGACAACGGCTAGAAACCTGCTAGTAATGATTTTCCAATTCTAACCTTAAATCGCCATTAACCACGTGCACCTGTGTCATGTTATTTGACTATCTTCGGAAGAAAATAGTTAAGAATATTCAATCTAAAAACTGCCGTAGAACTAGGATAAAAAGCGTTACATCTTGTAACAAAAACTGACAAAGAAAACTAGCAAGTTCTTAGATTGAATACCACAGAACTTTCAAATAACTTGGATTCCGTTGATCTACCAGATCGCGTTCTCGTTTTTATTCTCGTTTCTATTCGCTTGATCAGTCGACGAAACGTTTACGCTTTCACCGGTATATTTTATTCAACATCCTTTGTTGCGCTGAAATATGAAAATTCGATTAAACACACAGACACATACGCGCGTGTATAACGTTATTACTGTACTCCGCGGCCGGCGCGAATTCGCGTAATGAAGTTTCAATAATGCACATAACGCGTGGGTAAGCGCGGGAAATTCGAAAAAAAAACGCATACACATGCGGATTGTATACAGACCTACAACGACAGCGGGGAATAATAAGAATGATTCCATGGATACAGAGGGGCAAAAAGCTCGAGGTTCGAGAAGAGAGGATATAATAAAAGATTGTAATAAGAGATTGAAAACTCGCGGCGATTAGAACTCTGCACATCCTTTCTATTAAACTTTCTTTTTTTTCGTCATCCTCTTTGTGCCGTTATCCTCTTTTACCTCGTCCGCGGCGCTGACGCGTCACTTCTTTGTTTCATTTATATCCGTTCCTCGACTCTCGTTCGCGCGCGCGCGCGAAATCATTTCGTTATGCGAGCGCATCTGGTTTTAACGATCTCTCTCATACCTGCAATGACGCCAGTGAGGGCAAAACCGCGCAGCTGACCCAGATTTTTATAACGATTTTTACCTCGACGTATTTATTTAAATTTCACGCGATATATAGCTCGCAGCTTGAACACAACAGAGACAGGTCGCGTTACACACACGAGCTTTGTAATTTGGCTCGTGGGCCAAATTAAAGTTCATCATCCAGACTCATGCGAGTAAACTAATTGCCTTTTTTAATTAAACGCCTTAGCGTAGTACGTGGACTCTAATTTCGGAGCCTAAAATTCGCCCAAAGTCTCTCCCTACGTAGCATCTAATTCCTCTTACTCAGCGCCAGGATATAACTCCGCGCGTATATCATACGCAGCGAGTCGTCGGCGGCAAGAAATTCAAAGCGCATAGCGTGTCGGCTATACGTTTTTTTAGTCGTGGCAAAAGCCACAGCAGTAGCAGCAGCGGAGCAGCAGTCGAGAGAAGAGAGGAGAGTAGATACAGCGAGAGAAAACCGAGCTTGCGCGCGCGCACAGCTGGGCGGGTAATTCGAAATTATAGAATTACCGTAGCCCTGTGCCGTAACCGCATTTCCATTATGCAGCGCTAGCGGACACAGTGCGGCTGCTGCACGTGTTCTGGTATATACGTGTATACAGCGAGTTCGAAATGCAACGGGCTGTGTTGTGCGCTGTAGAGTCGCGCAACGAATAAGAGTAGACGGATTCGGACTCTAGGGCGATATTGGACTCTGGAGAGATAGAGATAGAGAGAGTCCGGATGGCTTCGTTCTCTCTCTCCGCGGACAATCGATGTAAACTTACTTCAAAGTGATTATGGTCGAGTTGTCGTCGCAAACTGCTAAGACCGACGACGCTTTATTGAACGATAATTGCGTGGAAACCTGCTGCCGCTGCACGCGATTTCTATGTATAGATATAACTTCTGTAGGAGAGAGTATAATATCGTCGCTTCTAACGAAAAGTAGTACATTTCATTTTTGTCTCGAAGACTAGTATATTTTAGATCTTTCCTACATGAAAATATCCAATTGTTTTGAAGAAAAACGAATAATTGATTTGGTTAAAACTAATAAAATTGCAATATTTTTAAAGTTGTCAAAAAAAATTTGTTCAAAATTTAATTAAAAAAAAAAACTATTAAAGCTCATAACAATATATTATATAACAATAACAACTCGATATATATAGTATATCTATATATATCAAATATGGCGGCGATAAAGTCGCATCCACCAGAGGGCGTATTGCAACTTTAAACTCCCAATAGGGTCAATTTTCTGCCAGGGTGACGTAATTAACAACTCATTTTCAGAATTCGCCATATTTAGTGGCCCCAAAAACAGACGAATTTAAAAAAATTGTCCTCGTACATATTTCTGCATCACGACCGCTGACGTACGTGCAATCGAGTTAATAATCCTCTGTGCACACGTCTTGTCTAATACCGATCAACTTATGAGTAATTCGCTAGACGTATATCCCTACTCTCCGAAGTTTGGTTAGTTTACGGCAAGTTTCCGCAATCCTGTAACTCGGGCCACACGGCGTAATTATGTATACTCAACGCAAACTCACCGAGATGGCTTTAAATAATGAAACTGTATATTATATTGTTACAGAATTATTTTCTCGCAATCGGTAAAAACAAATGATCGAAATCGAACCGGTATTATTAAATTAGACTATTATGTACACACGAGAGCCGTTGATTAACAGGCTCTCGCGGACGCGCGTATACTAATTATACAGGCAAAGGGATTTTCATTAAATTTGCAGAGCATCGCGACAATTAAAATTATACCTATATATCCAAAGGCCATTCCCTGAATGTCCCGCACGCGTCGCGCTTTAGTCAATTATTAACGAGAGCAGCTCGCTACGCGCGATCGGCTAAATTATTCCGTAATAGCCTGGAAATTCGTTGAAACAGCGCCTTAATTATACATCATCGCAGCAGTATAGCTATAATGCTAAAGCCGTCAGCGTAATTAAATAATCATCGCGGCGGATCTCGATCATGATAAAAGTTTTACGCGACGATATTCTTACCAATTTACGCATCAAAGTTCAATGTCAAACTGCTCGTCGGGGATTCCGCGCTAAAAATAAAGTCATAAGTCGATAACAAAGAGCCCAAGACTGTGTATAAAAGCCGAGAGATAAGAGGAAAAAAGGGAGCAAAATCAATCTCCGCTTGGTCGCGGGGGCTGGTAACCGATATACACACGCGAGGCCGGATGTGTGTATATGCGCATGTGAACAGGCTATAGGACGAGGAGTATAATAGTATATATAGGCGATCCGCCAGGGGACAGCTATGAATTTCAGTAGGCGGCCCTCTATATATATCCCGCGGCAAATGAAATTCAACAGCCAGCAGCGACGTCGACGACGACGTCGTATAGCCGAACAAGGCGAAAAACGGAGGTAAAACTGCCCTTGTACACTATGTGCTATAGGAGCCGCTTTTGTGTGAGCACACAATGTACCGTACAGCTTGGCTATATAGCGTGTACGCATCATTGGTGAAATTCGGTATTGTATGCAGATATCGTGCCTGTATGTGTGTGAAGCTGAGCCTTTGGTAAACGTTAATATATTGTGTTAATTATTAATTTCGCGAGCGAATATAATAATAGACCGTGGAATTAATCAATTAGGGTCGCCTATCCTGTACATGGGGAATTCTACGGGAAAAATACATTTTCTTGGTTTTAGAAACGGTGAAAAAAATTGTTGGGGCACGCTGCCGGAGACCGTTTATTTCTCAATTATACACATTTTTAGAACAATGCAAAACCACATTCCAACACTGAAAAAGTGCCTTGTGACACTCTCTTCTCGGCCCTTCAAATACGTCGAAAAATAGCCATTGTTCAACGACACGTACCTAAAATGCACGGAGGATATACAAACACAAAATGTATTACGATAGAATGAAAGAACGGGAAAAGAGCTTTAATTTGAAAAAAAATGCGTTGAAAATGCTTGATTTGGTCAAAAGTTACGCATGATTTAAAATATGGAAAAATCATGAAAATTTCAGGATTTTACGGATTCCAGAAATTCGCACCTTTTTTTCATGATTTTTCCATATTTTCAATTGCAGCTATAACTTTTGACCAAATTAAACATTTTCAAGACTTTTTTAAAAAATTAAAGCCTTTTTCCCGTTCTTTCATACTACCAAAGTACATTTTCTGTTTGCACCTTTGCTGTTGAACAATGGCTATTTTTCGATGAATTGGATTGGCCGATGAAACGGTGTAACAAGGCACTTTTTCAGTCTTGGAACGTTGTTTTAAACATGTACAAGTCGGTTTGGGCGCGTGCCCCAAGAGTTTTCGGCCGCTGTTTTTGAAGTCGAGAAAGTTTATTTTTCCCCTAGAATTCCCCATATAGGTATATGTATATCCTCGTATGCGCTATAGTTTCGGATGTTGACGTCATTTTCGGGAAAATCACTCGGCTATCAAAATCACTAATGACGAGCAATTAATCGCTTACGGGGAAAGTTGACCAGTATCTGCAGCACTCCCAGCATACCTTATTTCTAATAATAATATGTTTTACTAATTTTTACCTATACCTACCTATGAGATTTTGACATTTCACCAGAGATTTCGCATGCGAGTATCAGGGAGATACGAAAATAGCTATCCTAGAATTGTTAAGGAAAAAATCTTCATTTGTGTTAAATTAGCATGAAAAATATCTGGTAAGATCTTTACCGAAATTTCGCCCGAGATTCTGCTCTCTACGGATTACTGAAATTTCTATATAAAATTCAGTTTATTGTAATTAAAAATTACCTATTATTTAGATTACCATATAGTTAAACCTCGCCCCGACGTTAAAGTTCAAAAATCGATCTATCGAATCGTAGTTTTCATAACTTTTATTTTAAAAATTTTACAATTACGCTTCCGTCAATAAAAAATTATTCTCAAAATAGCTAAAAGTGTATACACAGTGCATATACTGGTCAACTATCCATTACACACATCAGAATTATATCACTGTAATTATAGCCCCACATATAGATACAGATAATAATATGTACCGAGCAAAAGGGTTAAGGGGCAAGGGTACTTGGTAACCGGAGCTTCAAACACGCATATCGGCATATAGCAGAGTATAATAGATACCTACACGCATATAACAATAATACATCGGAGACATCGAGGACACACACGGCACACACGCACGAGGATCATCTCGCTCTATTTGCGAAAGAGCTCTCGTATCCCCGGGATAATGGATTTCCCATAGTCATCGGCGTCTCCGCCGGATCAGTTGGATCCTCCTCTCAGTGTATACGCTTGTTTATTATGAGCGTTAATAGGAGACTCGCGCGCGAACACAGGGGAAACCCAGAACCCTCGTTCTATATACATATATAACAGTACACGCATCAGGTAATGCTGCGCGAGTTTCAAGCGGGAATCGGAGACGACAGACAGCGACTACAACTTTCGGCTGGCATTGGCATTGCTGAATAATCCAATAATTCGGCGCCGTTCTGTCTCGGGAGGACTTACAGGATTAAAAATGTAGCTTTGTAACCGTTTTATATGCATAATTTACGACAGGTTGGTTCGCTAGCTATGCGTTATGTGTGTATAGGTGTATAAATTCAAATTTTTATATTATTCGACTTTAACGGTTTCTGTATGCTTACTGATTCTTGAGAAATGAACACTATAATATTCTGTCGCCGATACATCGAGAACTAAGGCTATCGCTTCGCTGAACTATATAGGTAAGTAATAAGTACTTAGTACCTATAGGTATCTATACAGTATTGTTGTTGTGGATCAGAGTATAGTTCCTAGTTATAAGTATAAATGTCAGTGGCGCTGGCGCATGCTCGAAAAAGTCCCCAAGCGCGTCATCAGTGCACTGGCGAGCGTGAGAATTGAGATGCGTGATCGATGCGTCGTCGAGCTTTGCACAGTTATTCTTACAGTTTTGCAATGTTTTAAAACGTTCTAACACCAGCTGAATAAATCTTCCTCGCATTGTTCGTCAGATGCTTCGTTGACGACCTCGAGTATAACCCTCGCCTCCGATAGTGCCGTGCGGAAACACGCTAAAACACAAAGTACAGGTTATGTTTATTGTTTGCGACTGAATCAAAACACTGCTCGGCGCGCGTGCGACGGCAATGTCACTGAGAAGTGTCAAAGAATTTTCAAAACTAGGAATACGTCAGCAGAACAGACGCGTCAAGCAATTGTTGGCGTCTCAAGTGAACAGTGCACAAAGACGAACAACAGTCATGAACAAATCAAGAATAAGTGGCCCTTCGATCATCAGAATCGTACCTGCTAGAACCAAAAAAGTGGAGCTAAGCAAACGCGATGCCGATACCGTTGTGGTAGGTAGAGCAGCAAAGAGTATGAAATTGGAGGAGGCTCCATCGACCAGTGGTTCACAAGTACAAAGCTTGCCGCACAAAGAGGACCACAAGTACGAGGGTGAAGCGTTAGAACAGTACGAAGAATATGAAGTCCTCGATGAAAATATAGAGTACTTGGAAGACGTTGGAGTGGAGACACCGAAACAAGTACTCGTTCCTGTTAAACAGTCTACTGGTAATTTTCAATCGTAGTTTTCATTCTTAGTGCATTTGTATGTTATACGTGCTTTTCATTTTCAGAAAGCTGCTTCTCGACAATACCTGAAACAATTAACAAAGCTCACAGCCAGGAGTGTTGTTGTATGTCAAACTCTATTTTTAATAGTTGATAAAATATTGTAGTGTATTTTTTTAACAGCTCTATTTCTTTGGCAGGCACTTGCAGAGAAACTCTCAACATCATTATGAAGCAACAACAAGAAATTTTGAAATGTTTGAAGCAAAGCGATCCAAGTATATTGCCAGTGGATCGACTGTTAGACCTTTTGCCAACCATGCCTTTCGACGATGTCAATGACTTTTTGGACTTTGACGAATCACTGGCCAGCAATGAAAATGTACAGGACCAATTTGTAAGTGCTTTCATCATTGTTCTGTACGATTGATTTGTTACTCTGTAAACTCAGTTCTGCACAACTAACACACTTATTTTCCAGCTTATAAAAATAAGAAGACTACTCGTCAGCAATGAGCAGAAGTCAATCTCAAATATTATGTCCAGTATTTTAACAAACCAACTGTGTAGGAGTATATCTTGGACTGGAGTTAAAAATTCCATCACGTTTGGAACTAGCAACATGGTTGGTTTGATAGTTGGTAAGTTTTGTGTTATTTGTACAAATTTTGCAAACCATCTAAATTTTAGCATCCGAATGAACACTATTGCAATATTTTCTAGACCTGGTACAACATCACCATAATCTCGACATAGACGTCATCAAGTCGCGGATAGCTGAGTGGCTCCGCAGGTGCGGAGACAGAATAACGAATGAAATTCGAAAGAACAAAAAGAAATTAGAGCAAAATGCTAAGCCGCAAGTTTGAGAGGTTCACTCGCTGGAAAGTGTGTTAAAGTTTAGTTGTAAGAAATTCTATTTTCTCAAGATAAGTACACCGACGCTATTTAAAGATGTAAAGTAACTATAAGCAAATCCTTTTTTTATGGAAAGAACAGTCGTTTTTTATTAACGAGATTAATAAAAATCGTTAAAAATACACACCCACGCATACTTTCTGAAGCTCCTCTCGATCTGTAATGTAACGAAATCCGATTACCATGACTTCAAACGGAATGAAGTCCTCAGATTTTCAAAAAATGTATAACAGCCGTGCAATCCTTCGTGATAACTAAAAGCTCTCAAAAGCTCACTCTTTTGTATTTTACAGAAATATCGAGCGGCCATCAGGTACATAGCCAGAATATACACATCTTCGCTCTTTCCTCGGAAGATTTTTCGACAGCGAGGCCGAAGCACAAGCTTACCGTCCTCTCAACTTTGTCGCTGGGGCGAGCTTGATTCAATATTTGCCAGCGTCGAACGGCTCGAGTGTAGTCGCTTCTTCTTTGACTTGGTCCTCTACAACGAAAAGGTGGCCGGCGTCTTTGACACCGCCCCCGTCTCCTCTTCTTCTCTCATCATTCTCTCCTTGCGCTTTCTTATTCTCTCTTTTTTTCCTCCTCTACTTTTCTCCCCTTTGTCGGCGTCGTCTTTGCGCGTCCTATTTTTTTCGCGCTCCTCGTCTTTTCTGGGCCGCTGTCTTTTAATTTTCGAGCCTTTATGCAATTAGTTTGATTTCCCCCGGGGGTTAGCATGTATATACTTGTTTCATCCGGAATCAATTTATTTTTTAGCGACGACTTATTATTCGAACAGAACCTTTTAAATTGAATGAAAGCTCGTCGCCGCGTCCCCTCGACCGCTGCTTCTTGGAATCATTATTTCATTTCGCCCCGACATTTTATACCAAATATAAGCGAATTATCAGATAGAAATGTATACTCAAGTCAGAAAAGCACAAATAAATCTCTCCAGCTGTATTAGAAGAAACGAAAAAGGAAAAGAGCTCTCCTCGCTCGAGGCGAATAACTCACGATCAGACTACTGGCAATCAAGAAGCGTACGAGCATAGCGCGCATAATTTATCAAGCCCGAATAATAAACTTTCGTTCCGGCGCGCGCTAGCGTAAACTATCGTATAATATACAGCGGCCGTAGGCGAGATATTACATCGTAAATATGCTTTATTAAGAAACGGAGAAAACAACGGGTGTGTGCGCGCGCGCGAAAGCTGCGATAGTGAAAAAAGCTCTACGCTCAAGTCGCGGAAATAACGGGCTTCCGCACTTATTTCCGGCTCGGCGAGTATTGTTCCGGGAGCTAATGTACGTTTGAGCATCGTGCTGCAGTTTTTCGTTCAAAAGCTCGTTTCCGGAGCTTGCGCGCGCGTCAACCTCTTCGCCAACTCGCGTGCGGGCCAAGTTTTCCTCTCGGCCGGGAAGTCTCCTATACGGATTTTTAATAAAGAGTTTGTTCGCTTCGAGGATGAAATTCATCTCCGCGAAAACAGGGACGAAATTAAACGGGGAAAAAAGATTGAGAGAGAGAGATACACACGCGGGGAAGGGAAGACATCGCTCATATTAGACACGAGAGTGCGGCGTTGGGGATAGCGCGTTATTGCCGGCAACGTTTTATCAGATGGCGCGAAATGGGCTACTGCTGGGCGAGTGGGAGAGAGAACGGCGGCTGCGCGGAAATGAAGGCAATAACTCGCCAAGACTTTGTAGAGCTTCCGTTTGATGCGTTATATTCCAAGTTTATACAAACGCAGGGGGACGATTCGAGTATGGAATTGACACCTTGTTAAACGCGTTAACGAGTGTTATGCTTCTGCTTTCGCGGCTCTAATTGCTTTATCGATTTTATATTGTTAACTCATTAATACACGCTTCGCTGCAGCGAATTCCAAATGTATATAACGCATTAGTTAAGCGAGCGCGCGCACGTGCGGTTAATTTAACAATGAAAGCAGGAGAAAATTACGCAACTGATTGGGCTTCGAATCTAAAGCACGTGTCGAGCTTTTTTTTCATTCTCACGGGGACTATAAAAGGCCGAACTGGATGGAACGAGAGACCCATTACGTGATGCGATTTATTCAAGACGGTAATTGAGGAGCACGAGGCTCGTTATATACACTGCAGCCCGAGCTTCGATCGTCTCCCGACTCGCGGGAAAATTTAATCATCGCAACTTTTTAAAGGCGGGCAGAATTTAATTAAGCTGTTTCCTTAATTGCGTAATGCCGCGCTCGGCGCGCCTTCCGCTATATATAGCGTTTCACCTTTATATATCTATAGGAATGAAGGAAAAAGTTGGTTTTCACCCGCGAATATAATATCCTAGACGCGGATTAAATCTCGATTTGCATAGAATACACTCGGCTGTGCAGCCGTGGCTGCCGTCTCGTTTGTATATTTTAGAGGAATTAAAAACTGCGCTTTTGCGATGAGCTTTTCCGAATGAAAGTGTTCGACGCCCGGTGCGCTTCTCGCGTATTTATAAATATTCATGCGGCCTTGGAAATTGTTGTTATTGTCTCGAGCTATATAAATGAATATGCATGCCGAGTTTTCGCACTCGAAGTTTTCTTGTTATTGAATCAGGCCCTCCTGCAATAATGAAGTAATAACGGAATTATGTATTATACTCGATCAAAAACGTAAATTAACGACGATGACGAGCTTATGATGAATTTCGAATGAAAACATATGTACAGTTTGTAATCCCGTCGACGCAAACACACGACGATCATGTAAATCGCATTAAGCACAACACACACATAGGCGCTCGAAGCTCGCATTAGTTGTATATGCACCGAGGATGTATTCCCGCGTGATAAATCGCTTTCATTCGCGCCGACGAAACTTCGATATTGCGTAGGACGAGAAGTGAAGGACCGACTGCAATCATAGCGATATGGCTCTTGTTTTTTTTTTTATTTGCTTCGATTGGAAATGACGAATGAAAATTGCTATATCGTCGCATTGCTTTGTTCTCAAGTAGTTGCGTGGGTACCGAATTTTATTTTTCCGAACTGAAAGCTCTCGTATACGCACTCTCGAGCTATACTGAGAAAAATTTGACAGTAAAAATTACTACCTCGGATAATAATTTGGTAACAGACTCGGAAGCTAGTAATTTTTACTATCTTTTATAGTAAAATTCACTATAAGAGATATTAATTTTTACTATCTCAGATAGTAAAAATTGTTAAGGCTTTCAAAAAACTTCATTTTTTAATGTTTACTACCTAATATGGTAAAATGGTAAAGTGGGAAAAATTATAATATTCTCAGTCGGTAAGGTTTAAATTTAATTTTTTTTCTGCGGTAATCAGTATTTTAATTGACATTTTACGTTTATTTTATTATAATGAGTTTCTGTATCTATTGATTTTACTTTATTCTTTATTAATCGTCGTTAATTTTTATTAACTTTAGTTCGTACGTCGATTAATACATCGGCTAGATCTGAAATTTTGTACGTAATAGATCTCTTTAGGTAAATGGTCAGCGCACTCGACTCTCATGCCGGAGCTCCAGGTTCGATTCCCGTCGCCGCAAAAAAAAAATTTAATCCCTTTCTTTCTTCCAAACATCATAATTATAATCAATAAAAATAATATATAATAAAGTAATAACAGCGCGAAAAGTACCTAAGAGGTGTAAAATATAGAACTAAGCGAAATTGAAATTAAATTTTAAAAAATTACTATCTTTGGATAGTAAAATCTAATATTTTAAAAGTCTGTTGCCAATTTATTATGAAAAGCAGTAAAAATTACTATCCCAAATAGTAATTTCTACTATCAAATTTTTCTCAGTGTAGATTTAATATTTGCGGAGCTTTTTTTCTGTGAATTTCAATTTTTCAAGCCCGAGGCGCAAATGCCGATGATCCCGTTACAAACGAGCGCGCTTTTATGAATATTCGCACGCGGGGCAGCTTTAAGCCGTCGATTAGCAGTGCTCCGCCGCCGCAGGCAACCGTAAAAGGGAGCTTGGCTGATGAACCGAATATTCCGCGAGCGTATAATCGCACTTGCAAATTTTCCCACGCCTCGTTTAAAGAGTGCGTGTACGAGGAAATTTTTTTTGTCACTATTTTTTTTAAAATGGTGTAGCGTACTTTTCTCGTTCGATTTTTCTTGTTTGCTGTATGATCGTACCTTTAATAACACAAAACGTTTTTTAAACGTTTGAATTAAAACTTTTAAACGTTTAAACGTAAAGTTAAAAAAAGTTAGAAAAGCGTTTGAGAAACGTTCGAATCTCCGACACATTTCCATTTTTCCAAATAATAGAACCTTTAGATTACGTGTGAATTACTTTTTTTAAACGTGTTTAAAACGTTTATATACGATTTCTACATCAGGATAGTACTTCCAATTTTGGCAACCATTTTTAGCCTAAATCTTTTTTGAACGCGTTCAAAACAGAACGTTTGTGTTAATGCAGATAATGTTTAAAAAACTATTGTTACACGAGAAAATTGCTTTATTGACGGAATGAAATTTTTTGACTTTTCACTACTTTCAACTGTGGGCCATATTTTATCCAAGCGACATTAAATAGATACCGTTGAATAATATAGCTATACTTTTCGATTTAAAGAGATGTAGAGAAAATATCGATGCATAAAAAATCAGTCTTGAAAGAATTTACAGATTTAAACAAATTCCCTCATCGTCAGCGTATCCATATTTTTTCTTCTAATTTCGTATACACATCAGCACCCATTTATATACGGCTTTGTAAAATTCATGATAGGCGGGAACTAAAGCACGACCGCATCGGGGAAGCCCTTGAAACAAAGCGAAATTTCCGCAGTGCATATATATATATATATATATATATATATATATATATCCGTCGGCGGAAATTCGATCGGTCTGCAGGCGCAAAAAGGGGTCAATTCCGGGCTGGGGATAGAGAGTTTCCCATAACGCTCGACTCTCTACGGCTGCATCCGCGCAAATCGCCGGGCTGTTCTCTCTCCCGCCGCTGCTACTACCGCTGCGCGCCAGGTATAAAGCGACGAGGTTTATATTATGAAAGTTGCCCGCCTGTATAGTGTAACGCACCGGCTGCTGACCCGAGCGAGATACGTGATCGGTATATCAAGCCGGTATATTGAAGTTTGTTGTAGCTCGAGACACACACACACACGTAGGCAAACACGGCTGCGCCGCTGCAGCCGCTGTCTCTATTTCTCGCTCGGCGCGAGACGTGTGCTGCTGCTGTAGAGTATAGGCGCCTATATACAGGGGGCTTTCCCTTTTGTCGTTGTGGAGGATGAACACTGTGTCGACGTGTTATCCGTGGCTTTGTCGCTTTGTGTGGCGTATGTGTGTTCACGGCCGAGATAGCCGATCTTCTTTTGAAAAGTGCCAGTGTCGGCTCGCACGCTGACTCGTATCACTGAGGAAAGTGATAGAGAGGGATCGGGCTTGGGCAGGCATATCTTTTTAAGATGCATACGTTTTAAATGTATGTTCAAGATCTTATGTTACATTGTAGAACCAAAAAGGTGATTTTTTGCAATTTTGCCCCCAGCTTGAGTGATCGAAAATATTAAGTTTTTTCACGCTCGCTAGGTTAAAATATGCCCCTAATTAATTAAAAGACTTTATCAATTTTTTATTACTAATGTGTTTTATACTTATTCTTGATATTTTCATAATAATTATTCAGTCTCTATTGTAGGTTGAATAAAAGATAAACTTTAAAAGCCCTGGAGGAGATCCAGCTGTCTAAAAAAATCGTACACGAGCGACCTAGCTTGCAGTCATATAATATTGATTGTACATCACATACTTATTTTATAAAAGGAAACGAGCATATTATAGAAAATACAGCCTTAAAAATCACGATGTGTATCAATGCGCAAAGTATAGCTTTTTCAGAGTCGAGTGATGATATGACAACTCGTAGTGTGTTCGTCTCGGGCGCCCTTACCTGCGGCTACTCTGAACCATTATTCATGCTAGAAAGATCCAATTTTCTAAGTTGCATAATGCATTATTTTTTCCGACTTACGACGCTATGATAATGAAGCCACATTCATATTTTTATACCATCAATTTATCCCCGAGTGTGTTTCGGGGCAAAAAGAATGTTGGTTTTTGTAAACAAACATTTCTTGCATTAAAATAAATTATCAGTTGTCATATAAGAGCTAGTGCGAGTTAATTTATAACTACGAGTAATGTCGAGATGAGACTTCTGATATTAAGAGCTGTAAATACATATACAAAATCCCGGTTTCTTTCTTAACATCTAGTGTAAATATATATCTATAAAACTCACATGGTTCTCAAGCGCGTGCGCTTTTCAATTTCCGAAATGATTAGAAAAGTTGCATGATCTTCCACTGCAATTTTTACGAGAAATACAACATCGGCTTCGCTCAAATTTCAAAAAACACTAGGAATGAAGGCGCGCTTCGCGCGCTCTTATTCTACCTATGTCTCCTGGTAAAAAAAACACCATAAGTTTTGGGTACACTAATTTCTGCTAATATTTTTACCATATAACCTACCATATGTTACCATATTCTGTAATACTTTAAATATAAGTATATTAACAATGCCCAAAGTCGTTGTCGTTAAGGTCTGAGAAGTGAATTTGAAGAAAAGTTTAGTAAAAGAGTCTGTGAGTACAAGCCTATCATTACAACGCTATTCATTTGCATTGTAAAAAACCTAGACAATTGAAATTTTACACAGATACTTGATATGCTACCTATAAAAACATGCAATCCAGATGATTTTAATTTAACTGTTTTCATTCATATTTTCACATTGAGGCCCATGTGAATTTTTTAATTTGGCGGGTCACATTTTGCTTATAGGCAATTACGTAGTAAATACTATCTCTAGCACATTGTATTTCTGGTTTCCAGTGTATTTTTACATGAAGAAAGTGATAAATATGTTGCCTTTCTTGTCAAGACATTAATAAGAATTTTGACTCTTAACAGTCGTGAGAGATTTTGAGATCGATGCCTATTTTTCTATTTAGCATTTGCTCTCATTCGAAAACTAGCAGGTCTAGAGAGCTCATATTTTACATATAGATTTCTTTTGTGTCAATGAAACAATATACAAAGTTGAATTAACCTTAATTGAAATACTTTTGATTTCGATTCCGACACCGATTCACAATCAAAACAGAAATCTATATGCAAAAAATGAGCTCTCTAGAAATTAGTTTTCAAGTGAGAGCAAATGCAATGCAATGGAAAAAAGCCAAAATATTTGTCATTTTCTCCAGGTAACAATACACTGGAAACCAGAAATACAATGTGCTAGAGATAGTAGTTACTGCGTAACTGCCTATAAGCAAAATGTGAGCCACTAAATTAAAAAATTCACATTGGCGTTGGTGTGAAAATATGAATGAAAACAGTTCAATCAAAATCATCTTGATTACATATTTCTAGGTAACATAGTAAGTGACTGTGTCAAATTTTAGTTGTCTAGCCTTTTTAAAATTTAAAGGGCATTGTAGTGATAAACTCAAACTCACACCTGACTCTTCGGATACTGAACTTTTCTTTAAATTCACTTCTTAAACCTCACCGTGGGCAACTTTGGACACGGAGACACAATATATCTTTATACTTTTTATTCTTTTAATTGCGCTTCTCACTTATATTAAAAAAAAAACTAAATAACATACACACACATTATTACCTACTTCAAATAGGGATATTGCATATATTTTTTCTGAATCCGCTATTCAGATTTCATATTATTTAACCTCATTTCATTTTATTTTAAACACCCGAAAAATTTCTACCAGGGTTATGACTGTTATGAGGGTTATGAATTTAAAGCGCGCGGGTTCTCATCTGTTACCTAGGCAACCGACCATAGCAACCAATCAGAATCACGTATTAAAGGCTTCACAACCAGGTCCATCATTTTTTAAAGAGAGGAATATCGCTCGAATCATTAAACTGCAGCATTCTACTCAATATAGTAGACACGTGCTTCAGTTCCTTCTGTTTTGAAAACAGCTGCGTCGAATTTCGTGCCCAACTGTAAACCATAAAATTGAGTAAGCGGTCAGGTAGCTCTTATAGTTGAGAACTCTTCAACGACTTTCTTATTTCTCTCATAGCCTGCTATACCACCACAAGCGGCTCTATTAACACAGCAAAATACATAACTGTGCGAAGTGCGAATCTTGCATTTTTTCATGACTCAAAGTTCAGCCCTGCGCGAGGCCCGGCAGTTACTTTGAACTCGGAAGAATAGAAATCGTCGTCGAATATAATGCCCCGTTGTAGTCGTACAACACTGGTTCGTTCACCCTCGCGGGTTTACTCTCATAGATTTAACGTTTTCCAAAAATATAATTATTTCTTGCACATAACACTTTTTCATAACTTTTCGTGCATGATCATTTTTTAATAGTCTCTCACAAATTACATTTATTTATAATAGCTTCTTTTCATAACTTATTTATTACATGATTTCTTTCAAATAACATAATATGCTATTATATAATGTATATAACATTTTCGAAAAATTTTCCCATTAAAAAATATATAGCTATTAAAAAATGCTATTATTATTATTATTATTTTTTTTTTTTTTTGTTTAATTTAAAAATAATACAGGCTAAACATATTTACAGTCGGCGTCTCTATGCTCTCTCATGTCATGGCCGACGTATGCGCGTCGTATCGGTGCGGAGCTTACCGCTGGTGACCGCTAGGTGGCTGACGGAAATCCCAAAGTAAAATAGCGTTCTACAAGTATTATAAACGAACGAAAACGACGAATTGAACGTATTGCTTCTCGATCTAGTGGCTAAGATCAATAGAGCTTCTCTTATTTTTTACTTCTCCTTTTATCATTTCTTTTTGTAGGGCCTTGTTGCGTAAAAGTGTGTGTGTGTAAACGTACCTAATGTGGAGTATCACCAGGCTTCTCATGCTATAACTGCTTACAGGGCTCTGCCGCCTACTATGTATGAAATTAAGCTGCCCTCTATCTTAGTGGTCTTCATGTCTATTATCTTCTGCACTGGCATCAAGCAGAGTTTTTACCAGATTATGACTGACTCCTGTCATCATTTTTCCCTGGCCAGCGAGACGCTTAATCCATTCGTTGTCCCTACCTAGAATAGCCATACGAAGAGAAATCAAACCATAAAATCGCATCTTATTGTATTGGTCACTGTTGTGGATCAACGTGAAGCCCTTGCCTACGTCAACGTGAAACTTGTTGACTACGGTTAGCTGCAATGGTGTTTCGCCATATATGTTGGACGAGGCGCCGAAAAATGTCGATACATTGCAAAAAATACACCGCAACATATAGAATAGAAACGTTACGCATATTCATATTAAGGCCGCTTTGCCTGAGCAGCCATTATATTTTAGGTATGTTGGACTTAGTGATAACATAAATCATTAGCACTGTTGGACGAGGTGAATTGTTCTATTATGTAACTTAGTCTCGATAGTCAATGGGACAAGCTGACTTTATCAACACTAAAACATACAATCTTACTTCTGTAGTTGGAAACTTATTAGAGAAGATTTCTTTGTAAATCCTGATGGATGTGCTGAGCGAAGATGCACTTTCCAGACTGAGAGACTGCCTGACACGTCAGTCTATTGATATCATAGACTCTAGCTTCTCTGACCCAGACTAACTATTAACTAAACCTTTAATCACTCGAAATGATAGTAGTGCATCATGATAGTCAAATAACGATTGAATGGAGCAAATACGTACACTTTTCATTATACTAGAATAATTATATTCATAGCGATGGACAGGTTATTTTATTAGCCTTGTGCACAATCTAAGGAATCTATGCTGAAAAGATTCAATAAATTCAGTAAAGTAATTATGATAAGAACGCCATATTTGAAAACAATAAGTAAAGATAGGAATAACAAGAGTTTCATACAGAATTATTCTAGTTTCTACTTTAGTGAAATCTTTACAAAATCTTAATAGAAAATCAAGCATTTCGAGGCTTTGCTAACCGTATAATCAATGGGATATTCAACAGATAATTTCGAGTCAAGATAAACTACCAAGTCCTTTATTACATCAACCCTCTCAATACTAATATTATTGATTTTAATCCACTACTATTTCAGAAAACAAAGCTTTTCAGCTTTAAGGTTCTCCCCCTGTACCTAATTTATGATCAATTTTAAGCATTAGACAAGTCACAAGTTTAAACATGACAGTAACATGACAATAAAGCAAAACATCATTGCCTAGTAAAAGCGTAAGAGCAAATGATGATATTGTATATTATGATACCTATTTATCATTGTATTATATTTTCATTATTATTTCATATAGGAACGATAAATTAGATCGAAGGAAGACACGTGCCAATGAATTGGCAGCGTTTTTTATATACTCAACAAACTTTATTAATTTTTGTTTGTTTTTGCATCCTTCCTAAGGAAGCCTTGTAATAGTAATTTTTGGAGTCTGTATAAAAACACGTAGGAAGTGTATTTTGATGAATTTTTAGTCGAATAATAGTGATTTTGGAAAATGTCCGTATGGATGTGTGTGTGCGTTCGTGCCGCTATCGTGCCACTCGATTTTTGTGCTATTTTCCTAAAATTTTATTGAAAAATTTAAAGTCTATATGGTTTTACCCTTTCAAACCGAGCCGCATATCGTGTGTATAATCACCACAAAGCTGATTAGGTCCCAAGGATCATTCGTTCATACCGGGCAACTCTCCTCCACGCCGCAAGCTCGGAAAGCTTCGTATACCCAAATATCGCCACGAAGTAGCCGGATACACATCCACCTGTGCGCGCACAAATCCACGCGGCGCTCGAGATGCCCTGTATGGTCCATTGATTTGCGTTATTGTGCGCAGCTCGCACATATAGCCATAATGGAAGACTTATCGAAGCGGGCCGCGTGTCGGCTTCGTGCTTGCAATGCATCCACCCACTGTATCTAGTTCTTCGAAATTTCATACGCCCCAAAACTCGGCTTCCCAACTTATAAGCGCTGCAGTCGAAAATTCGCTTATTACGTAATAAAAGATTCTCTCAAAGCCGCCTTTTCGACTCTCCCCCTATTCCCAGCAAAAAATTGCGCCTCGTTACGCTTTACAAGCGCTAAAAAAGGAGGAGTAGATATAGGAGGCGCGCGCACGTGCGTAAATTCTCACGATCCACGGTTATATGCTCGGCCTCGCGGATATCATTATACGCCGGCGCTGCGGAAAATGGAAAATCGAGCAGCGCAGCTACATTTCTGCCTCGACGATTCTCCTTAACTCTCTCGTGCAAGAGGACGCATATACCGCACTGCCGAGCTGCGGCACACAAAGCTATATTGCCGCAGCGAATTTTGAGGATGTTTCGAATTTTCCCGCGACTTTTTGTACTTGTATACCTACGTATACGTTATACACGCGCGGCTTCTTCTTCTTCTGTTCGAGATTTGCCGTCGAAATATTTCGAGCGAGATGTGCCCGCCGCGCTATTTATTCGCAACGTGGAGGAAATAATACGTTCGATTTAATTTCACGGAATGATTCCTTATTGATATTTTGCACAAATATTCGCGGACAGCTGCAGCCGGCGAGTAAACGCGATCGATTATATTTTGCTTGTTTAAAATTACGCGGGCGATAAAGCTCGAATTTTCCGGGAAGCTTGTACTGTATTCTGTATAGGTATACGGGGTCAGTTCACACGCAAAATGTTCAGAGGTATTGATTTATCGCACGCCGCCCACCCGAATAACGAAATAAAAACAAGAACCTTTCGTCGCGCGGCATAACGAAGCTTTTGTTATTGTTATACTATAAAACTCTGATTATACGCGAAAGCTCATATTTGGAAAGCCTGAGAATTACATTCACAACAGCGTTGCTCTCGCTCTGTCGGAAGGGAAATTACGCAGCGCGAAGCTGCGCTGCAGCTATTTTAAATGTGATTTACATGAAAATTCGTTCCGCGAAAGCTCCCCCCCCCCCCCCGAAAACTAGCAGCTGCAGCTACAAAGTCGCAAAGTTACAGTCTAATCAATATCGCGTCAGGTCGAATTTGCAAACTGAGCAGTCGATTGAAAAAGTTGCCCCTCTAATCTACGAATCGTTTCGCTTCCGCGAAGAGCGCTATACACGTCGAGTCCCTCGAGAGCATAGTAGGGCGTCGGCGGCGCGTTAATTGGAAAGCGCGCTACCTCCGCACGGGTAATTTCCTGCTTATTGTCTCTGGGAAATTGAGGATATTTGACGCGAGTTTCAGGCCGTCGAGTCGACTACTTCCTCGGTTGTTTGACTCGGTTCGCGCCGTAACTTTGCCTGTATAACACAAGTTTACCCTCCGTGTATTCCATGGACGAGAGCGTGACGAATTCGTTATTATCGTTTCACAGCTATGCACGGAAAAGGTAAAAACTTTCGCTGAGCGTATCCGCGCGTTTCGATCGACAATCCAACTGTATAACACACTCCGGTGATTTGTCTCTGCGGAGAATGTTTCGATAGCGCAGTCTGGAACATCCCGCCGGCGAAATTTTATATCTCGCGTTTCTTCTCTCGTACACTTTCCTCCCCTCTTTTTTGCGCGTCCGCGCCGCCGTCGCGCGCACTTGGATTTCGTAACTCAATAATGTAGCGCACTCGACTGAGGAAGAAATTTTTTTTTCTTCTTACCCTGTACACAGACTCGGAAAAGCTCTTTGCGAGTTTGCGCGTAAATATTTAAGCGGTCGTCGCGCGCTGGTGTGGAATGGAAAAGTTGATATAACAATGCAGAATATAACGCGTTTGCCGCTCATTACGCGCGTAATTAACCGATATCGTCGAAATCCGAGAAATCGCTCGTTTCCGTAGTTTGTTATATTCCCATAAACGATCTCCCTCTCGAGCCGCGAATATATGCGCTATACGCGCATTAAACCGCAAACAGCGCGATGAATCCATTATAACGCGAAAATACCCGGCGTACATTTCGTCTACGTGAATCGTTGCACGAATGGTGCCTCGGATTAAATTTAGCAATTAGTGCGCGCTATACATATACATCATCCCGGTGGTTCATCGCTTCCTTTGTATAGATACAAAACTATAACGGATTCGCGTGTGTACCAGGAAACTCGCGAGCATACATTAACGATACAGCCGAAAAACAAGTAGGGCGAACTGCGTTTATGTTTATCAATCAAACAGGCAGTAGGTACACACAGCCACATACAAGCGCATATAAAGCGTCTAATCAAAATCCCAGCGAATTAATAGCCCAGTACCGGAGCTAGCGCGAGAGAAAGTAATCTCGTTATCAATTCAAAAGCCGAGAGCGACGCCTCATTACTACTCCGCTTCGTAAACGAACTGGCACCGGAGCTTTTAAGCTCTGAATTACGAGAGATTAATCGTAGCCTCCTTATTGCCGTCCTTTCACTCTATAACCTGACGTGTATGTATATCCTAATGTGACGCAACACGTGTAACGTACTTGAGTAATTATATTCGGATGGAAAGGAGTCTCTATACAGCGTGTAATTTACTTCGGGATAAGACGAATCGATAAACTGACCGACTCTGTTCCGCGGATTCGATTAACCATGGCCGAAATGAGTTTCGATTCGATTACCGATCGATCGCCGTCGTCGCTCTCATTCGATTGCCGTATACAGCTTCATCTCGTTTGCGGTCATTCGATTTGAGCTTCACTGGAAATGAAGCGCTGCGATTTAATTTTCCTAATGCACATACACGCGTCGGATAAAAATAAAGCTCGCGCGCACCTTTCGAGTTATCGCGCGAGGACGAGATAAATCCACGCGTGTGTGTCACATTAAAGTATCTCACGTACGTGCGTGCATGTTTATAGCGGAACTGCTTTTCTCGACGCGAATTTCCACTTCGCATTATTGCGCCCAGATACGCGCGCAAGCTCTCTCCTATGTGCTACTCCTGAAATATTAAAAACGGATGGCTCCTGTCGAGCTTGAAAAATTCACGCGCGAGAGGAACATTTTTGACGGATATAATAATAGAAGCGAATTAATGGTTAAAATATAGCGTAAAAAGCTACAGCTCATTTCCCGCGTATCTAGCGCTTTGCCGCAAAAAAGCCACAGTAGAGAGAGAAAGAGAAAAAGAGAGGATTAACGAAGATCGTTTCGCTTCCTGTTGCAGTGAGCAGCAAAACCGAGCCACAGCAGCAACAGAAGCCAGGAGCCGTAGTTTCGGTAAGTAGCACTCTAATCGTTACTCCGCGTGGAAAAATAGAGCCGAGTCCAGCGTACCGGGAGCTTTAATCGCGCTGCACTTTCGTTTTGATAATAAGCGCGCGCGGCTTGCTTTTGTGTTGCTTTATGAGTTCGGTCGCGGTGTGGAGCAGAGAGAGAGAGAGAGAGAGAGAGAGAGCTTTCTCTCTGACATTTTTATCTCCTCGCGGCACTAATTTTATGCTGAGCTTTAACAAAGCTCGCTCGCGGCGAACCGAGCTTTAATTCAAAATTAAAAGAGCGACGACGTTCGATCGAGTTCGGAGCAAAGCTGGAGAGGAGGAGGAGTGTAATTAACGACGCCGCCGATTAATCCGCAGGAACTTGGGACGCAATCGAACAGCACCAGCCTACGAGTCATCCCAAGTTCATCGTCATACTTGGCTAGTTCGGAGGACTCGCTGGAAGATGACGGCGGAGGAGACGATGATGAGGACGAGGCTGGAGGTGAGGAAGAGGAGGAGGAAGACGAGGAGGATGACGATGGCCCTGATGAAGAGGAAGGGGAGGACGAAGCGAGTCTTGAAAGTAGTCACGACGAGGACGACGACGAGTACGAGGACGAACTACGAGCTCTCGTGTCGACGAGCATGAAGCCGGAGGCGAAGACCGACAAGGAGGTGAGCAAACGTTTGCGTTGGCAATCGATATACCGCGCGCAGGGCTCTCTGATCTAGTTTTTGTTGGGGGAAATTGAATTTGCGTTTAATCAGACTCCGAGAATTACCGATAAATATTTTCCGTGATACGAGCGCCGTAAAAAATGTAATATCGCGTAAGGTATAACCGTAAGTCCTCGTTCATCGTGACGCTGTAACGATACGGCGTGTATAAAAGCCTTTTATAAACAACGCGCGACGCTACGCTCAAACACTTTGCTCGCTCGCTTATGTCGAACGAAAAGTTTTCTCCGGTGTAAATACCAATGACGCGATCGAAGAGTTATCACCGCAAATATGAAGGCTCGAAGTTTATTAACTCGAGAGGAAAATCACTTTAACTGTCGACGACGTTAACGACGCCCTTAACCCTCCGCGATATAGTAATAAAAGTATCGCCTCCCCGCGTTTTATTACAATCGACTCGAGAAGGAATCCTCTGGGCTCGCAGGTGAGCGAGCTTTTGGAGTACAAAAGAAGGAAGAAGGAGAGTCAGCAACACGCGGCGAAGGACAAGCGCGTCCCAACGGTGAAAAAGGAGCTGAGCTCGCAGAAGGAAATTCTGCTGGCCGACAATGAAACGCAGGTACAGTCGTCGTCGAGCCATCCGCAGAAAGCCGAGGTGGTACTCGTTGAACCGACGGCTAAGGAGTCCATGAAGAACGAGGTCAGTTTTCCTTTTATTTTCTTTTCAACCACGGAAATTTACAATCGGCCAGAGACGTTCGACGCATTTATATTTTCTGCGCGGCCGTAAATATTAGCGCATACATTTATAACCCTGAGCACGCGGTGCGGGGAATAAAAAGGCGACAGCCGCGTAAACGTCCTTCAATCCGCGCATTAAAGTTTTGCGAGGTGTATGCGGAGAATTATGTGAAAAAAATGTATAGGCGTGGAAGTTTACCGCTGAAAGACTTGAAAAGTTATGAGCTTTTCGGGATGTTGTTTTTTTTTCGTAGTATACTGTATTTAGAAGCTTATAGAAGACGTTTGAAAGCTTGAGGGATTTAACCATGTTAAAATAATGATTGTTTACATGTTTGCAAAGATTCAATGATACGTTCGATACATTCGATACGTTTGATAAATAAATTGTTTTTGAATTTTTAAAGACCTCATTTCATCAGAAACGCGCAGAACATCGGATATGTTCAAACCAAAGCTCGTATTCCTTCTACACAAAAGCATAGTTCCAAAATATACAAGTGTAATAATTTGAAAAAGTTCCAGTAAAATCTTTTACAGCTTCCATCTAAAATCAGAACACGGAATTCTCTATGAAATCAGTAATAATTTTAAGCCTTTAAAATTAAAAGTACCTTTTCTAAACTCTTCAAACTCTTATCAAACCGAAAATTGTTCCAAGAATCTCTCACACATGCTCTGGGTGAGGATAAAAATTTCAAAAAATAAAGATTTGAAAGAAGCAAGTTACGAATTTATTTATAACGAAAGAGTTTAGATCCCAAAATTATTTTGAAAGGTATAATTTTGAAAAACTAAATTTTGGAATTCCTAAAAATATCCCTTCCGCGATATTTCAACCGCAAATATCCCCTTTTACAATATTTCAATTTAACATTTTTGTTTTATAAATTTTTTCATTACAAAATCTCAGTTTATAAATTTAAAATTTCTAATCTTCACCCTTTCTAATTTTAATTTTCAAAATTTTTACCCTTACCCACATGCTCTCACGACTGCCGCATATCGACAAATCACGCTCGTAATTCATACACGACAGTTTTACCTTATTAAGAGTCGGAAATCGAACAGTTGCAGGAGACGCTACCGAGTTACGAGGAGCAGCGCGAGTACAGCGTAGTTGGGCCCAGCGAATTGCTCAGGAAGCAGATCAAGAGACAAACTGCATTGCTCAACGACCTCAAGGCTTACCTGATGGACGAGTACGTCACAGAGCGCGAAAAGCTCCAGGAGCTTGGGGTGAGTTATACACTGACTGGCTTCTTTCTTGGAAACTTTCCAAATAATTTACACCGCAAAAACTCACCATTATACGCATAACGCCGCGCGCGAATTCAAAAACGCTTAGCGCTCGGAATTTACGCCGACAAAATGAAATAATACCGCGAACAAGGGGGTGTGGGTCTTTGTCCGCGTTTTTACACGTTTCTTTCTTCCGCGCGTTCGTCGTCAAATTGAAAACGACGAATTTTCACACCGGCTTCTCTCCGCGCGCAGAGAATTTACGACTGTTTTCCGTAGCCCCCCTTAGCTCTGACCTCATTTTCCGGAAGTGGAGCTGCGCTGGCCCCTTCGCCGTAAACAAACACTCGCGGCAGCTGCGACGACAGGAAGCTCTCTCTCTCTCTCTCTCTCTCTCTCTCTCTCTCTCTCTCTCGCGTATAGTCTCTAGGAATCCCCGCGAAATCTTGTCTCCGGTGCTCGCATCTAATCGCTCTCGGTGCTGCTACTGCAGCGGTCGCGCGGTGACGGCAATTTCCCTTGGTACGTGCCTCAAGACGAATGGCCCGAGGACCGGACGTCCTGCCGGCAAGCAAATAATTCCGTCCTCCGGAAAATTAGGGCCACAAATATTCCCGGACACTTTTTGAATTTGCATTTTGTGAGAGAGTAGTTTCCGCGCCGAGTTTATACACACACACTGATCGCCCGTGTGTGTACGTGTATGGATAGGACGACGTGACGAGGATGCAGCCGAGGCTTTTTCAGTGATATATATATGGATGGGGAGTTTGCTTTTTGACTTCGTTTGCGAAATTGCATTTCGACGTGTAGGCGAGTTATGCGTGAGCATTTTCACGGGTATTTTCGCTTCGAAGTATGAAAGAAGAATGTATACCCCTATATTACAATTTCAAATGGGAAATTCTCCGATTCCCTTTTACCGCGTATATAGTTGGCGCCGTGTTTTCGTATGTACGTGGGACGTGGGTTTGTTGATTCCCGCATCGATCACTAAGTGATTCTTCTGGCCTATGATCCTTCGGCCATATAATGCCGGGATTTCAGGGAAAACCGAGCGGTAGCTCATGAATTTCAAATCAACGGTAGCTCTTCTCTGTTCGAAGCATTATTTTATCTATATACGATATCTTTGGGATACATTGAAGCCATCGAATTGTATAATGTAAAGTCAGCCTGCAGTATGGATATTTATGCATTTTTGGCTGCTTTCAATGAAAAGTTTTTCATTTATCAAATGGCAAAAGTTGTAAAACAAATAACTGATTCGACGATAAAGACACATAATATAATTTACTTTAATTGCCAAGGGTTCCACCCATGAAAATTTCATAATTGTTAACAAAATGAAGTAGGCAATAACAAAACTAAAATCGCTAAAAATAATGAAAATACCGTACTTATTTACCGTACTTTCGGCGCCAGAGAAATTCGAAAATTCCACCCCTTATGCTGCAATAAATTACTAAATACCGGACACTAATTAACTTTTCGCAAATATGTGTCACAACGCTTTTATTATTCACGATGAGCCAATTAATATTCACAGCCAAAATATAAACTACTAATTGTCCAAAACGTTGCATTCAACTCTCCAAACTGTGCGAAACAACGGTCCGAGCAACAAATATTAAATTCTAAATTATATGAATTTACATCGCTTCGATACAAAATTACGTCCCAACTAGCTAACTATCTACTGGCCGACGCTCTTCCCGGTATACCTATACCACTCGAAATACCTCACGCGCAGTGAATCCCTAAATATCCCAGTAGCGCGCTCCCTCTCATCAGTCGTTGCCATCCGAGCGCACATCGCCGCTGACGATTTAATATCCTTCTCTCTCTCTCTCTCTCTCTCTCTATCTCTCTCTCTCTCTCTCTCTCTCTCTCTCTCTCTCTCTCTCTCTCTTTCGGTCTCGTTCTCTTTCAGCCGAGCTAACTCGGATCGAAGCAGCAGCAGCTTTCAGAATCAAAGGAAGCCACGACTCCATTCCTCCTCGTCGTTCCCTTCCGCGTCCCTGCAATTTCCTTATACACGTGTATACCTTCGAATGCCAGCTAGGGGATAAAGGAAAAAGCGGCTTTATGCACGGCCCCGCAAGTCTGAGATGCGTGCGAGAAAGAGAGAGAGAGAGAGAGAGAGAAAGAGCTTTGATCGCGGTCGTTTTGTAGCCAGATGACGCCGATCAAACACACAGCCCACTCCGGATATCCTTTTGTCGATTCGAGACGCGCGACGCGCTTTTGCCTCGAGGGGAAACGACGCCGACGCTTCTCTCTATATAGCTTTTCACCGATGATTTCCGCAGAGCTCCTGAGAGAACAAGTTTGCCGAGCGCGACTTTCTCGGAGAAATTTCCGGAGATTCGCGCGGGGAGCTTTCAAAAGCTTCTGGGTTTCGAATTTGAAAATTGGAATTCGCGCGCCGAATATATCAGCGAGCTTTGGACTCGCGCGAGTGTGAATAATGGCTTTCTACTCGCGGAACTATATAAACGTGCGATTAACGCGATGATTCGACGATTCTTAATGAATTTCTTATCACAGGCCGAGGAGGGCTTACTGGCTGAGCGTCTATTGAAAGTGCTGGCGGAAAATTCCGGCTGGAGGCAGTTCTTGAGTGAGTACACGATCTGTCAACTGTCTTGAGAACGAGCAAATAATAATCCTATGCTCTTTGCAGCGAACGTCGAAGCCAACCTGAACCTCTCACGGCAGGCGTTAGAGACGCAGAAGCGACTGGTGCAGGTCGCCAACCCGTTCCTCCAGGAGTCGACGTCGACGTTGACGACGTCGATGCCGCTTTCGGCCGACGACCGGCCGACGCGCAAGCCTAAGAAAAAGAAAAAGAAGAAGAAGAAGCTGAGACACAGGAACAAGCCGTCGACCAGCGCGACCACGACGTCGATCACGGAGGCGACGTCGAGCCCACTACCACCGGCGGTGATGGCCACCACCGAGACGCCCTGGTCGAGCACTCAACCGTCCTCTGCCGTCAAGGCCAAATGGAGACTCGTAGCGGAGAGACTTTTCCAGCAGCCCTGGTCCCAGGATGATCTTCGGGAGGACGAGTCGAACGTTGCTAAGGTAAAATCATTACTTCAGGTTTACTAAGCATGTTTTTTGTATAAACGAAAAAGTTGTTTAAAATAGAAGATATATACTAAAAATGAATGTCTGTTTGCACAGGTGCGGTACTCGATGCCGTCGAAACCTCGAACGCTGAGTCCAGCCCGCCGACCACTGGATGACAAGGAGCGCGAGAGCTTGAAAGCTCTGAACTCGGAGCGACAAGCGCTTATGTTGAAGGCAGCCCGCGAGTACTCGCAGCCGCGATTCGTGCACTTCGGCAAGATAAACACGCATCAACAGACATCCTCGGGCGAGGATCTTGACGATGGCGCTGGTCAGTTGATTTTTCTTTGTTTACGATAAGGCAGACAGTTTGAAAAATTTGGATTAAACATTCTGTGAAGTATGCGTTAAATAATGCTTTATGAAACGGATATTAATATTGGAAAAAATTTGTGAGCTTGGAAGCTCGAAGAAAAGCAAAAAATAACTTGATAAATTTTATCTTAAATTCAAGCTTTGCTTCTAAATTTTTTATTTTGCGTCCAGTGGAAATTCTTTCCATCTAAATACATAGATGAAATTACTAGACTGAAATTCCTGTAAACAGGCAATTTTTTATTCACGATCTCGAAGAATGTTTTATATTAATAATGTCACAGACTCACACGTCTGCAACGCGAGCAGCGAGACGAGTCAGCGAGACGAGTCATGCGCTTCGGATGCATCGTAGACCTTAGCTCAGAGATTAGAGCACAGGTCTCTGGCTCTCGGGTCCGCGAGTTCGAGTCCCGTCGTCTACTTTTTCGCTTTCGACTCTGTCTCCTCTCCGTTTGTAACAATAACCAAAAACATTCCTCGCAGGTTACGATGCGAACGATCGAGCCTACCAGCGAACGCACTTCGGCCAGCTGGTCTCTCCGTCGTCCTCTCGTCTGGCCTACACTCGACTCCGTGAGCCGATGGTGCCCTATCCCGAGCAAGTGCCACCAGTTCCGCCGCAGTACGACGTGAATTTCGCACGAAACCAAGAGTACCTGCCGCCGGGACGAGACTTCGCCGCGAGCAAACCCTGGCAGGCTGGTAACCCGTTCCGTGGTGGAAGCAACGACGGTCCATCCAATAAGGGCCTTTGGAACTGGAGGCAGTTCTCCAGTGTGTCCAAGCCTTGGATGCCTTGGCACTCGGAACGGGACTACTTCGCGAGGCTCGAGCAGGTGGAGGAGGAGACTGCCAAGGCTTGGCAGCAGGCGCAGCAACGACAGCAGCAGCAGAGCTGGAACCGCCAGAATTTTAGGGTATGAGCCTATTTGAGAATCGAGTAAGATATAAGGTGAAGCTAACACTAAATCTTCGGCTCTTTTCAGGAAAACCTCCCGCCGTGGTTGGAGGAGAAAGAAGTCCAGCGGATGTTCCATGCACAAGACTCTTGGCCAAAGCCAGACAAGTCTCGAGACTATGGGATGCACCGCAAGGAGGACGCCTCGACGTGGGAGAGCAGCCGAAACAACAATGACAACAACAACAACGACTCCCAGCTGAAAAGCGTCGTGGACTCGAAGCACGAGGAGGAGTCGCCGAAACTGACGATGAAGACGTGGAACAGCCTGACCTCGGATCCTGCCACCTGGCCTTTCAAGCTTCCCGGTGCCAAGCCCTGGCCTAAGGACGAGAACGGAAAGTCCTACAACCCTAACGCGGAACTCGTGCGGAAACTCGGCCTCTATTCCAAGAACGGAAGGTTACGACCGGACAAGGACCCGCTGAAGGAGCTGAAGCAGCAGAAACTTCAGAAGAGCGACAAACAGGGCGAACCAGTCCAAGCGAACGACACGAGGCTCTGGTCCGGCAAAGTAGCCCCTGTCACCGGTTCCAAGTGGAACGAGCCGGACAAGCAGCAGCAGACGTGGTACAACGGCATGAAGATCCACGAGAACTTCGAGGACGATCACAATCCCCACTGGAACAGCGAGAAGCTCCCGGCGGACGCGTGGAACTTGGCGAAAGCCGCGGCGGCAAACTGGGGCAGCGGCTGGCCCAACAAGTGGAAGCAGTTCGCTTACCACAAGGTCACGGCTCAGCCCACCTCCAAGTCGGGCGTGACGCTCGACAAGCCCGGCAAGAACGCGTTCATCGCCGTGTCGGCGGTCTCGTCGCCCCGTTACAGCAACGAGTGGAGGAAGAACGACATCGAGGAGATTGGACAGGTCGGCCCTCTGTCGGCGTCGGTAGACCCGAACGATCCCACCAGCCAGATGAGGATGAACGTGTGGAAGAAGAGCAGCTCGTTCAACGACACGGCTGTCCTGGATAAAACCGCCAGGATAGACGTCCTGGAAAATCAGCTGGAAGATCTGAAGGAGGAGGAAGGGCCCGTGCTGGTAAGAGAATGTCAATCGTTGATGTTTGTAAAACTGTAACAATAAAATCGCAAAGCGTAAACCTGACGGCGACTAATTTATCAAGTCTGAAAAAGCGTGTGCGCAGCGCGATAAAGTTTTATAATTCATTCCACGCTCGGTGCGTGGAAGAAAACAAAAATTAGTAAAAACTCTACTTGGAGAAGACTGAAATAGGACCGAGCGCCGTGCAGAAAAACTCGCTCGAGAGCCTCTCTATATTTCCTGGCAGCGCAGGACTTTCCTCCAGGTTCCTGCACAGAGGAGTCAACGACGAATGGCTCTTTTCTCTCACTCCCTCGCTTTCTCTCACTTTCTTTGTATGTACTGCGCCCGCAGCGTACTGCGAACCAGCAGTCGCAAACTTTTCCGCGCCACCCGCTGATATTGTAAATAAAACTTTCCCGACGCGTCTCTTAATTCACCTCTATTGCCGCCTCGGCGACTTTCTTCCCGTGTGTTTTCCGTGTTTAATTTCGCGCTGCTGCTGCTGCTGCTGCGAAGCGAGCGAGGTCGAAGGTATAAAATTTCAAGTGTCAGCTTGCGGCTTTGGCCTTAATTGAATTTCATTGCACTCGACGCTTTTGGGCTTCTCCTGATATATTTGAAAAATTTTCGGAACTCGAAATAGATCGTATGTACTGTCACGATGTACATAGACATTTGACTTTCAAATGGAATATGAAATGGGGAACGTGCAGAGCCCTACTTTCGAATAAACAACCTGTTAACATTCATGACAATTTCTAAGCGGGTCATTGCGTCAGGCGGTCGGATCTCGCTTTGTTAAAAATTTAAATTTCCATTAGCTCCTGCAGTACACGGCCAGGCGCGCTGCAGACAATCTAGTATGCACACGCCGCGACGACGCTTTCGTTTTTGTTATCTCTGAATGAGCCGTTGTCTCATTCTCTAAGCGGTTTTTATTGAATAATTATCATAACGACGAATTTCTTTTGCAGTTGGAAGTTAACGTTAGCATTAAGAACTCTACCTTTCATCAAACGTCCACACCATCGTCCTCGACGTCGTCGACGTTGAGGGAAGTATCAGAAAGCAGCGAGAAGAAAACCAAGGATGCTCCTACTCCCAAGGAAAAGTAAATCATCGAGCTGAAGTATTGGGAGAAAAAGTCTTGATGGGATTGACTAAAAAATGTATAATTTTTTTCGCAAACGAACGATTACAAAAAACAGTGCATTCATATTGATGTTATTGGGACTTCAACATTTTCATTGTCTATAAACCTATCTCGTTTATTCGATTTTCACAATCTGGCTCAATGTTAATCGGTGCTATTCTGTCCCAATGTTATACTTCGATGTGGCTTGTCAATATAATTACAAAAGATGTTGAAATTCATGGTAATCGCGATTGAGAAAATCAACTTTCTGTTGGTGTCAACTATTTTCATTTGAGCGACAAAGCTGAAGAATCAACGCATTGTATATGTATTTTGTATAGTTATATAGGAGATAGATTATACGATAATGAACTGTTAGTTACGACGTCATGCTCTTGAAAAGTTTGTTTGTTATAAACGATACAGTCGAACCTTTTCATAAAGTACGCATTAAAGCCGCATAGATTTTGACAAAAACAAAAGACTTAAAAAATTAAAGGTGTTTGAAAAATTCTCAAAAAGAATTATACGCATAATTTGACTGACTTTTTATATCGAAAACGTAATATAATACAAATGCTCAAATTTTTGGCAATTTGAATACTGTTAGATAGTGAAATAAAAAAATTGTATGTACATCTTCCAAAGATTTATTTCGATGTTTACGACTTAATATTGTCAATATGTTCAGAAACGTGATAAAAAATTTTCGTTCATGAATTAAAAAATATAAAATACGTGGGTCGATTGTATCTTGCAAAAGTGGAATGTTTGAAAAGTCGTATATTTTTGCGTTTCGTATCGTGCACACCTATAAACTTTGATATTAAGGTCGGATGGGTAAAAATGTAAAATACATCAATGCCATGGACGTTAACTTTTTCAAAAAAATTCACTTGTAAAATTTATGTTCCGCTATACAGCCTAAGATAAAAATAAAAAAGTTATGGAGAAAACGTTATCGTTGTTGTGTATGAAAAAAAAGAAATTAAATTCAACGGCATGGAATACTTAAAAGTTACGCGGCACAAGCACGTAAAACTGAATATATATATATATATATATATATATATATATATATATATATATATATATATATATATATATATATATATATATATATATATGTCTGTGAATCACGTGTAATTGCTTACGTTTAGTTGTAAACTTTATTGCCACCATTTTAATTAGTGCAATTTATGTGAACTTACTCAAATGTTTCCCACCATTGCATTTGATTAATAAAAATTAAGATAAATGATAAAGAAGGAAAGCTTGCTGGGGATGGCATGAAAATCGCTCTCCGTGTATTGTACATATCGAAACTAAAGAAAAAAAATGAAAATAATAAATAAAAGTAAATAAAGAAATATGGTCACACAGCGTGGAACACTGCAGTTTTGTCACTCGAGCGAACAGATTTAACGAGAGCTAAAACCCCCAACCTCTGCGCACATGCCTGCCTCGGTCTGAATAAAAGATTTTCATCGTCCTATGTATACATGCATACGTACACGAACCATGTAAAAAGCGTACGTTCGAGCAGAGGCAAGCGCGCGAAACTTGCGTATCATATTCAAGAAGTGCATGGAAAATAAAGCAGCGGGAAAAAAGGAGAAGGAAGTAAATGTAATGTTACGTGCAAAACTCGAGTCTGGCGATGCGAGATTTGTCATATGCGTATGCATGAGCGCGCGCCTCGATCTCTGTGACGCATATGTTTAATTAGTGTAAAGTGCGCACAAGAAAGCCCTCGAAAATCCAGTTCAGTCCATAGCGTTCTAAGAAAGTACCTTTTTTTATAACAGTTTGCAAAAATATCATATGTTAACTCGCGTAACTGTATGCGAGTAATTTAAAAGATTTCTGGCGTTTACACATTTCTCGGCTTCGTATTATGTCAACGGTAGTGATAAATTTATGTAGTAACACATTTTCAAGGGCTTTCATTACCAATGTTTTAAGCGCAAAAAAAGTATCTGACATTACAAGTAATGAAGTTGGAGAATAATTTTATTATAAGGTATATTAACAGTATGATATATTTTACAAAAGTCAGAGATCTTTACGTAACGCGAGTTTCAATGTTGAACATATTTTTTGTAATAAGCAAGAAAACATAGATGATTGCTATATTTATTAAGTTGATAGTACAAATTATTACGTTAGATGGAAAACTTTATCGTCAAAATGGATCTGAATGTCACAATCTGTTTCATTATACTTATTGTCAGTTTTATATATATTTGTTTGTTATTACTATAGACTTTTTTTGATCGGTAAGAGAAATCGAATAAATATTTTATCGTTGTATATATTAAAAACAATAAATATTCAAAGTCTTAATATGCCCTAAATTTTGTCCACCTTCTCTTTTTCATGTCCTATATGCTGCTGAATTAATTCCATTATTATTCATTTCTGAAGAATTTCCCAAATAATTTAATTGTTGCGTTGTTTATGGAATACATTTAATTTAAGATTTATGTATAGAGTCGTAATGTACTGGGGGTAAAATGTTGGCCGGTAAAAACTTTTTTTCTGAACCTGAAATCATCAAAGCATAACTGTTGAGTATTGAAAAAAAATCATACCATACAATTACATTGGAATGTATACGGCTTTAGAACTTTATTTTTTTCATTTTTTTCTAAGTTCTGAACTATAAAATTTTTTGAAAATGCGAAACGTTGATGAATAATTTAAAATTTGAGTCATCCTTTTATCATTAGCATTGGCTAATATCGTATTTTACCTGGAAACGATTAAAAAAAATTTTTCATGTTACGTGCACGAAAAAGGCCACTTTCCATGCATGTAAAATGAATTGAAAATCGAGTTTTTCTTAGCAGCGGGAAAAAATTACTCCCTTGGGAGGAAATAGTATATTGTGCACCAAGGGCGTAAAGTGGGTTTTTTTAGGCCGAGTGTGGATTTTGCAGTACGAGTCAAGGCGAGGGCGTTTACGAGCCGCAGACGAGTACTGCAAAATCCACGAGGCCAAAAAGCCCACTTAGCCCTTGGTGTACACCATATTTTATGTAACGCGCGGACGTATTTTCGCGTTTTTTCGTAAGTGTTAAGGGGGACTGATGTGACTATTTTTTGACACGGAAACCGTGCTCTTGTCTTGTTCAAAAATTATATAAAATAAATAAATAATGCAAATTTATCAAAATCAACTTTTTTTTAAATAAAAAAAAATTTGCGGGCAATAAAGACTTTTTAGCGGGCAATAAAGGCCATTATTGCCCACAAACAGCGGGCAATAAAGACCATTATTGCTCGCTGTTTGAATATGCGGGCAATAAAGGTTTTTATTGCCCGCTAAAATAACTTTTTTGCCCGCCGGTCAAAAAAGAGTCACTTTAGTCCCTATTAATAGGTACGAAAAACGCGAAAATCGTTCGCGTGTTACATAAAAGTCTTTATGTAACAAAAATTATGTAAAAGTTGATTTTGATAAATTTGCATTATTTATTTATTTTATATAATGTTTGAACAAGACAAGAGCACGGTTGCCGTGTCAAAAAATAGTCACATCAGTCCCTCTTAACACGTACGAAAAAACGCGAAAATACGTCCGCGCGTTACATAAAATATGGTGTGCACCAAGGGCTAAGTGGGCTTTTTGGCCTCGTGGATTTTGCAGTACTCGTCTGCGGCTCGTACTGCAAAATCCACACTCGGCCTAAAAAAACCCACTTTACGCCCTTGGTACGCGCGCCATTTGCCAAAGAGAAATAAACAGACGGACTCCGGTTCTGCTTCATGAGAGGAATCGGAATTAAAGCAGTCAAAATTTTGTCGTAATATTACTGACCCGGTAGTAAACCAATCCGTCCTACGCCCAGCACAGTACATTTACAAGAGTATAAGTAAATTCAAAACGGTATATGCATAGTAATTTTACTATTTTGCGCGCTGCAATTTTATAACGGCGGTAGTATCTTCACACTGAACGCGAGAATCTGACTCCTGTAAAATTACTACGCTAAGAGTAGTAAACTAATCCGCCCCATGGTAGGTGGAGCAATTTTACTACAAGAAAAGTAATAGTATATTACGCTACAAGGGCAGGAAGGCTAGGATTCCTGCACTGCGCGATATAATGCCCTCGGCTTCGCCTTCATTCGCGCAGTTTAGGGCTTCTAGCCTTCCTGCCCATGTAGTGTATACTATTTTTCTTTATAGCCGGTCGAAAGTACGTTTATAATTATTAATAAGAACCTCAGCACACATTTATTTTTGCGCTTCGCGTTAGCGCCTCTATCGGCCAGTCAAGAAACTAACCTATGAGGTCTGCCCCCGACATTTGCAGCACGAGCGATCAGCGAAGCGAGTGCTGCTGGTCGGGGGGCAGACATCGAAAATATATGAAAAATAGATGAAATGAAAAATGCGCTTCTGCGTCGAAATTACGTAAAAGTTCCTCTTCATCTCCAGTATCATCAGATGAGCACGATTCAGTCATTTTTCAGCTGACTCTGTAGACTCTGTACCGCGAAGAAGATCCTCTCCGTCGGCGTGGAAACGTGGTCGAGAAGTTTCGACTGCCGGAGTTCGACGAGCACGTTCTGCAACTACACCATCAGACAATCCGACCATTGTACACAAGCGCACTCGTGACTCAGCTCAAAAATTTTTCATTCGCTCTCGTACATATATAGGGCGCGCGTATCCCACATCAGTGCACAAATTTCGAACTTTCTGCATTGAAATAGACGCGGGACGTACGTACTTTCGACTGAGGTATAAAGAAAATTTTAATTTTTGCCTAAACTGTACATATATGTTCTATATGTTGTACCTGACTCCCAAAAAAAATTTCAGCGCGATTCCTTCATTTGACTTCGGGTTCTAGCTGGTCAAACTTGAGGTTTCAAGAAATTGTTGCAATTTTTGCCTATTTTCAATGATTTGTAGCTTATAAGGGATACATTTTTAAATAAAACTATCCAAATACTTATTTTTGTGAAATTTTCTGAATTTTTCAATAAAAATACTTTAAAAGCCCTATATGTATGTTAAGGCTACCTTATTTGCATTTTAAACCTTAAAATATAAAAATCTGAATGTTTGATCCGGACTCCGACAACCTCAATACAGTAAAAAGATACCTTTTTATGGTAAAAAAGTAGCTGTAAAGTTTTAGAATGGGCCTGATCTTCTAGAAGTTATGTACTAGAAGTTATGTTAAAAACAAACATGATATAATGGCTAATAAGTGGTTTTACATACAAATTTGACACTTAATACCTAGTAAATTTCATGTCGACCGATACAAACACATGTTGATAAGTGGCCTATCCGCGCCTTTATCATAAAAAGTACGGTGTGCAACAAGGGGGGAGTTTCAATTTCCCCCCCTAGTTACAGAATATACTATTATTCACGACTGAACGACAGAACTATAATATCCACTTTATTCCCAATCTCATATTCTAATAATTTCATATGTTCTAAATGTAAACAAAAAGACCTAATTTATGCGCGTATTGTTATATGGGATATTTTCAGTAGTTGTTAATGAGTGTAAAATCCAGGTGCCGTTTTACTGTTTCGCCGCCTAGACGGTCAGGACCACCTCTTAATCTTCGATGAAATTACCCGTCGGTCACTCAGACGTATTGTGTGATTTTTGTATAGCGGCATTTATATTGCATTATCCTATGTAATTAAACCTCCTGCTGGTTTATTTGCATAAGTAGGCGTCAGGATATATCACTCAGGTAGTGCCATAAACATAGCTCTCTTGGGTCGGCATATACCTGATATCCCCACCATAACGTCAGCCGATCCTTGTCGCCCTCAAACCTTTCAGAAATGGAGATTTTTGGGTAGGGGTACAAATTTTCAAAAATAAAGATTTAACATGAGAAAATTCAGTATTAATTTATAATAAGAAGTAAATATATTCATTCATATTTAAATTATTAAAGTGCCGAGCGTATAAGAGCGCAAGACGAGTACTGCAACCAGAAAGGCTGCGTCTACAATGGACCGAATTCGGTAAACGAACGTATACGGTAGCGAATTTGCTTAGTGAATATTGAACACTGAAATAATTCCAAAATATTTTAAAGAAATATGTTACGGAAGCTTGCTTAAATATTCCAGAATTATTTCAAATACAAATCCCAGGAGACTGAGTGCCACAAAATAATTTAGAAACATTTCAGAAAAATAATTTAGAAACATTTCAGAAATATTTCAAGGAAATATTTCATGAGAGATTTGCAAGGCGGGGCTTTTTTGAAATGATATTTTTGCAGTAATATTTCTGAAATATTTCGTGAAAAATTTCAGAAATATTTCTAAATTCTTTCAAAAAATATTTCAATATAGGAATTCGAGGGACATAACATTATTTCAGAAATATTTCGTCGAAAGATTCCTGGAAGATTTCAAATATTTCGTTCCAATATTTCCGAAATATTTCGGAAATATTTCATGCTGTGTGGGTAGTGCCCTCCGAGCAGTGGCTCTCCTTCTCTCTACACGATCCGCGAAGCTTTGTTGGTTGAGAAACCGCACTATTAGAGTTACGCCTATGCTGTTACGTGCGCGAGGAATGGTGACAATTTCAAGAAGTGTGCGTAATTAATGCGGTCAAGAGTATTTTCCGCGAATGAAGCGCCGTGTAAAACTTTACCATTAAAGTCAAGAGTATCGTATATAAAATTTTTGCTTCGCTCGGACAGTAAACGCATCCACGTAAAAAATCTTTTCGCTCGGGCAGTAAACCCACCAGCGGGAAAAATCTGCTACTTTTGACCCTTGTTGCATAATGTACTATTTTCAAAGATCTATAACGACTTCATTTGACTTTTTTGTAGATTGCTTAGGAATCGAGTTAAAGCAAAAAATTTGGCGTTTTTTGGAGGTCACCGCATTCTGCGTATATATGCGAGATTAAGCTGAAAATATAACCACAAAGTTCGAGTGGTGAAGGGAGTTTGCATACACATTTTTTGCCCGATCGATTAAAATAATCTGATATAATCGTGTATTACTACAATTTTTATTAAACAATACACGCAAAAATGGAACAAATTGTGCCCGCAAAAAACGTACAGGATCGCGATGAAAAAATTAGTCTTTTAGTTTGTACGAGAGGAGACTCCTCCTAAATTTTTAGCCAAGTCGGTCGAAAATTGCGTGAGATATCGCATCTCACACATGTTTCGCTAACAGAACTATAAGGCACTTGCGTACCGCGGTCGTGTCTGATATAAGACATTATCTGTAGCTAGTACACGGTCCTAAAAGGAATAATATAATATGTTCATGCGTATTAGCTTCAATTGCTTTTCTTTAAGGAAAAATCATAAATGAAAATTATAGTTAGTACCGAGATTAACGTATAAAGTACCGATTACCAATCATTATTTTCAAATTTTGTTAATATTCAATTGGTTTGACAAATAGGCATGAAATATTAACAGTTTTCATAATTATTATTTGTTTGGTCAAGCAGATATTTTGTTCAAATAATGATCACATATTTAGCATGCAAATATATTAGAACCTACATACTGGGGGAAAGTATTGCCCTATGCTAATGTAGTTCAACTATATACTCGTTGCACGATTGCACAACAGTCAATATCGCAATTGTTGGGCTCGGCATTCGGAAATAAACGCGGGCTTTGAAACGCGGCGAAAGTTTTCATAGCCGTTGTGTTTTCTCCTCGAACTTAAATTTTCAAACGCACGCGTGTGTACGTATGTAAGCACACTGAGCGACTTTTGGAGCACCCCATACTCCTGAAGTGCATAGGGAACTCTGAACTGGTGTAGCACGGGCTACTCTTGCCGTCGGAGCATGGCATACTCCGATCGGAGTATGCCATGCTCCGAATCAGTGTCCCAGAAGCGCCACGAGTCGGTGTAACCCACGAACCTTACTTCAAGAGCATCTGTGATACTGTTGAAGCGTTCGATAAGCATGTCGATTCTCGGGCGGCTGATGCACGTGGAGAAATTTGTTGGAGTTTACTTTAAATAAAATCACGTTGAATAGATATAAAGAAAAATTAAATTTGAAATATTCTGCTTCTGAAATGTTATTTTTAACGCGATACTTAGGGGTAGTAATAGGTGATAAAATTCCTTGTGATGACCAACATTGGAAGATGTATATTTGTTTGAGAAAAATTGTTGATATTCTCATGTCTCCGAGAATTGCGAATACACATATAACTACGTTAAGGCAACTAATTGAATATTTGTGTTCAGCGACCCCAAAAACCCCCGAGTAACGAGTTTCGACTCACTGTGTTACGATTTCCCGTAAAACTCTCGTAGACGACGTTCATATTCTCTACCCTGGGCGTCAGGTACCTCAAAGGCCGTTGCCGTGGCTATATTTGTGTTCAGCTACCCCAAAAACCCCCGAGAAGCAAAACTGGACTCATTTCTATCAATATTTACCGAGTTGTCAATTTTTTATTTAGTGTCTCTTACAAATGCATTATTAAAATGCATATTGTTCTGCATACTGTTGCAATAATGCATTTTCAAAAAAGTAATTAATCACACTAGAGCACAAAATTTGTAGACGCTCTCACGAATCGAATGCAAAAGACCGCATTGAGATCCGTCTTACTACTCAAAAAATCGATAGTCCATTGCTTTATTTCTTCGACTACTTTGTTACAACATTCGAACATTGTTTAAAAAAGTAAGTAAAAAAATAAACTATATAATTATAGTAATACAATAAAACATGTAATGCTAATGATCACTATCATCCTAAAAAGTACGCGCTGTAGTGATGTACGCGCGCTTCCGCACTATCTTCCAAGTTTGCTCCGACAATCGGAGTACCCCATACTCCGATCACTCAGAGCATGCAGTGCTCGCGTTATACGAGTAGGGGAAGTTCCGTTTCGGGACACCGCATGCGCTGGACCCATGGCGCTTCGGGCGCTCCTACACAAGTGTATGAGACGCGCGGAAAGTCGCTCAGTGTATCAGCACCTTCTGCTGGTTGCCTTCGTGCAGGGGGCATGTGATGCGCAAGCTTCTGTTAATTTCAAATGAAATCAATTATAAATATTGACGTATGATTACATTTTAATATAATAGAATAGCAATATATAAATATAAGCATACTTAATCATTTTCGCCTCCACTTCGATGCTTGACAAAGTATTTGAGGAAGGATAATTCTCGAAGAATGTCTTTATTTAGTGGCGAAAGTTGATGTAGAGGCCTAGGATTTATTATTTGCGCCAGGGTCGCTTTGGCATATTTATTTCTTAGTTTGCCGAAGCACTTTTTAACGTACGGCCCTGCAACGTAGAGAGCAAAGGTGCCCCGATCGTCCTCTCGGTCGACGAAGCAGACGACGAAGCAGTATATATAACCTGCAAAATCTCTCTCGGTGACCTTGCCTGAGAAGCAAATCAACAGTACATACATAATGGATGCATTGTTATTAAATAATGCTATAAACTTGTGGTTCAATATAGCTACTATTGCAAGTGTTGTTCTTCAAGTTTGTTTAAAGAAATGCAATATTCGTAGGTGGTGGGTAAAACCATATTTGCGTCCTGACATTAGGAATAGATATGGAGCTTATAACTGTATTGTCAGATATTTTAAGGAGAATGATGAAGAAGAATTTGAGAAATTCGTTGGCATGTCACGTGAACAATTTGATGAAATTGTTGAACTTTTAAGACCGCACTTGATCAAAAGAAGTCAAAGACAATCGTTAGAGCCAGAACGTTTCTGATTGGCAAAAGTACCATGTATCGGATAATCATCCAAGTATGCACAGTAATATGCAATGTGCTACAAGAAAAATACATTTCTTTTCCATCAACTGATGATTTGACAGTTATTGCAAAAATGTATTGGAAGATATGGCACATGCCTAATTGCTTTGGTGCAATAGATGGAAAGCACATACGAGTAAAAGCTCCACCAAACTTGGGTTCATATTTTTTTAACTATAAGAAGCATTTCAGCATTGTAATAATGGGACTAACTGATGCCTTCTGTCGCTTTATTTGGGTTAATATAGGGGATTTTGGTAAGATAGATTTTAAACTTTAGTAATAAAAGTATTATGAAGTTTGACATTGCTTAATTATTATTCATTTCATATGTTCATCTAACGATGCTGGGATTTTTCAGCGCAGTGACCTAGGTCAAGCTTTGGATAATGAGGAAATAGAATTACCAGCACCGGCTTATTTACCTGGGACAAATGTGCTATGTCCGTATTTTATTATTGGTGATGGAGCGTTTCCATTAAAAAAGTATTTAATGAAACGATACACCAGAGTAAATGACCTTACGTACGAAGAAAACATCTTCAACTACCGTTTGTCAAGAGCTCGATTGACGGTTGAGAGAGCGTTTGGTATTCTAACAAAAAAATGGAAAATCTTTGAGTCACCGATAGATTGGAAACTGCCAAACTGTGCAACAGTCGTAATGACCTTAATTTGTCTCCATAACTATCTAATCACAGAAGAAATGAATAAAGACGAAGCCGAAAGAGAGTATATTTTTAATCCGTACAATATTCAAAATGAAGATAACATAGGAATATATTTAGGAAATAATGCACACGATGCAGGGAATATTAGAAACTCATTAAAAGATTTTTTTCTAAGTCCTTTTGGAAGTTTGCCATGGCAACATGACAAAGTAATATAAAGCTATTTGTATTTATTTTTCAACAATAAAGTTTATCTTTCAATATGTTACTATTTAAGTTATTGCTACCTCAGAGAAGCAGCTTTGATGAAGAAAGTACAAGTTATGTTTATATTGGAAATTCATTTGCATCATTGTCTACTGTCGTCTGCTGCATGCGTCTGCCGCATGCATATATATATATATATATATATATATATATATATATATATATATAGCGCAGTATTTCCTGCAGAATATAGGGAGAGGGGGCCGGGCAAATAATCCGATTCCGTGAAGATGTCAACAGAGTGAAACACACGCATCTGCAGTTAAGAAAGAGAGACAGTTCGCCGTAAATACTCTGTGTCGCGCGTTCTTTGCTGGCTGCTCGTTACTTTTAGTATTCTTTGTCGATGATTTTATCGTCTTTTTTGACTTATTTACAACTATAACAATGTACGGAGATCTTATTAATCTGGTAAGAGAAAGGCGATGTCTGTATGACAAAAGCCATTCTCAGTACAAAGAGAGGCAGAAAGTTTTTAAGGAAGTAGCTGAGCTACTAAATGAGCAGCACGGCCTGCAACTGACAGGTTTGTTTAAATAAGACTAAGGTATTATCAATATAATAAGTATAAGCAAAATACATTGTATTTAATATTATTTTTCAGTGACGAATGTGGGAAAATCTGGAAAAGGATTTCAAAACTGCCTACATTAACATAAAAAAAACTAAATCAGGTGCAGGCGCTGCCGAAAAGTGAACGTGCAAATTCCCTATTTTCAGGAATTATTATTCTTTGTTGGGTCAAGCAAGCATAGGCCCGCGTTATCTTCTTTTGTGGCTAAAAACACACAAATTGAGCTAGCTGAAAAAAGCATCTGGAACACAATCCCACAAGAATTTAGTGGAACGAAAAGGAAACGTCAGAGGAGGCAGCCAAAGGTCCCGACTGTAGATAATTTTGCGCGCGTCAAAGTTGCAGAATCCACTGAAATGAGAAAAGTAATCAACAATGCCCAACTGATGCTCGATAATGCAAGTGATGCAGTTTTAACAAAAATAAACAGTATTGTTCCATCACCTGCCGAAAAGAGCGATCCAAATTTTGATTTCGTATACAAAAAATTGTCAACGATTGCCGAGGACAGGATAGATGACGTTTTTCATAAAATACTTCTGAGCTTGGAGGAAGTCAGAAATTCTGCATGACTTAAAACACTTGTTTAATTTATAACATTTGTAATAACATTAAGCTTTTCATACGTTTTTTTATTGTTCTATTCATTATGTATAACAGTAGTATTGCGTTATAACGTGTTTGAAATTAAGAAATGCTGTTAAATGAATAAAAGAAATCGTTGCTTGTCATTATTTTTGTACAAGATAAATTAAAAATGTCTTGAATTTTAAATCGGTTTTGTACATTGATGTAATTTTGCGTAAACTTGTACAAACTGTTGAACAAAAGGAACATATATCTTATAATTTTGATAAAGAGAAATAAAAGGAGTCACTCACAATTTTTATTTAAAACAGTACATTGAACAAATTGTATCCAAAGAAGAATACTTTTAAATGTTTTGATTATGAGTTATTGTGTGCGATAGCAAAACTCAATCCATTGAGTTGCATTGAAAATTTGCTCCAACAATTATGGAAATCAGATGTCCGATTGAGAAGACATCTATTTCGCAAAATATTAAATAATGTCACACTCTTTTCTACGCAATTTATCATCTCATTATGTTTGTAAAAAAAATAGTTATTTGCATTCTTCTTTTATTATTCGTATCTTTAAAAAGTTAACGCAGTGTATAAAAAATGTAATTTTCAACCTACCTGTATTTTTATGAATAAAGTATACTTTACTACAATTATTTATTTTATACGATATTTTTTATTTATCTCTTGTCACCGAACTACATAACTTGCTGTTGCCTTCTACATAATTTTAAATGGCACTATACATACTTTACACATTCAAAGGTTCTACACAACGTTTTCGATAATATTTAGCCGTATGTAAAACTGTACTGTACACTTGAATATTCTACACCGAAATATTCTGCACATCGATAATTGTCTAAATAAAATATTGGGGCAGTCAAACTGTACACTGAATAAGTCTACACAGATTTTTGTAAGAAATCTGATGATTTTTAAAATTCTACACGTGGCAAATCGTACACTGTTAAATCCAACACGTGTATTTAATGGGATATCATATAAAATATAATCCCTACACAGTAAAACTATACACGGTAAAACCCTGCACGTGTATTTAATAAAACGTAAACCCTACACAGTAAAATTGTACACGGTAAAACTCTACACATATATACATGTATGATAAATATATGGGCATAATTCCACACGAAAAAATCCTACACATTGTTTGTCATTTATTGGACAAGTGCAAAGTCCTACACAAAAAACTCTGCACATTGTTTGTCTGTCATTAGACAAGTTTGGAATTCTACAAAAACAAATATATACACCTGGTCATTGGCTGTTAGATAAGTAATAATTTGTAACAAAGATCCGTGAGATGGGTGCTGTCTGTCTCAATGTTTTAACAGTCCCTCTGTTGTAGACTGACAAATGCATTTTACAGATAAACGTCTTTCTTTTTATATTATTAATTTGTACAATATTGACATTAAATTTTATTATTTCATTTTAGCTATAAAAATAATAAATTTAATATAATAAAATACAAATATTTTTAAAAAATAACAATATTTCTTATAAGTACATATTCTATTACCAAGAGCATTACCATAAAAAGTGTACTTCAAGTGGTAAGTGCTTCCATATTATTTAATATATCAGCACAATATAATTCATAATATTACAACATGTAACATAATCAAAAATCGATTTATTTTGTAACTATTGTATTTTCATACGGGCGATTGCGCCGTAATTTGGCCCATTACAAATACCATGGGCATGTTAAAAATTGAACGAGTAAAAATCTTTATGAGCGATTAAAACTTCGCTAATCGCTTTTAGTTTAAACTTAAGTGAATGTTGATTGGACAAGTGCAAAGTCCTACAAAAAAAACTTTGCACATTGTCAGTTATTAGAAAAGTGTAAAATTGTACACGAAAAAACTCTACACATGTTCGTTGTATTCAAATAAGCGTAGAACTGTACACAAAAAGAGCCCACACATTGTTCGTCGATTATTATAAGACAAGTGTAAAGTTCTACACGGAAAACCACGAATTGTTTACGTAATTTTGCACTACTGCATTTCGATATAGGCCCCGTGAGCTACAATTGTCACCATAACGACTTTTGCTTCCTCCTAGAGGGAGCTTTGTAATAGTAAAATTTTAAGTTTCTGCTGCTACAATTTTAAATGATTTCGTCAAGCGGTTCTCAAGTAAAGAGCAAAAATGTAAAAACCATTTTTCTTAAAACTTTTGCTTCTTCATAGAGGAGTGTCGTTGCACGTCGTTAAAGTCCCATGCGAATTTTTTCCCACTCACCCGTTCATGTACGATACATTTCTTTTATACCCCTCGTGCTGGTAAGTACTATAGTATTTCGTTAAGAAAATTACTCCTTCGGCAAAATAATTAAAATTAATAGTATCAATTGGTAAAATTTTTAATTCTTTTTTTTGGGGTTCAGTAAGTTCATTATTATAAAAAATAGATCAGATCCAATATTATGAAAAATAACATTTTTAACACACCCTAGCATAAAGTTAGTACTTTATCCCCGGCGAATCGGGAATAAAGAGCTACATGTATGTATATAGAAACGGAGAATTCAGATGAATAACAAGAATCAACGACAAATTTAACATCAGCTACTATATTTATAGCTATGGGAAGCACTGAGCTTATTCCCCGCTGTTATAATATATGCGACAGCAGAGCATACGATTGCCCTTGTGCGTCTCGACTTGGATTTTACCGTTTTTGCGTGTGTGGATTATTTATTTGAAAACAATAATAAAAGCATTAACATACTGTATATTCAAACAATATTTCATGTATTGGAACTACGAATTTAGTTGGAGGAAGCTACGTGCCAATGAATTGGCAGCGGTTTTATTATAGCTAAGATCTCGACTGCTGTCTTACACAACCTCATGTGCTCATTTTCCCGATATAAGACAAGGTTTTGAGACCTTCATTTTTCTTCCGAGAACATGTTGGAAAAATGCGACTATGACAACGATTTCACTGAGTCTGAGAACGACGAAAAGTACGAGGTCGTCCAGGACGATGAGTGAACACTTGAATATAGGAATGCAACGATTGACTAGATACTGAACATCGCTAAGTTGATCAACAACGAGAACAATAATGCGATCAAAGGCCACTCTGCATAAGCTTGTTTTTAAATTTTTCTGCTCTGACCAATCGAGATTGGCGATGTTGAATCTCTGTAGTAGCGACTACATGCGAAGTAGTTTTAAAAAATGTACCGCTAGAATAAAAATCTCCGAGCTCGAAAGAATCGGCACGTACAAGAGCTTTAGTTTATCACCGGAGCAATTAGATAATCACGGTAGAGACAGATTCGGACACCGTACAAACTCTACGCAAAAATAATCCTACACGCTACACAAAATAATTCTACACAGGAAACTCTACACAATCGTATAACCTATTGTTGTCAACAATGTATAACAATAGATTATACGATTGTGTAGAGTTCTGCGGTGTAGTAAAATTACCGAAAATGTGTGTAGGTAATTTCCGTGCAGTAAATATCTGTGTACAATTTTTCCGTGCAGTTATTTCCTGTGTAGAATTATTTTGTTTAGCGTGTAGGGTTATTTTTGTGTAGAGTTTGTACGGTGTCCAGCTTCGGTGCCCGACAGGCCAGTTTATGGACAGCGCCCAGCCGGCCAGCTCAGACTGAGGCCGGGAAAACCCCGGAACCGACAGACCGGGGCGTTTATGACTGGAGAATCCCCAGAGTCGACGATCCCTGCATACGCAAGTAGGCCTAGCGAGCATCAGCAGGCTGCGGCGCTCGACGTGTCCTGCAGCCGGAGGACTGTCCAGACCAGATCGGCAGTCTCGCATGAGCATCGATACGAGTAGCTACGCTCTCATGCATTATAGTAACCATTCAATGTCTCAGTGTATGAGTTTATCTTCTAATTAATAAATACAGATTTTTAGCCTAACTCGAGTTTAGTCTGTCGATCAATTTATTTCATAAATAAGTTCTATAGTCCTATTAGTTTAAAACAGACGACGACCCCATCGATTTCAAAGATGATTTTCACAGTCGTTCGACTCGCATCGGAGCCTTTCTTTACGGCAAGTATATATTCTTTCCGTTATGATTGTTTGAACCTCGACCTTAGTGAGTAGATAGGCTATAGGCATACCAAAACATAGGCATACTAAAACACCCCCTCTCCTCTCAGAGTGTTTTGGTACCCGATGGAAGAGGAGGGATCCCCTCTCTCTCTTCAAGATACTAAAACATCCCCCTCTCCTCTCAGAGTGTTTTAGTACCCGATGAGAGAGTGGGATAATTTTTCCTCTCTCCATTATGTTTTGGAATGCCTATAACTTTCTCTACTTTTTTTTCATTTTTTCTTTAATTTTTTTTTTACTTTACAGTTTATGCAGATAGAACAATTTCATAAGTTTGACGTTGTGCAATGCACAGGTCGTCTTATAGCTTGGATTATGATATGTGCATACTGTGACGCACTTAAAAGATGGTTTTGACGGATAGTCATATTGTTCAATGTTGTGAACTGGAAATTTGAATCGTTGAAGCCATTTCTGTTTTATTGTACCCATGACAAAAATTTTTGATGCATCATGCAAAGCGTCACGAAGCAAGTTTCCAATTTGAGAGTAGTCATGTCCATCGGTTTTCCAGTTCATGCCATGATGATTATGTTTAAGCCAGTTGTTTTCCCTTTGTATTTTGTCAGAGAGTTTTTTCCAGGGGAAGGGATTTTTAAATATTAGAACAATAGGCTCACTATTATCGTTGAGAGGAATGATTGCAATTTCCTTTAGAATATAATCTTCTCCGGTTTGCTTGAAACCAGTCATGTCTACTGCATACTCCATTTTTTTTTGTGCAACCTAGACGAGTTTCTTGACATCCCCACTGATGGGATTGTACTGAACGATACGATCGTGTAAGATCATGCAGTAGGCTGAAGTGTGTGCGGGAAAATCCTTTTTAGCCTCAAACTCTAGACGTACATCAACAGGAGCGTTCTTGAGAGATTCGTTTTGTCGTGAACAGTCAATAACTATTAGCGGTTCATTCTCGATGAACATAGATTTTGTCAGCATCGGCTGTGGATCTCTTCCATAGTATGATTTTTGAAAATTAGCATACATATCATAGAGAATCGCATACTGATTGTTATATATGTCGAGATTCATATTGTTGTATGGATAATATTGTGAATTTAAGAAAAGTTTCACATTACTTATCTCGCAATGATCAAATCTACTCGCATTTGCAGTTCTTACAGCTTTTCTCTTTGTTTGTAGTCCGAGAATTACAAAACGAGGTTTCTCCAGTTGATTTGATGTTTTCACTGTCCAGACGTGTTTATTCGTGCTTGGGAGAAGAGGATATTCAAATATCTCCCAAGAACGAAAACACATAGAGATGGGATTATCTTTACCAATGAAATTCAATAGCTGAATTTTTTGTTTATCAGATGCAATGACATATGGCATTAACCATTCTATCTTCGATATTTTTACTTCACAATCTTCATAAGCAGTTACACCAGATGTCGTAGTACCTTCCTGGATTATTGCGTTCAAGTCACTTCTCGATCTTGTAAGAATGAGCTCATGCTTCATGTTAACTATAATTTTTTTATAGTCTTCTGCAAAGCCCATGATCATACTCAGCGGAATCGCAACGTCAAAGTTTCCCTTTTCATCGACAAACGATTTGACGTTTTCTTCATTGCCAAGCCAGCCTGCATTTTCTAGCATATTATTCTGATTCGAATTAAATGAAGTCCATCCTTTCATAAGACTGCTCAAACCAACATTTTTACTTTTATCTATCTCCACAGTATTAATTTCATAACGAATTTCATCAAACAGATGACAAATGCCATTGTTCACGAATGTAGTTTTAGCTGGAGCTGATGAACCAGTTTTGAGTTTCAATTTTCCACATACATGGATAGAACTACGTGATGGCAGGAGACATAGATCTTGATGTTGGATAGAAATACGAATTTCATCGCTGTTGTCAAAGCTTAATGATGAGTATGGCTGATGTGCGTGTACTTCGTAATGAGCAATAGACTCATCGAATACGACACCTGATTGAATGCTTAGAATTTCGTCCATTTTTCTGGAAGCAGCAAAAAATTATACACGTGGATTTTTTCCACGAACTTTTAGTCCTAGACTTTTCAGAAACTGAATGCTCTTGCGTGTTAACGGTTTGAGTTTCTTCGGTCGACTGATGACTGGTTGCCATGATGACTGACTTATATATGATCCAGAATTGTAAACGATGCCCATTATACAGATTTGATGTGGAGTCTAATAGTGATTTCCTCTCCTCGAAAATTCACCAAATTTCCATCCTGATCGACGATTCGAATTTGTAGATGATCTATGCACTTGACGCTGAGCGGTAGATATATGACATGAGACGGAACTTCTATGATTTTATATCCTGGAGGCACGCGGGGAAAGAACTCCTGGATTGTGTGAACTCTTTTGTCATTGATGTAAGCACCTGCAGTGATGTTGCACTCTACTCGCAGTGCGTTGATTTTCAATATTTTCACAGGTAAATCAGAGCTGTGAAGATCTTTAACTTTGAGAATACGAGGAGTGAAGCCAAGGAGACGACCTATTGAATCGTGTGGTCTGAAATCTAAGGGATGACTGCAAGTAATTTCACTTCTGAGAGTATTGTTGTTAGCTTTCAAGGAAAAATTAATTCCTTTAGCTTTCAAAGCTGCTTGTAAAAATTGATCAAGAGCATCAATCTCGTAACTGCCAGTTGGAATAGTAATAAATTCACCATTCAAATGAACTTTATTGTTTGATGAGTCAACGTTTGGAATAGAGTTGAATGTTAAAAGTTCAACTAAGCCCAAAACAAAATTTTTATGCTCTGGTAGTTCGATTGAAGGGAAATATTGTGCTTCTAGAACAGAAGATTTTCCCGTTAGACTCAGAGTGAAACTATCTTCCATGACTGATCGGATGATAATGAATTCATTCGGCTGCGAGCACCTCTTTTTATAGTCTTCCAGCTAAGAAGTAGAGACAAAGATGGCCACATATGAATGAGTCAAAATTTTGATATCTTTTGTAATTGTATTTCACTTCTTTCACGTTAAAATACATCATGAGATCCTTGGGAGGTTTGAGATCACCAAAACTATCAAAATAAAGCACTTCAGAACCTTGCTTGCGATAACAAACCCAGTGAGTACCTCTATTTTGATAGTCATCCAAGTTAACCACTGCAGATTCATTATACCATGGACCATTGGGAGGCAAATTATTTCTCATGAAAACACCTCGGAAATCTGAGATTTTCATCATATGAGCATATTTTTTTAGATCGTAGTCAGTCAGTGGACGATTCGGCAAAGTTAAATCGAAGTTTTTTTTTCTATTCACTTGATTGCTGCCACAACCAATATGAGGTGTCATAAATAATCCCATCCCAGTTTTATAGGGCTTAAGATGGAGTCCTTTGCCTAAAGCAATAGCTTCCATGGTCTTATTATGCCTCTTACTTTCTTCATGATTTTTCTGCGCGGCTTTAGCATCATTAACAGCTTTAGCTATTCCAGCAGCACCTCCTGCTAGAGCGCCGGTGGCACTTAGTCCTGCGAACAATGGAATGAGAAAAGGAAGAACTCCACCAATTTTTGCTGGAAGCGGCAGAACACGTGGAATGATAACTTTTTTATTTCCTCCTACACTTTTAACAGCTTGACGTGCACCCTTCAACGCTGATTGAATAACCTTGCGAGAATGTTTACTTGCTGTCATTGATTTTTTAGCTACAGTCACTAACTTATTAAATTTCAGTCCCATTCCAGTTTTTCCTTTTAATTTCATAGCACTGTTAACAGCAAAAGCAAACGCTTTTTCACCAAGACTCGCATCCTTGGCTCTGACACGCTGCATAGCTTCCTCAGCAAGCTTCTTGTCAGCAGCTTTACGATCTCCGTTTTTATCGGAGTAAGCTATGTCATGTTTTTTACATGCCTGATCAAGCGGATTAATACCAGGATCTCCTCTTTTCATTCGCTTTTTTAATTTGGTTCCGGGACCGCAGTATTGATATCCAGGAAGATGCATTTCAACAGGTAAGTTATTGATAACTTTATCAAGCAATCCATAGCCTTTCGGCTGTTTCTGAGATTTGTGTATGATCATCTCTCTTCGAGTGTTGATTCACAACTGACGTTTATGGTATAAAACGAGCGTTTATATTTCAAGAGCTCAATGTTGAATGTGACTTTGTTGCGTGAACATGGATTTTACCGAGTAAAACGTCAAACTCCCTGTCACGAATTTTGATTTTGGAAAAGAGAAGAGAAAGAAGCGTCATGGGGAATTACTACCAGATAGTATACGAGCAGTATTCTGTGGTCCATCAAACTGTGGAAAAACAAATAGTTTATTGGCTCTAATTACACACCCCAATGGTCTTAGATTTGAGAATTTATATGTATACTCTAAATCCTTGAATCAGCCAAAGTATCAATTTCTCAAAAATGTCTTGGATCCGATTGAAGGAGTATCATATCTTCCGTTTAGTGAGCATGAATCTGTAGTATCTCCAGATGAAGCCCTACCAAATTCAATTATGATTTTTGATGATGTGGCATGTGAGAAGCAGGATAACGTCAGAGCATTCTTCTGTATGGGAAGACATAAGAGTGTAGATAGTTTCTATCTATGTCAATCTTATGCTCATATAGGAAAACATCTCATTAGGGATAATGTCAATTTGTTAGTAATTTATCGACAAGATGATGTAAATCTTAAACATATCTATGAAGATAATGTGAATACTGATTTAACTTTCAATGAATTTCGGAATCTTTGTTCTGAATGTTGGAAGAATGATAGATATGGATTCATCGTCATTGACAAAGATAGACCGATGAATGAGGGTAGATACAGAAAAGGATTTGACTGTTTTGCAATAAAAAAGGAATTATGAGTCTCAAACTTGCAGTTCAGTTGTAGACATCGCCACGTCAGCATATCAGACTTCAAGAAAGAGAAGAATGTTCTTAGTGAGCTCTTGCGAGCTCGTGAGGCTATTAAAAAAAATACACTTTATTAAAACAGGAGAAAGATGATTTTGAAAAAGTCATCGGCGATACTCTAAAACCAGTCGTCACACCACTTGAAAAACTTGTTGAGATGAAAAGTGAAAGTCCACTGCAGCAACCATCCAATCACATTTTTGTTAAAAACAGCAGTAAGGTATGAAAAAACGAACAAGAATCGATCGATCAAGTTTGCTCAACGATCAAAATAATAATAATAATAAATCAAGTTTATTGGATTATACTGTTTATGATTATGATGATGATGATGATGATGATGATGATGATGATGATGATGCTTTTAACACAATAACCAATTCTACATTTAAATCTACGAGTGGAAAAAATGAATCAGCTGAAGATTTTTTATCATTGTTAGATAAAAGCCGTAGAACAATTGACAATATATACGGAGTGCGAAAGGTTGATGGAGTGTATATGATTGGTGATTCAGAAATAGAGTTTGATGATAAATATGTCAAAGTCAGAAATGAAAGTTATCCTAAAACGAATGGACTAATGGAATTGCTATTTAAAAAATATCCGGATGATCTTCTTCTGAGTTCAGCAGATCGTGAAAATTATCGCAAGATTCTGGAAGCATCAAATGCTCATCGGAAAAAATTCAGCAAAGATGAATCTATAAGAATGTCGAGAAGTAATAAATATAAGAATATTTTAGCTCCAATGTTCCGCAGCACTCCACGTAAAAAGAACAACAGCAGCGGAGGAGGACTTGTACCTAAATATAAAATAGCTAAGAAAAATTCTTCCATAGATCTTGTCTACTGGGACAATCCAAATGAGCTTGTCGAACGACTTCGATTATTGATTGCCGAACGATCTGCTGGAAATAACAATCACACCAACGAAATTCATTCAATTATTGAAGAATTGCGTGAAGCTGGGCATATATATTGATACGCATCTTTCTTCTTTGCATCAGTACTACCATGAGTCTCGATGTGTTCGGAAGAAAACTTGGGAGCTCGCAGCAAGTGAGTCGCGGGCCTCCAGGAAATGGTTTCAATTTTACATCAGACGGCGATTTTGACTTAGAGGAGAAGCGACTCTGTAATCTCGGAGAGCCACGCAATCCAAAAGATGCAATCACTTTGCATTCACTGCAAGTTATCCTGCAGACGGAAGTAAATTATATATCTTCTAAAATTACTGGAATTGGTGAACTTATAGACCAATATAGGGAGCAAGTTGAAAGCCTTAAATCTGATGTGGACAAAAAATTAAAATATCTTAATGATATTTCTCAACGTAATTTCGCAAGCGTTGAATATATTATTGGTCAATTGAATAATTTTATAATCAAAGAAGATGGAAAAGCAAAAAGTAGCTGCATAAAGCTGCACGCCGCAGGTACAAGCGAAGAAAATATGATATACGCGGAATAGATGAGACTTGGCAAGGTGATCTTGTGGAAATGATTCCTTACGCTAGCGTGAACAAAGATTTCCGCTACTTACTCACTGTCATAGACATATTTTCAAAGTACGCGTGGGCCTTGCCAGTCAAGTCGAAGAGTGGCCAGGATGTTACTGCAGCTATGAAGTCAATACTGAAAGTAGGACGAGTACCGAAGAATCTACAAACTGACCAAGGAAAAGAATTTTACAATTCAATTTTTCAAAAACTTATGAAGAAGCACAATATACACTTATACTCTTCACATAGTAATCTTCATGCAAGTATATGCGAACGATTCAATAGAACGTTAAAAAATGCAATGTGGACAGAATTCAGCAAACAAGAAAGCTATAAATGGTTGGATATTCTACCTAACTTGCTCAAAGCTTACAATTCGAGAAAACATCTGACAACAGGAATCGAGCCTGAAAATGTTACACAGGCAAATGAGAGAGAGGTCAAGAGACGTTTTCCTACTGAAAAGTCGTCAGTGAAAGAACCGAAATTCAAAGTAGGAGATAAAGTACGAATAAGTAGGTTAAAAAATGTTTTTGAAAAAGGTTACACACCAAATTGGTCTACAGAAATTTTCACAATAACGCGAGTTGTAAAAACAGATTCAGTAACTTACCACCTCAAAGATTATTATGATAAACCCGTCTCTGGTGGCGTTTATGAAACGGAAATTCATAAAACTATGTATCCGGAAATTTATTTAGTAGAAAAAGTTTTAAAGAAAAGTGGTAAACGCGTATATGTTAAATGGTTAGGATTCAGTAGCGATCACAATAGTTGGATAGATAAAAATGAGATTGTATAAATTATTCAAGGTTCTAAAAAATAAGAAAGCAATTGTTATTATATTTAATAATGTATTTTTATTCATGTGAATTGTAGTTTTAACAAATAAATAGTATTTAATAATTATCAGTCTTTGTATTTCATTATTTTAGCATGTGGTGAACTTAAAAGAAGTTCCACCCTGATATGTTATAAATAAACTAAGTTTATTTGCTGTGTTTGAAAGATTATTGAAAAGTTCTTGATCTTTCAAGATTGCACTGGAGAACATAAAAAGTAATAAAAATTACTTTTGCTTGCACCATCAACTTTCTATTAGAAGAAAACCAGCATGTGCCGTCCATAATGCTCTTTCAATAAGAGCATGGTTATTAAATTATTTGTCTGGAAAATTTAGTCAAGACGAAGTTGATTAAAATGTATTATGAAAAAAAAAAATGATTAAATAAAATAATTTAAAAAAAAAATATAATTCTTACGATTCTTTTTTATCTTTTAAAACAAAAAAAAATGTTGAAAAGGGATTGAAATTTATCTTAACATATAGTCAATTTATTTATTTATTTACACTAAAAGGAAGAAAAAGAGCAGAGTATATCAATTTAAAAATCATATCTAAATTTTCTGAAATATTTTACAATTTTGAACTTTTCTAAATAAATTTGGGAAAACTCAAAGTTTTAATAAACGATGAGGTGTCCACAGTTCTTTAAATTTATTTTTTTTTTATAATTTTTGTAAATTTTGTTTACATTGATGTGACCTATTATTATCTCATCATCTATAATCCGCGGTAAATTGCGTTGTTGTTGCTACTGAGGTTGCTGTTGTTGCTGTTGTTGCTGTGACGGCTGTTGCTGCTGCTGTTGTTGCTGCTGCTGTTGCTGGTGTTGCTGCTGCTGTTTACTATCAGTCCTTTTCAATTGCAAAATACCACGTCTCGGTACTGGTCTCGTAACCTCTGAAAAATTAAAGCAAACAAAAAATAAATTTATTGTATACAAAATAAAACTAATTTATAGTTAAAGCATTTTTTACCTGAAGTCATTGTAGATGTTCCTGGTTTTGGTGACGTCTCTCTCTCTCTCCTGCCTTTTTCTTCTTCTGCTCGTTGCCTTTTTGATCTTTAACAATAAAAAAACAGATTAGCATTTTTTTAAATAAAGTTATATAATTTTAAGAATAAATTTAATATTTTTTACCATTTACTTTTCTCTTCATATTCGAGGACGCGATCTTAGGAATCGGCTTGAGATCGCGTATACTTTTAACAGATGTACATGATGCGCTACTAGATGATGTTCCGCTAGAGCTGGAGCTCGAACTAGAGCTCGAACTAGAGCTCGAACTCGAGCTCGAACTCGAGCTAGAACTTGAGCTCGACCGAGACCGTCTTCTTCGGGTCACCGAAGATTGTCGAGGCTGCTCAGCCGTCAAAGATCGCCGAGGCTGCTCAGCCATTGGGGATCGCCGTGGCGGGTAAGCCGTCGGAGATCGCTGCGCCGGGTCAGCCGCCGAGGATCGTCGAGGATGCTCAGCCGTCGAAGATCTCTGAGGCTGCTCAGCCATTGGGGATCGTCGTGGCGGGTCAGCCGTCGGAGATCGCTGCGCCGGGTCAGCCGCCGAGGATCGTCGAGGATGCTCAGCCACCGGGGATTGTTGTGGCAGGTCAGCCACCGGGGATCGTCGTGGCAGGTTAGCCGCCGGAGATCGTCGTGGCAGGTCAGCCGTCGGAGATCGTCGCGGTGCTAATTGCTGCAAAGCAGCATTTGGTGGTTGTGGCACTGCAACATTAAAAAAATTTTAATAAATTAATTTAAAGAAAAAAACTTTTGAATAGTACAATAAAAAAAAAAATTCACTTACGTGTTTCGACCACGTCCATTGCCCAGGAGACGTAGTCGAGCATTGTTAGGAGAGTTGGTGCGTTGGCGACCAGCCAACGTATACGCTCCTGGGCGACCTGCAGACTCCGTCGGCTTCGAGAAGGCTGCATTGATGAATTTAGCTTCTTCGGTGACATTTTCTTGTCAGCTTGCAAGAAAAATCCTGACTCCGGTGTATCTTGAGGGGTTATACTCGAAGGCGGGAGAACTTTTCACTATTTTGCCGAATGAACTTGGAAACGAGGAGTGAATTGACTGACGAAGAATGCACCGGGTCCTTAAATACGGTGGACAGCGAAGCTTCCCTTTCCACTTCAATTGCCAAAAGTCCTTCGAATTGCCGAAAAATTTCCACTTTCTTCTCATAGAACCTCCCTTAGACACTTCCCACCGGAATTTTCAAAATCTCCTCCCTCTCAACAAAATTTGACCATCCCTCAATCACTCGAGTGCACACCTACGTTTTCTTGGAGGGAGAGAGAGAGATTGAGCGTAAGATTATCTCTTCAAGAATCGTCAGTTTCAAGTGTGTGCGAAAATTATCTCTAACGTGGAAAACAGCTTTGAGGGTTCATCACTTCACCAACCTGCACACACCCACGTTTTCAAGAGAAACATATCGCTCATTCCAAAAATTGGCAACGGTCTGAGGATGCCTTACACAGCAATAAGGATTAATTTCTTATTCGACCTGCACACGCCTGCATTTTTCTCAAAAGGAATATGAAGCTTTCGCATGAGAGGTGTAACTGATCACTATACAATGCTTCATTGTCAACCACCTGAGCGGGGTCCTTGGCGTGCGCATCAACCTGCACACGCCCACATTTTTTCTCCAAAGCAATACGCAGCATTCGTATGAAAGGTGTAACGCTTATTCTAAAACTAAAGGGCATCGATCAGTATACCATGCTGCATTGTCAACCACCTGAGCAAAGGATGTCGGTGTGCGCACCCGGTACACACCCACATTTTCCTCAAAAGCTAATCCCGAAATTGGCATCGGTTCGAGGATGCCTTACATGCGTCAATAAGGATTGATTTCTAATCCGTGAAACAGGTGTGTAAGAAAGCAAACACCTCAAAGGATTATCTTTTTCTACGGTACACGCCCACATTTTCCTCAAAAGCTAATCCCGAAATTGGCATCGGTTCGAGGATGCCTTACATGCGTCAATAAGGATTGATTTCTAATCCGTGAAACAGAAAATTAGAGAACGCTATAGGCATTCCAAAAACATATTTGAGAGAGGGAGTACACTTTTTCATCGGTTAGCAAATCACTTAGAGTGGAAATGTTTTCGTGTGCGGGAGAGAGGGAGATCCATCCCACTCTTGAGAGGAAAGGGAGTTTTCTGGTATGGGGAAAGAGGGAGAATCATTCCCACTCGTCCATCGGGTACCAAAACACTTTGAAAGGAGAGGAGTGTTTTAGTATGCGGAAAATAGGGAGAACCATTCCCACTCTTCCATCGGGTACCAAAACACTTTGAAAGGAGAGGGAGTGTTTTAGTATGCGGAAAAGAGGGAGAACCATTCCCACTCTTCAATCGGGTACCAAAACACTTTGGGAGGAGAGGGGGGTGTTTTAGTATGCCTATGTTTTGGTATGCCTATAGCCTATCTACTTTAGTGGCTGGAACGCCTCTTTGACCATGGCCAACTCCTCTGAACTCAACCGGGCCCATATATCATAGGTACAACACAGTTTCATTAAATAAGTAGAGGTTTCAAGAAATTAGACGATTCAGAGTTTTAACAAAAAAGAAACAGTGAATAAAAAAATTTTTTTATTATAAAAATATTGGATTTATTCCGGATCGAGTGCGGCATATTGGGCAAATACGACCGTCTACTAGCTGCCTGAAGCACGCTCTACAAGCACAGGCATGGTGGCATAGTACCCACTGAACTTCGACTCTTGCATCCCCGCAAATCTTACAATTAATGAGTCGTTCAAGCGCGGTCACTTCCACGCGGAGGTTTTCGATGCTTTCCCTTAGTTGGCTGATTTCCTCCGCTGCTTGTCTCGCTGCTTCCGCTGCATGTGCCACTGCTTCCGCCGCTGCTTCCGCCACCTCATGAACAAGTTGAGCATTCTCTTGATGCTGCTCCCGCAGACTTCTCTCTGAAATTTGGTAAATGTGAAAAACTAATTCTTACATAACCTTACAAAAGAATAAGTATAAAAGTACATTAAGATTGTATTAAATACAAATTAATAATAGCTTTAAATAAAAGACAAATCATGTAAAAATATGTGAATTCTAATTTTTTAATTGTTAGTAAATTATAATATTAATTAAAACAAGAACTCCAACATGATGAAGATACTAGTTGCAGCAATCAAAAAGATATTAAATATTGTTTTTATTACCAGTTACTTATGTATGTTGCATAGAATTCATTAAAAACAGAATATCAACAAAATTAGTGAATAAACCGCATCTGAAAATTCATTCCTACATAGTACATTTATGTGTAAAACGGCACAATGACATTGTTGACGTAAAAAGTTTCAATGTCAACTATATACCATAACTTATAGCTACTGAAAGAATCATAGTATCGATTTTTCTTAGAAACTCAAACTTATACGTAACCAAATGCAACGATTACAAAGCCGACTAGATCAAAAAACATAATGCTGACTATAACGAGCATATCCTTACTTTTACTAATCTCAATGCGACGCCTCAAAAGCCTACTGCGTCGGCCATCGCGAAGCATACATTACAAAAAATATTCTTACCTCTAAACATCTCAACACAGGGCTTCCAAAGCCTACTGCATAAGCCAACGCGATAGTTGCTATCACGAATATATAACCATTTTTCACGTAGTTCGATGCAGCGCCTCTAAAGCCTACCGCATCAATGATTGAAACGCAAACAATTAAAAAAAAAAATTTGACTGTTGCTGTTCTCAACGCAGCGCCTCTGAAGCCGACTGCTTTAATGCTAAAGCTATCGCTTTTGGCAGACGATATCATCTCTTATCATCGGTATACGTATCGAGTGAAGTTGGTTTTAAGTTAGATATGTCACAGCTTTACATTAATCCGGTTGTTTAACATGCGGGCTATGGATTAAGCTAACCCACACGGCCCCCCATGGGGCGCGGGGCCGAGATACGTTCGGCCAACGGGATCAAAGAATGCACGTTAACATTCGATGACCTACCGATGCCTGGTGACATTAAGTGGGAAGTCAACCTGTCGCTCGGATGGACGGCGGGATGCATCCAATCCCTCATGACTCTGCAGGTCAATACCCGAGTTGTTCACTGCAACGCACACATCGAAAGTTAAACTTTCTGCCCAGCATGCGGGCTAACCACCGCCATCACGAGTCCTTTACCCTGTCGGGACAGGATTTCTATCCTGCGGCTCCCCGACCCCGTGGTACTGATTTTATCCTCCCCAGTAGAGAGTTCACAAAAGTTTCCACCGGAGTGTACTAAGCAAGCTACCACGTTCTAAACGTCCCACTCGTTCTGGCATTGGCCAACCATACATTACGCCGGAGCGTTCCCAGGGCTAGAGTCCCAAGCAGCTAGTTAGAGCCCGACTAGCTTACAAGGGCCTGGGTATACTAGTTTTGATCTTCGCCAACCGGATGGTCCTTCAATCACTCGACTAGTTACAGCTCGGAACATTACTGATCCTTCCCCCTTCCTCTCGTGGGGGGTATACCGAGGCTACCGAAATCTCAGGGTTCAACCAACTGCCCTGGCAGAAATGCCACCCTCCCGGGTCTCTTCCGTTCGGAAGATGTCACAGCTTTACAGCGAACGCCAATGAAATTGGGTTGACAGTTACCATTGGCAGCCAACTCCTAGAAATCGGGTCCACCAGCCAACTTCACAGCCAACGCCAATAGAATTGCGTCTACCGATAAAGTCTATGGACACATCGCTACAATCAGAAAATCATTGGACAACATATTTTTTCGCGACAAATACTATCGATTCTTGGCACACAATATCATCTCTTATCATTGGTATACGAACACGGTAGTTACTATCACCATATATATACCCATTTTATACGTATTTCGGAGCAGCGTTTCTGAAGCCTACTGCATAATAACTTGGCACATCCGCTGACATCAAACACCGAGTGTCGACTGAGGCGCGAGTTGAGGGTAAGGGCACGCCGGCGAAAAAGCGCGCGAGCTGCGATACTGAGAAAAAGCAGCGGTCGAACTGACGTTCGTCCTTTCAAAAGCGGAATCGACGTTGCCGTCTTGTCAGCGCCGACTAACCTGCCTGGGTCTGATTGGCGCTATCTCTCTCTTTCTCTCTCACTTGTTTGCGCACAACCACACATACATACACACGCATGCATTATATCATTCAAAGTTGGGGGAAATGTCAAAGGCACGAAATTATTAGCAGTGTTTCGTAATCCGCGTTAATCATTACTCGCCACCACATCCTGACAATGGCAATATTTACTTGATCGCGACACTATAGCTTAAACGCGCCGTTCAAAACCACTTAGCATACGCACATTATAAATTTCCAATCGCGGTAGTCATAAGTAGGCACTTACTCGGTTCATTGTTCGAATACGCGCGTCCCACGTGAAAAAACTCGGCTCTCTTGTAGGCACATTCGCGAATATCATGAAGCACGTGTCGACTGTAGCGTGAGCAGCGGGGAGGATCACGACGGCGACGAAGCGAGCATGCTGTATTATGTATAGGCGGCGGTCGGACTGATCCTCGCTATAGCAGAGAAGGGAACGACATTGCTGTCGAGTTCGCGCCGGCTAACCTGCTTGGGCCCGTCCTAGCGCCATCTCTCACCACGAATTTCTGCTCTACCGACTGCCAGTAAGTTATCGACGAAAATGAGTGAGAACGGCGAAAAGAGCGGGGAAGTGCCTTTTCGGCAATGCGGCAGCTGTAAACAGCCTATTCAGCACAAGGAGCTGAAAAGGTGTGCTTTTTGCAAGCTCCATTACCACGTCAAATGTCTGAACACCATCAACATCAAGACAGTCGTGGTAAACGATAGGCAGTTTATAGCCTGTCCTCCCTGTGCGGACGCCAAGGGTGCCAAAGCGGGACTCAGGTCAACATCAGCGGCGGGGGTGACTGCGACAACAGCGGCTAACAAGACCACCCCAAAACAACCGGGGACGAAGAAGACGAGATCGGCACCACCATCAGCCAACACTTCACGAAGTACATCACCAGCTCGCTCATCACCAACCATCGAAGCTGCATTGAAGGATATTCGTGAAGCTCTCGATGACATCCGCAATGCTCATGCGGAAGCCATCCAGACACAAAACATCGTGTCGGAGAGGATCTCGAGAATTGAGCAACGTCTTAGCCCGCTGGAGAAGCGCCTAAAGGCCCTCGATGAGCTGCCTGCACTCAAGACTCGCATACTTAATGCTGAGTCCACCATCACCGAGTTGCAGGCACAAGTCCAAGATCTCTCATCGAGGAGCCCAGCATTGCAGCAAGACAACAACAACAACAACAGCAACAACAGCAGCAGCGCTGCGGAAATTAGCAGCCTCCGCAGTGAGCTGGCTGAGGTCAAACGACGGCAGGAGCAGACCTCAAATAGTGTTGTTGTCATCACGGGCTTGCACTACACCCGTGAGACCTCGCTGCATCTTCTCGCGTTTGCAGTCATAAACGCACTTGACCCAACGGTCCTGCGGAGAGATGTTGCATCCGTCAGGGTCATGGGTAGGCTCGATGCACCCCGGAACACCGCCAGGAGTGATGGCAGATGGCCACCACTGGCCGTCACCCTCTCGTCGAGTGCACTAGCGCGAGCAATCGTCGTTGCCAAAGCTGGATAATTTTTTAGCTCGGATCCCGCTCGCCGTAAACATCACTCCACAATGAAGCTGCCACACATACATTTCATCCCATCACGTCCGCCATCAAGCTCATCCGCCGTGTCTTCATCGGGTTCTAAGGTATCTCTGTCTGAAGGTCTAAGGGTCTATCATTTTAATGCGAACTCTCTCACGGGTCACATTGAGATGATCAGGCTCTTTTTATCCACTCGCTCTTTATTCCACGTAATAGCTGTTACTGAGACCTGGCTAAGCGAGAAGGTGACATCCAGCCCTTCGCTGGATGATTACCTGCTCTACAGACGAGACAGAAACAGAAACGGTGGAGGTGTGGCCCTCTATATACACAAATCTCTGACGGTTAGTGTTATTTCATCATCCGACGGTGAATGGTCCGGCAAGCCAGGCAAGCCTGAATACCTCTTTTGTGAGATATCGGCCAAGGGAGTTTCTCCCATCTTCGTGGGGGTTGTGTATCGTCCACCTCATGCTCCTTTTTTCCAAGGCTCTAACTTTATTAACGAACTAACAACTCACATGCACAACTACTCCACGAAGGTTATAATGGGGGACTTTAACTCTGACCAACTATCCTCATCTGAAGATGCCAATTTCATCAGGGCCTTCATTGATGAGAACTCTCTTTCGTCCGTTCCCTATGGTGCCACGCACCATAAACAGGGTTCTGACACCTGGCTTGATCTGTGCCTAATCGACGAGCAGAATCGCCTGCAGTCATACTGGAAGACAGACGCACCTTTCATCAACGGACACGACCTTATCACGGCCACTCTCGACGTACAGATTCCACGCTACGTACCAAATACATACTCATACAGAAACTTTAAAGGAATCAGCGCTGAGAAGCTGAGAGACTTTCTTAGCGAATGTGACTGGTCATCTCTCACCACTTCATCACTTGACGACTGCATATCTTTACTTAACGCTAACCTCACTAACGCCATCAACCACCTCTATCCATTGCGGACTGTGACACAAGGACGACAACGTCACCCGTGGTACACTGCGGCTCTTCGTGGCCTTGTATCCGAGAGCAATAGACTTTACAGGCGTTTCAGGGACTCCAGGCTCGAATCAGATCGACGCGTTTACAGATTAGCTAGAGACTATGCTCATAAACAAGTCGAGGAGGCCAGGCTGAATTATTACTATTCACGCCTGTCCACCTTGACCGATATTGCTGAGATCTGGAAAGAGCTGGAGAAACTTGGAATTTCTGCCACCAAGGCCCCCTTACCATCTAGATTCACCACAGATGAACTCAACACGCATTTCAGCGCGATCTCAAATGATCCGCTGGCTCCTGCTGTTGAGGATTATCTTGTTACCCTGGAAAGTCTTGACGTCCCGGAACATTTCGAATTCAAACCTATAACGGAATCGGACGTGTTGGCTGCGGTGTCGCACTTTGACACTCAGGCCAGGGGGAGCGACGGCATCCCACAGGTTGTCATCTCAAAAGCTTTGCCGGTTCTTGCTCCCTCACTAAGTCATATTTTCAACCTGTCCCTTAGCGAACCCTGCTTCCCATCTGCCTGGAAAATGTCACTTGTGCGCGCACTCAACAAAGTCAGTTCACCAACAGCCCTGACTGATTACCGTCCGATTTCACTTATCTGCTTTCTTTCCAAGGCTCTGGAGTGGCTAGTGCACCAGGCAAGTCTCAGAATACCTTGAATCAAGGCTATTACTAGATAACCTTCAAACAGGCTTCCGCACTGGTCACAGCACTCAGTCTGGCCTAATTAAGCTAACTGATGACGCCAGAGCTGGGATAAACAAAAAGAAAGTAACACTACTCCTTCTCTTTGACTTTAGCAAGGCGTTTGACACTGTGTGTCACGTCAGGCTCCTGAGAAAGCTATCCACCTTTGGCTTCTGAAAGCAAGTCATCCGCTGGTTTGCCTCCTACCTCTCTGGTAGAGAGCAGGCCGTCGTTGGTGACAATAACGAACGTTCTTCTCCTCGGCGTCTCAACATCGGCGTCCCGCAGGGACTGTACGCCAAATAAATCTAATAAATCTCTCCTCTCTCTCTCTCTCTCTCTCTCTCTCTCTCTCTCTCTCTCTCTCTCTCTCTCTCTCTCTCTCTCTCACTCACTCTCTCTTGCTCGCGCATAAAAACCCATACATACCCCAGCATATTCATTATTTATCCATCAATCATCCAATAGTTAAATCTTGTAGTGAACTAGTCAACGTTTTCTTTTATATGCAAAATAAAACATTTATTCAGTTCGTACACAGAAGGACAATCCATTTGAGTAGATTGCGTTTAAAGTAGAATTTGAACTTAGTAAATAGCAAACTTAGCAGATAATAATAATTAACAACAGCAATCAGAAACGCACAAAAACTTGAACTTGATCTTGATCCGCATATACTGCATTAACTTTATGAAATGTGTTTATACTTAGCAGATTATAATTATTACAAGTCAAGAAATTCTGCATGACTTAAAACACTTGTTTAATTTATAACATTTGTAATAACATTAAGCTTTTCATACGTTTTTTTATTGTTCTATTCATTATGTATAACAGTAGTATTGCGTTATAACGTGTTTGAAATTAAGAAATGCTGTTAAATGAATAAAAGAAATCGTTGCTTGTCATTATTTTTGTACAAGATAAATTAAAAATGTTTTGAATTTTAAATCGGGTCGACATTATAGTGCGCACCTACTATATATAGATATATTAGATAAGTACATCAACGGACAAAACTGCGATCAACATGAAGGAGCTGGCATGTTCTATATATAGTATTGTACACAGCTGGCTGTAGGTACAGCTATATAGAGATCGTGTCTCCTTCCAAAATTGCGACCATTAAGAATTTCGTATTTGTTTGTTATAAAATATATATGTATACTATTGTCTACTGCGCAAAGAGTTGTAAGAAAGTATGCAATAATATCAAGTTTTTTCGTGAATAATTCAAAGAAGAAGCAACTTAACCTAAAAGTGAGTTTTCTATGTACTGAATCCACTGCAAAAAGGCATCATGAATTACGAAATAAAAAGAAGTATTCTTTATGATATCGATCAGTATTTATTAAATAGTGTAAAAGATTTCCCATATATTTACAACAACAAGCACGTTTACTATGGTAAAGCTGAAATGAGATCTGCTCTATTCAAACGATTAGCTGAAGAGCTTCAAAATGTTTTCCCTCATTGGACAGGTGTAACGTATGAGTATATTGTATCAACCATAAGAATTGAATTATAATTATTTTAATTGTAATTTGGAATTAAATTTTCAGATGAATCTGTGGAAAAGAAGTGGATTGATTTTCGCGAGACCTTCACAAGAGCTCATCGAGCTTACTTACACTCAGGTAATATGAGCAGCTTACAAAGAAGCATTTTTGAAAATGCTCAGTTCCTTGCAAACTTTACAACGCACAAAAGGATGGATCGCAAAGTAAAAGATAAAAAAGATGTCATTATTAAAAAAGAGCCGATTGATACATATGGAATATTATCCACTCAGAACAAGAACAAGTCTCAAGATGCAACAGCATTCAACACCGTCATTAAAAAAGAGATCATGAAAACATCAGAGAATGGCGATATTCATAATGAATCGATGATTGTGTTCGTTTACCGAATTCGGTCCATTGTAGACGCAGCCGAATGGCCAAAAAGCACATTTAGCCCTTGGTGCACACCATATTTTTTGTAACGCATGTACTGATTTCCTCGTTTACACTACACACACACATACATATGTACATAATTATATACACACACACACATATTCCTATGTAGTAGTCTTCGCAGCGAATCTGAACCGTACTAGTCTTCGTGGGGACCGACGAAATATACGTATATGTGTGTGTGTATGATTATGTACATATGTGTGCGTGCGTGTGGGTTAACGCGGAAATCAGTACATGCGTTACAAAAAATATGGTGTGCACCAAGGGCTAAGCGGGCTTTTTGGCCTCGTGTCGTTACAGTATTCGTCTGCGGATCGTAAACGCCCTCGCCTTCGGCTTGGGATAACTCGCCTTGACTCGTACTGCAAACTCCACACTTGGCCTAAAAAAGACCACTTTACGTCCTTGGTACAAAATATACTATTAAATTAATAGGAGGCAAAGGGGCGTGAAGTTAGCTTTTTTAGGCGTTTACGAGCCGCAGACGAGTACTGCAACCACATCAAGCCAAAAAACTCACTTATCCTTGGTGCACACCATGTTTTTTGGAACGCATGTACTAATTTTCGCGTTTACACACACGCATACACACATATATACAAAATCATACACACACCCACGTATACGTATATTTAATGTGAACTATTAACCATTTTTTTTTAATGTTTAGGCAGGTGTTTTTCATATTTTTTTGCCCGCAAATGCGGCATATGCCGGTAAAAAAAATGAAAAACGCCCACTAAAATGTTTTTTTGCCCGCCGGTAATTTAAAATTTCAGAAAAATATCGATCTTTTGAAGACCTCGGCTAGGTTCTTTTTGTAGCTTATAATAACCGTTTAGTTTAGAAGATATTAGGATATTCAAATTCTTTGTCTCTAACCCTGTATACCCTATATAACTGGATATCACTACTTATGTTAAACCTTATAACTCGCTAACGAAAGTTCTGAATGTTTTGAGAAAATTCATGATTTTATAAGGTTATGAGAATCCTATGGTAGTGAAAATATTGAAGTTTAAATTTTTTCATGAAAATTATATTTGATATTGTGACGGGTTCTCCTACAAGGTAGTTCACCGGCTGCAGTGGTGCTCAATTAGGGTTTTTATTAGAAAATTCCTTTTTTAAGATATTATACAGTGTTATCTAATGTCAAAACTTTACAATTCATAGTATCAAACATTAGAATAATGATATAAATTGTTTAAAGTACATAAACTCTCAAAGAAAATAAATATTCCGGTGAACTACCTTAATAAAATAATTAAAATTGATCTTATTTTAAAAATCAATAATATACTGTATATTTGAACAATATTTTATTTATTAGTACTATAAATTTTGTTGGAGAAAGCTACGCGCCGAAGAATTGACAGCGATTTTAGTTGTATCATTCGAATGGTAATATTTTCATGGCCATTTAAACTCTTAGTAATGTAAAGTAAAGTGATAAGTTATATTAATTGTAAATATTAATGTGAAAATTTGTTTCGGTTGTCTTGTGGGCAGAGAAACGACAAGTAGGTTGTAGGATGCGTGTAGTTTATTTTTCCTTTCCCAAACTAAAAAGCACTAAAGTGATTAAAGAATACTGGCGACTAAAGTCTCACCTAGTCACCAAGCAAGCTTCGAATGGATGTTGCTGTCCACCCAAGCAAGTATTTTGACTGACCGCCCTTGTGGAGCGTGACTCACTTTTGGGGCCAGATGGCAGCCTAGCGGATGCGTAGCTTCCTCTAGCTATATGGCGTGGCGGACACGTCCGACGCCACTCACGGTTCCCTCCAGCTACCTGGGCCCTACGCAACTGGCAGTCGCAAGCGGACGCCGAAGGAATCTGACGCGCGCTGCGAGCTTCTGCTCTCGCCGGTGCGTTCGGCCCGCGCTTCCGTCACCCTGACGCTTGAACTCTTCTCGCTTACAAAAAATGTTATTTATTAACCGCAATTTATGCTTACACTGTTACATGAATAAATTCATTCGTACATTTCCTCGTATAAGTCTCATACTATGCATAGATCGTACCTGAGAGAACAGCTGCGTCCGCCACGGTACACGTTTCCCCGACCGAGTTTTATAGATAGTAATTAGTCGAGACATTTCATATAGGACAGTAAAACAAAGACGGATTTTGGAATTCCCCGTCAGGCTTTCGGGTCGTCGAGACATTTTATATGGGACGGCAAACAAACGCTCACAGGAACATAGGCGGGGAGGATTAGCGCTGGCCCTTCTAAGCACTTCATACGTGCACCAGTCCCCCGTCTCCATATTCCTGCCGTTGCGTCATTACCCATTGTCTACACTCTATGTCCTATGTCTAAATATTTTCCCGATTATCTGAAGTCTAACCTTCGTTACCTTATCATATCCGCAACAGAAGTCATAATGCCTGCGCAGCAGACGACGTACGATACAATTAAAGGTACTAGACAATACTATGAATAATAAGTAGCAATATTCAAAATTCTTTGGCCAAAACGATTCATGTGTATGTTCTTTAATTATAAAACATATCAAAAATGCGATTTTTCACTGAAAAATGAGGAGACAGATTTCCACACCACCCAAGAGGTACTGTCGGAAACACATTATATAATAATTATACAATGCGCTTCAGGCGCGTTAATTTTTTTTTATATTATTGTATAAAAAATGAATTTTGTTCTAAATTATATACTATGTGTTAGTAAATAAAAAAAAATGATAGTTCAATTTTCTAAAATAAGTATTTTTTATACAATAATCTAAAAAGAACGTGGAATCATCGCCTACAGCCATATAACCACGAACGTCTATCATGTATGTACAAGATAAAATGTTAGAAGAGTTATAAAAAGTTACGTAAAGTGCCAATAAATAAGTATATGGTTATTTTTAATCAGAAAATACAAAAATTTGGAATAAACAATTGTGCTACAAACTCCACGCTATAGTTAAAAGAGCCCAATTTACGCCCTTAATACACAATATAGTTCTACGTTACTAAAATAATCATGCAATTTACTTACTCACTATTAATATTAATTATAAAAATTCATGTTTTATTATAATGTTAACATGTGATAAGAAACGCTAGATCCCAAAAGTTTAAAATACAATAAAATTAATCAATTAACTATAAATAGGACTAGTTTAGACTTAATAAGCATTATAAGCTTTTAGTAATGACAAGTTGCGATGATAAATTATAAATGATATTTTATGCATGCAACTATATTTTGTTTTGAATTTATATTTATAAATAACATTGTTGTGGATACTACTTAGATGACTCAATTTGTAGCCGCAGTTGGAAAAGGAGGTAATCTTCGACTTTGCAATATCTGCAAAAAATGTCGTCGCATCAATAAAACATCTTTCACAAGATTGACTTTCGAAGGATCTCCTCCGAGAATCAAGCAAGTCAAAAGAGCAGCCGAGTAAACTCCACAGCTGTATCTATCAGGCTGTTTTGTGACGATATCAACGAAGTTGATATCGCTTTCTAAAATGCCTGAAAACGCTGCAAAATATAACTCTTTTCCTTTTAGACGGGTTTTCCACCCATGTAATTGGGAATCGTGTCATATTTGCGCACTGTATGTCCATCGTAGTACCCAAAGCGCCAATGGCTCGTGCACGTACCTCCAATAATCACGACACTGGTTTTACTTTTTACAGGTTGAACGCATCGTGGATAGTATAAATACATCACACTCTGCACCTCGAATTCGGGATGGTTTTCTTGAACTACGCCAAAAAAAGCATCTAACGAATCGTCGTTCAACCATGAGTTTCGTTTCGAAATTATTGGCTGCAACGCGCTCAAGTCAACATTAAATAATTTGCTATCAAAATATGCAATTTTATTTGCAATATCTTGATAGCAATTACCGCGCTTTATACTCGAGCATACAAACACAATATCATTGTCATCATCACTATGAGTAAGATCCACCACAGAGTTACTAACAGTAAGAACACTGAAAAAAGACCGTGAAAGGATTCACGTCGCACGGTGAAACAAAAAATTTAGATGTAAAAGTTCAACGATAAACATGCGGAGGAAGCTTTGGGACTAGACGCACCAAACGGACACACAAACTCTAATAATTTATGTCGAGCCAACTGGCTTTGTGGTCTGTACACGGCTATTTGCTGGCTATTTTTTATAACTCGGCTCACATCCTGGAGTAATATATACACCACTTTTACATCTCCATTATCCATTCTATACTACGCGCGAAACCTGCCTTAAAGAGATTCAAACCTGGCCGAGTGTTTTTTTCGTTACACAGCAACACGCGTGCGTGTAGAATATTTACAAATAAGGAACCTAAACACGGCGCGCAATGATCCAACCAGCATCCGCACATAGAGAGAGAGAGAGAAAGAGAGAGAGAGAGAGAGAGAGAGAGAGAGAGAGAGAGAACGACTGCTGGTGCAACAATGCCTGCATATTTAAAGAGCGCGGGCGAGCGCGTCTAACGCAATAACAGAATCTGTCAGCGGTGCGTACACGCCCGCACGCAAATTCACTCGGGCACATGCAGCCGAATATCATTCGATTAAATGGCCACAGTCCTGCTCCACCGTTTTTCGTAATCCGCCTCAACATCAACATTCCGCGTCTACATATATGTGCACACGTAGAGTTTGTATACGCGTTAGCAGCGAAAGACCACTACTGCTTTGTATCAATTATTATTTCTTCAATTATCGACGCGGGCCATTCCACTCGCTTTGATAACTTTTGTCGCGACTCGCGCTCGCGCGCCTATAGTTCAAAGTCGAACGGCGCGATAACGTCAATGACTCGACAAGGCGATATTGAATTTTGGTGACATGAAAGAGAGAGAAATAATTAGTTGGAGATATTACTGGCCTGTGTGACGAGCTAATTAACGTTTGCTAAGTCATTTTCGTATCGGCACATGTCAATTGTCGTTGTATATTATTGAATAGTATACGTTTATACGACACTATGCACATGATGACTGCGAAGAGATCAATGAAAATAGGTGATGATTAGAAACCCCGTCGTGTTAACTGACCGTCATTGCGGGTATATGCGGGTAGATTCTAGCCACACACCCACCAGCTGAGACCCGTATCAGTTTATAATACAAATTTGTAGTAGCATAAACTTTTAATTTTTATTATTATTTAAGCTCTATACTAAATATAAATTCAAAAGCATCCATATGAATTTTGAGAAAGTTGGGGCCTCTACCAAGTGATCAAGAAATTAATATTTTGGCTCTTGCGAAAAATCACAATATCGTCATACTTATTAAGTAATAAATTTAGTGACAAACAAGCCTTGTTGATGAAGAACTAAAAAATTAGCCGAATCATTTTTCGTATGTATCTTTCATTCTAAATCAAAATAAATATAATACAACCGTTATTTATTGTAGATATACTGATAAACCCTGGTAGAATCGGTAACCCACTTAACGGCCAGGTCTTGTCATGGAATCTATAGGGCTAAGTGGGCTTTTTGGCCTCGTGGATTTTGCAGTACTCGTCTGCGGCTCGTAAACGCCCTCGCCTTCGGCTCGGGCTAACTCGCCTTGACTCGTACTGCAAAATCCACACTCGGCCTAAAAAAGCCCACTTTACGCCCTTGGTACACAATATACTCTTAGGTTACGGAAATAATCATGTAATTTACTTACTCACTGTTAATATTAATTCTAAAAATTCGTGTTTTACTATAATCTTAAGATGTAATAAGAAAATCAAGAATTTCATAGAATTCATAAATTAACTATAACTAGGAATATAGTCTATAATTAATAAACTTAACCAACATTATACCTTTTAAGTAATTATAAGTTGCAATGATTTCATGATCTCGATGAAATTAAGAATAAAACCAGTAGGTTGCGTTGGCCTCGGTGAACTTGAGAATATAACCCATAGATGGCGCTGGTTTCGGCAAACTTGAGAATAGAACCAACAGGTGGCGCTGGTGTCGACGATCTACCGTACCCCTATGGCATACGACCCGCTGATCTACGTCTAGCAATCAGTTTTGAGTGAATCAGTGGATAGTGCAGTTTGAAAAGTTTAAAGGCGTAATTCGTGTCCTTAGATTTTTGCTCAAACTATAAATCACTCGGTCGTAATTTATAATACAAAATTAAAATTAAGTTCGTATAGCACATAAGTGAATTTAAAATTTTTATCACTAGTTTCACGTGCTTATCTAAGAAAGTCTAAAGATAGTGCAGTTTATTAATAAGCTTATTAATTTATTTATTATTATTAATTATTTATAAATCAGTTTTATTTATGGATAAATTAATATATTCGTTTATTTATTATTATATTTTAAAAAAATGTTTCACCTGTATTTGCATTCTAGGAACATGGCGTCGGGCGGGGGAATACCGCCTGACAAGGTTCGTGAAAAATCGTTTAAATGTCATCCCTCAGCAAGAGTTGGAGTAGTAATTTGTTTAATATGTGAAAATGTGTACCATAGAAGTGACTTTAATAAATTAAACAACATAAGATATGTCAGTAATACATTGGTAATTTGTCCTGATCACGCGCACATAAATCTAACCTCAAAATATAATGAATCGGCATTAAATGAGGATGCCAGAATCATAGTAGCACATGTGAAAAGTCAATTGAAGGAAGAACTAAGGGAAGAAATTTTGAAAGAACTGGAAAACAAGGACGAGGAGGACGAACAAAATAGTCAGGATGATAGTTTGGAAGTGAGTAATTTGAGAAAAGAAAATAGTCTACTAAAACAAATAAATACAGAGATGAGCGATAAGAATGAAATATTGAAGGAATTTATTAAGCAACTACAAAAAGAAAACAACATTGTTAAGAAACCATATGCTCAAGTTTTATCAGGAGAAAAGCCAAAAAGCGAAAGAGTACCGAACATCATAATAAGGAAGAAAAACAATGAGGACAGAACAGATATAAGAACAAGTGTGAAACATTATTTAAATAAAGAGAAGTCAATTCAAACCAAAAAGGTATATTGCAAAAATGACAATGAGATGATAATCAGTTGTATGAACAACACAAGTGCTGCTGAAACCCTTAAATACATGAGTAAGAAATTATCTAATACATGTACGATTGAAAAAGAAGTAGTAAAAAAACCAAGATTGAAAATAGTGGGTGTGGATAATTATGAACAAATGGACTTAAAAGAATTAGAAAATGACATAAATACAAGAAACTTTAAAGGCTGTGAAACAAAATGTGTAGCTGTGCATAAATTTGTAAACAAAAGAAACAATCAAGAAAGCATAATAATTGAAGTAACCTCAGAACTATACAAGACTATAAAAGAGAACAATAACAGAATCTTTGTAGGATACCAGAACTGCAAAGTATATGACGACATTAATCTACAACCCTGTATAAACTGTGGGAGATTCGGACACAGCAGTAGGAAGTGCATAAATGACAAGGTATGTTTAAGATGTGCAGGCCCTCATAATACAATCAACTGTACAAAGCAGTCTGATTTATGCTGTATTAACTGTTGTTTTATTAATAACATCTACAAGACAAAGTATAATACAGCACACGTGGCAAATGATAGCCACCAATGTCAAGTGCTTATGAAAAAAATCAAAAGGCATATTGAATCAACGGATTACCCTGTGGACCCATTTATCCAGAGATATATCGGTAAAATAGATATCCCTGTACCGACTGATACTAGACCAAGAAGAACAAATTCCATGGACACGCTGCTATCAACTTCACCTCGTTCCAGCCTTCTCAATCTGCAGAGTCAGCGAGGAGGCAATCAAGGAATCAAGTAACATGGAGAATATCATTGACATAGTAGAAGATATACAGAGCGAGACGATACAACGAGAAACAACAATATTAGATCTAAACTCTCTAAATAAACACTTGAAAATGAATAAAGAAAATATACTGTATGTAAATATAAGAAGCTTAAATGCAAATTTTAACAAACTTCAAGTATTTATTGAGAGACTAAAGATAAAACCATGCATAATCGTATGCGCTGAATCATGGAACTTAGATTTTAAAGACTATTTTATGATAGAAGGATATAAAATGTATTATAACAGTAGCAAAATAAACAGATCTGACGGTGTGGTTGTATATATTGAAAACGATATAGAGGAAGACACGGAGATTATTGATATAGGCAAACTTAAAATACTCAATTCTTGTATAAAAATAAACAATGAGAACACAGTAGACATATCCGCAATATATCGATCTCATGACATACCAAAATCGGAATTTATTATGAACATAAAAGAACTAATAAAAAACAAAAAGAAGACTAAGAATCATTTAATAATAGGAGACTTTAATATTGACACACTGACACAAGAGAATTATAGTAATGAGTTTTTATGTAACTTACTAGACTCCGGGTACCACCCTGGATTTCAGGGTATAACTAGACCGTCAGATTCTAAAAATATTGGAACATGCATAGACAATGTATTTATAAAAACTAATACAATTTTAACCAGGACTTTCAAATTAATTTATGCGCTAACTGATCATTATCCACTATTTGTATCGATTAACAAGCAAAGAGCAAACAAGGTAGAAGAGAACAAAACAACAATAAATTACAAAAAACTAAGGAAAATAGCGAAGGATGTAAATTGGGAATTGATATTGACTATGCATGATCCAACTGAAGCTACCAATACACTTATTGAACACATAAAGATTAGCATAGATTTAGCTACGGAAAACAAAAAAATACGTAACATACGAAACAACACAAAACCTAGGAAAATATGGATTACTAAGGCCATAATAGAATCGTGCAATAAAAAAGAGTTATTGTATAAGACTTGGCAATTGGAACCAGGTAATAATAGGCTGAAGAAAGAGTATAAGGACTATACAAAAATTCTAAATAAAATTATCAATGAGGCAAAATTTAAATATGATAGTGAACAAGTAGGAAAAAATCTAAGAAATCCTAGACGTTTATGGGAAATAGTGAAAACTAAACTAGGGAAAACAAATAAGAAAGACGACACTATAAAACAAATTTTAAATAAAGATATGCAGAAGATCGATGAACCCATAGGCATAGCCAATGAGTTCAACTCTTATTTCTGCAATATTGGTAAAAAACTAAGTGATAAAATTAAACAACCAACTAGTGCTAAGGCACATCAACCAATAAAGTATCCAAAATCTATTTTCTTGACCCCAACTAATAACAGTGAGATAAGTAGAATCATAAAGAATATGGAATTGAAAAGCGGTGGAGTAGATAAGATAAATGTTAAAACAATAAAGCTGCTATCGGATTATATAATAAATCCATTAGTGCACATTATTAACTTATGTATTGAAAAGGGTATTTGGCCAGAAGCGTTAAAAAGTGCTGAGGTGATACCAATATATAAAGCGAAAAGTAAGAAACAAGTATCAAACTACAGACCTATCTCTTTAATCTCAAACTTAGCTAAGATATTGGAAAGAGTTATATATTGCAGAATTACTGAGTTTATAAACAAAAGTAAGATCATAGCGGAAAATCAGTATGGTTTTGTAAAAAATAAAGGCACAAAGGAAGCATTATATCATATAACAAACATTATTTATAATAAATTAGATAAAAGTAAGCCAATAGCTATAAGTTTTTTGGATCTCTCAAAAGCATTTGATACTGTAAATCACAAAATTTTGTTGGATAAACCTTATAATTATGGTATTAGGGGAATAGCATATAAATTAATTAAGAGTTACTTAACTAATAGGTGCCAAAGAGTTAAACTGAAAGATGTCGTAAGCAGTTATGAGGCTGTTGATACAGGGGTGCCACAAGGAACTATATTAGGACCACTATTTTTTATTTTATACGTCAATGATCTCTTGATAAATATGACAAAAGAAACAATCATATCCTATGCTGATGACACAGCTGTAATATCAACTGATGATAACTGGAGTAATGTTGAAATCAAGATGAACGACTACTTAAGTAACATATCGGTCTGGCTTGCACAAAATAAATTATCCTTAAACATTGACAAAACGGTATATATGACTTTTGGTAATTATATTGATAGTGTCCCAAGAAACTTTACATGTCAAATAGAGGGAAAGGTCTTGAAAAGGGTGGAACACTGTAAATACTTGGGTATAATCTTCGATTTCAACATGAAATGGAAACAACATATAGAATATTTAATAAATAAAACTAAATATTTAGTGTTTGTATTTTATAAGCTAAGAACATTCATGGAAACACATACATTATTAATGATATACTATGCATTCTTTCACAGTGTTATAAATTATGGAATAATAGCATGGGGGGGAGCGTATAATAACAACTTGAACATATTACAAAATTTACAAAGTAGATTGCTAAAAATAATAAGTAACAACAAATTCATGACTCATAACAAACCTCTAAACTTAAGACAATTGTTTGCGTTTGAATCCATAGTGTTCCACTATAATGATATGAAAAACAGGTTCTTGACATCGAATAGCGTAACAAGGAAAAAGTTGATACAGATACCACAAAGAACTAAAACTGTAAGCCAAAAAAACAGCTATATAAAGGCTGTTGGTGTATTCAATGATCTTCCAAACGAGCTAAAGACTTTAAACAAATATGAAACAGCGAAAAGTAAAATAAAGGAATGGATTAGGATGAATGAATGATATGCTAAAATACTAGGGATGAATATTTAGGTTCTATTTAAAAATTAAATTGTAAAAGGATCTCTTGTAATGGGAATAGTGTTATAATTAAGGAATTGTAATTAGTATTAAGTTTTAGTAGATAAGAGTGGCCAGTCCTGCCAACAGGTACCTGCGAGTACCTCTGCGGGATTTACTGGTGCATTGCGGAGTGTAAGTCACTACTGTAATTCACTAGTGTAAATTTTCTGGCTAAATAAATAAAAATAAAAAAAAAAAAAATATTTTACGCACGATAATTTATACCGCATTAAGCGCTTATCTAAGTAAGTCTAAAGTTAGTGTAGTTTATAATTTGTTTATTTATAAATTAGTTTAGTCGTGCATAAGTTTATACCGCATTTCGTGATAATTGTTAAGTAGTTAATAAACATAAAAAGTGTAATTTGTTTATAAAAAAAAATGTCTCCAGTTCAGCAAGATAGTGTTAACAGCGCTCTTGAACGGGTGGCATCGGACAACGAGAGGCCGTCTATCAAGATGGTACTCAGGCGTTCAATTAAGTCAGATGAGTGGAAATTATAAATAATAACGAAATTGCGTCAAAAAGACGAAGGCGATCGTCTGATCAAGAAGTAGGTCTATTAGTAAAACGGCCCTGTATAAATGTTCAAGCATCTCGAGCCGTTAGTTGTGTTGTGGATCTTACAAACAGTGATGATGACGATGATATTGTCTTTGTATGCTCGAGTACAAAGCGCAATAATTGTTATAAAGATACTGCAAATATAAGTACATATTTTGATAGCAAATTATTTAATGTTGACTTGAACGTGTTCCAGCCAATAATTTCGAAACAAAACTCATGGTTGAACGACGATTCGTTGGATGCTTTTCTTGGCGTAGTTCAAGAAAATCATCCCGAATTCGAGGTGCAGAGTGTGATGTATTTATACTATCCACGATGCGTTCAACCTGTAAAAAGTAAAACCAGTGTTGTGATTATGGGAGGTACGTGCACGAGCCATTGGCGCTTTGCGTACTACGATGGACATACAGTGCGCATATATGAAACGATTCCTAATTACGCGGGTGGAAAACCCGTCGAACAGGAAAAGCGTTATATTTTGCAGCGCTTTTCTGGCATTTTGGAAAGCGAAAACGTGTGCTGTGGCGGGTGTAGCTGTTCTCTCAGGTACGATGTAAACATATTAATTTTCGTTACGGTAGAGATCGTCGATAAAAACCTTCGACGACTTACCATTTTTAATATGTTGATTTTATGTGGAAAAATGTAGGGTGAACATCATGAATACAAAAGATTTTTCTGTCTTTTTGTGGGGGCTGTCGAGTTTTGTCTTATGACGGTACGTAAATGATGCCTTCAATTCCTTCGCGAGAAGTTGCAAGATCTCAACGAGCAGCGTCGCTATCAAAACGGTTCCACAGTTGGACAAAACCATCCAAATTCAGATGAGTGAGAAAGGGAATTGTGTCTAAATAATGTCATTTTTCAGGATTTTTTGTAGTCAGATAACGTCGATGGAGAGATGTACGCGGTTCCACAGAGCGACGGCACTGTACAACTGCGTATTGGAGAAAAAGTTGAGGGGCCGCAACGAGAGGACGAAAAATCCCAGTTGCCTTCCGTTGATAATGAAACGAGTCCTCATCCAACCTATAACGCAACGTTTGAGGGGTTCGACGTGATAAACTGCAAGATAGAATTATAATTAACGGCAGCGGTAAGTCATAATAATTATTTTTATACAAATACTACCTATCTCACTTTTGTAAATCACAAAATTTTGATTGAAAGGAGACTACCAACGACGCCAATATGTCATATGCACCGGCCAACAAACGGAGATTGGCTCACCGAATTAAGGAGATAACCTTAGCCTCTCACCGTCGTCCTTTAGCTGCGAGGAATCTGGACCCTGAGTTAGAAAAATCCACCTCGAGGTCAACTCCAAAATCGAGATCTACGCCGCTGGAGAAGCTGTAGACATGCTCATAGCGGATACATCTGCCAACGAGACTCTGCTGCCTAGGGCCTACTTCCCTGAAAAGCGGAGAACTAAAGGGTGCGCAAAGAATAAGAAGACGGTCCACAGGAACGTTCAACGTTTGGAAAGCAGCTCGGAAAATTTGGCTCCGGCACATGTAGGTCGCAAAAGAAAAAGGTCGCCTAAAGACGCTCCAGAAGCAATGGAACCCAAGGCCAAAACTTCAAAGCAACTGTTTCTTCAATGTCAGCATGGCAATAGCCTTTATAAGCTTGGTGTCGACAGATATAACCAAACACTTTCCGGGTAAGATTTATCAAGACACATCAAAATTTCTCTCAATCTTTCTTCCCATATGAGAACTTACCTTTATAAATTATATAGACTCCAGAGCGCTACTTCACTTGTGGGTATGAGACGCCACCTAGTGGTGTAATTTTATAATTTTTCTGTAAGAACATTTTGTAAACGTTCATTAGTATAATGAATCAAAATTTTTTAATCTTAAAAAAATTAAAGAAAAATTTAATTTTAAAAACTGAAAATCTTGAAAAATGTATAAATTTTTAAAATTTAGTTTGTATTAACAATGGGTGTGTAAGTCCCACTTATCAAGACGGCAAAGTGGCTACATATTCAAGTCGTGAATAAAGTTCTATATGCAACACGGGAATAATCTACTTTAGTATCTATATTGTTGCATAATGTGCTAAGTACATGCTCGACATTCAAATAATTGAAAATCTCCCGCTTCGCATCAGGATTCTGCGCGTTCGTAAAGACGTCAACCTTCAACCCATAATATATATAAGTATACGTATGCGGGCTGACGAGTGTCGACGCCTCGACTGTCGAGTGTCGATCACAATATTCACAATAATCACATCTATGATAAGTACTTACAATAACGTTTCAACGTTATTAAATTCAAGAAATGTTAGCGTTAAAATAAAAAGATTATTAAATACATGACTTAGAATCAATAACATACTTTAAAAAGGGAAAAAATTTCATTACTGGGACGTTCAAGGTGAAACGCTGCATTGGTATTGAGGTTAGAAATTATTAAAAATCTCGAACTTATTTTATCTAATTTTTGTCTAATGCGATACAATTTTTGTTTACTTGCAGCATATAAAAGAACAAATAAGTAATCATGGCTCATTATAAGGGAGCCGCCAGCGAAGCTGGTAGAGCAATGCAACTGATGAAAAAGCGAGAAATTGCTCAACAAGAAATTGAATTGAGAAAGAAAAAAATAGAGAATGATTTGAAGATACATAATATTGAGAACAAGTTTGCTACCCACTACAATGCAGTTGAACAACAACTTAAAACTTCGACCATTGGTTTGGTCACGCTTGATGAAATGAAAGCGAAACAAGAAAATATTGTTAAGGAACGAGAAAGAAAACTTGCCCAAAAAGCAAAAGAAAAGGAACAAGAGAAGGAAAGAGCATTAGCTGCTAAACAAGCGGAAAAATCCAAACAAAAAAACCAAATAAAAGCCTTATCTTTCAACTTGGATGAAGATGAAGAAGAAGAGGGAGGAGCTGTTTCTGATGAGGACTCGGATGCCAAGTCAGAAAAATCAAGTGTATCAAAAACAAGCGAACATTCCGAACCACTTGTTAAAAAGATTAAGAAAAATCCAGATGTCGATACAAGTTTTCTACCAGATAGAGAAAGAGAGGAAGAGGAGAATAGGCTACGAGAAGAATTAAGACAAGAGTGGGCCCGGAAACAGAATGCCCTTAAAGAAGAGGAGATCGAAATCACTTTCAGTTATTGGGATGGATCTGGGCACAGGCGTAGTGTAATCATGAAGAAAGGTAAGGATTTGATAATTTTCATTGTAAACCATTAATTGCATTTCCCTTTATACTGTTTAGCCGTAAACATGATCATGATTGTATTCATTGGCATTAGTTCGTACTGTTGGCAGGTAACTCCATTTATCAACTCCTACAACGATGTTTAGAAGTCTTGAGAAAAGAATTCAGTGAATTGAAAACTGTAATGGCAGATCAACTAATGTATGTCAAAGAGGACTTGATTCTTCCACATCATTACACGTTTTACGATTTTATTGTAACCAAGGTGAGCTAAAAGAGATATTACCTCGTTTACAAAATTCTTTTCAAAATGATCAAAAAGTATTTGAAAAACAATATATTTTACTTTGTAAAGGCAAGAGGAAAGAGTGGACCACTTTTTACATTTGATGTTCATGATGATGTTCGTATGATGTCTGATGCATCAGTTGAGACTGAAGAATCCCATGCAGGCAAAGTGTTGTTAAGGTTAGTCAATAACTTGTGAAAAAACCTTTTTCATTTAACAAAATTTTAACTAATTTGTATCATTACAGGTCGTGGTATGAGAGAAACAAACATATCTTCCCTGCTAGTCGCTGGGAACCGTACGATCCAACGAAAACTTACGACAAGTACACGATTTCCGATAAAAAGAAGAAAGACAAAATTTAATGTATAGTCTTTAGATTTAGCGTCCTAATTTTTATTGTAAGTAAAATGGTATGAAAAGTACTATTTAATCGTCGGTTACTTCGTGATTTTTATGCTCGTTAAAAAGTATAAACATGAAATTGTAAATTGTGAAAACTGCCTCGTATTTTTAAGCAAAATAGTTATACGTTTTACAAGTTATCGAGTAAGCTCAATAAAGCAATCGTGTAATTAAGATAATTTCGAAAAAAATTTCAATTGTTACTTGCACTCGATCTATAATCAATATTCGTTGTTACGCCTTCTGAAACAGTAGACTCATCTAATAATTTCACGAGATCTTCCGTAACGTCGGACAGGAGCTGTATTGATTCGGATCTGTCAGAAACTTCCGACCTTTCACTAGACCGATCTACGAGGCAATATTTCAATTACCAAAATAGTGTACGTTTTCCAAGAGAGACCTAGAAACTTTTTATCGTTTTACCTTTGAAATCCGACGATTCGATTTTGTGACCATACAACTCGATGAACCGTTTAGTATTCTCATCTAGCTTTTTAAATTTCGGTCCTCTTTTCTTAATTTCATTCAATCTCAAGCGGTTTTGCAATTGAACTTGTTTTGTCTTTCGTTTGACACACTAAATAGAAACGAGTTTAAGACGACAATTCACGAGTTTAAGTCTCTTCGATTTACCTCTATTTCGCTCTCCAGCTTATCAACCGCCGCATCCAAGAACATCACGTTATTTTTCAATTCATTTTGTAAGTTTTCTTCTTGTCTGCAACAGTTTTCGTTCTCTACTTTCTCTAAACAGTTCAACCTTTCGATAAAGTCGCGGAAGATGCTATCCATAGATTCGCAAATCTTCGGGTACTCTTGCAAAGCGAAAATCTCGTCCCCCAACTGAAGCTCGTCTACGTATCGAAAAGAATCGGAAATCATGACGATATACAGAGGAAACTTTTCAGAGGTGGAATAACGAATCGGTCGATGAAAAAAATAAGTATAATTTATTTAAATATTAAAATCTACGAATATATATATATATATAATCAGGAAAGTTGCTGATCTTTAGAAGCGGACAGGGCACCGGTACCTCGATTGGCCTTCCAGGATATCTCATCATCGGCGACGTACTCCTCCTCGGCGTCGGTGCAGGCAATGCTTCTCGGCGAGTGATGATGGCCCTTTGAAGTCGACTGATGCAGCGCATTGTCACTGTCCTCGGCGGACGTCGAACGAGAGTGCATGGCTCGTGGTAGTTTCTTATCAAGTTTAGCCTTCGATCGACGAGGCCGCGCTACTAATGACAGGGACGACTCCTTTGAGAGCTGGTCCATCAAGCGAGACTTGCATCGGAAATTTTCCTCGTCGCTGCTGCCCTCGGTGTAGAGCTCCTCGCCCGAGATCCACGTCTCCTCTTCTTCCTGCGGAATATGTTATTAGTTTCATTGTTCGAGTATTTATGAATTATTGAAATCCCGACTAGGAGTGTATACCGCGTTGTGCAATAAGATAACGATCGAGCAAGCGCTGAATATACTAATAATAGTATCTAAAAACTGTCCAACTGTTTGCAGAAATAAAAAGTAACGAACTCGAGGAAGAAAAGCCATACCTCTTTCTTCAGCTTGGTTATTTGCGGCGGCAGAATGTTGATCGCCGGTATGGATGGTGCGGCTTTCAAGACGGATTCCTTGGACATTATTCCGATGGGAATCGATCAACTCGCGAAACGTCAATATTTTATCTCAAAGCAAGAACAAGAAAAAAATAAAAGAAGAACGTTCAGCATCAGATATGCAGGCACAAGAGAAAACTCCGAGAGCACATAATAATTCAGTATCAAGGGCGCGACGTTCGAACGAGAATTCAAATGCAGATCGTTGCCGCGAGATAAAAGAACACACGGTATATGCAATAACTTTCGTCCGTATAATAAGAGATCGACTCGAGCGAGTGAATCAGAGCCGCGTGTTCGACGAGAAGAGTTATAGCAATGTGCCGACGGCGATGCGGAGGCTCTTCTTCACTTCTCCCCTATCGAGAATTATATTATAAAGGTGTACGCGCGGATTGAGTAATTCGGTACCGCACACGCGCCGCGCGCTCTGTAAACAATTGAAATTTGCCGCGATATTTTCTTGACATGCGACGGTGTATGCGATGTCTTCAGGTCGCCGCTGCTTATGTATTATTCATATCTGAAAATGACAGGCTTTTTCATAAATTCGATTTTTGTTTTGCTAATTATATGAAATTGTATTAATGAGTATGTTGTATAGGATTATATTGCGCCGATGAAAGAGGTTCGCTATTTTTTTGTAAAATTCCGAGAGTGAGAGCAGCGCAGTATGTGTGTTTGGAATTTGGAAGCCGATAAATAAGTTTGGTTTATTTATAGCCGCGCCGCGCACAAATCGTATAAAGTCTTTTAGTGGGTGTTCATGAATATACGTGTGCGCGCGAGGGGAAATGAAGAGTAAGTAACCAAAAATCGATGAATTAGATCGGGTGACACACAGACGAGCACGCGCGCGCACGGCTTTATTTATGTGTTCCCTCGTGAAAAACGAACGTGGAATATTTTCGAATTATTTTTGTTATATAACTGCTCAATTATACTTTGTATTATATACGTCTATGTCATTTAAATCGGAACGTACGCGGCTTTCTCTATTTCATTATTCCGGTCACGATCCGGAGCTTCGTGTGTAAATTTTTGAATCTATATATATATATATATATATACAGTTTCAAAAATTCAATTTGCGGTAAGCATACGATACTCTGCTAATATACAAACAATGCGCTATATCGATCATTACCAGGACTTCCGACCATAACGCGCAATTTTTATATAAAAATATCGCGTTACAATTTAATTATAAAACCTCGTTGGTGCGAGAGGCTTCAACCCAATATCGGATTTTCTGCGTTGACAGACAGGCGGAAAATTGGATTAGCCAAACAAACTATGCTTCTATTTTTGCGCGATTTAATTGTACCCGGAATATTGAATATACCTTCCATCGGTATCACTTGGAAGAGAAAATATTTACATTTTTACGCGTACGTTTGCTAATTGCATGCTTTTTAATATGATTTTCAAAAGTCCGATAATTGATGTATAATTGACACTTTAAACATTTTTGGCCTTAAATAGAAGGTTTTAAAATATTTTTAAACGCACGAGAACAATCAGGTTATAGTGGGTGCACTTTAATAAACGCATGCAACGCGTGCCCTTTACACCGTCACAGAGAAGTTAATCAATTTAAACTCGCCAATATGGAAGAGAAGCTGCGTACACTTTTTCACAAAACTACTGTGTTCTTAAAGTATGCAAGTATAAAGCAATGTTTTCGCGAGAGTTTTATAAATAAATCTTGAAGACAACAGTTGGCGCCAGAGAAAAAATAATCAGTGATTTACACAACGATGTTTACGCTCAACTTATACCGTAGAAAATGTTAAAAATTCGTTGGATGAAAAAAATTCAGTGCATCTGCCACAATTTAAATCTAAAAAATATGTACGCTATTCGCGGCGGTTTCTCTTTTTATTTTAACCAATGGTTCCATGTGATCGTCATTCAAAACACTTGAAATTACAATCATATGTTTACGTTTAATATCTTCCACAAACACACGTGTGCGATATAAATGTTTTATTTTTAATCTATTTATATTGTTTCTTCAATTCGCGAATAAAGTGAAATTTAAAAATTATTTCAAGAGTCGAACAAATTCTCGGTAAATAATAAAATCACCGCTTATAGCAAACATAAATCGAATACAAATGCAACAAGTGGTAAATTGCATCTCACGCACCTTCCAGTAGAATCGTTGGCGTTAAAAGCGAACTGGATCTGATTATACCGTCTTTTATAACTCGAAAAGAAAGAGAAAGAAAATATAAAGTACTGCACGTTTCAAAGAAGCAAACAAACAAGCGAAATCCGGCACAAGCGTCAGTCAGCACGAACGACCGACTGAAGCACGCAAAGCCATACGGATGCTGCGCGGTATATACTGCCGTGATGCTGCGTTTCCTCAAACTGTTGCCTGGATGATGCGTCCGGCGCGCATGCGACATCCCACTGGCGGCACTGCGCGGGCCGCCGCTCTTTTTATAAATAAACAGACATATAATGCCTCGCAAGGCCGCCGCTGCTGCCGTCGCCGATGATCTCCACGACGACGTGGCTCCAAACTAGATGAACTCGTTTCGCGAAATACGCCACGGCGGATCTGCTCACTGTCACTTTTTGTCGAGCGTCTGCCTCTCGTCATTATAACGGATATAGCGAACAAGATTGAAAATTCTCGAAGTTTTTGTTTTTTCTTGATTTTTATTAAAATAAATAATAATAAATAAATAGCAATTTAAAGTTTCATTATACATGTCACTTCAAAGATGTCATTAGAGAGGTGGGATCCATGTATGTGATATTCTCTGGAAAGTGATCCATCACGATGAATCTTGTTTCCTTTGTTTGGATTATATCATCTAGATAACCAAACCAGTAAATTACCAGTCCAGGGCCAAATCTGTTCCAATAGCTGAGAAATTGCTCTTTAATGTATATATTGTGAGTTTCTTTGTTGCCAAACTGAGCTTTTGATTCAATCCAGTTGACAACAAAACCATTTACAGCTATGGGAACCTCCAATTTGCAGTCTGGCGTTTTGTCGTAGCCTTTCAACCTTAGATGATCTTCATTGGAATATGGGATATTACGTTCCTTGAGGCACTCCTCTAGTTTCATTTCATACTCTATTCCAACGCAGCTGCAATTTAAAAACATTTTCAATATTAAAATTACAGATCCAACATTTTTTTTTGTATCAAAAATTGCAATACTTACTCGCTGATTGCATTTTTAATTGGACCATATTGATCATCATACAAAACACACATGTAGACCTCATAAGCTAGATTTCTGTCTTTAATCAAACTAGTGTCCTTCAGAAACTTATTCAAGCTTTTCGAATTAGCTGTAAGCAAAAGTGTGGATATAAATTATTTAATGATCACAAATTTTTGGATGAAAAAGAATACTTACGATTGTTTTTATCATGAATTTTTACATAATCTTCTAAGACTTTGCGAGCAAATAGCGCAGGGCAAATCTTAAATTGTGTTGCAAGCCTTAGAAGTATTCCAACTGGTTCATTTCTACCTACAGCCTCTAGGTAACTGAAAGTACAACATTTTAATTCACTTTCATATTTTACATTAATAAAAATATTGCTACGAATTTTAACTCACTTAGTGTAATAGTTGCGACCCTTTGCAAAAACTTCGGAATGAATAATCTTCATTTGGAGCTGTATTTCTTTATTTAGAATACTGTATAATGTGGATGGTTGAAAGCTGAAGAAAAACAAAATAGAATATTTAGTTAGCATTAAAAAACCTTTGAATCTGTGCTAAGAAAATCGTCGTTATTTATACGAAACAAATTTCTTCTTAGAAAATTAATGAGTAATAAAAGCAAATAATACTTTGAATATTTGGCGACCAACTTTCTGGCACAGTCCCTTGTCAGGCCTCGATGATTTCGGATGAATTTTACTATGTTCTCGTAGTCCTCGATCTTCATGATGCGTAAAATATGTCTGTGGATGGATGTAAACAAACACACAATTATAACCTCACTTTTCAAACTCCACTCTTAAAACTAAATATCGACTCAATATTGCACGATCGTATGCTCCAATAATGCACGCGATAAGAACTTTAAAATTATGCTAGTAAGGTATAAAAAAAAGCAAATAAAGTATTTTAAGATTTACAATTTCTGAGAAATATTCCAAACTCTGCAAGATTTGCAATCGGTGCATGACGCATGTCATAACCTACCTATAGCGTGCATGTAATATGTGCGTGTGTGTATATATATATATATATAGAGAGAGAGAGTATATAATCAGCTGATCGTTTTTGATGTCACAAAACAAACTGACGGTCCGGTACTCCGGTCACGTCAAATTTCAATAATGTTTTGAAAAGTTCATTAGTTCATTAAGTACTAGTTTATTATGATTTTACAACTTACATATTTTTTTGTTTATAACAGGTATGCAACTTGATCTATTATGGTTATAATATTAATTATAAAATTGAAAATCTTTTTTTTTTTATCTATATTTATGCCGTTATGGAGCTTCCCAAAGCCCAAGACCCGCAAAGCATTCGGTCCAACTTTGAAATAAGACTGAACGTGCGGAATATAGAGAAATGCATGAATGCATCCGCTTTGAACTTAAAGGCTACGTTGGGGGTAAAGGAAGTGGAGGGGAAATGTTACAAACGCATATTACAGGCGAGGGATTGAGGGTGCAATCAATTTTCAGGTATAGTTTCTTAGAAATGGGCCGGGATGTATCCGGTAAAATAGGCGGAGTAGGTATTTCTGTATATAGTTATTGAAGGTTCAAGAACTCAAGTATAAATTTTAACAGCATAAGTATAAGACATAGAAATGTTGTTGGAAAAGAAAAGAAAAGCATGTTGAGATGAAAAATTTGTTTATTTTCTCTGAATAAAAATTCAAGTTAATGCTAAATAAGGAAACAGAAGATCATGTGTTTAAAAAAATATAGTTCATCATAATTCAAATAATTTACAAGATTGATAACCTTTTATCCCTAAAATCAACGTCGTTTGTTATAAAAAAAAAAAAAAAATGATTGCTGGAAACAAAAATATCGTTGATTCTTGACACAACATACACACGCACATATGTATGTTTATAATTTAATATAAAACTCGCTGCAGTGTTTTTAAAAAAGTTGTACATGTTAAACTTGATACGAGTCACCGCGACATCATCATAGTCTCTACATTAATTACAATTCATCGTTTTTCATCTAAAAACGTAGAGTACTTTGTACACAGTTCGTAGGAACATCATTAAATATGTTTTTTTCTTTCCTATATTCACATTTGATTCACACACACACGCACACACACACACACGCGCGCGCGCAAGCACACATACATACACACACACACACACTGTTGAAAACGATTAAAATGAAAGGCAGAACGACATAGAGATCTGCACAGTAGTCGGATTTGTTCAAAAGTTATTTTATGAAAAATATCAAACAGCAATTTTCAGCTGATTTTTAAAAATTACTAATAAAATAATACATTTTTTAAGAAGAAAATTGATTTAAACACGAAAATATACTTTATATCACTTCATTCCTAAGTCTAAGTTAAATGAAACTAAACTTATGATCCTTATCACAAATAAAAATAGTCGTAATGTAAATAATAAATAATTACATTGAACATTATTCGTCATAAAATTAAGAGTCGCCGAGTAAACGAGAGCAAAAAAAATGAACTCAGCGACCACTGTGCGACAATAAGAGTTTGAACACAGAAAAAAATACGATTCATAATGCGCTCTATTACAGGCAATGTGAATACAGGATATCGTTCAGTCGGCCTGTGATACAGGCGAGCTCCTGTCGCGCTTGCTACCCTTGCCCTTGCCCTTAGACTTGGTCTCGCGCTTTCTACTAATCGATGAGGTGGAAGTGGTAGAGGCTGAGTCAGCTGGGCTCGAATGACTCGATCCTTCCCTATCCCACCTGGCCAACGTTTCTCTGAGGTTCTGGCTGTCTGTCTCTTCGAAAGTATCGATGTCGATGTGCATGCTGTTGCTGTCCTGACCATTACCGCTGCCGTTGTTTTGACCCAAAGAGGCCTCCAGGTTCGCGCGCATTTCTTTGCGTTGATCATCGCTATGCTGTGGGCAGCGCATGGACCTGGTGCAGAGTTTCTTCGTGTGCTCCGAGACGACGCCGCAGATTTGCTGAAGCAGGGCTTTCTTTTCGTCGAGCGACATGTTCTCATAATTGGACGGAGAGCTCTCGTTGCTCGTGTAGATGAGCTCGTTGAGGCTGTCGCTGCCATTCTTTTGTCCGGTAGAACCGACGCTTCCAGTGCTGCTGTTCTTCGGCTGTTTTAGCTTCTTGAGGCCATTGCGGTCCTTGCGCCGTTTGCGCTTGTCGTTGTTGACGCTCCAGTCGACGTCATCGTCGTCGTCGCTTATCACGCCACTGTAAGTCGTCAGATCCTTGGAGTTATTGGCGATACGTCGCGAGGCTATGCGCGAACTGTTTCTGCCCATGCCCATGCATTTCTCCAGGTGGGTCGCGAAGCGACTCGCCGCCACGCCCCGGTCGCAGTTTGGACAATTACATTCCTGGGACTTTTTGATCGGGTGTTGGCCAAACACATCTAAACCAGGAGAGTCTGGAAATCAACAATTTCATTTTAGAAACCTATTTTGAACAGTGATCATGGATAACTTAGGTGTACTTCTATTTTATAATAAATTAAGATTCTTTATTTTTATTTCTTCACTAAGCATCAGTCATTTAGTAGTGAAAAATAATCAAGAAAAAATGTATTTTACGCAAATAGAGCCTACTCCTTTAAATGAGTTTTTTTTGTTGATAATGCAAGAGAAGATGATTCATCCCAAAGAAAAAATGGAACTCTTGCCAATCAATACTGTAAGAGCCATCAATACTGTAAGAACACAAAATTGTTTGCTTCAAAAATATAAAGAGCTTATACTGATCAAACTACAATGTAAATGATGACTGTGAGATACAACAGGCAAACATTGATGTTGGATAAATAAACCTTTTAAAAATACTCATAATTAACATATATTTGTTAGATATACCATAGAGTTAAATAGAAAGCAAGCCTACTACATGAATCATTGGGCAAGAGATAAGCCGGAAAAAAGTACAACCCACAAGAAGTTTGTTAGACAGTAAAACATTCTTGAGCTGTTATGATAAAAAGCCACATCTTCAGAGTGTAAAATCAGGCTTGACTCCTTACCTACGATGGCATAGGACTCATCATCCGGAATGCCTTCCTCCACATCGGAGCTGCCAGTCTTGGTCATGCGATGCACGTCGAACACAAAACCCATGAGAACCTCGTCTAGCAAGTCCTCATAGATTTCCTTGGTGGCAGCCTCGACGTTCTCAGGCTTGCCCATGAACTCGAGGAAGCACCGGTTGAGCTCCTGTATCCTGTCGTCGGTTACAGACATCCTGCTGGCCTCTTTACAAACTGCCAACGGTGATGCTGTCAACGATGCTCCTGCTGCAACTCCGAGCAGTGCAGCGAAACGACGACGACGATCTGCTGCCGGCGGCGCCGCTGCTGCTGTAATTCTTGTGGCGCGTCCTCGGAAAGGGACATTCGCATGCCGTAAGGGGCTGCTTCGTCGGCTCTTTTGTTTCGCTGGCCCGCAGACTGGAGCCCGACCTCGGTGCCGGGATAAGCGGGTTAGCACTTTACCCGCCTTCCTCCGCACTTTCCTTATTCTAACCAACAAACGACAGGCACTATATCGCCAGGATATACTATTAGTCTATACTAAATACTACTCGGTCGCCGTCGCTGCACATCTGTTCTTCGAGCTGTGTGGGTGAGTTGTGTGTGCGATTCAATTCAGCAACCGCATCAGTCAGACTCAGAGTGTCTAGGTCTACCTACTGATGCGTGCTCTGTCTGTCTCGCTCTCGCTCAGTTCGAGATCCGAACTTCTCCCCCTCCCTCTTTGACTATCCCTCCTTCTCCTTCGTACAACGCGTTTTATTTACTTATACTTCGCTAAAACGCGTTTCAGACTAGAAAAGAGCAAGGCCTTGCCCTTTCCGGCTGCTGTCCGCGATATAATAATACACCCGGCTAATGTTAAACAAAGCCGTTTTCCCTAAAAGTTGGACGCACTGATGTTGATCCAAAATTCAAAGCTTTGAAAAATCTACTATCTCTTATGCATGACATTGGCCCTACAGCTATACAATTAAATTTGGGATAATTGCGATACAGGTATGCCGCCGTTACCTCTGTACAAGCTGACTACACACTGCACATATATATATTATATATAGGCGGCCATTAGGCGGCACACGAATGCGAAGAAAATTCCCGTACCCTGTCTGTCGTCGAAAATCTAATACTGTGTATAAAATATACACAATTCAGTTCTATAATATTCTGAATTGATAGGCAACACGTACACAAAAAATAATTGACCTCACTACATTACATCATGCTTAAAATAAATTCGAAGCATCAGACCGTTTTTTTATTTTTTGTATAGGTTTTACATTTAAAATCTTTGTGAGGCTTGATATAATATGAGATCTCATATAATACCTATTTTTACGCGGGAGACCAACAAATCACCAGTGCTCAAGAACAGTTTAACTTTACCGATCAAGCTTAAGGATTTGAAAAATCGCAAATCCAAATGCTGAACGGCTCATTAAACAAGAGTATGAATGATGAATCTGATTCTACAGAACTTTTATATGGAAAAACGGAGAAACTCACTGCGGAAAAGATTGTCGACGACGGTCCGTCATTTTTCAAAAAGGTAAAAATTAATTCGAAGATTATATAGTCATTGAATGTTTATTATTACTTTTAGCAAAGTAAAGGATGGATAAACTGCTTTAAAAGGACCAACCGCACATAGCCGTTATTAGAGGCGGAAAAGAAACCATCAGGCTGCGGTGTGGAAGATTATTCAAACGAAATTGATTTATCCGCAAGTTTCATAAATTCTAAAACTCCCGATCTGTCAATGAACAGTAATAGCGATGACCAAGAGCAGTCCAAGGAAATTTTGTCGATGGATTTACTCAAGAATGTCGATGACTTTTATACCTGGTGTGAACAACAAATGGACATCTCGACTCAAGATTTGCTAATTTTGAAAAAGTTGCGCGACAATGCAGAAAAAAAAATCGAAGCTTTAGACGATAACTGACTTCTTTTGTTAATAAATTTTGTTAACGTATTTTTTTTTTTCAATAAACTATTATTTTCATAAAAAATAAAAATTATTTTTACAATTTATTTATAATCCTGAATAGTTTTTTTCGAATAGTCAAATTGCGGCTTTTATTTAAATAATTTACGAAGTGAAGTGCGAACAGTATAAGGCAAAATTCGATTATAATCGAAAAGCTAGACCACGCCGGGCCTTCCGCTGCAACTTCAACCTCTTTCGAAGCTTGACAGGCAGCACGATGGTAAGGATTCATATTTTTGTGCTAAAAAATCCAAAAAATTCAATGTCATCGCGAACAATGGATGCATTTATTATGACGAAACGTAATTAAGATACCTTAACAATTATGGTTTGATAAATATTTTATGTCACTAATGCAAATATCGCAATTTTCGAGCCGATATGACTACTTGTCATATGTTAGGTTATGGTACCGCTAACCTGGTATCATACGTGTTTACACTAGCATATTATACCATACAGTATATAACATTATTAATAATTTCGATAGCAGAGTGTATTTGTTGATAAAGGGCATATTATACCGGTTTTTGTAAGCATCTAGTACTTCAAACAGTGAAACAATGGTCCTATGAGAAATTCTGTGTTGGATATTATTTGTGGTATTCTTTCGAAAGTTTAATAATTCATTATTATTTTTTCATTTACAGTCGCTCGTCATCCCAGAGAAGTTTCAACACATTCTTCGTGTCGTGGGCACGAACATTGATGGTAACAGGAAAGTCATGTTTGCCATGACTGCCATCAAGGGTGTGGGAAGGCGATATGCTAATATTGTCCTGAAGAAGGCCGACATCGACCTTGACAAGCGAGCTGGTGAATGTTCCGAAGAGGAGGTGAGTTTAAAACCATACTAAAAAAGCATTGCCATTAAATTACGATTCTTTTGCATGAACTAATATTTGCTGTATGATTCCACAGGTTGAAAAAATTGTCACAATTATGGCTAACCCCAGACAATACAAAATCCCTGACTGGTTCCTCAACAGGCAAAAGGACATTGTTGACGGAAAATACTCACAGGTAACTGATTCATTCTTAATTAAAAAATTTCTTTCATTAAAGTTTTATGCAAGGTAGCTATTTAATAATGCACAATAACACGGTTAGTCGTGGTTTTAAATACGCGATTTGACTGGTAGATTGTGCAATAGTGACTGCGTTTAATTAAACTTCTGAATACATATTATTCAAAGGTTAAATAATTTTTTAAAATGCAACATATTTCTATACAAAACTTTTCTTTTTGAATAATGGTTCGTTCTAAAATTGTTTAATAACTTCGTGTGTAGTTGTGTAAAGATAAATGTACTCAAAATTAATTTTTGGCATGTAAATGCATAAAAATGTAGTGAAATTCTTGTAACACGATAACTTACTGCACTTGTTTTTCAAACTTCATTATCAATTTTATTTGTTTTAATTTCTTGCAAATACTTGTTCAATGATGTTATATCTAATTACTATTCTATTTTTCAGCTTACGAGTTCCAACTTGGACTCAAAGCTTCGTGAGGATTTGGAACGCATGAAGAAGATTCGTGCACACAGAGGTCTCCGACACTACTGGGGCCTCAGGGTACGCGGTCAACACACCAAGACAACAGGACGACGTGGTCGCACTGTTGGTGTGTCCAAGAAGAAGTAATTTAATAATTATGTATTAAATAAAATAAAATTTTTTCAAATATTGAATGTTTGAATTTTTTTATTTATACTCTGCAAGCAACATTATTACTTTTCACAAATTCATATTACTAAATGTTTGGTCATTTAACTAACATTAGACTCTACAAATTTAAAAACATTAAGACTTATACATTTGTAAAATACAACAGGCAGTATCAATATATTGTTTGATCTCTCCATTGAATGCCATAAATATCTTAAATTTTATTACAATTGCATAGGTAATACTGTACAGTGTATTATAACGCGGAATGACTAAAATTGGAAACTTCAAAAATACTTGTATATCACATAGTGAAATTTGTAATTGATTACTTATAATTGATTTGGTTTCAAAGATTTTCTGCACAATGGCAAATACATAAGTTTCATTGCTTAATCAATCAACTTGCTAAATATTTAATTGCGGTGGAAGCATTTAATCACAATTTTATTGATATGAGAGGATTTCTAAAAAAACTTTGGGGACTCTTCCACGTTGATTGCCTCGAAAACCAAGTAGATAATCTTCATCTCCTGGAATTTCTCTTACTGATATGACCTACGAAATAATTTTTCTTTCAAAAAGGATTTAGATATGTCAAAAACACAAAGGACACTAAGGGAAAGGAAAACTTATAAATAAACAATAAAAATTATATACAGTGCAATAAATTTGACGTTTATTAGAATGCACAGAAAGGAATTAAAATATATTCACGTTATATACAAAAGGATATGCTTATATTCATATATATTCTTAAACTTGCATTAAAAAAATACTTTAGTAAAATAACATACAGGACGTAAATGACGAAAAATCAAAAACTACATAGATTACAATATACATACAATTTTTAAATATAACGTTCAAAATATCTCATGTGCATAAACTAAACTACATATATCATAAACTTTAGAATATTGCATTTAATAACTATCAACTAAATTATTCATGCGACAACATATTATATAGTTGTCTCTTTTGTAGAAATAAACAAGTTTAAATAGAGTGTGTTAATAAAAAATTATTGAATAAATAACTTTATAAAAGTGTATAATTATGTCCTAATAACTAAATACAATAAACTTTATTAACAATAGTGAGTGACACAAAATAAAAAATTACACGATTTAATGGTACAAAAAATCATGATCTGCTCATGCATTAACTACTATTCTAAATATTAAATTATTATTGCATCACTTTTGTTTTGCATAATTCATAAAAAAAACCTACAACTAAAAGCAAAAAAACAAACGCAACAAAAAGAAAAATTTTGAAAAATGCGCAGTAAAAAAAAGATGACAAACAGTATCAGAATATACAAAAAGTGAGGTTTTCATCCTTATAATATAATATACTTATAGACTAAAAATAAATGCTAAATGTATAATGCACTTATTCTTGCTGAAGGTTACAAATAATCATCCAACATGCTTCAACAAAACAGCTACACATTGGTGGCATGCTCTCTTCTCCTGGTCTGGCTCAAATAACAAATTTGTTTACCTCATTCTGTGACACACTAAGTTCTTCTTCATCCCTTGCTTCATAGTCACAGATTACTCTTGCTCTTTCTTGACCATTTTCCACAGGCTCAGTGGAGTTTATCGAGGTAGTCGGGTGGAATGAAGCCCCAGGTAAACTGGGAGGGAGAAATTTTTAATGGGGTAAACTTTAGGAAGTGTGATATATTTACAATTGTTTACGTGCTCTGACATTTTTAACTTATTTAGCTTTAATAAAGTTCTGGTTATATATGTCTATTTTGTTAGTATAAGTATACAACCTTAACTTTTTGAATTTTTAAGCATAAATTAAAGGTATGTAGTTTTTTTCTATGATAAATTACTTTTTACTTAAATATCACAATTTATGCCAAAGAATCGTAAAATCGCATATTTTATACAACAAATTATTTTAATTCAGCAATTAGAAAAATTTACCATATCTTGTCATTCACTTAGACAATTGTGTTTCATGCAGGATTTTTATAATGTATTCATAAATTATTTGATGAAAACACATATAAAATAAATTGCTAAAAAATACTAAAAATTAAAAAAATTGTACAAAATTTTTCAGTGAATTGTAGCAATAATTTAAAGCAGTATGCATAATGATAGGTGATTAACTTAAACATTTTACATGTAACAAAGTAACAGACACTTACAAACATATATTTAACAGAATTACATTTGTTCAATTTATTAAGAAACTCTTGAATTAGGACATGCATTTGTCTTGAGTGGGTAATTTAGGATTAAGGAGTAATTAATATATTTAACTGTTCCAATCAGAGAAAATAAATCATAATACATACATTTAGTTGAAAAGAAGAAGTGATGTGAAATTTTAAAGAAAGTTAAGACATTTGATTAATTGGAAATAATTTATTCCCATTATTGTTATTATATAATATTTTACAATCTTTCATGGGCTGTTGTACCTCTAAACCTTAGACTAGTGTCATAGTTTTACAAGGAACTTGGGACGCAAGGAACATCTGTATTTCTATTCTACGAATTGACTAGTATTACTCCACCATATTTAATCCAAACATCAAAAAATGATATGTGCATAATACCCAAAGTATATGAATTATAGCAGTCTACTTATATCTTTAATAACATAAAAAAAAGTTAGTATTTGTAATATAAGTATTTTACTATATAAATGTCTCTTTAATTATTAAACTTAACAAAAAATATAAATCAATCTAAATATAAAGTTCAATCTAGAAAAAATATCACCAACCAGTGTTTATCAATCTGATTTATGAACTATACCACACTGGGTATGAATAAATAATATAAAAGAACATAACAAAGTGGAGTGGAGATAGTAGAATTACAATAGGTATTTTAGGTAAGTAAGAGAGAGATAGACTAGATTTTAGAAACATCCGTGTCAAATGTAGCAGTGACATAGGCAGATCCAGCAAGAGGCTGATGGGTGGGCGAATTTTGGGATTGTGTGGGCGAGGGGGTTAGCTCGATCACTTCCTCACTGTTGACTCGCAGCAGAGGACTTGGCTGACGCGCCCTGCAACCCCAAGCATGCCAGCAAAGATAGAGTAAAGTATTAGAGAGATTTTATCAGTGAACTTAATTGCAGAGTTTTTAAGCTATCAATAAAATTCCAGCAAAGCTATTATATAAAAACTCTAGAAATTAAAGAGGCTGTAGTTAATATTTTCGTGTGGTCTGTTTTGTATTAAAAAATTAAATTTCTGCGTGAAAAAAATTTCTTCTGAAAAAATACTTTCTTATAACAATAATTGATCAAATAATTAATTTCGTTCCCTTTTATACATCAAGATGAGCAAACATATATGCTTATCATAATAATTTTTTTAAATAAAAAAAATAAACCTGTAGTTACTAATATGCATTGAAAATCGAAAAAGTTTAGAAAACAAGTTATTGTAATGTAACTGTTCATGCAACTTTTTGAAGAATTTTTATTCACACATTGATCATGCTCAATAGTAAATTGGTTAGCTATGAAGTCTTTAGCAACATATAGTTATACATTTAGTAAACTAATTCATTACTATTACTATTTCAAACATATTGTAAGTATTACATTTTAGAAACATTAATGCAAGCCTAGAAGGATTTTCACGAATGAGTAATGATTCAAGCATCATCTAAATACCCAACGGCGTGCAGTACGCCACTTACAACCAACACAAAACATTACTCACTCGGATCACTCGAGAGTAGGAAAGCTGTATTCAAAAATATTGCAAGTAAAGCAACAAGGTAGTGCAGGAAAATGTTATGATTTTAAAGTTAGTAATATTGTAGAAGAAAGCTAAAAAAAATTCTTACCCTGCTAATTCTCGTTGTAATTCTTGCATTGTTGCATGACACTGTGCATAATGACGAGTTTGAGCTTCAACAAATTCGTGTAAACAACGAAGATGGCCAGCTTGGGAACTTGAGACTCCTTCAAGTAGAAGCTTAGTTATTTCTGCCTGTCGATCAAATTCGGATTGGGCTACTCTCAGCTCCCGTTCTGCCTGAGTTTAGAAAAAAATGTTTTATTTTTCCATCAAAAATGTTTATTCAAGCGACTTTTTAAAAATCGTTTAAATTGCAGGTACGATTTCTAAGTCAACCACTACATGATAAATCCAGTATTCTGACATATTTTGCTACTTCTTTATTACTAAGTCAAATTGAAAACTAATTTAAATAAATTAAAGTCAGTATACTGTGTAACAAAAAAATTAATATAATTACAATAATCAAGATTTAACTCAAAATAAATGCTTCTGCAATATGTCAGTGTTGCCTACAAAGACTAATACAATTCAAAAACATATACTCAAGTTTAACAGGTCTTAGAAAAATCTATTTAACTCTTGGTCTTTTTTGAATAGTACGAGTCTTTGCAGGAGCCAATGATACATACTAATGTAAATATAAATTAAAAAGAAAGAAGTGTTGCATAAGTCAACTTATTATTAGGTGATAACATTTTTCAAATAAATTTTTCATGCTTAACAGTGTACATAAACAATACATTTCTGTAGGTCTTATAAAGATCAGCTATATTAGTACCTGATCAAGTAGTACTTCGGCAGAAATGCCGCTCTCCTATTTAATGCCGCAATATTTTTAAAGTTGAGAATTAAGACACTTAAAAAAAATTTTTATAAATTCTATTCATGAACAAAACTTACACTCTGCTGACCCAGCATACTTCTAGCCTTTCGTACACGCCTCTTGCATGAATCCAAATCCAGCCTTTAAAAAAATCAAATATTAGCTAAATTTTCACATTTTTTTTTATATGCACACTAAAATTCAAGGATACCTTTTGCTTTCCAAAATAGCCATTTCCTTACTTATTGTTTTCATTTCTCCATCTAAAAACTTTCTCAAAGGTTGTATATAACAGTTGGCTGCTGTACCAATGAAGTCCCTTTCAATTTGTCCCAATTTTTGCTGACAATGACCAACTTTGATCAAAGCACTACCTATATAAGCAATAAAAAATCATTATTTTAGCTCATAGAAGCATAATAGTATGAAAAGAAATTAACAAAGTCTTTTACCATAAGCAATTCCTGGTCCAAAATCATTGCCAGCCTCTATCATATCTATACCAACGTATTCTAAGTTACTGAGCCTATTAGGCTTCCTTTTATCAATTTTCTCATAGAAGAAATCTTCGATCCTATTACCTGGAAATTGAAGCATTTTTATGAAGTTAGAAAATACTTAACCTTTTCATTGAAACAAAGAGCAACAATGTAATCGATTGCAGAGGATTATGATGTTTGAATGATGACTACACAATAATAACATAATAACAAAGCATATCTATAGAGACACTGAGCGTTCTAGTGTACAGTCTATATACAGCGATATATTACCAGGATTAGGTGTCAGCATTGCCTCCATGTTCCTGAGTATTTTTTCTGTCCAGGTCTTTGTTGCATTTGCTCGCTCTGCCAAATGTTCGAAATGAGCATCGAGTTCTGTTTTCTCAGATGTTCCTAGAGTCTCCTCTGTGATCTATAATAATGCAATAATGAAAAAGCTTCATGTTGTCATACAAATTGATAAAATCGATTGTTTCTACTAAGGAGGTCAGTAGTATGAGAGAACGTAGCACGTAGGTAAATAAGAAGAAAAAATCCCTTCATATACAAAAGAAGACATAAAATGTCAGAGGAAGAATGACACACAGTGTTTGATTACACCCACACGCAGGCGAAAACAAAGTTCACGGACGGTCAAAAGTTATCACGGAAGTCGATTGGACTTTCATCTTACCTGCACAACTCGGCTAAGGGCTGCGCCAGCATCTTTTACAAATTTTTTAACGTTGAAATCCATTATGTGCTAATTCCAGTCGCAATTTTTGACGAACACCTACTTTTTACACACACCTTAGCGAGAAGTCCGTTCGCTCGCTAGTCTCGGTCTCCGCGAGTACAAGTCCGAGCTCGGAGAGCTCCCACTATCGATCACTGATTCGCTATCAAACCGCGCCGAGGCAGCACGCGATTTACCCGCGAAATTTAAACGCGTTCACTATATCTATACAGATGTATAACTATACTTACTCAGCTGGATTATGACTTTATCGCGCTCATATAATCTCATGCAGTTATAGTATATAATCATAGTCATTACAGTGTGTATAAATCATTAAAAATAATTCATGGGTGTAATAATTTGGCACAAAAAAATGTATCTTACAATACGACAAATATATATTTTCATACAAAAATAATCAAGTGGTATAAAAAGTAATTATGTCATATAAATAGAATGTTATACGAAATAGTTATGTAAAAAGGTATTCTCTGCTGTATACATATGGTTCAACTTATTTCAATATAAATTTGATGTAGATCATACAAAAATAGTTGTTTAGCATTGGATATCATCATTTGACTATTATTTATAAGATTTAAATACTACAATTGATCACCTAGTTCAAGTAATACATTTAAGTTAGTGACAATTTATTTTAATACTTAGTTTTCGTGTAGGAATAAATTTCTGAACTGTTTTTAATGTATCTTACTTGATCACAAAATTGCTTTTCATTTTATTTCTTGACTGAGGTAAAAATCACTATAAGATATAGATATCACCACCAAATTTTAACTTCTGTAAATATTCATGTGATTATGTAGTTCTTTGTTCTTGGTCTTTTTCTAAAAGATATATCATACAAACAAAAATATGTGGATATATACACATCCTCTTAACAAATTTATTATATGTAAAAAAATACTGTTACATCCTTATTTTAATCTACTTATATTTATTTGGGATGATAACAAAAAAACTACTCATATCTCTTAGATTATTGATGGATTTGTTTCATTAATAAACTTTCAACTTTTTTCTTGCACTGGCATGATTACTAGAAGAACTAATACTAGCTATTGACAAATTCTGTAAATCATTTATCAGTAAAGTTTCAAAAATATTTTCAGCTATTACTTCAGGTAATTTGAATTTCAAAAGACTATTCAACGCTGAGGCTGCACACTGCAACCAATATGCTCTAGCTCGAGCTGTGTCAAATTGTTCTTTTAATACATTGTAATACAATGGAAATTTTGATCTATAGTTTGTTAACTCAAATGTTTGGATTATGTCTTCATTGCGAGCACATGCTGCTAATGAATTTGATTTTTTGATCAACACATCATAAACTGATAAACAATCACCAATTTTTTCTTCTTTCATTTTTTCAATTTCATGCAAACAAGAAATTTGTAACTTTTCTGAAAAATCACTCTTGGATATTATTTTCAAATTGTCTATATGAACAAACTTATTTATTGAAGCTAAAAGTGCGATGTGTTTTACAAAAACTTCAATGACATCATTAATATCATAATCTTCATATAAATCACATTCGCACTCACTATAAATCTCATACTGATTTTGAAATGCAACGCTACAAACACATGTTTGATTGTAGATATAATATATAGGTAATCTTTTAAAGTCATCTATAGCATTAATATCAGCACCATAACTAATCAACAATTTTACTAGATTTTGCTGTTCTGTAGACTTGATTGCTGCAGCTAAGTGCAAAGCAGTCCGTCCATATCCATCTCTGGAATTGACATTAGCATGGTGTTCCAAAAGAGTAGAACAAATAGTTTTACTTTTTTTGTTAACAGCAATATGGAGAGGAGATGTAAATACTTGTTTTTTAAACTCCTTAAAATACGAATCATCAGTTTCTTCATTATCATTATCAGTAGCAGAAGTCTTATCTGAACTTGTAAGAGTAGTATTGACATTGGCACTTTTATTCAAAAGTATCTGAATTAATCCAAGATGTTTGTTCCATACTGCAAAATGCAATATTGTTGTACCAAACTCATCACTGACGTTAATATCAGCACCATACTTTAGAAGAATCTGAAGTAAAACGATATGACTTTCTTTTGCGGCATTTAAAAGTGAAGAAGTAATATTCAAAATGTTTGCACCTCTGCTTAACAAGAAATTGAGTATCTTTATATTATTGCATTCAATTGCATAGCCGATAGGTGTTTGCCCATGCAGATCTACAGCATTAACATTGCAGTTATAGTCTATAAGTAATTTAACCACATCATAGTTTTGACACTTAACAGCATAATGCAATAAACTGTTATTATCTTGGTTTTTTGATACATCCATTCCATGCTCTAAAAGATAGTGAACTATCCTGATATGGCCTTCAGCAATAGAATTGCAGAATAAATTCATATTGTCAATTTTTTCAGTTATTCTAAAACCATATTCCAACAATAAGTCTACAACCTTCACATAAAAATAATCTGGATTTGTAATTGCAAACAAAAATGCATCCTGATTTGAAGAGTTCTGAATGCATGGTTTGTACTGTAAAATTTCTTTAATAATCTCAATATCCTTATATTTTACAGCAATGCCCAAAGGGGTTTCATTATTGTTGTCCACTTCATCAACATTGGCACCCTGTACCAAAAGAATTCTTGTTATATCTACACTGAATTCAGCAGCAAAATGCAGTGGACTTTGGTGCATAAAATTTATGATGTTAACATCTGCCTCATATATAATTAACAGCTCAACAATATTCTCATCTCCCATTTCAACTGCAATATGCAGCGGGGTTTCCCCATCAACAGTTTGAATATTAATATCTGCACCCTTTAGTAGAAGCACTTCTATTAATTCAGGCCAATCATTTTCTACCGCCAAGTGTAAAACATTTTTGCCTTCTTTTGTTTTAGCTTTAAAATTAGCATTATACTCTGAAAGAAGTATCACATTTCGTTTGTTTTTATTTTCAACAGCAATATGAAGCGCTGTAATATCACTGTGTTTTATAGCAGCATCAACATCTGCATCATGATTGATAAGTAATTCCATTATATCGCCATCATCAACTTTTGAAGCTAGATGTAAAGGCATAAAATTTTGGTAATAAATAAAATCAATTAAGTTTTCATTTTGAAATCCATTAAGATTAGAAATTTGAACAGGGGCATGCACATCGGCTCCATTATCTAATAACATTCTAACAATTTTTTCATTTCTTTTGCATACTGCTATGTGTAAAGGTGTAAATCCCTTGAAATCATCTTTAACAGTGTAAGCGTTAACATCCACTTTGTGCTTAAGTAGTAATTCAACAATTTCTAAACATTCAATCTCTACTGCAATGTGCATTGGAGTAGTTAAACGAGAATCAGGTACATCCGCTATACTATCATCGTTTAACAACAATTCAGTTACATCAAAATTTCTTCTTTGGCAGCTTATATGTAATGGAGTTTCCCCTCTGTAATTCTTCACATTCAAACAAGCACCTTTTTCAATTAATGCTTTTGCTATGTCAGTTTGATTGTTATAAATTGCTAAATGGATGGGGGTATCAGATATGTCCTCTTCGTTTACTCTGTTGATCCTGCAGCCTTTTGATATAAACCATAATGCCATTTGGCTTCTGTGATATTTGATAGCTGTGCATAGTAGTGCATATCCCTCTGTCCATGTTTCATAGAAATTCAAGCCAGCTTTATTAACAATGTTCTGTACCAATTCTAAATTACCTCTTTGAATTGCAACAATTAAAGGATCCTTTTGTTGTTTTCCATTGCTAAACTTTGGCCTATTTTTCACCATCTTTCAGAAAGAAATAGAGCTAAAAACATAAAATACATAAAAATGATAAAGATTTACTTTATTAATTCGCATAAGTATGCATTTTCAAAAAGTATTATTCACTTTGAAAACTTGTATGTACACATAATATGCAATAATACCTTAATTTATATGCATTCGCCACGTGTTTCACGTATGCGTCTCGTGAAATAAAGGCCAGTACTGATTCATGATTTTCGTATACACCATTGCCGTCTTTACAACGTCAAGTCAGCAGTTTAGTCCGCTGCCCATAAGATCCATTGTTCTTCTTTTTCCATAAAACGTCTGCATATAAGTACTTGGTCGAATAACCCTATACTTAATAAGGGAAATAAAAAATTACCTGTATGTAGTCTATATGCTATCGAAATAAGCTTATTAATAATATTCTCGATTTATATCGTCATTCTGCAAGCAAGTTTATTAATTGCGTATTCGAAGATTTATAGTTTATATCGAGAGATTACTAAGTATTTTTTGAAGATAGGAAAAACTTACCAATGATAATATCACTTTCAAATTAAAAAATTTTGATTTTATCTATAGATAATAACCGCATGTGCTATATGTATACATCCATCCATAATAGTCGCACTTAGCAGCTTATAACCTATATATCGGCATATCATCAGGTATTCGACTATTTACGAAATGTGATACCTGAATCCTAACACAAGCTAGCCTATACCTACAACACAAACTGTAAACACAATCACACTGTGCCTGCGCATCTTAATGTGACTTTTTCCTAGTATCCCTTCTCACTTGTGAATTAATATATTGTTCCTAAATCTTTTTTTACCTATAAATATATAAGTATATACATTCAAAAATCGAAATCAAGTATAATCGCGTTATATTTGATTATAGGTCGATTGTTCTATTATAACGACAGAGCTTTAAATTTTAAGATTTGATTAAGGTATTTTAAAATCGTTGATTAACTATTTTTATGTATTTGAAATTGCATTTTGATTTTTATAAAAAATGAAAACATAATGAAAGGCCCATATAAGCTATAAATTTAATTTTATTAATGATGAATTACAATTTAAAAGTAAAAAAGTATACATATTATTACATCATATCATAGTAAAATTAACATTCAATAAAAAATTTGTACATCCAATACTTCATGAATAATTTAGAAGAAAAACTTTACACACAACGTGTATTCATTGAATTTATTATATTGAAATTAACTATTCTTGATCAAATTGGTAATAACGTGAAATATAATGCTTCTTGAATTTATAAGTAATAAATAAACACTATGATGAGTGTGAAGCTGCTTTCAATTTTTTGTTTTGTTCTTTTCAATTTGATTAAATGGACTCTTTGCATAATTCTTGCTTGACTGAAAATGTTATTGAAAAGCTCATTAGTTTATTGAAATTTTATTTGAATCAGATGTCATAAAATATGTCTTTCAATTGTACTTACTTTTTGAGGTGTGTTTGCATTGTTGGGACTGTTAGCATTGCCAGATGGATTTTTATTAGTACATCTTTGAGTAAAATGACCCTTTTCATTACATTTATCACAAGTGACTTTAAAGGCAGGACAAGCTCCAGGAGGATGAGATGTTCCACATCGCCAGCAAACATTTTTAGTTTTCTTATTAGTATCAGCTGATGTAGCATTAGAATCTTTAGGTTTTGCCTCTGACTTCTCAGCAGCTGCTTTTTTAGTGACTTCCTTCATTTTTTCAGTACTCAGTTCAAATTGCTTGTACAGCATAGTCAATTTTTGCAAATCTAATTCTTTTTCTTGAAAAAGTATTTTCCTAAGATGTTTATCTTTTATATCTAGAATCACCATATCTCTAACTAGGCTGTCAGTTAAATCGCCAAAGTTACATGTTTTGGCTTTCTCTTTTAAATCTGCAATATAAGCTTCAATTGGCTCATTATTCTTCTTTGATCTTGTGTAAAATTTAAAACGTTCTTCAGTTTCCCTCTTTGGTGGATCAAAGTATTCATCAAACTTATTTATCAAAATGTCAAAGTCCTTTTCCTCTTCGTCATCTAACTGCATCTCCTGCATTGCTGCCAAGCCTACTCTTCCTATTTGATTCATTAGGCAGAATGCCTTTTCCTCGTTTGTTTTCTTATCAAAACCAGCTGCTTTGAGAAAAATAATAAATTCTTGTTTCCACATTTTCCATGTTTTATCCATTGGTTTTGTATCAGACAAAGGTGCAGGTGCTCGAGCGAAACCCTCCATTTTTCCTTACTACTGATACAGGGACTGTAAAAAGTATAAAACATCATCCATTGTTAATACAAGCTTATTCTTCAGATTATCTCTGTATATTTGATTATTTATACTCTTAAAATCAAAATCACAACCAGTATAGTTTTTTTAGAGCATACAAAAGCATTCTAAAAAGAGATATAGTCCATATGAACGAAACAAAAAAATTAAGCTTTGTAATGGCAGCAGGTCTTCATTAAAAAACAGGTTTACACTTGCAACCATATGCACTTAATACTAATTTGTAAAATGTATGAACTTACTGTGTTGTATTTCATGTATTTACCTGAAGCACAATTATGATAGAAAACGCTATAAATCCAGGGTATAATAGAATAGGTACTGATAAGGTATTTATTATCGACAGATTACGAATTCGACTTATACGGCGACTATACGCTACCAAGCCTTATTGTCCTCTCCTCTGATGCGTCGAGAGGCGAGAGCAAAAATTACTTTGCGGACTGCGAATACCTATATACTGCGATGCGAACGCGATACCGATACCGTTTGCGCACTAACACATTCTTGAAGCACGGCACACTCTTTATATAGTTTTGAGATGCATCATGGCGACCGAGGATTCCCCCTTTAAGGCTGGTTTTCACATCCACTTGATGAACACGAAATGCATGGAAACTCCTTTGTTAAAATAATCTCTTAGAAGATGAATCACTCATAAAATACGTGACTAAATCAACGAAATGTGCTTGTTATTATTTCATTGGTTGATGGCGATTATAAAAATTATCACTTCGAATTCTTTAAAATAAATATTAATTCTGGAAAACTAACACTTAAATTTCCAGGAATGTGGTGATTTTCGCGCGTCTTTATGAGCCAATGAAAAACCATAAAGAGCTTTAAATATAATCAACTATTGACGGATGCCAACATTACGGATGCAATATACAAGAATTTCGGTTGTACCAAAGTTTTGAAATCAAAAAGAAAACGAGTGTGGTATATTTAAATATTATATTTGTAAACTTTTTTTTTCATTGAGTACAAAAAATTTTTCATAGTAAAATTAATAAAAATTTCACAAAGATGTATTTTGTTCTTGTGTAAATACAAAGTTTAAAAGCAAGAATTCAATTACAAAAATTGATCTTTACATTACTTAAGGAACTCAAGACTTATAGTTAGGGCGGAAATGTTTGAAGAGTACAAATCAGTATATAATTTCTAAATATTAATATAATGTCAATGTAGGTTTATTTTCTTACAAATTTTTTTTTTGAATTTTATATTCAATTGTAAACGTATCTAATCAGAAATTTGAAAATTGTTCTTGTTATGAACACCATTGATTTCTTATTTCTTATAAAAACTAAAGTTTTCTGGTCGTTATCTTAATACCTAACATTTTTGTCAACAATTTCTTGGAAGTAACCCCTAATATTTACACTCATTACAGTTTGCTCATCACTGTATATATGATATCAATTATTATAATGTGTTTGTTATCGATGAATACAATTAACAGTGCCTCTTAAAAAATAAACGATCCAGTCAAGAACTTTCGTAACGATAACATTAAACCATTTTCTTTAAAACTTTTGATTATTTTTAAATATCTGTAAAATAGCACACGACGTTTTTTGTTTACTAGCGCTTTATTTTTGTTTGACTACTCATCGTAGTAATCTCAATTTTTATTTGCTTTGTCGTTTATTGCGTAGCATGAAGTACAATTTTATTTCAACAATCAGTTAAATTAATTAATTTGCTAAAAACATATTGCTAATCAAATTGCTTAATATATTACCACTAATATTTCAGTATATATGGTTAAAATGTCTTTAAACCAAGCAAAAATAACCATAAAAATACTTTCATACATTTAGCTGTAAAACAATAGAAAAAAAATTGATAACAGCTAAAGCAACTTGTATGAAGTTTATGTGAGTGAAGCATATGCGCAATTCATTTATACAAATAGTACAAAATTGATTATAATTCTTGCACGTATTTCGACACTTTGTCCTAAATGAATCTTACTCAATGGATGCGACTGATATTATCTATGATAAGGATAATACTCATTGTAAAAATAACGGCAGAGCGCACGTCGCATTTTATTTTCTATGCCTACTATTCCTCCTTGATCGGCATTTGAACGAATAATGTCCGATTTTATTACAATTATGACACCTACTGTCGTTAGCGGGGCAATATTGCCGATTATTTATGTGACTGTGCCCGCAAAAATCACAAGAAAGAATTACTTCTGCTAAGCACTTCCATGCAAAATGGTTCATTTTCTTACATCTAGAACAAGCTTTTGCAAAAGCCGGACATTTCTTCTCTAAATGATTTGATCCACAGTTAGTACAGTCGATAATGAATTCTTTCGAGCAGCATCTAGCAAAGTGATTGAAATTTCCGCATTTCCAGCACTGTTGCCCTTTAGCTGGACACACTTTACCCGTGTGATTTTCATCGCATTGAAGACAACAGTTGTTGTTCTGAACATGTTCAAACGTATCTCTTTTCTTTACCTCCCATCTACTAAATATTTCTCTGTATTCTGCTGGTTTCTGACACTCTTCCCAGATGAACAATAATTCGTCCAAAGATAACGATTCGTAATCGCTAATGTTTGATAACGACGGTATAATTTCGTTAAACCGCGCAAAAATGTTTTCGGATTTTAGATCTTGCAGTAGTTTTTCCTTGACAACTTTGTCCGTGTTACTTTTGGCCGTTTTTTCAGCTATGTCCTGCAAACAAATTTTCGTCGTAAATTCGTGTGCGATGGGCTTTACTTATAATTTGAAAAAAAATATCAACTTCCAAAAGAATAGCTTACTTTCAAAGCAACGATGTACTCAGCGATGGATTCATTGTTATGCCTCCTTCTGCCTCCAAAAATGAAATAAACGTCGAATTTGAATAACAATGTGTTGACGTCGGTTTCGCTAGAAGAGTTGCAAAAGTAAAAATTCTTCGCTATTTCTTGACCGATACCGCCAATGTGCTCGTTCAGAAGACTGCCTTGCTTGTAGTTTGGAATGTATTTTTCGTTTACGAAAGTCATAAAGCAATCCCTCCAAGCCACCCATTCTTGCCTCGAGTGCGACGCTAAGGGCCATGGAACAGGCACGTGTTTATTCTTGCTTTTGGCGCAGCCTGCAAAATACAAAAGATATTTTAGTGCCGCGCAAAGAATACGTCGAAAAAAAAAAAATTTTTCCACGATAGGTGAAACAGTGAAGTGATGACGCATCCGCTTTCTGAACTTCAGTGCAGTATATACATTTTATATTTTTATATCGAGAGTATAAAAGAGAGTTAATAAAAAGTTCTTTTATAAACACGACATTTTAACAAAAAATAAACCGTGGATACAAAAAGATTCATATCGATTTATCGTATCTATTTATTACGTATATTTTTTAACGAGAAAGAAGTAAAATCACTTTAACCATTGCGGATATCAATCTGTCAGCTTGAGCGCTTTTTCTATATTAGGTAGAAAGTCCAAATTTGAGCCCGAACACAAAACTGTATCAAAAACCCACGTGCCACCAATACTTATAAGGATATAACGCAGAAAATTAAAAAAAAAATCAACTTTATCAATGCAACAATCGCATTAGGCTTCACCATACTCGCGTAGGTCTGCGAGCCCTGCTAAATATAAACAACCTTTAAAGCTGCATTTCGTTATTATCGATTTTACACTTGCGCGTAAGTACTATAAGAAAATTGCCTGCTACATTAGCCCTTGGAGAAATAAATCAACAAATATAATATCGTCATTACTGTACTGTCACACGTGCAATCAAAGTGTATCAAAGTGCAAATAGCCGCGCTATTAGACAGTCAGCACCTCCGTTCATGATTATATGCACCTCGCGTCGAAATAAAACGATTACTGACATACTTATATGTACGTCCAGTATTAGCAGATAAATCCACGCGATAATGTATCCAGACAGTAATAGCATTAATCTGTAATCAACGACCGTTTAGAAGGTGCGAAACTTCTGCCTAAAGTAAATCTGTAGTAATTAAATAATGGCCGTGTCCAAGCATGCAGTTTCCTATATAGATATACACAAGATAGGCCGTGCGCGCGTTCTCGGCATTGGCATATCCTCTGACGGATCGCGCGCACAGGTGTGGGCGGTCAGGGCTGTCTACTGCAGTGCGTTACTCAATACAGCTATATATCTCGATCATTGAACTTTATCGGAGAGAGAGAGAGAGAGCGATTTCGCCGACTGGATTCTCATATATGTGTTTTCTATACTAACACCGCACGGTGCGGCCCATCAGAATCCCGTACCTATAGGTGTATGGTGGGGGGGAAGCTCTGAGGGCATCATGTGACGAAAATATTTACGTCCGTCCATTCCCATGAAGGTCAAAATACTCCTTTCGTATGTGTTTATATACGGACAAACAAAAGCACAGAACTCACCCATATCTTCCTCGCTGATATATAATGCTTCGGTTGAGCGGTTTTCTTCGAGTCGAGCACGTGTGTCCGCGAATCCGTGCGAGGCTCCTACTTATAAGTTATAGTTTGTTACTATTTCTCTGCGCTCTGCTTGTGTAACCTGTAGCTCTCGTCGCGCAGCTGCAGTCGACTCCAGCAGATATGTGTCGGAGGTTGTTGTATATAGATAACTCTCGGAACGTCACTTAACTTTCGCTCCTCCGCTGCAGGAGGAACGACGACACTGGCTCAGCATTTTTCAATTCGTCCACGCTCACCTCGGCTCTGTCTTCTCACGCGACTGCCGCCACCGCCTCCGTCGAGTAGCGTTTTATCTTTCTATCTCTCTCTCTCTCTCTCTCTCTCTCTCTCTTGCTGGGGATCGAGACAAGTCGCGAAAGGCGAGTGTGCGAGAACTACAACTATACCATGGCCTGCAATGCACACGGGCTGGGGAATCGGAGGGAGGGGGAGAAGAAATTGGAGAACGTCCCCCCGCTCGCGCGACGTACTTCTGCTATAATATGTCAACAAAACAGAGACCCGCAGACTAAGCTTTGAGTATAAACTCCGCTCTAACATACGTATATATATATATATGTATACATATGCGTGTTTGCTTCTATATGTATAGATATACTAATTTTGAGTATATCAGTATATATAGCTATACCTATTCTGCTGATGTCGTAAAAAAGTGAAAGGAGTTCGGAGCTCTCGACCCCCTCCTACATAAGCTCCGCTTTTCAAATTTTCCCGCTGACATGGCACTCAAGCACGTCGTCGTGGGTGAGTTACGATTTTTCATTTTTGGCAAATCATTCTATAATGTATCTGCATACTCAGCCATCCAAGGAATTTTTTGCCAAACAATGCGAAATTGCAAATACTCCGGGGTTGAGGTTATGTTTATGAATTGCAGGCGGCGGAACCGGTTACATTGGCTCGTGCATTTGTACTGCGTTGCATAATTTAAATGTCAGGACGACTGTTATTTCGCGTATGCCAGGTCCAAAGCGGATTACTTGGGTAGATCAAGACGATTCCTACTCTGATTGATTTTTAATTTATTTTTTCTAGCTTTCATGCCTAATTTTCATTGTTGTTGTTTTTCTTTGAAGCAAGAGCTGGAAACCAATGGACTTCCAAAGGACACAACGGCCGTGATTAACGTTGCTGGACTGAATATTCTAGACTTTAAGCAGCGATGGAGCCCAGGATTTAAGCAAAATGTATTCAATAGCAGAGTCAAAACTACGCAGGAGCTAGCAAAAGCTGTGGCATGTTCCGATGCTAAAGCTTTTGTCACAATCTCTGGAGTGGCCTACTACCCACCTGATGGTAAAGACTACACAGAAAATGACAAGTGTGAAAAGTATGACTTTTTATCAGGTCAGTCAAACATTTAGCAATTTCTTTCTTTTTTTTTAGTTTTAAACACACTGATTAAATATTTCTTGCAGGATTGTGTCATGACTGGGAAGCTGCTGCACAACTGCCTAAAGATTCAGCCAGACAAGTTACTATACGATCAGGTGTTGTTTTAGGAAGAACAGGAGGTATGATTCAACAAACCTTTCTTCCATTTTTCTTTGGAGTTGGCGGACCACTGGGGAGTGGTACACAATATATGCCTTGGATTCACATCAAAGATCTTATTAATCTATTTATTCATGCCTTAAAAAACGAAAACGTCACAGGAGTTTACAATGGTGTAGCACCTGAGGTTGTTATATCTTCATCTGTTTTGTAACAAATTTCATGTCAAGTAAAATATATAGACATTTTATTCCAGCTGATAACAAATGCAGAGTTCACCAAAACGTTTGCATCATCTCTAAGTAGACCAGCATTCATACCCCTCCCAGCATTTGTACTGAAGGCTCTGTTAAATGAAGAACGTGCAAAGGTAAAATTTCCACGTTTACATAGGATTTTGCATTTAATAAAAATAATACTCAAAATTACAGATTATGTTGGAAGGTCAAAAAGTCCATCCTAAAAGAGTTCTGGAGTCAGGATTCAAATATGAATATCCTACTATAAAAGAAGCTTGTGATCAATTTGGAGTGTTATTTTATAAGGAAGAATACTGATTGTGTACATGTTGATTGTAGTTATACTGTAAATAAAAATTAATTGATAACTTTTAAGTTATAAGAAAAACAGTATTATGTTTGAAATAGTTTAAACTGCATTTTTTGTAACAAATAAATAACGACTTCATAAGAGAGTGATTATGTTATACCTTTCATCGTTGTTATTCATTTATACTTGTCTCAAAGGAGTGCAAAATGAAATGTTTTCTTAAAAAAAAAAAAAAACTATATATATTTATCTTTTATGTACAAAATTAATCTTTACACTATAAATAGTAATTTTTAAATCGACATAATCTTCAGAATTCCATTTTCATATCTAGAAAACAGTTATCACATTAAAATCATGTTTCCAATAATGTTATGTTAACCAACTAATTAAAAACTCACCACTCTTTTTGATTTTCTCTCCTTTTTGTGAATTCTCAAGACCTCTCAAAAATTCTTGAAATGCGTGGAAAGGTTTATTTAAACTAGTTTTCTTGTAATCTTTAATCCTTTTTACATTGTCAACTGATTCCCCCTGTTCAGTAATTTCTTTTGCATCAAATGCATTGACTTCATCAATGAGTGTCATAATGGTTGGTACATTGTGTGGATCAAATTGGTCAACCACTTTAGGATTTATTGGTATGCTAACTTTTCCAGTTTTGGGGTGAACACAGAAAGGAGATTTCAGCAAGTGATTCATTCCTTTTGTTACATTTATATCTAAACGCGGATATGCATATTGGATGATTATTTCTTCAATGAGGTGCGGCGTTCTACGCCATTTTTTCGATCCCTAAAATGTTGAGATAGATAAACATTAATAAATTGCAAGAAAGGAATATCAGCAAAGATTTTGATTAATACTGACTGATTGTGTTTGTTCTCTAAAATGATTCACAAAAGCTTCCCACTTCTTGACACTGGTTGAATGTTTATCAAAAATAGCTTTAACTTCATTACGCAAATCTTCTTCAGCAAGTATTCCTAAAAATTTCGTAATCCTTTCTTCTGTTCCCAACATATTTTGTTCTTCCATGCACATTTTTGTAAAATAAGGTTCAATAATACTGACTGCTCTCCTGTAAGTGTAACATTTGTAAATATAAAAATGCATATCAGGCACGAAAAAAAAAATCGGATAATGACACTTACTTGACAGAATAATGCATTTTTCTGTTTAGTTTAACTTTTTTCTTCGTAAATTCTCCTCCACTTATTAACTGTAAATAATGTGCTACAGCTTTCCTACCATTCTGTGTTAAAAAGCGAGCTTTCTTGTCACATACCCAACAATGTATACCTCTTCTACCAGAGAATACCCATAAAATGTGGTCAAAGCCAAAGTCATCTGTAATGGGTAACAATTATATTTCATTCTAATCCAATACAAATACTTTTGATATTCCTGATTTTATAGTTAAAATTACCTCTCAGAGCGACATCTAAAATTTTGACTGCTAAAACCATATACTTCCAACACTTATTGCAAACATCTGCACCAGAGCAGCAAGATCTCACTTCATCGTAATCAGTCATATCAATATCGATTACGACTTCTCTTTGTATTGGTTCGAATTTGATTTCTCTACCCTTATTCGATGGTCTAAAAAATTTGTTTATATTAGAATGTTCTTTCACATTTTATCAAAACATGATTTAATATTTACTTTGAAGATACTCACGCAACATTGTAGACTGCTCCGATATCAATCTTGTGAGGACAAAGCCTTTTTATTTCATTCTTCAAATCATCAATTTTGTTGAACGATTGAAAACGAATGTATATATCATCACGTAGAGTGAAAGAAAATTCTCTACGGGAAAATGTGCTTGCTGGAATAGTAAAATTATACGAAACGTTTTTTTTATGAAAACTGTACATCAATAATAAAAAACAATAATAATATAGCATACCTTCTCCATAACTTAGCCATCGGTAGTAATCAATGTAAGGAAACAAACGTGAATAATACAAAGGAAGTAAATCCGACAAATTCGATTCATCCATAGCTTGGAAGTCTGAGTCTTCTTAAAAATATTAGAATTTAAGAATATAAAAAATAACTTTGTAGGTATCACAGCAAAGTTTGTCAAAAGCGAGAACGCCGAGAACCACCGAGGGCAGAACCGGAATCCATGCGCGAGTAAACTGGCGGGAAAATTATGGTTATAGATGAAAAGCGGCCAATCGCAGAGCAGCGTTGAACAGACCTCTCGACTTCTGTCTCCATTTTACCGATTGACGGTTACACGCCGAGAATATACGCGAACATACTCGCCAATCTATATTCTATATCAATTTCCCCGTTGGGCCGTTGCCCAGAGCTGAGAGCGCGAGCGCCGGGCAGTCTTCATTCTTCAATAGCTGGGCGAGTGTCTGGGCGGTTCTCTCGCACAGACGTCCGAAAGTAACATGGCGAATATCAGTCGCACCTGCAGAAGCTCTTCGTCGTGACACTTCCACGTAGACTGATCTACGAGACTGTTTTTCTCATGCGTTACTTGCCGACTACCTAATACTCTTGCCAGACATCAGGAGCTAAGTATAGTAGATGCAGCATGAGTTTCTCCGTGAAGAAGACCGGCGGCAGAATGTGGCACGAGGCGCGGAAGCAGGAGAAGAAAATCCGCGGGATGCTCGTGGACTACCGCCGACGAGCCGAACGTCGCCGAGACTACTACGAGAAAATCGTGAGTTTTCTATACCTAGACTGATTATTATCAACGAATATAGACTTGGTGTAGAAGGACGGTCAGTATTGGCGCCGGGGTCCCATTTTGAAATACTCGTAGAGCCTATACTACAGCTGTCCCCCAAGACTGCATAGGAGAGACACACTATACCTGTCCCCCAAGTTTTCGTCCCTTCAATTTAACCCATGACCGTTCTTCTATACCGCAAGTTTATATTCGTTGTTATTATGCGTTTATACTAAATACTCCTTGATGCTCGCGCTCTGTCCGGCTGAGCGAGAGAGAGAGAGAGAGATGCAGCTATGTTTTGAGGAGTGGTCAGCGCTAAGCTAGCGTATAAACTATGAAAATTAAAATTCTTGACACTGGTTTGATAGATATGCTTGCTATTTATGGTCTGCCAAGCAATCTGTGACAAGCTTTCTGTAATGAGTAGAGCGTGGTTAGGCTACGTAGATGTGTTGAAACTATTTCGATTGTAATCATATACATATGGACATGACATTAAATATTATTTATTTTTTATTTTCACAGAAATCAGATCCTACGCAGTTTTTACAATTGCATGGGAGGCCATGTAAAATTCATTTAGATCCTGTAATCGCAGCAGCAGGTGATAGTCCTGCAAACATGTAAGTTTGAGTGATTCGTGATTGATAATAATAGCAAACTTATGATTGATAATTACTTTGAACTTATCTTTTTTTTGGAGGATGCCTTGGCAAGGAAATCAAGATAATTTAATTGATCGTTTCGATGTAAGAGCCCATCTCGATTGGATTCCAGAGGCTACCAATGCTACCGAAATTGATGTCCCATTAACAAGTGAAGATAGACACATCAATTATGAAAGATACCGGATAATTGTACAAAATGAATTTCTCACTGGTTAGTATGAATATTTACATTGCAATGAGATAAGAAAAATGTTTTCATTGCTGATATAAATTTTAATTATTTTATTTTACAGTTACAGAAGAGAAGTTTCTTCATCAAATTCACCTTGAAGAACAATTTGGTTCCTCTACAAAACCAGACTTAGTAAAGGATAAAAAGAAATCAAGCAATAACGCTGCAATCGGTTACAACTATGAAACTGAAGAACCAATTCCAGAAACACCTAAACCAACGGATCCTGCTGCTGTACCAGAAGAAAAAGAGGATGATGATAGTGATATTGATCTGGATATTTGTGTGGATGTGTCACAAATTGAACCTTCACAAGCACATGAAATGAACCAGGTGGCACAAAAGTATGGACTGTTGGGTGCAGATTACTTTAGTTTCTTGACACAAGATTTCGAAGAAGCTGAAACACTGCGCCAAGCAAGAAAACAAGAAGAAGAGAAGGCAATGTATTCGGTAAGTTTTTAATCGTGAATAGAAATAAAATCTCAAAAAAGATATAAAATTCAATTAATGAATTTTCTTCAGGGCCGAAGATCTCGAAGAGAAAGACGAGCATTCAGAGAGAAGAAAATGATCGGCCGCGTAATGAGCCCCCCTAGGTAAGAATATCTACATGTTGATAGTTTGTATTTTTTTTTTTTTTTTGAAAATGTTGCTGGTCCGTATGTCTAATATTTAATTTCTTCACAGCTATGCTGCTAGAGAAAGTCCAGAATACAATCCGTATAGAAAATCATCTTCCAAATCTCGTTCGCGTTCCGCATCTCCCGTGAACGCAGGTCAAATAACGTACATCACGAGCTTTGGTGGTGAAGAGGAGGCGGCTCAAAGTAGTTCTTCCCAAGTTCCAGTAACAAATCTGAAAAAAGTCAATTCTATAAGCTTGAAGAGAAAAAAGTCCGTTAGTCCGATTATTAGTGAAAAATCGACTAAAAAAATAGCAAGGTCTAGGTCTCGGAGTGCTTCACGTTCGAAAAGTAAATCGTACAAAAAACGTGAATGTAGAAGATCAAGCCCATCGTATTCAAGGTATAAACAATTGTATACAATTGTTTTAATTGAAAAGTTTACATTATCATCGGAAGGCATTGATGACAAGTTATTTCATTTAATGAAAAGTGTCTACTGATCAAAAAATAATTTTATGAAAGAAATTTAATTGCGAGGGTGAATTTTAAAACAAAAAATAATTATGGGCAAAATATTTGCAGGTCGAGAAGAGATCTATCTCGAGGCAGGAAGTACGGAAGATCCAGGTCACGCAGTCGATCCCGCTGGTCTCCCTCTTACTCCAGGTCAAGGTCACGCGGCCGAAGCAGGTCACGATCCTACACAAGAACTCGGTCACGTTCACGGTCGAGGTCGAGGTCAAGATCGCGACTGAGGACAAGGTCGCGAACACGATCGCGCAGCCGTTCTCGCTCAAAAAGATCGAGATCGCGTTCCTCGACAACGTCCTCCTCGAGTCGTAGGACTAAGAGCAGCAGTTACTCGAGGTCACGGTCAAGATCGAAGTCGAGAAACGATTCGAAGAAGCGCAGACGCTCCAAGTCTAAGTCCAAATCACGGTCCAAGTCGAGGGCAAAAACAAAGTCGAGGTCACGTTCTAGTTCAAGGTCAAGACCGAGGACCGTGAGAACTAGATCAAGGTCAAGGTCGAAGTCTCGATCTAGGTCTCGTATAAAGTCCAGAACAAGATCCAGAACGAGATCGAGATCTAGATCTAGATCTAGGAGCAGGAGTCGGAGTCGATCGAGATCTCGATCATCTAGCTCGAGAAGCAGGTCAAATTGTAATCGGTCGAAAAGTACAGAAAATAAACCTACCGCAGTACCAAGGTAATGATTAGAGAGTATTTTATAAAATTATGTGTAAGTTGTAATTTTCAAATGCTAATGACAATTCCCGTTTTAAGATATTACGGTCGTCGGGGAAAGTCTTCGAGTTTAGAAATAGAATTATCTGATAATGAGGACAAAAGTTTTCAACCCACACCAAAGACTTCTAATTCTAACATGTAATTCATTTATCATTTTGTTTTTCTTAATCATAAAAAGCAAGCATATTAAAATAAAATTTATAATTTTCAGGAACAAGCCAAAAGCAGGGTTAAGTACAAATTCTGGTGGCGGACACAAAGTCAGTAAGAATCGTAACGCTTTATTAGTCACTTAATGCACAATGCAAAAAAGACCATGTACTATTTTCCCCTTTTAACAATCTCATGAAAAAAGAAAGAACAGAAGAGCTGTTATTTTTACATTTCTACTCACGAAAAATCAGCATGCTTACTCCATTATTGTTATTGTAAATTCAGTCATACGTTCCTTAGATTGCTAAAGTTGATTGCTGGATTTTTAATTTCAAGCAAAAAATCGCTTGCCCACGTCATTTTCTGTTAGTGCACCTTTTTGTGCACGGCGATATATCTTTTTTTGAGCTTCAAATTCTTGTGAATACATATACAGTCAAAAAACGATTCTAAATCGTTGACATATACGAACATTTCTATAAGATTTTAATTTTTCAGCCTGTAAAGATTACACCCCAGGAGCGGCTTAAGAAAAAAATGCAGGCCCTGTTGAATAGGCAATGTGAGTTCCTGCTTAACTAGTGCAGCGTCGGCATTTTATCCATTTATAAGTACAATGTTTTTCATGCATTTTTATGATTTTATCTTGCAGACAAAGCTGATAAAAAAGCTGAACAGGCTCGAATTGAGAAAATGGAGCAGCAGAGGCAAGACAGAGAGGACGAGATCCGAGAAATGTCTCTCAAACTTCGTAGAAAGTAAGAATTCGGCACAATTTATTCCGAAATGAAAAATAATCAACTCGTTATATAATAAACTAAATAAATGTTTTAGACAACGAGAACGAAGGCACCGATACGATGGTCACAGCTCCGAATCTCGGTCTTCGGGGTCACGCTCCCCGAGTCCTGATCGAAACGCCCGAAGTTCCACACGCAGAGATAGACGAGATCGTGAGCACAGGAACCACGATCACGAGAATACTCGAGATAGGGAACGAACGCGCGATAAACGAGATGATAAAGAGAGAAGTAGCAGGCAAGATTCCCGGAGACGTCATCGCACTCCACCTCGTCATTCTAGCCCGCGGAACAATCGGTGAATACTTGCTTGAAATTCTTTTTCATGTTTAAAAGTAACTGCATGTTTTAATGATATTTTTGTTTGAATTTACAGTGGATTAGTTGATTATTAACTATAAATAAGAAAGTGTTCAAAAGGCAATCATACGGGCACTAATTTATACCCGGGTGCTGTGAATTTTTAAAAATTGTCAATATTGTTTTATGTTATATAAATTCGATGATTATAATCAATAAACAATTTTAACGTTATACGTGCGCATTATCCAACTTTTTTTCACCTATCATTTGTTTGAACCCTGAAAGTTCTTAATAACGTATGCATAATTGTACTCACTACTAACGCATAGAAGTCTCCTTCAAGTTACATCTAATCTGTTATTAAGACGGTATTTCGTTGCAACAATTTTTATACATTCACGAATATTCATTTTTTTTTGCGCATCGAAAGCGCTGTTGGATTTATTACTCTGATTACGAGTTTTGCCGAACTGGGATGTGCGGTGCGGCCCAAGATACGGAATAGTTCGGCTTGTTGTACTTATTTCGTGGCGCTAAAAGTAAGTATACTTATGGCTCGTCCGTTGACCATATGATCAACGGACGACAGTATAATAAGTAGTACGAAGCGTCAGTTTACAGCTTGAGCTGTAGGACGCTTTAAATTTTAGGATGTTTTAAATGAAATTCTTTCTTTTAAAATTTGAGTTTACTTAATTTGAAAAATACATTTTGTCATAATTTAGTCTACTGACAGTGCATGATGCCCGTGTCTACAATGTAATTTGTACGTACACCAGGATCTCTTGCATCTTATCTAATCTATCATTCAAACGGTATTTCATTGCACAACAGTACTTATACTTACATTATATTTACTTCGAAAGCAGCAGTGCAGCAAGATGTTCCCTGTAAAATTTGGGATTTTAACAAGTAAGATTTATAACAGAAAATAATATCTGTAATTAATAAAGTATAAAAATTTTGGAAAAAATTAAGAATTTTGTAATATTGAAATTTGTTATTATGTTTGACATAACTGACTATTTTTCTTATTTAATTTATTAAATCTGTTCTGTAGAAATTGAGGTTAGATTTTTTATTGTTGTGATTTTCATTTTAGTAAGCGATTCTTGCTCTGAAAACAAAAACGATGACAGGAGTGGCCCTTTATTGGAACGTCTGGTAACTGACAAGGAATCTGAAATTGGAAGAAAATTAAATGCTGAGATAGAATGCAGTGCGATTATTCCTGATGACGAGCTTTTTATTCAGGTAAACAATACATAATTCTATTATGAATTTTTGGTGTATCTTCATGAGTTTTTAGATTTAAAAATGATTTAGGAAACTTTAATTCGATGGTCAGATGATGTAGGAGTGAATGTTATTTTAACTACTGGAGGAACTGGTTTCTCCAGCCGTGATGTCACACCAGAAGCTACAAAAAAAGTCATTATCAAGGAAGCTCCAGGAATCACTCATGCTATGTTTACTGAAAGCCTTAAAGTTACACCAATGGCAAGTTTATCAAGGTACTTTCGCCAACACATTTTAATATGATACACATCTTTTTTTTTAAACATAAAATAAATTTAAATACATGAAAAACTTTTCAGGGCTGTCTCTGGTATTCGTGGCAAGACACTGATTATTAATTTTCCGGGTTCACCAAAAGCTGTAAAAGAATGTTTCAATGCTGTAGCCAATGTAATCCCTCATGCCGTTGACTTGATTCTAGATGTTAAGAAAAGTGTAAAGGAAGCACATCATGATATTCAACACAGTGAGGTATATCACAGCTGCCCTCACAAAAAATCTGCTGCTTCCCTAAGCTTAGACAACGTTGCTGGTCGACTGAGAGAATCACCTTTCCCGATGATATCAATAGAAGAGTCCCAGAAGCTTATGAAGAACAGCGTAGTGAAAGAAATGTCTACTGTCAAAGTAAATATCTGGGATGCCTTTGGAAGAGTCTTGGCAGAAACAGTTTTTTCTCCTTGTGACTTACCACCATTCAGAGCTTCCATCAAGGATGGATATGCAGTTATTGCAAAAGATGGAAAAGGAAAGCGTATGGTTTTGGGAGGTCTGGAAGCAGGTCATAAGGTAAATTTTCAGAACTCCTATACTTTCAGAGTTCAGGTTACTTTGAGAATTTATTCAATTGACTAAAAATATATATAATCTGTTACTTTTTGCAGCCAGGAAGTGTGAAGATTGTATCTGGCTCTTGTGTAAGAATTAATACTGGTGCAGCAGTTCCAGATGGTATGTTCGATATCTATGTGCAATTAATAATAACGATTAGTTATATTTCAGGATATTAGGTATTAATTCGAATTTCAGAAGCAACAGCAGTGGTGCAAGTTGAAGATACAAAACTGTTGGAAAAAGGAGCTGATGGCAAAGAAGAAAAGGTCATAGAGATTCTAACTGAGCCCAAAGATGGACAGGATATACGGTAAATTTTGTATTTCTTATTGAAAAATCATTAATGTAATTGAGGGTCAATTCAATGTTAAGTGGGAAACTTTCAGGCCAATCGGAAGCGACATAAAGAAGGGCAGTATCGTATTAAAAGCTGGCACGAAAATCGGAGCAGTGGAGTTGGGAATATTAGCTGCTTGCGGTTGTTCACAGATTCCCGTAACGTATCTCCCGAAAATTGGAGTTCTATCAACGGGAAACGAGCTTCAAGATGCCGGCGAAGCTCCTAAACCAGGTCACGTCTACGACAGTAACAAGATTACGTTAATTATGATGTTAAAAGAAAACGGTTACAGCGCAGTTGATTTGGGAGTTGCAACCGATCAGTAAGTTAACTTAGTTTTGTAATATAAGACTTCAACGTGTTATGAATGTCATGTTAATTATTTTGCACAAAATTTTAATTTTCAGAGAAAAAGTGATGATTGATGCAATTGAGAAGGCCGTAGAAGAGGTTGATCTTATTATCACAACAGGTTCTGTATCCATGGGTGACAGAGATATGTTAAAACCTATTCTGAAAGAAATCTTCAATGCAACCATTCATTTCGGTAAATCTAAATAATTTTAAATGTTGCAACTTTATGACTGTTCGACTGCGTTTCAATCATCATAAATGTCGTAGGTCGTGTAAATTTGAAACCCGGTAAACCCACGACATTCGCTACTTGCGTTCACAACGGAAAAACGAAGTACTTCTTGTGTCTTCCTGGAAATCCGGTTTCAGCGATGGTAACGGCGAATCTGTTCGTTTTCCCGCTTTTAAATCATCTGACAAAAAACAATGCTAAACCTGTGGTAGTCAAAGCAAAGGTACTTGAATTTTTCCAAGATATTGCCTAGCAAAAGCTTTTTTTTACCAATATTCAAGAGATTATTTTAGTTTATAAAAAACGAGTGATTATTTTAGGTGACCTCGAAATACGTTTTGGACCCACGTCCGGAATTCGCTCGAGTAATTCTTGAGTGGTCAGATGACGACGTCTATCCCAAGGCGTATAGCACGGGCAATCAAATCAGCAGCAAATTGCTCAGCTGCAAGAATGCAAACGCTCTACTGATGCTGCCGGGTAAGAGCGACAGTCAGGCGGTACTAGAGGAGGGAGCCGTCGTTCCAGCGATGCTGCTCGGATTTAATCAACACGTCGGCTAGTGCAATATGACTGACATTCGGTACTTATTTTCATGAATTGTAATGAGATATTTTTGTAAACAGTTTGTTAATGCGTCCTTTTTCTAAAGATTGTTTATACAATAAAATTATTTTACTATTCATTAGTTGTGTATGACCAATCTTGATATACACTTCTTACGTACTAAATGAGGTCTATAAGGCGCAGCATGGTGGACGGTGCGAACGGTACGAAAATAATAGTACATTGTGCAACAAGGGGAGAAAATAAGCTATGTCAAGCGTGAGTGAGGTGTTCAGTACGAGTCGGAGTCGAGGACGCCGAAAGCGCCCGAGATGTAGACAAGTGCTGAAAACACCTCACCCGAGTCTGACATAGCTTTTATTCCCGTGTCGCACACCGTGTTTTTTCCAACGAGGGCATGAAAGGGGATTTTTTATGCGTGAAAGTTGGGTAGGAGATCGTGCATTTCAAGACGTGCACAAAAAATGTGAGAAATTTGAAAAAGTTAAACAATTTGAGAAAATTTGAGAGATTTGAAAAACGGGTATTAGCAGAGGGGAGAAAAAAATTTCTCATACATACCAAATGAGTTTCATGATTTTTTTAGAAAGCTTATAAAAGTATAAAAAAACTTTTATATTTATATATATATATATATATATATATATATATATATATATATATATATATATATATATTCTCTTTGTGAAATCGAAAATGAAAATTTGTATTTTTGCCTAAACTGTACATATATGTTCTATTTGTTGTACATGACTCCCAACAAAATTTTCAGCGCCATTCCTTCATTTGGCTTCGAGTTCTAGCTGGTCAAAGTTGAGGTTTTAAGCAATTTTTGCATTTGTTGCCTATTTTTAATGATTTGTAGCTTATAAGGAATCCATTTTTAACTAAAACTATCCAGATACTTTTTTTTGTGAAATTTTCTGAATTTTTCAATAAAAATTCTTTTTTGTAACACATGCACGATTTTCGCGTTTTTTTGATCTAAAATTAGGGACAAAAGTAATCGTTTTCCGACCAGCGGGCGCAAAAGTACTTTTACGCCCGCTAATTTCGAATAACTTAAACGGCCCATTATTACACGGCGTGTAGATATAGTGCCCGAGCGTAGCGAGCTGCCCTAAGTCCGCTATTGGGAGTTTAAAGTTGCAATGCAATACTAGCGGCAGCTTCGGGAATTAGAAAACATGGCGTCGACAAAGTCTCTGTTTACATTGGTGGTATATGGGAGTTCAGTATTTTTAGTCAATTTTTAAATAACAATTATTGTAAATTATATGTGAACTCATTAAATCAACTTTCTAGAGTTGACTATTATCTAGGGCGCAATGTATTTTGTACTGAATACAGAAAACTTACTAAAAAAAAGAGTCTGCTGCACTAATTCGTTCTTCAAGGACTGTAATTCCAAAATGCAAAAACTCTGTTATTGAGTTTTTACTCAGTACTCAGCAAAGTATATTTACTACAAATTGACTAAAAAAATGTGTATATATATATATATATATATATATACGCACGCACAACATACCTCCATACGGACATTTTCTAAAAACACTATTTTTCGACTTAAATTACTTTAAAACACACTTCCAACATGTTTTTAGACAAACTCCAAAAATCACTATTACAAAGCTTCCTTAGGAACGAAGTAATAAATCAATATACTGTAGAAAATGCTTTAGCATTATCATATGACTTATTATAGTTTTTGTTTTGTAATTTAATTTATAAATATCGCTGCTGGAATCCTTTTTATTAGTTTCATCTTTAGATGATTGTTATAATTATATATTGGTAAACAAACTTCACCTTATTTTACCAAAGAATCATTCAATATTCATGTTATTTTTGCTTCCTCCTAGGGGAAACTTTGTAATAATAAAATTTTCAATTTCGCTAAAACTTCGTAGAAATGCATTTGGAGGTGTTTAGAGTTCGTTTCATGCGTTTTCAGAAAATGTCTGTGCGGATGGCTGTGTGCGAATATCGTTATGATTCTGGAACCACGCTACCGATCGTAATAAAATTTGACATGCATGTTTTATGATTCTGAATTCGGGAATTTTTTTTTTTTACGATTCCGATCATTTTATGGCCATATTGTAGCCATTTGTCGATTTTTGCTTTTATTTGATGATATGATTTATACAATATATTCAACAATAGTGTATTTAAAAGAGCATAAAATTGCTACTGTTTTCCGCAAGATTTTCCAGATTAACTCTATTTCGATTGTTATAATAAAAAAGGTGATTAAAAAAAAAATTACTATCGTATAAAACTAAATTGTTAAACGTTTTGAAAAAATGTATGACAATAAAAAAACAATGACATCTATTTGCTGTAAAAATTTTAAGCCATTGAATTAAACCCCGAAAACGAAAAAAATGGGTTTTCGATGTCGTATGATTACCGGAGTAAATTAGTACATTACGATACGTGTGGCTTAAATGGTTCTTTTTAAAAACTGAACTGTTCTTTGTAAAACTGAACTATTTAAGTCAAGAGTATCGTATAAAATTTTATAGCGCAGACTGCTAAAATCCGCAAGTCTCGCCTATTCGTGACGCCTATTCGTCACACTCGCTACGCTCGTGCGCTAACCCCACGGTGCAAATAAGGACTACTTTAGTCACAGATAGGCGTGACTTAACAGCGGATTTTAGCTACACTGTGCTATAAAGGCCATTTAAGTCACACTTGTCTGCGGCTCGTACTGAAAACTCCACACTCGGCCTGAAAATATTAAAAATTTCGAAATTTTTGCAGATTTAAAAAATTTTAAATTTTCAAATCTCTGAAAATTTCAAAAATCTTGAAAATTTCAAAATTCTTGAAAATTTTGAAAATTTTGAAAATGTTGAAAATGTTGAAAATGTTGAAAATGTTGAAAATTTTGAAAATTTTGAAAATACTTATATCGACACACACATCCATCGGGTAGGCTGCAGAGTGAGGTAGAAGCTACTAAGACTTTTTCTCCCAAGGGAGTAGTTTTTTCCCGCTGCTAAAAAGAACTCGATTTTCCATTCATTTTTCATGTATGGAAAGTGGCCTTTTTAGTGCACGCATCATGAAAACATTTATTACTCCTTGTCAGGTTTTCACCTAGAACGGCATACGAAATTCGTGTCGTCAGTACCGGGTTTCTTGCGAGCTCCGTTCGCCGGATACCAATATTGAAAAATGTTAGCCTATTTCTACTCAAAAACCCGGCCACGATTTTACCAGGGCGGAAGAATGGGTAAATGTGCCTTGTCTCTCCAACTTAACCGGACTCGAAATCATCTTCTGTGACTTTATTAAGAATAAAAATCCCTTTCTCATTAGTGTAAGCCATTACCAAAATGGTATATTACGAAATATACTATTGTTTAGGGTGTAGGATTATTTTTCTGTAGAGTTTGTGCGGTGTCTTCGTTGGGAGAATCTGAACTGTACTACTCTTCGCCGCGAAAATCTGAACTGTATTACTCTTCGCCGCGAGAATCTGAACTGTACTACTCTTCGCCGCTAAATCTGAACTGTACTACTCTTCGCCGCAAAGATCTGAACTGTACTGCTCTTCGCGGCGAATATGAACTGCACTATGTCTTCGTAGCAAATCTGAACCGTTCTACGAAATAGTCGCTCCGTACGAAGACTAGGACAGTTCAAAATTTCAAACGAAAACTAGCACAACTCACGATTTGCCGCAAAGAGTAGCACAGTTCAGAAATGTGGTCAAGAGTAGCACAATTCGCGACTTTATATTATTTAAAATGTGAGTATTTTACGTTTTTATTGGGTTACTTTGTTAGTTAAGTTCATTAAAACCTTGGACAAAGACAGACAAACCTCAAAGTTTAAAAAGATTTCGGAAATTTTAGAAGATTTCTAAAAAAAGTGAGTAATTTGAAAAAATGTTTGTAATAAATTATTGTTGCATATGTACTTATACGAGATGTATCGAATCTGATCAGCTTCTCGGCATTCTGCCTAAGATCGAAGTGTATATTAACTTATACAGATGCATCTAATCTTGGCTAAGAATATAGTGCATATGTACTAATACAAGTAGCATCTAATTTGATCAGCTTTTCGACTTTCCGGCTAAGATCCGAGTGCATATGTATTTATACGAGACATCGCATCCGATCAGCTTCTCGGCATTCTGGCTAAGATCGGAGTGTATATATGTATTTATACGAGATGCATCTCATTCGATCAGCTTCTCAGCTTTTTGGCTAAGATCGGAGTGTATATGTATTTATAAAAGACCATCTTATTCGATCAGTTTCTCAGTTTTTTGGCTAAGATCGGAGTTTATACAAACTTATACGCATGTATCTTATCTGATCAGCTTTTTAGTTTTCTGACTAAAATTGGAGTATATATTAACTTAAACAGATGCATCTAATCTTGGCTAAGATCGGAGTGCATATGTATGTATACGAGATGCATCTCATCTGATCAGTTTCTCGGCATTCTGGCTAAGATCGGAGTGTATATTAACTTAAACAGATGCATCTAATCTTGACTAAAATTGTAGTCCATATGTATTTATACAAGACCATCTCATCTGATCAGATTCTCGGCATTCTGGCTAAGATCGGAGTGCATATGTACTTATACGAGATGCATCTCATCTGATCAGAATCTCTTCATTCTGGCTAAGATCGGAGTGTATATGTACTTATAGGAGATGCATCTCATCTGATAAGCTTTTCTGCATTCTGGCTAAGATCGGATTGCATATGTATTTATACAAGACCACCTCATATGATCAGCTTCTCAGCTTTTTGGCTAAGATCGGAGTGGATATCTATATATACGAGATGCATCTCATCTGATCAGCGTCTCGGCATTCTGGCTAAGATCGGAGTGTATATGTACTTATACAAGACCACCTCATATGATCAGCTTCTCGGCATTCTGGCTAAGATCGGAGCGTATATGTATTTATACGAGATGCATCTCATCTGGTCAGCTTCTCGGCATTCTGGCTAAGATCGGAGTGTATATGTACTTATACGAGATGCATGTCATCTGATAAGCTTTTCTGCATTCTGGCTAAGATCGGATTGCATATGTATTTATACAAGACCACCTCATATGATCAGATTCTCGGCATTCTGGCTAAGATCGGAGTGCATATGTACTTATACGAGATGCATCTCATCTGATAAGCTTCTCTGCATTCTGGCTAAGATCGGAGTGTATATATGTATTTATACGAGATGCATCTCATTCGATCAGCTTCTCAGCTTTTTGGCTAAGATCGGAGTGTATATGTATTTATAAAAGACCATCTTATTCGATCAGTTTCTCAGTTTTTTGGCTAAGATCGGAGTTTATACAAACTTATACGCATGTATCTTATCTGATCAGCTTTTTAGTTTTCTGACTAAAATTGGAGTATATATTAACTTAAACAGATGCATCTAATCTTGGCTAAGATCGGAGTGCATATGTATGTATACGAGATGCATCTCATCTGATCAGTTTCTCGGCATTCTGGCTAAGATCGGAGTGTATATATGTATTTATACGAGATGCATCTCATTCGATCAGCTTCTCAGCTTTTTGGCTAAGATCGGAGTGTATATGTATTTATAAAAGACCATCTTATTCGATCAGTTTCTCAGTTTTTTGGCTAAGATCGGAGTTTATACAAACTTATACGCATGTATCTTATCTGATCAGCTTTTTAGTTTTCTGACTAAAATTGGAGTATATATTAACTTAAACAGATGCATCTAATCTTGGCTAAGATCGGAGTGCATATGTATGTATACGAGATGCATCTCATCTGATCAGTTTCTCGGCATTCTGGCTAAGATCGGAGTGTATATTAACTTAAACAGATGCATCTAATCTTGACTAAAATTGTAGTCCATATGTATTTATACAAGACCATCTCATCTGATCAGAATCTCTTCATTCTGGCTAAGATCGGAGTGTATATGTACTTATAGGAGATGCATCTCATCTCGTAAGCTTTTCTGCATTCTGGCTAAGATCGGATTGCATATGTATTTATACAAGACCACCTCATATGATCAGCTTCTCAGCTTTTTGGCTAAGATCGGAGTGGATATCTATATATACGAGATGCATCTCATCTGATCAGCGTCTCGGCATTCTGGCTAAGATCGGAGTGTATATGTACTTATACAAGACCACCTCATATGATCAGCTTCTCGGCATTCTGGCTAAGATCGGAGTGTATATGTACTTATAGGAGATGCATCTCATCTGATCAGTTTCTCGGCATTCTGGCTAAGATCGGAGTGTATATATGTATTTATACGAGATGCATCTCATTCGATCAGCTTCTCAGCTTTTTGGCTAAGATCGGAGTGTATATGTATTTATAAAAGACCATCTTATTCGATCAGTTTCTCAGTTTTTTGGCTAAGATCGGAGTTTATACAAACTTATACGCATGTATCTTATCTGATCAGCTTTTTAGTTTTCTGACTAAAATTGGAGTATATATTAACTTAAACAGATGCATCTAATCTTGGCTAAGATCGGAGTGCATATGTATGTATACGAGATGCATCTCATCTGATCAGTTTCTCGGCATTCTGGCTAAGATCGGAGTGTATATTAACTTAAACAGATGCATCTAATCTTGACTAAAATTGTAGTCCATATGTATTTATACAAGACCATCTCATCTGATCAGCTTCTCGGCATTCTGGCTAAGATCGGAGTGCATATGTACTTATACGAGATGCATCTCATCTGATCAGAATCTCTTCATTCTGGCTAAGATCGGAGTGTATATGTACTTATAGGAGATGCATCTCATCTCGTAAGCTTTTCTGCATTCTGGCTAAGATCGGATTGCATATGTATTTATACAAGACCACCTCATATGATCAGCTTCTCAGCTTTTTGGCTAAGATCGGAGTGGATATCTATATATACGAGATGCATCTCATCTGATCAGCGTCTCGGCATTCTGGCTAAGATCGGAGTGTATATGTACTTATACAAGACCACCTCATATGATCAGCTTCTCGGCATTCTGGCTAAGATCGGAGTGTATATGTACTTATACGAGATGCATGTCATCTGATAAGCTTTTCTGCATTCTGGCTAAGATCGGATTGCATATGTATTTATACAAGACCACCTCATATGATCAGATTCTCGGCATTCTGGCTAAGATCGGAGTGCATATGTATTTATACGAGATGCATCTCATCTGGTCAGCTTCTCGGCATTCTGGCTAAGATCGGAGTGTATATGTACTTATACGAGATGCATGTCATCTGATAAGCTTTTCTGCATTCTGGCTAAGATCGGATTGCATATGTATTTATACAAGACCACCTCATATGATCAGATTCTCGGCATTCTGGCTAAGATCGGAGTGCATATGTACTTATACGAGATGCATCTCATCTGATAAGCTTCTCTGCATTCTGGCTAAGATCGGAGTGTATATATGTATTTATACGAGATGCATCTCATTCGATCAGCTTCTCAGCTTTTTGGCTAAGATCGGAGTGTATATGTATTTATAAAAGACCATCTTATTCGATCAGTTTCTCAGTTTTTTGGCTAAGATCGGAGTTTATACAAACTTATACGCATGTATCTTATCTGATCAGCTTTTTAGTTTTCTGACTAAAATTGGAGTATATATTAACTTAAACAGATGCATCTAATCTTGGCTAAGATCGGAGTGCATATGTATGTATACGAGATGCATCTCATCTGATCAGTTTCTCGGCATTCTGGCTAAGATCGGAGTGTATATATGTATTTATACGAGATGCATCTCATTCGATCAGCTTCTCAGCTTTTTGGCTAAGATCGGAGTGTATATGTATTTATAAAAGACCATCTTATTCGATCAGTTTCTCAGTTTTTTGGCTAAGATCGGAGTTTATACAAACTTATACGCATGTATCTTATCTGATCAGCTTTTTAGTTTTCTGACTAAAATTGGAGTATATATTAACTTAAACAGATGCATCTAATCTTGGCTAAGATCGGAGTGCATATGTATGTATACGAGATGCATCTCATCTGATCAGTTTCTCGGCATTCTGGCTAAGATCGGAGTGTATATTAACTTAAACAGATGCATCTAATCTTGACTAAAATTGTAGTCCATATGTATTTATACAAGACCATCTCATCTGATCAGCTTCTCGGCATTCTGGCTAAGATCGGAGTGCATATGTACTTATACGAGATGCATCTCATCTGATCAGAATCTCTTCATTCTGGCTAAGATCGGAGTGTATATGTACTTATAGGAGATGCATCTCATCTCGTAAGCTTTTCTGCATTCTGGCTAAGATCGGATTGCATATGTATTTATACAAGACCACCTCATATGATCAGCTTCTCAGCTTTTTGGCTAAGATCGGAGTGGATATCTATATATACGAGATGCATCTCATCTGATCAGCGTCTCGGCATTCTGGCTAAGATCGGAGTGTATATGTACTTATACAAGATGCATCTCATCTGATCAGCTTCTCGACATTCTGGCTAAGATCAAAGCTTATATTAAATTATGCAGATGCATCTATTCTTAGCTAAGATCGGAGTGTATAGGTAATTATACGAGATGCATCTTATCTAATCAGCTTCTCAGCTTTTTGGCTAAGTTCGGAGTACATATGTATTTATACAAGACCATCTTATTCGATCAGTTTCTCAGCTTTTTGGCTAAGATCGGAGTGCATATTTATGTATACGAGATGCATCTCATCTGATCAGCTTCTCGGCATTCTGGCTAAGATCGGAGTATATGTGTACTTATACGAGATGCATCTCATTTGATCAGATTCTCGGCATTCTGGCTAAGATCGTAGGGTATATGTATTTATAAGTGACGACGAGACTCTATGCTGTACGCTCTGCGTGGGGCGCGGACGGTACTCCGGCAAGACGCGGGTTGAGTGTCTCAATACACATGTCAAAGAGGTGCACCCAGACCTAACTACCACCTTTAGGTGCTGGGGGTGCGGGTTCACGGCTTCCGGAGATAAGAAATATCCCCGGAAGATCGTGACCCAGCACTGCGCCACCTGCGTCCCCGAGGTTTTGTCCGCGCTTTCGGGCAGAATAGACGGAGAGAGCAGAGTTAACAACCGCCGTCGGTTGGGTATCGCCGCGAGAACCAAGGTCACTCCCGTGAGACGTACTCGTCGTAACGGGCTGGCCTCACCTCCAGTCGAGCAGAACATCAGCCAAAGCGTAGCTCCTCCGGAACCCGCAAGGGTGCCACAACCTCCGGAAATAGTTGCGCTGGGAGAGTCATCGGACGACGAAGTATTTCGATCCCCGCTGAACTCTCCCCCGAGAGGCTGGAGGGCTGCGACGCCCCAATAGGCGGCTTCCTCCTCTTCTCGAGCGGTGTCCGGTACTGTTACAACCCTGTCCAACACCACCAGGACAGGGAATGGCTCGGCATACTCCATCTTAGCCGAGCACCCGATATCTGCACCTCCGCCAACCAACACCACGGAGGCGAATGGTCGTGCCGACATACCCCGTTCTGGGCGAGCTCCGCCGCCCGGTCTACAAGCCGCCCGTAGAAGGGCTCCCACGACAGAACAACGTCGCATTGTGGGACTCCTCGAGGCGGCCACTGGTCGGGAGCAGTTTGAGGAGGCAACGACTCAAGCTATGCTATTCCTGGCCAGATTGACCGAGCAACGGCCAGGAACGCGGCAACGTCATCTAGCTCAGGGAGATGTCCAAGTGCAGGCGCCTGATCGAATTCACGAGGCCAAGAAACTCCAGCGTCTCTATCGAACATCCAAGAAGCGGGCATCCAGAAGATTTTGGCAGGTCCTTATATGAGGCCCATCCAGGGGCCCATGTGCTCGCCGTCCTCTATAACACCATCTGGCGCATTGAGGCGACGCCTGCCTTGTGGGGGGTGTCCAACATAACCCTTATATACAAGAAAGGCGACACCATGGACATCTCCAACTGGAGACCGATCTTCTTGGGAGATACGGTCCCCAAGCTATTTGCCGCGATCTTGGCCGATAGAATCAAAAAGTGGGCCATGGCCAACGGGCGCTACAGTGCCACCCAGAAGGGCTTCTTGGAGTTCCAGGGATGCTATGAACATAACTTTGTGCTCCAAGAGGCCATTCGGGAGGCAAAAGGCGGGAGAAAGGAGTTGGTGGTGGCTTGGCTGGACTTACCCAGTGCCTTTACATCCGTGCCCCACTCCTCTATCCTGCAGGCGCTCGAGGGACATGGCCTACCAAGCAAAGCGAGAAACATTATCTCCTCGCTCTACACAGGCATGACCACCCGCTTCCACACGGCGGAGGGACCCACCGACCCTATTCTCATCCAGTCGGGGGTCAGACATGGTTGCCCATTAAGCCCCGACGTGTTCAACGTTACCCTGGAAGTTGTCCTACGGGAAATACAACGGACGGGGGAGGGCTACACGATCGAGGGCAGGCGTATTTCCCATCTCGCCTACGCCGATGATGTCGCGATCCTGGCTGACTCCCCGGCTGGAATGAGGAGGCTGCTTTTTGCAGCAGAGCGGGGAGCTCGGGCGGTCGGCCTCACCTTCAACCCAGCGAAGTGCGCTACACTGCACGAAGAACCACCCAGAAGGGCTTCTTGGAGTTCCAGGGATGCTATGAACATAACTTTGTGCTCCAAGAGGCCAATTGGGAAGCAAAAGGCGGGAGAAAGGAGTTGGTGGTGGCTTGGCTGGACTTACCCAGTGCCTTTACATCCGTGCCCCACTCCTCTATCCTGCAGGCGCTCGAGGGACATGGCCTAACAAGTAAAGCGAGAAATATTATCTCCTCGCTCTACACAGGCATGACCACCCGCTTCCACACGGCAGAGGGACCCACCGATCCTATTCTCAGACGCTTGTCTTCCGTTAACGAACGATGGAAGCCACCAAGGAGGAAATTCTTGATGTTGAGACCTGTGACGAGGACGAGGAAATGCCGCCGCTACGCCTTTCGTCATCGAGCTTCGATTTTCCTTCCATAATTCCCATCATAAGTGTGAACAGGGACATAGAAGAGGAAGAGGTGAGTCCTCGCATATTGTTCTTTGCGCCGTGCCTCCTTTTTGAACATTACGACTTAAATCACATTTTTGCGTTTTCGATAAATTGCTTTAATGTTTTAGCATATAATTTGAGAGTGAGGATTTCCTTAATAAAAAATATAGGTTAAAAACTCATTTTCAATTAATACTTCTAAAACGAAAATTTTATAAATATGCATATGTTCTAGAGACTGGGTAAGCTGAACATAAGGCTACCAGATAAACCACTGCCCCAACACGAAATTGAAACTATGGCTGGAACAAGGATATTAAACGAAAAATAAATTCGTTTGTTTAACAAGATAATTCCTCTGAAAAAAGTAAAGTTTTCTAATAATCAGGATATTTGCTTGAGAAACAATTGGAGGGACTTTTCCGCAGTAAGTTGTTTGAATAACTATAAAAACCATGTTCTTTGTTTTAGATAAAATATTTATGCAATTATTTTCAGGCACACAATTGGAACCCCGAGAATATCTCCCCCTTTATCAGGATGAGGCATGAAAAAAACTATTTTCGAACGGCAGGCTATTGAAACGTGTTTTTCTAATACAACTCAGATAATTACAAAATCATACTCACAAATAATTATTGAGAGAAGATTCAGACTAATAAAAATTTATTGCGAAACATTTGAAATGTGCGAACACTCGAGCGAGTGACATTACGTTTCCACAAAGAAAAATAAAGCATAGTTCAGTAATGGGGCAGTATAACAATCTGTAGAATACCCAATCAATGTTTACAATTAAAACAATTTAAATGTGAATGAGACCCAGTTTAATAATTTAGTGAGTGTTCGCACATAACTTTGACCTACGTGTATACAAGCGAAACATTTTCTGAAAACATTTCAGAATATCGATGTTTCAAATTTAATACCATTTCTGTATTAAATAGAGAAGATTTTGTTTGAATTAATTGTGTGGGCCGTTCCTTGCGGTACTGCAATGCAAGGTCGACCCGCGGCGGAGTCGGAGCAAGCCCCAGACACTCCGCCATATTCCAAAAATCAGTTCGATATTCTGGCTCCTCAATGAGGAGCGTATCAGATATCAAGCTGATAAGAACAGATACTACACTTTGATCTTAGCCAATAGGCCGAGAAGCGATACCAATTCGTCGTTTTCGTTCGCTTATAACACTTTCAGAACGTTATTTCACTTTGGGGTTTCCGTCAGCCACCTAGCGGTCGCTAGCGGTAAGCTCTGCGTCGATGCGATACGCCATACGCGTGCGTTGGCCATGAGTGAGCAGAGAGGCGCCAATTTTAAATATGTTTAGCCATTCTCTGTATTATTTTATAATTAAATAAACAAAATAAATAGTAACATTTTTTAACAACTATATTTCTTAGTGAAAACATTTTTCAAAAATGTTACGTTTTCCATATGATAGTATATAATCTTATTCAAAGAAAATTACGTAATATTCAAGTCATTAACAAGCTATTACAAATAAAAGTCATGCACGTGTACGTATGTACAAATTAATTAGAGCAGAAACTGTATTGTATGAATAAATATTAATAAATAATCATCCGCGAAAAGTTATAAAAAAAGTGTTACGTGTGAGAAATTGTTATCTTGTCCCAATGTTGCATTGCGTATTGATGATTCATTATTTTACTAACATGATATTGTTATTCATAACTTGTTTAAACAACGTGGCTTCGTCATAATAACGTATATTATAGTCAACCGCACTGTTTGAGGCTGGCGCCGACATGAACATGACAGTGTTAGATCTACCTAATACGTCAACGATCCTCCAGTCGACGTTCATAGGAGAGGAAATCGAAGCCGGCAACATCTTGATCAAGCAGGTGTCCGCCATCGAGGCGAAGACGAACGAATTATTGTAACATGTGAGCATAAAGCGTAACTTGCTTTTATCGTTCTATTGCAATTTCTTTATCTTACCTCAACTATAAAGCGTTTAATTTTTGTGAATATTTCAAATTTGGTATTTTATTTTTTAGTAATAAAATAACATAAAGGGCTTAAATAAATGAATATATTGGATTTTTCAAAAATCAATAATGTTTTAGTGTGGCTGGAGGCAAAGGTACCCGAGATGGACACTATGAGTAACACCTCTACATTACGCCTGTGTACCAAGCGCAACGATAAGCGAATGTTTGTCAACATCAGTATAAGTATGAAATGCACTTCACTCGTATATAGATCGAGCAGCCCGCATGACAGTATCAGTTATAGAGTAGCAGACGACGCGCTGTATATAGCGCCTTCAGTCAGCCTCCAGCGTCGAGCTCAAGATGTCACGAACATCGCGCAGCTGCAGCTGTTGCAGATGCGCGCGGTTTCCTGCTCTGCCGACGGTCGCTCCCGTCAAAACAATGCCGCAGCGGCGGCAATCCGGGCCGGCAGCTGCACGCAGTAGATTTAAATGGCCCTTGCCGCGCGAGAAGCGAGTAGTCAGCGCACTGCAGAGTACAGTAGAGCCATCCTATAAGTATATATATATATATATATATATATATATATATATATATATATATATATATATATATATATAGCGAGAGAGTGCAGGGAGTTGTGCGCGAGCGCCACAAACCGACGGCGAGGCGCTGGTGGCCGCGTGCGCTCGGGAAAATGGCCGATGCTGGGCCGTCGGACGGAACAGTGAGCAGCAGCCGAGAGAAAAGGGCAGGGACGTGTCGCGGAGCTGCTCCCTGTGTGTACGCGAGCGAGAGAGCGGCGCCGCGGAGCTCTCCGCGCTAGTGCATTCCGAGCGGACGAGCAAGCCAGACGTGTGCGCGTATAGCGACGAGGAGAGCTGGTGCAGTTTCGTCGCGTTCGCGTTAACAATCGGCCAGCTATATATCCTACACAGCCGTCGGCGCGTCGCGCGTGCAAAGTGTGTTTCCGAAGTATAGCAGTATATATAGCTAGTGTCCGATCGACGGCCGCAGTGGAAAAAGAGAAGAGAACGCGAGAGAGAGATAGGTGCGCCGCCGCCGCCGCGACGTTCACGCACACACTCTCATATACACGCTCGCGTATGCGTTCATCTCTCTCTCGCGCTCTGCCGACGAAATCAAAAACAACGGGCCAGCAGCAGCAGCAGCAGCAGCGGAGCAGAAGAAAAGCAAACAAGTGCGGCAGCCCCGTCTCTCTCTCGCTCTCTATCTCTCTCTTGGTCTGTCAGTGGCAGTGCGTGCAGTTTCGGCCGACGGGAGAGAGAGAGAGAGAGCAGAGCAGCGCGCAGAGTGTTGAAAAAGCCAAGTGAGCGATAAGGAGAGCGCGAGTAGGCGAGCAGAACGAGGGAGAGAGACGGCGGGCATCAGAGAGAGAGAGAGAGAGAGAGAGAGAGCACCAGTGTGCGCGCTCTCGCTGCTCTGTATGTATATAGTGGAAGACTGGCAGTTACTACTAAGCCGTGCATGTGGATGTGTCGCGCGCGTATTCTACAGCCCGATGCAGTAGTGTCGTGCACACACCGGAGTGCGATATTACACCGCAGCTGCAGCAGCAGCAGCAGCAGCAGCAGACTTCATCCGAGGTAAACAGCAGCAGCCACAGCTCTCTTTCTCTCTGTCTCGCGCATTCCTCCTTTTTTCTTCTCTCTCTCTCTCTCTCTCTCTCTCGGATTTTTCGCTCGCCGTCGCGAGAGGTGAAGGGACTGTCTTGCGTGTGCTCTCCTCTCTCGCGCCGTATATACACTCGCGGAGAGGAGCCACGTCGACTTCCGAATAATTTCCCTTCCGCGCCTCCTCGGTTTTTCTAGGTTATAACGCTCTCTCTCTCTCCTCTCTCTCTCTCTCTCTCTCTCTCTCTCTCTCTCTCTCTCTCTCTGTCTTCCGAGTGGCGCCGCCGCAACCACGACGATTTCCTCGTGTGTGCCACTTGCGTGTGCGTGCGTACACAGTTTTTCCCCGGCGCGTATAGCTGCTCCGAGATATAGAGAGCACGTAAGCAGCGCAGCGGTACCCATATATATATATATATATATATATATATATATATACACGCACATATACGCGAAGGAAGGAAGGAAGCAACGGCGGCGCCGCGCCGAAGGAAATCGATCGGCGGCTCTCTCTCTCTCTCTCTCTCTCTCTCTGCTCGTAGTCGTAGAGTTTCCCCCTGCTACAGCAGCAGCAGCAGCAGCAGCCTACTCTCGGCCAAGGGAAACACACACAGGGCAAAGGGAGGAGGATCCGCCGCCGCTGCCGCCGCTATGAGCGTAAGCCACTCGGATGAGTCCTGCGAATTACGGGGATTCGCGCGCGTAGGCATTTTTCCACGAAAGGCCGTCTTGTCCCCGATTAGCGCTAAGGATCGTCGCTGTCGCGCTCTTGGAAAATATTTGGACAAAGAGAACGAGAGAGAGAGAGAGAGAGAGAGGGTGCGCAAACAACCCACCTCATCGAGAGAATGAATGTTTTAAAGCGGGCGGGTGCTTCCTCGCAAGCAAGCGCGCGCGAATAAAACTAACAAATTTCCCGCAAGCCACGTGCTCTTTCCGCACGCGCTTTTATTTTATATTCGCCTCTGCCGGCGCAGCACCGCCTACTCTCTCTCTCTCTCTCTCTCTCTCTCTGACACGGGGCGGGAGTAATATAATACCGGGAAAGCTTTTCGATCGGCCGATGCTTTTAGTATATGCGCGTATATACCTGCTGCTCTGATTCTCCCTAATTTGTTATGGATTACTCCGATCAATAATGCGGCCAACTATCCGCTCTCTCTCTCTCTATCTCTCTCAGTATCACAGTCCGCACACAATAACGATATTATATTATGCCATGCAGTATTAATGAAGCGCGCGCTCGGTTTACAACTATTCACCGCGACGGAACGACTGTAAATTGGCTATCATCGTTTCGTTGCATCGGAAAACATCCATCAATGAAGCCAGCCTCCATTGACGATCTCTCTCTCTCTTTCTCTCTCTCTCTCTCTCTCTCTCTCTGCGCGCGAAAAAGGGGTAATATAGCGAGCGCGGGGGAGAGCAAATATTTACTCGGCGCGAGAAATTAATTTAATGTTTCTCGCGGTCTTTGATTACTCTTGCGCCGGGGTGGTTCGCTTTCTCTCTCGACGACTTCGTCTAATCTAATCCGGCCACTTGTGGCGGCGGCGGCGATTTCTAAGCGCACAACGACGACGACGATCGAACGGGGCGGCGCCGAATTTTTTCGCTCCCTCGACTTCTCTTTCTCCCGAATTATTCATACTACGCGCGGCGAGCTTCGATCGGTTCGGGAATGAATACATCTCTGTGCATATAGCCGTTCGATTCACTCTCTCTCGGCTTTTTAACGCTTGTAAATACATAATTTACGCTCTCTTTTTCACACCTATACAGCGCGGTTCGCGCGGGTTATTTAAAATCTCCTCTGTTTTTCTAATCTCTCACAAAAATATATTTCCGTCGACGCTCTCTGACGTCGTCCGCGCCGGGGAAATAAAGTTTCGACACAGACGCGCCGCGCGCGCGCGGTAAGAAGGTCGAGCCACCGACTATATATTCAAGAGAGAGAGAGAGATTACGTCGTTTCTCAAAAAAAAACCTAGTCCCGCTAGACGCAAAATTAGCTTCGGCGGAATCAATCGGTTATTAAATCCACGCGAATAAGAACACTATGTAAAAGCAAAACGCATTTTGGAAAGTTTTTTCTCGCGGCCGTGCGTGTGCAGTCCTGAGAGAATTTTTCGCCGCGTGAAACGACTGCAGCGGAGAGAAAGCGCGAAGAAGAGAGCACAGCGGCCCGAAAGAAAGAGATACTTTTATTACACTCGAGTATTCGAGCGCGCGCGGTGTGAACAACTCGAAATTACAGTGAGGCTGCAGCAGCACAGCAGTCTTTTAGGTAATTGACGAGTTTAAAACAAAGAGAAGCTTTTATTATCCTTATACGTGTTTATAAAAATATATACACAAGAAATTTTAATTTAAGCGTTTACCTGCGCTCGCAGAGTACTTTATCACAGCAGCGCGCGCTGATGGAATTCTGAAAGAGCGCGCCTTTATCCTTTTATACGCGCGATGCAATCGGATTCTTTTCTTTTCTTTTTTTTTTCTAAACGAGCTGCCCGCCGGCTGCACTGATGCTTTAATGACTTATTTCTCTCCCAGCTCTTGGCGAATGTTAATCATTTATTAATTATGTCCCGCGCGAGCGGCGGCAAATACTTATTTCTTCCCTCTATTTTCATCCTCGACTCTTATTCCGTAACGCTTTATTATTCTTGCGAACTTGTTCGCGAGCGCTGTGATATACGCGCGGGAAATTCAGTTTTCGAATTAAACTTCGCAGCGCGCAGCGTTACATCGTCGTATGTGTGCGCGCGGAAAATCGCGGAGCAAATAAGTGGATCTCTCTCTCTCTCTCTCTCTCTCTCTCTCTCTCTCTCTCTCTCTCTCTCTCTCTCTCTCTCTCTCTCTCTCTCTCTCTCTCTCTCTCTCTCTCTCTCTGGTCGTCGTGCTTTTTAATAACGTATAACAAACGGGACAAGTTTCGAAAATTGAAGGAAACTTTTGACGACGTTAATTCTCCAACTTTCGCAGCAGCAGCAGCCCCCGTTAGAGTAATCCGGTAATTCGATTTTACCGCGCGCGCGCGAGACAGAGAGAGAGAGAGAGAGAGAGAGAGAGAGAGAGAGAGAGAGAGAGAGAGAGAGAGAGAGAGAGAGAGAGAGAGAGAGAGAGAGAGAGAGAGAGAGAGAGAGAGAGAGAGAGAGAGAGAGAGAGAGAGAGAAAGAAGCTTTTCCTCTGCGTAGCGGCTCTGCTATCGGAATAGAGAGAATTACAAAAGTCAACGACCGATTTTGGCGCGTCGACGAATCGGCCGTATACACTCACGCGCAGCTTTTCCTTCTTTGGCGCGCGCGCGGACACGTTCTCTATTCCGTGTGGGCAGTACGGCAGGGCTATACGACGGCAGCGACGCTCACCTGCGCTACTGCTGCTGCTGCCTCTTATTGATCTGTCGATTGACGCACGCCGATTTTTCGTCCTTCCCCCTTTTCCGCTCGACGGTGGTGGCACTGAGCTCTGGTGTAGTGTGTGTGTGTGTGTGTGTGTGTGTGTGTGTGTAGAACACGTTTTCACGTTTCGTGCACGCGCTGCGGCGGGAGCGGACTAAATCATTACGTAACTCGATTGTTGGTTATGCGCCGCTTTTGAGCCCTTAATTAGTCGCATTAATCGTTTCTCTGCGTAACTGGACTCGCTCTCTGTCTCTATTATACTGTGCGGGATATACATGGACGCTGTATATTATGTGTGTAGCATGAAATAGAACTATGGATGATTTTTTGCTATAATTTAATCGTGCGTCATAATATGAAACTGTAGTTAATGTGCATTTTACCAAGTACTCCGTTCAGAAATTGCTGCGAGAGCTAAAAAATTAAGTGTTTTGTTTACTCTTCGTCAAGAATGGTTTACGATACCTAATTTTATAATGATGGTACTGCCATAAACTTATTTTATATCTGACAGTAATCCACATTGATTATGTCGTATAATTATAATAGATTATTTTTATTGTGATAATGGTCGATGACATTGAAAACATTTGTATAAAAATTTTTTATTCTTATTTTACTCAATTAGAAACTGATAATTCGTGTTTTCATTGAGACAATCGACAATTATAATCCGAAACTTGAGTTCCATCTCTTAAGAAGTGCGTATATCAGGGAATCGAAAGTCTGGTAATTTTGCATGCTTTTGCGCACGACTTCCAGCGAGCTTTGAACCTTTTCATGCATTTATCGATTATCGATATCCAAACTCTTAGTACATGACGAAGCTGATGTCACAGTGCAGAATTTACTAATCGTAAACTAGAGTTAAGGTAGAGGCATGAAAATGGCATAAAACAGTTCAAACATACTGGCAAAATAAAATTTATAAATCGATTGACGAACAAAAGTCTCGAGCGAAGTTCGATCTTCACGCCACTGCGCTTTAGAGGGCAGAATAATCATAGGCAATACCTTATATTCATACCTTTTTTTTTGAAAATCGATTCTTCAACATATCGCCTCTTTTTAAAAAAACTTTATTGATTTTCTCCTAATGAAAACATGATTCATCGGCCTTCTTAGAGAGGCCGTTCGAAGGTTTATATTTTATCGCACAATCCCACATCAACCGCCATTGTTTTATCTTTGTCCGTTGTTCATAAAGTTTCACCTGCATCGCAAAATCACTCTCATCCATACACCTACCTGAAGAGCCTCCTCGAATAGAATCGAGTTTGTCTCCGCGCGAAAATTGATCCGCGCATAATTGATAGCACGCTTTTCGATATAACCGCGTCGATAACTCCCCGTGACTTATTAACGAGCTTCCGTCGTTTTCTCCTCGATATTCAAAATCCATATTTTAAAGCCAGACGACTAACCGTCGAAATTTTTAATTTCTGTTCGCAGCAGCAGACAGATGGCTCGGCGTCGCCGCTGAAGAAGCGGCCCAAGTCCAGCCGAATTCCACTGCCAGAGCCAATGCGAAAGATGGTGGTCAGGTAGTCAGAGAGAGTGAGCCGTTCGCACGCCAGTGCAGAACAAGAGCCGCGCGAGGTCGTCCTCGCTTGCAGGGATCTCGCGAAGATGTGAAAAGCCCAGGGGCGGGATGAAGCCGCAGAAGAAGGCAGTAACCAGCCGCAAGGCAAACACCAAAACACCGGTGCTTGCCAAGAAGCGTCGCGCTTCCCTCGAGAAGCCCGCCGCCGCAGCTGCCGCCGCCGCTGTCCTCGCCGCCGCCGCCACTGGACTCCTCGAGCAGTTCACCGGCAGCAGCAGCAGCAGCAGCAGCAGCAGCAAGAAGGACAAGCGACCCAAGTCCGAGGCCTCGAAGAAGCCGAAGAAGCAGCAGCAGCAGTTAGCTTCGCTCGACGACAAGCCGGCGGACAAGATGGTGGAGAAAAAGGGCGACGAGAAGGACGAGGTGGCGGCGAGCAAGGACGAGCTCCAGAAGGAGAGGATCGTCATCTCGGAGAGCAAGATCGACGAGCGGATCGCCATGCTGCCGGTGAAGAAGAGGCTGAAGGAGGAGCACCGGAAGCGCGAGGCCAAGCTCCTCAAGCTCGAGACGACGAAGGAGACGACGAACCCAAAAATCGCAACTGCCAAAGATAGCAAGGCTAAGCCCAGCTTAGCGCACGAGGCCCACGCGGCCCACGCGGCGGCGGCGGCGGCGGCGGCGGCGGACCAGCGCAAGAAGTCACCGGAGAAGGAGACGACGCGCAAGCCCTCGCCGGTCAGGACGAAGAAGGAGCCGAAGATCAAGCAGCCGCCGAAGAAGAGCAAGAAGAAGCACGCGCCAGCCAGTCTTCAGCCGGTCGTCAAGAAGCCGCTCGCCGAGAAGAAAACGAAGCTAGTCAATAAGCCCGTGCAGCAAGCGACGCAGCAGCAACAGCAGCAGCAGCAAGCTCCCGGTGGCGACGCCGCGGCTGCCCCCGTTGCAGCGCCACCGGCGAGCGAACCCGCGAACAAGCCGGAGACGAAGAAGCAGGCGGCGGCCAGGAAGAAGTCCGCCTCGCTGCTGGCCAAGGGCAAGAACATGATCGCGAAGAAGATCGAGGAGAAGGTGCCCAGGCCGCCGGCCAAGCTGGCCCAGAAGGCCGCAGCGAAGCAACAGGCCGGCAACCTCAAGAAGGAGGAGAAGCCGCCGGCGAAGAGCGCCGCGACGACGACGACCGACGGCAAGAGCCCCAGCTGCAAGAAGAAGACGTCGACGATGGCGACTTCGGAGCCCAGTTGCAAGGACGCCGTGTCGGCTCCTGACAAGATCCCCAACAGCGAGCTCGGCAAGCCCAAGGAAGAGCAGCAGCAGCAGCAGCTCGAACAGCCTGTACACGCGCCGGAGATAAAGAAGGAGATCAAGGAGGAGGAAGTGGTGCCTGCCAAGGAGGAGCCGCCGACGACGACGACGACGGCGAAGAAGCCAGCGGCGAAATCGAAAACTGCCAAAAAGCCGACGGCGACGAGCAGGAAGACGCCCGCGACGAAGAAGACGACGGCGACGGCCAGCGAGACCGACACGGAGAAGGGAGAGAGCACCTCCGACGAGTCCAAGCCCCTCAACCCCTTCCACGCGACCAGCAGGGAGGAGGAGGAGCTGATCAAGGTGAACCTGAAGGTCGAGGCGGTGAACGGCGACAGCGCGGACAGCGCGAGCAGCGAGTCCGACTCGAGCGACGAGGACTACGCTCGGCGAAGCCGCTCGCGCAGCCACAGGAAGAAGGAGCGCACGCCCTCGGAGGAGCGCGCCATGACCAACCGCATGAAGCTCTTCGGCTTCTGGAGCGGGCCCAAGCGGCACCGGGTCGCCTCGCTCAACGCCCTCGCCAAGGTGCACTGCCTCTACGAGAACGAGAACGGTGGCGTCTACCTCGGCGGCTTCTGCAAGCCCAAGCCCGAAAAGGACGCCGCCGCTGCCGCCGCCAAGCTGCGCAAGTGCAAGGAGGAGAAGGACGACAAGGAGGCCTCCGCGACGCCCAAATCGCCGCAGCAGCAGCAGCCCTCGACGCCGAAGAAGGAGAAGAAGCAGCCGGTCGCCAAGTCCAAGCAGTCGCCGGCCGCCTGCGAGGAGCAGACGCCTGCCAGCAAGAGGAAGCTGCGCAACGTGCCCGGACTCCGGGGCAAGCACTACGACGTCCTCGACGCGCTCACCTCCTCCGGCTCGTCCTCCTCCTCCGACGAGGACCTCGAGCTGCGCAAGGAGCGCGAGAAGGAGCGCAAGAAGCGCGAGAAGGACAAGGAGCGCCAGGAGAAGGCTCGCGAGAAGCGCATCGAGGCGGAGCACGAGCGCGAGCGCAACCACGCCGAGGGTATCGAGGAGACGCCGGTGGTCAGGAAGCCCAAGCAGAAGCGTCGGAAAAAGAACGCCGAGGTGATGGACCTGAAGGACATGGTCGTCTGCAAGCGCATGGCCAGCCTGAACGCCTCGGCCATCCTGGCGGCCTCGTACTCCGACGAGAAGAACCGACTGGGCACGAGCAGCGACTCGTCCTCGAGCAGCGAGTCCGACGTCGAGTTCATCAAGCGGCGCCGGCAGAGCGACTCCGAAGTCGACAAGAGGAAGCAGCGACAAGCCGGCTCGGACGCCGACGATCTCGTCAAGCCCTCGAAGAAGGTCGTCATCGTCAATCAGGACACCGACGTCACGATAACAGGTGGGTCTCGTCGAGCTGACTTCATCCAGCGCGTTACGAATTTCTGTGTGTACAAACGGCTCTCTGTTGCAGGTGTCTACGTCAATCAAACGCGGTCCACTCATCACGAGGGGTTCTGCAGCATCGCCGGAATGCAGTACCGAATCAGTTCCACCAGTCACACGCAAACTGCCGCAACGGCAGTTGCCACGGAGCTGCACGATCAGGTACAATTACCCCTTAATTTTCCGCGCAGAGCGCGCACGTAGCTTCGTACTTTACAATTACGCCGAGGATTTTTAACTCGGCGATAACGGAGACAAACGGAGCTTTTATCCGGCTCTCGCGAAAAAATGCGCGATACATAACACTGTCTTTTTTTCTCTGCCGCAGAAGGAGCAACCGTGCAAGTCTTACACACCTCTCGGGGCGCTTTCATCGATGCAGCCACCCGGCTCGCAAGGCAACCACTCGAACATGTCTCCTCGGCGGCACTCGGCTTTCTCAGCGCCACATCAGCATGGTAAGTCGGCTCTTTTTTTCTCTCTCTCTATCTCTCTCCCCTTTCTCTTTTTTCAGACGGAGCGAGGCTTTGTGCGCGTATTTTCGTTGTTCGCGCGCAGCCCTTTTTAATTGGAAAAAAAATCGGAAAATCAGCCGCTGCAACATTGTTTCACCAACAAACCTAGTTGGCCGACAAAAGCTTGTCTACGAAAATAATACATATACACATACAGAGAGAGAATCGCCGCAAGCCTGCCGTATGAATGGCAGAACGCAAATTGCTCAATAGAGCGTAATAACGTAATGCGCGCGTGTGTCACGACAATAAAAGTCACGTTGAAAGGGAGCTGCTGCTGCTGCAAAAGCGCGGGCTTTTCAAATCTAATGAAGAGACGCGCCGGGGACTGCAGTAGCAATCGGCGTTTCTCCAAGAACAAAAAGAGAGGCGAACACGCAGCGAGAAGAAAGAGTACAAAACGCCGGCTTCTTCTTTTTTTCCGCGATTTCAAAGCCCGCGGGGCCCGACTTCGGAGGCAAAGAGATGCTGCTGCGCGAATAACAAAACCGGACAGCGCGCACAAAGGGGAAAAACGAGCAGCAGCATCCAGATGAAGAGGAAAGCGCGTGCGAGACACTTTTCCGACTCTCGCGCAGCTTTGCTTTTTAATCCTTGCGACGTTTGAAGCTTCTGCATTTTCTCGCGCTCTGGTAAAACAGAAGTCGAGGGAGAAAATCGTCCTCCCGGTTATATTTACTCGTACGCTCGCGCGGCTGAAGCCCTGCTTTATCCGACTCTGACAGATTGCCAATCTGTCTCTCCTTTTTCAACTCCTTCAATTGCTCTCTCGTCTTTATTCGTCTCGCTCTCGCGACTGTCCGCTGCTTCTCATTTTTCCGTCTCTCCCCTCTTTCCATACGTATGCTCTCCGTCGTCTCTATCTCTCTCCGGCTTCTTATGTGCTATACGCTCTGGTTCGCCGTATTATATGCCAATGCGAGTGCGCTACGTGTGAGATCATTCGCGCAGTCGTGCATGTGCAGGAAGAGGATGTGCGTTCGGGGCTATTTCGTCGCGTCTGCGTTCGAGTTTGCGCGATAACTGAATTTTACTGTATTCGAGATAACGCTCCGCATCGAATGCTTTTCGCTTATATTTTACTGCCGTATACTATGCGCTTTGAAAAAAGCCTTATCGTTTGCGTGCGCGCTTCTTCCTTTACGGCCTTTTATTTTCTCCTTTATTTTCCGCTCGAATATCATTGTTGCATTGTGCGTTACACGGAACGATTCCTATAAACGTCGTCGTCGCGAAGCCTTGAAGTACGCACGTGGCTCTATGCAAATCTGCCCCGAAGCTGGAATTTCAGATTCGCTAATTTTCACACTTGCTGAAGTCCGGCCAATTTTTTTTCCGACCCCCCAGGAAAATCCGAAAAAACAGCAAACGAAAAGTATAACGAGAATTTTCGCTTGCTTTATCAACTCCGCATCAGGTGTGTATAGCAGAACGTGTATAAAGTATTCATCGACTCTCCCTCGCAGTAATTAACTCGGCAATATCGCGTTTTCTTCCCCAAAGTCTGTGCTTAATTCACTCTGACTATAGTCGCGGAGGACACACGCGATTATCGCCGTAATGGTGTGTGCCTATAATTCTATTATTCCACAAGAAGGGAAAAAAATTAGTCATCCGATCCGCGCGTGCGCTTATTAAGCCATCGGCGAACCGAGTGTCCCAGTGAGTAACAATCGCTTTGAAAATCGACCTGCACAAATCGCGCGACGCAGCTCTTTTCAATAACGAACCGATATCAAGCCGCGTATCGACGTTCTTTCATCAGTTCGTATTGAAAACGCCAGTCTCAAGCTCAAGTAGTTACAGCCCGTGACGATAAGACCGGCGGAGTGCGGGACGTCTGAAATTCGGCTTGCAAACGTTTGCATCCCGCACGATTATAGACGAATAATAATTCCGCGGCTCGTCGCTCGACGTATAAGCAATATATCCACAGAAGAGAGACAGACAGAGCCATCCGCAGCAGCTCTGTCTTTGTCCGTCCTGCGGTAATGCGCCGCACGCGCGCCTCAACCTCTCTCCCTCTCTCTCTCGCCGGCGGCGGCGAAGTTCTCTCCCCGTCCTTGTCGCTCTTTCTCTCTCTCTCTCTCTCTCGCTCGCTCGCTCGCTCGCTCGGAGTCGGCGCAGAGCGACGTGCGCGCAGTCAGCGGCTGCCTGCCCTCCAACTACGCAGTGAACGTTCGCCCGCCGCAGAGCCGCGTGTGAGAGAGCGCCGATATTGTATTTTCTCTAATACGCTGCGATATCAATCGCGCGCAAGAACGTACGTCGAATTTTCCCTTAAAGTGTATAATACTTGTACGAGTACAATTGCTGAGGAACGACGAGTGTCTCACGACGCCGGTGCACTTGTAACCTTGTGAGCGCGGGTCGAGCAGCAGGTCTCGGCTGTGCGTGTGTGCCCACGTAGCTGCTTTTCCGCACCGGCCTTTTCAAAAGTGCGCGCATGATACGCGATAATATCATACAGTGTGTGTAACATCGTGTCACAGTGCAGTCCTGTAATAGGTGAGAGAGAAGAGCCCCGTAAAACTAGCTACGTGTCCGAGAACACGATGCTCTTGTTTACCTATGCGCGAGAAAGAGCCCGTGTATAACCTCGAAATTGGAGCGCGCGCTCGGCAGCTCTCGTCGGGATATTCGAAAACGAGGGACACGGCTATATACATACACGCGATATATTAGCTATATACAAACTGTCGGGTATTAGGCGCACAGAGTCGGAGCCAAAAAATGAAAAGCTGGAACGCGCTCAACTATCGACCGGCCCTGCAAACGACGGTTCCGCGAGTTTCTCGAAGCTTCGACCCAGGGCTGCAGCAGCACCGGGAGATCTGCACTTGGCGCGCACCTGCGACGTGACTGTCGGCCGCGATTTAAACGAACGCGAACCCTTCTCTCTGAGTCATCCGAAAAACAATCGGGAATTGCATAATCGTGCGCAGTACGTCGATGTTGCGGTCGATTGGGAGCTGTTATTGCTGGCTATACTTTGAGCGAGTGTATATAGCATATAGCGTAACGAGTATCGTCGCGAACGTTCGGAGAAGAAGGAAAAAAACAACACACAGGCACCGGTTGATACACGCACAGTCTCTCCCCGTCCGAGGGGAACTTGCAGCCGGAAGACGGACCGGCGAGATCCTCTAATACGTTCTCACGTGTGCGTTTTTCGCAGACCGGTTCTTCTCCTCGTTTTCGGACGCTGTATTGTTGCTCTCGCGGATTCCCAAGCTCGACACTGTTGAATTTATAAACGAATATAGAGCTCTAATTAGGCCAAAGTCAGCTTTTTAATAAGTCGAGAGAGGAGAGGCACGTTTTTCAATTCCGCGTAAAAGCCCGGGTCACTATATGAAAAAAAAAAGCAAAGGACACGCGAAGTGTGTTATAGCCAAGTGCGCACGACGACAATGAAATTTTCAACGGCAGCAGCGCGCACATTTTTCGTGTTTCCGGCCATTGTCGTCGTTGTCGCGCGAAAAGAGAGACGCGGACAAAGATTATAAGATGTGACGCGGATGACCGAGCGCAGCAGCTACGACTCGGAGGAATTACGCATTTATACGTCGGGGGATGAAATATGCAGGGATAAAATAACCGAGTGAAATCGATACCTGCACACACCGGCTCTCGAACTTGTTAAATTTTTCATGCGCACAACGAAAAACGACATCACAATCGACAATACAACGTAATTAGGCTCTCCTTTCTCGGACACTTTTCTCACGCTCTCGGACTGCATCGGTGTATAATATCGATCTCTCTCGCGAGATCTCCGCGTTGCGCTGCGTTTAGGCACGAAAGGAAAGCCCACAATACACAACCTTCTGGCACGAGGCCCGTTCGTGAGACAGAGATGTACAACACGAGCTGCGGCGCGCGCGTGCACAATTTCGATCGTATGGATCATTGGCTCGAAGCGCGCGCAATAAAATCGACCGTTTTTTTTTTTTTCTCCCCTGGCTCTCGTGTACTCAAGGATCCTTTCGTTACAGGCCACGTTGGAAAAATGTAACTCCGATGCTGTGCCATTAATCGAAGCGAAGAGAGATAGTGCTGTTGTTTTTGTTGTTACACTGTGGTGCTCTAATGCACGAGAGCTGATTGTCGTTATGGCGATTATTAGCCGACTGTAGATACACACGCGTGATACTGTGTGTGTGTGTGTGTGCTTATAGAGAAGAAGGAGAGGAGTTTTTTCATGAACAAATAGGGACAGAGAAACCGCCAAAATTCCTTCCTGCGAAGTAAAAGAGTCCGCCATGCTGTTGGCAGGTTAGTACACGCGCACTATGAGACAATGCAGACACTTATGAATTATTATTTACATACTTGTGCTATTTTCTACGAGTTTTCGCGTGACTTCAACAATATAACATAACAGCGTAAGTCAATGAAATTCAGTTTACACCCAGTTTTTTTTTTCTCGCTACCGGGGATGCGTCGATAAACAGCGCGCTTTTCCAATTTGTTTTCCCGCAGCTGATCCGCTCTCGGGAATACAGGTTTTTAATATCTCCGACTTTTACACGCACACACATTGCCACCAGCGATAACGTTCGCCGCGTCGCTGGTGTTATTGCGGAGTAAATAACAGCCGTTCTCGCGGTGTCGTTTATCCGAATGTATAACGATTATTTTTTCTTTATAACAACTTTTTCCCGAGAGCCTCAATTATTCTCGAATAAAACGTAAAAACGACGTTCGTTAAATTAAAGTTTCAGCGGGGGCGATGAAAATTTAATCGTCCCCATGTAAGAGGTAAATTTCTCGTAATGCTCGCGGAGGTCCTTAATAAAGTGTCAAAGAGGGCGCTTCGTCATGGGTATTTTCGCGAGGTGATTTCATTGCCACGGCTTGTCTCTCGCACCTCGTGCGCTGCACACGCTGCTGATGGTGTGAAAATCACGTAGCGTGTCGCTCGCTGATGTGGGCAGAAAAACACTCGCCGTGGATAATACGCCCGCAAGAGGGACTTTGTATAGTTACAAGCTTAACGCGGATTCGTCAAGGTGGGGGAGTCAAATTTAAGGCTTAGCTTTAAAAAGCCTGTATACACGGGCGAAATGTATATAAGAAAAGGACCGGTGCGCAGATCGCATATATTTTTCTCTCAGCGGCAGCGACGCAATAACAACGTGTGGCTGTGCTCTCGCACTTTCATTACCAGTCCGGCATACGAATGCGCGCACGTGTGTGTGTGTGTGTGTGTGTGTATAGTACACACGCATACACAGCGGCCCCAAAGTGCGAAAGGGAGAAAGAGAGCGCGACGACTACGACGACGGTCTGACGGCTCATTTCGACAGGAAACAATTCGGTCAGGGACGCGCGCTGAGCTCGGGCAGGGATTCTCCCCCGTTATACGCAGCAGCCCAGAGAGAGTGTATTATCCTGCGTCGTTCAGGGGCACGTGCGAGCGCTTTTCCTTATCGGCCATCTATGCGAATTCGAGACTTATGCGTGGGTTGAAGTACGACGATTTTCGGTGTGTGTTCGGAATTGCGAAATGCTATGGAAGGAGAGAGAAATCATTGCCGCTGGCACATTGTATACTCGTGATGATGCTGTGTGCTGTAACTGAAATTCGATGAGAGTATGGGTAATGCTGGTGGAATTTTAGCTTAATTACTCGTGGGCGGTGTGTTGGCCACTTTGGGTGATTCGATAGGAAGTCTCCTTTGCCTCGGATTGTGTTTGTATTTGTATATGCTACAGTTGGTTGAGCAAGCTTGAAGAGCGTAGTTAAAATTTTAGCGGATATTTTACGCGCGATTCTTGAGTATCATTTAAAACAAATTGCATTGAATTCTAGTTGTTGAGCTTGGTAAATAATATTTCATTAATTAAAATCGATAAAACACATCTTCAAAGTCCGGCCACGGCCACATCAATCGCATTTGTAAAAGCTTACCAACATTCGACCGTAACTTTTATACAAAAGAGAGAAAACGCAGTAATAATCCTACAAATTGTTTTCAAAACCCCATTGTTTTCGGTTCCTTGTACACTGCATCCCTTTGGGGCGAAAAACGACTTTCAAAAACTCGTGGAATGCAGCTTTAAAATATTTTCAAGCAAGTTTAGCATCAGTTTAAAATATTCCGCCGCGCTATAGCTGCACTGCGAAGCTTTTCCAAAAGTTACAACGTCTTTTCTCTCGGCACAAAAGGTGCAAATAACTCAAATTTTCATTCGAAAATTAGCGTGAGACGCGGCGTATAACGAGCTGACGTAATAAACGTGAATCGTATTGCGATAATCAAGTCAGTTCAGTTAGCTCAAAACGGAACGATATTTCGCGCCACGTGTCTCACTACAGGCAAGGACCAATCCGTGTAATCTTCAAAATTTCAGCAGCTCGAATCTCTGGTGTAAATACGTGTGTTCTGGGCATAATCCTCTGCTTCTGTAAACATCTATATCTGCATATGATCGGTTATCTCCCGGAGCTTTTCGGCATCGACAAACCGAGTGTGCAAAGTTGTAGCACGTTTCTCTGGCCCGAAATCTGCAAATATGCGTGTTACATAATTAATTCCGTATCGAGATATGTTTCGTATTCAGAGCGCGCGTTATACAACCGAGCTTTAAACGCCGATTGTCTGGCGTCTCTCTGCATCAGCTGATCAATAATTAAACGACACCCATAAAACATGCATCAGCGGCGAGTAAACGCTCGAAAAGTTTTCGCGAATGACTCACCTATATATTCGGTTCTACAACGATAACAAAACGAATGCGCAATAAGGAACGAAAAAATAGCGTTAAAATCGCACACAGTCGAAAAACACAAGAAAAGCGCAAAAAACAGCGACAGCAGGGAAATACATCCAGCGAAGGCGCGCGTCGTACACAAAGTCTACGTGCGCACTTTCACGCGTAGCTCGCGGTTGACAACCCCTGGCCTCCCAGCCAACCTCTGCTCGACCGCTATATACGACGCGCGCGCGCGCGCGCGTTTCTCTCTCCAGCCGACACGACGAACGTTCGAGCTCACACGTACACACGCGAGCCGGAATGTATACAGGCGTAGTTGTGAGAAGTCGAGCAGAGAGCTACGTCATCGCCGCTTTACGCTGTACTGCTGCTGCTGCTGGCGACGCTATATACCTTATCGCCCTCAAGTGTAAACACGCCTTTCCGCTCGTTGTTCGCTTCTTCTTCTTCTTTCTCACTCCCGAGGGGGGTTATAATACTTTTCGAGATGGATGATTGTGGCTTGAGGACTTTGCGCGCGGGGAAATCCATCGGGGAATTTTGAGATTTTTTGGAAATTTTACGCTCTGCGAATACGCGACTAGATCTTTTTTCGTGTGTGTTGCGCCACGTGTGTACACGCTTTTGTTTTGCCCGATTTCGAGCACTTTGTATAGGAAATTCGAAAGCGCAGCGCCACCAGATAATGAAGATAATGAATGTACGCGAGGCTTGATGGATTGAAAGCCATCCAACTGTTATCTCGAGATTCGATATATGTTAAATTATACGCGCTCGAATATTGGCGGTCGATCTTCAAAGCAGTTTCGGCAAATTCACAGCTAGAGGCTTTCGATTATCATATTATCAAAGATACTCGCGCGACTAGACTCGGTATTTCTAATACAAGCTCGAGGAATCCATTGACACACCTATGCATATACATGGCGCTATGTGAAAAATTATCGCCGTATAATCATTAAAAGGATCGATGCGGCCTTCTCTGCTTTCGAAATTCATCTCTCCGCGGTTTATTATGAGCAGAAATATGCCGATGGTTTTCTCTCGATAATATGCACGCGTGCGTATGTGCAGTTACAAAACCAGCCTGGAATATTACTTATACGAATATAATATGTGGAATATCGAATTCGCTGAAACGTTCCTGTATTGCAAAAAGCTCTCGTGTGTGTTTTGAGTAACTCAGGCTGCCGGCGTGTAATCAGCTTTCGTTGGTTATTAATAGCGGCGTTTTTACATTTTCGCGCGTGTGCAGCTTCGGGACAAAACAAAATCGACGTTAAAACAGATATCCTGTTTAAAAGTTGTTTCGCGCGCTGTGAGCTTAGAAAAAGAGACTACAAGAATCGAAAACCCGATCGCGTTCGAGGAGAACTCAAATCTATCTCGCTAATAAGCCACATAGAATGTTCCCCAGAGAGAGAGAGAGAGAGAGAGAGAGAGAGAGAGAGAGAGAGAGAGAGCGTGAAAATTCGCGACAAAGTCAATAAACGAGCTTGCGATGCGCCAATTTGATTAGGAATCATGACAACGGCCTATACTCGCTCTCCGCACACATATTGGGGTTAAGCATCGCTATTTGAATTCCCTCTCTTGTGCGCTTCTATCTATCTCTCCTATATGGCTGCTGCAATTTACTGCATAGCGTCACGCACGGCGCGAATCGAGCATAATCGCAATGAGCTCGAAACAATTATTCGCCAAAGCAAACATCGCGGAAGCTGCAAAGAAAGGCTGTGTTAGGATTAGGATCGATCGATCGTTCGGTGATTATATGCGAGAGCTATAGCTGTGGGTGAGTCTATCTCACGTGTGCAGAATGACGCATTCGTGTCTCCCACGCCATTCCATACGTTTTTAACGTCACGAATATGATGTAATCGAATGCGTCGTTGATAGTACTCGACCATACCCTTACGTATCTTTACGATCGCTCGTGAATTAACCCTTCCCTCCCCCGCCGGAGTCCGAACAGTTTTATTTTCAACGAGCTTTCGTGAGCGCGCTTTTATATAAAGAGCTCGTATAAAAAGCCAAAGAGTCAATCCTCTCTCCCGCTGCACTGATCGATTTTCTCTCTCCGTGTAACGCGAGGAAGCTGCTACTACTCCTGCTGCCACTATATACAGGGTATTAACTTTCCGCAAAGCGTGATTTTCTCCCGTTATTATATAGTTTAGAGGGACGATTTAGCAACACCGGTAAATTATCATTTATTCCAGCAACGTCGGGCGAGGTTATACGGAGCGAGAGTAAGTGGGCGATTTTCCCCGAGCGCTTTTAACCTTTTTAGCAGCGTCGCGCGAGGGTCGGAAATTTTGCGGGGGTTTTATAATCCCGCTCCCGCAGCCGGCTGCAATTTTGCAACTTCTCTCTCTCTCTTTCTCTTTTTCAAAAGTTTAGCCTTTGTGTTTTGCCGCGAGCGATGGATTTCCTTCGTTTTTTTCTCGCGGATTAGCAGAGCTTGTAAACAGTTACAGATTGTTCGATTAAAAAAAGCTCTACTCTGTGTATACTCTCTCGATTCGTCGCCCGGATTGAAAAAGCAATTACTGCAGCGGCGCTCGCAGTGCGTTTGAAAAGCATCAGCGCAAGTGCGAAGCTTGCGATAAGAGCTTTAGGACACAGCCGCAGGGCTTTGTTCTCCTTCCGGCGAGAGGATAGAGCTGTCGAATGTATATACGATATGGAGGTGTGAATAAAGGAGCTTTAGCGGATCGAAAAGAGAGCAGGTGTCGAGAGAAAATTTCACTCGATTTGAATATTCGAATGAGATCGATTAGGATAGTTCATGGCGAACCAAAAACGTTAGCAGGGCATCGGCTGGGCCTAATCCGAGAAGGCGCAAACGGCATTGTCCACACGTAGTCTTCGGGGTCGATAGAGAGAAGTCATGTGGACAGGGACGAGCTGCGAGAGAGAGAGAGAGAGAGAGAGTGAGTCGGAGCTTAGCCGAATAAAGCAGCGTACCGGAAACACTGGAGCCGCGGATTCAAAAGCTCAAGCTTCCCCCGCAGACGTTTTTCTCCACTTTACCGAGACCTAGAAGCTCTTCTTCTGTGTACGTGTATGTGTATGTACTTCTACTATTTTCTCGTTTTCATCCTCGAGGATTTGATTTCTTCTTCTTCTTCTTCTTCTTCTTCTTAGAGATCGACTCAACGCAACTGGAACGCTTTGAATTGCAAATACCGTCGCTCGTTCTCACTTCCCAAATATGTCGGCTTCATTCAATTATTTATCGAGAGTCGATCGATTACACCGTGACGAGTTTAACCTGGTTATAGAGTGAGTCTGGCTGCGCAAACAGTCGTCGGCCACTTATCGCAGTAGTGATTAAACTTTCCGGCGCTTCTACAGTAAAAATTACAATATAAAACCGCAACGGCCGTGTATAACCGAACGAAGCTTCTATAGCTACACAGGAAGAAGACAATGAGCTCTCGCTCGCGGTGGAATACATTGACCTCTCTCTCGAAAATGGCAAACACATTTTTTTCCATCACCGAGAGAGGTATTCAGTTCCTCGACTCTTAAAAAAAGCCAAAGGATATCTCTCTGTCTAGTTACCCGTTACACTTACCTCCTTCTCTCTTCGAGCGTTTGGGACGTCGGCGATAGGATCGCGCTCTTTTTCTCTTGGGCAACAACTGGAGCGTCAGTCTTCCTCTCTTGCGGCTAGCGGGTAAGTTCATTACTGTACCTGGACTCTCTGGTGAGCGAGAGATTTTGAAGCCAGAGCTGCGCTTGATCCGAACGATATCATCTCGGGAGTCGACTGTTTGATAAGCGAAAATTGAATTCGTGTGGATATACCTTTTATACTTTTTTGCATCTCACACGGCAGAGTAAGACGCATTATATAGCTGTACTGCGCCTTCATTTGTAATACAAAGGGACGCGGAGGCCGAAGGGAAGATTCCGCTGTTCCGCTGCAGGATCGAGTGAGAGAGAGAGAGAGAGAGAGAGAGAGAGAGAGAGAGAGAGAGAGAGAGAGAGAGAGAGAGTTTTCAAACCTGAGGCTGCGCGAGTGCGTACGTGTAGAAGAAAGGGAAAGAGAGGAGAGGGCATATGGGGTTCGGTTCTGTTATTTAGCAGCTGTGGAGCGCGCGTCGGCGCGCACCTATACATATAGCACACCCAGGGGCAGATGCTACTTCGGCTCTCTCTCTCAGCTGGCCCCTGGGCCCGACAAGTAGAATCGGCTCTCGCTCTTTTAATTTCGCTCTCGATATTACCGCACTGAATATTGTCGAAAGTTTCGAAGCTTCTGTCAATAATACAGTGATCGCAGTGTATCAACTTTTTAGTCATATGCGCGGATATAGTCAATGGCGAGAAAAAAACGCGAGGAAAATGAAAAGTCAACAATAGCTCGGATTTACGTTGCCTCCCGTCGACGTCTTCTTTGCGTTTTTAAACTCCGCGTATAACACACACACGCGCGCGCGCGCTCGAAAGCAATGCTTTGTACACAAAAGGGGTTATACACAGGGAGGACGTTAAGAAAGGCAGGAGAAAGAGAGAGAGAGAGAGAGAAAACGTTAAACGCCCGGCTGCAGTCGCTCCGTGGAGATAGAGAGAGAGAGAGAGAGAGAGAGAGAGAGAGAGAGAGAGAGAGAGAGAGAGAGAGAGAGAGAGAGAAAGGAATAGTGTATATATAATACGACTCACTGCTGCACACATCCACAGCCAAGTGGTATAGGAATAACGAGAAGCACCTTATGTCCACCGCTGCGATAATGCGACTAACGTCTTTTACTCTCTATACACTGACCCGTAGGCTGCGAGAGCTAAGAGAAAATATTCCAAGCTTTCGTTAATTAAAACCATACGCTGCACTCGATGAGCTAACGCAGCTTGCGTGTGACTTACTTTACTTTAACGCCCTTAAAGCGCGAAGTGCATCGGGTCGAAATTAAACGCACGTTTGAAAAGGCGGGGCGGCGATGATTCAGAATCCAGAGTGTAGCGTTTTGTCTGCGTCCTGCGCATAAGCGGAGAATTTCCACTCCGCGGCCATCGCGCGTCGTCTCCTTTCAGCTCTTTACATAACACGCGTGCTCGGCTCCAACGTTTCGGTAAGCTTTGAATTAAAATCTTTCAACGCGAGCCTATTGCTTTTTATTTCGTAATCTTTCGAGGAGACGGGGTCGAGCTCTGCACTGATAAGATTAACGCCTCTTCGGTGGGCAGCAGCACAGTGGGAAATCGAAAAATATGTGTGTGTGTGTGGATACTTCTGGCCGCGTTTCCCCGTTTTTTTTTCTTCGAGTTGGATACACTGACGCCGGCGGGGAATCGGCTTTTATCTCTGAGCCCATTATAAAAGAGCAAAGCTGAAAAGCGGTATCTATCAGCGGAAAAGCGTATACGTTATTCGACGGCTGCGCTGCTGCTGCTTATCGGTCGCTTGCTTCCATCCGGTTTTCTCCTGCTACTGTCGCGGGGATGCGACTCTCGTCTCTGTGTGTGACTCTGTGTAACCCATAGGAGTTCTCTCTCATACACTGCGAGAGACAACTTCTTCTCTTCCTGTGCTCTTTTTTCTCTCTGTGAGCGGTTATAAGACGGGCGCTCGGATTTTTTCTCCGTTTGTTAACTCTTGCCCCTCCCCCCTGTGAAATGCGATTGCGGGCTTTGTGAAAAGCCGAGAAAGTTTTGCGGTGCGGTGCGGTGTGTATCGATTATTTGTTTGTTTTTATGCTCCGCTGAGTGCGCGTTTAAAGCCCGAACGCAAGCGGTCTCTCTCTAGAGAACAGCTAAAACGTATGTAGATATACACGCTTCACAGTCGATTGGCTTTTGCCATATGAGCTCGCAACAATGTACAATGTACGTTGCGCGGGTTACGTAAGCCGTGTAATATTGCTTTAAATAAGTATGGAGTATGAGGCAAAAAGCGAGGAAGGGGGAGAGGGAGAGCTTTGTAAATATCGGGATTATAAAGGCTGGTATGGTCGATGATGACTGTCGAGTTGTTTAACTGAGATTTTAGAATGAGCACTTGTAACGATGAGAAGAGAGGTTGTTAACGATTACCACGCTTGCAAATAGGTAGATGGCTAATTGAAAACAATTGGCCTAGAAAATTGTTCGATTGGTTATGTAGAATTTTAAAAGACTTTGTCTATAGGCTTATTACTATTAGATGTACTTTATTATTATTTCTTATAAAAGAATTCGTAGAAACTTTAAATTTGAAAAAAAGTCTGAAAATAATGGATGATTCCAACCCAAGTTATGAACGATTCAAAATAAAGTAAAAATTTATCGAAACACGTTGGGACTTCCATTTTTTGCAAAATTGAAGATGTTTCGAAGAAATCTCTGGTAAAAAATTAACCCTTTCTGAGCCGAATTCCTGGCCAACGCGGGTTGAAATAAGGTTATCTGAAATTACTAGAAATACTCTGAAACGAATTTCTATAATAGTACTTTATTTTTAAAAATTTAACAGAAATTTTTTACCACTTTTTTTTAAATTTTTGTTAATCGTAGGTTAATTGTTGGAAAGTCTTTTATTTACATATGTTACATACATGTCCTAAACTAGCCTAATATTCTTTTATCAATTTCTATTGCTACGTAGTTTTACTTAAAGCAAATTCATTATTTGAAACTTCTATATTTCAAAATTTTATCCTAATGAACAAGGAAAACTAGCGCAAAAACTAAATGTTCTTAGATCATTCATTCGCTGCAATAAATCGAAAGTCCAATAACCTCGCTAATATAACTGTACAGCAGTTTTCAATTTTTCAGTAGCGCGACTCATTACGATATTAAACTAAGCTCCATACATTCTTAGTGAGGTTTTAACTAATTATGCTAGATAAATTATATCAATCACGATCAGTAGTACTAAAACGCTTTTTACGGTAGCCGTTAATAATGTTTTCTCTCAATCACGTAAATGCTCTACGTTTTCCTTTAGATTTACATTTTAGACTACATTTAACCTTAAGAATAAAAATTAAAACACGCATATTTCACTCTCACGTCTCTATAGTGTATTCAAAAAATCACTCGCGCAACGATTCACATATAATTATTATCAATTAATTCCAATAAAGCTTACATTATAATCAATGCCAAATTACAATCCCGACGTCGGTACCGGAATACCAACAGCCACCGATCTAAATACTCACCTGTGTTCTAATTACGTCCGATCCGAAAAACTGCCAATTACCGTCAGTCCCTCTCTCTGTCTCTAAGCGCGCATATTACGTACCATCGCAGCCGATGGAAAGAACCGAGAGAGGAAACCAAGCGCCGCGTGACGGGTTAATAAAGGGCCTCTCTCTATACTCCTCTGCAGCATTATTACGAAGAGGAGACACACAAAAAAGGCTAGATATAGAGCGTTATAAGGCCCGATTCTCGCGAGCGCGCGGATTCTCGAAATTTCGTGGGCTGCAGCGGCAGCAGCAGGTGCTTTGCACACACACACTCTGTCCCTCCTTCTTCGCCGGCTGCTGACAATGCGCCCGTGGCGCTTTCCACTGCGTCTGCGTCTGTCTGTGCGCGCGCCTACAATGGCTGCGAGCTTGGCATTGTCTGCTGCTACTGCTGCAGGAAAGAAATCCGTTCGCTCTCTTTCTGTCTCTCTCTCTCTCTCTCTCTGTTATTGCGGAAGGAAAGATTTTAGACTAAATAAGGTCTCTAATATCAAGCGTGCGACAGTGTATTGCGAGGGAATATATTTTGAATCGCCGCTTACAGGAAATGTGGCAGAGTTTCGAAATTGGAGCACACTTTATTTAAGGGGCGGGAGGTCAAAACACTGTTTTTCAATGATAAAACTTTGTAAATAAACCTTTTTATGAAAAACCTCTGAAAAAGGCTCTGGACCGGCCTAGCGTTAAGTTTAATGAATCATTCTACCGAAAGTAAATGTCAATCTGAATTTTAGCTTTTCTTAGCTTTGGAATTACAAACTGCAAAAGGGGGCAGTCGATTCAAGAAAAGTGCTTTGTTTCACTGTATATCATCCGCCATTCAAGTTATACTAAAAGTAGCCATTGTTCAACAGAATGTACGCATCACATCTAGAGGCGCAAACGGAAAATGCAAATTTCTAGAATTAAATGCACAGGGTAAAAAGCAAAAAATCATGCGTATATTATCACCGCATAATTCGACGAGTCTTCACTTGCTGCTGTTTTCGAGGCTTCAGCTGAACGTACAGCCGAGTTTTTCAGAGCTGTCGTCATCGGGGCTCGATTTATCTAAACATCAGAGGCGATAAGCTTGCGGACGTCGCATAAGAGTCGCCAGGGCGATCAAGACAAAGAACAGCTGCAGTCGGTCTGCAGTCGTGACCGTCCAAGTCGTCGTCAGTCGCAGTTTTAAATATACTAGGAATGAAGGCGCGCTTCGCGTGCTCTTGATTCTATCTCTGTCTAATAACACTGGTAGAAAATCTACCATAAGTGTTGGGCGGCACACTAACGTCTGCTAATATTTTATAAGCATGTAACATGTTAATAAATCACTCAAAACTAATTTTTAATAAATATATTAATAATGCTCAATGTCGTCATCATTGGTTTGAATAGTGAATTTGAAGAGAAGGGGGTGGGGAAAGAAGAAGTGGGGTGGGGTATGCGGCATGAGCTCTCGGACGAGAAAAAGGTTCAATTCTCTACAGCGCACATTCGTCTCTATATTCCTCTCTTTAAAAAATGATAGCCTTTGTTGTGAAGCATTTAATACGTGATTCTGATTGGTTGCTGGTTGGTTGCCTAGGCAACGAGATAAGAACTGCGCTTTAAATTTATAACCCTCAAAACAGTCATAACTCATAACCCTGGTAGAAATGATTGAGGTGTTTAAAATGAAATGTGGAAACCTTCATAACAGATAAAATATATGTAATATAACTAGCAAGAAATTTCAATACACATGTTGTAATACTACACACTCTTGGTCATGATTAATTTTTATTAAAAAGTGGCACCCTAATAATCCTATTTGAATTAGTAATAAAGTGTGTGAATATTATTTAGTTTTTTTTTTAAATGTCAGTGATAAGTTCAATTAAAAGAATAAAGAGTTTGAAGATATACTGTGTCTCTGTGCCCAAAGTCATCGTCAGTGAGGTTTGAGAGGTGAATTTAAAGAAAAGTTTAGTATCCGAGTCAGTAAGTTTAAGTCTATCATTATACAATGCGCTTTGAATTGTAAAAAGGCTACTAGACATGTTACCTAGAAAAATGTAACCTAGATGATTCTGATTTAACTGTTTTCGTTCATATTTTTACATCCAGGCTCATGCGAATTTTTTAATTGAGCAGGTCAAATTTTAATTATAGCCAGTTACGCAGAAACTACTATCTCTAGCACATTGTATTTCTGGTTTCTAGCATATTTTTACATCGAGAAAGTGATAAATGTTTTGACTTTTTTTGTCAAGGTTTTAGGTAATTATAATTTTGACTTTTAACAGTTGTGAGAGATTTTGAGACCGATACCTGTTTCTCCATTTTTGCATTTTTTCTCATTCAAAAACTAACAGGTCTGGAGAGCTCATATTTTACATATATATTTTTTTTGTGATTGTAAAAAGATATTTAAAGTTGATTCGACCTTAACTGAAAAACTTATGATTTCGACTCCGACACTATTGTGAATGCAAGCCTTTTTACAATTCATTGTAATTCATTGTCATTACAAGAGCATTGTATAATGATAGACTTAAACTTACTGACTCGGTACTAAACTTTTCTTTATATTCACCTCTCAAAACTCACCGAGGACGACTTTGGGCACAGAGACACAGTATATCTTTAAACTCTTTATTCTTTTAATTGAACTTCTCACTGACATTTAAAAAAAAAACTAAATAATATTCACACACTTTATTACTACTTTAATTAGGGTTAGGGTGCCACTTTTCAATGGTAGTGATTAATTTTTACTAAAATTTCTTGCTAGTTATATTACATATATTTTATCTGTTATCAAGGTTTCCACATTTCATTTTAAACACCTCAAACATTTGTACCAGGGTTACGAGTTATGCCTGTTTTGAGGGTTATGAATTTAAAGCGCGGTTCTGATCTCGTTGCTTAGGCAACCAACCAGCAACCAATCAGAATCACGTATTAAATGCTTCACAACAAAGGCCATCATTTTTTAAGAGAGAATATTCGTATTCAATATTGAGATGACGATGTTATGAGATGTTTTTAAGAAAATATAATTCAGCTCACACGTATAGGCGTCTATTTTCCCGTACATTCGTTATAGGAATATTAATTTTCTTTATCTCACCCCCGTTTCAGTGATTGACTACACCCCGTTGACCAATGGCTACTCCTCGTTGAATTAAAACAAACCGAGAAATCGTATAACACTTTAAACAAAAGAGTCGGGCTATAGAAATCAAGCTTTCTGAAAACTCGCCTCTTTTCCACGTCACCCTTTCACCCTCACACCGATTTCAAAGAGATTTCCTCGTATCTCTAAAACGCGTAGGTACAGTGCAATACAACTGCGTGGTGGTGTTCTCACGCGCGAATGACGTCACCCCTCCACACCATCGTACACAGCCCCCTGAGCTAGTTCACTTGCGTTGTACACATCGTGGAGAGAGAAGAGAGGGAGAAGAAACCGGACGACTGAGAGAGGGGCGCACACCACGCAGGACTTCCCGTATGCGCCTTTTCTCTCCTTCGCGTATCCTGTCGCCATCGCGCATGCCTCCCTCCGCTCCTCTCTCCGCTACTGCTGTTTCATTCGGTTTATTACAGAGCCAGAACCGCGCGCGCGTGGGGGTTCGGTTACTCGAGGCGGCCGCGACACGTGGAGCTGCTCTGGTGCTGACCTTCGGCTCCTCTTCTATACCCCCTTTCTCAGCACTCGACTGAGAGAGAGAGAGAGAGAGAGAGAGAGAGAGAGAGAGAGAGAGAGAGAGAGAGAGAGAGAGAGAGAGAGAGATGACGTGGGAAAAGGGCTTCCGCGGATTCGTGCGATTTCGCCCGACCATTGTGCTTCAAAGGACTCTATTTTTAATTTTATATCATACACCAGTCTCGTAAATCCCTCGACTCTTTCGCGCGATATCGCTAATTAAAACCGGAGTCCGGGGAAAACGAAAAGGCTAGCGCTGAAAACTTTCATAGCCCTCATCATCCCTTCGGATCGATCTCTCGTTTTTCAAGTGCTTTCTTCTTGGCTCTTCGCGAGAGAGAAGAGAAAAGGGATAGTGCGGAGACACCCCATTCTGGGAAAAGCCCTACGCGCGCTCGACTCTCTCTCGTATCATTGTTTCTCGGAAATACCAATGAAACTCGATAGCAGGGTAACCCCAGCGAGAAAATTTCCACCGTGTGTATTATATTATACTTTACTGCCGTGTTGGGGAAAAGCCGATACATCGCTTTGAATTTCAATCGATCTTGTAGCCGTATAGATTAAGCTATTATGACTCGGTGTTTACCCGAAATTCACTTGTATTTCTCTTCTTTCTGTTCCAGGTGAGTAGCTTACGATACATAACACAGCGATCAATTTTCGCGGGGTCGAGTTGGTGAGTTCAAAAGTTAATTCTCCAATTTCGCTGACACACACACTTTCTCCTTTGTGAAAAGTGGCGAAGAAAAGCCACAATAACAAGCACACAAGGAGTACACAGCTCGGTCGTCTCACTGACGGTTTTGTGCGGCTGGGCAAAGTCAAACATCGTCTGCGGGCGTTTTAACATTAATTCAATAGCTCCCTTCCCCTTCTGCTTCTCTCTCTGTAACAGTTCTCTCTCGCCGGGCAGAGATCTGCAATTCAATGATCCATAATAGTTTCAAATGCTCGAGCACCGCTCTCTGCGGCGGTCTGTCCCAGAAAACGCGAAATAGATGCATACTGTTCGCCGCTGCTGAATTCTCTTTTTCCGTTCCTTTTCAAGCTGCTACTGCTACTTCAATTACTTGACAATTCTATTCATTTTTATTATCGCTCTTCGCTCTCTCTATTAAGCGAATTCGTTGAATACTCGTCAATTATAAATCGTATACGAATAATATTCGTCAAGAGCTGAGCGCAGGTCAAAGGGCGAAAATTCCAAGTGTATTTGTCGTGCGAAAACGCATTTTTCTTACTCACCGCCAGCAGTAGTGTACATCGCAGCTCATGAATTACTGTGCGTGGAGCACATGCAGATAACACGTGCGGCTCTGCTCTCATCGTCGACGAAAAAAAATGCGCTTTGAAGCATCAGGCGCTATTTTCCGCCAACCGCAGCCGTGATGTTGGAGGAAAGTGATACTACAGAGAATTTTATTTTTTTTAATATCCAAGCGTGTTTTTATCGTCGCTCTGACCCAAACTTTCTTGTAAGGTCAGCCGCGAGCTTGTTGATCATCGAGAAGCTTCGGGGGAACATCTGGATCGAGCGCAATTTTTAATCTCGATCGTAGTCGCGGTTTACTTTTCGAATCCGAGAAGCCGATGTGGTACAGAGCCGCGGCGCGTTAGTGGATTCCAAATAGTCGAAAAAGCCAGTGGAATCAATAAATTACGCGTCTTTCTCTCTCTTTCATTCTCCGTCTGCAGCAGCAGCCTTTCTCCGCTGAAGCTACAGCAACTGCAGCAGCGCCAGATTCGCCTCTCGCTCTATTTGCGTCTTCTTTCGTTATATCTGCGCGCTTCGCTTCCTAGCAATTTTTCCTCGCTCTGCTCTTTTTGCATATCAGCTTTCGCTCCTCTCTCTCTTCTCTTCCTCCTCCCCCCCCCCCTGATTCGATTTTCGCTTCGCTTCCGTTTGCTGCTGCTGCTGCACTCTCTGCACAACTTTCTTTTCGGTTTTCATCCCTGCCCTGTTCTCTCCCTCTCGTATCTGGTTTAATTTTTTATCCACTCGACTCTTGACTCTTGATGTACATTCATATTCATAGACTTCATATTTCTCTTCTCTGCGCGTCTCGTCCCGAGAAACAACGTCTAAATTGTGACGCGCGTGACTTGTCATTCGAATTATCGCAGCGGGTTGCGCAATAAAACGCAAAAGTTTAAATCGTATTACATCGAAAATTCGCGCATCTTTTATCCCGTCGATCGCGACGGGAATAAAGCGGATCAGTTACGATGGCCATCAGTCCGCAATTACGACTCATTTCCCTTTGCTGCTGCTGCTGCAGCGGCCCTGCATATCCACGTCGTTAAACCCGATCTTTCTTCGTCGAAGCATCGGGACCGAGAAGTCGAGCCAGTAGAGATCGAACAACGCGCGGCGCGCGTAAAAAGCCAGAGAGAGACGACGCGGGACGAGAGAAAAAAGGGAGGAAGAGCGGAAACCGAGCGCTATTATTTCCTCCAATCATTTCCGGCCACTCTTGTTGTCGCGCCGCCGCTGCTATACCGCGATACAATTCCGTCGTGCGGAGAGGATTTTCGAGGGGGAAAATTCGACTCTCAAACGCTCGGGCACTATTATTGCTTCCCTCGTCCACGCGAGAGAGCTGTATACCGATTTACAACGATGCAGAAAAGGAAAAGTCACTGCGCTGGAGAGGAAAGCTCGTATAAATGGATTACACGCGCGATTCGCTGCGCTTCTCTTACTTTTCGCTGCGGTTATGTACTAGCTGTATTAGGGGTCCCCATTAGTTATCGAACATGATTGGACTAATTATAGATTACTGGATTTCACGAGCGCACGCGAGAGAGCCGTGGTGTTATACTACGTATAGCGCTGGACTATAAATACGGCTATTTTACTTGGACAACACCACCGCGGCGTGAAGATCAAACTGACCCACTTGAAGGCGTTTACTATCCGATTCCCTAAAATCATTGTTTCTCGATTCTGCGTGTACGTATAAATAGCTCCGGGGGGCTTTGAGTCTCGACTTTGGAAACCGCAGAGTCTGCAGCTCTTATGCGTGTGTACACTTCGAATACGAGTCGATGACAATGTCGCAAGAGGTATATTATCGTCGATGGCAATTCTGCGGTATTAGATATTTTTTATGGAAACGACCATGCAAGATCGTGTAATATTCCTCTCGATATCGGCGCGAATTATCTCCTGGAATTGTATTACGTATTCTCTTGGCGACTCCCGCGGAAAATAAGCCAATAACGCCGGGACATGCAAATGAAGAATCTATGTTGTACGCGATTGTCATCGATGCAGCGCGGTAAAAATACATGCTCTCCATTGGGTTCTATTATGCGAAATGAGAAACAAGACATCAGCAGCAGAGAATATCGCGAACCGACGTCGCGCGGCTATAAGTTAATGAATACCGAAGGAGATTCATCAGCAGCTGCAGCAGCAGCGGCAGCTAGGCGCATAACGACGTCGTTCTCGATTAATTTCTACTTAGAGCTATATTCATCAGCAGAGCTGCTCGGCAGAGAGAACAGCTCGTGCGCAAGCGGCTATGGTTTTCGGAAGTGTCCATTATAGAGCGTTTGATTTATGTAACCGAGGCTCTCCGGGGACAGGCTTTGTATAGCCTCGAGACGTCGGTGGCGAGGTGTGTGTGTGTGTGTGTGTGAGAGAGAGAGAGAGAGAGAGAGAGAGAGAGAGAGAGAGAAAGAGAGAGAGAGAGTTCCTTGATCCATTACCTATTAGCCGGATGCACACACACACACACGTATACACGCGCGGATATTGCTGGCAATATTGCAGCGGCAGTGTTAGGAGCCAGCGATCTCGGGCTTTAATCTCCAGCCGACTGATCTGGTTAACGACTTGCCAGTCGAGAATTAGGCCAATGAATTCCATGTCCGATTTCCCGAGAGCTGTCTGCCCACCGCGATCATCCACGATTGATTTTTTTTCCTTTGTGTGTAGGTATTTACTACTACTGCGACGACTCTCGTGTATTCTGTCTCTTTCTCTCTCATTTTTAATCAAGCTCTCGGATCATCGGCCCCTGAAATTCCCACCCGACAGCGAGCGGCGTCATCAGCCCCGCTATTTTGGCAGCGCGTTGTACCTTCTCTTCATCACCATAAAGCGCGTGGCAGCCCTCGCTCTCAGCCCATTGTCTTCGCCCCCAGGAGAGAGAAACTGATGGCAAGCCGCAGCATGTGCAGTAGTGTGACACTTGCGCTGCGTAGAAGCGACGTAATCGTCGAGTCACTTATCGCGAAGTATGGAGTGTGACTCTCCTGCTTGCTCTTCTTCGGTGCGGTTAGATATTTAGACTGACGAGGAAGGTATTATATGCATCAGCGGTTTCCACTCTCTCGCGATCAGATTTGTATCGCATATTTGCATTGAAATGAGAATATAGCTGCTAGTCTCTGGTGTTGATGTTATTGTAACAGGCAATTCGGAGTTGCAGTGCTAGTCTGCAGACGCAGCAGCTGCTGAAGCACGCGTTTTGCTTTGGTAAACAGATCAAAACAACGCTGTGTATACGCATTTGGGCGCATTATGGGCCTCCGATGCAGTGTATGCGTGTACCTTGGCTTACATCAGCAGCCGGAAATCGCAATTAGATGTGTATGTGTATGATGCTTGGATCATCTGTTTGACTAATTGGCTTGGATTTGTACAAAGGCGTTGCGTTGGTCTACTATTTGGCTATTCATCTAAAATCGGTAGATTGTTGAGAGGCCGAAGATGTCATAGGTGTATTCAAAATATCTAGCAGCGATATGATGGTTTTTGGAAATTTTTCGTTTATTATTTGCTGTCATCAGTGACGGCCATAGATGAATAAACCAGGGCTTTGCCAGGAGATCTAAATTTACTTCTGATAAGTTCATTGTTTAATGTTGATCTTCAATATCTTCTCTTCTTAAGGCAAGTTGCATCTTACCTGCAGGGTTTAAGGGCCATAAGATGCCATATGTGTAATATTTTGCTCACCCTATTTTTTCATAAACAGTTATCCTTCAAATTTAAGAATTTACACGAATGAAACCTGAAACACACTTAAACACGCCGTCGTTTATAATTAATCGCTGCGCTTGACATACTTTTCCAATCCAGAAGATACAATTTCAGCTTTAAATTTTAATAGAGACCACAATAACATCATCCCGTGAACTTTGTCATCCTCGCGCGTGGGTGATCCGAGTTAAAACACCGTCGCCGAGTACTATGTTTTTCTGCGTGTACAATACTTAACGAAGAAAACGTTACTTTTTTCTAGCGCGCGAAACCGTTATACCAAGATATCTTTCGCTCTCCTTTATTATGTCCTGATTACCAAACCATCGCGAAAGCAGCGACTAGCTTGTTTAAGGGAGTTTTTTTAATTATTTGCGGAATAAACTTAATAATATAAATTACTTATGCAAGGACTTATGTCAAGGTGCAACAAATAATGATTTTTCATTCACATAAAGCGATTCTGTTTATCAAAATTACTAATAAAATGTTTTAAACAGAAGCTGATTTGACTCATTTTTTTGACGTTCAGTGTACTTTTTTGAACTTTTATTTGTTTGACACTACGCTCACAGACTCCAAATCATTATTTTCAAGCACTTAAAATATTCTTTAGTTGTTTAACTAAAGTTCTGCAAAATGTGCGGATTTTTGGGACTTTAAATGTGTATAACTCTTCTCTTAGTCTCTAAGTTCACCAAACTTTGACCATATCTTTTTTAAAGTAAAATCCACCTGTACACCAAATTTTTTCAATTTCCAAAAAAGATACGGTAATCATGTTGCAAACAAAGCAGTTTTGGCCTACTGGCCCTTCCCTTACTGCTTAAGGGGCGATCGGGGGAGCAGCCCAACGGTGCCGCCGCAACATCCAAGTGGCGCAGCGGTCAGGTGGCAAAATCCCAATTGAGCAACAAATACAACAGAACCGAGTTCTTAAGAAAAAAAATCGCTCTTTACCGCCCTTCTTTTTATCATAAAGTAATAGTAACTCGTGCAAAACATGGTATGAAGTGCATATTTTTGACGTAGTATTAGAATTACGATATGACCTACCTTAGGCGCGGTAACTGTATATACATTCAAGATAGCTGCTTGTTCGGCTGCTCTGTTGCTGTAACGTAATTCTAATACTACGTCGAAAATATGTAATTAATTTGATGTTTTGCACGAGTTACTATTACTTTAGGATAAAAGGAAGGTTGTTCAATTGGGCTGTTCCTCCGACAGCCCCTTAAACTCTGGACAGCAAAGATAGTTGGCGCATGAGCGCTTTCCTATTCACCACATCTAAATCTGCGAATCTCAGAGCATAAATAGCGGCCAAAACTGCCTTACTGCGGCATATACTGCTTGGGCTGCACATGCTATAACTGCCAAAGACCTCAAAAAAGTGTAAATTACACATATCATTCATACTAACGAGCTGAATCCGCAAAACAACTCAAATTCAATTTAACCCTTGGCAGTCAGCAGATTAAGCGACACCGAGAGAAAAATTCTCAGCTCAGCCCGCGAAAACCGCACGAAAACCTCGGCGCAACATGACGACGCTAGCAGCTCTTCTCTCCCGCCGCAGCAGCAACATCGAGAAAATCAAGGCAGCAGCGCGCCGTCGAGGAAGAAGTCTCTGCGGCGGCTGCACTGACGTAGTAGTTTCGCGCCCGCCACGTATACACACGGCCTACACACGCAGACCGAGAGCGAGCGAGCGAGCGAGCGAGAGAGAGAGAGAGAGAGAGAGAGAGAGAGAGAGAGAGAGAGAGAGAGAGAGAGAGAGAGAGAGAGAGAGAGAGAGAGAGAGAGAACGCGCTCGTGGCACTGCTGGCGGCGGCGGCCTTGCTATGTCGTCGCAGCACGCGCGATTCGCCCGAGCGGCGCCTTGTAACACACAGCGTCAGTCTCGAGAGTGTAGAACCTGAACTTTTTCTTCTGCTTTTTCTTCTGCGCAGTTCTGCAGTATATACGCGACGAAATTAGCCGATTAATTCAGCTACTTAGCTGAGTTTGTATATTCTTTCCTCGCAATTAGAGGATGTTTGCGAGTAATACACTCTTTTTTTATCCTGTTATCTGGAAGGGAAAAGCAGCGCTATACACTTGTTCATACATAACACCTCCGGTTAAGCACTTTATAGAGCTTGTATGCGATTGAGAAACTTGGAGGAGAGAGAGAGAGAGAGAGAGAGAGAGAGAGAGAGAGAGAGAGAGAGAGAGAGAGAGAGAGCCAAGAAACTAAAGTTACCTACCTGCGCTGCTGCTAAAAGTTACAACGCGCTCGCGCGCGCGTACGCGAGATTTATTCAGGGGAAAAAAGTGAGCGTCGACAGGTAGTAGTAGTGTACTCCAGATACAACGAATACTTTCCTCGATCTTTTAGCTGCGGGAATCTGGCGCTCGAAAAGTTGGGAAATATTTTTAAAAGTGCGTACATCGAATCTTACAGCTTGTAAAAGAGCCGCGATACGATGTTGTTGAGTAGCTCGCTGATATGTGCCCACCGAAAGTCTCTTCTGCACACGAGACACTGTAAATAATAAACGAGGATGAATCAGCTCATTAAATTATGGCTATCGAGCGGATTCGTCGAGCATAAAGCTCGAGAAATTATCGAATCCAGATATCTCAAAAATAAACCCCGAGAAAATTCAATTTATAAAAGCAGAAATCGTTTTCCACCGGCTAATTGCTTTCTCATCGTCCAAAGTTCTCGCTATGCTAATTGCGTTTCTTTCAATACAAACTTTCCTCCCTCCAACGCAAAATATCAGTTACATTTCTATCGGCTCGCGCTCGCTGCCTTGAAAAGGAAAGAAACAAGCGCAGAGTCCCTTCGTTAGACTTAAACACCTGCGAAACGATAATTGGAATCCTTAAGCCGGCCATTCAGCGACGCGGAAGATTTTTTCCGGCTCTCTCGGCTTTCTCTCGCGCACAGTATACACGGCTATCGAGTTATATATCTATGCCGACTCCTCGGCTCTCCGAGTTTTTCCTTCGAGAGGAAAGACGTGCGCAGACACACACATATACGTGACTCCATCGGATTTATCGTCTTTCCGTCGAGAGACGAGACCCTCGAACTGCTGCAGTTGGTCCGCAGGTGGCGAGGAAAGCTGCAGCCAACTTTTCTCATCGTGTGATATGCCCGTCGAGCTTTTTTTTATTCTTCGTTGCTGGCTATACCGGCAATTATCGCGCGGATCGAAATGCAAACAGTAAACGAACTCCTCAAGTCCAATTCGACGTGGAATGTGTGCGCACGTAAAAGCCGCGCGCCGGTACAGCGATTATTACAGTTACTTTTATCGCCGCGCAGCTGTTTACGATAACACCGCCGCGCTGGTGGTTTGTACGTACATCCTCGTTTTTCCTCGTCTCTCTACGCTCTGCGCAGCTCTCGCGATTTTCACTTCTTCTTCCTCGTAATTAAAGAGCCGCAGTTGTGGCTTCCGCGAAGGAAATTTACTCGGATTGTCTCGAGAGTTCGTTTTCACTTTTGTGTCCGAACTAAACTCCTTTTCTTTCATCCCCCCCGACGCTTTTTTTCTTCTCTCGGCGTGAGTTATGTGCTCCTAATGACTCCGAGATTTCCTGCTCTGCGGATGTTATTGCGCTTTTGTTTTGACTTGTTAGCTTCTACTTAGCCGAGCGATGATGGACACGAGTGGTTGGATTCGTTTACCCCTCTTGTCGTCACTTTTTTTCGCGCGTTGACGCGTACGGTCGAGAGAGCTTCGAATTGATATCGCTTCTGATTCGAGCGTTTTGTCTCTCATAGAGGGGCTGGTTTAATGATTTTCTAAGCCGTTTCAACTTGGACTCTAAAACGGAACGGAGAGCTGGATGCTCGGGAATCTGACGACGAGGCGTATAATCGAGTTTACTAGCAAATAAGAGGGCGCCGTTGAGGAACTTTTAGAGCGACAAAGTTTTACTTCAAAAGACACAAAAGATGACGTAGCTTTAGCGGACGCTTATTGAATAATCCATTAAAGCTCGTGCGCACATTACGTTCGTATACGAAAATATAACACTGTCTCTCTTTTTTGTCTGTTTCAGGTGAGTACACTACTTGCATATTCGCTCGACAGAGACAATCGACCCGTATGTGAGTACCCCCTGGCCTTTTTTTCTCGATGTATGTTCCGAGAGCGTTTTGTGTGAACCAAACGTTCAAAAGTTTACTCGTAAAAAGGAAGGCAATTAGTCAGTCACAGATGTGCTTATTAGATAAAACTGCGCGCGTAAGATTTAATAAATTAGTTTATGACTGCGTCGCGACTTCTGAAACAACCGCACCCTTTTAACAGTTTTCATCCTCATAGCGAGCCAAAAATCGTCATCGCGGCGCCAATTAGCATTTCACTTTTGGTCAGCGCTCTCGCGACGGCAATCCATTTCTGGCGTCTATTAATTTTTCCACGCGCGCTGTGTTCGCGATCATTAGTCGAACACAGCAGCAGCCCACCTGCGCGCGCCGAGCTTGGAGAGTATTATTTTTGTGCGTGTGTGTGTGTGTGTGATAGCATGCATGAAATTGACCTATTTATTCACCAGATATACACACACGTGAAGAGAGAGGGATGGCCACTGCAGAGAGGGAAAAAGCGCAATGAATTAGTTTTAAAATTTATGGTTTCGTCGAGCGCACTGCACGCGCGCTGCGCTGAAAATTGTATACGTACACACTTTATAAGGTGATGCTTTAAATTAACGCAATTATACGAGCGCGCCGCGTTTCGTATCAAAATTCAAATGGAGAGCGAGATAAATCGCGCTTGGGTGTTTTTTATGAAACCGCGAGTATTTTACACAAAATAATGTACAGTATTTCCGATGACGCGTGTGTATTGGAAACATCGATGACGAAAAAGTCACGTGCGATTAAAATGCATATGCCATTACTTTCCGATTACTCCGCGATGAGATTGGATTAGCCGTGCGTGTGTTTTTTTCTCGTTCCGAGGGCAACTAGGTCTCTCCAAACTCGCGTCACTCAAATACACCGATAGAATATACACGGGCCAATTCATTTGGCGCTCTATACGGCTGAATCTAATGCGCGTATAATTTAATCGATGGATTTCGATCGCGCGATAAACACGCACGATCATCAGTCATCGGAGTCTTTTTTTAGACTCTAGATTTGCTAACTGAAACAAAGACACCTTTCAATAGTGCTCGCGCGAAAAAAAAATTACGAGATCGGAGTATTGTGCGAGTTTGTTCATTGTAAGCTCCACATAAACTCCGATTCCTTCAGCCGCAAGCGCTGCTCCCTTATCGACTACGGACACAATTAATCTTTTGTACAAAACACTCTTGGCTCGGACACATCGGTTATGACGAGTAGTAACGGGCGCTCGATCCGCAAACGCACCAAAAACTCGCTCAGGTGCAGCGCTCTCGGATTAAAATTTTAATTCGCTCGAGGGTATCTGCGGGTCCCCCATCAGTTCAAGGTGCAGCGCAGTCGCTTTCTCGCGCGCGCGCAAAAAAAAGGAACCGACTACGCACACACACCTACTGACGGTCTTGATACGCAGTCACTTGACGTCAGAGAGCGGCCTCCCTCCCCCCACCACCTGAGACAACCTCGAGTCCAGCGCAGCTCTCGTCCTCGCGAAATCCCCACTCCGCTGTTGGCGGGGAGAGCCGAGGGAGTGGGAAGCATCAGCAGATTCGCCCGGGAAGTGTATAGCAGCTACTCGGCTTTCGCGCCGCCGTGTATAATATCGCACACAAGTGCAGGGAAGAGAGAAAGAGGGGGGTGCAGGTAGGGAGGGAACGAAGCTTCTGCTCTCGCGGCGGCAACGGCAGTCGGATTTCGAGCGCCGTTCGTGCTGGCACGCGCGCCGGCCGCCTGTCTTTCTCTCTCCCGCATGTGTGTGCGTGTGTGTCTAGTTTATGCATTAGATACCACGCTGTGTAATAAAGCTCGCGCCGTACGTATTATACACTCCTATACGCATCAAGCCTCTCTTCTCTCGTCGCTTATTAGCTCTGTTATACTCTCTTTTCTTTCTTCATCTCTCTCTTTCTGTCTACCTTTCATATAATACATAAAACACGTGCGCTCCGCTGTCGTTGTGCAATTTTTTTTTCGCATCTGCTAATGCTTCTCCTTCCTCTGCCACTGCATTTTTTCGCTTCCGCGTATTTATAGCGAGGCGAAATTTCGTGTCAACATCCAAGCGCGTGCGACTTGGATGCACACCAGTTTTCGCCGCCGTCGAATTTAGGACTTTACTTTTTCGCAGCGGCGTGTATTGTTGCTATTTTTTTTTTCTATTCTTAGAGCGCCGCAGAACCTTTTCTACTCTAACAGCGAGAAAGAAGCTCCGGTTATACGAGTGTGCTTTTGAATCAATTTTACGAATACACACGCACCGCTGATTTCGGAGCAGGTGTTGCGCTTTAAACTGTATGGAAATGCGCCGGCAAACTTCCCAGTCATCGTTAAACAGCTGAAAGAGAGAGAAGTGCTTGGTCACTTCTCGCGAACAGCTTGTGTGTACGTACGTGTTTTATAATCTGACAAAACCGAGAGGGAGAGATCGCCGATTTCGGAAATATAATTACACATCAAACGGCGCAGCGTAATTACTCCTCACTCCGACTCAGGCCGGTAAACAAAGAAAGTAGCGCGTGTGCGCACGCGGAAAAAAATCCTCGTCAGATTTCTTTTATCATCGCGTTAAGTCGGCCCTCTCGCGCTGCAATCAATCTACGTTATAACCGTTTCCAGGCAGTAGCGCTGCTGGCCTTCTTCGCGCCGTCTCTGACCTCCGAGGAGCTCCTTCGCTCCTTCTCTCCTGTCTTTTTGTTGTTGCCCCCTACTCCAGAAAGCCGGCCTATGTACACCCTTTTAAGTAGTCCCCTGCTACTCTCGCCGGCGATGCTGCTTCTTCGCTCTTTTTTCTCCCGGCTCGACGAGTCGCCTTTAATTTGCCCTATTTACTCGCTCGGCGGGATTCATTCTGCCGGCTGTCGATGGCTCGTCGTCGTCTCTTGAAATTTTTTCTCTCTCTGCTGCTACTGCTCCCTTTGACGACGTCCCTTCGAGGCTCTCTGAAAGACTCGCGCTCGGCTCTGCGCTTTTCCCTCGGGTGCGACTGTGCTTCTTGACTCTCTCTCCGCAAGTGTCGAAGCCGAGATGTTTGGAAACTCGATTTTCCGCGAAAGTGCCAGCCGATTGATTTGTGATTGCTGATTTAGGTGGCTGTTAAGCGTTCTGATAGGTGGGACGTGGTTTTGGTTGATAGAAAACAATAACGAATGTTTAATTAGTGTGTAATGAGGCGAAAGGCTCCTGTTTTCTTTATCCGGGAATTCCCACCGCCGGGGGAAGTTCCGGTGTCTGGATCGGCCGATATTTCCCGGCAAGGCGCTTTGTGTTCCTCAAACAAAGAGAAAAAAAAAGCATTAAATTTTGGTTCGTTTCAATCGAGAAACGATCGAGTACAGCATCGACGAGATATTATTTAACGAGCGATGTGTACCCATAAGTTATTAAATTGGATTAACGCAAGTTTAATCCTCTGGAATTATGCATCGTTGCTGCTGATTTATTGATGAGAGTATTGATGATCGTTTAACAGCCTGGAGAGATATTGTCGTGAATATGTTAAGAGATATTCGATCAATTAAATCCGATTGTGTAATAATTTATGAATACGTACGTGACTATATTTTTCTCTCTTTTTATTTTCTCTCTTTCCAAAAAAAGTAGCTTTTGATATAATTGTTCTGAAATTGTTTTTGCAAAAACCGTTTTAATTCGTCCGATGATTCCGTTTAAACTGCAAATTACAGAGTTACGACTGACTTTGTTTTACGCTGTTCTTTGTCGTAAATTACGCGGACCAGAAAACGTTTCTTCTTTTGAAGACATTACTTTTCCGGCTGCCACTGCGCTGCTGTTTTATTAAACATTAATGAAAAGTTTTATTTAAGCTCGCCGTGATGAGATTCAACATTCTAATAATCTCTCTCTGTGTTTTATATGCAGCCGACGATTATGTAGCTCGAATAAAAAATTCATTTTATTTTTAAATTGAAACTGGATTCATTTTCATAATACTCGCTTTTAAACAGGGTTTCTTTAATACCGTTTCTGGAAAACCTGCAAATTCGGGGATTTTTCTAAAACCCTACAATATTCTAAAAGGCTTGCTTTTCAATTTGGCAAAGAACAATCACATTCTAATTCTATATATGCAAGTACAACGAAAACCCTTACAGTTAATACATTTCTAAGTGTCTTGTCCTGAACTCAAGCGCACTTTTATCCGAGCTTTTTCTCTTGATGCATACGTAGAAAAATGTTATTTCACAAAACCGACCAATAAAAAGTTGGACTTGAAATTGATTCAAGCCATACTATAGAGGCCGGGAATCTACTCTACATTCAAATCGAATCTGTAGATTTTTTGTACATGTTGCGCGTGGGGGTGGATAGAGGATGAGAGGTCGAAAATCATTTTGATTCGTTTTCCTTCAACGCGGAGTTCTCGAACTTGCTACGCGCGCAGGCTTATGAAAGTTACATATTACACAGCAGAAACATTCTTATTATTAGTCCGTATCCTTATAGTCTCATTAGTATCGCATCAAGTCCAAGTATACAGCCGAAAAACTACAAAACAGTTTTGGACTGGCCCTTCTCCTCACAGCTTGAACTTTATTCCGGTTCTAACCTTAAAATAGCGACGCTAGGTGACGCATAGGCACTTTTCTATTCCCTTCATCAATGTTTTTGCGCGGAATGTATGTATAGGGTGTGCCACCCATGTCAAAACCGTCTCTTATTTGGCCTGCTGCTATGATCGCACATGCTGTAACTGCAACTGAATCTATATATCTACGTATATACATATATAGCTAATATCGTCAGATAACTAAGTAGTGTACTTTCAAAAAGTCGCTTCAAGTATGTTATAGAAAGATATGGGAACACCTATTGCCTAAGTCATATTTGCTTGGTATATGATATTGAAATCAATCGAAATCGTGCGTACGAACCTCGTGGGTGAAAAAGGTCGTAAATCTCGTGCAAGTGAGAGTTTTATACGCCGTAAATACAACAACCTTTATCAATCGGTTACGCTTCTCGCTATCTCTATCGCTTCACCCGCAGATTACAAGCTCTACACTATCCAGATCCGAATCGATATCCACATGCGAAATGGGCCACCCGTCAAAGACTTGTTTTTCACACTCACACAGCCCAGAGACAACAACAATGCAATATACATCAGGCAACTAGATACAGTACCCTGCCAGAGACGAAAAAATCAAGCAAATTCGCGACGACAAACAGGTTGGCTCGAATAAAAAATATTTTTGTTTTCCTCGCCTATACAATACAGAGCGCTCGATATATCTCTGCTGAAAATCGTCGCGTCGCTCTCTTGAATTCGTTATCTCTCGCGCAGAGAGAGTCGACTGGCTGCGGCTGACTGGCTGGCGAGCAAACACACGTGCACGTGTCCGCGCGCGCGCACACAGCTCGATGACGTAATCTTCCGTCTTTACGTGTATATCATCATATATATATACACCTATATAGAGACGAATGTGCGCTGTAGAGAATCGAACCTTTTTCTCGTCCGAGAGCTCATGTCGCATACCCCACCCCACTATATATACGTGTTCACGCTCGATCTGCTCTGCGTCGCGAAAAATACGCGGCAGATGCGCAGTTCGCGAGCGCGCGAGTAGGCGCGTGCGAGAGTGGCGCAATTAGAAGAGCGACCCTATTAAGCTCGATATCGGCCTTGGAAAATCGAGCTCTGCCTGCTGCTGCTCCCATCGCGGTAGTTTGCCTTTGTCGCTGTTTATCGTGTGTTGTACAGCCTGACTATGGCTTGTAAATCTCTCTAGGAAACGAGAGATTTACGACGCTCACACATCAGCTGATAAATCATTTTCGGAATGCTTTTTTCATCGATGCTTGAGCTTTAGTTGATGAAAAACTACTTTGTCACACGTCTCTAGCGATGAAGTCGGCGCGAAGTAAGACAGTACAAATCAAAACAAGCCACTGCATAAGTTTTGGTTAAGTTTCCTTGAACTCTTTATCATTTGTCACCCACACAGAGTATGCACAGCCGTAGCGAAACGCGTCTCTGGGGTTACAGAGGATGTTTAAGTATTGCTCTGGGGATAAAGCCTTGATTAGTTAGGCGAACTCGTAGCTCTCGGCGAACTAGTTGCACATCTCTCTCTCTCTCTCTCTCTCTCTCTCTCTCTCTCTCTCTCTCTCTCTCAGGCGCGTAAAAACACGTGTTTGTTAGCTTGAAAACTCAAACCTATCCGTTCAATCCTCGTAGCTGCAAATTCGGCCGGACAATAGTGTGCAAAGCTCCAGCTTATTCTAAAGGCGAGTAAGGATTCGAAGAAGCTCGAGATATGTCGGGGATCGAATTCGAAGGGCGGATGAGGAGGAGGAGAGCTGTGAGCGCAGCAGAGAGAGAGACAAAGGGTGGAAATCAAATGCGCGATTAGATTGAGACGTAACAGGTGGTCCCCCGACAGCGCACTCTCTCTCTCTCTCTCTCTCTCTCTCTCTCTCTCTCTCTCTCTCTCTCTCTCTCTCTCTCTCGATAAAGCTCCCGGGGATGATAAGCCAAGCGCGGAGAGAGAGAGAGAGAGAGAGAGAGAGAGAGTCGAGTATCCAATTTTCGCCGACTTCACGCCACCGAGCGAGACCCACACACACACCGAGTGTAAGTCGTCGATTCCTCCTTCCCCCAGTCTTCCCCTGTACCATCAGGGCTGTTGCGAACAGTCGCAAATGATGTTTGGACTTTCCAAACTGGCTTTCTGTACTAAGCAATCGTTTATTGTTTTCAACCGACTTCTGCTCCAACAATCTACACTGGAGATCGATTTCAAGCCGATAGAAAACGGCTAACGGGGTGCAGGCTAGAGAACTTTATCGCTTTTCTCGGAAAAATCCGATAAACAAAGCAGTCGGTTTCCTGCAGCTGCGAGCGTTCGGCGAATTCTCCAAGTGATTTATTTTTCCAGACATACACACACACACACACACATATACACACAGACTCGTATAAGAGCAGGAACAGCATAATAGCCTGGCATACGCCACGCGCGCGCGTCTTACACATGTTTCACGAGCGCCGAGTTCGATTTGCGTTTCTCGCTCGCGGCAGATATGACATCATCTTCCAATTATTTATACGTTTTCTCCTCGTGGAAATTTTAACGTCGACGCTTTTACATAGAGTACACGACGTCACGGTTTTAATTAACCGCGAGTGCGCGCGAGCTTTGACGAAAAATCAGATTTAAATATTCAGCGCTCACTCGATTAGCCGCTATATAAACACGGTAAATATTGAAGGGAATACTCTCCCTCGCATCAGTATTTTGTCCGGCGAATTTCACGTAACGCCGGAGCGGATGAGCGCGGAGCGACATCGCGAAAATTTTAATTCGCTTTTCAACAATTTATCGGCTCTCGTCCGCAGATAGACGGCTTTATCGCTCTCTCGATCGATCGAACGGCGAATTTTTTTCTGATATTAAAAATCCTCTTGTTTTGACAGACCGATGAGTGAGAGGTTTATATCGATTGGCTTTTTTTCTGGCTCTTCGTTTACGCGTGTACATACCTGATGATTTCGTATTGTTAACGCCTTATTCTTTCACGTCCGAATATGCTCGTTCTACCGTGCGATTTGATATAAAAGTCAAAAAGAGCGAGATAAACGGCATACTGCGCTGTTGGCTCGGAATGCTGCACGTGACCTCGAAACTTTTTGAGCTCGTAAATCAAATGCAAGCAATTCCCTGACTGTTGGAGTATATTCTAACGGCCCGCGCGGTAGCCCAATGAAAATCCATCCATTTGAATGTAATGAATTTTTTTACATTCGATTTTTCACAATATAACCGCGGCTTATTGCTTCAAAATTTACGTCCGACCGCATTTGGTCCAATTCCACTGCCAGAGACGAAACAATTCCAGAATCCGCATATTTTCAAAATTCTCCAAACGCCTCTCTAATACCTCAAAATTCAACGTAAAACAAAAGCTCACTCGAGGCATACCTAACGGGTAGGAAGGAAGGATATACGAACGTATAAACAGCAAAAGCGAGGCACACTGTGTCCGAAACTCTCGCGCAGTATATACGAAGCAAAGGTCGCATAAGCGCATCGCAACTCAGTGGGAGAGTCATCCCGGCTCTTTGCGGCCGCGCTTATCGCCGGAACTCTGCTGATTTGACGCTTTCACGCTTCTCTGCAGCGGTGTATAGCTTTGTGTACGGCTGCAGAGCTCTTGTATATTACGCGAATTTCAACGGACATCGTCGGCGGGTTCGGTTTCGGGATATGATATTACGAGATAATTTGGGCGTAGGTTGTTTTATTGCAAACGACTCTCTCTATATACAGGCGAAGAAATAAATTCACGTCCCGGAGCTCATCCATTCTCCGCACACCTACTGCACTCGCTCGTTTACATGTGCGCTGGATAGAGAGAGAGAGAGAGGGGGGGGGGGAGACGTAGAGGCGCACTTAGAAAGTCACATGCATATTGCAGGCGTACTTAGCCCCAGCGCCGTACGTCAATCCGATACCTAATACTCTATCCTCTGGTCGGGTTCGTAAATACTGCCGTAAAAAGAAGCAGCCACTGCCGCACGTGTCTTTTAGGGGAATTATTTCGCCGTTTGATATCGAGGAGAAGAAGAAGAATTTGAATGTGGGATTTATTGTACGTCTTCAGCTGCGGTGTGTGTTAAAGCGTCGATCGATATTTTTCACTCATCGCGATGAATAAGTCAGAGCTATACACACATCAGCAGCGCGATAAGATCCCGGAGAGAGCTTCTTTTAGGCGTGTATAACCTACATATCTCTCTCCACGCATATATCCCTAACTGTAAAGCCGATCTTCTCAATCACTGTCTCTCCCCCTCTTTCTCTCTCTCTCTCTCTCTCTCTCTCTCTCTCTCTCTCTCTCTCTCTCTCTCTCCGAAATTCAGCGAAATCATCCTCGAATAAAGAGCCTCCTCGGCTAAAATAATCGACTCTCTCAGGTGTGCATATATAGCCAGATCGAAAAGGGCGCAGATGCTGCAGCGCACGTGAGAACAAAATTGTATATAATACCCAGAGAGAGAGAGAGAGAGAGTCTCGTGCAACAGGAGCGAGTCGTGTATTTATGCGCCGGAGACAAAGGAGCGTTTTACACTCCGCGCTGCACTCGCTTATATATTTCGGCCCCGTGTCTCTACCTGTGATGCGGGTTGTAATAACCAAGGCTCTGTGTTATCGGGCAGCTGCGACGACGACACGTTTGCGCCGCGCGCCTTAATAAAACCTCATACGAGAGTCTAATCTCTGATGCGCTTTTTCTTCTCCGATTTTCCAGCTACTTCAACAGCAGCAGCTCCTTTTGTTGCAAGTAGTAGTAGCAGCACTTGCTTCGATTGGCCGACCTCTCGAGCTGCTGTTCTCTCTCTCTTGGAGCTGTAGTATTGTTCCGCGTACAGCTAGTCTTCTTATTCTTATTTCACGCTTCCTCCGGCGCACTCGAGCGTTGCGGCTGCTATTTCTCTCTATGCACACCTTCGCTGTGTATAGCTAGTGCTTATTATCGTGACGAAAATGCATCAACGGGGTCGATGACGATCAAAGCTAAACATTGAATATCACTGCGTCGGCTTTTTTTCTTGTACGCATCGATCGTGCGATGGTATTATTGGAATAATAATGTGGGGTATATAAGTTGGGAAAAAGGTTTTCTGGTAATAATTAAATCTGCACGAGTAAGTGGTTCTCTTGCCTGGCGGAGTACTTCAAAGTTTCGATGAGCGAAACTTTTGGCTTTATTTGCTTTAACTTCGCTAGGAGCTTTGGAAGGGCTTCGTGCGTTCTTGTTGTTATATTTTCTCATTCTTCACTTTTTAAGGTCGGAAATTTATGCATTTGTAGAGTAAAGCTAATAAGAGGGCCATAGTTGAAACCTTACAAAATAGGAAACTGAAAATGAATATGTTGTTTCAAAAATCCTTGGAGTAGAAAGTTTACTTGAAAGACTTGAATTGACTACTTAAACTTTCTAAAAGTAATATTAATTCTTACGGAAAATGAACCTAAAATTTTACTACGTTTTTAGCTTATACAGGCGCGATGGGCCAAACTAATCAGAGAAGGATCGGAATGATTCTGTTTTAGCATTAATTGATACACCGAATGCTCTTTAATTGAAAGTAACCAGCTACCGTTTGAACTTCCTTTTGAAGAAATTAATTCTTGGAATCCATTTTTCGAAGTTAGAAATTGATGCATAGAAGTAGAGATAGCATGCAAAAACGAATAGCCAATCAGAGGGCCTATAGAGTCGTTACAAAATGAATGACGCTATGCAATCCGCTAGGTATAGAATTAGGTTTGGTCATTCGAACTACCAATCAGAGAACAAACATAATAACATCCATCTCTTTTAGATTTTCAAAAACAAAACTACTTTCCTCACTATAAATTAAGAAAGCTTGACTGTTATTTCCTGCTCGCTCGCTTGCCTTCTCTTTTTCTCGCTCAACGTCTATACCTAGAAGAGAGGCCATATGCTTTTACACTCATCATCAGCATTAACATTTCAAATTGCACCTCTTTAAACCAGTGACAGAGTATGTACAGTCGAGAAGAAGCAATGCCAGTCGGGATATTTGCCAAAGCTGTCGGTAGCGAGGAGGACGACGAGGACAAGGAGGACGTTATCTGCGCTGGACGTTCTCAATCGAGCTAAAGTTCCTATGTTGCACAGAGAGCTGTTAAGGGCCCGAAACTTGCCCGCGGAACGCGAAAACAAAGCTACAGAAGCTTCTTTCATCATCTCTCGGAAATTGGAAAATATTCACGGTGTGTGTCTCTGTGTGTGATTCAAAGTCTGACTGCACACAAAGTTCCAAAGCCAGGTCGTGTTGCGTATATTGTGATAAATGATGATGTGATCAGTGAAACCAGTGTGTCTCGATACTGTACAAAGCATACAGTAATATCGTTGTGCCGACAAGTGAAGCGCCTTCAACAAGTTACCCCGCTGTACATAACCTATAATTCAAAGAAGATGATATAGTGTATTTATATATATTTGAAGAATAGAGTGCTCGTGTATAATATTTTTGTGAGAAAGAAAAAATGACGAAGAACCGGTGCAAGTTCTGCGAGATGCCGGGCGACGGCAAGCATCAGCTGTGCCAGCTGCAGAGTCTCCTGCAGAGTCAGCACGCTGGTATACTCGGCGGATTCTACCTCCAGCAGCTTAAGGACATGATGCTCGCCGCTTACTTGCTCAAAGGTACACATACACGCAGCAACGGCTGCAATCTCTCGTAATCCGGTTTCGCGCGCAAACCTTTTTCGCCTTTTATTCAGCAGGCAGCTCTCTCTCTCTCTCTCTCTCTCTCTCACTCTCTCTCTCTCTCTCTCTCTCTCTCTTACGTCGCACCGATTGCTGATATATGGAACTGCCTGCTCCTTTTTATTCGCGCGCGTGCGACAGGGATTTCGACGCTTTTATGAGCCCCCGAAGAAGTGTACAACTTTATAATATACAATCTAGCTTGATACGACCTTGTTAAAAGTGACAAGGATCTTGTTCTACTTAAATAAAAAAGAGCGTACATTTTTAGGTGACAACGATAAGTGAGACACTGTAGACTGAAGGGGCTGCACATATCAATCAATCTTGTCCAGTCGACGAGTCGTTAAGTCCCACTCGATCGAATCGAGAGCACACGCAGTTCATTAGGCTGCCTCGCCTCTCTCTCTCTCTCTCTCTCTCTCTCTCTCTCGCTCTCTCTCTCTCGGACATGCGGATACTCCGAGGCTCTTCTGCGCTGCAGATTTGGCGGATTAACGGGATTATTATTAGGGATTTGCTCGCGCGGAGGAGATGCTGCTGCTGCCGACGCGTCAAGTGCTATGGCTTTAAATCCGGCTTGTGGCGCGGCGGCTTTGTTGTTTATTTCCAAGCGTGTGGATCTTCTGTTCTATTACCGCTGTGATTCTTGATCCTTGTGTACATTGTTTAGGGGAGAATTCTTGTGATTTCGCAGTGATTCTTTTTCTTATCTTTGAAGGCTATACAAACTTTTACTACTTTTTTGTAATGTTTTATATTGAGTTTACATTACAAAATGAAGTCCTTAATCTTCTTTCGAATAGTTACAACATTTTCAAAAAACTTAAGGTAGTACTACCGGTAGGTAGCTAGTCAAAACAAAGTCCACTTATTTTTATTTATTAATTATTTGTGGGATATATTTAATAATAATAGAGATTGCATAAGTCAAGGTACAACGAATATCGATTTTATATTCACATTAAGCGATTCTATTTATCATAATTACGAATGAAAAGTTTCAAACAGAAGCTGTCTTCAAACCATTTTTTACAAGCACTTACATTATTCGTTAGTTGTTGAACTAACGTTCTGCAAAATCTGAATGAATTCTGAACCGACAGTTTAAATGTTTATAACTTTTGTCTCCTGCTCCAAAGCTTCACCAAACTTCAACTCAGTCTTTTTTATAGCAACATTTACATATTCGCCAAATTTTATCAATTTCTGAATCGACAATCTTTTACCGGTAGTATAGCTTTTTAAGGAAGCTATCCATGAAGTTAGTGTACAAATATTGAATGTTGGGAAAAGGGCATTAAAAAACTAGCAATACCATTCAACGCGTAAAATCGAATAACAGTCGAACCAACTATTTACGTAATAAAAATTTTTCCTGCACACTTCTTTGAAATCGATAACACTGCGTATGCAGATCCGTTCGTACACCTGCACATCGAATAAAAACGCAGAGTAGTAGCTCGCAAGCGAGTAAGGGCTGGCCTTTGAAAAATGACACGGTGGATAGTTTCCAAAGAATCGTCCGCGCAGTGTAAAAAATAGCTGTACGTAGCTCGTCACGAGGGACACTGCAGGAATCCGGTCTCGCGAATAACGCGTCCAGAACTGAGTTAAAAAAAGGGGGGAAAACAGCCAGCCTCCCTCTATATACACTGCGCACACGACAAATTCCGCGTAATTTCAGATCCATAATTACCGCGCTCTTTGTCAATTAGGCTCGCACGCGGTGACACTTAATAGTGATTTAGTGCCTCGGCACGTTGATTGGACTCGCTGCAGCTCTGGAGATATCGTCTATGCACTGCACTACCAGAGCTTTTATTCTTTCAAGGAAAGTAGCCTCCAGCTGCTGTGCTTTCCATTTCAAATGAATTCCATTCCATCTGTCTACATAAAGTGTCTCTCACTGCAGTTTTGCCAAAATCGAATGAAAAAGCAGCGTAAATACAACACAACTTCGTTAAATCGCCTAGAGTATCAAACATGCAAAAGCTGCGCAAACTAGCAACGGCGACGACAAACAACCAGATACGGCTCTCGATCGTGTGTGTTTGTGTGCGCAGAGGCGCAAAAAGAATAAAAATTCAAGCAAAACGATAAACAAGCTAGGTCGAGACTAGGAAGTAGCGGCGGCGGCAGCTGTTATTGCCACCGCTTCGGGATTGTTGAACCTCCTCTCATCTCTCTCTTCCTCGAGTTAGTCGCGCGCGCGCGATCATCGGATTGTTACGTAAGACAATTGTTTTTTCCGCGGCGTTTTCTCTCTCGCCTCTCCTCAAGGATCTTGACACTGAGCAAATATTATCGGGTATATACCTATTCGTGCGGAGCTCTGAAGGTGCGTTGACCTTCTCTAATTCGAGGTCGAGTTTTCTTTATTCTCGGCTGATCGAACGTGGGCCTCAGACAGCGACTATACTCTCCGAAGACAATTCTGGTCATCTGCGGTGTCCTCGGCAGCTTTGTCTCTTTAATTATACGTAACATCGGCTTTAGTGGGCTTCCTACCGAAAATCCATGCGTTTCTCTCGGTGACTCGATAATTCGACGCTTAAGTTTCGCGCTGTGGCTATCGATTCGGCTGCTGCAGATTTCGGTGTGGCTGCGGCGTTATTCTTGGCAATAGAGATTGGTTCTCTCTATCTCGCTCTCTGCGGCTGATTTCATTAGATTGACCCTTTTAGCCCTCGATGCAGCGAAATCGATACTAGTGAAATTCGACTATAAATAATTGATGTTATTGTTGCTGCAGGAAACGTTTAACGCTGACGTAACAGAGTAAAATCTGACGAGCCGAAAGAACTCGTCGATTACGCAGCAACAGATATAATTCACTATTTGAATAACAAAGCCGCCGAGCGCGAATGTTGTTACCCTTTTTAATTGTAAATAAAGGACGACTGCAGCCAATTATACGAGATGCGCACATTCATCGACTGCTACTCGATTTGAATACAAATTATAATCCAAACATAACGCTCGAAACGTTTACACAAACTGAATTAGATCCCAGTGATATAGCAAACCTCCACATCGCCTTCGAAAACTCATGAATCAGCATCAGCGGAATATAATTAGCCCCGAGCTCGAAAGCTATTTTCCTAAAGTGTCAAAAAGAGCGTCGCTTTAAAAACCATCACCGCATAGCGCGCGCTGTCCGCATGTAAATTATTCGACTCGCGCACACACACACACACACATACACACACATAGAGGCTCCGACATGCGAGCTAGAGAGCCGCGCAGTCAGCGAATTAAAATCGTTTCGGCGAGTCTCTTTTCTCGCCTGATGGGGCCTGCGCCCGATCACATGCGAATCACGGAACTCGACTCGACTCGCTCTCGCGAATATGAAACCAGCAGCGCGAATTAGCCTTTTAAATCGACAGCAGCACCCGCGGCACGTATTATACGTCTGTCTCTCTTTCTCTGCGCGGTGTGTATAGAGAACAGGTCGCGAGCGGCCCACTTATATCTCGGCTAGCGTAAATTTCGTTAAAGATCCCTGGTAGAAATGTCAACGGTTCAATGGCTTAGCAATGGCTTATTTAACCAACAACGCCAATGAACCGCTTAGAATACCGCTTACTGTAATAGAAGCTTATGCACAGCTCCTTGCAGTTAATTTGCTTAAATTCAGTTTACTAGCCACACGTATACAATTGTGAGGTTAAAACTTTTATTAATAAATATAAATTTACCTATATGATTGATTATAATTGAAAAAAAAGGTTAGGAAATGCAAAGGACATGTAACAATTTGTAGATAATATATTTAAGTTGTATCTAGATAGGTTAAGAGGTTAGGATAATCACCAGCTAAATGAATCAATTTAATTTTATTAATATTTCAATTTTTTACATATAATATAGTCTAAACTAAAAAAGAACCCATTCAAACATTCATTGTGGTTTTGAGTACATAAGATAAGAATTTTTGACCAAAATCTCAAATCAGTCAATTAAAGTAATAATACAATAAAGATTGCTTGAACTTATTAATCAGCTCTTGGCATTTTCAAAAAGAGTGCACATCAATAATCTTTATTGTGTTATTACTTTAATTGACTGATTTGAGATTTTGGTCAAAAATCACCGATGCCAAGAAAAATGTGAAATTCTTATCTTACTAGACTTGGCGCAGTGCGTTGCGCGCACTGTAGTAGACTATAATTTCATTAACTTATTAAATGGAATATAAATACTTGATTGATATTTTTAATATTTGTTTTCTATCACGGAAATATATCAAACTTTACAATATATGATTCATTTCGCGCTCATATAAATTTCAAAATTTCCGTGGTTTCGTCGCCAACTTCCTTTTAAAATTTTAAGGTAATGTCTCGAGAATAGAATAGTCTCGAGAGTAGAATGTCTCTAGAATATTATAAATACACAAATTATAATTTGATATGTATTATAGTATTATATTACATTTTTAATATTAGAATCAATTTTAGAAATCAAAAACAAATCAAAAAATATTTTAACGATACTTTTGACACATGCACACTACATGAGCCAATCATATTGACGCATTCTTGGCTTCACTTCATCCGGTCATGACTTTTTTATATAGGGATTTACTCAAAACCACAATGAATGTTTGAATAGGTTCTTTTTTAGTTTAGTCTTGTTGAACAAGGCATTTTGAACTATTTAGTTTGCTAATACAAAGAATTACTATTTATTTTATTTGATCAGACAGCATGACATTATGAAATAACAGTTCATGACTTGGTACGGTCAAGTGAAATGAAGTGCAGTGCATGCGTATCATACAAACCTTGTTCAGATAGTAGAATAGGACTATATTATATGTAAAAAATTGAAATATTAATAAAATTAAATTGATTCATTTAGGTGGTGATTATCCTAACCTCGTAACCTCAAATTAGCCTCCGGCAGACATCTTGGAAACTTAGCGGTTCCTAAGCCATATTTTTTGTTAAATTTTAGCTTGGCAACCGTTAAAACAGTTAGCTAAGTCTAAAGGTCTTAGCAAATTCGAACTATTAATTTTCTACCAGGGACCGGAGCTAGTGTATTTCTCTTTGTTAAATTGATTAACCGGAACCGTGAAAAGTGATGTTATCACTTATACGGTATTATTCATATCGATGTAGGCAGGCAGTCCTTGGATAACATTCGCCGAAGAGCTTTACACATAACACAAGCGTGTGCTCCTCGTCGTCGCGCCATAAGCTCGTCGCGCCTGTATACTTGCCGCTCGCTCGCTCGCGTCCGACAAAGTGCGTCGTTAGCGCGAGATGCGCTTAAACTGCACATTTGCAAACCGGCTCGCGCGCTTAATCTCGCCCCGCGTAGAGAGTAGATTCGACGCTGCGCTCGTTACTATAGATCCCTTTCCCCTTATCTCTCTTTTTCATCGTCTTATTCCCTACGACGACGGCCAGTTTAATTTCGACTTGTTTCGGGGGGCGCTTGATTGCTCCATTCGGAAACGAGCTTGCGGCCCTCTCTCTCCGCGGGTGAGATGTATTTATTGCCGACGTGCACACGCGCTTGTCGTTAAATCGCTGCGAGCTTACTTTGACGAAGATGTTTCTCTCTTTTTCCCTCGCAAATCGCCGAACAGCCGTACATATTGTACATTGCATACACGGCGGTGTATTCTGTTTGCGCGCGCAAGCTCAAATATAGATTTCGAGGTTTATGTACACGCTTCTCTCTCTCTCTCTCTCTCTCATCGTAAACAAGTTTGCGGCTGCCAAATCCGCCGCCGAGAGATTATACGCGTTTGATTTCCGTATGCAGAGCGTCGGAGTGAGTGTATTACCCGTTTCCACTCGATGTACTTCTTATTGCCGAGTTTCGGAAAATAAACGAGGAACTCTTATAAGGGGCTCGATTCGCTCGTAAGAGGAATGCACTGTGTCTCTTGGCAATAAATCAATCGTAATCACCAAAATAAGAGCTGAGCAAAAACACACACACAAGGGTCCGGCTCTCTCTCTCTCTCTCTCTCTCGTAAAGCGCGCCTCGTGCGCCGACGACGCAGGACGAAAAGAGCAAACACTCTACCATACGAAGGCGGAGGAGGAGAAGTTTCCTCGCTGGTAGGGAGAGCCGTGAAAAAAAGCAAAGAGAGAGAGAGAGAGAGAGAGAGAGAGATTTTTTTAGATTTAGATTTAATAATTTTTTATTTTTGTACATTATGTTGTACATATAAATACTTATAGTGATGTGTGACTAGGTTAACACAAAAGGTAATAGTTGTGTAAGTGTGTGTGTGTGTGAGAAAGTGAATGATGAAATGTGGTGAGATGAGGTGAAAGTGTGTGTATGAGATGATAAGTTTACATCATGTTTAAGTGTTTTCTAATTTAAAGAAGTGTGTTTTCGCCGCCTGTTTGAAATGTGAAATAGATGATATGTTGCGTAGATGAGATGGAAGGCTATTCCAGAGATAGGACGCGCTGATGAAAAATGAGTTCTTCAGCGCCTCCGTCTTGAAGGGCGGGATGTCCAGGGGGGTCACCTCCCCCCTCACAGGCCTGAGCGCGACGTGAAAATCGAAATAGGCTAACAAGTAAGATGGTATTGAAGTAGTAAAAAGTTTTTTGAGGAAGCATGCCATAAAGTATCTCCTACGTCCGGCGGTGGTAAGCCATTGCAACTCACGCCTATAAGGGGAGATGTAGAGTAGCCTGACGTGACACACAGTATCAAACGCCTTGCTAAAATCAAAAAGAAGTAGCAGCGTGACCTTTTTCCTGTCTATTCCAAGCCTGACATCGTCAGTTAGCTTAATCAAGCCAGACTGCGTGCTGTGGCCGGTGCGAAAACCAGTTTGGAAGTTGTCAAGGTAAAGCCTTGTTTCGAGATATTCAGAGATTTGTTTGTGCACCAGCCACTCCAGCGCCTTGGACAGGAAACAGAGAAGAGAGATCGGACGGTAGTCAGTTACAGCTGTTGGAGAATTGACTTTATTTAGAGCTCTTACTAGTGATGATTTCCAGGCAGAGGGAAAGCGTGCCTCGCTCAGAGACAAGTTGAAAGTTTGACAGAGTAAGGGGGCGAGTATTGGCAGTGCTTTATGAACTACAACCTGTGGGATGCCGTCACTTCCTCTGGCCTGGGTATTGAAGTGTGATACTGCAGCCGACACGTCCGATTCTGTGATTTCCCTGAAGATGAAGTGTTCAGGGAGGTCCAGACTCTCCAGGGTTCGCAGATACTCCTCAACAGATGGAGCTTGAGGGTCATTAGAGATGGAGCTAAAGTATTCGTTGAGAGTACCCGGAGAGAACTGAGCAGGTGTAGGTGTTTTAGAAGTAGTAATACCGAGATTTCCAAGCTCTCTCCAGATCCCTGCAACGTCGGTCAAGGAGGACAAGCGTGAATAGTAGTAATTCAACCTGGCCTCCTCAATCCGTTTATGGGCGTCGTCCCGTGCGATTCTATAAAAATATAGATCCCACAGTAAACGACTTCTGCGAAAACGTCTGTAGAGCCTGTTCCTTTCAGTTAAAAGGTCACGATGAGCCGCGGTAAACCACGGGTGACGCTTACGTCCAGGTGTCACAGTCTTTAATGGGGCGAGATGATTGATGGCGTTCGAGATGTTAGCGTTAAGGATGGTGATGCATTCGTCTAGTGATGACGTGGCGAAGGATGACCAGTCACATGTACTAAGGAAGTCCCTTAGCTTCTCAGCACAGATTCCTTTATAGTTTCTGTAAGTGTATGTAGTAGGTACGTGGCGTGGAATCTGTACGTCGAGAGTGGCCGTGATCCAGTCATGTCCGTTAATGAAAGGGGTGTCAGTCTTCCAGTATGATAGCAGGCGATCCTGCTCATCAATCAAACATAGGTCAAGCCAGGTGTCAGAGTCCTGTCTGTGATGAGTTGCACCGTATGGTACAGAAACAAGGGAGTTTTCATCAATGAAGGCTCGGATGAAATTTGCATCTTCTGATGAGGACAGTTGGTCAGCATTGAAATCACCCATGATGACCTTCGTGGAGTAGTTGTGTATATGCGTCGTTAGTTGTTCAATAAAGTTAGTTCCCTGGATAAAGGGTGAGTGAGGAGGGCGATACACAACTCCCACGAGGATGGGTGATATTCCCTTAGAAGAGACTTCACAGAACAGATACTCCGGCTTACCCGGCTTGCCCGACCATTCGCCGTCGGATGACGAAATGACGCTAGCAGTCAGTGAATGATGAATATAGAGGGCCACACCTCCACCGTTCCTGTTTCTGTCCCGTCTGTGTAGAGTGTAATCATCCAGTGAAGGGATGGATGATGATATTTTGTCACTCAGCCAGGTCTCAGTCACAGCTATTACGTGAAAGAGGGGACGAGTGGACAAGAATAGCCTGATCGTCTCAATGTGACCCGTTAGGGAGTTCGCATTGAAATGACAGACTCTTAGACCCTTGGACAGAGACGCTTTAGAGGCAGATATGAAAGAGTTAGATGATTTAGATGGTGGTCGTGGCGGGATGATTGGTGTGTGTCTTAGCGTGTGATGTCCGTGCTGGTTGTTGGCGACGTTCGGGCTAAAAAAGCCTCAAGATCCGCCTCAGTCGAAATAATAGTGGCCCGTTCGCTGTCCTCGCCAGTACGGATGTATATTCTGCCATCCCTCACGTAGGATCGGCAGCCTCTCCTCTTCTTCGCTTCAAGCCTGGTCTTGATGCAGAGCTTATGAACATCTGGAGGAAGCAGCTCATTAATGTTGACGAGTCCCTGGTGATCTGGGTAGAGAGCTTTCGCCTCCTCCAGTAATGAACTATCGAGTTCACTGGTGTGTAGCTTGCGCTTCCTGGCTTTGGCCACTATGATGGAGCGGGCCAGTGCACTGGAGGAGAGAGTGACAGCTAGTGGTGGAAGTCTGCTGTCTCCTTGCGCGTTGATGATGTTTGCGTCAAGTCTCCCCATGGTTCTGACAGTTGCAATATCCCGCCTCAGGACCGTGGGGTCCAGTGCAGACAGGACAGCGTAAGCCAGGAGATGTAGTGACGTCTCCTGGGTGTAAGCTAGGCCGGAGATTACCACCACATTATTTGCAGAGCGCTCCTGCCTCCTCTTAACCTCGGCCAGTTCACTGCGGAGGTTGTTGATCTCATCGGAGGCAGGAGCAGTGCTGATGTTGTGCTGCTCTGCTGGGCTCCTTGACGACAGTTCTTGGAGTTTTACCTGCAACTCAGAGATGGTGGACTCAGCATTGCCTAGCCGAGTCTTGAGCGCAGGCAAGTCGTCAAGGGCTTTGAGACGTTTCTCAAGCGGGCCAAGTCGCTTCTCGATCCGTGAGACCCGTTCAGACACGGTGTTTTGTGCCTGAAGGGCCTCGTTTTGGACCCGCTTGATTTCATCCAGTGCCGTGATGATGTCCTTGAGGGACGCCTCAATTGCTGCCTGTGTCCTCTCTGGCGACTGTGCTCTGGCGCTGGAAAGAGATGGAGGCGCAGACTTATTTTTCTTGGGCACACCTGTTAAAGGAGTGCCCTTGTTGGAAGAGTTTGCTGTTTCTGCCGCTGTCTTTGCCCTCGTCTGCGTGGTTTTGGGCGTGACGACGTCAAAACCCACCGCACAGGCAGCACAGGCGAGTGTGGCAACATTTCCCACCATTATGGACCGCAGAGCAACGCATATGGTGTGAAAATTATCGTTGCACAACTCGCATGTCTTCATTCTCCCCCTGGCCACCTTGTTACACTGAGCACATATAACAGGTGCTTCGGTACTTTTTTCACCAATTCCGCTCATTTTTGACGATGTTATGTCACTGCCAGATGGGGTGCAGATCGAGAGAGGTGATTGACCGACCTGTGTTTGATGGTAAATGATGTTGGTGGTGGTGCTCCGTCCGTACAACAGATGGCTCCACGTGGATCACTTCAAAGGAAAGAGAGGCGCCGTGCAGCGAGGAGAGAAGCCGTGCGTGTTTGCAGGTTATGTGCCAGCGACAGATGTTGAAGCAGGAGAAAAGCGATGTAGGAAAGTGCAGCCTCCGGTGAATAATATGTCACTACGAAGGTTGCAGAAATGCGCATGCAACAAACTACAAAAAAATAGGCCCGAAGGCAACGTGCGGCAGTAAGAGTTCAGAGAAAAGAGAGCAAAGCAGAGCAAGACTGTTAGTACTCACGTGAAGTTGGCAAGAGAGAGAGAGAGAGAGAGAGAGAGAGAGAGAGAGAGAGAGAGAGAAAGCTCTCTTTCGCTTGACCCCGATACGAAAACGAATCGAAGAAACGTCGCGTCGCGCTGGCATTATCGCGGCAACAAAGGTTGTTAGTCAGAGAGAACCGCGTGATCATCAGCTTATTACCCCGAGCCGCTGGTAAAACTCCCTAACGAGAGAGCCCTCATCTCTCTCTCTCTCTCTCTCACTCTCTCTCAGCACACGAGCCGTAAATACACCGTGTGCCGCATCGCGCTCGTAAAGCCAAGCTGCGGCGCACGATGACGAGGACGAAGACACACAGGGTAAAAAGGGTTGCGAGCGATTCAATTTCTTATTGAACTTTCACGTGTGTCTGCGGGACCGAAAGAATATTGGATATCGATCCTGAAATACACCGGCGCCGGCGGCGTAGCTCACCTCGTCCTCGCGAGCGGCCACAGCATATAACACGCCAGAGCCGCTGTACGTATGTGTATATACGTGCGGTTCACCTATGGCTGACCTGATTTCGCGAGCACGGCACACTACCGCCGCACGTGTATACATGCACCTCGTCCTTCGAAGCCAAGCGCGCATATATAGCGCGCCGCAGCAGCGGCTCATGAAGCGATTATGAGTCCGGAATTTGCGCAGGATGCGTCGTCGCGCTAAAGCTGCGGAGTAATGCCGCTGGATTTGTTGTGTAATAGAAGCATTTATACGAGGAAGCTCCGCTGATGCTGCTTCCTCCTATTATTCCATTAGACACTGGGCTGGATCGTTAATTGAAGTAATGATAAAGGTCAGGCAAACTCCTGAGATGGTCCTCGCTCGCAGTATGTAATTATTACTTCAAACACTGCTGGGAAATTCAAGCCTACAGCGGTAATGCCCAAACTTGGCGAAGTTCTTAGCGCCTCCTGCCGTCTTTTTCGCGCGAGGATTGATCATTATTCAAAAACACAAGAGCTACGCTGTGTGTACAGCTTCGAAAGGGGTCAAGGGCGCGAGCAAACTGTCGTCGTCGAGCTGCGGCTAATTGCTTGACACATTACAAAATCCATCCCGACGTAATTGAAGGCATAATTTCGACTGCTTCCGGGAGCATTTAGCTCATTTGTATTCCACGTATAGATCACTTGAAGATTAATAGTGTAGGGTACCCCTCGTTTCTCCCGTTGCGGGACGTAAATTTCATATTTGGGATCAAGCATGAACTATGGATCATTACCTTGAGAGTACGTTTAAAACGACACGTTTAAATTATTACTGTGAATGTTTTCATTCTCGACAATTATTATAAGGGTTTAAAAAATGCACTATGACACAAAAGGAATGATAAAAACTTTTGAGGTCATTGATTTAGATGATCTAGCAATAACTTTACAGTACTTGTACATGATTTTAACCCCAGTATTTAGTTAGACTTTTCGCAATTGAATGGCGCCCAACAATGGCTTTATGGAGTAAATGTTTGAGTGTCCAAAACTAGGTACACTTTTTTGTTTTGCCCAAGTATTGGGCACTTCATCTTACATATTAGTCTAGGCGCTACCAAAGACATTCGTAACAGAAAAGCATAACTAAAATATGTACTTTTTCTTACCGATTTTCCACCACAATCTAATGATATGCCTCAACTTTTTTTGGCCCATCCCCACTCGCGGCTCTGTTTAATTTTTTATCGATAAAGTTACCGTAACTTAGTAGTCCGAACTCCGAAAAGATTAAAAAGTTTATACAAAGCAGGGAATAAGGAGTCCTGAAAAAGTTAAATTGCAAAATTGTATAAATTAATTAATATTAATGGCTGAACTTTTGGCGCGTGTCAACTTTTGGAAAACTAGAAAAATATGCGAAAATCGTTGACGTTCTAAATTTTTATTTATAGTCGTACAAAGTTATGATACTTAGAGTAGCAGAAAACTTTTATTTGTATTTCAGGCGTTAGTCAATATCGCCTGATCGTCGCATATTTTTCTTACAGTCTAAGTACTTTTCTGGATTGTGTAAATGTTAATGTTGTAGGTTTGCGTTTAATTGTTTGAGTGTTAGAAATAGTAGGATATGGGATTTTTGTTTGAGGGATGATTATCATGGGTTTAGAAAGTATTCTGGTAGTGGATTGCTTGCTGGGTGGTGGAGGAAGAACTTGAGCAAGTTTTCGGTTTCGGCGACGAATGTAGCGGCGAACGCGTTGTCTTGAGGATGATGTTGATTTAGAAATGGTCAGCCATTTTCGGGAGACTTGAGCAGCATTGAACAGGGATTTGGTGTCCAGTTTGGATAAAATGATTTGGGATAGTTCAACGGGTAGTTCGCGAATGAAGTCGATGCCTTGGTGGTAAACGCCCATGGCGATCATCAGTTGTCTGAAGGAGTCCATGTTGAAAGCTTTCTCAAAATGCACAGCACTCTTCGAAAGCTAACTTTGGATTGATAAAGGATGAAAAATTGTGACCTTATATACCATGTGTAAGGTGGGAGGGGTGTCACGGGCGAGGGCAGGGTGTCGGATACCAGAAAGGGCTGTGACATACAATGTAAGGGTGTCACAACAGAAAGATGTCATACGAACTCCAAAGTATCCGATGAGCGAAGGGAATAAAATGATTATACCTACCATGTCCTGTTTGGAGTATGGTTAAAACATTTGAATCACTGTAACTCAAAGATCAAATTTTGTTGTTAGAAATTTCTATCCCGTGCATAGAGAATCCGCTTGTTTGCTGTAGCAGTCACGTCGCGCTGGTCACGTAGTATTTATGAAACCTCTACCCTCTCCACTTACCACTTGAGAACATATATTTATTATCTTCTTTTTCTTCACATTCCTAGGCTTTGGATAACCATAAAACGCATTTCTCCTTATTCCATTCTTATCCGCATGCACACGCGCGATAACACAAATAGCTGTACTACGAAAATTTATAGGTATTTCCATGGGTTTTCATTATTATCGTTAACAAAAACTCAATACGAAGCTTTACAGCTTCGAAAGTCCATACAAGCAACACTAATCAAAACTATCAATGAAACCCGCAAACTCTTCATCAAAACTCATTCTCCCAATTAACAAACCAAGAAAATTCGACGCAGCATTAGAAAATCCAAGCTCAGCTCGTTGTGCAACGCGTCCCTTCTTCCTCCTCACTCTTCGTCATTTTTTTACGACTGCTCTCCGGCCATTATGCTAATTTCTCAATTTCTCTCTCGTTGGCGACGCACACAAAGAGGACGAGGAACGACTGGTGTGCCCAACGAGATCGAGCTTTCATGATGTCATTCTTCCTTGCCGCGCGCGACGCGAGGAGGGACGTGACGCAAGTTACGTATCCGCGGGAAAATGCGACAAGCGCGTCGGGAAGGAAAAAAGAGAGAAACGCGACAAGCGGACGAAATTGAAAGAGGTTGAAATCGTGCGAAGCGTTGGGAAATATTTCCGAGATACGTCGAATGCTTTCGTTTTTTGACACACTGAACTGACCTATCGCTCTTGGAACACATCGAAAGCGATTGCTATTTTCCTCCGAAGAATTTAGTAATAGCCTTATACATGCATCAAAATGCTAATAAAATTCAATTTTTTGCTTGTTTCAGGTGAGTAACGATGCTCTTCCCGTTGACGCAGTATCGTAAGTAGACACTCGCGTCTCGAGGTTCTAATACTTGTGCAGCGCCAAAAAATTAATCATTGTGTTTAAAGTGCTCACTCCGTTTTCTCAAATACTTCCCGCTACACGAAAAAGAAAACTCTCGGCACAAAAAGAGTCCTCTTGCCGCGTCGGTGAAAATTACAAAGGAATTTTAATTCTCCCGGCTGGCTGGACTTTCGTAAAAGCCAATCGAGCAATTAACCCCTCGAGAGACGCAAAGAGGAAGGTTTATATCCGCGGAATAAACAGCATCGGAGTCGTCAATCGAGCTCTCAAATCCTCGAGCACACAATAACAAAGGCGACGGAGTACATAGAAACGCGCGAGAGAGTAAAGACATCGCGGGAATCTCTCTTTCTCGACTCTACGCTTTTAATTGGCCGGCGCTGCGGCAGATCTCCTCGTCGTCGCGGCTCTGTATACAGATATACACGTCCGCAGATAGATTACTGGGACGCCGGCGCGCGAGCGAAGGAAATTCGCAAGCAAGCGCGAAAGGTAATCTCTCACGTAGGCCCGCGCTGCTGCAGGCATTTCACCGGAGAAAGTAGCAAACCGGCACGAGTTGCGCTACGCGCTGGTGTATAGATATAGAGGCGACGACGTTAGAGACTTTCGAGGTCCGCGAAAATTTTCTTTCTATGGTCGAGGCTGAAAAATTTGTCGCTTTGAAAATTCGAACAAGCTTAGGACTGGTTATTCAATGCTTCGTTTTGTCGTCGATCATTTTAGAAAGTCGATATATGAGATTTTTTCTCGCGGATTATCGCGCTGCACTGATAAGCTAGGAGAAATATCCGAATTCAGAAAGCTTGCGCACTTGTCGCGAAAGTTTGCTCTATAAATGTTTGAGAAAATTCGAAACTCGTGCTTTATGTAACGCTCCTCGGTGGGAGGATAAAATCGAAATAATTTTCCCATCAAAACTCAGTCACACTTAGAGCCAGACAAATCTCCGGCGTCGAAGTTAATCGGTTTATTTTTAAGCACACCGTCAGCGCTTTCTCACCCTCAGTACATTGCATATCCTGCTCCTGTAGTCTCTCCGCTAAGTATAGTCAAAAAAAAAATTTCGGCGCCACAGCAATGGTACACAGCAGACGATCGAGTAGACGAACTAACTATCTAAAAATAGCGATTCTATTCCGAGAGTGGGAGAACCTATTGCAGCGGTATGTGCCGGAGTCGGAAGGTCAAGGCGCGCTAGAAACGACGGAAAATATCGCGGCTGTAATGTACGCAGTTCCGTAAGAGCTACGCCGCACGCTCGTGTGTGTATAGTATACACGGTATAAAGGGCGTGTGGAAATACCTCGCGAGCTTTCGCAACATTCCCGCGGTGTATGCGCGGCAATATTAAAGCGGATAACAAGAATCAGGGCTTATAATATAACCGAGCGAGATAGAGAGAGGGACGCGAAAAAGCCGATAAGCAGGCAGACGCCGCCGCCGCGATATAAAAGCTGCGAAATTACGCGCTCGCTTCAAGCTCTACATGTAGAGTGGATCGTATCGTTTTATTACACTTTTCATGTACGAGCTGCCACTGTACGTACTGCCGCGCGCGCCGCATTCCATTAATTCCAAAGCGGCCCGCGCGTGATTATACAAGTGTAGGGCAACACATATCACCGCGCGGCGGCGGCGGTGGCGGCCGCTTGCATAACGCTTAAATAATTACGCCTCGCTTTGAAGAAAAGTATCGGACTACTAGGCAAGCGAGCTGCTCAATTAGTGCCGCGCGCGCGATAGCTGTCTGCGAAATATACGGCCGTTTCCCTCCTAAATCTCTCTTCCTCCCTCTCTGCGTGGACACACACTAGACTGCATTTGCGCCGCGTGTTTACACTATTTTGCGGCCGGAAAGCTCTGTATAAGAGGTGGGATGAAAAAAAAGCTCTCGATTTGCATGCAAACTCGCGCGTCTTTAAATCGTCGCAAAGTGGATTGTGCCGCGCAAGCACAAAAGCTCCGAGAGTCGCGGTGAAAAGTTGGAGCAATTAATAGTTTTGAAAACGCTAATTCAGGCTTTTCTCTCGCGTGTGTGTGTGTGTCACAGCTTCGATTTTCGGGTAGCGGTAACCATACGCTCGGGCAAACTTTGCCGGGAACTCGAAGCTCGTTACTGTATGTTCCGGAAACTTGCGTTGAATTTCGCTGCTTCTGGGCAATTAAAAGCTGCGAGTATAAAAGTCGTGAAAAATCGCGGAAACAAATGCGCGCGACACAATAGTTTTCCAAGCAACTCGACGAGCACAATGCACAGAGAAGCAGGAACAACATATACGTATATAATACGGCCGTACACCCCGTGGATGCTTGGAACACTGGGTCGCCGGCTGATTCTCGAGCAAGAATATTACGGCTCGCGCGACCCGCTTTGAGGTTACGAGCGTGAGTAACCTTAATCGGTCGGACTGCTTGTACACCGCCGCCGTCGTCGCTGATGGAGAACTGTTCCGCGAAAAGCAACAATTCATCCCGTACTTGATCGTGTTATAAGCGCGTTTAACGCCGCTGCTGTAAAGCGTCGGCTGCATATGACTGATTGATATAGGGGAGATGTGCCCAGTAGGGATACCCTTAGCTATTTTGGGCATAACTTTTGAACGACGCGATGAATATTCGAATTCGAAATTTCTTCGTGTTCTCTAGTCCATTTTCTACAAGGAAATCGAAGGGTGCCAGTGAAAGTCGCCACTGAAAAAAGTTACGTAAAAAGTGCGATTTACGAGATCTCGAAAACATGCGCCCAGCATGGATAATTATAACCACTTCGGCTGTAGCTATTAACTTACCTTCGACAAAAGTAAAAAAATAACCCTCTATGATTAGGAATGGTCCCGATATTCCGTGCAATAGTTAATTCGCGACGTCAATATAAAAAGTGCAACTTTCAATCCACGTGAAATAACTTTTCACACTTTTTGAAAAACACTTTTGCCGTGATTGATTTATAAAATAACAGTACCGAAGTATGTTCATTAGACCACAAACATGTACAAAAAAACTGACCTAAAGTAACTCCATCTGTTACTGGGAGCTGGATACATGAAATTATCCATACTGGGCACATCTCCCCTATAGCCTTATTAGATGGCTGGGGGGGGGGAGCACCTTGCTCTTGGCTAATTAACGAAACTCTCTTACAGTCTTGAGTATAATCCACCGGAGGTATTGTCCCTCGCGCTCAATCGAACATTTCTCTTCGGAAGACCGACGACGATGTCAGCGCGGGCTCGAATTCGAATTTCCCGCGCAGTAAAAAGCGTCGATATGCAAACTCGCGGTCTATACCCTTTGCTTCAGCAATAATACAATAGCAGCAAGCCGACGAGCAGCAAATCGCAGAGTATGGACTCGTAAATGCCGCCGCAAAAGATACATTGACATCGGCGACGCTGCTGCTGCTGGCGGTGAAATATGCCGTTACTAGGCCGACCAGACGACGACGACGCGTGGCGCGAAGTGTCGAAACTCACGGACGATTTTATCGGCGAGTGTGCATGTGTGTGTGTTATACGCTCGTGGAATTTCAGCGAGAGTGTGTTACCCGCGATTGCCTGCGTTCGATAGGAACGTGTGTTTTTTGAAACGATTGTGTGTTATAGATTTTTTCGAAAAAAAATCGTTTGCTCTAACTATATGCGCAGCTACGAGAGATGCGAGTAGGTGATAAATCGTTTTCCCAGAAAAACACTCCGGGTCGTACACACTCGTAACTCGTCGTCGGCACATCCTTCGAGAGATGCTCACTGCTGCAACGCTCGCATGTTTGAGGAGAAAGTCGGCGCATCTTGTTTTCTGGTAGCTTTAGAAATTATACTATAATAAACGCGCGTTGCAACAGCGTCGTTTACACCGCGTTACCGAAAAATTCAACCTCAAAAAAGCGCAGCCGACAAGTGCGTTCACCTTCAGTTTTCGGGGGAGGGGGTTAAGCACACATAATACCTATATACTCGTGCGTGCGTGACGTCAGAGCAGCAGCTTGTCACGGACCAAGGGAGCGGCTGTGTGTAGTTCGCGGAGCGAGACCAGGAAGCCACTTTTTTTTCTCTCTCCTTAGTCTGTTTTCCGCAGTCGAAGGCTGCACAAGAGTGTGTGTCCTTATACCGTGTAGTTCGGTTGGATTACGGTCGCGAAATGACCGATGCGCGGGTGGAGGTAATTTTCGGAAATGGGAATTAATCGCTGTAATCGAGTGCAATTTACGAGGCAAACGCTCTGATTATACTGTTGTGTGCTTAACGTTGATAGATGTAATATCGTATGCAAGTATAATAGTCTTCTGTCATTATTATGTATGCTCGGATTAAAAATTCATTACACCGTAAATACACAATATCAATTAGTCGAGTCTCACGAAAGTGCAGTCGTTGCTTCTGAATACCGCGAATTCTCGATACACAGTAGTAGAAGACAAGAAAACTTTCTGTACACATTCATATATGTATATTATTAAACGTCCGCATGTTATATGCAAAGTTTTCGCTTGACGTCATCCGAAGCCTCATTACTCGCACGGAACCTCTACACATGCACACACGACAAAGTCCAAGATCGAAGAATCAACTAAAAACACGAGTCTAGCGTGTGCAGGTCGATTATGTTTCCGAATGAAGAATATACATCAACGTATTAGAGGGAACAAAAAGAAGCTCGCGTCGCCATATTTGTTTTCGCCCGACTCGATCGATCCTTGCTTTTCGGCGCTCCATTTGTCCGCCGCGTTCTTCATATTATTACGCCCAATTGCTCACTTCCATGAGGACGCGCGGCGCGCGGGATTTGTGAAAGGCATTTTTTTTTATTCCCACTCGGCACTTTTCTCTCTCTCTCTCTCTCTCTCTCTCTCTCTCTCTCTCTCTCTCTGCGCAAGCGTTCACTCGCCCGGGCCTCCTCTGGTAAGGCCGTAACGGGATTTCGCTGATTGTAACTCGGCTGTGTGCTCGAAGAAAGAAGGAGGGAGAATTGAGAGAAGGATTGAGAATTATAATGTGCGATTATTGCTTTAATGACTCCAGGCGCGCGCTGTGCGATAAAAGTTACGCGGGCTGTATAAACGAAAAATTCATTGCTGACGAGAGCGCGGCTTTTGGATTGAGAATCATATTCGCGCGATAAAACTTGTTTTTCGGTATAGCTATACACCTCGGCTTTTCATTACCCTTTCAAAACCTCTCCGGCTTTCCGCTGTCTGCTGCCGACGCATATTCATGGTAACGAAAATCTCTCGCTCCTCTAAAACTCTGACGTATATTAGAGGATATTGACGTCAGAGAGTACGTATCGCTCGACACGACTGCTTAAAAGTCGGCGATAAGTTTCTTTAAATTTTACTTGAAAAATGAAAGAAACTAGATGCACTTACGCGCGGTTTAAACGATGTATCGGGGGCTTTTTTACCTTGAATGTCGAAAGAATTATCGAAGTGGTGGCCAGTCTTGAGGAAATGATTTTACGATCGCGAAAGTATAGTCATTTTCTCGTTACTTACGACACGGCTCTGTGTTCTTTTTTCGTGTTCGCCAAAGCGAGAGAGAAGAACGATTTTCCATACTGTAATTTCGTGGTGGCATATTTACCCACTTGTAATGCGTCTACCTCATAAAAGTATCGCGTTACATTCACTTCGCATTTTACATAATGCATACACCCGTCAATTTAATTTAAGGGTCATTCTTATAATTTTTTTACTCGTTGTTTATTAGGCGATTAAATGCTAATTATTGTTCGGCTGGCAATTCGCCTAAAGGCATCTGTTTTGAAGGTGGTGTAGCAAAAAGAAGTTTTTTGTTTAGGAAGCACTTAAAACTTGGCAGTAGAATTAAATCCAATTAATAGTCATTGGTTGGCAAAGTAACGAACTTATATTCGCGTTGATAAATTTTTGACGGATTTCGGACGTGGACTGAGTTTAAATTGTGCTACTAGTCGAGTCGACTGCCGAGTTGGAAGAAAATATCATTTTCTATGCACTGTTTCCGACGTGTCTCGATCAATAGCTAAGGTCAAGGCCTTTCGTCGCTATTGATAGTTTTTGTAAAACGAGAAAGTTCGCGAATGCGCGTGTAAATCCTGTAAATTAATTCAACAATAACTTAACGTTCGAGAGAGTATGATACACAAGGAACCATTCGTCACTATAATTAATACAGAACAGCAGTCGATTAAATCCGATGAAAAACCATTTTGGGAACACAGCACGCGACAGAGGAAAAAAGAAATTGAATTTATAACAGTAAACAGAAGAGCTCGCGGCTGGAAATCTAGAAAATGCATTCGGCTTTATTTCGGTCACGCTCCATTCATCAGCCATAAATAAGAAGCTCAGCTGCGCGGATCCCTCGGGTATCTCGGCGAGCTAATGACTCGTCTGATCGCGGCTCCAAATCGAAATTGAAAATGAGGTTTCTCTCGCTTTACGCAATTTCACAGGCAAATGAAAATCAGCGATGCGCGCGCGAACCGCTTTTTGCCGCCTGTATAGCTATTAGTGCGTTGCTGAGAGACAGACAGAGAGAGAGAGAGAGAGAGAGAGAGAGAGAGAGAGAGAGAGAGAGAGAGAAAAGAAGGAACTTTGATGAACTGGAAGTCCGAGGCGAGCTCGGTTATAGGTATTCGTCGAAGGAGAAAGTCGAAATTTTTATTTAAAAAGCTACGCGCCGTCGAAGGAGACGCATTAGCCGAGACAATGGCGGCTGCGACGGTGTGTGTAAGTGCATCGAGGTCGACTCTCAAAAGTGGACATTTTCGTTTTTTCCTTTGTGGCGAGCAAATAAGAGATTGCTCGGAGCCCTTTGTGCGAGTTGGCTCGGTACTCGAGTGCTAGAGATGAATGATTTTCAAAGTGGAGTTTGTTCAATAAAATCCATATGAAACCGTACTGTTGATTATAATTGCGAACGATGAATTTTAGAAGGAATAGTTGTTTTGACTCGAATTAGTAAAACTTTTCACATTCTGTGTAAAATTACCTAAACGAAGATATTAATATCTTATGCTTCCAATAGGTTATTGAGTTTTTCTCAGAGAATGATATTTGATATTGCACTGAGAGAAAGATATCATTGCCGTAAACATGTACGCACGTTAGGAGCAATGATTGCTAATATATTCGTGTACATCTTACAAATATTCTATGGGAAACAAAAACAGTTTGTATGTATACTATAGATTTCTATAGTATACATACAAAATATTGCAGGAAATATCTGTATGTTAATAGTTAACATATGAATTTCATGGCTATCGTGCGTAGTGTTGCGTGTAGATGGCGTTTCTCTCGTACCGCCTAACCTCAAAATCCGTCATCCTCTTTCATACAAACAATATTCTTGAGGGTTTATTTATCATGAATAATCAATAAATCATTAATAATAGAACGAAAGCAACTGAATATACCTAAGGAAGCATGCAAAGTGCTTTTGGAATGATATAATGTCAAAATTCAAAATTTTGTCTTTCATCGGCCTTGGGTTTAAATACAAAATCTGATAGTTTTAGAGATAAAATAATAAGTGTGATAACTTTTGAACTAATAGTGATAAAGTAGTTGACATATACCATTTTGGAAATGCCAGAGGCCGCTGAATCAGTTGGAATCCCACTTATTATTTTATCTCTAAAACTATCAGATTTTGTATTCAGACCCAAAAGGCCGATAAAAGACAAAATTTTGACATTATATCACTGTAAAGTTACTCAGCATCAATAAAAATCATACAGGTGTGTTTTCTAATAATTTTTATCTGATTCATAAAGTCTATGAAAAATCGTAAAGGGCAGCCATATGTTAACTATTAACATACGTATTATTGGCTCAAATCAAACATGTCTATGTTAACAGTTAACAAATATGTTTGCTGCAATGTTTCTTTTCTCTCAGTGTGCAGTCTTTCAAATTTTATTAAAAAGCGCTCTTCAAAACGAAACCGATCGAGATCTCCCTTGGTTTTATAAAATACGTGCATACGTGAAAAATCAAAGTTTCATTCATTAACGTTTCCTCTTTCCCTTCGATTTTCATTACACTTATAATAATATTGATGCATTTTAATTCTGTACTGTCCAAATCTGTGTCGAACAGAGCCGAATCAAATAATGCACTTCACACAGGTAATTAAAATAAATTAAAAGCTCATCGAGAGATATAGATTTTGCGAATATACGTTACACAAAAAACGCGCGTTTAAAGCAACCGCCATATATTGTTACACGTTATCCGATACCATATCCTACACTGAGAGAAATTTATAGTAAATTTTACTATACTGGATAGGAAATTTTAATAAAAAGTTTGGTAATCCACTCACAGACTGACAGTCTAGTAATTTTTACTAAACTGTATAGTAAATTTTATAAAACTATAAATTTTACTATACTGAGTAGTAATTTTTACCCTGACTAAATTAAATATAAAAATGCACATAGTGGAAAAATTATTTTCAATTATTATATGGCTCTAAATTTTTATGGTTATGGACGGTTACTCTTCTAACGCACTTCATTCAGAGAACATTATCGATTCACTCGCCGCAGTTGATTTTTAGAGACATTAAACTAACCTAGATACATTTCCTACAAATAAACGCTTAATTATTATACATATTCGCAATTCGCAGTACATATGCTTATACGCTCGCAATTGTTACATCAGGGTTGCTAAACGGACTTACATACTAACTGAGCTAACTTCTTACCGCTTGCGGGTTTTATTTCCCGTGCACCCCCTAGCGGCAGCACACGAAACAGCCATGTTTGCTAAACGCGCATGCGCATAACGCGTCAATACGCATCAGTTCCGATTTTCAGATGAAAAGTACTATACGTTCTATTAAAAATTACTATACTGTCAGGTAAAAATTCATACATTGGCGATTTTCACTATAGTTTCTGTTAATTTTTCCTATTGAGTATGGTAAATTTTATATGGAAGTTTAGTAAAAATTGATATAAATCTAGTAAAAAGGTCAGTTTTGTCAGTCTGTGACGAGATTACCAAACTTTCCAGTAAATTGTCATGAACATATAGTAAAATTTACGCACTATTTCTCTCAGTGTACGTACCAGCAGCAGCAGCAGCAACATTTCGATTGTAAAGCTCATATTTTTAAATATAACTCCCGGCGTCTGAATGATTGATCGAACAGTGCGATAGGGCCTTCATAAAGTTGGACAAGAGTCGCACTCACTGCACTTTCAATATTATATTCATCGCGACATCTGGGATAGCGTCCACTTTTAGCCTGTTTATTCCAGCGATTATTTCGACCGACAACGATTTATTGCACCCTAATTCAGCTTTAATTAAAACTGTGTCTCGGCGATAAAAGCTCGCGCGCAGCTTATCTTCCGATATAACACACGTCGATGATTCGCGAAGAGGCTATGCGCGAAGATAAAAAATTCGAAGAACTTATATCTGCGTGCTCTCGAAGTCGAAGCGCACAAGTATAACTTCGGCCGATAGAGAGAATTAAATTAGCCGTCACAGCGTAAAATCGTATAATCGAATTCGTTAGAGGAAAGGTGTGTAACCGAGAGTTTGTGCCGTTGCAGGATACTATCAGCCGGCTGGTCCGCTGATACAGCATCCGCCGACGTTGCCGCCGGTGAAGGGGCCGCCGCCTGAACCGACGCCGACGCCCCCGCAAAACTCCGAGGGCTCGGACGACCTCGTCGCGACCTCCACCACCTCAGGCGGCACCAGCAGCACAGGTCAGTTTTTGTCTTATTTGATGAACGTTTTGGTAATAATAATATAAATACATGTACGTGATAAACGAGTTATTGTTGTATTTCGGATGTTTGCGCATAGGTGGAGGCTTCTATCGCGCTTACTGCCCGCAGTATTACGCGACGCCGCCACAGTACCAGGAGCTCTGCTACCCGCCCTCCTACTCGCACTCGCACCCACACCCGCCGCCTTATTACCACAAGTATGCGCCTCCCTATCGAAGGTAAGGATTAATTAATTATTACTTTATTGATTGTTTGATTGATTGAGATCGATAAGTCGTTTCTTCCTGTACGAAGACTATAGTGTGTTTTAAAAAGAGGCAAGTTACACACTGCTTCTAAACGATGTAAACTCATCTATTAGGCTCGATGCACGATTAAGCACACTGAGAAAAATTTGATAGTAGAAATTACTATTTGGGATAGTAATTTTTACTGCTTTTCAGAATAAATTGGTAACAGACTTTTAAGATATTAGATTTTACATCCAAAGATAGTAATTTTTGATGAAGTCTAATTTTTGAAAATTTAATTTCAATTTTGTTAGTTAGTTCTATATTTTACACCTCTTAGGTACTTCGCGCTGTTATTACTTTATTATTTTTATTGATTATTATTATGATGTTTGGAAGAAAGAAAGAGATTAAATGTTTTTTTGCGGCGACGGGAATCGAACCTGGAGCTCCGGCATGAGAGTCGAGTGCGCTAACCATTTACCTAAACAGATCTGTTACGTACAAAATTTGAGATCTAGCTGATGTATTAATTGACGTACGAACTAAAGTTAATAAAAATGAACGACGATTAATAAATAATAAAGTTAAATCAATAGACACAGAAACTCATTATAATAAAATAAACGTAAAATGTCAACTAAAATACTGATTACCGCAGAAAAAAAAATTAAATTCTAACCTCACCGACTGAGAATATTATATTTTTTCCCACATTTTATAGTGCATTTTACCATCTTAGGTAGTAAAAATTAAAAAATTAAGTTTTTTGAAAGCCGTAACAATCTTTACTATCTGAGATAGTAAAAATTAATATCTCTTGTAGTGAATTTTACTATAAAAGATAGTAAAAATTACTAGCTTTCGAGTCTGTTACCAAATTATCATCCGAGATAGTAATTTTTACTGTCATATTTTTCTCAGTGCATGTCCTCCTGCTTTTACTCCGGTGCTCTAGAAACGATAAATTAAAATATGCATTTTTTAATCGTGCTAGTTTTCGCTGAGAACGGCTACGTAGTACGAATAAAAACTCAAAATAAAGTATTTTCGTTCTAGTCCGACTCTTTCTATGTCTTTGGCCAGCGAAGATAGGTCGCGCACACGCGCTTTCCTATTTCCCTCATCTAAATCTGCGAGCCGTAGTGCATATATACAAAGGTTTACCATACCTATGCCAAAATGTCTTTTGCTGGACCTGTTTGAGCCGCTTATGCTACAACTGCCGGAGACTCTATGAACGTTGATCGACAGCTTTCACTAGTTGCGACTCTTTATTTGCCCTACACTAGAGGTGTGCGAGTCAAAAGTCGAGTTTTACATTTGGTTACATTATGTTGCAAATAATTAAACCAAAGACATGGTAATATATTATAAGCGTTTAGATTTGAAGTTAACGTACGGATTGAACAGATTCAATAGATTACAAAAGCAAAAAACTGTTGATAGGCTGAAAGATCAGTCCAAACAACCAATCGAGTTATTTTTTAGGCAAAAAACTCGAAAAAGTACTCGAAGCTTTGAGTAACATATCACTGTTATGAAACGAGGAAAAACCATAGTATTCGTTAGATATATGTAAAAACTCGACAATCGTAGTATTTAAGTAGATTTATAATATCCCAGATTGATTTTGCAATCAAAACAAAAAAAGTTCGAGTTTCACTCGCACACCGCTACCCTACACCATGAATAGAGAAACATTTCTATCTTAGTTCATAGCCTCTAATCAAATGATCTAAAATTATGATACAATAGCATGTTGATTAACCTCGACGTTTTTGGTTTCATCACAGGCAGTACTACGCGTATCAGGAGACAGGGGCAGGCGGTGGTCCAGGCGGCTCCGGCGCAGGTCCCGGGGTCGTCGAGTACCAGCCGCCTCCAGGCGAGTACCTGCCGCCGTATTACGCCGGGTATCCGCCGCCCCCGCCACCGCCTCCGCCGCCGCCAAATCCCGCATATATGCACTCTCAGGGACGACCTTTTGTAGACCGTGAGTATATTTAATTTATTCTGAATTTTCCCCGGTGAGAGTTTTAAAATTTTATACGGTTTGCTACGTTTGATAATTTTTTAAAATAATGTTAAAGCGTAAGAAAATGTAAATGTAACAAAATGTACCAAACGCCATTTCTTACATAATATATTGCGCTTACATTTTTCAATAGTCTCTTGCATAATGTTAATAAAATACAGCAAACTGTTGCATTCTCTTGCGTTTTTCATTTCCACCGCATCATCAGGGCTGTATAATAATTTCATCGCCATATCTCTCGATTCGCAGACGCCTTCCAAAGCTGTCCGTGCCCTATGCAGTCGTGTCCAAAAAACGCGGATACTGGGCCCCTTATTGGTAATGGTAAGGGAGCGCCAGTAGTATCGGGGCCCGGTCTGTCATTGCCACCCAGCGCCTTGGTGGGGCCGCCCTCGCCGGCGCGGGGTCTAGCCGGGCTAGCACCCCCGCACGGCGCCAACGCCTGGGACACGGATCGCGTCCAACTCAACCCGGTTCACCGCGGTAACGTTGCCGCAGCCAATCAACAGCAGCAGCAGCAGCAACAACCAAAACAGCAGCAGCAGCAGCAGCAGCAGCAAGCCTCGACGAGCGCAGCTGCAGCCGCCGCCGCCGTAGCCGCCACCGGTTCGGATAAAGACAAGTGCGAGGTGAAGCTCGAGAAGAGCGTGTCGCCGGCCGGCGACGAGGCCGCTTTGGACAAGCCGCCCTCGAACGCCTCGGCCTCTCCCTCGACACACCACCACCACCACCTGCACCACCACCACCATCACCACCACCACAGCCTCAAGCTCGAGAACAACAACGTCAAGTGCGAGTCGCGCAGCTGCCTCGCGATAGAGGACGGCAGCGCCGCCACCAGCTCCGCCGAGACAGCCCTCCAGCCGAAGGTCAAGTGCGAGATGCTCAAGTGCGAGCAGTGCGTCAAGGAGGCCGCCGCGGCCAGCAGCCAGCTCGCCATCTGCGAGATGGACAAGGACTCGGGCATCCTCGACGACGACGCGGGCAGCGGCAAACTCGAGACAGACACCGAGGTCAAGGAGGAGCTCAACGCACTGGTACGTAAGCTTTGCGCGCTCTTCTTCTCTCATTCTCATCATCATCATTGCTGGCGCAACTCATGCTCATCCCCGACCCTCTGCCCCATTCAGAACGTCTTCTTTTCTAACCAGGCCGACGCCGACTGGAAGAAGCCGGACTACGAGCCCACCGCGCCAGAGCCTCTCGTCGAAGAAGAGGAGACGGGGGAGGACGAAGAGGAGGTCGACGAGGACGAGGAGGAGAACGTTGACGAAGAGGAGAAGCCCACCTCCGAGCAGCAGCAGCAGCAACACAAGCGCCAGAAGCTTACCAAGAGGAAGCTGTCGCTCGACAGCCTCTCGGACATCGCCAAGCTGAAGAAGATCAACAAGCGGACCATGTCCGTCGGCTCGCCCAGGGAACTCGCAGCGACGCCTCCGGTGACCAACGGTCAAGCGGTGGAGACCGAGCCCGCGCAGAACGGCACGACCGACGAACCCACCTCGGATCCGCAGAGTTCGCCTTCCACTCCCACGCAGAAGAAGAAGCAGCCGACGAAGAATGAGCTGCAGAGTCAGAAGCGCAAGTCCGAGGCCACCGTCAACTCGGCCGAAACGCCGCCGAAGAAGTCGAAGAGCGGCAAGACGATAGCCAGCGAGACCTCGATCATGGAGACGATAGACAACGTCATCCAGCAGAGCGTGCAGATGACGGCGAAGCCCGCCAAGACGAAGAAGGCCAAGAACGGCAAGGTCGAGAAGAAGAACAAGAAGAACAGCGTGAACCTTCTGTCGACCATAAAGCGCGCCTCGAAAAAGCTCGACATCGTCAAGGCGGTCGTCAGCGAGAAGTTCGGCCTGATCAAGAACGAGATCAAGAACAGCCAGCAGAAGATCAACAGCAAGGTCGACGCTAAGCTCAAGTCCAAGGTGCAGAACGTCAAGACGAAAAACATCAAGGTCAAGGCCAAGATCCTCCAGGTCAAGACCAAGGTTCTCGAGGCGAAGAACAACAAGCTCGCGGAGGTTAAGAACAACAAGCTGATCGAGGCGGCGACGAAGAACAACAACAATAAGCTCGCCGAGCTGAAGAACAACAAGATCGTCGTGGCCAAGAACGAGAACAAGATCCTGGAGACCCTGGACAACGGCAAGATTCTCGAGGTCAAGAGCAACAAGTTCGTCGAGGCGAAGAACAACAAGAACAGGAGCCTGGGCTTGAAGGAGGCCAAAGAAAGTACGGTGGAAGCCAAGGACTCCAAGGATACAAAATCCAACGTCGTTCCAGTTTTCTCCGCGCCTGTCGCGCACTGCAAGGAGGCAAAGGCTGTTAAGCTGAACAATTGCGCGAAGAAGGGCAAGGCCGTGCACGACGCAACGGCCGAACCCAAGAAGTGCAAGAAGAAAGGCAAGGGAGCGAAGAAGTCCGTCTGCAGGAGGGACAGCTACTTCAAAATCGAGGAACACTTTAAAGAACCGCCGGGCAAGTGCCTGCCTCTGATCAGGAAACCGTTTCTCAAACCCAAGTGGAGCAACGGATGGAGCTGGGAGGGCGAGGCGTTCGAGGCCAAAGTTTACTTGACTGTTAGTTGAATAGCGAGCTTGAAACGATCAACGCTACGAGCGAATCTAACTCATCATTTTTTTTTTCTTTTAGAACGAGGAGTCAGCCATTCGCCGATGTTACGTCAGCATGAGGCACGAGAGCGGGGACGTTCTCCGACCGCTGGACTGCGTCTTGCTGAAGAGCGGACCAAGAAAGGCGGATTTGCCTTACGTGGCGAAAATCGCCGCGCTCTGGGAGAATCCGGACGATGGTAAGTTGCCTCTACAGTGATTTTTGTGAAAATCAATCGGTTAATCTATCGAATAAGGTCTCTCTCTCTCTCCCTCTCTCTCTCTCTCTCTCCCTCTCTCTCTCTCTCTCCCTCTCTCTCTCTCTCTCTCTCTCCCTCTCTCTCTCTCTCTCTCTCTCTCTCTCTCTCTCTCTCTCTCTCTCTCTCTCTCTGCGACAGATAGTAAAACGAGAGATATCGGCTGTTGAATTATTCAGCCATCGATAATTCATTCGACTAATAAATCCTGCTTTCCAATTAATTAGGTGAAATGATGTTCTCGCTACTGTGGTACTACAGACCGGAGCATACCGAACAGGGTCGTACTGAGTATGACACCGACGACGAGGTATTTGCCTCCCGGCATCGAGATGCCAATAGCGTGGCTACTATCGAGGACAAATGCTATATTCTCACCTTTAATGAATATTGCCGGTAAGCTAAACTCTGCTCGTATCGACCGAATGCGGAACATTGGAACGAGTATTAAACTTTTTTTTTTCATTTTCCAGCTATCGCAAGAATATTCGAAGGATCGAGGAGGGCCTGGACTACCCGGGCCTCATAGTACCTCCGGGCGATCAGCTCTACCCACGCGAAGCCCGACAGCCTCCTATCCCCGTGCCCCAGGACATGGTCCTCTTCTGCCGGAGGGTCTACGACTATCGCGGCAAAAAGCTGGTCAAGAATCCCGGATGACTCGACTAGCTCTAAGACGAAAAAACAAAAAAATACAGCAACACCGAAGAGCTGCTCAGGGGCGGGATCGAAGAAAGAAGGGAAGAAGAAAATAGTGTGTGTGTTTTTGTCTGCGAGCGACAAAAAATCAATTAAGCGAATAATTATTGTGTATGATATCTGTAACGATATATATCGAGCGTGACGTTAAACTAAAAAAAGGGGAGATCGAGCGCGCCCTCGGTGGATTTGACAATTTTATAGGTGAAAAATGAAAAAAAACGAGATGAAAATAATGATATTTTTTGCGAGATAGTCTTTACACGCTCCAAGAGAGAAAACTGGGGGATAGGATGTGGAGTAGGAGATGAAGGGTGAATATTTTTCAACTAGCGATTTAGAGTAGAATGTCACAACTCGCGACGAAGATTTAAAAAAATAAAGAAGCCAGGGGCATTGACCACTTTAGCGAAGAGAAATATCTTATTGTATACACGAGCAGGGATACTACGGGAGAAATCAACGTTTGCGACGTAAAAAATGCATTTTCCGACTCTCCAAAAGCACTTCAGTAGTGATTACTTTTTGATTTCGTTCGATTTTCTTTTATGCCTTTTTAATGCTCCATTTACCATTTTTTCGATTTAATTTTTCAAAGAAGAGAGAACCAAACGAAACAGAAACATTTTAACTTGGTTCGCAATTTTTTTACGGATTCTTTTTTCCATCATATTCTCCGTTTCAAATATTTTATTGCGAGAGTGTATTATGACGATTCAAACTATCAAGTATTCAACATACTTGTGCATTATATGCGTAGCTGTACTATAGCGTTTTATAATATAGTACACAAATGAAAGTTCAGAATATAAAATTATTTACTAATTAAATTAAAGATATAAATACTAAGTATTTAAAAGTCACTAGTAGAAGTATACGTTGCATTAGTTGTTTTTGATTGTTTTTTAGCAATGATCATGCTTCGGGTGAATATTCGATTTTTCGTTTCTTAAAATAACGTTCTAATGACGAGCATAGGTTTTGGTAATCTAAATATTTAACGAATGCACGTAAATTTGATTCTACAATAGTAGGGCGATTTGATACAAACTACTGACGCTTAAGTTTTTATTTTGCACGATTTACATCGTGTGGATGAGTTTTTAATTTATATACTATGAAGATGATTCTCTCTTCTGAAGGCCTCTGAAATCTCGAAATACCTACGTAGGCGAGTTCACAACGCGTAAACATTACGAATTATTGCGGTTGTAAATGTTTTGCTAAATAATGTTTAACAATGAATAAATTAATGCGTAGTATTGACGCGGCGAGCATGTAACATGGCGCTGTAAATCGATGTGATGAACTACAAGAAAGCGAGTTTTTTGTTTCATCTGCAGCACGAATAATTGTTATGATTATATTATAATATACTCGATGGCAAAACGCATAATTATTTGAAATATTAGAGAATATTTTAAATATGAAATGGCGATTATAACGAACTATTTCTATTATACGGTTATTATTCTACTTTGTACTAGTTATATTCCATTGAAATTCCAAGCGATAGAAAGGATGTCGTTGATTTTGAATATTTACAATAGCAAAAGCTGCGTGGCGGGTGTTTTGTTAGAAATCATATTATTTAAAATTAATATATTTCTTCTTATTATCATTATTATTAATATTATTCTATTGTATTATTTAATATCTAATATATTGGATCTACTCTGACTATTAAGTTATTATTTTCGAAGTGCGAAAGAGTGTGAGAAAGTGAAGTTAAAGAGGCGAGTGAAAACTTGAAATAAAGTAAAAGATGCTAAACAGATGAAAAACAATAAGAATATTACGTTTTGAGAACCCACGTGTATGTAACAAATCTTTTGAATAATTCCCCATAATCAAGACCAAGTAGTTTCTTAGCCAATTTCCTTTTTTTATACTAAAGAGAAAGAAAAATTCGTATACAAAGTTTTCTCCTTTTTTTCCGAACAAGCATACTATTATAAATATCGTGTGCGTGCAAAGTTTTCTATACTTCTCGATATTATGATACTAATTGAGTTCGTCTTCTCCGAGGAAGATGGATAAGAATTGATAGAATTCCGCATACTCGGTTTCTGCAATTGGTTAAGATGGGAACAGTGCACGCGTAGGAAGAAAAAAAAGAAGCATATCCTCCATTCGTCTTTTTTGCGTATGGTCCATGAGATTCTCACAATTCAAGGCGAACGGATTATATTGTATCCAGAATCGCGTTTTGTTTCTCGAAGTCTAAAGAGGAGGGCAGATACGTAAGGAAAGTTCGTTGGCATTAATCAAAAAAAAAAGTTAAAGATATTGAGAAGGAGAAAGAAAATGTTGTGCGAATTGGGTTTGAAATGTAGTGAGGAGAATTAAAGGTGCAGTTGCTGTAAACGATTTTACATTGTATTGATATTAATGATAAATTTTCATCGGGTATAACAGAATAAGAGTCCGACGGTTCTTCGCAGCGAGAAAATTGATATTTCTCGACGTGTTATAAACATAGGCTGCCGATGAATTGTTTCAAATTCATCAAATTATCTGACAAGAAAATAATCGTATGAATACGATCGACGAATTGGAACAATTACTTTGAATATGCCTTTTAGATAATGTGAAAATCAATAGATATCGGGAACTCTCAAACCCCAAAAAGCGCATAAATACGAGTAATCTTTATGTGTATTTGACGCTAGTATGTTATACAATTATATATTAATTATTATTTAACTCGTCTACTACTTTTGCAATGCTGAGAAAGATTTTTTTGCATTAGACAATTGTCAGATCAAGATAGACTTTATTTTTCTTGGGCATTTAAATGAGAAGTACATGAAAACGAGTGTACTAAAACTTTCTTCAAGCCTTGATCATAGTGGACTGACAATATGTTGTGTAGGCTCGTAATTCATTATTTTTACGCTATTCGATTATATACTATTCTCAGATAATTAATATATGATTTTCGAATAAATGTAAATACTATATGTGTGGTTGAATTAAAATAAAAAAAATTGTTTTATTAATTTGAGTTTTGTTTTATTTGTTGCAAGAAGCGTTGTCGAGAATGTCAACCTGTATAATTGTATTGCACGAAAAACTGGGTGTGTTTCTGGTTTTTGTCGAGAGAACCAGTCGTCAGTATAAGAGCATAAACAAAAGAAAAACTACTACAAACAATAGATACGAACTGTTTTCGATATTTTTGCCTGTGATGTGAAATGCGATGTGTAACCGTGCACTTATCCAAGCAACCTACGACATTTCGTCTTTTTGTATAAACGAATCAGTCGGCTTGAACATTTTTCAAAACGTCGCGTAATCTCATTGATCAATGAATCTTGTGAAAAAAAAACTCTGTAAAGTAGCATTTATAAACATGTAAAAAGAGGTCAAAGTATGAAAATCGTGCGATGAACCGTTGGACCTACGATAAAAAAAAATAAAAAAAAAACACAGCTGGCGAGCATACAAATACAATAAATTTAAAGGAAAAAAAGAGAAGATTCAGAATTATTTCTACACGAGAATTTATGATGTAAGGGTATATACAGAAAAAAATGATATACGAATACATATGAATATATTATATATATTTAGATAACTAGAGTAACGAAATATATAAATATTATATATTATATTGTATAATTATATATGGAAGGATATCGGAGGTGAGAGTTTTTTGGGGTATTCTCGACGTGTTTCCTTTTTCATCGCTTACTCTTCTTTTTTCAGAGTAATCAGGGCAAAGTTTTGAATCCGGAGCAATACAAGTGATAATTATTCCCTTTGATTGAGCAAAGACAACGGGATAGTCGAATAAGAATGGTTAACAAAATGCATACAAAAAAATATAAAGAAAAAGTGCCACAATCGTTCCTAGCAATCTTTGCCCGAATTCTCTCCGCAGATTGTATTGCGAAAGCCGTCGATCCTTTTTGTAAGTCACTTTCAGTTTCTATCATACTTCGGGATTCCGGATAAGAATTTTGCCGAATCAGAATGCCAGTCAATATTATGCACTGTAATCTACGGTAAACATATTGTTTATATTCTACGGTTCTCTTTAAAAATTTGTTTCGAATAACTAATATATGACAGACAATAAAGTATAATTGCTTGAAACACTGTTACACTTTATGAATTGAATTTTATAGACTAGTTTGCGCTTGCAATTGATCGGCTCGTATAGTTTTAAAGGCAATAATTAAAGTGAATCAACGACCCAGCATAAAATCGTATCCAGTAAAGATATTTAATGTAACGAATGAAATTCGAGCTATATAATAAAACGATACATTTTTCATCGCGATCTAACTTACATAAAGTAACGAGTATATAACCGGAAAACTATAGGTAAAGTATTATATTCAACCTTTTGAAAATCCAATCGAAAATGTAACGACGCATAATTGTAAATAGTAACTGTAACGTGTAAATACGCACAGGCTTGTTTCAAACATTGTTTTTTCGCCTCGATAAATTCTCATCCGGAATCCCGAAGTCGATCGTTGTTCTTTTCCAAAGCGAGAACCAGACAGACATGTAGAAAGTGTGTTTTGCGTGCGCGACTTCTACAAGCGAGCGTGAGAATGATTGGGATTGAGAGTATTATCGCTCTGTAATCAGTACCATTGATCATTCGCCCAAGTAATCTATGAAAACAAAAAAGCTTTCAACTCTAATTTCAAAATCACGCTCATATGCGCAATGTTTTTTACAAAGTAATTAACGTACACACACATTATGAACCAAAACAAAGTTTCGCTGCAGCACTGAGAGTGTTTGATGGTACTTTTTAAAGCGTCAACGCGGCGACGGCGTGGAATGACCCGAGGAGACAACTTTTTTCCGTGAAAAACTCTGTAATTGTTTCTTCTTTTTATCAGGAGCTTGTGTCTCTCTCGTACTGTAGTTCTTTATACATATGTGTGCGCTTCGTAGAGAAAAAAAAAATAACAGCAGAGTGCGCCGCTTTTTCCTCGAATTAGAGGGAAAAGGGCAAACGTATAGTTATATATTAACAAAGATAAAAAAGCTGCAAGCTGTCGTTATGTTCGTAAGAAAAATTGTATCTCGACAAACAAACAAAAAAAAAACACTATCTCTGGATATTCGTGATTCTAGGCTCTGCGGTGAGGTTGTTAGTATACATGCGTCGACTGATGCGGGGAAAAAAGGTGACAATTTACGGTCTTCTCTGTGGTGTGTACATTACGCGTTAAAAAAATAATAATAATTAATAACAGAGCGGAACAGGAGCGAGCGCAGTCACGACATGGGAAGATAAGACGCACGAGTCGAGTCGAGAGAAGAATAGTACGGAGAAAATGCAAAGTTGTATCATTGTAAAAAGAGCTGCGACGGAGGCCGAAATGTTCAATAAATTATTTGATCGAGCTCGGTGGAAAGCTGGCTTTGTTACTCTTTACACACGCACACTCCTACATCCCCATGTGTGACGTTTTATTCGCAGTTTCTCGAAATAGCCGCGCGTCGATGAGAGGCAGAATTTTAGTATTCGCACGATCGCAAAAGGAGCGTTTTCGCGAACACGGGCGAAATGCGCCGATTCTCGCGAGAGAGAGAGAGAGAGAGAGAGAGAGAGAGAGAGAGAGAGAGCCGGACACGGAACGCGTGTACACTTGTCTCTCTCTTTGTCGAAAATGCTAAACTCGAGAAATGCAAATGCTTCGCTTCGAATATTCTTCGTCCTGTCTCCGAGAAAATTGAACCACTTCGGATGACGTTCGCTCGTCGAGTCGTCGCCTTCTATACTCGTCCATTGAAAGCCGAGCATGTAAAACACGAGCGCGAAGGAGTCACGCGCACAATGCAGAAGAATTTCAACGGTCACTCCTCGGCGCTCTTTGAAAAAAAAACTTTCTCTAATCCCGAGCGCAAAGGAATAGGGGGGAGAGAGAGAGAGAGAAGAGTAAGAAGAAGAGTTAATCCGAAAGCCGGGGCCGGCATCACGGCGATCAACGTGCCGCGAGTCTCGGCGCGCAGATTAAATTAATTCGATTAATAGATGCAGCCTAGAATATTCGCTCAAAGGTCTTTGTGCCTTACGTGTGTGTATATAGCTCAATGGGGGCCGCCGAAACTATTTCTTCCGCGCGACCTCTTTACATCTCGCGGGATCGCAGCGCGTATATGAGTTTTCGAATATTCCGCTAATGGCTCTAATTTTAATTAATTTCGAAGTGTGTATATGGATAAGCGATTACAAGCGAGAGCGCCTTTGTCCTTCGGCGCGCGCGAACACTTCGGAGAGAGAAAAAAGAAGAAAGAAAGAGCCGCATGAATGAACGGAGCCGCGGAAGGTGTTTCTCTCTCGTCCCTTTTTTCAGCGCCGAGATCCGGATTAAGATAACGGCCTTTAATTTCTGATCTCTCTCGCGTTCGACTATATGGATAGCCTTTGTTTCGCGGGCTGAATGTGCGGGCCGAAAAAAGGGTCGGAATCTAGATCGCGCGCCGCTAATAGAAACGCAAAAGCCGTATACCTGCGCGCATATATTGATAGCTATATATACTCTAATAACTCGATTACGGAGCTGTAGTATATAGGCTCTGTTATTAAATTGAAATCCGACGAGAGGCATTTTTCGAGAGCGAGAGTAAACAAACGGTCGTAAATATATACAGCGATCAAGATCCGATGCTGCATCGCAGACCTGTCACTTGTTTTATCTCTTCGCGCTGATCTATCAGAAATCCTGGAAATAGTATGCAAATGAGCGTCGCCGTGCGATCTAGGCCGACGATACAGAAAAAGCATCTGGAATTATATTACACACACACACACACAGGCATATTTGCTGTGTATTACATTGTGTGCTCGAACAAAGACCGAAAATACATCGCGCTGCCGTTGCTACTGCATATTCGATCATTATACGCTACCCGCGTTATTGTTAATTTATCGAAACGGCTTTCTGTTTAGTTTGACAAACGCGGGACAATGCAATACGCTCTTTAGAAATTCATGCGCCCTCCGCACTCTTGCGTTATCCAAAATGACGCGCGCGCTAATGAATCGAAACGTTATTAAATTATTCGCGCAATTATAATTGAGAAAATCTAATAATTTTTCATCAAGCGCAGCTCATTAATCCAGGCGACGATAAAGTATTCCGAAAACTTTTACTCCATCAGCAAGATATTCTAATTCCAGCTATGCACTGCGGCGCCCCTTGAAAAAAAAAAAAACGCAGCAGAAGCGAAACAAAGTCGAGGAGGGTAAAAAGTTTATTAAAAGATTCCTGAATCAAAATCGAATATCCCGCCGCTTCGTTACTCGACTCTCTCGTCGGCGACATTCCGGCGTGAAATGAAAGCTGCCGGCGAGTAGCAGAAGGGGTTTGGAAATTGTTTAGCGCGAGGGTCGCTTCTCTCTGGTATACATCAGAGAGTCGAAAAGGGCATCCGAAGTTTAATATCGTCATCTTTCGAATAATAATGTAAAACGAGATCTTATTACTATTCGGTCCGATTATATTATCTCGAGCGAGCGAAAAACGAGAGCAGTGTATTCAGACACACACATATGCGGTGACCTTAACTGCATATACGCGGGCTCGTTAGGTCCCCGATTCTTCGCTAATTGGTTCGCGTTTGATTAACGCCAGCCGAGTAATTACGAACTTATCCCCTACGAACAGCCCTGTGCCTATACAATACACACACACACACGCTGCAGCTCTTTTAACTGCGCCGTGTAATGCACTGTACTCTCTGCACCGTTTGTCCGTGTTTACCCCTGGAAATATAACGTTGCGCTACATTTTTCCGAGATTAAATTAGCGGCTATTTTGCCTCGAGGTATTTTTTATGCAAACGAGCTTAATCGAGGGATGAATCGATATATATATATTCCAATAAAAATCTCTAAAAATAAGTGTACGCGCACATGGCCTCCGTATATCCATCCTCGCCAACTTTCTCGATCACCTCATAGAGACGCTCTTTTTTCTCGCGCCGGCGTCTCACGTTACATACCCCTTCCTTCTTCCTTGTTTCGGCAGATTGCCGACGCGCTGAAAAAGCTACTGGATCCACATCTTCCTGCTGCGTGATTTTCTTAATTTTTCAAGCAGCTCCAGCGATTTTTTATACGAAAAAAAAAGAGAGCGAAGGATATAGGATGATGAGGGAAGGGGGACCCCCGAGAGCGCGCGATTTATTCTCAGGTTTGCATTCCTCAGAGAGAGAGAGAGAGAGAGAGAGGAGCTCGTTTCGTGGAACACGCGTGCGATTTTTCGGCCCTTCGACTCGCTTATATAGGAACTAGGAAAGAACGAGCCGAGCGAGACGTTTATCGGCGCTGTGTGGATCTTTCTTTTTTTTTCGGGCACGTGCGTGACTGCAGCCGAGTGCTCTGAATAAATTGTATACCTCTACACACGGACACGTCGAAGAAGATCTCAGTAGTGCTGCCACTTATCGTTCGGTTGTTTAGCGCAAAAAAAGCTCGCGATATCAGAATTCGATTAGGATTCAATTTAAAAGCACTTCTCCGTCGATATGCAGATCGAGCTCGAGGAGCCTTTTGTTGTTTGACTCCCTGTTTCCCATGCGCACACCATACGCGCTTTGTAAGCCGAGAAAAAAAGCGCAAAAGTGTACACGATCGCCGGGCCGCGCAGAGAGAAACATACGGCCGTCTTCTCCTCTTACAATATCCTGCCTTCTTTCGCGCGTGTCGCTCAAGTTTTATACGCGGGCCGCAAGTGGGGCGTAAAAAAAATTCAGCGCTCGCTGCTCTTCATCGTCTTTCGTCGCTTGTATCCTCTTTCTTGATTCCTCGACGCTTTATCGACTTTGTATACACTTTTTTTTTGTGGCTAAACCGTTTCTTCGATCATACGCGTCCAAGTTATCTCGAATCGTCGATGTCGAGAGAGATATCGTTAAACTGACAATAGTCCCATCCGCTGAGAGAGAAGAGGCTGCGGTTAAAGCTCCGAAACGCGTTTCTCTCCCTCGCGCCATTCTCTCAGCGTCGACGGACACAGAGACCGCAGCTAAAGAGAATAAATATGCGTTGTTCTGTATCAAAGTTCGAATTATTTCAAGCGCGCGCCAAGCGATTATAGTTTTGAATTTCACGCGCGTCGAATTCACGCGAGTGTCGATGATAAATATCCGTTACACCACGTCGCGAGCGACGGTCGGATTAAAAGTTTTGTTTGCGTTGTATTTACACTCGGCCCTAGTGAAAAATCTCTAGCCGAAATAAAGTTTCAAAGCATTCGAAGCAATATTCGAAAAATCACACGAGAATCTGATGCGGGTTGCAATTTCAATAATCGAAAAACTGGCTAAAGCAACTCGAATCATTGTTTTTTGTAATGGATAATTGTTATTCGAGAAATTTTAGCAACCGATAGCGCAGAATCATACATGTGCGATTTTGGCCAGAGATCTCACCTGAGATTTTTCAGTATAGGGACGAGGAAAAACGCGAGTGATGATTAGAATGATTAGAATTAAGAGCTTTTAAGCCCTCGTTTCTCCCGACTACGCGTGTGCGAGGGGAGACGAAAAAGTCTGCTCTCGGCTATTTGTTGGACCTTTCGCGAGCTGGAAAATTCGCGCCGTGTATAGACTCGATTCCAAGAAGTTCGATCCGCCTCTGTTTTGACAAGTTTCTCCTCTCCGCCTCTCCTAATTTAATCCCCCAAAAATAATTATACCCCGCGTGTGCTTAGGCTCGATTACAAAGTCAAATATTGATTTTCGCAACATCACAGCACACGTTCCTATAGGAAAACGCGAAACAGGTTTCGAACGTATACGCACGAGGCTGCTGCAACAATAGTCGCGGAGAAGAAAACCGACGACGCGAGCGAGAGCCGAGAGCAGGTATAACAGCAGTGGAGGGGCGGCAGCAAACGTCGACTCGGAGGGGGGTGAGCTTGCGGATAGGGAGGGACGCCCGGCGCACACCTATACGGATGCGCCGCTTCTCCCGCCAGCAGCAGCAGCAGCAGCAGCCGCGGAGAGAGCTGAGAGACTTGAGAGACTCGACACGGCGAGTTCAGTCAGCGGCTAGCCGCCAACGCAGAGAGAGCGTCTCCCTACGACTCTCTTCTCCGATCCTCTATACTCTCGCTCTTTCACTCGTACCGTAGCCAACACACGCATCAGATCAGAGTGCGAATGTCGCGCGGTGACATGTGAGGCCCCCGGTGCTGTGCATCCCCGGACAGGTCGCGGCGAGTGCGTACGCGTTTTACACCGAACGGAGCCAGTGCGCGAGTGCGACGAGTTAGCGAATAGCGAATAGATCGACCGTAGCGAGAATCCCAGGATGAAGGGCGCGATCGCGCTGCTGCTGCTGCTGCCGTTGCTGTGCTCGCTGCTCAGCGAGTCCTCGGCCTCGGACTCGAGCAGCGAGATCTTCACCAAGATGTTCTCGGGCCAGCCGGACCCAGCCGATCCCTGCTACGACGAGGACCGGCCGCGGCGCTGCATCCCCGACTTCGTCAACGCAGCCTTCGAGCGACCGGTCGCAGCCTCCTCGACCTGCGGCATTAGCGGGCCGACGCGCTACTGCGACGGCCTCGACTCCTCCTCGTGCCACCTGTGCGACGACAGCGTGCCCCGGCGCCGGTTCCCGGCCTCCTACCTTACCGATCTCAACAACCCGACTAACGTGACCTGCTGGCGCAGCGAGCCCCTGGTCTCGCCGTCGAGCCTCTCGGCGCCGCCGGACAACGTCACCCTCACCCTCAGCCTCGGCAAGAAGTACGAGCTGACCTACGTGAGCCTCCAGTTCTGCCCCAAGGCCGCCAAGCCGGACTCGATCGCCATCTACAAGTCCATGGACTACGGGAAGACCTGGCAGCCCTTCCAGTTCTACTCGTCGCTCTGCCGCAAGGTCTACGGCCGGCCCAACCGGGCGACCATCACCAAGGCCAACGAGCAGGAGGCCCGCTGCACCGACAGCCACAGGTACACCGGCGGCGACGGCCTCGGGCCCGTCGGACGCATCGCCTTCAGCACCCTGGAGGGCCGACCCTCGGCGCCGGACTTTGACACCTCGCCGGTGCTCCAGGACTGGGTCACCGCGACCGACATCCGCGTCATCTTCAACCGGCTGCAGATGCCGCAGCAGGAGCCCGTCTCTCCGGTGCACGAGGAGGTGCTCAGCCTCGAGGAGATCGCGAAGCGCGAGCGCGACGAGGCCAAGCTCAAGGGCCAGAAGGGCATCAACAGCCTGTTCGGCGAGCCCGGACTGGGGGGCACTGCCCTGCCCTCGGTGCACCAGGTCCTCGCGCCCCAGGAGCTGCAGAGCAACGACGCCCTCGAGCTCCAGGAGATGAGCTTCGTCTCGGTGCCCTCGACCACCAGCAGCACTGGCAACGGTAGGGAGCAGCAGAGCAGCCTGGCACACCACTACGCCGTCTCGGACTTTGCCGTGGGCGGGCGCTGCAAGTGCAACGGACACGCGGCCAAGTGCAGCCCCGACAAGGACGGACAGCTCGCCTGCGAGTGCAGACACAACACCTTCGGACGCGACTGCGAAAAGTGCAAGCCCTTCTACTTCGACCGGCCCTGGGCCAGGGCCACCGCCAGGGACGCCAACGAGTGCAAAGGTAGGAGAATCCGAATGTGTTTTAGCGCCACGCTGAGAGAGCCCTTCTCGGCTCCTTTCGCACCTCTTTCTTGCTTAATTTATCATCGCCGCGACCCTGGCGAGGCCTCGATTTTTCTATACGGCTGATATTTATCGGCTACATGCAGGCGCGCTCCGCGCGTCCGCAATTGGGATGAATTTATCGATCGATCAATTAGCTTCTTACCGATGCTTTCGAAAGCGCGAGGATGTTAATATTCGGAAAGAAGAAATCTCTCGCGACGTATAAATAATTGATTTATGTCGCGCGATTTTACATAAAAAAATAACACGAACTTAAACAGCCGTAAGGCATCGCGATAACACCCGCGCGTTCGCGCGCTGGTCTATGAATAGCAGACGAAAGAAATTTCCCAACACACACTCGACGCCCGTCTGCTCAATCAAGCGTCGATCGGCGCTAAGAATAAAACTCAATTATCGCTTTCCTAGCGGCAAAAAAAAACAAAAAATCACGCTTTCCCCGCGGTCACGGCTCCTAATCCGTTAACAAGCGCTCAGCAGCGTCCATCAAATTCCGAATAGACACGTATACGTCGACCGGAGAGACAGAGAGAGAGAGAGAGAGAGAGAGAGAGAGAGAGAGAAAGAGATTTAAAAATGCAAATGCAGCCTATAATCCGTAGAGGCGGCTCCTAAATATTTTCACGATCGTTTCTTTATCCAGCCGCGCCGCGCGATGGGATACATAAATCCTAATTACGGCGATTATGCAATTAAGGAATGAGCCGCCGCTGCTCCTTCGGTGGCCGGCGTATGCGGGCGTCCCTCTTTTTCCCTCGTTAATGCGTATACGAAGGGGGGAGAGATAGGCGCGAAGACTGTGCCGGTGGCCGGACAATGTTTATTTCACGGCGATGTCTCGCGCTCCGGCTTCTGGAAACGTAGGTGTGACGGTCTGATGCTGGTATAATCTCTTTTGGATTATCGTGTTTTTTATGCGATATATTGTCATTTAATGGAAAGCCGATTATTTTTTTAGATTTTGTTATTTAAATTGAAATAAACGGGTCGGCTGTGTTTTTACAATCGCGGTGAGAAATATCTCAAGACACCCACACAAGGTTAATTCCGATCGACAATTTGTCACTTGGCGGATTAATTTTAGATTTCTCGAGAATCCAGCACATTTTTGTTTAGACTGCCTGCCGACGTGTATAACACTCGCGACGTGTACTCCGTGTGTGTATACGAGTGTCATCGGCGATGAGTCACCTTTTTTATAGCGCGTAATCCGTGATTCCTCGTATATTTATTTATATTTCGAGTTATATCGAAGAGACCTCCTTATCGCCTAACCGCGAAAAATATATTACTCACAGGTCAAATTCAAATCCCGCGCCGCCAAACAATATCTCCTCGAAGCATCATCACAGAGAGAGAGAGAGAGAGAGTATCGTTTAGACGCGCGCGACGGACAAAAGGGGCCGAAAATCCGGGCATACATAGCGACTTTATTAATGCTCGCCCCGAAAAGGGAGCGTATACGATTTCGCCGAGAGATGCAAACCCAATTTCCTCGCGGCTGGCGCAAAACAAGCGTTAACGAGCCGAAAGAGCCCCGGGAGAGAGACGGCGGTTTACGCAAAACTCGTCTCGCTGCGGCCGTTATATGCGCTCGTCTCTGCGGCGATGAAGCTTTTTGCGATTAGACGCGCTTATTATTCTTCGCTCTCTGTAGGTACACTTTCTCTCTACGACGAGACGAGATGAGAGACAAACTTAGACGTCGCGAATTAGAACTTGCGCGCTATGTAGCGGGCGATATTCGCTTCCCGCGTCAGAGAGAGAGAGAGAGAGAGAGAGAGAGAGAGAGAGAGAGAGCGTAATTTTCGGGATAATTAACGGAAATGTTATTGTTGCCGTAACAACGCGAAATGCCCGCGAGTGAAATCGCACATAATAGAGAGCAGCGGAGATGTTTCTCTGTGCAGTGTGTCTGCGTTAACATTTTCCATTGTATATTATATTTCGTTTGTAAAATCGTTAGCTTTTATTGTACGCGCGAGCCGCGCACAAAGAGAGCGATGATAACAGAGTTGAATTCGGAGAAACGCGTTTTCATTATTTTTTTTTTCACGATGATGAAAAAAAAATGATTAAAAATTCGTTAAAATACATGAGAGAGGGAAGAGAGGAGTGCGCTCAAAGTGGCCAATACGATTCTCTCGCGAATAATATTATACGAAATATGACATCAATCCCGTATCGATCAGCAGCCAGCGGGGCCGCCGCGCGTGCTGTGCCAGCGAGCGAGTATAATTTCGACGGGCGAATAAAGCGGGGGAGGGGGCGGCCCTCCTCTCGTTTGCATAATCAACAATCTCGTCGGCGATTCATTTGCATTGGCCTGTCAAGAGACAGCCGCGGCAAATTGAGAAGCCGAGAGTGAGAGTGCAGAGGCGTATAAGGACCGTTCAGAGCTTCGTGTCAACTAATTTCGTTTGGGATAGTGGGAAATTGATACGCGGATATGTATATTCGATTTTTTTTCTCGTCTACGGTGACAAAGCTGAGGCTATAATTGATATTCTACGTCGTCGTTGCATTACAGACGTAGCGGTAGATCGAAGCTTCTCTCGGAGGATAATAACGAGGTGTTGAGAGAGCGAACTTTTTCCATTAAAATAAAACGAGGCCGCGGAGGCGACGCTTTGATTATTCCCTTCCTGTACTCGAATTATGTTTTCGAGCCTGATGCGCAGTATCGATTCGATTATCGTTATTTCGCAGCTTTTCCCTCTCCTGACAATTTTCGGCAGTATGAATTGTGTCTCGCGCTCGCTCTGTCGGGTCCTTTGATGTTTCTTTTTTATTTTCATAAACGAAAAAATAACGTATTGAATTTGACAGCGAGAACACTTGGTTGCCGAGTAAACACATTATAATTCAAAATTACAAACTCCAGGACGCGTTAATTTCATTAAGGCGCTCGCGCGCGCGTCTTATGCATCGCCTAATTGAATCGCATCTCTCCGCTCATTACTGTCGTGGAGTAGGATGTAAGAAAATCGAATTTAATAATGCGCGCTGCAGCCGCCGCTAATCTCGTTAGCTCTTATCATTTCTCTCGGAGCAGTTTCTTCTCTCTCTCTCTCTCTCTCTCTCTCTCTCTCTCTCTCTCTCTCTCGATAAATATACCTGTACAGATCAAACTAATGGAAAGTTATATGCGCATGAATGATTGACGTGTCATCATAAAAGTGGAAAAAGTAATTTTGTACGAATTCATTAATAGCTCTCGATTCGCAAGAATGTCAGAAATGCGCCAACGCATAACAGTGTCACACGACACTCTCGCGACAATCCGCGAACCGCGCGTTTTACACGAGTGACAACTAATCAAAACTTTCGCGAAACAATGCACGCACGCACGCGAGCGCGCGCGATCCCCCCTCTCTCCCTCTCGAAAAGCACAAGAAGCCCCAAACAAACAAACAAGCGCTGCTGCTGCTGCTGCTCTGTGTGTAGAAGACGCAATTACACCCCGGCGCTGCAGGAAGAAATTCATTAGGCGCACATAACCGCGTATACGCGAGAGAGTCTGCTTAATCCCTCGATTACGTTCTCACTTTTCGAGCTCTCCCTCTCTCCCTCGCGCGTCGTCGTCGTCTTTCTCGAGTGTGCAGTCTTTTGGCGCAATCGCGAAACGAAAACCGCGAGGGGCTGCCCTTCCTCTTCTCTCTTTCTCTCCAATTAAGGCTACGGTCGCTATGGTGATGCGACATTCTCTCTTTCTCTCTGTGAGGGCCTCGATCGACGACGCGAAAAAGGGGATATATTATGCTTTTTCGAAAAGGAATAAGCTTCGCAGCGAGGGAAACGCAGACAGGATGCAGTGTGTGTTCGAGCACATCAGGTACGTTCCCAACTCGATTTCTTAGCCAACGGGGTTAAAACGCGCGCCAAAAGTATGCAGCAGCAGAGCTTTATTCTCAGGGCATTTAGCACGGCTAAAAGCTCGCTGCGAGGCTTTTAGTCCGAAACGCTTTTTTCGCGCGCGCGATTTTTCTCAAAATTTTCATAAGCGTAAGCGCGCGAGGAAATTGAATCGAGAGAAACTAATTGACCTCGAAGTAGCTCCGCGGCTTATTCGATCTTAGGCTCTGGCGGTGCGAGGGAGGAAATTCCGTCGCGATAACGGCGGGCCGGAGGGAAAGCTTATCGCCGTGTATAGCCTCTCTTTTCCCTCTAATCCCGCGAAAGCGCGCGTGCGAGAAATCCACATCTGCAGGAAAAGAGCGACTGTGCGCGCGCGGCTATATGAATTAAATTACGCTTTAATTTCGCGGCCGTTTTCCTCTCTCGCGCCCCCTCGTTCACTCTCTCTCTCTCTCTCTCTCTCTCTGCCGTGTACACACGCGTGGAATTCGCAGGGAGAATTTACATTTTAAATTGGATGTACTTACCGCGCGGAAAAACGCCGCGGCGATCTCTCTCGCGTGTGTATACGCGGCTGATGAGATAAATTTCCTCTCGATTCGCTAGTGTATGTGTATGTATAGGTATGTACACAGACGAAATTTTTCTCGTCGATTAATACGAGGTATGTGTGTATCTGCGCCGGTGAATCGAATTCCGGAGAACAGCTGTGGAGTGGAGTGTACAGGGAAAAATTCATCGTTCGAAAATCAGAAGCAACTTTAGTAGACGATCGAACGCGAGCGGATAGTTTTGGGAGGACTTGGACGTCTGTTCCTGCACGGCTCGTCGGAGCGAGTTCCGCTTGCCGCAGACAGTGGCAAGAGTCGTTTCTCTCTCTCCGGTATACTACTCCGACAAATTTTCCGGCAACTACGACGCTTTCGATCGGCTCCGCTCGACGTTCTGACTCGAACGTTTGTCGAGGAGAGTGTTGATTTAACGAGACGCTGTGTTTTCCGAGCTGGAAAAGGTCGTTACGCTAAGTGAAGGTTATTTTTTCTTCGACAATTTGTCGAGTCGAGATGCGGTTATCCATGCTTTTAAGCCAAAATATCGGAACGTACATCGATATAATTGTATTTTGAATCAAATGAATCGCTATTTGAGTCACGAAGTTTCAGTATTTTTTTCTCGGCACAAATAGAATTTGCTTTTGAATGACATGAATTTTGGGAAAAACGTATAACGAGCTGTAGAATCTCTGGCTTGTACGACTACGGCTACCGAAAGTGCGGCATCGTTAAATTTTTAACATGACAAAAATCGTTGCTTTGACCTGCAAATATAGAGCCAATGCTACCTTAAGGAGCTTGATTCTTATTCTGTCAGAGTGAGTGTTAACGAAGGAAGGATAATGTGCTGGTCCACACAAAACCATCTGAAACTTAACGTTGAGTATGCATTGCAAGTTATAGCGTGAGCAGCTTAAATTTTAGGCCCGACAAAGCAGCTTTGGCATCAGTGGCATACTGCTATAAGTACATTTCCCGTGCAGAACGAGACGAGGGAAACAAAAAAGTGCCTGTGCGCCACCTATCGTCGCTAGCCATAGACATAGAGCGGGACGGTTTTATGGAGAAAAAGGCAGCTCAATAATTTTTTGGTTTACCGCTACTATGACTGATTACCTGCATATATTACTTGTACACTGTGTCATCACATAGCACGAAAAAAAGTAATAACGAGCAGATTGTCAAATCCACCAAGAAGATCTTCCTCAAACCATCGTCTCCCTCTTCGCTCTCGCTGCCAAGCAGAGAAGGAGATTTAGAGGAGCGTTTTTAAGAAAAAGCTTTTCTTCCGATCGGTTATATATTACTTATATACGGCCCAGCTCTTCCAGACGGAAAATACCGGGAGATTTATAGCCACAGTAAGGGTAAAAATTTCTCCCGTGTAAGCGCGCCGATAAAGTACTTAAATTGTACGCGATCTTTTTATCACAACCTACACACTTCGTCCTGATTAGTAAAATTCCAACTCGATTAATTCTCAACTCCAAACTCTCGGCTCGGCGCAATCTCTCGCTGTATAGGTATACGCACTAACAAAAGTTCATTCAATAAATCCGAAGGATTAGCACTCTCTCGCGCAGTCGCGAAAACAAATCTCTCTCTCGCGCGTTATAATCGCCGCGCTAAGCTACTCTCGGCTCTCTGCGCTTAAATTCACTCATTTCTCTCCTCGCCGCGCACGTGCGAAAGAGGCCATTACCACTCGGGTATACACGCGGCAGTATAACGATTCTCCAAATTCCGTACGTTGTACATCCCGATGTTAATCCGCACCGATCGCGCAGTGAGAGAGAGAGAGAGAGAGAGAGAGAGAGAGAGAGAGAGCGAGAGGAAAAACGAGTTCTCTCTCGCACTCGAAGGCGAGAAAAATATTTACAATTCAGCGGCGGATTTCGAAACTTTCGCAGCAGCCCGCTGTGCGCGAGCGCGTTAAATCAGGACGAAGGCCGGCGCGCGCAAGAGAAGAGGCTCGAGATAAAGGAGAGTCGGCGGCGGCTGCGAAAAAGAATGCGAGAGCAGAAGGAGAAAGAGGGAAAAAAGGAGGACCGCGAGAGAGCGAGAGGTAGTTTAACGCTGCTGCTCCGCTCCCGCTCCGCAAAGGAGAGCGACTCGTGTCCGAGCAGCTTCGGTTACACTTGTAAAAGGGTGTCCCGTCTCTTCGTTTATTGCGGGCCGACTTTTTACACCGCTGCCGACGTCGATATGGGCTTCGAGGGACTCTGCTCTCTGCTGTATAAGCTTTTTAGCCGAGGAGGAGGAGGAGAAGCTGCTCTGTCGATTTTTCGGCTATTCCAACGTGGATGGAACTCGCCTATACACATACGAGGAAGCGATAAGCGCGAATTTACGGGCTCCCGAAAAAGAGCCAACAGTGTACTCGCGGAAGAATCGACGGGAGCTGATCTCCGATAAATTAGTTGAAAAGTCGCGGCGAACACACGAGAGACAGGTCTGCCGGTTAAGGCTGCGAAACGATCGACAGCCGCCGCGAGAGAGCGACTGCGGCTACCTTACACGGGGACTCGTCGTCGCTGATGTGCGATGCATCTCTCGATATCGGTGTCGGGAATCTCTCAGCTCTCCGTTTTCTAGCTTCTCTCTCGTTCGCGCGAAAATCGGTCCCTCTTGCGTGAATCCGAAAAATCACACTCGCCTACGCGTATAACGAAATCATCGCGGGCGTTAAACGTCTCGGAAACAGGTGTAATTGAAATATTTCAGGATCTCCGAGCGAGCGAGCGCGGAACTGGTACGCGCGCAAAAAAGAGCGACTATACTGCACCCAGGGATCCACCGCCGCTAATGCTAAGGCACGCGCGCGTGCTAGTATAGACCGACTCGTTCTCGGCGTCCAGTTTTCTCTATCTTCTCGCAGCGCTGCGTGCCAAAGTTTCTAGCGCGTTTTCTTTTAGCTGCTGAATTATTTAACCATCGAGTGTACGCTCTATGTTTTTTCTCTTATTCACGTAAACTCGATAAAGAAAAAAAAATGTCGATCTGTCGGAGCGAAGGAAAAATTCTAAAAGCGGCATCGCGGAGCAAAAAAGGAGTACGGCGCGTATTAGCGTCTGCGGCCGAGAAAGAGAGAGAGAGAGAGAGAGCGAGCGACGCGCGAGACACTCGTGCTGTTCTCGCGCAGACCGCGTGGCAACTTTGCTCTCCTCTTCTCTTCTTCGCCGAATTTATTTATAAGTGGCTGCAGCAGCAAAGAGCTGTGTTATGCCGACCTCCCGTCGATGCTCTACTAGACGCACGGTTTTATCTGCCCACTCGATTTATCTCTTTCTCTGCTCTCTCTACTCGCCTTATTTTCTTCTTCTTTCTCTCGTGCGGTGCTCGAGAGACGCTCTCGTACAGGAGGAAAAGCTCTTCTTGTGCGTGTAAAGCTCCTTTTGAAAATTCACCGCAATCGAGCTTTTTTGGCATACCTCAACCCTGCGATCTAATTATAATCTTCCCTCGATACTTTCTTCTCTCGCTTCGCACCGGCGCGTATTCGCTCGCATCCAGCGGCGGTTTTACGATTACGACGAGCCTTCTTGCACGGAGCGAAAGAGAGCTTTACGGCTCTTCCGCGAGCCGAGAGATTCTATTATGCGATCCGAGCAGGCTCGCTTGTTTTCAATCGCAAGAAAGAGAGAAAGAGAGGAGGGGGGGATAACAATAAAATTGCCTTTCTTTCCTACCCTTTACACGTGCTCGCGCGCTTTATATTCATCCTCTAGGCAAATAAACTGCGGTCTTTTACAGACCACGAGAGACGCGCGACAAGCTGCGTTTAATTCCGTGGTCGCGACTCTGAGAGGCACTTAATATTCGTATGGTTTTACGAGTGCATGTCCTTTGTGTGTACGTATTAGCGCCGATTTTTTGCCGACGATTAATCTCGACGTGTCGCGCGATTATCGAACACGAGGCTACAGTAATTACTCGCGCTTTTTATCAGGGCTCCGCGATCGCCTCGTACGCCGTGTAATTAACGCGCTGATGATCGTTATTTTTTTCCGTTGCACACACGTGCTAAATTACATATTCACCTATTTTTTACGCTCGAGTATAGAAGATAGCTACATAAACCGCGTCGCGTTGTTGTGAAAATTCCCGATAATCCAAATGGCGAAATAATTACACCAGTGTGTAGAGGCATCAATTACACGAAACACGGATAGATATACTCACGGCGCTAATACGCTGTGAAAAACCATACGGCATACTACGTGTACACAGCCAAGCGTCGAAACGGCTATTAAATAATCAAGAGTAGCTGGAGAGGAAACTATGTATAGGAAAAGGGCAGCAGACGGCTCGTTAATTTCGGATTCATTCGCGGAATCGCGCGGTGCCGCGTCCCCGTAAATTAGCCCGCGCGCAGCTCGCGTTCATGCACTCCCCTGTCGTAACTGCCCATCTCCCCGAGTCTCATTCAGTTCTAAATGCACTTCAAGCTCTTCTCTGCCCCGCGCGCGTCGAGAATAAAGTCCCTCTCTCGCGAGAGAGCTAGCGCGGAAAAAAAAACGAGGAAGGCCGGCCGACAGAGGAAATAGAAAACGCTAACTAACAGCACCGGCTTATTTATACTTCGATTCACACGGGCGTATTTAATTAAATTCCAGTACAGCAACAGAGCCGAACTCGTCGTTTCGTTAATTTCGGCGTAAGAATTCCCGAAGCGCGGCAACAACAGCGACGAAAATAAAAAAAAAGGACGAGTGTATGTATAAGCTCGTGAGAACAACGAGCGCGCGGAAGACAGAGGCGCAAAATCGTCGCGCGCTGGCATTAATGGCCGAGTGCGGCTGGCGCATTTAAACGAGAGCGACACACACGCGCGAGAGAAAGCCTGTTCTATATTCGTGGCGCGCATCTCTCGCGCGCGCGAAATGGAGACGTAGGGACAATTTTTCAGAGCGAGGGGGGGGGGGGGGATGATTAAAAAATGTTTTCGCTTCGAGCTGTATAATCCGTGCGCGAAGGGGAAAGCTCGCTATGAACCGCTGTTTTAGAATTTTTATATATGAAGTGGGTAGAGTTAGGGGAGTTAATTACGTAGTAGAGCTACTAAATTAATCGAAATCCGGGATTGAAAAAAAGTTTGCTTTTTCAAAACACGCCGACGACACGTCGCTCCCAATTTATCGTCGCTTCGAGATTATCATACTAACGAAGGATGATCCGAGAGAGCAAAGCTCAAGAGAGAGAAAGAGAGAGAGAAAGAGAGAGAGAGAGAGAGTCAAAACACAAACAGACGCAAAGTGTCGCTGCTGCGCGTCCCTTTCACGCTGCGATAGGGCGCGCCGCCGTATTTCATTCTTAAAAGAGAGGGAAGTGGCTTTAGGAGTCGAATTTCAGCCCTATTCATCCCGCGGGTAAATTTACAGACCAGCTCTAGCTCTGGCCAGCAGCAGCGGCAGTTTCGGCTCTCTCTCTCTCTCTCTAGTTCTATTTCGATGATTGAGGAACGAGAGTGAGAGAGAGAGAGAGAGAGAGAGAGAGAGAGAGAGAGAGAGAGGAGTCGCGGGCTCTCCTCAAAAGCGGTAATGTAATTACACGCGGGCGTATATCGGCTCGGAAAAACGGAGGGTATAAAAGCGAGAGAAATCCGCTCGCTCGGCGATAGCAGGAGCGTTTTCACCTCTCTCGAGCGATTTAAGTGCATATAGTGCAGAGTACAGTGTGTGCGTGTTCCGGAAGGTCGTCGGCGGCGGCAACAATTCGTTGGCCGAAAGAGCGACAAGCGAGAGAGAGAGAGAGAGAGAGAGAGAGAGAGAGAGAGAGAGAGGCCGCTTTTAGAGGCAGGAGCGTGCATTCCAGCCGAGTTCATCCAATAAATTCGGCGTTACAGCCCAAATAATGGGGCTGCGCCGTTGCTCCGCTCTCCCTTTGCCCGATAATCGCGCAAATTCCTCGCTGCTGCTGCGAGTGTAGCAACGATTTTCACGAAAATTTCGACTCTCCCTTGATCCTTTTGCTACTGCTGCTACTTCGCTTTTTCCGTTGTTCTCGGTTTGACGCTCGTCGCTCTGATATATCGATCGGAGGCTGCAACGGCGATGACATTAATTTTCCTTACGTGACGAGCGATTCTCGCGGGAGTAGTACACCTATATAGTGTGGTGCAGGGTACCGAATATGGGCTTGTATTTCCCACGTGTGGCTCTGCATTTTAATTTCCGCAGCTGGCACTTTTTCTGCGTGTGCAGTGTGCCGAAGTGGGGGAAGAAACTGCGTGCGTGTACAAGGAAAATAATAAAACTGAGAGCTGTATACATTTTTCCAAAGTTTACAGTCTCGCTGATCATTTTTTTCGGTTCGATTTCAAATACTCGAAAAGTTATCACTTTGTTCGATGGCGTGTATGGTTTTCTTTGTAATCTTTGTACGAGTGATCGCAAAAAAGGCGAGAAAATGATATTGTACAGCAAGGATTCTTTTCGCTCGCAGTTATAGCATGAGCGGCCGAAGCAGCAGGCCAAACAAGTCAGTCTTAGCATTGGTGGCACATAGCGCTATATCTAGACTTATGTCTAGATTCTTTATGAGAGAAATGGAAAAGTGCCCATGCGCCACCTATTGTCGCCTGACACAGGCACTGAGAGTTTAGGCGGTGACCAAAGCACCAGCCCATAACTCTTTCGCTTTGATAATTGACATCGCTCTAGAGTACGCGTGTACATTAAAATTGAGTTTTATTTAGACTCGCAGCAATGTTTTTATCTAATAAATCGCAGACACGACGCTGTAAAACGACCAACAGCCAATCGGATGACTATAAGAATGATTACCACATCTTTTGACGAGTATAAAAAACAAAATCAGAAAAAAAATGTCCGAAAAACGAAAATACTCCTGAGAGTCTCTCAAACGACGCTTATACTTACACGCGTATTACCTACATCACAGTTTCGAGAATCCAAAGGCGTGCCAGACCACTTAGACGCGCGAGCAGAGCAGCGTCGGCAGCGGCAGCCCATTAACCTCCTCTAATTATTTCTCTCGGCTGGTTCACGTTCGCGCGCGCGCGGATTTTCCTCCGGCAAAGCATCTCGCGACTGCGCTAGACGTCGTGTCTGCTCGATGCGCTCAGAAGAGCGAAGAAGAGGTGCAGCCCAGGCTATTGCCGCCTGTCGTTTCTCTCGCGCATCACGAGCTGCACTTCCTCTTCATCTCTCGTTTGCGGGCGTATTTCATGCCGCGCACGTATGGCGCACTCGCCAAGGGCCGTGTGCGTCTGTCCTTTTTCAAACACACCTCTTTATTTACTGCGACCATCGATGAATGTTTATCATCCTCTCTCGCGGCTTTTGCCTTTACTGCCTTGCTCGCGCTCTCTCACCGCCTTGACAATGCTTCGTTTCGTATATACTCGAAGGTGCAGTGTGTACGGACACGTATCGTTTCGTATACGAGGCTTGAATTTTTTACACGCATTCATATCGGGATCGATTGGAAAAAAGTGGGTATACTTCACGTTAATGGCTGGTACCCTTTAATGGTCAAGGATCGTCGGGTGACGAGGAGTCCGCATACTTGTATCCCGATTGCACAATGAAACCCGATCAAGCTTTTTTTGTTTTCGCTCATTACAATATCCCTCTACGCTGTTGCCTTATTTGTTTAAACAAACCTCTTCTTTTCCTCGTCGAATTCTAAGGTGGGATGCTTTTTAGCCCCATTGTCCCTTGCTGATTAAGCGCACAATCGTCGCGCGATCGTCTGCGGCGATATGATTGACTGCGAGAGGAGATGACGGTATACAACCCAGATCGCATCGGTAATTTCGAAATTGGCTCTCGTCGTTCGACGTAAAGCAAACAGCTCTCGTTCTATAAAAAAAAAAATCGCTGCGCGACAGCGGGAAGTTTACTTTGGATCGTCTCGAGTCGTCGGATTTTGAAAAAATAAATCAGCCTCGACTTACGCGCAGCTCGAGGAGGAGGAGGAGCAGCCCGTAAGGAAAGTAGATAGGGTGTCATGTCATATTGGATTTCGTGCGCAGCTCTCTGTGAAAACAGTAGCGCGCGAGACAGTTTACACCGACACTTGACCCCGATCTTTTTTTTCTTCGTTGGTCTACGACTCTTCCGTGAGAGAGATTTTCTGAGATGATGGAATTTACGAGTTTTACCGCGAGTTATCTCGCGGTGATTAAGAGATTTATGACGTGTGTTGGACGATCAGCTTGAAATTATGGATGAAAGATCGAGAGGTCGTGGATATAAATTGGATGATAACGGTAGTGCAGCGAGGAATTGCTACAATCAATTACGCGTCTACCTATATTCAGCCTCGACACCGAAAATATGTTATTTCAAACGCCTTCTTTTCCTACACGTTTGACGCAAGCATACAACAAAAACAGTGATCTAAACTCCTCTAAACGTCGAGCAATAAGCTCTCCGCCTGGTACATCTTGTTTATTTTCATAATTCGTCTATATCCTTGCGCCAACAAAGATAGCACAGCCTCTATATTGACTCACGGCGATGAGTACTTACATAAGCACTTCTTCTCGGTACCAAAAAGGTTACCAGGGTTTAGACACTCTCGTCGCTATGCGTGAAAATAATGTCTCCAAAAACAACACACACGCACATCGAGTTAGAGAACGCAAAGATTGGTGCAGTGTGCGCATGAATAATTTGTGTGATACACAATAGTCCCGTGGATATACTAGCATAAGTCGGCGGTGCTGTTTTCCCGCGACTGTACAGTTCCAGAGCACATCGGGCAGATTATTATACGACTCGCGCGCGCGCGCTCGAGATAAAAGTTCGCCTGGCGTGCGTGTATTTTCGTATACGCTTTATTAGCCCCGCGCTCTGCAGACTCGGCACGGTTTTGCTCTCTCTTTCTCTCGAACTTTCTAGCGCAAACTCGAGAGAGCTTTCCTTATGCACATCGCGCGTGCGGTTTATTTATTATTTTCAAGCCTATCTGGCCCGGTATGGATTTTTTTTTTCACTCCCCCTATACACGGCATATTTTCAACAAATATTTGATCCTTTCGGAAAAACTCTCGCTTGCACAGAGAGACCGATCCATCATCCTCTGTACAAAGCTCAGAGCTATTTGCTCGACTTCCCCTCTTCGCGTAGAGAGCCAACACGAAACACACGCGCTCGCGCGCGACACGATATTCAAGGGGCGACGCTGACTTTTTGTCCTCGTGTCCATACTACACTTGCCTCACGGCCTACAGTACACTCGAGGCAGGCGAGTTAACGAGGAGCCGATTCCGCACCTGAGAGAGAAGAAATAACGCTCGCTTTTCGGGGTGAGAGTAAAGATAAACAAGCCGCGCGTCGCCGAAAAACTTCAGATCTACTCCTTATTCTGAAGAGCGTCGCGTCGTGCGTGTTTATCTTCTCGGAAACGAGCGTTGCGGGGACCACACGCGAATATACACGTATACAGGCTTCCCCTTTCTTTGCTCCGATGCGCGTCCCTCTATACTCACTCTTCGAGAGTCTATTGTAGTGGTAATTGTACGCAGAGATAACATTAACGCCGATCGGCTCTCTCTCTCTCTCTCTATTGGGCTATCGCATTCCGGCTCGCGATGTATACCGGTATTCTGGAATTCTCACTGCTACGGCTACCGGTACCAGCGGACGAAATATCCGATTAGATGAATAATATTTTCGTCCAACGGAGAGAGAGAGAGAGAGAGTCGTAATAATAAGCCGTTTCCGGAGAGTCTCCAAGAGTCGCGGGCACAAAGAGAGAATCAAAGAGCGTCCGCAGCGTGTTCGCAGCGGCTTTGTGCGCGGAGCAACGGAGTGCGGCGTGGAGATGAGAGAGAAAGAGAGGAGAAGGAGAGCACACGTTAATGTCCGCGCGCCAGGGTCATCTCGAGTGGGCGTCGTCAAGACAAGGTGCGTGCGGGGGACCACCCGTGCATGTGTGCGCCTTATCGAAGCCTATCCCTCCCCTATTGTCTCTCTCCCTCTATCTGACTTTTCGCTACAAACACACGCGTTATACGATTGCAGCGATCAGATTCATCGAATTCTCTGCTTATCCGCAGATAGCGCGAATCGAATTACCGAATTTTATACTCTCACACGTTTCTCAACCGTTTAGACCCGACGCCAAAGCTGAAAAGCCGAGGAACGAAGCTATCTCTCTGGCACCTATATACACCGGTAAGAGAGAGAGAGAGAGAGAGAGCCTTGCGGAGAGAAAAAGAGCTGAAAGACACGCGCACACACACGCAGTTAGGTCCACACGAGAGAGCGCGGCGTTTGTTCGCTCAATGGAGCAGAGCCAGTCATTCAAGGGAGAGTAGGTATACACGCGTGCAGGTAAGGCTCTCCCCCTCCTGCTCCCGCGCCGCTATGTGGCTTGTAGCAGCGGCGGCGGCTCTTCTCGTTCAGCGAGTCGTCGAAGCCGAGGGCCCCGGTTATATAGTGTGTATATGTACGCGTACACGTCGCACACGCGCGTACACATACACACACACCTGGTGCATATGTAGTGCCTTATACACGAGCGAGCGAGCGCTTTTACACGACGACGCGCGTGTATACGAGCGGAGAGGGAGTTCACACACAAAAGTCCAGCCGAGCGACGCAAGCAGCTTGTGCGGCTGTGGAACGTTGATCGTTTGGGGCGAGAGCTTCTTCGATGATGGATTTTTTTTTTCCCTCGTTTATATGCGTGAATTTTCAGTTTGAGATTTATACGCATGCGAGACGTAGTAGGTTCATTTTAATTAAAAAAAGGCGCGTATTAATATCCATCAGTCATCGTTAATTCACCGCCGGCTTTCCCGCGGATAACAACAATCCCCGCGTTTTGTTTGTTAATTAAAGCTCACCCCGCTCGAGAACCGCAACAGTCGTTATCACACACATACGCACTGCATTTTATATCATCATACATTCGTTCGCAACCGCGTATTCACTGTAAAAGTGCACAGCCGCACATTAATTAATTAATTGATTAATTAATCACTCAACATGGAGGATTAAAAGCCGCGCGCGTATAATTGCAAACTCTCGATGAGAAAGCAACAACGTATATATCCAAGCGAGTATCATAAAACCATTCATACACGCATCATAGTAAATAAAAAAAAAAGAAACGCGCACAAGTACGCGATATAATACCCGCACACCGGATACTCGGTCGAGAAGTGCACTCGTAGAAAATATCTCTTTTTTCGCGTAAACGAGCGCGCTCTCGGTTAAAAAAAAAAGCTCGCGTGTGTGCTTTTGAAGGCTTTTTGTGTTTTTCGAATCGTCTGGCAGCGGCGAGCTTTCAAACTTTTAGCGCACGCAGCCCCGCTCGTCGGTCAAAGGGCCGTTTTATCACGGCCTGTCCGATCTCGATATAATCGAGTACAAATCGGTAAACACCGCGCATAGTCATTTTTTAAACTCGATAACAAACTACCGCCGCGTTTATAGACGCATAGAAAGCGAGCAGACTCGGCTGGGGAAAAGTTACAGCGCGCGCGTTCCTCTAAATAACGCCTTGAACTTCCTTTCGCGCGTTATTTTTTCCTGCGCACTTGTTCCAGTAACCCCCGCGGTGAGAGCAGTAGTTATATAATACGCTCGTGTTCCGGCGGCCACTTCCGGACTTTGTTTTCATTCCGATCCACGGGGGCTGCTGCAGTAATGCGAAAGTCTGCAGCGGCGCGACGTATTTACGACGCCGAGATAATGAGGAGACTCGCTCGCGCGTAGTGTAAACTTTTCTCTTTTTATCTCGTTATTCGCGCTTCAATTCTGTCCCACTTCGAAACGACATCTTATGGGGGAGAGAGATGGTTTTGTTGAAAAAAGTTTTGCGTGGATGTGTTGAAAATCAAATCTAGCTAAAACTAACTGATGTGGAGCGATCGATCACGGAGCTATCGGGGACAATATTTGCCGAGAGTTTTCGTATATATAAGCGCAGACTTGGTCTCAATATCGATAATGGACTGCGTGGTATATAGTGGCGAAGTCGTTGTCGTCGCATCGGTAAAACATCGGGTCGAGTATGTGTGTAAGGGATGGATGAATGGACTGTCGCGCATTTTGTCAGGGAGATGACTCGATTCGACGTTAAGGAGAAAAATGTGCCATATCGACATTAGTACAACACATTTTGGAAAGTGCCGGCATAAAACGATTAGAATTTTCAAAATTTGGAATTCCCAGGAGTGCGCCGCGAGAGAGTATTAAGACACAACGACGAGCGGAAGCGCTGTGCTGCTACAGGCAATTTATGGAGTGGCAAGAAAGAGGCGGAGGTGACAATAGCCTCCCGTGGCGAGTCCACTGCTGGTCAAATCTCTCTCTCTCTCTCAGTCATTCCACCCCTCTTTAGTCCCATCAGAGGAGGGGAGCAGCACCAGTCGTTTACGATTTGTCCTGACAGTCCCTCGGCTACTTCTTCCTTGCCACCAGTCGAATAATATTCGTACATAATGGACGCACAAAGCCGCGCTTCTCGTCCCCGGATATTTATAGGAGGGAGGGTGAAAGTTATTATTGCGCCCCTCCCGCAGGTATACACACAATGCGCATCAGCGCGGGAGCTGTTTGTTTTGCGATCGGCTGATTTTTCCGAACGATATTACGGAGGGACAGTACATAATATTGATATTCAAATTTCGCGGGTGTATATCCGTGTGTGATGGATCGCTTTTGGAGCATAATTCCCAGCGTACGGTGCAGCGTCGAGAGGAGAGGAGAGGATGTAGGTATAGAGGGTTCTTCTGTCGACTGCGGCCGCTGCTGACCGAGGACGAAAGGAACGCGTCGGCCCCATGAATGAACATTGTCCTCTCGAGCGAGTGAGCTGCTCATATACCGGCGCATATCCGCTCTTCCGTAGCATGTATGCCGCGTTATAGGTACGTCTTTAACTATGCGATCCTCCAGGAGCTTGAATTTTTCGTAAAGTGTATTATAAGCTCGAAATTTCGCCGAAAACTTTAGATTAACAAACTTGGAATAGCATCGAGTTTAAAGCTCGCCTGTCGTTAAAGAAAAGGAGGATATATAACGATGTTTTCCCCAAACGCAGCGCGAGACTTATTCAACAAGTTCGCCGCCGTCGCCGAGCGAGCGAAGTTTTCTTTCCGAGAAACGCTCTATATATATATATGCGCTATTAACAAAGCCCCGATGCAGCAGCTGGAAACACGCGGTATTTCGGACGGCCGCTTTGATTCATCACTTCCAGCCTACTACTCTCTCTTGCCGATTTATCGAAGAGCGATAATATTTGGACGATCGGCCGGAGATGCGAGCCAAGCAAATATAGCAACGGATCTCGGTATATTAGTGCAGCGAAGGAGATGATGTTTTGAAAAAAACCGCGTGTTTTTTTACCCGGGAATTTTAAATTTAGTCCGGTGTTGTCCTGCCCTTGAACGTGGCCTCGTCGCAATAATAATCGTGAAGAAAGCGTTATTATATCAGATGAGGAAGCGTGTCATCCACAGCCGAGATGCCGATACAAATTAAAGAGACCTTATTCCGATTAAACACACACGCACACACAGACACACACGGGTATACGCTTCGGGGATATAAAAACGAAACGAGAGAGCTCTCGCGACCGCCGCAGCCGAGCGTGAAAGCTGGAGGCGCGAAGAAGATTGCGCCGCGTTGTGTGTTATATCGAGGCGATGATCTACGAGATTCCGGTATCTCCGCCCGAGGGCTGTAATACTCGATTGCGAGAGAGACACGTGGAAATTCGGTGCAGGCTCTCTGGTGTGTAGCTTTTATTTTTTTTTCTCCTTCGTTTACGTATATACATTCGCTCGAAATATTTATGGCTCGTAATGAGGGTAATTCATGCGCCGGGATATGGGATTTTCTTTTTTTAAAACCGCAGCGACGACGACGACGGCGACGATGTTTTATTGATTCAGACGTCTGCGGAGTAGTGAAATCGCTGATGTTATTTCCTTTGCGTGATATTCGGGCTGTTTCCAAGCTACGCTATTTCTGGAAGCTTATAGTAACCAGCCGAGTCTCTTTATGTTATACGAAAATTTGTTCAATATAAAGCTTCTTTTTTTAAATAAACACTACAGTGTCCTTTTAAAAATCTCGACAACACCGTTGTTTGCTCTTCTGCACCTCATATCTCCCGCTTTAGAGAGAGAGCTTTTTCCTTTCTTCGTCCAACACACACATGCGTGGGTACATACCCGAAGGGAAATCAAAGTACCGGCAAACTTTGTTTCTCGCGCGCGCGTGGATCGGAAAATAAAACAGGGCTCCGCCGGCGCGAAGTATAATGTGATGTTGTGTGACGTGGAGGAGGCGGGCAAAGAGGAAACTTTGGACTATTTCGCGCTGAAAATTTTCTGGGCGGCTCTTTTTACACACGTTGATGTTGTTGTTCTTGAGGGTGAACGGTTTAAAGCACACCCACGTAACGAGAAACGATGTGGGAACGTTGCTGCAACGTTGCACTGGGAACCAAGAATGTTCCTCTAAAGCGAAAACAAACGTCGGAACGTCGAAAAGTCACAGTTCTTTGACAATTAAACGTTGCCAAAACGTTCTGAGGTAATAGAGTTACGGGAACGTTGCCGGAACATTGCCCTTACTCAACTTCTTAGCAACGTTTTCTAAAAGTATTAAAAGCAAGTTGGAAGCGTTCGTGCAACGAAAGTTTGAATCGAAATTTTGTTGACACTGATTGGAACGTTGATGGATCGTTTCAAAAACGTTTCTGTAACGTAAATTTAAAAAAATGTCAAGTATATTATCGAAACTTTATTCAAATCATAATATAAATAGACCGTTACATCTCCCACCCTATCACCCTAACTTCGATACATTTTTTTGTAGACTTTAGATAATTACTTCACTTGTGGATTTGGATACGCCATCTACATATTAATTGACGTACTAAAATGATCCGCTTATACGTTCATTTACTTTTAGAAACGTTCTTGCACAAAGCATTAACGTTACAATAGTCTCTTCCCGTAACGTTCCAGCAATGTCTCTATAACTCCTATAACTCTATTATCTCAAAACGTTTCGACAACGTTTTTTTCGCTTCAGTGCAACGATGCAGCAACGTTTCCACCACGTTTCCTGCTATATGGATAACGCAGACATCGATTCCCGATGCAGCTCCGGCCGTTAAACGTTTTAATAAGGCAGTGGCGCATCACGGAACGATGTTTTCCAACAGTATCGTACACGCACACATTCTTCTTTATCGCAGCGCTCCCACTCGTATTAAGCAAATGAAGCTGAATTACACGCGTACACCGGACGCGCGAAGTGTGTATAAGCGTGTATATATAACAGCGCCCGCACGTTTTCGCATTATCGAGGCCGCAAATTCGAGTCGTTTTTCCTCTTATCCTCTGGTCGCTGCTCGCGGCGCGAGTGTGCTGTAATTAAATTAACGGCGCCGGGACGCGGAATTTAATGTCTCTCGCGCGTGTGACGCGCAAACTCGTCGCTCGCTCGGGACACGACTTCTCTCTCTTTCTCTCATCTTTTTGATGCTTCGTTTTTTTTTTAAACTCGCGTTTCCTCGTTCTCTCGCGCTTCCTTTAGCGCCTCTGCGGTTGGGTTTTCTTTTTCTATAGTCTGCGTGTTGAGATTTTGATGTTGAAGGTATTGCTTGTGGTGGTGGCTGATGTGTGCGTGAATTATTGGGAGAGTCGTTGAGTGAAAAGTATGACGCGAGTGGAAAATGTGATATTTATTAAGTATTGAAATGCGAAGCTATTCGAATGCCGAGTCGAAAAATTTATACACGTTATACAGAGTGTGTTTTACGGCCTTTTGAATCGACGTGAAAGCCATGTGGTAACGTGAAACGAGCTGCGGCGTTTGTATACCGAAAAAACGTCGGTCTGCTAATTGAAGACCGAAAAAGACTGTGTGTACCGCTCAATTAATTCATTATTTTTTCGAAATAACAGGGCATGATTATAGTCGCACAAAATTAACTTTGACTCCAGATTACCTAGCCTGTGTAACAAATAATTAATTAAAAACGTTATTCTTCTGTTCCAGGTACGTTAATGTCCACATCCAACACCGAACGTCAGTGAGTGTTACACAAACAGCGTCTAATAATCATTTCCAAAAATTAGCCCATAGCAAAGCTGTTTACGCGTTCTATCCTCCAAAATCAATTTCCAGCGCGTAATTGAACGCTGCGGGTATGTACATAATTACACCTATAGCATAGAAAAAGCCCGATAAACTGGCTGCTGCATACCGCCCAAAGTTAAAAGCAGCGGCGCTTCAGAGAAAAATAGTACAGCCAGGGCAATCAAGATACGCTGATACTGGAAATTAACGCCGTTACCTCGGGCTTCCACGCACGCGGGATGTTAAGTAAATTAATTAACTTGTCGGCCATCCGAAAAAGAGCTACAGAGACGTAGCGTAGCGCTGCGCGCTCTCTCTCTCTCTCTCTCTCTCGTGAAAATAAAGGAACGAGAATGAAAAAAAGGGAGGCAGAAAGAATCGCCGAGAGCCAGAAAGAATCGCCGAGAGCCAGAAATAAACGAGCAAGAAAATGCAGCGTGTATAGCGGATAAGAGAAAGAGCAAAGCTCAATTAACGTGCGGCGGCGTCGGCGGCATATATCGGTGGCTGATGCTTTTTGAAGGCCAAGGAGCGCTTTCCCGAGGCCGGAACACGAATCGCGTAGAGAGAAGCGAGAGAGAGAGAGAGAGAGATGCCCGCCGGCGAGTTAAGGGTGAGTCTGATGCAGAGGAAGCACACACATCGAGACTCGGGTCCTGTGTGTGTAAGGTCGGAGGCATGTCAGCCGGGGGCAGCGTAGGTATATACGTTTGTCTGCTGGATATCTCTCCGCTCTCTTGTGTCGTCTATCCTTCGAACTCTTCGAGTCTATCTCGAGCATACCTATATAGTACGAGCTTTCGAGTGTATAGCGCACTTCTAGCCGGTTTATAATGGCTCCGTTTGTTCGAGCTGGAATCTTGGCTCTCGCGATGTAGAAAAATCTCCGAGTTTCTGTCCAGCGACGATAGGTGGCGCATTGGCGCTTTCTTATTTCCCTCATCCATATCCGCGAGTCCGGTGCACATATAGCGGTACGTCACCCCGTGTTAAACCTGTCTTTTGTTGGGTCCGCTAATCAGACCGCTCATGCTACAACTGCCTGAGTCTACTTTCCTCATTTAATGTAATAGCAGTTATTTATCTGTTAGAACTCCCAACGATCTCTGAAATAACGCTGCACCTGCGATCTAAAGCTATACTATTATATACACCAGTAAAAATCACTGGCGTCACACAATTATTCACAACCCATTTTTCATCTCTCACTTGTCTCTTTATTACCCCCGCGTGTATACGTCTCAATATCCTGTTCCCTCTTTCTCTTGGCCTCATCCCTCGACGTCACATACCCTCGCGCTCCCTTGCGCACGTTTCTACGGTTCTCTATCGCGTGTCAGCCGCACAGCGCTCGAGGCAATGCTAGATTAGCGCCAACGGCGCACAGTCGATGATTCTTATTGTTGCTCCCCTGGAACTCGTATAGCTGCACACACAGAAGCCGATCGCTAATCCTTTACAGAGCTCTGCAGCTCTGCTCCCTTTGTCGGACGCGGACGGAGAAATTTTTTGGAATCGCTCTATCGGCCCCATTGTGTCGATCCTGGACGTTCCGGCTGTCTGTGTGCAGTACGTGTGCCCCCCGAGTTTTGAGAGGCATTTTCACGCTAGGCTAGAGACTGTCTTGCATTATATACCGACGCGCGCGGGGGGAAGATTCCTCGACGGTTTTCTTCGCTGTACCTTTCGATTACGGGGATTTCGACGTCTGCAGGCGCGCAACGATCGGAGATGATGGATCGGTAACTAAGTCCGACGGAGGGGAATATGAAACTGTAATGTATTTTTTCTCTTCATTAAACGTTATTAATGCGCGTTCAATATAAAAGATTCAATTCAATATGATCCTAGCTACAAATTTTTCGATATAGTACATACTCTATGCATCGTAGAAACTGCGAGCATCGGATCACATACAATATATAAAACTAATCAATGTTTTAGACAGTTGCATAGCCGTCGACGGGGGGAATGACAAATCCAGATTATTCACGTCCATTGATCGGCTCTCAAAGCGCGGCCGACGACTATCCGAACTTTCACTTCCACTACTTCTCAAGTCTGAAGCTGTTAGTGTACAGCTTTGTCGGGGGGCGTTTACAAAGACTGATGTATAGAAGCTTTTTTACGCCTCGCACAGACGCGCGGCATAATAACTGTATCGAGTCTAATCCAGACGTTAGCGCTAATGGCGGCAGCTCCTCGCCGGAGAGACAATGAAGAGCATCAGTAGTGTAATATCGCCGATGAATCACGTCTCGCCGGGACGTTTTCCGGTCTTTAGATGCGCCAAGATTCGATAGACCTCGAAAAAAAGGTTCCGCAGAGGTGCGCCCTGTGCAGTGCGACTCTTCCTCACGATTTCTTCCGGCGACACGACGTCTGCGAGCTTCCGATTTCTTCTCTCGAGATTCGCTAGAGAGAGAGAGGGACACGTTTCGAGGAACGAGATGTGGAGAAAAAAAGAGGGACGGGGAGGAAAAAACGATGGAGGTGTCTAGACGAGATATTCTCGCGCCTAATGAAGGATAGAAAATTAATAGGAATTCTCGATCGATCGGTGTGACGGGGCTCGTCGTCGGGGCGGTGAATTTTTTACGTTTGGACTCGGTGATAACGCGGGTATCCTCAGGGCTATTTTTGCAGCGGAGACTGATAATAATAGCCCAGAGTGGATTTTTTTGTTTTTGAAGCGATTCATAACGTTTATGTGATTTGTTAACGTTGATTGAAATTCAATGCGACAATAATACATATAAGCGTTTGAACTTATCCTGTAGCAGTCATGTGGATGGATTCTCGATTTTATAACTTATACGCTTTTAGAACATTCTCTGCGTTTGCTACTTTTTATTTAACATTAAGAGACGACACAGATGTACATAATGACTTACTTTAGCTAGAAGGACACGATCATCAGACTAGACTTTGCTAGTTAAGTTTTCAACATAATCGACAACGACCTAGAAATAACATAAGAGTGTTAAAAATAATTTAAAAAATTATAGACTCGAGCTAAAAAATGTCTTTCTATTATTATATACTCTTTTTTTTTTGACAAATGATACATTTTGATACTAAGGCGTATACTAACAGAAACATGACTTTCTATCTAATCAAGCTCACAGTGCCCTCTAAAACGTAAATCTCTGGAAAAAACAAAATTTCCTCAATAACTCAACGAAACAGCACGAAATAAATCACATTTCATCCTACCACCGTATATTTCGTTATTCGCACGCCGCACGCGTACACCGAGGAAAAAGGGGACGACGACGACGACGACTAAGTCGCTGATTTTAAAACAGACTCGTCGCTTAATCGCATTTCATACGACGTACCTCACAAAAAGAGACACAGCCCGAGAGATAGAATAAAAAACGAAAATAATTGATGAGAAGGGATAAAAATACGTCAGGACGCGTTTCAGACCAGCAACAGCAGCAGCCGCATCGGAAGAAGAAGCAGCTTGCTCCACTGCGTACAGCTGCGCGAAAAAGGAACGAAGGCGGAGAGAGAGAGAGAGTAGGAGGCAAGATAAAAGACCGCGGAAAATCCAATCGAGTCTGGTTTATCCAGCATCCATCCGAGGGCTTTCCCTTGTCTTTCTCTTTCTCGCTGCTCGCTCGAGCCAGCTTTATCCCCGTCACTTTCGCGAGAGCTCGATCACTTCCGGTTCAGCCGCGCGCGCGGGAAGAATTTTCCGACTTACCGTAAGCAGCCGAGACGCCGCCGCGCTCTCTGATGCTGCTGCCCGCTTCGAGAGAGCTGCAAGCTGTGTTCCTTATTCTTTTTCGCGGATTATGTCGCCACTCTTTTTCTATACCGCGTCGAGCGTTGTTTCCCAAAATTGATTTTGTCGCGAAATAAATTTCAATATGTCATATGTTACATTTATTCCCTCGAACACAGTACAGCATCGAAATTAGAATTAGAATCGAGCGTCGTGCAGAGCAAAGGGCACACGCTCAATAGCTCTCGCGCGTATAGCCTAATGCCGCTTAACGGCTTACATTCCTCACTCTCTCTCTCTCTCTCTCTCTCTCTCTCTCTCTCTCTCTCTCTCTCTCTCTCTCTCTCTCATTTCTGAGCCACACGTAGCATATAACACAACAGCGCCAGCTCGTAAGGAAGCAATTCCACAGGGCGAGAACGTGCGATGCCATTCTCTCTCTCTTGGCGCTGGCTGTGGATTATGGTTAATAGGTTCGAGAAAGCGCGAAATGGATTCGGAGAGTATATATATATATATATATAGTGCGTATAAGGTGATTCTTTTTGCGCTCTTTCCGCTTTTTAATCCCTCTTGGGAGCGGCCAAGCGGACGGGAGAGAAAAGGAGAGGAAAAAGAGCGTGATTAAAGGACAACAGATTTTTACGTATAATACCTTGCCTCTGGCGAGGGGCTTTCCGTTTGGCGAAAAACTTGATTAAACATTCTAGCCGCACCGCTCTCTTTTATTCCCTCTTTTATACATTCCGCGGTCGATACTTCAAACGCTATATTTTCCTGAAAAATCGGCTACACACACACAACATAAAGCATCAGCTGTAGGAAATCTCGAAGAAAAATCCGGCGCGCAAGCTGCGCGCGTTCTTCATCGCAGGCTATACACGCAATAAGCCGCAATTTTCCGGGCGAGCGCGTACATACTACGTTGCAGCGTTTGCGAATATACGCAAGCGCGTGTGTATAGGGTGTAGGACGTCGAGGGGCGCATACGCGCGTGGGGAGATTAAGCCTGTTATTCCTGCAGGACAACACAATGAGCTGCTTCTGGGGATCGACGAGGGTTAGCGCCGCCGAACGACGGAGAAGTTCGGCTCTGCTGCATGACGTATAACGTTTATACAGAGATTAGCGAACTGCGATGTTTTTTCTCTTTGTGATTAGTCGAAAGCTCGTTACGTTCAATGTTTGACCGAATCGAGTCGACCGTGAGCTGAAGTTCGTCGTCGCTTATTTTTTTTTTCTCGTCAATCTGTGCGGTCTTGTCCCGCGCGTGTGTGTCTATCGATTACCGCCGGGATTGGCCGAGCCAAGCTGTATCTGCAAACACGAGAGTATAGACTTATACGCTACAGCGTAATTTAAAGAAAAAACGCTGTAAATTTTTAATAAGCGCAAGCACACAATACGTGTGTTCCGTCGATGCAAACAAGATGTTCCCCGTGGGCGTAACGATTTTTTCCTTTCGATCTTGCCCCGCTGCACGCGACGCGCTCGCTTTTCTTATTTTTTTTTTCTTCTTCTTCCGCCTCTCTCTATCCCTGTATGTAGAGAGTACCTACAGCAGAGTATATTGTGTCGATGTTGTTCGAATAATTTACTCGATTCGCATCGATCTGCGCTACTATACAGCCGTGCTCAACTACGCGTCTTCTATGCATAATAAAACAATGAGTACACAAAGCTAATACACACGTGGCGCGTGTCTCTGCGGACGAGCGAACGGCTCTGGCTACACATCCTCTTTTAATTTCTCAGACGTAATTCAGACGCTCTCGAGTGAATGGCTCGTCATCGTCGCGGCCATTCGACATATCGTCTCTAAGTCCCGTTTCGCCTCGCGGGGCACGCGTCGCTTCATTCACTCGCAAATGCGAGCCGCGAATTTATGGGAATTGCCTCTGCGCCTCGTATTGAGAGCTTTTTCCTTTCTCCCGTATAATCCCTTCCGGCTCTTGGCTTCTCTTTTTTACGATTTATCGAGTGACTTCGAAAGTTTTAATTTCTCGTCACTCGCATAGCATCGTAATCCATTAAGATTATTACGGCGTAAAGCATTTTGCAAATAACGTCGTGCCGCGTATAAACAAGTCAAAGTAAACAGCACACAGCCATAAAAAATTCAATTACGGAAACTCTGAAAACGGCCGCGCGTAAAAATACATACATGACTGACACGCGCATAATGAGTCTCTCCCCCTCTCGACACCTCTCTGTGTCTCTTTTACCCCGCAGTAGCGTCGAAAAGGCTGCACAGCGCAGAGAGCGACTCGTAAAAAATTCAGGCAGCCAACAGTCGTCCCGCGCAGCCGTTAATGGGCGCGACACGAGTATAATTTTCGAATGATTTTTCGACGCTAAAAGCTAATGCTCGCGCGGGCGGGGAGCTTTCCTCTCGCTCTATACACCGCGACGCGTCTTTTCTTGAATAAATGAAGCGGAATGAAAAGGCTTTCTTTCCTGCGCTGTACTATAGCTCTCAAAGGTTTAGCGTTAAAATCTTATTACGCGCGAGATTTACGCAAGCTTCGGCTTTGTTCTTTTTTTTTTGAGATAAATACAGTAAGCTCGAAAGAGTAATTTAAAACGATATTGTTATTCTTTCGATATGTAGTATATTCGAGAATATACTTGAAACAATGCTAATGCATTTCGCCGCTGCGAGTCGTGCAGCGAGTCCGTTTGAAAATTCAAATTAACGCTGCATACGCGCAGGCGCGTGATAAATTAAACGCTTTATGGACACGCGCGGTTTGTATAGCATTAAATTAGGAAAATATTCGTGTATAGATGTCAGGGCTGTTTGCTCTCTCGCTCGTGTGCCATCATCAGCGGCGTGAAATTTCTCGCCGCGATGTGTGTTGTGGCGGCCGAGAAAGCGAGTGAATGCTTAGCTTTATGGATACATGTTTACTTTGCAAATTCGCGCGCGGTGTCCGTTATACCTCTTTTATGTATATTATTCGATTTTATCAATTTTTTTTTTATTTCGAGCTCTTTCGCGTGATTCTCATCAATATTTATATATTTATTTCGCGAGTATTTGAAATGCAGTTTTTGCCTTGGAGCTGCGCGAGCGCTTATACTCTTTGTTTTCTACGTATACCCGCGAAACAATATTCTACGTATGCGCGGGAATCGAATAATTATTTTATACACGTTAAAGCGCGTCGATTCGCGAAAATGGAATATTGTCGGGAAAATTCGTCTGAAAAAACATTCATAGCGCGGGCGAGCGAGAGAGAAAAAAGTTGATGGAAATTTCCGGATTATTTGCTTATCGATTTTCTCTGCGCGTCCGCGCAGCTCTCTCTGAATAACTCAGCGAAACTTTTCCAAGTCCGCTAGAAATAGAAGTGTGCGTTCGTATTTGAATATTCGAATCTGAAAAATTTGAATTCGCCATTCAAAAACGTAGAGAAGAGAAGCAAAAGAATAATCAGCGCACGTACGTACGGCACAGAAGCCAAATAAATCCTCCGGACACGAGGATTAGCCGAGAGCGACGAAGTCTGACAGAGGAAGCGATCTTTCGCGGGCTAAGTCACGCGCGCCCGGCATTTCCTCCCGCGACGCCGCGAATTTCGGCGCAAGACCGGTTATTCTTGGCGACGGCGATGCACAGCGTCGATATGCAGCTCGTCTACTCCTTCTGTAAGCAATCGCGCGCGAGTGTACGGGAATAGCGAGGGATTATTTGGCGAAGTGGGCTGGACTTGATTGTCGGGGATTTATTGCCTACTGTATAAACATTTTCATTTCAAATAATCGAACGTGTACACGTATACAGTGGAGAGATGGATTTTTCCCGCTGATATAACGGTATTCGAAGCCCTTCATTACGGATTCAGGAATCCGAGAGAGGATCTATCGAAAAAGGCAATCGATGAAAGGGTGGAATCGTGAGCCGCGCAATAGACGCGTATGGTGGACGAGAGATGGATAAAGAGCGATAGAGAGACGACCGGTGAGATATTGTTCTCTGTGTACACTATTTATACACAGGGATTGGAAAAGGGAGAAGAGAAACGGCGATGAGACGAGATCGAAGGATAACGTCGCTTTACGACCGAAATTATGGACTGTGACAATTTCTGGGGACACTCGATACTCCGTTTGGCTCCTCCGTATAAAGGAGTGTCTGTATAAAAACGTCGCGGGAAACTCGAGAAAGTAGTTCCGACTCGTTTTGTGTATAGCTTCATTACGAAATGAAGTCCCGTCATCGGAGATGCACTTGACAATTAAATCTCATTTTTATACAAGAATAAACAATACACGCAACGCTTACAACAATTGATTGATAGCTGTCCGCTAATATGTAAAGCTTGTCGAGTCGTTACATTATACCTCGCGACACATTGTCATGCGCAGGTAGCTTCTTTTTACTCGAAAATCTCTCATTCCGAGGTAAACGAAAAAAAGCGAAGCCTCTCTCTCTCTTTCGACTTCATAAATAATTCAGCGCATTGTAGAGACGCAATAATTCGCCTCCTCGACAAGGCTCTGCCGTATTTCAATAATAAAGCGGCTCATTTTTCAGGACACATCCTACTACTACTATACTCCTCGAATTTTCCACGTTCGACCGGGTACATAACGCAACCCACAGCAACACGTGTCCGCTACGATTATTATTTCGAGCGTTTGCATCGAGCACACAGTGCAACAAGGCAACGGATACAAATCGTCGATGCTGCACGCACACACGCATCTGGCGCTATTTTCCCGGCACTTTCCGAGGGCCGCGCTGGAAAACGGGTCCCCACAGGCCCAGCAGCCTCCATAAATTCCCGGCTGCTGAATTTATCGTCGAAATCGCGAGAGAGAGAAAGTGAGCCAACGCGTCGACTGCACATGCGACCGCTGCGACTCTGTCGACGCGCGCGTCATAAACGCGCCGCTGTAAATAATGGCCTAATAAACCGCTAATTGTAGACGGCTGCAGCGCGTACCGCCTGTGTCCATACAGGCTATTTGTATCCATCGTTTCCCGCTTAAATCCGACTCCTGTCGATGCGTCTTGTTCGCTCTCTGGGATATTATACTCGCCCCCTAACACACGCGCACAGGCGCCTTTGGCTGCCTCCTCTATATACGCTGTATAACCGAGGCGTTGCGGTGATTGAAAGATCGAGGGTGATTCTGCGTGACGTGCTTTTCAAATGTGTGGAATATATGCATTTCGCGCTCCGGAATTTCCGATGCGTAACGGCAGCGCCTGACGGATTGTTTGATGATGACGACGCGCGTTTTTTAATTTTCGCACGCTTTTATGCTCCGCTTAACTGTGTAATAATATAATTCGTCGCTCATAACGAAAAGTAGTACATTTCAGATCTTTCCAACATGAAAATATCCAATTGTTTTGGTTGATACTAATAAAATTGCAATATTTTTAAAGTTGCCAAACAATTTTTGAAAAATTTTTCAATTAGTTTTAAAGAAAATAACGGCAAAAATTAAATGTACTAGTCTTCGTGGCAAATCTGAAACGTACTATTTTTCGTTACGAGAGACGACATAGCAGCGAGAATTGTGCGTCCTATATCGAGCGAAGAGATCTGCTGGTCCCAATCCTGCACACAGACCCCCGGCAATATAATCCCGAGAAATTACCCGGCGTCGGCCTAAACAGACCCGTAATAAAGCGCTAATTGCCCTCCGCTGCTGGTATACGCACTCTCCGCAGGGTATACCATCGCCGGGGAATCCCCGGCGTCTATACTCTCGGCGCACACATTTTTTTTCGCCGTCGCGCGACGACGAAGCTCCTAATGTCCCTCTCACGCGCACAGCAGGTATACACGTGTGTCGAGCCCTCGCAAGCTCTCCCGGCATTGTTTCCGGGGAAGTCGAGTGCGCGGCCGTACAAAGCTCCCGCTGAATGGGCGGCTGCAGCGAGAATTGGCTCGAGAGAGACTCGTGCCGTCGATATGTGCCAGCGATGGGCTTTTTACCCCCGCGTAAGGGGAGCGACGTGCCGGACACGGAGTTTTTTTTCTGCTCGGCGGAGGGAATATTTTAATCGATATGCGTTTGGAGGACCCTTCGCTATACTATACCTGAGAGAAAGAGAGCAGTCGAGGCGATTAAATTTTCAATCGACGCCTGTGTGTGTAGAACACGTGTTCGGCAGTAAAGACCGGGTAATTAACACGTCGTTCGGTGGAGCTTTACGGCGCGACGACGACACGCGTTGTATAATTTCAAAAAAAAATCCTCGTATAGTTACAATCGTACACGCGGTCTTAAAATTCTCCTTTAATTATACCGAGATTGCATCGCAGCGCGTTCGCAAATTGATTTCCCTTTTATTTTTCGATCCCAGCAGCTCCATTATAACTGTTTGCTCTGCGTGTGCATATACATCCATATGGTTGTTTACCAATACCGCGCGCATATAGTAAGGCACTCGACATAACGCAGGGAAGAATCAACGTTTACTCGCGTCGAAGCAATAAATTATAGGAAAATTAATAAAACGCGCCGCTCGATTTCGAAATCATGCTACTCCCCTCCACAGATGCGCCGAAACATCGAACGCGGATATGATTCGTAATGACACGAGAGGAGGCACAATGCCGTCACGTGCAGCGCGATATCCGCGAGTGATTTATTCGCCGATAACGAAGACGAAGCGCTTCTCGATTGACCGATATTAGGCTGTCGGGTAATACGCGCGCTTTGATCGATCACACATCTCCACACTCGATGCTAATGAACGGGATTCAAATGTGTAACTTTTTTACAGCCCCGAAACTCGATCGCCGCACGATTCCAGCGTATAAAACTCGTAGCATCGCGAAACTGCACTATCGAGTGCAATTTGCGCCGAATTCACGCCGAGAGAGAGAGAGAGAGAGAGAGAGAGAGACTCGGGATCCTCACGTACGCGCCGAGAAGAGAGGAAAACTCGGAGGTGGTGCCCCGGTCACGTATACGAGCCTCCGCGCAATCGCGCGCGCGCGCGGAGTCAATTGGAATCTCGGCGCTCCATCTTCCAGCACGTCTTCGCTGCTTTTTTATCATATAGCCGCTTTTGTACAATCGAGCTCCTATTCTTCCGGCTATGCAGCTGTTCTTCTCTGTATAAGCTTATATTTTGCGATGAATGATGAATTGTCGGGATATTGAAGCTTCTCGCAAGCGTAACGATTAAGTGGGGGGAAGGGAAAAAAATCCAGTTTTCATCTCGGAGAACCAAAGGAAGAGGATGGCTGAGAGGTAGAGAGGGAAAAAGCTGTGTGTACGCCGGTGAAATTTCCTGGATTTTCCCGACGCGCGCGCTTAAGTACACCCTCGGGACAAATCCGCACTCTCGACGGGGCGTTTTCTCTCTCTCTTTCTCTCTCTCTCTCTCTCTCTCTCTCTCTCTCTCTCTCTCTCTCTCTCTCTCCGATTCACCGGCAGCAGCAGCAGTCGTTACACTACCCCTTCACTAATTTTCTCTACGGTTCTGTATAGCTCTCGCTTTTGCTCTCTCTCTCTCTCTCTCCCTCTCTCTGCCGTCTTCGCGTTTCTTATGGAACCGAGCGGGAAAGTACGACGCCGCGACTGTAAAAAGGGGCCGAAAATCTCGATTTCTAAGAGGGTTACTTTTTCGCGCGCGAGAGGAGCGCTTTTATTGCCCGGAGAGGGATCGCCGCCGGCGATCGTATACAGGGTAATTTCGCCTACTGCGTACTCTTGCGGCTGGCGTAGAGCGAGCGTCAAGGTTATTGCTCGCCGCGGGGGCTGAAGGAGCGTAAATTCGCTTTGTATAATTCACCGATTACCCTCCCGGGGATATATTCGATATAGGCTTCTATTTCAATAAGTATGATGTGCTTGGCGCTATAAAAAATTTCAAGTTTATAAATCGCGAAACGGGAGGAGAAGCGGTTACACCTGCGCGGAAGGCTAGTCCGCCTACGCGAACCTTGAGAACCAGATCTCTCTGATGCTGCTGCTTTTACGGAGCGTCTTATTCCGAGGAATATTAAGCCCTTTTCGCGAATTTATCGCGCTGAGGGAAGATTCTAGCAGTATAATTGATAATTAAACGTAAGCAGTATTATATAAAACTACTTCTCTCCTCTGACGTAATATAAGTATATTACTAATTGAGCGCAGAAATGTTAACGAGCCGTAACGGATAGAGCGAACAAAACGAGTCTTTTTGTCGTTTGACGTGTTCGCTGTCAAATTAATTCGCGTTCGGTGCGGGACGACCAGAGAGAGAGAGAGAGAGAGAAAGAGAGAGAGAGAGAGAGAGAGAGAGAGAGAGAGAGAGAGAGAGAGAGAGAGAGACACCGATTCACAAATCGATCGACATTGTTCGCTTAATGAAGCCGATCAATAGCTCTCTGCTCTCAAGAGTATATCCTATATCCCGTGTCCTCCGGCCCTCTTTCATTACGCTCCGTTTCTCTTCACTACGACGACGACGCTCCTGAATTTTCGCGCTCACGCTTCGGCGCTGCTTTTCTCTTCGTAATCGGCATTGCTCCGAACAATTAGTGCCGCTGATTGTTCGATAAGCGTCGATCTCCTTACTCCGCAAGAAATCGGAAAGAAAACAAAAAGCGAAGCGAATATGACATCTATTATGTATATCGAAGAACACCCACGCGAGTCGATCGACTAATATTACAAGCGTCGGCGTCTCTGAAAGGTCAGCTCTCGTTTGATGTCTCCAGAGGGTATACGCAAGAATACCTCACATGTGGGCGGACGCGTTTAAGCTCTCTCTTTCTCGTAACGGAAAGCCGAGCGTCGCGCGCGCATCGATCATACAAGCGCGCGTCGTGCCAATTAACGACACGCGCACGCGCATATAGCGACAAACTAAGCCCTTCACTCGACGCTCATATGCGGGACTGCTCGCCGCATCTCTCTCGTGGCGGCTCTTCGCGGGAATAGTATTTCAAGGCTCTTTGACTAAACGCGACCTTACGTACCCTGTATACGCTCTTTTACTTTGGTGTGTGTGTGTGTGTGTATGTATGAAAGCGTTGAAGCTCAAAGAAAGATTTCGCGCTACGATTTCGAGGAAAACGCCGGCTTAACTCCAGAGCGATACACCGCGGAGTCGAGTCTCGAGCGTATTGGTTTTATTGTGCGCTACTGAGAACTGCTCTTTAGGGCCAGCTCGTATTTTCATCGTCGAAAATTTTCCGACTAATCAGGCTGTATGTGGGATTTCATGAGGGCTCGCGGCTCCTCGCTCGCGTACGGATACGATAATATAAAAATCTATTTTTGTTCGGCCCCCGATTTTCATGCGGGCACGAGGAGCATTTAACGAAGACGAAGGGCTATGCGAAAAGCAGAAATGATGATGTTGTATTTGAAGGTGAAGCTAAAGTCACGTGTTGTCGAAATAATGCACGTGCAAAATGCATATTGATCGATAAACTTTTTTCATAATTCGATGTATTACGAAACGTTTACTCGATTAATAACTTAGAATCCTTATCTCAATGTCAACTAATGACTAGACATTGTTGATAAATCCTTTGATCAAAAGAAAAATTCAATATCTTACAAGACGTTCACTAGGTATGTAACTTTAAAAGCTCAACTTCAAATATAATGACTAACTACGGTCATTACAAGGGCGTAATGTGGGCTTTTTTAGGCCGAGTGTGCCACAGACGAGTTACCAACCCGACGAGTAAACCAACCCGCCCAAGTGCATAATCGGCAACTTATCGCACTCGTACTATATACTATTTTCACAAGATCCTCATCGACACCTTGCTAAAAGACTGCTATGACTAGAATATTCTCTCTTCATAGCAATCCTCTGCAGGTGATGCAGTTTGCGTGCGCTTTGAGAAACATATTACGGCGCTCTGATAGTTCACATTTTGGCCAGTATAGAACCAGCCCCCCACATATCAATACAGGGACCATAGTTCCTTTCACCTAGTAAAAGCTCCGGTGGCCGATACCATAGTTACCACTCTATTTTTAAATCGATTTTGCTCACCGTTGCTGTTTTCTTTGAATAATCTTGATAATCCGAAGTCAGCGATCTTTAGAATGCCATTTTTTGTTATTATCACATTGGCCGGCTTTAAGTCTCGATGCATTATCTGTAATGAATACATTAAAATTTAGCTTTGCTTTTATTTGTTACTTAATAAAGTGCATATCAGTGTATTTAGAAAAAAGTGTATCACCTTGTGAATGTGCAAGTAATACAAGCCGTCGAACATCTGATGAATAAGTTTTTTGATTTCACCAATTTCAAATCGGATATGTCGTGCGCCCAGCGCAAGCTATCCAGGTCGTACTCACAAAATTCTAGTGCCATGTAAAAACATGGCCTTAAATTGTTAGGGGTATTTTTGCCCGACGTGGGAGGTGACCTGACCATTTCGACCACATTCACGATGTTCTCATACTTTGCGTATGTTAGTATCGTCAGCTCACGATATGCTGTCGCTGGAATCTGTAGAAATATATATTAGCTCAAATTTTCAATAGTTAATATGTATATATCTGTGTCATAACAATTTTCAGCTTACCCCTTCGATTTCGCTGCCCAGTGCTCCTTGGTCACCTTCGTATTTTCAATGGCTGCCATAGTTTTAATTAACTTTGCACTTCACAAGAAATTCCTAAACACGAGAACGACGTTCGAAGCTTATGCGGTAAGCGAAATAGGCACTAAACAGTAACTTGGAGCAACGCGTTGGGATCAATACTGATTGTGATTAGACACGTTCACTGGCATCAGTATTTATACCCTGACTTGCCGGTATACTGCGACGCTGAAAGTGTGAGTACAGAGGGTGAGTTAGTTGGTAGAAGTCCCATTTAACCTGTAGATAGTAACCAGCGCTATCCGCTTTGAGGCTACAGGAATATCCAAATCTTTTTTATGTTAGGCTTTAAATAGCTGTCTGCAAACAGAATGTAGGAGGAAGCAATATGTTTTGCGTTTTATTTGAAAAATAAAAGAAAAAATTACTAATCATCCGAAGGTTCCTTGGCCCACTTTTGCGATTATTTCATACTCGGTTAGAAGAGTACAATCCTCCAAGTTGTACTTTTTGTAAAACTTTGATGTCTGCTCCTTGGTCACCTTCGTATTTTCAATGGCTGCCATAGTTTTAATTAACTTTGCACTTCACAAGAAATTCCTAAACACGAGAACGGACGTTCGAAGCTTATGCGGTAAGCGAAATAGGCACTAAACAGTAACTTGGCGCAACGCGACTTGCCGGTTTACTGTGACGCTGAAAATGTGGATGCAGAGGGTGAGTTGGTGGAAAGGAATAATAGACACTTTATTCCCTGAAAAGCGGGACTGTAGTAGCTTTTTATTTCCTCATATATTTTATTCCCGTGAATGAGAGGATAAAGTAACAGTAATGTACATATTTTTTGGAACTTGCACCAGAGTAAATCTATTATTATTATTATTATTATTATTATTAATATGTACTGGGGTGCAAATATTTGAACTTGACAAAATTGAAAATATAAAGTTTTTTAACTAATTAACCCTCTGCATCCACATTTTCAGCGTCACAGTAAACCGGCAAGTCAGGGTATAAATACTGATGCCAGTGAACTTGTCTAATCACAATCAGTTTTGATCCCAACGCGTTGCGCCAAGTTACTGTTTAGTGCCTATTTCGCTTACCGCATAAGCTTTGAACGTCAGTTCTCGTGTTTAGGCATTTCTTGTGAAGTGCAAAGTTAATTAAAACTATGGCAGCCATTGAAAATACGAAGGTGAACAAGGAGCAGACATCAAAGTTTTACAAAAAGTACAACTTGGAGGATTGTACTCCCATAACCGAGTATGAAATAATCGCAAAAGTGGGCCAAGGAACCTTCGGGTAATTAGTAATTTTTTTAGGAGGAGCGCTGGTTCCGAATCTTTTGCTGGGCTCATCAGTAAGATGACGACATCTTATACGCAACATGGTAAACCGAAATGAGGATATATTTATGGATTTCACTGAGAAAAGTGACTAGAAGACAGTAGAAAAAAGGTTACTGTCCACCTAGTGGCATTAAGGTAGAACTACTATGTCGTAAGACGACGTATCGACTGTCCAGCTTTCGCTTTTAGCACGTCGTGTAAGTAAAACTGCACTATAGTTATTTCTGTTTCTAGGCATAGGCTATAATGTCAAATTCAGACTCACACATGCGCATAGCGTCTTCGAGCTTTGTGATAAAAAAAGCTGCATACGGTTTCACAAAGCACATGTAGCTATCTCCTTATAAAAGCTTTCAACGTTGAGGCAAAACGCGCAATAAAGCTATCGTAGAGCGCGAGATTAATAACACCGAAGAAGAAAAAGCATCTCAAGGCCCCTAAAGCACGGAATACCGAGAAAAATCAATGAGCTAACCGTAGAGCCGCTTCGCTGTGCATCGTCTTGAAAACTCGAAATCTATCGAACACATGCGCGCCAGCCGTGTTATTATACAAACCGCACCAGCAGCCGTAAATCGCTCCCGTGCGGCATATGAAAAGCTCCAGCCGACGATGTTCTCGCGAAGCTAAGCAGCTGCTAATTCGCGGCAGCCGCAGCGTAAACAAAGGAGCCGCGTACCGTGGATCACTCAATTAATCACGTAGCGCTGCGACGACGACGAAAGAACCACGTTGAGCGCAAATATCATAAATCCCTGACGCATTAGGCTATTAGCACTGTTTGCAGAAAGTGAAGCCAAGATCCTTGCGCTCTACCCCCTCTCTCTCACTCGCGAAATGATTTACAGGACGTTTACTCGCCGGCTTTGGCCCTCATTAAAATACCGCGCCGCCGCCGCGGTGGAGCTTTTTTCTTCGCGGGCTTATCTCTCTGCCCCCGATGTATTTCAATGTTAACGAATCATCGCTGCTGATGCGAGAGATGCTCTTCTTCTTGTTCGTTTTTGAAACTCCGAGCACTTGCCGCCGCGCGGCTCGTACTTTTATACCGTGGGAGCTTCGCCGGATAATTTACAAGCTGCATTAGTTGCCTCATTTATGCACCGGTTATTTGTTTCCGAGTGATAATTATTTTTTAACAAGATTTCATGTATTTATGCGGATCTCGTCGTTAACCAGCGACGGGAACACGCAGTTTGAAAAGATTGAATCGTACTCTTCCAAAGCGCTTGTCCGTCGATTGGTCCGTAAAATTTCCGCGATTTATGGCTCCGTTTTTTATTCATCCGAAACAATTCTGTCGTAATTTACGACTCTGTATACATGATAGCTATAGGCTTGAAATAAAACGCATTCCTCGATCTGATTTCTGCAAATAGCATCTCTCTTTCATGAATAATTAGGTCTTTAATGATTCGGAACTGCAGCTAGCTCGCTCGTAAAATTCGCTGATTTACATCAGAATCGAAACTGGTTTACGCGTATACGAGCTCGAATCATTTATCAAGTCGACTCGAGAGAGAGGGACGCGGAACATCTCGCGCGCACAATTGGCGCAAATAAGTATAATGCGCAGGATTAATCTGCTTCGTTATTCATATTCCGACGCCTTACGCGCACAACCGCATCGATATTCCTTTCAATTCCACTTTCATTTATTAAGTTACCCACGCGAGCGAAGTATTAATTCCGTGCTTGTTTTTCTCTCTCAAAAATTCACGCGTAATCGCTCCGATTTTCTCGGAACGTCGTTCTCCTCGCGTATTTACGATCGAAGTGTCCGGAATGAATCTCTTTTCTCCGAGACGAAGCTAAAAAACGAGGGAAAAAATGTTAAAGAGGGAGAGATTAAAGGACGTAGCGGCTCGTCGGAGGGTCAGGGCCGCGCGGATTCATAAATCATTCGGCGCGAGATCGACGCGCCAGCCAGAAGCGCGCGCTGCACGGGCCTATCTGGAAAATCTGGATTTTATATCTCATCGCCTACTCTGCTCTCGCGCCTGTGTCTATGTGCATCGGTGATTGTTCCTTTTTCTCCTCAGCGGCTCTCTGATTTATGTCTCGTTTGCTCGAATTATTGGCTGCCGAGGAGAGGTGCTTGACGCTCCTGTTCACGTGGTAATGCAGCTGTGGTGGTCGATTATTAATAGCTCTGAATATTGTTTTTGCGGTGCAGGGTTGTGAAGCTGGATTATTTGTCAGTGTATGACTAGGCTGTTAATAATTTTGCTGCTTTATGGCGATACGGGATTTATCAATCTTTTTGATAATTATTTTATAGACATTTGAAAAGTTTATTCGTCTCTTAAAATTCACGTGCAATATGATCATCAAGTGAAATGAGACACTTTAAATAACTAGTATTTTAAGTTTTTTACACACCTACTCTAAAATGTTATACGTATATATAAAATTTTAGAATATTCAATATTCAAATAATTCAATTCTCGCAGTCTGCAGCGTAAAAAAATGTTTAAATTTTCAATTACCGCGTTCGGAAAAAAGCTCCAGTCTCGCATCCTGTTATCTCATTTCCAACCAAGAATCTTCCACATACTCGGCATTTCCTTCGCGGTGTTTTTCGTTATACGTGTCCAATTTAAAATCTCCTTAATTTTCTTCCTCGCTTCGTTTTATCTCTCCGCGTCTCTCTCTCTCTCTCTCTCTCTCTCTCTCTCTCTCTCTCTCTCTCTCCTTCTCCCACAGGCATACCGCTACAGCTATATACGTATATAGGCATCAGACAAGCCTCTGCTTTCCAGAAATTACGTATAAGTCACCGAATCCAGCCAAGAAGAGCGAGAGTCCCTTCGGAAAAAGGAGAGCCAATTCCAGATTCCAAGCCATTTAACCGGGCGCTCGCAAGTCTCAGCCGGCGAGACTGTGTAATGCCATTTGACTTCTTTAGAGAGAGAGAGAGAGAGAGAGAGAGAGAGAGAGAGAGAGAGAGAGAGAGAGAGAGAGAGAGAGAGAGAGGATATAGGATCCTTACACGCCCACCTTTAAAATTTACCGCGGCTCTTCCGCAGATATACGCGCAGAAGCGCGACCGGGAACGATCTTGTTATTTTTGATCGCCCCAGACACCCGCGCGCCCAAGTGTCTTCAATCCCCAGCTCGATTTTCCCGCGAATGCAAATTTTCTCTGCATTGCAACGCGGAACAAAAAAAACTCTTCAAACGATCCCGCGTCGCCGTGTAAAAGTCCGGCTTTACATCGAAAAGCTCGAAAAGCAAAATAAATCAGGCTCCGACGAAAAAGAGAGCCCGTCAGCTTCTTTTTTCTCTGACGCGAGTCTATACATCTGGCCGACTCGCGCGCGCGCACCTCTGAATAACAAATCGCAATCCCTTTTTTCAAGCAGCGACGCTGTACACGCAGTAGTAGCCGACGACGACGACGACGACGTGATTTTAATTCCGACAATCCCTTAGCCTGTAACGAGATTTCACGCTTTCGGATTTCACGTACCTACTACCTCTCATATTTGCGTTCAGAACTAGTCTCTACTTCTATACGCGCGCAGGTGCGTCGCGGCTTTTGATGGATTGGACGGGGGACTGTGCTTGACTGATTAAATTTTCCATCGCGCGACTTTTCGGAAAAGCGACGAAATTGAACCTGCTGCTACGAATGTTCGCATCTGTGTGTATATACGCGCGTTATTGCGCTGTGTTTTGTTCTCGCGGTTTTATCGCCTCGTTTCGGCGTAATTACGCGCACGGCTGTTTCCGCTGTCGCCGCCGCGCGAATTATTGGCGCTTCGTTTGAATCTTTATGAGATCCTCTCGTTGCTTTTGAAAAAGCTTGTATTTCGAATAATTGGCGCCGTTATCGCGCATATTGGACGTATAGGTATACACGAGATAAAAAGTGCGATAAAATTACGCTCTCCGCAATCTCGGGCGTATAAAACACGAAAAGTCCATAAACGCGGAGGCATATTTATCAAATTATAAATAGAGATCGATGAGTCCGATACGTGGCCGCGTAAAAAAGGAGTTTATTATGTTATATTCGTTCGAAAGAGCAAATTTAAATGCGGATAAGCGATATCCGCTGTAACTAGCTCTCTCGCGCGGTGCACGTCACTTTTAATGTATAATAAAGCTGTGAGAGAGAATCGCTTCGTTTTAAATTAATTGAAATAACGGTGCTTAATGCGCGTCTCTTACAGCGGGTATACTGCTTAAAAATTAATCCGCGGGGAGATCTTTATTTTTGCGCGCGGAACGCGATTTTCACCGTCTTTAAGGAGAGAAAGAGAGCGGCTTGATTTTATCGCAAAGTTCGCTTTTTCTTATCTCGGTAATGAGATTATTTTCGTCGAAAAGTACAGTGTAATAAGGCTTTTTTATTGCAAAATCGTCGAAATTACGCAACGCCATCCAAACGATAGAGGGGGCTTTACGACTCGAGCTTTTGTGTACGTACAGAGCAGTGGAAAACAAGCTGTATCAAGACGCTAATTCGTCCGAGATTTCCCGTAATTAGCATCGCAGCAGCAGCGCTTGAGAGAGCGAAATCTCCCCCTTTTTCCCGCTCCATCTCTTTCACTCTCTCGTTATGCACTGCTCCTTGTGTGTCATGCTTCCGAGACGGCTCTCTCTCTCTCTCTCTCTCTCTCACTTCGTTTCAATTAAATATTCCGGAGGCGTAGCTCTCCTTCTCCTCGATAGTATGGATGTACGTACAGACTCTTTGAAATTAAAAGCGGTTCATTACGCCTCACGACGACGACGACGTCGGATTTTTCATTGAGAGCTGAATGTCGTGCTGTATACTCGCTCTTTTTCGCTGACTGAATTGACGTGCGCGGGTATTTTTGCGCGAGACGAGAGTATTAGCGTCTCGGGATTTAATTAATTCGCGATGCTGCGCGCCGGGTATTATACGCTTTGGACACCTGTCCGAAAGTGCTAAACGATCCTCTTCGCTCTTATTTCACGCTGTCTACGGTGTATTATATTCTCGTGCGAGGAGTGAATTGACGGTTCGATAAAAATATATGGTTGGTGTCGGAGTTGGGAAGGTATTTGGCCGCGTAAGATTTTGGTGAGAGCTATATTCGTATCTTGAATATGTCGAGTGCGGAGTGAATACTGCAATAATATTAACTTTTGAGTTTCTCGACACTGGAAAAATATAAGACCAATAGAAGTGCTTTTAAAAAGTATTAGAATGTATAAAAAGTCGAATAAGTTTTAGTTTTGCTAGGGTTATTATAGGCTAAGAAATTTGTTAATAATGATTTTTAGAATGAAAACATTCAATTTATGAAAATTATTTGAAATTTTTCTTCAACTTTTGAAGTCAAATACTTGAATCGTTTATGTTTGACAATTTACTTTTAAATCCACCTTATTTTTCATAAACAAAAATTGTTGATAATTTAAATGTTTTCGTAACATGCGAAAATTATTCCTTCCAGAACTCCGGCCGATTTAATCTTCCTCGAAATTTAAAAGCCTCGCTAAACGCAAAAGCCACTTTGACGAGTTTATATCGCTAATCTCGCACTTATTCATGGAAATAAAATCCCCGAGTCAAGGATATGTTTACCGCGCGCGAATACCCAATATGTGTGTCAACTTCATCGTCGCGCACATCCGAGATACAGCGATATCGGAAATTAATAGAGCCGTAAATTTATTCGCTCCTATAATTATAACTCGTAAACGCGATTTTGACACCTCCTCCTCCTCCTCTCTCAGCGAAACCCGTACACAGCAAAAAATATCAGCGTTTAACACGTCGCCTCCGAAAAAAAGGATAATTCTATTTATGCAAACGCCGCGTAAATCACCGGTCGCGACCTCTCTGGTGTCACACGAGAGCGAAAAAAAGCGCCGGCACATCGAGAAGCATAAGGTGAGTCTCTCTCTCTCTCTCTCACTCACTCTCTCGAGATGAAGAAAAAAAAGCGTAGAGGGACGGAGAGTTCGATTTTATCGGGGAAACAGTGTGCGGCGTGTCAGTATGCCGTACATGGCCGCGCGACGCCGTCGGAGGCCGTCAATTAAGTACCTGTCCGGCGGCGCGTCGCCTTTGAAATTCGACTCTCCCCGCGCGGTTGCGTGTGTGTGTCCGTGTGTATAGTTATATATACCTGCGCTTAGCGCGAGAGATCCTTAGTAGGTGGCTAGAGCCTATGGCTGCTGCCGTTGTGTATACGCGAAAGACAGGAGTAATGTCATTCAGAAGTCGTTTACTCGATAAGGATTTCTCGGGCGCGCGCGCTCTCTCGTGTTTGACATTTCGTTCCCTTCTGGAAGATTATGGTTTAGAGGTATCCTTAGACCTACTACTAGGTATTTTTTTTTTATCTGTGAGGGGACATCTCTGGACTACGGAGGACATCCCTCGGTAGTGGAGGAAATGCTAGGAATGACGAGGGAGTTATGCAATGTAAATTGGAAGGAATATTTCTGGTAGAAAATTGACCCTATTTCTAGGCAGAATTTCAGAACTGATATTACTGGAAATACTCTGAAACGAATTTCTGATGGTACTTTATTTAAAAAAGTTTTGACCAGAAATTCTGCCCAGAAATAGGGTCAATATTTCTACCAGAAAATAACGGATTTGAAAACATCTAGCTCGCGAACCTTAATACTTTGTGGATTACGGTTTGAAGAACGTTTTATATAAGTTTTTTTACGCAAAACCGTTTCGTGCCATCAGGTGTACACGCATGATTCTCCCCGACTGCAAACAAAAGTAAGCCAAGAAAAAGAAGCTTATTTCTTTCTCTCCACACTACCGTACACACTAGCCTACTCTCGCACGACAACTTTATCTACCCGCTTCATCCGTCGCAGAAGCCAGAGAAAACTCGGTCAACGAATACGTGTTATTCGGCTCGCTTTTTTCCCTACTCTATACCTCTTCTTGCGACTCTCGCTCGCGATGAAATTCAGATGCGAGATTGCGCCGGCGAGCAGGAGCCGCTTTTGTGTCCTTTTTCGGAAAAATTGCCTCTCGGTCTTTTCTGCATCGAAGCTGGCCAGTATTCATCAGCGCCTATCTCTCCCTGCAGATTCATGCGCTGCAGCAACAAAAAAAGTATCGGCAGCCATAAATTCTTACGCGATAAGCGCTACGTATACCCATACATCCGCTTCGCTTTTGTTTCATACACACACACACACACACACACAACATCCCCTGATGCTCGCGAATAACGAGTTGTTCCCGGCGCCGCGCACGTGTAGAGGGAAGACAAGATAGCGGAAGATGCTCGGATAATTCAGCCCGTGTCTGCCGATTAGAGTGTTATAGACTCGCGTGTGTGTTACACAGCGAGATTGTAACAGGTATAGAGGTATACTAATCGCTCGGCTGCTGAACGAGCGCTTTTATAATGTATGTTATATATCGAGGGCACATACGTGATATTCGGAAAATGACGGCACTCCTTTTGCTTCGTTTGCGCCGCGCACGCCGGCGAGAGATGGAAAATGCGGTTTGGCGCCTGTGCGTGCACCTGTATCTGTGTCTCGACTAAAGCGGATAATTTACTATGATTGCGAGGACTTTTTCTCCGCGGGATATTATAAATGTGGCCGAGGATTAAGCAAAAATATGGGCCGTCACGTGGGTGGCATACGGTAATCTGAGCAACACTTCGAGGTATAGCTTGACGAGATGGTATTCCAATAATGATATATCAAAGGATTGGCTGGTAATCACGAGTGTGTGGATTGCTCAATTTCGCGCTTGAAGTTTGTCGTAAATATGGAAGAATGTCGATTTAAAGGATCGTAGAGATACTGTGTATGTTCTCGTGTTGCAGTATTAGGCGTTAAAGCGAAATGAAAGTGTTTGCTATATTTAAAACCTGCAAAAGTGTTTCGAAACGCTTTTGATTTAACGTCTTCTCGCGGGAAGTATAAAAATGTCGTTGATTAGCATGCGAACAACGTCTTTAAAATTCAATACCTCGACCTGCTTCTCACAGACGCGCAACAGTACTGATAGAGCATTTACCAGATTCTGGCCAAAATTTGGTCGATTTTTCTCAAAATGATGTATTTTTAGAACTTTTGGCCAAAATCTGGTTAACTTTCATCACCAAATACTTTCCTTCGAAACAAGTCATACTGCACAAGGCACAGAGTAGCATCTCTTGAGCAGACTATTGCACACTGAACTTGACAAGGCACGGTCAAAGGGCTGTCTGTCGCAGTGGCGCGGAAGAGCACATCCGAAACCTGCAGCGTATAGCTCCAAGAAGACACGATGTACATATACATATATCTGAACATAAGTCGAGTAGGGCATTGTCTAGGGGTGGTTGTGGAGTTGCTGCAGCAGACGCGTACGCTCACACGCATAACTCGATAAATTAGCCGAGAGACTTGGGTGATCGAGTTAGGCCGGCGGCGCATAAGTGCCTCGGACTGCGCGCATACTTTTCGGAAGATGATGCGTGACGAGTAATTCGTTTAAGTCCGCGCAGAGTGCCGCTCGCTCGCTCTCGCGTGCAATCACGTACAAGGCCTGTCTCTTTTCCATCTACTCTCTGACCTCCTAACCTCTCAGGCTTCTGCTCTGCTGCTGCTGCTGCATCCACCCCTTTGATGACAATGGGCAATTACCCACGACGAGAGAGTGAGTGCACTGCACAGCCCGTGAAATAGATAGATGGATAGATAAATCCCGGGTCTCTAATGGACTACTACGCAGCCGACGACGACGACAATGCCAGAGCCCTCTCTGCTATTATGCAGACACAGGAGAGAGAGAGAGAGAGAGAGAGAGAGAGAGAGGAATGGAAAATTCTTCGGCGGGGTTGCTGCTATGCCTCTCTGTGGATTGAGTCGGTGATGGGCACGACGATTGCTGCTGTCTAACAGAACAGACATCATCGTCGCTGTCGTTGGAGAATATCGAGCTGTTGGCTGTCAGCGATTCAATACCGATCTCAAGACAACGGAATATTGCTGAGCTCATTTTTCACCTCACGATCGACCGACACCGCACACCGACGAAGATCTAATAGAAGGAAATTCTTTCGAGTGGACGTGTTTCTTAAAAAAAAAAGTTACAAAACACTGCGCGAAATTTCATTAAAGCGTTCGTCTGTAGGCGCTAAAGACTCACAGCTCGGCTCTCGGCGTGTACACGATTAATCAAAGCATCGCGAAACGAGCTGTGCTCTCGCTCTCCGTAAATACAAGCTGCAGAGAGAGAGAGAGAGAGAGAGAGAGAGAGAGAGAGAGCGAAGTAACTTTCGCATATTTCGCGAATCAATTAATTACGAAAAATTTGCACGTCGAGTGCAGAGGCGAGATCAGCGGCGGCAACAGCCAGTGTACAGCCATTAATAATCGCGAGCGAGCGCGCGCGAAGCTCGCCAATTTCGCGGCCTCAAAAATTACGCCAGAAGAAGAAGAAGAAGAAGCAGCAGAGAAGAGGCCCCGGGCGATTTTCGCCGGGCGCGCTGCGATCACCATAATTAGAGATTAATCGCATCGGCCTCGCGATGTTTATAATCGACGCGCAGCGGGATGATTTCCTCGGGGATCGTGCGTAGGAAACTACCGGTTTGTGCGAGGCTTTATTTGTTTTTCGATCTTCGAAGCCTTGTTCCCTCTCTCACTCTTGGTCTTCGGGTGTTTTATGTATGGGAGAAAGAGCGAGAGAGAGAGAGAGAGAGGAATCCATTAAACTTTTAATCGTTTAATTTATGTAATCGCGCCTTTTTACACGAGCGCCCTCGTAATTGCTTATTTATTCGGGAGACGAGTGGATGATCGACTTTCGGCTCTGTGCGCTCGCGAATTAACTTGTTCGAGCGGCGCGTCGAAAATCGAGAGCTCTTTTGACTTATGGAGGAATCATGCTAATTTCGTTATTGCGGACGATGATGGGAGGTGAAAAATCCTGAGAAAGTTGAAAAGTTCGGCTATTTCTTCGTACAGAAAAAAAAATACGAGTGTCGATCTCTCTCCGGGGGTACTATTAGGAGCCGCATCGCTGACGAGGGTGATTTTCCAGTCAAACAGCCTCGAATCGAGGTGAACGAGATGCTTCTCTCACTCGCGACGACGACTCGTATAACACAGAAAGAGAAAGAGACGTAGAGGAGAGAGAGGAAAAAGGAAGCGGAGGCAGCAGTTTTCCGCGTGTCGTCTTTTTGATCGTTCGAGACATGCTGAACCGAAGCTAGTGGAGCACTTCCAACGTCGCTGCTCGGCGCCGCCTGCACCAAGAGAGCGGAGCACGAAAAAGTCGAGAGACAAAGGGGCTGAATGCCTTTTCCTGCATTTTCTTTCAATTATAAGCCTCTCGGCCGAGAGTTACAGCACGATTCTGGTCGAGTACTGCTGCTGCCACTCGTTTTTATTCTCCGCTACTACTACTGTGAAGCTCGAGGGGAGTGAATCTCCTTTCCTCTCTTGAGTTCTTTCTCCTCGTTTTTTTCGCGCTCGGCGAAAACGATATATAGTATATGGAGAGGAGCCGCTGCGGAATAAGAGGGAAAATTACGCAACCTTGTTTCATTCGCCGATTGATACGCTGGTGAGAGAGAGAGAGAGAGAGAGAGAGAGAGAGAGAGAGAGAGAGAGTGAGAGAGAGAGAGAGAGAGAGAAGAGGGAGGGAAGACGCTCCATGCCGCTTAAGGAGTGTAATGAGCTTGAGATATTGCGCGCGAGACTTCTTTTGATTTTAATTGAAAGCCTGGTCTTGTTGCTCGAAATTGTATGTTTTCGTGTATTAACGGTCGCGGTAGTTCAATTTTTCGTTGTCTCTACTTCTGAAGATCTTAAAGCCACGTTCAGCAAGCAGTATAACAATAGAGACATGTCTGTATTGAATGTTCTAGTATTGGGCTCTAGTAGTCCTTCAAAGTTTTCCAAACACATAATCGTTCGTATGTTTACAAAAGAGTTTACTGAAGCGAGCAGTTGTCGTATTCGAGTGAAATGATCGACAACGCGGCACAAATGAGTATATTAAAAATTACAATACGCATCAGCAGCATGAGCGGCACAAGTAGCAGGCCCAAGAACGCAATTCTGATGGCAATAGGCGACACACCACTATATACACTCTAAACGTAGGTTTTGATTAGGGAAATACAAAAAAAAATTTTTGAAGCAGAAGGATTCCTATTGAATCAAAAGGAAGCCATTTGAATCAAACGGGACCCCTTTACTTCAAAATGATTTTAATTTTGGGTCCTAAATTAAGATTATTTCCTCTTGATCCGAGAGGACATTTTTTTGGGTGAACCCATATCCGTAGAACCAAGTCCAACAACATTCGTCCCCACACCCACCACACTCTGCGCAGTCGTTCAACGGAAACCATAATAATCTTAACACGCACACACACAAACGTGCAGCCTCAGTCGCACCCACACTCAACCGTTCGCGTTATTGTTTCAGTGTGCAATTGCAACCAGCACGCGAGGAAGTGCAGGTTCAACATGGACCTGTACAAGCTGTCGGGCCGCGTGAGCGGGGGCGTTTGCCTGCAGTGCAGGCACTTCACCGCCGGCAGGCACTGCCACTACTGCATGGAAGGATACTACAGGGATCCGACCCGGCCCATCACTCACCGCAAGGCATGCAAACGTGAGTACTCGCTTCTCTTCTCTGATGCTACCATCTCTGATTCTCCTTCCATCTCTCGCTTCTTCTCCTTCTGTGTATCCCCACACACGCTTGTACGTATACCTATGCAGCTCTGGCGGTGCGAAGCCTTTATTAAACTTGCCCCGGCGGCTCTCTCACCCCAGAGCAGCAGCGCCCTGGAACGTGCGCGTAATTGTTAAATATTAGTCATTATTTCCCCGCGCAACTGTTCTCGCTAATTCGAAAATGCTGCGGGTCCTCCTCCTCCTCGATGATTACAGCCTGGAATTTCAGCTTCCTCCTCCCGTATAACGCTGCTTTCTATACTTTATTTAGACTCTCTCTCTCTCTCTCTCTCTCTCTGCGGCGCACTCGATGTAATGCAGATTCAACGCGGAGGACGTATCAGCAGGCCATCACGATCCTCTCGACGCGCGAATGTATTAGAGAGAGACAGCTCCGCTGGGAGTCGTATCTGACAGACAGCTTCAACACACACACACACACGCGCACACACTGTATTATACGCGACATTGTGCAGCGTGCGCGAGGTTGGAATTGCGCGACCGCCAAAGGACGTAGGCGTTGCGGGGCTCACGTCTTAATTTCCATCTCGACTCGCGACGAACGCGGCGACTCATCACCGGGGGCTTTAAAGGAGCTGCGGGGGCGCTATACAGCGAGTTTCTCTCTCTGCATGCGCGACTGCCAGAGGGGAGAAGGTTTTTAGAGCCGAGAGTTTGCATTGTTTGCCTTTATGACTCCGCCGGGACACACACGCGCGCGCAGGTCTTCAAAGCGTCATTCTCCGCCGCGCGTTAACCCTCGCATTAAATTACTCTCGATCATATCGCATCGCGTATAGTAGCTCGGAGTTATTTCTATACGTTGGCAACTCTGTAACGCAGCAGTAGCAGTGTATAACCCAGTTTAACGAACGCGTTACTTGAAATTCAGCCCCAGTGGCTGATACAGTCATGCCTAATTCACGGCGGTGTCGTTGGATTGCCGTAATTTATGACGGACACGGGCGATTTGAATTCAAGTTCAGACCGAGGACGCGTACACTGCTACCGCGACTTATATTCTTCCAGTGAACTAGATTTTATATTCCCCGTCGTGTACGATACATCGATTTACAATTTGCGATTCGAAGCCGCTCTCGTATAAAGATCGCCGATAAGCGATATAGCGATGGGCGCGCGTAAAATCGAATTAAAACGAAGCGAGTGAGAGAGGCTCATTACGAGAGGAATCCGTTACGGCTCGCGCGGAGAGTCCAATAATAATCAGCGCGCGAAAGAGGAGCGAAAAAATAAAATCCGCGAGATCCTCGGCGTTATCGATCTATCGGCTGATGCTCTCCTGGGCACCTTATATACATGAGCTGCGCGCGCGCGAGAGAGAGAGAGAGAGAGAGAGAGAGAGTCCGGTATAATAATCGCGCGGATCTTCTCGTGCAAGCGCGGCTCTTCCATTTGCCGAGTGTGTGTGCTGCGCGAGCTTATCTTCGAGGAGCATCGCTCGACTGCGAGAATTTCGCCTTGGAAAACAATGCTGCGCGCGTGGACCGCCGCGCCTTGGCTCATAAATTTTTAACGCCTCGAACCTCATTCAGACGACAATTATACCGATAATAATCCTCGGGGGGAATTTCGAGAATGCATTGTTTGTTTTTTACCCTTTTGCAACGACGTTGTGTCGTTCGTGGTTCGTTATGTTGTGTCGTAAATTGGCGAGAACGACTGAATTTTCGACGGTGTGTTTTTGAGCAGTGTTTGAGTAGCAAAAGAGTTTCTTGGTACTTGAAAAGTAAACAATAGCACTTTCATATAAGTGAATTTCCTGTGATATTATAACTGTTTCAATAATAAAAGTAATTTTTCTAGTTTTGCGCTTATTTATTAAAACATCGTGTAACATAAATACAAATAACTTAAAAAGTTGTTGAGTACTGTCTCAAGTACTTGAGTAATTTTGAGTATCCAAAGTACTTCTAAAAAGTACTTAAGTATTTTTTAGTATTTAGAGCACTTGAAAAGGTACTCGGTGCCGCGAGTACTCGTGCTTAAATACTTGAAGTACTCGTACTTCAGTACTAACGTTGAATACTTAGACTACTGCTACTCTAATACTTAAAGTACTTGTACTCTAGTACTAACATTTAATAATTGAACTACTAGTACTAGTAGTACTACTAGTACTACTTTGAATACTTTAAGCACTCGTACTTTAGTACTAACTTTGTTGCTTTGTCGTACACTTAAAGTACAATTACATAAAAATGTATACTTAAGTATTGCCTCTTTTCAAGTCCTGCCCAACACTGTTTATGAGTAAGCGCCAGCAGCCTGTGTGGCTTTACAAGGAAATTCAAATCGGCGTTTGCAGATAGTAAGTACTCCAAAGTAGGAAAATTCTCCATTCTGCCACACGCGTGCACTTTGTACAGCCATGTATCGCTGTATGAAAGAAAAGAATTTCGTTTCACTGTTTATACATGTCCACAATAAACAAACGTCGACTAAAACAAACAGCTTTCTCGCTGCATATCGGTGAAAAGCCGCGAAGCACTATCGATAACAAAACCGATGCAGGCACATACCATACACCGCATATAGCTATAGTACACTCGCGGTACCGGCCGCGCGTATAGCTATAATATATATAGGCTCGAATTTCAAAGCTCGCGCAGAGGTGCCTGCGGCAGAGTCGCCAGAACATCATCCCCTCTATGCTGTTATATACGTGCGGTATAGTATGCTATATGTGTATACATATATAGCAGTGCAGCCTGTGACCGAATCCCATGGCAGTACACAGCGCAGCGGAGGTCAAAGCAAACACTTTGAATAACGCAGGAAACAGAGAGAGAGAGAGAGAGAGAGAGAGAGAGAGAGAGAGAGAGAGAGAGAGAGAGAGAGAGAGCACGAGTATGTGCGGCCGCGGAAAGGTGGCACGAATGAACGGCTGAATAATGGACTGTATATGATTTTTCATATACTGCGCATACGGATATACACCTCTGCATTGTGTTCCTCCGTTTTTTTTTCCACGCTCGAATAAGGGGACAGCGAGAAGCTTGTAATGTCGGTGTAATATATAGGCGCGCGTGCGCTGCGTAAACATCGGGGCAATATATATTAGGCGACTATACGCGCAACGGTATATGGGCCTATTTACGCTCGGGATTATTATCAAAAGTTAGCTCCCCCTTTAGAAGCTTCCTATCTTCAAAGTCTCCGAGGATTCGGCGAATTAATTATTACGAGCGAGAGAGAGAGCGGTAGCCACTGCTTAGATTTCTGTTTGGTACAAACGTTAATTGCGCGGATCATTCGCACAGGGGACGACAGACTTTTCTGGGATTTCAAGCGAGTTATATGAAGGTCGTGTCCCGTTGTATGTGCACAGCGCGATTCGCTTGTTTGACCCCCTCGAGCTTACGGGCGATTACGTATATATTTTGTTGTAGTAGCTATGTATTTTATGCGCATACCACATCCTATTTTTTTCATACGTTTTGCCTTAAAGTATATGTCATAAGTGTTAACAATAAGAGCGAATACACACGGTTTCCGATATAGCATCAGTGGCTCAAGCAGCAGGTCCAAAAGGACAATTTTGGCATGGGGGCACACTGCTATTCATGCATCCTGAGCGCAGAAAATGATATGGGGAATAGAAAAGTGCCTATGCGCCACCTAACGTCGCTGACTAGAGACGGAGAGGCTATGCGGTGGGAGAAGGGCCAGTCCAAAACGTCGCTTACACTGATCTCGATCATTTCTCGTGATTTTTCGCTTTTTTCATCAAACGCAGACAACAACTTTTGACACAAGCATCCATTTACAATAATTTTTCTTTAATTTGAAGCTCCTTTCCTGTATACTTTTTCTGGGAGGATTTCAACTATATTTTATCTTTAACGTGTTATTCAACTGTATACATTACCCGCTTGTATCTACTCTTCAACAATATTCAAATCAGTGAAATTATTTACGATTATGATTTTAAAAATGCAGACAACTTAGCACGGTTAACATTATTTTCTACTCCACTCCACGATACAATCGTAAAATAAATGAATGAAAACTTTTTGCACAAACGCGCCTACCACATTTCTCCTCTCCTTTGAAGCCAGACCTCGATAGCAACAAACGCAGTCGGCCCAATTACTCGGTAACCATTTCTTCGCTATAACTTCCAAAACCAGACGCGCGCACGCTCTCGCTCACTCTGAATCCTAGATAGATATTAGCACCGGCTGCTGCAGCAGAAGTAAAAATCGAACGCTACTCGCGCGCATATAAACCAGACGCACACGCGCTATACTCATTGCCATTCACGAGTTTATTCGCTCACGAAGCTACTATACGTGTATAGGCTCCGAGGCATATCGCGCGTATAAACGCATATATATATATATATACACGGCAGCCCATGCGCATATATAATTTGTTGCCGCTGCGCTGGCAGGCAACTGCGAGAATATTGCCTGGCTACAAAGCTTTCGCGCGTTTTAGCATATTCATTACGTTCCACTTAGCCGAGGCTTAAAGCTCCTGCGTGTAGTGTATGCGCCGAAGCCTATGTACTGGCTTCTCGGCGTCGAGTGAGTGATTTTTTTTCACGACGTCGACGCGGCAGTGTCTGGAAGCTGTCGTTTCAGAGTCAAGGTGTTGCGATGAGACTGATTGTAATTAAAGGATTCGATGTCGTACAGCGTTAATTGAATCTTAATCGCGGCGTCGGCAGATTTTGATCGGTGCGTTATTTTTTCGCGGAAACGCCGCTAATTACTCGGTTCGTTGCATAACCAGCTCGTAAAACTCGAAACGTTTCAATCTCGCGATAGGCGAAACAAAAAAAGCAGAGGGAGACTCGATTAATCTCCCTGTTTACGAGGATTTTTCGCCGAAAGTGGCTAATTAACTGAAATGTTTATAAATTTAAAAAGCTTAATTGAAAGCCCGAAATTTTTACGCCTCGCGCGATCGATCTATACCTGCTTTCGTGTACTCGAACGCTCGTGTCTTCGGCGTAAAAATCGCACTTTAATGCGGTGCAAAGAGGAGGGGGTCGAGCAATTAGCCTCGGACGAGCTCCGGAGCTCTTTAGCCTAATAATCAGGAGTATATAGAGGGGGGACTCGTTTTTCCAATTTCCTGCGCGCGTACATGCATCGAGAGGTTTAATGCCCCTCGAGGTATATATTGAGCAAAGCGAGCAAATAGAGCAAAGAGAGCCGGGAAGACGAGAGATAAAAGAGGCGGAGAGAGACGATCGTGAGATAACGCCTCTGGAGACCGGTGCGTTTCTATTTTCAGACTTGCTCTCGTTCTCTCCTCTTTTTTTGTTAATAAAATTTCGTAACCGTCGTGCTCGGTCGATTAAGGAAATTTGTATCTTATCACTGCATCTGAACACACACACACACACACACACACATATCCGCATCTGAACAAACGCGAACGAGCGTAAGATAGGGGCCAATAATAATCGGCGCATTTGGTATTCACGAGCAAGTATAGACTCCGCATCGCAGAGAGCGAAAGACAGACAGCCTCATGTCGGAGAAACTACAGCGATCACGAGTTTGCGCCGTCAGGATTCTATTAATCGGATTTCACCAATTACCACAGGTCGACTCCGCCGTCGATACACAGAAGTATATATCCGTACACACGAGAGAACAGCACTCGCTCCGCGAGCAAAAGCTTCAGAGCCAATTAGAAGCTGGCGTAAGGAGCTTAAAATCGCAAGCTCGGAAAAGCGGGATAAACAAAACCAGCGCAAAATCCGATTTCCCCGTATACAGCCTATACCTACGCGCGGTGACTCTATCGTTTTGATAATAACCAGAGATAGAGCGCAGGCTCTTCGTATACGCGTGACAAAAAGAACCAAAAGCTCTTCTCGTGTATCAAAGCGAGCCAAGAGTCGCAGCGTGTAGAGAGAGAGAGAGAGAGAGAGAGAGAGAGAGAGAGAGAGAGAGAGAGAGAGAGAGAGAGAGAGAATAAAAGACGGAGCGCGCGAGAGATGTCTTTGCGGACGGGGCGCGCGAAAGGCGTGAATAATGCAACGAATGCGATTGCATTCGTCGCGAGAGCTGCGGAGATAGACACTACGACGCGCAGTCTCTTGGACGTGCCACTGACCCGACCTATCGATTTAGACGGCAGCGGGCTTGGAGAACCTACAAGTCGATGTTATTCTATCTCGTTGTTTTTTTTTTTTGATGCTAGTGAAAGAGAGAGAGAGAGGGAATTAACATTGTTGCGTGTCTAGGAACGCTGCAGACACATCGTCGTATTATTACATCGAAAGCTCCGAGATTAGATCCAATGAAATCGAAACTTTGTACAAAGCTCTCGTCAACGTCCGCGCAAAAAATCTCGAGCTTGCGAAAGAGAAAAGCCAGAGTAGGCCGGGTCTCTCTTTGATTCCCGCGGCCATAAATATTTATACACCCCGCTCTACGAACGCGAGCATCGGGCAAACATGGAGATGAAAATTTCCAGCGTGCGGCGACCTTTACGGGCCGGCACTGCGAGTAGGATTTATAGAATCCATTTTTCCGTCGCGTCGAATAAACAAACGCGATAAGGCGCACACGGGCAACGTGTAATTGTGCGCATAATTTAGGGGCCAGTCGCGTATATAAGGAGAAAGAGAAAACCGGCACTTTAAGGAAAGCGATACGCTCGTTCGTCTCTCGACTTATACGTGTGCTGCTGCTGCTCTGCGAACCCTGTGTTTAACTTTGTTTCTGTGTGCTGCGCCTCCTTTTTCTCCCTCTGCTGTCGCTTCTTCTTGTTCTTCTCCTTCGTCTTCTTCCTCTGTAAACTTTATTTCGAACAGTCGTTAAAAAGCCTGAAGTGTACTTAGCGCCGAAAATTGAGCGATTTGAGGACCACTGTTATTAGACTCGGCTTGTTCCTTTTGTTCTCCGTCGCAGCGCGGCCGCCTCCCCGTCTCTCTCTCTCTCTCTCTCTCTCTCTCTCTCTCTCTCTCTCTCTCTCTCTCGATGCTTAAAAATTACGAGCCATTTCCGGCGTTTAATTAAAAGCGCACGGCCCTCTCTCTCTCTCTCTCTCTCTCTCTCTCTCTCTCTCATATTCTCCTTCTCCGCTCGAGCGTAATATTCGCAACAAGCGAAATGATGTGTATTACGTTATATTATACGTACTTGAAATTGAGAGAACGTAGAAATAATGATCTCTCGGTTGCTTGTAGTAGTAGTACGACGAAAGTGTCAAGTACACCAAAGAGCCGTGGCAGCTCCGCCGACTATCGCGTTTCAGCCTATTACACACCTTTTACGTATTTATTGTAAGGGGTCGAGCTTTACCCCTCGCGGATATTCGCGCAGACCACTGTATATACGTACACCCCGTGAGAGTGAGGGATGGTCCAGGGCATTCATCGACGGACACGTGCCCACTCAAGCCGGCTATTCAGCGCGTGCACTCGCCGTGAATAGGCGCCTTGTGTTTCGCGCTGGAGAGAGGATGGAGGTAAAAAAATCTGTTCCGAAATTTCGAGAAAGTTATATAGTCGCCCTGGAAAGGTGTTTACATTATTCGAGAGGGAGAGCCCAATTAAACGGTCCCGAAATATATTTTTCGAGAGAAGCGCCCGAGTTGAGGAACGACCGTGTACGAGCGAGCTGCAGCGTTGATGCAGCGATGACCTTCGAGGTTTCGGATTTCAATTAGGGAGATGATGTATGGGCTGGGAGACTGGCTGTCGACGGGACCGTAAACATCGTCGAGCGAGCGAGGAGAGCTGTGAGAAAAATTTCGGTGGAGTGTTGATATCAGTCATCGTGTGGGAGTGTATCGATGATTATTGTAAATCCTCGCTTTTGGAACAATATCGCGAGGGACGTGGCAGGATTTTTTTAACGTGGTGTTGTAGGTTGTATAAAGAGCCATAAGACTGATAGAGTCTTGTTTAAGCTCGAGAATAGAACAAAAATGGTAGCTTTGATTAGGTTCGTAAGTGAGAAGTACTGCATGTCCGGCTTAAGCAGCAATCTTAACAAGAAGCAGTTTTGGCATATGACTGACACACCGCGCTATATATACGCTTGGCTCCCAGATTCCGATGCGTGAAATAAGAAAGAGCCTATGCGCCACCTAGCGTCGCTAGTCAGAAGGATAAACTATTCGCATCTTGATTAGGACCTCGATAGCGACTAAATCCACTATTTCAACCCCCAAAAAACAATATACTCATCCAACGAGAAAGCACCTTGAAAGCTGCACAAACAAAACATCAACTCCCTTTTCCCGGCGTAAAAGTCCCGCGCCGAACCATAAATATTTTCGCGCGAGCTACCGAGCGCTGCGATGTTTTTGTATCGTCTTCGCGCGCGCGCCAGGCGCAAAATTTTACGCGCACGCATCGCGCCGATGGACGACGATATTATCCAGATGCTACTTCCAGACCGATTATTCACTTACTTCGCCTTTAAACTTTCGCACATACGACGGCCGTATTTTCCAAACAGAGTTACACATGTGCGTGTGCTGTGTGCGGCTATGTAAACGTTTCGTTTTAGTCGAAGGTATACGTTATGCACCGACTAACGACTTTTAAATTTAGAGCGGGAAATTTGAAATATTTTATTCAAATTCGACGCTTTGAACTTTCTGAAGTCGAATCCGCGCGAATGTAGTTCAGCGCTAGCTTGTAAACACACAATCGGCTGCAAAAGAGGCAAAGCGGATTTGTAAATAAACCAGTGCTATATGCGCTGCTTATAAATGCACAGGATCAGGTTCGATCGAGTGAGCGAAACAAATGGCGCTCTTTGAAGTGCGCGCCGTACACGCACATGGCTCTGTAATCCCTCGCGCGCGATCGCAATTGGATTTCCAGCGATTAAGGTGTGCAGTGTATATGCTCGATAAGCCTGTAGCCGCATATTCTTCATCACCGGTTCTCTGTATAATGTAGACGCGGGAATTTTAAACTCGCCCGTCGGTCCTTCGAGGCCAAGCTTAATTCGCTCATTCAAATTTCAAGCTGAGTTTCATTTCGAGATGAGTTTTCGCAGAGTCTCTCCACTTCTTCCGAACAACTATCAGACCGGAATATATACGTATATAACTCTCGGAGGAGAGAGAGCTAGAGTATAATCGAGTCCTTCTCTCCCCCTGACTTCGAAAAGCTCGCCTGCAACTGTTTGATGAAGTTCTCGCGCATAACAGCGTCTTTAGCGCTTTCGCATACATTACAAGTCGCGGCGATAAAAGCGTAATTTATCGGCCGCTCGGAAGCGCGCGGCGAATCAATTTAGCCTTATCAATTTCCAATATTTCAGAAATTAATAGTCCGTCCCCGACGAAGCCGCGTCGGTGATAAGGAGACGCGGGAAAAACTTGCACTGCCGCGCGAAGCACAAATTACAGCGCAAACGCGTGCCGGCCATAACTCAAGCTTCCGTTCCGCCGGCGCGGTTCTATATATTCAACAATATATTCCCGCACCGTGATATACACTCGTTGTCGCGCTTCATCGATCATCGAACTAATGAGAGAGAGAGAGAGAGAGAGAGAGAGAGAGAGAGAGAGAGAGAGAGAGAGAGAGAGAGAGAACTAGTGCCGTATTGAGACCTGCCCACGTTTCTGTTATTCCCGATATTCGCCGTTAATAGAGACGCTCTCGGCTAGGTTTCTCGCTTAATTAAATGCGCGAATCGAGCGATTAATACGTCGCGCGCTCTTTTTTATTCTTCGCGTCTCTAATGACTCTCCGCGGGTGTATACACTCCCACTATATAGAGGTGTAGGCAGTGGTAGCCTATCTCTATCGCTAATTGCCTCGTTTTTCACCGGTCTCTACATAGCCGCGAGCGCGTCGTTAAGCATCCGCGCGCGCGCGCGCACGAAACTCTTTCTTTTCCCTTCCGAGCCATTCCTCACGCGTCGCGACCGGCTGCGAGGACGGTTTCATTCCGCGAGAAACGCGCGGCGGCTCTGTATAACGGTCGATAGTTCGTATATGTATATAGCTATATACGTTTGGATAGAGATCGCGAGGATATTGTGTGTGCGGAGTTATGACTGATGCGGTGTTCCTATTGTAATAATGATCTCTTAAGGCTGCGTTTCGAGTAACCAAAGGAGCAGGCTAAACATTGCAGTTGTAGTATATTTATAGACTCGGTGTCCATATGGATGTTAAAATTCAGTCCTTGTTCCAATCATGATTTTTCAATTTTCACTTTTTGAGGTTAGGAATTCCAATGTAAGTAGAAATACAGCTAATCAGAGGACTTGTAGAATGCGATCACTACGATGAATACCTAAATATACCTAAAATACCTAATACGCCTAAAATGCCTAATATACCTAAAATACCTAAAATACCTGATACACCTAATATACCTAATTTTAAAAAAGTTTAACCAGGAATTCTGGCAAGAATCTGGTTAATTTCCTGTATAGATTTATTTCTTCAAAAATACGCTAGTGAATCAGTAATCTTCAATGTAATGTTGCGGGGTATTCGAATCGAACTTACATAGAACCATCTCTCGAATGTTCAAAACCGTTGTATTATATTTTACGAAGATTACACATCCGAAAAACCTCAAAAAAAGTTCAAACCCTACAGTCTAAAACAAAACGAAATCGAGGCAAAAGCGCCGCGCGCGCACGCACGTGTATATTTAAAGCCGAAAAGGAGACGCGCAAACAATGAAAGCTCTTAAGAGCGCGTTTAAAAGCAAGTGCATTTCCCGGCCCGCGTTTAATTTATCGCGCAGCCCGCGGCTTGCTGCATAGTCTCTCGTCGGCACGTGTGCGGTCCTGCCTCGCGTCTTGTTTTTCTCTCCTATTACTTCCTCTCTCTCTCTCTCTCTCTCTTTCTCTCGGACGCGACACAGACGGACCGCTAGCCCCAAAGCTCCTCTACTTTTACGACCCTCTCACCCTCGTTGTTTCGTTATATACTAAACGGTCGAGCTTTCGGCTCATATTATAGTATATTATAGAATCGAAAAATTTCAATAAAACAAAAGTAGAGCATCGCTCGCAACATCTCACCCGGAGATAAAGTATAAGGAACGAGGCGGGACCAATTACCGCGAAGAATCGCGCGCCGCGGGATCCCCGACTCCTTTTATATCCCCTTTATCCTCCTACGTGATTTCCCTCCCGCCTCGCGACGAGCTGAGAGAAAAGTAGCTCCGGAGAGAAATAAACGAGCGCAGCATCTCACCCGATTCCTCGGCAGACCGGCTTCTGTAAACAGCGCGATTCTCGCTTTTTTTTCCTCGAGCTTGCGAGCTTTTTTGACGGATTAATTTATACGTCGGACAACAAGCTCTGCTTTACAGTTTATACACTCGCGGATATAAGATAACGCGAGAACAGCGATCCTCCCTGAGAAGCTATTATCCGCACAAAGGACGACAGGGAGAACCGAGCGTTAAGACAATACGGCGGCGGCGGCGGCGGCTGAGAAAGAGAGAAGAATGAACGAAGAAGAAGAGGTATAGAGAAAAAAAAGTTGGCTTAATTAAATTCGCGCCTCGGCAGCTTTCTCAGCGATTGTGTGTATCACGGGTAGTTTCGAGCTTCTTAAAATGTTTTCCCATAGATTCTCTTCTTCGCGTATACGTTTATTTCTCCGCGAGTTTTCGCCGCGCTTGGAACTTCTCTCTCTGAAATCGAATTCGACGAGAGAAGTTACCGTGTAACGAAAGCGCGCACGTGCATCCGAGTAGGAAAAAGAAAGGAAGAATAGCGCTTCGCGCTTGATATATAGGAGACAGCCGAGGATAAATACTATACGCAGAGCTCTAAATGGCGATTGGAAAAACGCTAGCGCTGCTCGTACACGTATCTTCCATTATTGCGCGCGGAAAAGGCCGTTGCGGCTATTATATCCTCGAAATTATGAAGCTGACGCGTTGAGGCTTGTTGTATGGTACGTGTACACTGCAGCAGGATGCATAAACTCGCGGCGAGCTTGGCTCCATTATTGCCGAGCGTTGTATCATATCGGCTAGACAGCGAACACAGAGCAGCATCACCGTCGTCGGCCCTAGAACAATAAATACGGATTTCGCTGGGTATAGGTAGAGCGTCGAGTGGAGCCTGTTTACGCAAGTCAAGGATGCGCTGCTACAGGTGGTATACCGCTGGCAAACCTGTTTGCGTACAGGTACGCTTGAACTCTTATCGCGGACGGGTCATCCGCCCGAGAGGAATTATTATTCCCTTCTCGCTGTGTGTGTGTGTGTGTGTGTGTACGCCTGCGTATTAGGGTGGATATGGGTTCGATCAACGACGCGAAGCATCTATCCAATAATAGAATAGTATGTATAGGTAGAGGTTCGTTAGCACGTCGCGTGCCGCGAAGCAGATAGCGAAGGGCGAAAGTCAGCAGCAGCAAAAAAATTAATTACGAGCCAAAGGTAAGCGACAGAGAGACGGAGAAAATAGAGTTAAAAGAGAATGCAGGGAAAGAAAAAGCGCTGTTCGCGTTTTGTTGCGTATAGCTAGTAGTAGTGGCGAGGCAATCAAGCCTGTGTATACACGAAGGGAAACAATTTGCTGACGGAGCGTGTCGTCGTTCTCCCGGCACGCGACGACTTGCGGGGGTGGCTGTACGCGTGAATCCTATCTCTCTCTCTTATTCTCTGGGTGTGTATAGGTGCCCGCAGAAGCACGACGCAGAAGGAATGCGCGCGTTCGAGTTATGAATACGAATTTTCTTATCCTATATGTAGCTCGACACGCTGGAAGCAGAGGTTGAAGAAACTGGCGCCGAGAGAGACGGGGACAGATTGTTTTGTGGTACGAAAACAAAAAAAAAAAATTCGGAAAGGCGCGGATTTTTTCGGTGATTAATGATTGTTACCCGGTATTTATCTTCTCGGGCGTGTGCATCTGCGTTGCGCTGCATTTTTCTTCATTTGCGGGTGAATTGTGCATCGGATGGAATTATAAGGCGCTGATGCAGCTGGAGGTGATGTGGATTAATTGATTTTTGCGAGAAAGTATTTCTCTAACTGTGCGTTTGTTGTTTGTTTATTGGTTTGGATGTACGGACGAGGTCGAATTTTTGTTTTTGGTCGTTGGAAGAGATAAGTTTCTGGTCTGAATTGAGTTAGGGCTGGTGGAAAGTTGACGATTTCAGTGTTGTCATAATTTACATTCTTATAAAAAAATTTTCGTATGCGGTCACCTCCAAAAATCGCTAAAAACGGTTTTTTAGCTCTAAGTCGAATTCTAAGCATTCTACAAAAAAAAGTTGAATGGAAAAGTTATAGATCTTTGAAAAATACAACTTTTTCCCATTAACATCAAATCATGAAAATGCTTAGAACTCGAGTTTACCGACCAAAATCGATTTTGTACAGCTAAAAAACCAATTATTTGCCATAAAACATTACGGATTTACGTTTTACACGAAAATGTTAAATATAAAAGTTGCAAACATTTTCAAAATACAACTTTTTACCGTGGCAAACATTTTTTTTAACACTTTTTGACATACACAACCCTAAAAGCGATTTTTTGATACATAAATTCAATAATAACTTCGGTGCAACATGCCCCATCCAACCCAATTATTTTCAGCAATTTGCCTATATTATTAAAAGCTGAAAGTTATATTTTGGCATTTATCTCATATATATATATACAAAATTAAACCACTTTTTTAATTAAATTATAAAAAATGCATAATTTAGGAAATGCGTAATCGCCGCATACAATCTGTGTAACTTGGCATCATATAACGACGTACGCTATATTAATTAAATCTTTTAAGCTGAATCAGACAATTCACTTTTAAAATTCAAGTGTATATACTGAACTAGAAAAGCCTAAACTCCATAAAGAAAATTGCTTAGATTGAAGAAAAGCTCTAAGTAGCTTACTACATCCCTCTAACATATGCTAAATGAAGTGAAGCCAAGAATGCGTCAATATGATTGGCTCATGTAGTGCGCATGCGTCAAAAGTAGCGTTAGAATTTTTTGATTTCTAAAATTGATTCTAATATTAAAAATGTAATATAATACTATAATACATATCAAATTATAATTTGTGTATTTATAATATTCTAGACATTCTACTCTCGAAACATAACTTTAAAATTTTAAAAGGAAGTTGGCGACGAAACCGTGGCAACTTTGAAATTTATATGAGCGCGAAATGAATCATATATTGTAAAGTTTGATATATTTCCGTGATAGAAAACAAATATTAAAAATATCAATCAAGTATTTATATTCCATTTAATAAATTAATGAAATTATAGTCTACTGCGCCAAGTCTAGTACTGTATAAGCACCGACAGGCATTACGAAATTTTTTTATAACTATACTTTTACGCGAGCTTCAGCGGCCGTGCCTTATGCGCAAAACGCGAAGCGCGAGCGTTTTGCGTACGAAGCGATGCAAGCCAACGCGGCCGTAAGCCCGCGCGTGGCGCGCTAATTAAATAATAGTTCGATTTCTTTATCTAAAATAATTCTTTGTTATAAACTAGCTTGTCAGAAGTCCCAAATGAATTATATTTCTTGTGCCAAATATACACATTTTGACTAGCGACATACCAGATGAACCTCCTTAAGACAATTGTTCCATCCAAATTTCGATGATTTTCTCTATTGAAACAATCGAATTCGTTAGCCAACAGATTAACATTCCTACCTAGAGTAAACTCACTGCATCACCTCGCATGAACCTCATCAATAACGGACAATCAAACACAATCCAGAACATCGCTCATCGCTTTCCAACAACAACAAAAGCACAAAAATGACTTATCGACGTTTCCGTCAATCAGCTCTCCATCCTATATCTCTCCGAGAGCGAACCGTGTCTAGACTATAGATACTCGCGGCGGTGAGAGATAAACACAGAGGACGAAGCGAAAAGAGAAAGACGTCTCCACGTGGGAGGGGTGTAGGTACACTGCGCGTCTGAGGCGAGCGACGACGAGCCAGAGAGAGAGAGATAGAAAACGAGGCTACTACCTCGAGAGTTGACGGCGTGACGCGAATCCGCGAGCGGACGCCGGCGCGTGTTTCGAATCGAAGCAGCGGCTGTCTATATACCCCAAACCGTGTCCTTCTCGGCGTCGAGAGCAATTTTTTCTTTTTTTTTTTCATCTCAGATGCTTCAGCGACACATTTTCGCCAGGTGAATTCTCCGTATTCTATTACACATCGCATCTGCGGTATGCGATTGCCGCACACACAACTGTAAAACGCGCATCTATTCATCATCTTCATCTACAATCCCATTCTCTCGGCAAAATTCTAATCAATCTTTATTTCGTAAAAGTCCTCTTTCTCGCGCATACACACGCATTCCGCAGCGGACTTCAATTCATGCTCTGCAGCTGAATCTACAATTCCAGCTCTCTCGGCTTTTTCTCCTTCGCTCTTTCCCTTTGCGCAAAAGTTGTTGTCGAGGCCGAGAAATGCAGCCATTTGTCAAAAGCGTCAGCGCTACACGACGCGTCGATAACTCGTGTAGGTGCACCTCGATTATATCAACACACACACGCAGCGAAAATTGAAAATAATAATTCATAATTCGGCCAGTACCAGCTCTCGAAGCGTTGCAATATTCAGAGAGAGAGAGAGAGAGAGAGAGAGAGAGAGAGAGAGACGAGCTTTTCCCAGAGGCGTTTTCACCAGCGCCGACAGAGGGAGAGAAACACGCGGCGGGGCTGTCTGTGCTGCGAACGGAAAAAAAGAGCGACAGCGAGCAACAGCACGCGCAAAAGGAGGAGAGAAGGAAAGAAGAAAAAATCGAATCGTTGAAAGGCAGCAAGAGAGAGAGAGAGAGAGAGAGAGAGAGAGAGAGAGAGAGAGAGAGAGAGAGAGAGAGAAGTAAAGAGAAACGTCACGGGGTTAGAGAGATGCTGCTGCGGTGCGCTGAAAGATAGGCGGAGAGAAAGAAATATTCGGTATTGAAATACTTGCGTACACGGGCAAGTCCGTGTGTATATACGTTTCGAAAACCACACGTATACTGTTATGTGTTATGGGGAAAGCTATACGGAAATAATCGCAACCGTCGCGCGAAATACCGTAATTCTCCAAACTGCAGCCGCGACTGCGTTCTCCCCACAATCAGACCCGACGAGGCGAATTCCTCCATAGATGCATAATAATACGGACACAGTCGCTTCGTATACGTATACACGTACATGGACATAGAGAAAGGGAGAGAGTTATACATCAGCGCAACGACAAGCACGACGACGGCGGCGACGACGGCGGCGACGACGGCTCGGAAGGCGAATGTCATCGTGACACGATGCGCCGATTGGTTTATTCGATAAGCAATAATCGATAGCCATTACGCGCCGCGTCGAACTCGAGGGGGCCGCCGACGATCCACAGGCGCATACAGGACTGTCACGTGTGTGTACAAGACGCGTTGCGGGATTTTCAGAAAGAGACGAGCAGCAGGGCCGACAGGTCGGAAGCTCCCAATTGTCGGATATTACTTCCGTCCGAGGCGGTAAGGGCTTTTTCCCTCCTCGACTCGTCAGACTTTATCATATTTCGTCAATTTTTGGCGCCCAACGCGTTACGTGCACTGAATTCTCCTCTTTTTTTTCGAAAATCGTTCGAAAGCACGAATAAAATTTTTTCGATTAGTCTTATCGCCGTAGAACCTTTCTCTCCATAAAACTGATTTCCCACAGGAGGGAGGTAAACAACGGAGCGCGGAATTGAAAAATTTTACGTCCCGCCGCATGAAAACACATCGAATCCTCGCGACTTTTCGCGGTTGCTCCTTCTTTTTACTGTTATTATCATATATTCGTCGGCGTTTTACTCGGCAGCCGCGGAGAGACTCCCGAGCAATATATCCCGGGGATGTATAGGAGGGAAAAAGGAAATAAAAAATCACGACGCGGTTGATTCGAAGAAATTGAAAACCCGAGCGGTGAATTACTTTCCCGCAATTTATCGTTCTTTTTTTCCATTTCTGTAAGCGAATAAAACAGAGCTATCGATCCGGCTAATTAGAAGCGAAGACATCTCTCACAACAATAACGCGCAGTGTGTAAGAATGCAGAGCGTAAAGGGGGGAACTGTTCGGGCTTCGATGCGAGGATCAACTTTATCGCGCACAGGCGCGGCGCGGGGGGTTACAGCAGCTTCGATCCCCCGAGGGAAATCAGCCTGATAATCCGATTAATAAATTGGATCCCCCCTTCCCCCGGCGTTCCGGCCGGCCGTTGTTGCCGATTTAATTGGCATTTCCGTCGCGGTCGCGCGACTCGCTATACTATTTTCGGCAATTTTTCACCCGACACGCGCCATCGACGCTACGTTTTCTATTTGCGGAATCAATCGACCATACGACGCCGACACGCTCGCTCGGCTCTTCCGACAGATTTTTTTCCCCTCTTTTTTGGCTAAATACAGACTGGAATTATCAGTCCCGTTGTCGTTTTCAAAAATGATCGGTAAAAATCGACACGCGAGCGCGTGTGGCGAATTACGGTATCGCAGGCAATATTTTACATCAACTAAGGCACATACGAGGAGTGACTCTCGGCGGCGTGTCATCGTACGGGACTACGGCGAAGAGTCGATAATGCGCCGCTGCTGCGTGGGTGGACGAGTATAAGTATACAAGCGGCTTTTCAGCGACACGAGAGAGACAAGTGCAAGCGAGTCTCGTGTCGACACACGGATAAGGCCCAGAGAAATAACGAAGAAAAAAAATCGAAGAGACGCTTCATTATCTCAGCGCGTGAATAAAAATCGCCGCTCGTTTTCTGCTCTCGTCGTCGGCGTGAATTGAACGACGAGCGGAAAAGTGAAATAAAAGGCAATATCAATTTCCTCTCGGGCGACGCGCTTAACTCTCGCCCACGGGAAAATTGCCGGCGAGGTAAGGAGGTATTATGGAAAAAAAGGAGAGCCGACGGAAATGTATAAGAGGAGCGAAGAGAAGAAGCCTCTTAAAGGCTAATTTGACCTTCCCCCCGATAATCGGCTCAGACCGTCTTGGCGAATTCGCGTGTGTACGCACGCGAGAGCACGCGGGGCGCCGGCAGTTATGCGCTCGCAAATGATCCTAAGTCGAATTTATGACGGATCGGCGCGGTGATGGTCTCGACGACGAGCTCGATGCTTACGAGTATGTGCGGATTGGAAAACGTAACTCAGTATTTTTTTTTTTTTTTTTTATTGTGAAGCTTTATGACAGCAATAGAACTATACTTTGACTACAATTATCGACTTTTATCCGAAATTCCATCTGCCGCAGCGGCCGTAATGGACGAACTGGACGTCTGAAAAAATAGTCGATGTTTAGAAGAATAGTACAAAATAGTGATGGGCACAGTGTGTTAATTCTAACACGTACTCATATTTTTGCACTCGTTACTGCAGCGCATGTACTGCATACTTGGCCAAGTATGCCCATCCGATCCGCACACTTCAACTAGATCGATCTCGTTGAAGCATCTGCTCAGCATGCATGCTCTTTCTCCGGCTGTATCTCCGTAGACCGTTTGGGGTATAATCGAATAAACTAAGCAGACTGAATAAGAAAACGAATACGTATTTTAATTTTTGCTTCATACCATAAAGTGCTTGCAAAATTTTTAACAGTAGTTACAATTTTAATTGTTGTAACTTTACTTTTATTAAAATATGTCTGCAATAAAATGCAGAATAAGTGCCTGGTTTTTAATTTTCAAAGTAAACATAACTAGTACTCACAGAAGAAAACAATGTACATCGGCAACTTTGACATGTCGGCACGGAGCTTGTCACTTCAAAATACTACACACTCTTGACAAGATTCTCGCAGACTGACAACTTCAACACTGTACTGTCATATCTCCGACTAACCCGGTATTTATAGCGCTTCACGCTCAGCGATAACAGACCTTTATACACTGGGATTCCCGGTGTATAAATAACGATACAATAAACGCATTTTGCTTTCTCAGAAAGAGGTCATCGAGCATAGATAATCGGCTTTCGCACACTTTATTCACAATTTTCCATCTACAATAATCGATCCAACCGCATTGCGCACATCCCACAGAACCGTCCTCCGTAAATCAATTCCGCCGAAATTCAAATAACGCCAACTGCGGCGCAACACCTGGGTATATTTTATTTCGCGCGCGGCAGCTCCCCCGAGTCTAGATGCGGCTTGTCTGCCCCGGCGTTTTAGTATCTCTTATATACGTCGGCGGCGGCGGTGCGCACCTGAGAGTGAGCATAAAATTTTCCCCGCGACGAATTTACGAGCGGACGGCCGACGTCGTAGCCCTTTCGTGTAATACTCTCACTCTCTCTGGGCTCCTCAAAGGGCGCAGGTCGATATTACAATATCGTTCGCATTTTCGTTATTGCCTGGTCTCTTACTTGTACCTTTTTTTTCTCTTCAGCCCTGGATTAATGCCGTTTTATGCGTTTCGGCGCGCGCATGACGTTCTTCGCTTTAACGTCCGGCATAATTTAAGATTAGTATCTGCGGCTTACAAGCTCTCGCGACGAGTGAGTCGATTCGAGCGCTTTTCGTTACTCGTTTTTCATCGAAGCAGCTTCGATAATATCATGGCGGCTGAGCCTTTTTTCCGAGACTGCTCTACACTGCAATTGGCGTCTTTAGCGTAAAAATTTTATCGTCGCGCGCAGCTCTTTTCGGTTATTTTTCGGCCTTGTCGCCGCCGATTTTTTACAGCCGAGTTTGCTGTTATGCGTGTGTGTCGAAGTTTTTACGTGCTTGGCCGCGATTTCGAACAGGAAGAGGGCGAGTGTAAACATTGAAATATGTTATTCGTCCTGTCAATTAGCCTTTTATACCTCGGGATTTTCGGTTTCGCAGGCTGCAAAAGATTTAATTTTTATTTTCATTCGATATTATTGCGCGACATGCTGTTCGAAGAGAGACGCGGCCGAATTCACATCCGCAAATGGGCATATAATTATTATGCAATGAAATCGAAGAATGTCTACTTGAACGCGTAATTACATGAAGTAGTGGACAAATTGCGTAACAATCGAATAATTTAAGTATAAAGAAAAATATATAAACAATTCGCTTAGTTAGTTTACTTAGATTATTATTATTATTATTATTATTATTATTATTATTATTATTATTATTATTATTATTATTATTATTATTATTATTATTATTATTATTATTATTATTATTATTATTATTATTATTATTATTATTATTATTATTATTATTATTATAACATCATTTTTTTATAAATTTGTCAATTTACTTCTTACATTACTATCTAAAGCGTTACTTTCTATTTGGCAGCATATATTGCTATGTCACGAATTAGCATTATCTTTGATAATTTGTCAGGAACATTTTTATAATTCTTAAACTACAAGTCTAGTTTTCGGCGAACGTTTCGAGGAGCTAGAGTTTCGGGTTGTTCGATTGCGCGTTTTGATCCTTTTTTAACAGTGCTTGCTTGGCAAAACAGGTCTAGTTCGTCCTTGTCCATGGTTTGTTGCTGCTGTTGCTGCGGAGATGGTGAGAGTTTGATTTCTGACAATTGATTGCATATTTGGTCCAGACGCCTTTTAATTTTAATTTTTCTACGATTTTGCTTTGGTGATGGCGTTTTTATGTTCATATTATTCTGAAAATTGATTGCCATACTTGAAACTGGGCTAGTCGAAGTCGATGTAACGTTAGTTTTGGAACTCATTTTGTAGGTATTATTGGTAATGCTCCAACAAGAACCAAAATTTAACTCATTACAGTTGTGTCGAACATCCATAATTATACCCGTCATATGATGAGTGGGGTGTCATTTTTGACGGGTGGGGTAGTATTTAGACGGTTGGGGTGTCATGTTGACAGGTGGATTGTCATTGCGTCGGGTGGGGTACTATGTGTCAATATCAGGGTTCTCTTCCCAAAATGACGAAAATACCTCAAGAAGTAAAAAGTAAAGAACCGTGATGTCTCTTGAAGAATAGTATAACAATTATAGCTATGCCAGAGAGAGAAATTGGGAGAGAGAAGAATTATAATTGATTATGGATACGTAATTGATTAGAAATAATTTTATCCATCAAATGAAAAAGTACAAAGCCCTACAGAATTATGCATGAGGTAAAAACAATTTTAATATCATTATGTCGAAAGAATCCACGTGCCAAAAGCATTGACAGCGGTTTTAAATTACGACAGGCAGTCATCACACACAATACAATAATAATTACTCTCTGAGCCTAAGCCAGTGTGACTTGATGTTAGTTTAAGGACACAGCTAAACAAAGCACACGGCTGTACACTCGTAAACGGCGGAAAAAGGCGCGTAAAAGAGTCTCGCGCAATAACCACAACTTTCGCGTTCCGTAGACAATTTTCCGGCGCGGGGATTTTACAGCCCAACGCGTACACGCGTACGCGTAGAGAGAGAAAGGGCACTGCATGAGGCTACTAATGAAATTTAACGATAAAATGATTACCGGCGTAAATAATTGCTCCTTTATAATACCGTTGCAGCGCGGCTGTACGTAGAGAGTATAAACCCCTCGTCTTTAGAGTCGCGAGCGCCGTTATTCATTGCCGATTGTGCAATTACACGTGTGTTCGCGATGGCTATACAAATGATTCCGGTGCGATATGTACACACACGCTGGTATGTGCCGACTGGCTGCGCTTAGTAGTGTTCCTCTATCTTAGTGGGCGATCTCCTGCCCATTGATACCCAGAGCGGTGTCAAGTTTCTTTTTCTTTTTTTTTTAAATTATTTTTTCTTTTAGTCGCAGTCGTGCAGATTTCGACTCTGTGTAGTGTAGCCTACATTAATTTATTCCCTTGAATTTGCTTATAGTTGCGTTGCGTTTGATGTATGCAAAGTTTGATAAAAGTCGAAAAAGTTGAAGAAACTTGCTGATTACACATGCATAACAGTTGATTACTGCGAGCATACATTCCGAATTACATGTTAGATAGCTGCGGGAAAGGAACTGTATCATCTCTGATGTTACGAGGCAACATTATATTTCTACTGTAATTTTCTTTCGGGTCGATATTGGGGCGAATGTGGAATTTACCGAGTAGGGATATAGAGGCACAATAATGGCAACTGCTTTCAATGAAGCCCACTGAATCTAATTTACTCGCAGGGCTGCTACTTGTCGCATGTTTTGTGTTATTTTTAGGAAAATTTGAAATTTCAGATACTTTAGTCCTTCGCACTTTGGCACTGTCCGCTATAGATCGTATAGAAACAAAATGGTGAATATGATTTTCATATTTATGGGCATGTGGTGTAATAAAAAGCGGTACGAGTCTTGAGTACAAATAGAAAAATAACTATGAAGATTTTTGAAATTAAAAAAATGTCATGCTCGATTTGAGACCAAACCGAGTTTAAAATGTTATCAGTTCGAAAATCATACGCTCGTACACATTTACGAGAACGTCCGCTTCAAGAGCCCGATATCTCAGGATTTTCATATAAGATTCTTGCTAAATAAAGCCGCGATAAAATACTTAGTAAAAATTCAGAAATTATATCATTCTATGTTTTCAAGAATTACGCAAAAGCAAATCCTGATATGACATACGAAGTTTTTGAAAATCGGATCCGTATCCGGGAGAAATTTAATTTTCTCGCGATATCAGTAGGCTCAAGTAGGTATTTTCACATAATTTACCGATTGTGCAATCATGTAAAGGATGATAAGCAGATGAAAGGGTATATGTTTATCACTCGCATTTCCGTTCCTTATTGTTAGTTATTAACAATTTATTGCAAAAAAAGGCGATTTTTGTCTTTTTTTTTGGCTTATAACTTTAAAACTAAGGGAGCTCTCAGTATTCCTCAATGAGATGATTTGTAGAGAATAAAAATATCTAAAAAATGAGAGGTTGAACGCCTCAGTCGGATAATTAGATTCTGAGATAATTAGGAAAAACCGAAAATCCGATTATATATATATATATATATATATATATATATATATATATATATATATATGCCTCTCCTCCGGCGCTGCTCCGTCCCCCACCACGGTACAGCATACAGACCTGCCGGAAAAAACGCACCGCAAACTTTGAATCGCGATTTTGAGCAAACTAATAATCCGACAGCACCCAACTTTTGCACATATAAAGAACATTATAATCTCTACTTATTCCCAACATTTTAGCGCTCCAGTTTAAAAAATGACGGAGCTATGAATTTTCGAAAAACGCCTTATTTTTCGGTTTTGCCTAATTATCTAATTATCCGATTGAGGCGTTTGGACTTGTAAACATGATTGCACAATCGGTTTGCTGTAACAAATTATGTCACAATAAGACAGTTTCAAATCCCTACAGCCTGTCCTAAAGCACCACAAAATATCGTAGACTCGAGCAGTTATAGTATGTGCGGTCCAAGTAGCAGGCCTATAATAAGGAAGTAAGTGGGGCACTGCTGTATTTTAAGTGATGTTAACGCCGTATTTGATAGGGGAAGTGAAAAAGTGTGCATGCGCCACCTATCGTCGCTATCCAGAGACTAGAGACGATTAGGGCAGTTCAGTCGGCGGTGAAGAGGCTGGTCCAAAACTTTTTTGACTGATTTTACGTACATCAGTAGCATACAATTGCAGATCTTATTTCTTCGCATAAGGCTTAAAAAGAACAACATAATACGCAAATTTTAATTCGAGATTATAATCCTTTAAATATATACTTGCCTTTTTTAATCATCTCAAAATCCTGTACCGCAAAATAAATGCAGAAATAAAAAGTTCTCTGTAAATTATAATAAAAGTATTCAAAAAGTTGATAAAACTGCAAAAATGCTGATTTTTATTAAATTGAACACGGTACAATATGGATTATTACGCGTACACACAAACATAAGAAACCTCACTGCACTCAGAAAATTACAAAAATTCCCGAGTTCCCACCACTCTCAACGTCTCTACGCAAGAATCCAGCTATACTACACACGAACGTAACACACTTAACCACTATTTCCCCAACAATCGCGCAAGTGGAAAAATCCGCGTCGAGTCAGGCAAAAGCTCGCTCTATAACGTCATACATTCGAGCGTCGCCCAAGAGTCGCAAAAAGAAAAGCCGCAGAGAAAAAAACATACAGGCGCATATCATCGAATGAAAGCCGCGCACGCTTCCGTTTTTCCCGGTGGCGAGATCTTAAAAGAGCCACTACTAGACTCGACTCTTCCTCTCACATACGTATACACACATAGGTGCTTCAGTCATCTCTCTTTTTTTTCAGCTGCCGCTTTTTTCGTCGCTCTTTCGTGCGCTTCTTTCACGCAAGACGACGCGGCGCTGAAAAGGCCGCGCGAGCGCGCGCTAATTATACGCGATCTGCCGCACGTATAAGCTTTGAGAGAGCTGAACGCGCTTCCATATAGTCCAGCGCAAAAAGGGACGGACGAGTAAAAATTTCCTCGGCGCGCTACTCGAATGGGGCTTAATATTCCGCTCGAGCAAAATGCCCGTATTAAATCTCGAAATAATATTGCGCTCTGATGTCTGTGTGTATAAAGACCGGGAGGAGAAAGGCGCAGAGATATTCCGATCGAGATACGGATTCAATAATTGCTACACATAAGTTATACGGCTTTTTTCCTTCGCCCGCGAACGTGAAAGCATATTTTTCGCACTGTGTGTGCAAGAGAGAGAGAGAGAGAGAGAGAGAGATCTGCCGACTGTACAACGATAAAATCATAATTGCGTGCTGTACGCGTACAGTCCCGAAGCGAAAAATATATCGATCTCTCACACGCACTCGAGATCGGTTCCGCGTACGCATATAATACAATAATAATCATTGGGTGAATTTAAAATCAAATCGAATATGCAATTTCTGCGAATATATAAAAAATTCCTGCTACAGCAAGTGTATACAGCCGAGTAAATCCGCTCCAAAGCCTCGTCGCGGCGCTACAACTCGACGTTAAACATTTTTCTAGGGTTTCCTCTTCAGAATCTCGCGCGCAACTCTCTCTCTCTCTCTCTCATAAAACTTTGAAAGGCCGTACACTCGTCGTATTCTCTCGCGCCCTCTATACACTCGTCTACCGCGTGGAATTAGCGACGACGACTTTAAGCCCTCGGCCCGCGATAATTATAATTCATCGCGCGACGACGAGTGTCCCCCCGTTGTTTCGACTCGAGCCTTTGTGTGTGTGCGAAATAATTCATATACAGAGAGAGACGGCCGCGCGGTGGACCGCGATTCGATAAAAGAGTGTTGAAGCTCGAGGGATTTGACTTTCTTCTTGTTGTAGGATCAGATACAAATTGATTCGACGCGGGAAAATGCGTTTGACAAGTCGTCGGGATTTATTTCCCAAGTGTTGTGTTCGTCTTCCGTATCGACAGACGGACACGTGTGATTTACGAGGATCATCAGCGTAATTTGTTACTGTGAACTTTTTTTTGAAAAATAGCCAGAGTCCGTTGCACAATTTTGATTAACAGTTCACGCTTATAGTCCGTTCGTTGAAAGTAGAAAGCTGCGCGAGCTGTGCACCGAAAGCTGATATTTATGGATTCGAAGTTGCATGTGTATGTCGAAATGTATAAGCGCCTGAAGTTTCTGCCGTGTACAGTGTCAGTGTAACATAAGCGTGGAAGCGTCACAAAAGAAAGAAGAAGCTCAAGTCGCTGTTATTATTGAAAAGAAGGCATGTAAAAGCGGGACTTAACGGTGGCATGTGTCATGCGATAATAAGAGATAGGACGCGATGCCGAGTCGAGGCGACGGCCCGTGAGGGAAAAGTCGTCGCGGAGCCAGTAAAAAGAGTCCGTACACGCGTAGGTCGTCGCAGGGCAGATAAAGATAATCCACGAGCGAGCGAGTGGGATTTATTCGTTCGCGTGGGAGTTTCGCCGATTTCTTCGAAAAAGTTCCATCCGTACAAGAAAGTCCGATAAAAATTTACCTAATCCATTACGATGCTTTCCCACACTGTGTATTACGGGTATACACTCGAGGAAGACGAAATTCGTATACGAGTGTGTTCTTAGCGCGCGCTTCATCCTCTCTCTCTTACTCTCGAGATATTCCGTTACAGCATCAGCGCAACAATGACGGCTTCGAATTCGGGACGATCCGACACAAAGCCGTGAGTCGAGGATTTATCTTCTGCCCGGCAATTATCGCGCCTTTGATATTGATTCATGCCGTGGCGTAAGTCGGGCCCTCTTTTATTCAAATCCTTTTATTTATACACTCCGCCGGAATTTTCGGTTTCGGCCGTCTCCTGGCGAATGGGGAACCTCGTTCCTATCCGCTGCGAGTGTGAAAAATGCACTTGACCCCCATTACCGGCTCGGTAATACACGCTGAGGAAAGTGATTGATGAAAAAGCGAGTATTTGTCTGTACGAGGAAGTTATTAATTCTCAACTGACTGTACATTAGCCTGATTCCTCGATGAATTCGCGCAACGATTTTCGACACAGGCTACCACTCTGCAATAATATAATACACAAGGGGTATATCAAAGTGTCAATTAAACGCGATTCCCAAGCGCTTAAGACGTCATCCAGCCATCATCTCCGAAACGCTTCATATTACACACCCGTGAATTATACGATCGCGGATGAATCAGAGCCATAAATCTGACAATCGCTCATCGCGGAGAGAAACAATCAAAGCCGCAGAAATCCGTCGGGACCACTACACACACACACATGAGCAAACAAAACGTGAAGGCGCTCGCGGTTGCAGCGGAAAAAATAACATCAGCAGCAGCGAAAGAAAACATGATTTGCATATTTCGGAGAGAGATAAGCGCGCGGCGGACTTTCACCTTTTCGACGAGATCGTACTGATGCGATATTACGCGCGCGTGTGTGTGTGTAGAATCGGAGGGAGAAGAAAAAGGGTATTATGCGCGGAGTAGCAGTCTCTCACACCCACGGCTGCTTCTTCTGCGGCTATGTGCGTAACTGTAAACGCGAATGTACATACAATGCGCTGGAGAGAGAGAGATGGTATTATTACTGTATTTTTTGGAAGAAACGACTCTCCATTCATCCTCCGGAGCGTATCTCTCCGCGTTATGAGCTTTTATTTATTTAAAATACCGATTTCGCCTGTTTCAGCCTGCGAGTGCCACCCGATCGGAGCCTACGGCAGGACGTGCAACCAGAGCACGGGACAGTGTCCCTGCAAGGACGGCGTCACGGGGATAACCTGCAACCGGTGCGCGAGGGGCTATCAGCAGAGCCGATCTCACATCGCTCCTTGCATCAGTAAGTTATATATCGATTTTCCATCCTCATAGATCGGTACAACGCGAATTTGAATCGCGGCGCGTGTCTCTAACCGATCCCGATCGTAAAAATCGAAACGATCGTGTAAACGATCTCTCGCGATAATTATCCAATGGCGAAGGCTACTTAGCGCTAAGTGCCGATATAAGCACGTTTATCCGAAAACGTCGTCGTCGGCGGCGGCGACTGCTCGCTTTCTCTCCAGAGTCTGGGAGCCGTCTCTCGGATTATACCGAGAAGCGGAGGAGATAAATAAATTAAAAGCTTGCCCGCCTCCTTCGGACGGCGGCAGCCACACCTTTCGGGCTGAAAAATCGATGGGGTCCGACGAGACACGCACTCTGCAGTCGCCGCCTTCTCGCCAATTAGCGGAAATTTGCGCGGATCCCTCGCGAAAGTATCCTTAAATCAGCGTCATTTTTTCTTCCGCTCGTTTAGCTGACGCTGCAGCTTTTCGTTGTGTACTGATTGTTTTTCGCTTTTTGCTGCTCTCAGGAATTCCGAGAGTCGTGCAGACGCAGGGGATCGCTGGAGAGGACAGCGGTGAGCCTGACGAGGACGAAGACGAGGAGCGATACGAGACCCGAAATGGTGAGTTTTTGATTTGTTTGCCTTTTTTTATTGGGCAGCTGATTTGTAATATGGTCTTAAGTGGTGTGTTTGGTATGGGATTTGGTAGGAGATGGGACATTCGAGATTGGGCTGATTGCGGTATCGAAGACACGCGATGAGGGTTTGATAAAATTATCATCTTGACAATTATGTAATTATTTCGATAGCTATATATTTTTTAAATAATCACAATATACTTAATTTTATCGAAAAAGTCAATAAACGACGTTACAATAACGATAAACCAGGAATAGTTGCCCACTATTATGTAATTATTATTAACGATGGAGATTAACAATATCACGTTTCATCAGAATTTCATTTTGATTATTTGTTACAAACCAGTATTTTGTCAAATGAACCTCCCAGTCTCTTGTTTTATTATCTATAATATTTACTAAAAAATTATCAAACTATAATAAAAATTCGAAATCCGTTCCGCTACTATAAAAACTCTTCAGAAAATCACGTATTCGACTCCTTATCGCACTATCGACAGAAGAACCCCCAATGCATAACCATAAGAAGCCTCCGCATGCGGTCCGCCGCGCGCTGACGGACAAATTGCAAACGGAAATCCTCGTCGTGCGCAAGAGCTTCTCGGTACACACCGCGCAAAAAACTCTCTCTCTTTCTCGAGTTTGATAAACGCTCGCGAGCTGCGCAAGTAATTCAGCCCCACTAGCGTTAAAAAAGCATCAAACAAAAGAGGCTGAAAAAAGTAGGGGCACGTCTCGTCGTCGTCGCAGCTCTCTCTTTCTAAATTTGCGAATTCCGAGGGCGCGCCGTCAGGAAAATCCTGTCAAGTCGCCAGAGAAGAGAGAATCCAGGGGCATTTTAAGCGGCGCGATATTAATTTAACCAAAGAGACGGATGGGGTGCGCCGCCGCCGACTATACAACGACGTGTAGAGAGCGAAGGCGAAAACGAAACAGCCTCTACTCGGCTCTCCCCTAATGGCTTAATTAAAACTACCCTTGCTTTACGTACAGCTCGGCTTTCTCTCTCTCTCTCTCTCTCACGAGCGAACCTTATACGCAACGATACATGCGCGCGTATTAAGGGGGAGAGACTGGCTGATTGCACTGCACCTGGCTCCTGTACACGCGCTGCATAAGTGAAAATAATCGCGATAAGCGTGCGTTATAGAGGAGCGGGTGAAATCGTCGGTAGCGCGAGAGAAAGTCCGGCAGCGCAGAGGCGATTGATCGAACTTTTTGTTGCGCGCGCGCGGGAGGGTGATTATGCGCGCTCGAGTCCTCTCTCAGTGATTAATGTAATTCGGGCTTTCTCGTTGCCCAATCTTCCTGACGACGAGGAGATTAGAAAGCTAATTCAATTTTCCGCGTCTCGTTACAGCAGTGAAAAAATACGATCAAACAAAGCTCACTCGTACACGCGATAATTCAAACTTGCCGCGTAAAACTATCATCTCGTCTCGCTGGATGTAGAAGCTCGCGCCGCAGTGAAAACAAGCATCTCGCGCAGGCACGCACACCTCTCTCTCTCTCTGTCTCTCTCTCTCTCTCTCTCTCTCGCCGTACAAGACACCGCGAGCCAGCTCCACTCGGCTCCTGCTGGCCTGATACATCGGACCAAGCTGCTCTTGCGCACAGAGAACCGAAGCGCGAGGGAAAGGGAAGTCGCGCGCAGTGCGCGAGAGAGCGGCTCTCGCGCGCGCGATGTAGTATTATTGTTCGTCGAATTTCAAGCCGCTGCTGCTGCTGCTTTCTCACGCGTGCGACTTTCCACCTGTGTGTTATAGGAAATGGCGTTGGATTTATCAGTCGGGAGGTTTTTTATTGGAGTGATGCGGGGGCAATATGGATGAAAGGCGGTGTTCTTGAATTGGTGGAGGTATTTTAGAGTTTACGGCGAATGAAAAGTTGATGTGTTGGGCGATTTGAACTTGTACGAGATGTGCTTCTTCCTAGTTCTGGTCAAAATAAGCTATTATCAGAAATTCGGCTTCAGAGTATATTTCCCGTAATTTTTAGATAAAACAAAGTCAATTTTCTACCAGGGGGCTTTTACAACAAGAACAGTAGAACAACGTATACGATTGCGTTAACCGAACTATTCTATTAGCCAAAACTTCGCTCTACCGAAGTAACTTCGGTCAAGTTGGCGAGCTGACACAGAAGTGCGGGTCTTTGTCACCATCGCTTATGTGACACTGCTGCGAACTAGCTTCGAACTTGGCTTTCTAAATTTCCCCTCAACCGTGTGTTTCCCCAAGCGTACGGCTATATAGAGTATGCACGTCCGACCTGATCAAACCTAGCGCGATAATCCAGGAAAATAGACATCTAAAAACGCCAGTCAAAGGCTACCGCTCCAACAGCAGCAGCTCCTTCCGTTGCCACCTCCGCAGCTCGTGCATCTCGTTACGGCGCTGGAGGACAAGATACACACTCACGCGAACCTCTATACGCATACCTCGACTCGCTTATGAGCGCCTCGGACTATACACGCGTTTGTACAAGCAGGAAAAATCCTCTTATTAATTTCGTATGATACATTTTCCGCATCGCTGAAACTCATGCATAAAGTGTCAATCGTCCACATTTAAAACGTATACACACAGAGGCGGTCGCGTGAAAAGTCGAAGGTGCTCTGACTCGCGGCCGTGTGTACAATGCGCGCGTTATCTCGTGCATAGCCGCCTTAGGCACATTAAACTGCAGCACGCACACGTCTGGCCGCATTAATATGCATAGCGGACAAACTCATCCCGCCGCCACACACACCGCCTGCCTCGTCTCGCACGAGGACGTCTCTAGGCGTCACACACACACACACACACACACAGCACACATTACCGCGATATTTTCTCGTATCACGGTCGAAACAGTCGCCCCGCAGCTGCGCGGCGAGGAGAAACGAAGAAAAAGAAGAAGAAGAAGCTGAAAGAAAGAGAGAGATGGAAATTAAGGCGAGGGAAGATGCAGCGAGACAGATAATAAAGAGAGAAAGGGCACGCGGAGCGCGCAAAAAGAGCGTATATGCACACAGTAGAGAGCTGCCTGCGTGCGCAGTGCGCGAAAAAGGGAAGAAGCGCGGTGTGTGTATGCGCTGCAGCCGTGTCACGGATCGCATCTATATGTTAATGCGGCCGCGGCTGACTTTCGCGTATACCTATACACCCACGCTACCGCTGCTGCTGCTGCTGCTGCTGCTGCTTCACGCGCTGATAGCCCCGTTCAATGTGTTACTTAACTTCGCGCACGGCTGATTAATTGTCCCTTTTATACGCTCATTAATTTCGTTGTTTTTTTTTTACTTTTCGCTTAGCGTGTATACGTATAGAGACGATTTGCAGCCCCCCGCTGATGTGCTCATGTGTATGATATCGTGGCCGACAATCTCGAGCTGCTGATGCTCGGCAGTAGATGAGAACCGGCTGTGGTTGGACCTGATTGTTTGCGTTGGAATGTTCGAGGGGATCGAAGTGACGGCGATTATTGCGTTTGTTCATTAATATCTATTAATAATGCAAAGTGTTGGTATCTCGCCGGCCAAGAGGTATTATGCCCAGCTCGGGTGTGTCGACATTTTTGGCTTGACTAGTTGAGAAAATTTTTACTCAACGAAAAATCAGATAATTCTTGCCGATTTGAAGATTTCTACCCTTGTATAATGGGTAGATGCACGAAGGCATTTGCAATATATCCCTAATCGCAAAAACAGAAGCAGTTACAGTATGAGCGTCCCAAGCATAGCAGTCCATAAACAGACATAAATAGCTCAGCTTTATGTATACCCTCCTCGTGCTGAAAATCGCTATGCGCCACCTATCGGCACTGGCCAGAGGCTACAGCGACATCCAATTGAAAAGCCCGCAGTGATACCCACATTTTCGAGAGGAAGAAGCCAACGGACGGAACAAACAAGACTTCGTACCGTCAATATCCGGCAAAGTGGAGACTGCTCTCCGTTATACACTCACATATTATATTTGTCACCTTTCCGGCTCTCTGTTTGCGCGCCCGGCTCTCTCTTCCCCTATAGAGTCTGCACTTTATTATTACACGCGGCTCGAGAGTGTTTACAGTTTCGGGTACGCGATATTAGCTAAATTCTCAAGAGCTTCTCGCTGATAACACAGCGGCGCGATTTGGCACGTATTATAAAAGTAGGTTGTAAATTTTAATACGAGAGCTTATACTTTCCAAAAGTTGACGCTGCTCTTAAACCACCTCGATACTCATCTTTCCAATCTCCGAAACTCCTCTATTATAACACGACTCGTATTCAAATTCCAGCTCTTGGCTCATTGCTATCTCCCGCACAGTCGCAGTAACGGCGTTAGGCTATCTTTTTTGGCCAAAGCGGCACGAATGCAATTTTCATTCTACACACACTGAAATTTCAAAGAGGCACAGTTGCACCATACTAATACATCTCTGATACGCCTCTCACTTATACACGCGAAGCGCAGCTCCGTAAGATCGAGGCATCAGCAGCCGGTCATATAAGGATCCGACGCAATATTTCCTTTGAGGACGCGCACAATCACGAGGGAAGTTACTCTCTCTTCTCTCTGATGCTGCTGCATCGCAGCTATAGAGCATGTTGGCCGGTCCAACGGAATCTCTATACGCTACACACAACGTCGCCGGGACGTGCGCTTATACGCTCCGAAGCGGGAAATCGATTTGTTTTCTCCCCAGTCTGCACACACTTTTAAAGCCGCAGCACACGGCGATACTTTTCCTCATCGCGACGGGGTTATTGCGTTTTGCGATGCGAGACTGTGATTTATCCGGGGAATTGTTAAAATTCGAGTCGGAATTCTCTCTCTCTCTCTCTCTCTCTCTCTCTCTCTCTCTCTCTCTCTCTCTCTCTCTCTCAACAGGTGCGAATTCTCGAAGGAATTTCCGACTATTTGCAAATTACAATCGAAGCATATCCAGCTGGGTTAACCCTCTCGCATTTCTGGCGGTCGCGACGACCCTTCGGAATACGTTCGGTTCAACAGCGTAAATCGCGGTCCACAGTTTGATCTGTTCGGATGGAAAGTTTTTCGCTGATCGGAATTCCGTCTCTGTACTAATAATATCTACGCCCGAGTCATACGTACGCTGCGGAGAAGTTGCTGGTATAAACGAAGGAAATTGAAAAAAGGGTGAGCTAAATCCCCGCGAAATTGAATGGGATTTAGGCGTTATCCCGTGCGTACGCTCCCCTTTGTAAGTATACTTACACGGATCCTAATAAATTGCGCTTTACGCGTTTATTTATCCCGCTCGCGGAGAAGGGATGATTGTAAAGAACGGCGGAACTCTCGATAATATCTCTCGTAATTTCTCGGCGTTAATCGAAAGAGTTTCTTAAAGTTGGTATAAGGTACGCTTAAAAACTTCGGAGATCGCAGGAATTTACAACAATCGAAATCAAGAGCACATCGGAAGAAGAAGGCTGCATCGAAAGAACAACAATAAAGCGCAAACAAGCTAGAAGGGCACACTTCAACGTGAACGATCACACGGCCACGCCTTAGCCCCGCGCGTTCGGTTCCGCCTAGTGGTCCGTTAAAATCCCATTATTCACTCGCTCTCTTTCTCCGCACGCACACTTTTTCCGCGCTCCTGACCACCTACGCAAAAATTAAAAATACAATATACACTTATTACACGCAAGACCATTAGCTCTTACCGCAAAATTTTTCGAATATTTCGGATACAGCGTAAACTTGGAGGACGATCGGCTCAAAGCGGCGGCCGCGCACCGCTGGGAATCCTGCGGAGAGCCGCAGGACGAAGGAGATTGTGCTTCCCAGATCGGCCCAGGCCAATATTGCCGGCGCCAGACACAATGCTCGCAAATTAAACGGCGATTTAAGCAATTATACTGCGTCGCGAATCGGCTGCTGCTTATTAGTACCCCTTAGGAGAGAGAGAGAGAGGAGGCCGGGAAGAGGGACGAAGGCTTTGTCTTATTACTCGAGCGTGAAATCTATAATTCAAGCAAGGAGGCATCGAGCCATAACCCCTGGCGAGCCGCAAGCTCTCCCGCTGCTAGCAGGAAAAGCCTTCCTGCCTGCGTACTGCCTGTAATTTACGCGCCCGGCTAAAAGCTCTTCGCTCTCTCTGTGTGCTGCTTTACCGGAGCTTTCGGCTTTTTCAGCTCCTTTTGCCACAGACTCAGGGAGAGCTGCGGCGAATTAAACTCGAGGCTGTACTTAGCGCGAATCTGAAATTTTGACCTCTATATTGGTGTGCATTGAAGAAAAAAAGCTTCTTCTAGCCGACTTAGCGAAGTATCGTCGCAAGCTCGGCTATCAGTTTGCCAAGACGCGCGGAAACTAATATTCCAGCAGCCATATAACCCTCCAAGTAGTAAGTCGGATGTGTATAGGGTGCAGCTTCCCGAGCTCGGCTAATAGATTCTCCGGGCCAAAGTATATCTAAATAATTCAGCGAGCTTTTACTTTAGTCGTGCGCAAGCTCGACTTTAGGGTCGTAGGATTATATGGCGCATAAATTAAGCGAGCCAAAAGAGACGAGAGGCAGAAATTGATGAGATCAGAGTGTACGCGTATACCGTATCCCAGCTTGCGGTGAAAAAAAAGGTGCAAAGGGATGAGAGCCGACGCCTCATCGCTCACCTGCTAATATAACCGCGTGCAGAAAAATATTTCGGGGCTCGCGTGTAGTATGTACGTGCTCGTGTTTTCTCCCGCGCGCTCACAATCTGGTCCCGAGCGCTTCCCCTCTCGACGGTGTGCCGCTATCAAAGCACGCTCTTCTCTCACTGGGCTTATCCCGCGATTATAATAACAGCTGCGATTCGCCGATAAGTGCGATAATAACGCGCGCGAGCCAGCCACATGTTTGCCTATACGTCGAGAGTGCAGGGCTTGAGAGAGTGTGTGTGTGTAGGGCCTTGATAAATATACAGCCGCGTCGGCGGTGTGTATAACGAGTTGAAAAATATCGGTGATTTCGATCTGCCGAAACATTGTTTTCGTTTTATCGGGCGGTCATCGCGCTGATGTCCGTGGGTATGCTGGATGCTGTGAAGGGCTGCTTTTTTTTATTGGAGGCTCGGTAATGCAGGAGTGAATTAATTGCTGCCGATTCATTGGCGCGTGAGTGGACTTTTTTTTAGCAAAATATGGTTTGTTGTGGAAATAGGATGTTGTTCGAATACAGAGTTTGTTGATGCGCTTTGTATTTGAAAATGAGAAGTGCGACGATATTGTTAATTGTAGACTTGATTTTTAGATCTAAATGAATCGAAGCATGTACATTAGAAAATATTAGAAAGAGCAAAAACATATACACTGAGAAAAATTTGATAGTAAAAATTACTATCTCGGATGATAAAATGGTAACCAACCATGCTTCCGAAACAAAGTGTAATAATTATGGTATTAAAGAAAATTGTATTTTTCATGTAGTCAATAACGTTTCTGTCGATGTTATGCACAACATTTTCGAAGGTGTAGCACGTTATGACATTGCGCAAATTTTGAACACATTTATATACGACAAACAGTATTTCAGTTTACAAGAATTAAATGCTAGAATTCGCAGTTTTTATTATGGACCAAGGACAAATATCAATAAACCTCCTGGAATGTTAGAGAATCACTTAAAACATCAATGCATAATAGTTTCTTCATCTGAAATGTACTCTTTAATAATTTACTTGCCAATGATTATTGGATTTTGCATACCAAGGAATGATGAATATTGGAATATAATTATCTTGTTACGGCAAATAGTATGCATAGTTATGAGTAAATACTTACATCCGCAGAGTTATATTTTAGTTCAGACACTAATTACCGAATATTTATCAACGTTAATCGAATTATTTTCATCAGAAGGTCTAAAGCCCAAGCATCATTTCCTGGCGCATCTTCCTAGTTGCTTAAAAAAGTTTGGACCCTTGTCTAATATTTCATGTTTGAGATTCGAAAGTAAAAATCAAGAAGGAAAGAATATATCGCGAACTGCAAGCAGTCGTTTAAATGTGTGCAAGACTATTACAATTAGACACCAATTAGTACTTAATTATAGATTAATGTTGAGAGAAACTTATCCAGATTTTATTGCTAGTAATTATGTTATGTATATGTACGCACTTTAGAAGGAATATCCGAATTCGCCAATTTATTATCTTGTGATTTCAAGTCTGATAAAATATTCGTTGCAACAAGTATCACACTAATGGGAAAAATTCTTTTAAAAAATTCTATTGTTATTAGATTTATAATGAAGATGATGTTTTCTTTTATAAAATCTATCACGTTATTCTACACAATAATAGTTTCTCGATTATAGCAAAGAAAATTCTAGATTGTTATTTAGATGAGCATTTACGAAGTTATAAAATATTTGATGAAAATAATTTTGAATGGAGCGTTCTCAATTTAGAACCATTAGTTGTAACGTTTTGTACTACTTTAAGCGATGGATTTTCTTATGTTTGTAAAAGCTGGATGTAATTTTTCAGTAAAATAAAAAATAAAATAGTCAATTATTCGTCCTTGTTTATTGAAAACCACATTATACTTTTTTAATTATTAATATATATTGATATGCGCGAGATATTAAGCATACATTACGTCCGTATTTCCATTCGCCTCTTACCCTTAAGCCGTTAACATCGACTCCGACCGCTAGGTGGAGTCTGGTAAATCCGTTTCACGAGTGGCTAGAATTTTGGTTGGTTAATATATAAGAACGAAAAAATGTCCCCATCATAATAATCGTAATGCGAATATTGCTAAATATGTAGCGTTAAGTGCGATATGCGTGTAGTTGCGAAATCATATGAATAGGGTTAAGTGCTTAAGATATTAAAATATCTAAAATAAATATTATCTACTATAAGCCGAATAAGGTTAAGTGATTAAGAAATTAAAATATGTAAAATAAATATTATCTACTATAAACAAACCATAATCAATAAGCAGGTGAATGAGGGAAGCAGAAAAATGCGCATACGCCACCTAGCGTTTCTGAAACCAAACATTCGGAGCGCTCGAGTGGTGGGAGGAAGCTCAGTCCAAGGCTTTTGGTCTGCGACTACTGAGCTGGTGTAGAAATCTAAAATGAACAATCCCTCACGCATAAACTCAAGCATGTATTATATAAGAGCATATTCCGAGATATTCATTCGCAGCTTCTCTCGCGTTAGCAAACTCGTCCAACTCCTCGAGATTTCACTTTCAAATATGAAGCGAAGTGCGAGCCAATACTTGAGAGGGCTCTTTTCATGCATCCGTCCGGCGAACTTTTTTCTCCCGAATCAAGCAGATTGCGGGTTTTACATTATACACGTTCGGCCCGAGTAATACTCCTCGTGGCTCACTTCCGATTCTACTCTCACGACGAATCGAGCACATAGTTGCTTCTTCCTTGCCAAGAAACTCACCGCTCGGTGTACTTTATTACTTCTTTTTTCTCTAGCCCTACCTCGCGCATATAACTTACGCGAGGCTCTCGTGCACTGACTTACTTTACGGTCTTCGTTTCCTGTTTACTCATTTTTATGGCCGTTTTCCTAATTTCTCCGAATCTTCCTGCTTCCGCGTCTTATTCCGTGTAAACGTTCCTTACCTCTCCGACGTCCAAGACAAACGCTTCCGCTGCTCGCGATATTTTGAATGTACTGTATAGTAGACGGTGGCTAAATAGATTTTCCGTCGAATTGACCGTAGTGCTTCACAAGATCAAGACAAGACAATATTTAATAAAAATATTGTCTTGATCTTGTGACAATAAATTCTTGTCTTGTCTTGATCTTGTCTTGAAATATTGGTTTACCAATAATTTAATAAAAGTGACATTGTCCGTGACGTCATGCTCGTATCTGCTCTAGTTGTATTTATAAGCTGCAGATTTATAACATGTATTTTTGTTAAGCGTACATAAAATGAATTAGCGTAAAATAATTTCAACGTACAGTGTTTAATTTTATACGCCGTTGGAAAATAGTACATTGAGATACTATTATGAAAATGTGATTTTAGCTTTGTGCGAACGTTTACGCCCGAGCGACACGAGCTTGCGCACTCATAATGTTATACGTTACATAGGCGCATCGATATAAAACGTTTTTAAAAATTGCAAGATTATTGTAGTATTATAAACAAACAGAAATAATGCTATAGGCAAACCAATATATGATTGTTTTTTCTTTTCGTAGAGAAATACTACAGAAATCGATTGGAGCCGAACCACATCTCTTTGGTTGGCATACAAGAATCTTCCATTAAGTTTTTTTAATGATGACACAACGCAGAAATTTTTTGGAATGTTGAACTCTAATGTTAGTATGCCAAAAAATGCAACAAGAGAAATGGTTATAACAGAATTTTCGAAAATGCAATTAAATTTAAAGAAAATCTTGTTAAGTAATGATTCGAAATTTTCATTTGCGGTTGATGCTTGGTCAGCAAGAAATGGCAAATCGTTTTATGGGATAACCATACATTTTATTGACAAAAATTGGAAATATTATTCACTCGCATTGGACTTTGTACCGTCTAACGGAAAACATTCAGGTAAAGATATTGCTAATCTTTTTTATGAAACAGTCAAGTTTTACGGGATTGAAAAGAAAATTCAAGGCATAACGCTAGATAACGCATCAGCAAATACGACCTTCATTGAAGAGCTTGGCAAAATCATGGATCACGACGGTACAGCATTTGACATAAAGGGACAACACTTTAGATGTTTCGCGCATATTTTAAATTTAGGAGTACAAGACGTACTAAAACTTGTGAATGCTGACGTAAAAAGTGATTGCTTAGAGTCCTTCTATGCATCTAATGAAGACGGTATTGATTTAGACGAAGAACTATTTAGCAATAAAGAAGAGCGAACTTTTTCTAAAGTTATTACTAGAATTAGATTAATTTGCAAAAAAAAATTCGACTTTCAAATATTTTAAACATTTATCAAAATTATTGTCTGGGGAATCAAATGTTACTCTACCATCGGTCGTCGTTGCATTAAACTTACTTATAGATAAAATAGAATCTATTATTTTTGCCTTAGATGTAAAAGCAGACAGAAATGTCAAGGACGAAACTCTTTTATTGGCACTACAAGCCGGGAGAGATAAGATTTTAAAGCATTACAAAAAATGTAATTGGTTATATTGCGTATCATTAGTTTTAGATCCTAGACATAAGGTAGAAAGTTTTAATGCTAAGGATTGGGGTCGAAATTTAAAAGAAGAAAACATTAACGCATTTGAAAAACTATATAAAAGCAGTTATTATATTGAAAATCGCAAAGATACACTAAATACTAATACATCAACTCTCATTCGATCATCCGAAAATAATGAAAATGAAGATGATGATATCGATTTTACATCAGTTTATAAAAAAAATGACAACTCGAATAGCTATGACTAAAATGAAAAGTTAAACAGCTATTACCAAACAACGAGAGCATCAGCTGATGTCGATATATTGATCTGGTGGAGAGATCATGCTAGCCTTTATCCGTGTCTCTCAAAAATGGCGAGGGATTTATTAAGCTTGCTTGCAACTTCTATGCCAGTCGAGCGCCTTTTTTCTGAGGGCGCTCTTGTGATGACAAATAGAAGGGCATGTTTAAAAGAGGACGCAATGCAAGCTTTAATATGCCTGAACTCATGGATGAAATGTTCTCTTAAGAAAGAGATTTGCGAGATTGATTTTTAAGTTCTACAATTAAGTTCTAGTTTAAGATATTCTAAAGTTTATAGAAAATTAAGTTATTTATTTTGATATTGTAATAAGTAATTAAGATTATAATGAATAATAAGAAAAAGTTATAATACAATAAGTGTGTATAACAATACAAAGCTTGTATTGTTTACTTTTAATATTTTAATAATAATAAAAATAATACGCTTAATAGTGACTTGTCTTTTCTAAAATTCGCGTCTAATTTTTGAAACAAGAATTATTGACAAGATCAAGATTCTTGGTCCTATGAGTCTTGATATTGTCTCGAAAGTTTGAATGCATTATTGTCTTGAAAATCAAGACAAGACAAGACCAAGAATACTCTTGAGATCTTGTGAAGCACTAATTGACCGAGTCGATGCTAGTGAATTGGAAGGTTTTTTTCGAGCAATAAAGCAGCCAGACGCAACAATGACGCTTTTACGCGCGAAAGTTGGCGTGGCTTTGTAAGAGCCTTTCCCAAAAGCTCGTATGTACTCAAGAAGCGAAGTAAACTGTAAATCTGGCATAATAGCCTCGCGTCGCGCGACAAGTGACAAACTCTCTCGAACCAAGACCTATACATGTACATAATACACGATTACGAGCCTGGTTTCATCACTATAAAACCGCCGCACCGATCCAACCGAATTTTTTCCTTATACTACACCCGCACGTTGTTTTTCCCTGTATGAAAAATCGCCCCGAATCTCAGGCTTATATACCGCCTCGGGACGAAATACATAATGGAAACCGTGCGCGGGCGAAAGCGCAGCTTCATCATCGCGAGAGAGAGAGAGAGAGAGAGAGAGAGAGAGAGAGAGAGAGAGAGAGAAAGAGAGAGCAGCCCTATACATCCCCGAACGTCTCCATCCCGCGACTTAACTTTCCTCGGCGCGCTTTTTCTTCGAGCAGTCGAGTCGCGGCTTTCGCGTCCGAAAATTTTCCAAAGCAGCAGCAGCAGCTCGCGGAATGCACTCTCTCGTCGGCGTCTTTCTCCCCCATCGGTATATAGAGCGGCGGCGGCGACGGCCTCCCTTTTCTTACACGCGCGTGCTCGTATATATACTTTAGCTTGACTTCCCCCGCCGCGACGCCGGCTCCTTGGAGCTGCGCCAGCGAACTATTCCGGAAGTGCTGCCACCCTGCTCTCTCTCTCTCTCTCTCTCTCTCTCTCTCTCTCTCTCTCTCTCTCTCGTTTGGTGCTGTGCTGTGCTGTGCGGTGGATTCCGCGCGTGAAATATGCCGCTGCTGCTCTCTGCAACATTCTCCAATTATGTTGCGTAATGACGAAGAAATGCTCGCGCGCGACGTGCGCCCCTGATGTGCGGCTTTTTTTTCGTTGGGCTATGCGGCTGCTGTGTGCTGAGATTTCGTTTTGATTAAGCTTGCGGTGTGGAGAGGAGAGAGATGCCCTGATGGGAAATACGCCATAATATCTGGCCACGCAGTTAATTCGCAGTAACCAGGTAGTTAGGAACAGTTAACATGCTCAGGTAGTTTTGCCTGGATTCGGCCTAGAATACTTCACGTCTGCCGAGAGTTTCTGCGAAAAATATGCTGAAAATTCTGGCGAAGGTAAAGAGACGCTAATGTGAGATTAAAAGGCTATCATGATCACCAGTTCGATTTAACTAATACTTCAATTTATTATATTCGATACAGTCCTACTTCAATATCTGTGCAAAGTTTATATGATACGCATGCATTGCACTTGATTAAACTTGAACGAACCAAGTCCATCATTTACTTTTATTTCGTTGATAAAAGTACATTAAGAAACAAGAGACTAAAGCCGTAGATTATTCCCGTGGGTAGGTTTACTGATGATCGATTTTAGTCCCGTGTTGCATACAGAACTTTATTCATAACTTGACTGTGCAGACACTTTGGTGTTTTAAAAATTTTTAGAAAAAATGTACTTTGGCTCCGCTGAATTTTAATTTTGTTCCGCTGATTTCACATTCGCCCCGCTTATTTTACTTTCGCCCCACTAATTTTACTTGTAATCACACTATTTTTCGGTAAAAACATGCCGCTTTCGCTCTGTTTATCAGGGGGGCAAAAAGTGGGGTTTGCGGTCAGGTGTGAAATAAAGTAACTTAATTTCCGCATTGCCGGGAGAAAAATACATGACGGAATAAAAAGCTACTTTGGTCCCACTTTTTGGAGAATAAAAGGGCTTTTATAGTTCAGTAATAATTAAAGAAAATATTTAGATGACAATCCTACGGACGTAACAATTAATTTTCGCTAGAAAATTTGCTAACAAATTCGCTAGTAAAAATACGATGGCTTGGACTGATCAGAAAAGAGTTAACATGCAAATGATTAATTTTTCTGACATTCATTAATTAGATATCTTATTTGATTTTACGTACTAATGTACATTATTACAAAAATATCTGATCAAAGATTTGAAAACAAATTATGCTAAAAATACACATGTTCAAATATTCAAAAGTTTATTTGATTTTGAAATATTACATCCTCGAAATACGTAAGATTATATTTTCGAAATTTGTAACAGTCGTATTTATATTTGCATTACATATTAACTAGTATTCTATCATACATAAATAAGTTTGCACTTTTGAGAATTCGTGCATAGTTTTATCAGATTTCTATATAATGAGAAAATAACGTTAATTAAATCAATTGATCAATCGAATCAATAGGTCAATTAAAGCGATAATATGCGCCATGTAAAAAAAAATTTTTTTAATATGAAATTCGTAAAAATAAAACGTACAACATTAATAAGAAAGTTACGTTCAAATTCACACTAAGCTCTCCGTAGGGCCCCCTCACCTCCAATAGAACCACTACATGGTCTATTTAATCATTATATCTTATAGATGTCATTGATAAACTTCACTCTAGTCGAATTTTTAGTGCTGATAAACCAAGTGTATTAATTTCTCTTCCCGTTTCGGGCGCAAACAAAGCGGCCTAATTTATGCGCGAATTGTCCGGATTATTCTCGGTACTTTTTAATGAAGTTTAAAACCCAGGTGCCGTTTGACTGTCTCGCCATCTAGACAGCCAGAAACCGCTCTTAATCTGCGAAGAAATTACCGGTAGGTCATTGTCAGATTTATTGTGTAATATTTGTATAGCGGCATTTGTATTGCATTATCCTATGTAATTAGAAGACTTCACAGAAACGGCCAGACCCTCTGCTGGTTTTCTTGTTTGACAAGGCGTTAAGATATTTCACTCAGGTAGTGCCATAAACATGGCTATCTCTAGGGTCGGCATATACCTGATATCCCTACCCTAACGTCAGCCGCCCTAAACCTTTCAGCAATAGAAATTTTTAGGGGATGGTACAAACTTTGTAAAATAAGGATTTAAAAAGAGAAAAGCATTGATTTACAATAGAGGAGAAAATTTTTAAATTCAAAATAAAATTTTAGAAAAGTAAGATTGTTAAAAAGGAGTACATTGTGTACAAAGAGCGTAAAGGGCCGAGCGTCTTCGAGCGCAAAACGTGCAACCACACGATATCAAAAAGTCCACTTAACCCTGGTACACGCCATATTTTTTGTAACGCATGTACTTATTTCTGCGTTTTTAAAGCCTCAAACATATGTGTGTATATGTGCAAATCCAGGACCGACAGTACACAACTTGTGTGTTAGAAGTTGCAAATTTCAAATTGAAGGCACGCTTACCCACCTTTTTTTGGTTCTTTGGGTCACCTGAAGTGAGGAAATTCCCGCGTGCATCGCCGACCGCTTGCCAAACTTTTTTGCGGCGCAGTTGAAGTTCTCTCATAGGGATACAACATTGAGAAAAAACTAATCAAGATTAAACTTCACCCACTCAGTGTCTGAAAGCGTAATCCAAAAATCTGTTCCACTAGGATCGGGGTATCTGAAAAGAGCTTTAATTTGAGGACTAGTGGGTTAAAAATGGTCGCCTAGGTCAAAAGTTGTCTAGGCTTGAAAATAGTACAAAATCACGGAGAGTAAGATTTGTTACTAAAATCAGCGATTTTTCTCTCTTTTTTTAAATTGTTATAACTTTCGATCCGATCAGTCAATTTCAACCACCGGGGCTCAAATTGAAGTTCTTTTCTTTTACTTTTGTTTTAAAAATTTGGATTAACATTTCAATTTTACAATCAGCTACGTATATGCCTATCAATTATGGCCGATTTTTGACCATTTTCATCGTTATATATATATATATATATATATATATATATATAACGATGAAAATGGTATATATATATATATATATATATATATATATATATATAGCTGATCGTGTAAAACAAAAGTGTCAGTTCTAAATTTTCTAAACGAAAGCGGAAGAAGAGAGCTTCTATTTAAGCCCCAGATGGTCGAAATTAACCGCTCGGATCAAAAGTTGTCAGAATTTTAAAAATAGGAAAAATCGCTGATTTCCGTAAAAAATCGAAAATTTGGTGATTTTTTGCCATTTTTAAGCCTAGACAACTTTTTACCTAGGCAACCATTTTTAACCCACCAGCCCTCAAATTAATTTTTTTTTTTTAACACTTTGATTCTATTAAAACACATTTTTAGTTTGCGCCTCCAGACAAAAAGTGGCAATTTTCTGGTTTTCGTTAATTTTCCTCGTGATAAATTCCCATAAGAGAATTTCAACTGCCCCACAAAAAAGTTTGGCGAGCGATCGGCGATGCATACGGGAATTCTCTCACTCCAGGTGACCCAGTGAACTAAAAAAAGTTGGTCTGGTCGGCGTGCCCTCAATTTGAAATTTGCAACTTCCAACACCCAAGTTGTGTACTGTCTGTTTAATATAAAAACATGAATTAATTTTTCAAAATGCAGGCAAAGTAGTTTTTTGTACACATTTTGAACGTGTTTTTATAAGTTTTAAAAAATATTCAATTTTTACTTGTTTAGAGGAGAGAAGTCAGTCTAATCGTGATTAAATTTGCCATTCATATATATTCTGATTCTCAATTCAGGTAATTTTTTATGGTTTTATAATCCATTTTTTGGTAATTTTATTGCTATTTCTTCATTTTAGAATTGTTTGCAAAAATATGTTTGCATTTTTTATATAATTTATGCATTTTTTATATATTTTTTCCCCAACAGTACTTTTCCCGCAAGGTTTTCAAGGATGACCGTTCCGTTCCATTGTTATGATAAAAAAGGTAATTTAAAAAAAATGAATATTTCCAAAACTAAATCGTCAAACGTTTTGAAAAAAGGATGACAGTAAAAAGCGATAATATCTATTTGCTGTAAAAATTTGAAGCTATGTTGGTAACTAGTTTTTGAGCTATGAATCGAAATCAAAAAGAATGGGTTTTTCTATGTCGTACGATTATGAAAGTAATAAGGCATTATATAGCATCTTTATTCCTCTCTTTAGGCTGTTTATAAAACCGGTTAGTTTCAGAGATATTAGGGTCCAAAATTATTTATTATAACAACTAATAAATCTTGCACCCTGTTTACGAATATATATGTTGGTAAAAAGGGTGTCAGGTAATTTTGGAAGAGTGGTGTCTTTTGGAGGTTAGTACAACAATTATATCTATTTGAGAGAAAGAGTTATAATTGATTAAAAATAATTTTATTTATCAAACGTAAAAGTACAATAACTTTATAGAATTATATATAAAGTGAAATTAATTTTTATATTACAGCAATACATAATGTTACAAGAAGTTACGTGCGTAAGAATTTGCAGCGGTTTTTTATTCATTTTACACTTAAAATTAAATATTGACTAAAAAAAGAAATTTATTCTTGTTGATAAAAATTGTACACATTCAAAGTATTAAGAAAATCAAATTTACAAACTTACATACAAATTATTTACAAACATCGAAAATCTTAAAAAAAAATTTAATTTATAAACTTACATAAAAATATTTACAAAAATTATAAAAGTAATACAAAAATTAAAATTTATTACATAAACCGCTTCCTCTTTTCGGCTAGCCCATGATCCAGTCTAAGCATCGGTGCATAGACTGGACGTTTGCGGTTTTTTTCTGAAAAACGTCCAGATCCGTACATCTGGCGAATTTCTCTTACAAGCTGCAAATTTGTTATCGGCTGCTTGGGTACGACGAACGGCTGCTTTTTTGGAGCTCTAACTTGCTCCGGAGCTGCTGGCCTATGTGGATGATGCTCCTGTTTGTCCACTTGGATCGTCGGGGCTGGACGGTGCGAAGATCCAGGTTCGAACAAGCTTGTCAGACGTTCCTTCAGCTGAATCTTCGAAGTTGTATCTTTGTTAGAAGACTTCTCGCGTTGTCCGTCCGTAGTCCTCCGCAGCTGCTGCTTCTTCTTCTTCTTTTTCTTCAAATCGGGTGCGTGGATCGGTAGATATGGAATATCGTCCTCGGAATCCTCTCCAAAATAGTCAGCGAATTTTCTCAAGATTCGCTCGTCCCTCAAGCGCCGTGCTACGACTACGTCTGCGCCTGCCATCTTCTCTATGCAATTGTGTCTTGGACTGTCGTTTCGTCAACACTGACTTAAAGGTTTGTACCGAACCTTTTATATGGCTAGAGCTGCTGTGAGTAGGATAGGGTAGTCTAATCAAGAAGGTTGGGCAGGATTAAATTCGTTGAAAAGAGTGGGGGTGTTGTTCAGTAGTTGTTAATGATTGTAAAAACCAGGTGCCGTTTGACTGTCTCGCCGTCTAGACGGCCAGGACCACCTCTTAATCTTCGATGAAATTACCCGTCGGTCACTTAGACGTATTGTGTAATATTTGTATAGCGGCATTTATATTGTATTATCCTATGTAATTACACCTCCTGCTAGTTTATTTGCGTAAGAAGGCGTCAGGATATATCCCACAGGTAGTGCCATAAACATGGCTATCTCTTGGGTCGGCATATACCTGATATCCCCACCCTAACGTCAGCCAATCCTTGCCGCCCTACATTTTGCCTAGCTTTAAGAAATAGAGATTTTTCAATGAGGGTACAAACTTTGAAAAATGAACATTTAACATGAGAAAATTTAGCATTAATATATAATTTAAAAAAAAAAACTTTACTCCGTCTTCGATTCCGCCTGACCCTTACGAAAATTTCTTCATGAAATAATGGTAATACATGGTAATACAGCACTGGGAAAATTTGTTGATTTTCTCCTTCCTTAAATAAGTATGATATTATTGGAATATGAGATTTACATTTAGAAAACACACTGGCACACAGACGCACTCACACACAACACTATATAATTTGGCCTTGGTACACAATATACATTATCAATGTGTGAAATGTTTATCGACACATATCTCTGTTGTGCATAAATATTATTCGCCCTACGTAAATAGGAGAAAATTAACAATTTTGCTAAGTGCTGTACTATCGTTATTTCATGAAAAAACTTCCGTAAACTCTATACTCCGCCTTCTACTACGTCTGACCTATACCTAACACACTTAAGCGGTCCACCCACCCCCACTCTTTTCAACGAATTTAATCCGGCCCCAGCGTGCGTGTGCCAGTGTGTTTTCTAAATGTAAATCTCATATTCCAATAATATCATACTTATTTAAGGAAGGAGAAAATCAACAAATTTTCCCAGTGCTGTATTACCATGTATTACCATTATTTCATGAAGAAATTTTCGTAAGGGTCAGGCGGAATCGAAGACGGAGTAAAGTTTTTTTTTTTAAATTATATATTAATGCTAAATTTTCTCATGTTAAATGTTCATTTTTCAAAGTTTGTACCCTCATTGAAAAATCTCTATTTCTTAAAGCTAGGCAAAATGTAGGGCGGCAAGGATTGGCTGACGTTAGGGTGGGGATATCAGGTATATGCCGACCCAAGAGATAGCCATGTTTATGGCACTACCTGTGGGATATATCCTGACGCCTTCTTACGCAAATAAACTAGCAGGAGGTGTAATTACATAGGATAATACAATATAAATGCCGCTATACAAATATTACACAATACGTCTAAGTGACCGACGGGTAATTTCATCGAAGATTAAGAGGTGGTCCTGGCCGTCTAGACGGCGAGACAGTCAAACGGCACCTGGTTTTTACAATCATTAACAACTACTGAACAACACCCCCACTCTTTTCAACGAATTTAATCCTGCCCAACCTTCTTGATTAGACTACCCTATCCTACTCACAGCAGCTCTAGCCATATAAAAGGTTCGGTACAAACCTTTAAGTCAGTGTTGACGAAACGACAGTCCAAGACACAATTGCATAGAGAAGATGGCAGGCGCAGACGTAGTCGTAGCACGGCGCTTGAGGGACGAGCGAATCTTGAGAAAATTCGCTGACTATTTTGGAGAGGATTCCGAGGACGATATTCCATATCTACCGATCCACGCACCCGATTTGAAGAAAAAGAAGAAGAAGAAGCAGCAGCTGCGGAGGACTACGGACGGACAACGCGAGAAGTCTTCTAACAAAGATACAACTTCGAAGATTCAGCTGAAGGAACGTCTGACAAGCTTGTTCGAACCTGGATCTTCGCACCGTCCAGCCCCGACGATCCAAGTGGACAAACAGGAGCATCATCCACATAGGCCAGCAGCTCCGGAGCAAGTTAGAGCTCCAAAAAAGCAGCCGTTCGTCGTACCCAAGCAGCCGATAACAAATTTGCAGCTTGTAAGAGAAATTCGCCAGATGTACGGATCTGGACGTTTTTCAGAAAAAAACCGCAAACGTCCAGTCTATGCACCGATGCTTAGACTGGATCATGGGCTAGCCGAAAAGAGGAAGCGGTTTATGTAATAAATTTTAATTTTTGTATTACTTTTATAATTTTTGTAAATATTTTTATGTAAGTTTATAAATTAAATTTTTTTTTAAGATTTTCGATGTTTGTAAATAATTTGTATGTAAGTTTGTAAATTTGATTTTCTTAATACTTTGAATGTGTACAATTTTTATCAACAAGAATAAATTTCTTTTTTTAGTCAATATTTAATTTTAAGTGTAAAATGAATAAAAAACCGCTGCAAATTCTTACGCACGTAACTTCTTGTAACATTATGTATTGCTGTAATATAAAAATTAATTTCACTTTATATATAATTCTATAAAGTTATTGTACTTTTACGTTTGATAAATAAAATTATTTTTAATCAATTATAACTCTTTCTCTCAAATAGATATAATTGTTGTACTAACCTCCAAAAGACACCACTCTTCCAAAATTACCTGACACCCTTTTTACCAACATATATATTCGTAAACAGGGTGCAAGATTTATTAGTTGTTATAATAAATAATTTTGGACCCTAATATCTTTGAAACTAACCGGTTTTATAAACAGCCTAAAGAGAGGAATAAAGATGCTATATAATGCCTTATTACTTTCATAATCGTACGACATAGAAAAACCCATTCTTTTTGATTTCGATTCATAGCTCAAAAACTAGTTACCAACATAGCTTCAAATTTTTACAGCAAATAGATATTATCGCTTTTTACTGTCATCCTTTTTTCAAAACGTTTGACGATTTAGTTTTGGAAATATTCATTTTTTTTAAATTACCTTTTTTATCATAACAATGGAACGGAACGGTCATCCTTGAAAACCTTGTGGGAAAAGTGCTGTTGGGGAAAAAATGTTCTTCTCTCCTCTAAACAAGTAAAAATTGAATATTTTTTAAAACTTATAAAAGCACGTTTAAAATGTGTATAAAAAAAACTTCTTTGCCTGCATTTTGAAAAATTAAAACAAAAATTAATACATATTTTTATATTTATGTAGATATGTGTGTGTGTATGTGTGTATACATATATATATATATATATATATATATATATATATATATATATACACACACACATATGTTTGTGGCTTTAAAAACGCAAAAATAAGTACATGCGTTACCAAAAATATGGCGTGTACCAGGGTTAAGTGGACTTTTTGACTTCGTCTGGTTGCACGTCTTGTGCTCGAAGACGCTCGGCCCTTTACGCCCTTTGTACACAATGTACTCTTTATTAAGGGCACACAACACCTTTAAACTTCGAAAAAATCGATTTTTTATTGCTTAGTTTTACAGGAAATGTTCCGTAAAACACGCTCCTAAAACCCGTTTATTAAAAAAAAAATTTGTTGGAGCATCACCAATAAACACCTCCAAAATGAGTTCCAAAACTAACGTTGGATCGACTAGCCCAATTTCACCTTTGGCAACAAATTTACAGAATCAGATGAATATTAAAACACCGCACCGACAAAAAACCGCAGAATAATAAAAATAAAAAGGAGCCTAAACCTAATATGCAGTCAGATATCAGAAATCAACCCATCATCACCTCCACAGCAGCAGCAACATCAGCAGCAACAACAGCAGCAGTACATGGACCAGGAGGAATTAGACATATTTTGTCAAGCGAGTACTGTGAAAAAAAGGATCAAAACGAGCTATCGAACAACCCGAAACACTCGCTCCTAGAAACGTGCGCCGAAAACTAAATTTATAGTTTTAAAACTCATATTTTTTCTGACAAATTATTATAGTGACATATATGCTGACAAATTATAGAAGATATGGCTTTAGATAGTAATGTATAATGTACACTGACAAGTTAGTTATTAAAATAATAATGCTTTAATGATAGTAATATGAGTGAACAAATTAATAGATATCGTTTACAGTAACTTATTAATCAGTTTTCGACATTTCTAACAAAATTAAAATAAAAAATAATTAAAATTAGATATAGACAAGACCGAAGATTCCAAAATTAAAAATCATTTTGATTAACATTATTAGTCTTTCAAATATACATGGATTCCTGGAATTTCATTCCTTTGAATTATCTATTAGATTCAGTACAGCAACTTTTAAGCCAAACAGGCTTTTATCTGCCTATTCCGAAGCGATTGAAACGGTCACGACTCTTCTTGGTCTTGTGCACGTATAAGATTTAAGTTTTTTGAGAAGAGCAATGATCATTTACTGGTCTGCGTCTGAATTCTGACAGCAGATCACAAATAGAAATTTGATTGTATATAATAATATATTCTTATAATATGTGATAGGTCCAGGATAACGGGTAGTGGAAAGTTACAAATGATTTGAAATTATTCCAAGTTCTCGACTGATACGCGTTAGTTGACTCGACAAATTTATAAGTATTTTGAAATATCGAAATTTTACAAGTTTGAGAAATATTCATAAATATTCCAAGTCTTTTACCTGCTCAAGGCATGAGTTGCTCAAGAGCAGAGACTAGGCGCTTTAGTTGCGCTGGCGCTTAAGTTGCGCTTCGGCTAGTGAGCTCGGATAGCCCGTACGAGTCTTTATATAGGCTGCGGAGAGAGCGGGTATCGAGCCGCCGAAAAAACTCTCACATTCATACTTGCACACATACATTCACACCTATATACATTCATCATTCATACAAACATATTATAATGCGCGCGCCCGCTGCGCTCGCCGCTCTGTATATATAGACATACGCGCGTGTTGCGCACTCTCCCCGCTCTAACGCTGCTTCTGCTGCTGCCGCTGGCTGGCTCGTGGCGCTGCTGATATGAGCACAGCTTTGGCTCGGAGCGTTCAAATGAAGAGTGGGGGGGGGGGGCGCGATATACTCGCGTAAAATCTAAAATTGTATTTAACAAAATTAAGTTTTTAATATTTTTTATAATTTTTTGCGGAGCTTGTACGGGGTGTTACACGATAGAACCATGTAACCAATTCGATTGGCGTTACTCCCATCGCTTGAACTTTTTAGCTCTCTAGAACCCGTGAGTGAATATAGATGGTGCCTATGCATGATTTCATTTCCCTCATCACAATCCGCCCGCAGAGTCCATATTATGTGTAGGGTTGTGTGAACCACCAATGCATACTGTGTATTTTCAAACGGTCAGCCATGACACGTACAAAATTTCCTTAAAACTCAGCCCAGCTGCTTAATCGAATGTGGATTAAAAATGTAGGCTTTTCATCAAAAGCCAGCTCCATACATCTCACTTGCTCATTACGGCTGCATAATTCCGTACAGTAGAGTCAAAGCGCGTAAACAGTCAGTCACGGAGCCGTCGCGAGTCGAGCTTGCGCAATAAAACAATCAGGCAGCGAGGCATGAAAATTTAATTAGCCAAAGTATATACACGCCGCTGTATTATCCCAGCGAACTATTACATTGACACGCGAGATTAAGAGGGAGAGAGTAGAGCCGTGTAGCTGACGCGAGGCATACAGGCACCTCAGCAGCGGGGCAACATTATTTCTTGGCAATCCCGCGCGAGACATTGAAAAAAAACTACGTCTGCGCGTGCAAGAAACTCGGAAGAAAAATGCTGCCCTAATAGCCGCAGCTCTCACGAGCACGCGTATACGCGATATTATATATAGATGAAATCTCGTGCGGCAAAGTTAATTACGCGCCGCCTGGGCTAATTTAAATCAAGACTAATTGATCTCTGCTATCTCGTGCGCTTTGTACGTGTGTACATGTATATACACCGTCGACCGCATCTTCCGAAAATTTGCCTCTCGCTCTTTCGCACGCAATCCACCTCCGGCGCGCTTCGGTAGTAGCTTCGACTTTGGATTACCAAACTTTCCCTCGAAGTTATATTATAGCCAGCGTCGAGAGTAGAGAAGAGCGCGGCGGTATCTCTCGATTAAGATCGATCGATGCGGGCTAGACTACTAGCTTTAAACTCTTCGGTCATGTTCGAGGATTTTCTATGTTCGTTCGCGTAATAATACACTCGGAGCTGATTGATTTTAACGGCAAGGCTGGAAAGTATAATGTTAACTAGGTATACAATGTGCGGCTTTCTCTCTCTTGTGTGTATAATGTGGAGGGGCGATGCTCATATACTTGCTTACGCCAACTATACGAGTGCACTTTTACGTCCTTCTCTCTCTCTCTCTCTCTCTCTCTCTCTCTCTCTCTCTCTCTGAGCCCTCTTCCAGACTTTCATAATCTCGTAAAGTGCTGAAGCTTCGATCCGAGGCTTCGTGTAATCGAGAAGTCGCTTGTTAAGATCGTTCTAATTTTTTTCATCCGGCTATACGTAAGCTAATGCTTGTTTTCTAGGGAGTGTTGCACTTGTGCTCGTTTCGAGCATGTATCGGATTCTGATGTTAATTACTGTGACGGCCGAAGCCCCTTTACCTCGATAAGCTTTTTTGTATGTTCATATCCATAAAAAATGTTTAAATTAGCTTTGTTTTGTGCGAAAATATCTGTATTATTGTTTATAAAAATGAATTAAAGAAAATGTTATATGAGTTAAAGTTTATTGAACTTTATTGAATGTGGCAAATAATATTCGTCGAAAACGCGTAAATCCCGCAAAGAAAATGTAAAGCTGGCTTTTGGCGTATTTTCGATGAATAAGTGCACAAAGTTGGGATTCCGCGAAAAAGCGCTTCCGTTGAATCTTTAAAAAGAGAGTTTTTGCGCTCGAACGGAGCATATACTCTCGAACGTGAAAATAATGAATGGGAATCTGAAAGTCATAAATATGTTTTTCTCAAAATCAACGGGGCTGAATGTTTTATGTTCATGCGTCGATAGCCACAGTAGCTTTTTTATGATCAAATTGAGTTTATATGCATTTCCGACGAATTTCGCGCTTATTTCTATGTGTTCGTATAGTAACTTCTTTGAACGATTTGACAGTAACATTTCCATAAAGTTTTTCATATACATTGTTTATTTTTAAAAACATATTTATAAAAAATATTCTGTTCCAATTCGGCACAATCATCATTTCAAAAATTTAGCCTAAATGCCTACTAAATATCAAGATAATCTACAAAATCATCACAAGGCCAAAAATATTCTCGTCTCCCCCCACACTCCAACAAAATATACGACGAGCAAATGCACGCGAACATCTCACCGCGGTTTCCGGCAGCCCAAGTACGAGCGAACACATTATACACTCTAAACCGGCAAGAAAATCAAATCTCTCCCACGAGAGAACCGCGGGATTCTATTTTCCGTCCATTGTTTTGAAATTTTGTCGTTTTGTTGCTTCTCTTAAAAAAAGAGGCGTCGCGATGTCTATACACCACAGACACAACGACTGCACCCACGTGGCCATTAGGCGCGCGGTACTTAAGGCGCAGCTCGACGAAAGCTATATAACGTGGCTCTTCTCTAAAAAAAAAAAAAAAAATGTTTTATGCCCCCTTTTTTCGACCAATATAGCTCCTAATTAAGTCGGCTTTTACGATCGCCGCCGCCGCTCATCGTGAATATAAAGAAATTTCGATTTTGACAGATTCTCATTCGATGCTTTATGTATATTATATTCGTTTGGGCGATAAAAAATTTTACGAGAGCTGCTCTAAATTAACGTGTCGAAAACTCGGAAGACAAGGAGCAGTCTGCCCCTCGATGTTTCGGCCAACGCGCTGATTGTGAAGTATAGACGCATTCCTTTCATTTCGCTACTCTCGTAAATCGTCTCATTGACCGAAGCTCCGAATCCAGACCCGCAAACCAGTGACAATAAAAGGATGAGGGGGACACACCCTCGTGTACTCTTAATCTTGATTGTAAATTATCGTTCAACCGCACAATATCGCACACCCACTATTCTCATAAACATACACTGCAACAATCATATAATATATATATATATACTACGCACGTTCCCCTCATAATTAAGACGTCAGTTTATACTCGTTGCGGGGGCGTTCTTGAAGTGCCCCTGAAAAAATCCACACACACTCGCTCTTCGTAATTTTCGCCACAGCGAGAGAGCTGCGCGCAGGCAGCTCCGTGTTTTTCGCGAAACAAGCTCTCGCACTCAGCTGTATAATTATGATAACGAGACGCGGATTCGCGCCCGAGCTTGATTTATGCGCACGCGCGCGCCTGTGTATACGGATTTTTTTCGGCGCCGCGAGTGATATACTTAACTATGCTAATTTTCAGGGTATATTACTTCTGGATATACAGTGATCCCGTAAGTTTCAAGGCTCGACGATAACCGGTATCAATTGTTGTATGCGCGGGCAAGCCCGACGACACGGAATTTCAATTATCGGGCAATTAGCGCGGGATTTTTAAAACGGATGCGCGCTAATTATACACCGCATACGATTGGGTATATACATACCTAGCTGGCGGTTAATTTTGCAACGATGATTAGCGGTAATTATTGCTACTGTTTTATGCAGCCGCGCCGATTATGAAATTCGTTCTCTCTATGGAGAGGGAAAACGAGGGGAACATCAACGTTTATACGATGACGCTCGTGTGCAGCATCGGCTATATACCGCTGCACCTATGGAATTTATAATCACCCGGACGAGATTTGCGTTAATAAAATATCGGGTTGTCGTTGTATTCGTTTCTCCGAAAAATCTTGATTATTCGCGACGCTGTTGAATTTCGAATAAACGCGGCAAGAGCTTTCGTACATCAAAGCTCTCAGCGTCGAAGCTAGGGGCCATCAAAGTTCAGCGCAACACAGCTGATGCTGTAAAATATTAATTCTCCTCCTCCTTTCTCCTCTCTCCTATACACCGGAGCTTTTTATTATTACACACGCGCCGGCGGAGCTTTCCTATACTTTTAACGCGTTTTAAAACTGCGCAACGATAAAATAAAAAATAAAACAACGACGACACGTGCGCCGGCGCTTAAAAATCCGCTCATTTGTTAGAAATACGCGTCGCGGCTTTTACGATGAGCCGTAAAAAATCACGCATCTTCATTCGCGAAAAGAAAAAAGTCGCGCCGGCCGTACAAATATTTCAGCTATATGAGGGCCTCGAGAGGAGTTAATAAAAACTTGTTCCTTCGCGTGTCACTAAACTTCTGGCGAGAATCGTATTAATTTGGCCGGCTGGGAGGAGTAGTAGTAGATTAACAGCCCTTTCTCCGCGCGCTGCGCCATGGAGCCACTAACTTTGCCGGCTTTACGCCGGCTCGTGCGCGCAGGCCCGTTTGTCTTATTTATTTCTTCGGAAGGACGATAAATTTCCCGGCCAATAAAAGATGCTCCGTACTCTCCTATCCCAGCCGCGTTATTTTATTAGGTGGGCTATATTCGACATAGGTGATATCGCGCGCGAGGTGTCAGGTCCGATTGTGAATTAATCAATGATATATATAAAAACAGCGTAAAAAACGCGCACTCGAAAGCGCCAATAAAATACCGAGGCAGTAGTAGGTAGGCTGCAGCTCTCGCGAGAATCGAATCAAGGAACTCTCGTTTTTCACGCGCGGCGGACATCGATCATAAATTCCGGCCCACTGTGCGTCCAGCGGCACATACGTTCGCTCGACTGGAAAGGCAGCGTGCGACTCTTCTCTCTTTTTTCCCTTTTCAGCTGTGTAGATAGCATTGACGCTCGAAGATACGCTGCAGCTCTCGCGAATTGCGATGATAAAGAAGAAAAATTATTCAAACCTAGCGATTACCGTATGGAAAAACGACCGCGGCGAAGTTGGACTGGAGGAGAAAGCAAGAGAGAGAGAGAGAGAGAGAGAGAGAGAAAGAGAGAAATTAAAGAGGAAAAAATGAACAGAGAATATAAGAGACAGATTCCGGGCGCCGGAGATCTTGAAATCTCGAGAGGAGGTGTCCCTCGCTGGAAAAATAAAAGACTATCGCGGCCCGAGACACGTCGCCGCTTTCGAGACACGGGGTCAGAGAAATATGTGCCGGAGACAAGAGACGAGAGAATTCAGCGGAGATAGGAGAGAGAGAGAGAGAGAGAGAGAGAGGCTCGTCGCGATAAATCGCGAGAAAGGCTGCGAGGATAAGGAGCCCGGAGTGTGTGTATGTGTGTGTAGCAGCTCTGCGATTTGCATTTCGATCGTTATTTGTCCCGAGTTTAATCGAATGCAGAAAATTTTCATCATAATTTTATCGTTTTACGATCGCTCGATTGTTTCATCGACGCCCCGTGTGGCGAGAGAAAAACAGCCGAGTAGACACAGCGGAACGAAATAAAATAATGAGAGTAAAAGAGACTACTCGCGGAACGTTTAAATCTCTCTCTTTCTCCGGGGGCTAATTCCTCGAGAGCTATAGCTGCTCCGATATATAGCTATACTAGATAAAGAGAGAGAAGGGCTCGCTCTCGCAGTGAATCTCCAAGTTTACCAGACGAGAAGTAATAATAGCAGCGTCGAGTACTTCGATCCTTCCTCCTCTCCTTTTTTTAACACACACATACCTATATACCTTATATACACGCATGCGCAGTTGTGTTTGCCCTTCGCCGCAATTTTTGCCAATTGATTTGGCCCTTTTTTCCCGCAGCCTGTGTTTGCCCGGCTTCGAAAGTAATACCGGCCAGTAGAGAGATCCTTCGACTCTGTCTGCGTTCAAAGGTTTGTTGATTTTTCGCTGTTACACACAGAGAGAGAGAGAGAGAGAGAGAGAGAGAGAGAGAGAGAGAGAGAGAGAGAGAGAGAGCGGGTTATTTGAAGTAGAGCCGCACGCAGTACTCGAAATCGATAAATCACGACGGAGAGTATAGTCCGCGTGCGCGAATTCTAACGAATACTACGCTCTCTCTAACGCGTTTTCGCTTATAAACGTGAGTTCCCTCAGCGCGCCGCTGGCTAAACGAATTATGCCTAATTTGAATTTCGTTTGAAATTCAATCGATGATGCGCACGTGCTCCGCTTCTCTCATGCCCCTACGGCGCTGTGCAGCAATATAACTGGACGGTATGTATGCCGGATATGCGGTTGCCAGCGCGCCCGGCGGTCTCTCTGGATGTGCAAAAATAACGAAATATCGAAAATCCCTCCCCCGTGAATTCCCGCCGAGATGTGAGCTTTGTTTTCCGGCTCTGTGTGTGTGTGTAGGGGGGAGGGAAGCGTCGACGTATCGGATGCATTATAATGAGAGTGGAGCGGATGATGTATTGGATTTTTTTTTTTGATTTTACATTTATGCAGGGTATGGAGGGACGCGTTCGAGGATTGAAATGTATTCGATTGTTGGCTATGTATAGGGATAAAGTGTGCGCGATGAATTTGTTGGGGATTGAATTATAACGCGCGAGAGTCTAGTGCATGAATGTATCTGGTGTATAGTGGTGTATAGACGGAACGCTGTGTGCTCTCGATAATTATCGGATAACCGCGCTAATACGTTGATTAAAGCTGAAGCAAATGAGCTCTGTGCTCTACTGTAGCGAGAGATCAGAGCTTGATCTATCAAACTGTGAAATGTGCTTGGCAATAAGTGAGTTGTATATGGAGATGGGAGATCGAGCGATGATGAAAATTTAAATCACTTTATACTATGTATAAATCATTGGTCGGTTGGGACAATTGAAAGAATCGTCTGGGTAAATGCAGAACGTGCACTTTATTATACGATGCTGCAAAAAGTGAATCTCCAGTATTATATTTCTGGAAATATTTATTCATTCAATAACATAAATGAAAACTTTTGACGTGGATACGTTCCTTCCACACAGCTCACTTTAGTAGAAAAATCATCTCTATATTTAATGCTAAGCACAATGATTGTTTCACACAAAAAATTGAAAATAAAGTGAAATTTTTTCATCTCTTTGCGTGTGTGTTGCGCTAATATTATACGTACCATCAGGCTACCACATGCACTCCGCGTACAAACTATAAAATTCTCTTATGGACCTTCATTTTTTATGCAAAATAGGAAAGAAGCAAGTGTAATTTATTCTTGATAAAATTTTGACTCGTTTTGACCGTATTAGGAGACAAGTAAAAATCGACACGATATACTAGCGTCTGACATTTGCGTATACACGTATAAATTAAAAGAAATAGATATTTAAGCCACCGAAATTACCAGTTATAGTTTCACAATCCTAAACCCTGCAAAATTATAAGTATATCCGACTCAAATTACCCAAAATTACGTCAAACGCCCATCCCGGTATATATCACCCGACAAACTCTTTCTACGAATCCAAGATCGTCTATCACTCGCCGACTCGACCCGCGCGACAGATTATGACAAATCAGGGAAAAAGCTGAGACCATCCCTGCAGGCTCCGATGGGAATCTCAGCGAAAGAGAGAGAGAGAGAGAGAAACCGCAAAATTAGCATATCCGCGCGATGTCGTACAAGGCGATTACGCACACAGACAGGTTTTTATACTGTATACCTACTCTCCACACCGAGCATCGGTATCAGGCGTCAGCGCGTCGCAATCAAGAGCTCTCTCTCGATTGCGAAGCGCTGCCAAAGAAAGTCGTATGTATGCATGTGTCCCTAATCCGTTTAATTCGCAGCTAACGAGGAGGTCCTTTGTGCCGATTAACCCGAACCCGTGTCAACTCGTCTATATGGGCATCGGCCGCCGTCAAAACTACTCGGCCGTAAATTCCTACCTACTGAACCCAGCCAGATCACGGATTCGTGCTATATGCGCATGTATGTGTACCTATATACACATCGTTCAACGTCTCTGCGGCGCTTCGCTTAGCTCTCTCTCTCTCTCTCTCTCTCTCTCTCTCTCTCCGGGCCAAATCGTCAGAGATTACCAGACGAGATCCACCGCACGCGTCAACCGCATCGATCCTCGCCGCTGACGTATATAGTCTCTAATAACTCTGCTCGAGCTCGGATCTTATCCGTGTGCTCACGCTCCAGGTGATCTCGTCTCTTTTTTGGGTGAAATACTCCTCGAAGTGTTTAATTTCGTCACTAATCACCCATCTCTCTCTCTCTCTCTCTCTCTATCTCACTTGGGATGAGAATTGAAGGCTGATGGAACAAACGGAGATGAGCGCTGAAAGAGAAAGAACATAAAGTCATTTCTGAGCAATCTCCTCCGTAACAAGTCTGAGAGACGCTCTCGCCTATGCCTACAATGATAATAAAAACGCCTTCAAAGCAAAAAAAAAGCCGCCGTATTAACGACGAATTAAGAGCCAAGCTTTGACGCGAATCAACCGCACACACGTGGACGCGACAATAGAATCCTCGTTTGTACACACACACACACGCACGCACTATACTCGGGGGCGAAAAACCAGACGTCCTGTATACGGTGAAAACAGGCAGCTGCGGAGGGAAATTGAATGAGCCGCTCCGCGAAGATGCTTAACCTGGAATAATAGAGGAAGGAAGAGGAGCATGTAGATGTAGCTACAGCCCCGCGTGAGTAGATAACAGAGAGCGGAGAGGGAAGTTGCCAACCACTTAACCGCGCTGCTGCTGCTGCTGCTGATGGAACGAGTTTTCGCGTCAGTGCAGAGCGCGGGCCGATAATTATATGAATCGTCGCGGCGGTAATGTGTGTACTAGGGATGTGTGGCTTTTAATTGAAAGACTTGAAAATTTGCGAATTGGTGGAAATGGCCTGCAGCCGGTGCTGATGAGCGAGAATAATTTATACTATCGAGCTTTCTCGCAGAAGAGCAAAAACTGTGTCGTGCCATCTGCAGCTGTGACCGGTGCCGCTGTAGATTGCAAAAAATTGAAGCTACCGCGCAATTATTGATGAAATATTCATTCGGAGCGCGGAGGCTGATTTATGGCGCGCTTTAACGATTTCTATAGTTTGTTCAATCATTTCGAAATTGACAGGTCAGACTATATAAGATTTCATATTGCTTACGAAAACGGGACGTCATCAATAATTTGAAAATTTAATAAGTTCAAAGCTATTATAAGCGTTGAAATTCATCATCCTCAAAACGCCTACACATCCCTCCGAGTACATCCACTCAATCATCCACGACTTACACATTACCTGCTGACTTCGCACTTCCCTTATACTCGATATCTCAAGGAATCACTCAGCCGCGCCGCGTCAGTTTCGAAAACGCGCATATCGACTATAACTGCACAAAAATAAAAGAAAACACCCTCCACACTGTACACCCAACTACAGCGTACGCGTATACATCGACTCGCGAGTGATAAACTATAACGGATTGATAGCAGCCGGCCGTCCATTATCTCGAGAGACCGAGCGGTCAGTATTCGGCTCGCTCGAGCGACTCTCGCTGCTCTCTGGTCGCTCAATTAATTCTCTCCTATATGCGCTCGCCGATGCACACAGACACGCGGTTATAGTCGCTCTCGCGTCAGGCAGCTCTAACGGAGCGTATCGCTTGGCAGATGCAATTCGTCCCGATCTATGTGTGTCCTATGCACACAGCTTCCACGTGCGATTCGACGATCTCTCTGTACACTATAGTCGAAGAAATTTTACGAATCGGACCGAGGGGGGACTTTCTCTCTCAACACAATACCCTCGCTGGTGTATACAATAGATAAGCCTTTTGCTGTACATTGGGGGGAACGAATATTCGCGAGATTCGTACCTCCGATCTCGAATGTTCTTTATTATAGAAGACGAAAAAAAAACGATATCTCTAATGCGTCCCATTGTGTCTGTTGCAGAGCCGTGCGCCAAGTGTCGGGCGAGCACCAGGAGGCTGAGCATGAAGAAGTACTGCAAGCGAGATTACGGTGAGTCTTACTGTGATCGGCTTATTTGGAAGAGAATAAAATTCGTATAATAATGATGTCTTTGTCGCACAGCGCTGCAAGCCCGGGTGATCGACAGATACGACGGTCCAAACACGGCTGCGGGTAATCCGGACAACTCCTGGGTCAGGTTTACCCTCAAGATCGTGACGATCTTCAAGAAGAGCAAGGACTTGAGGATCTCCAGGGGAACGACTCCCCTCTACGTACACGCGAGCGACCTCGCCTGCAGGTGTCCCAAGATCAAACCTAATCAGTGAGTAACCTAATTGGATGCACCTATGTTTCTTTATTTATTTTGGTTACTTATGAACCGGTAGAAAAATTCGTGTATAAATGTAAAGTTTTCGATATATTCGCTAACTGTACGAAGATGCCCTAATGAAATTTAATATAGATAAAAAATAATTTCAAAAAGTCAACACTATAAAAATGTTTTCTCTACTGTGCGCAATAAATAACGCGAGTATCAACATTTTTAAGTATTTTGGCAGTAGATTGTTCAATATCGTGCTAAAGTGTCGGACTCGGTTCTAGTCTCTGGTTATCGACGCTAGGTGGCGCATGCACACTTTTCCATTTCCCTCATAACAATGTGCTTACTGAGTCTACTTACCCTGCTGAAAATCACGGATTGAAATGGATTCAATTTGATTGGAATTTATTCGACTTTAAACTTTTTTAATACAACCAATCGACTGCTTCATACATAGTTTACCTTTTTTCTACTCCAATGAACTCCTGAACATCGTCTACAAAAATACTGGGTCACTCGATCATCATCTTAGAGCAGAACTTACACCTACACGTACATGGTTATAAATTACAATTTCAATTAACACTTGTTTAAAAAAAGTCTCGTGGAATTAATAAGGACGTTATAAAGTTGTGATAGTATAGTCGGTAACATATCTGCTTTTCAATCTAAAGGTTTCCGGTTCGATCCCCACGATGGCTAGGTTTTTATCAGTTAATTAACATTAGCTGCAAAATGCGTTTAAGGCAAATTTGAAAATTAGCCAAAGTAACAAATTCGTAAAGTAATTGATATAAAAACTATTTAAACAATGAGATTCGACTCATAAAAGCATTGAATCGATTCCAAGTCTTTATCTTAATTTCTTTTTGAACGTTTCAGATCGATTCAATATATAAAATAATGATACTTATCTAATTAAATTGATTTTAATCATTTTCAATCGACTTAAATACCTTTAATTCTTTTGAATTGTAATAATAGGGATTAAGATATAGTCTCAGAATCGATTTATTTTTCTTTTATCGATTTTAATCCACCAATGCCAACACTGCCTTGTTGGGCCTGCTACTTGGGTCATTTCAAGTTTCACCCGTTAACTTGTTACAAAAAAAAAGCTAAATAAAAGTTAGCTAAAAACCAGGGAAAAATAGGAACAGTCATTTTCACCACTAAAAAACTTTATCACGCAAACTATGCGATGAAGTACATTGATACCATATATTCTTGAAAAATGTTGTCTGGCATTTTTCTATATTAGCAAAACTAGCTGATTTTTATCTGAAAACTCGTTTTACAAGGTCAAAATAAACTCTCTAATTCTCGTAAATAAAGAAACTAAGTTTACAATCAAATCTCTCGCTTCTCTTACAGCACTACGATATAAACTGTTGTTTGTTAAAAATTTCAGATCATACCTGATCCTGGGCACAGCGAGCGAGAGCGCGGCCAAGAAGGGCCTCACAGTCACGGAAAAGTCGATCGTGATCGAGTGGCGCGACGAGTACAGCCGCAGGATGCGTCGCTTCGAGCGAAGGGCGAGATCCTGCCACTGAACAGCTGCTACGATTACAAGCATCCCACATTGATACCCGATTACAACTCGTCTTTTACTTTTACTATAACAAGCGAAAAGAAAGAAGAAATTTAAGAAAAAAAAAGAAAGAAGACAACCTATTATTAATATAAAATATACCATTCGTCGTTTAACCTAAGATTCCTATATTTTTTTCAAAAAAGGCAAAAAAGAGAAAAGATTTTTTCTTTCCCGCAAAAAAAAAGGAGAAAAACGGACACACGAGCTCTATTTAGCATACGCGCGCGAGCACAATGATAAAAGAGGGCGCCTATGGAATGCATGAATGTTCCCTTTTTTTCTCTCTCTAACTCTTGTCCGAACGAGAGTCCGCGAGCGCGGTATATTATATACATAAAAAACATGTAGACTTTTGCATAAACGCAGGAATAGGAAGACGAAATGTGTAAGGGATAATAGTAGCTCTGGAATAAGGAACAAGTTGTGCACGACGACGACGATGAGTCTCGCTTTCACTGTATATTCCAGCTTCTCTTCTGTATTTTGCTTGATTATCTTCCCAAAAACACCGACTCACCGCGCGCGACTCTTATTCCTCTGGTCATTTGTATACTCACTTCTATTCCTATTCCGCATATATTTGTGTAAAGGCCTTATACGATGAAAGATTTTAAGACGAAGAATTGATAGGAGAAGAAAAAAATATAAGCTATCCATTAACTATTAATAATAGTAATGTAATTATATACATTATTATTTTATTGTATTGATTATATTATTATGCGTTGAAGTATAATTTATTTATAACGACGCGACGGCGACGAGAAGCGAAAAGCAAAGTATTCCAATCTAATTCATCGCGAGTATTCGAGTCTTACAATATGATTTAGCGCTATTTTCTACTACACAATTTTTATATATATATTTAAAACGATCTTTCTAAACTCGACCGTTGTATCTTTGCCTCTTTCTTTGCTCCCTCCCTTTTTTTCCTTCTTCCTCCTCGTAATACACGAGAAAAAGTATTCCCAAGATGGAACTTTTTTCTTATTCAAGCAAACTTTCTCGCAATGGCTATATTTATTTATTAAAATATTAATAATAATAATATAACGAACGTCGATGCTCGATCATCGATCGCGCGCTTGACTTTATATACATGTAAACAAGATATTCGACTATATGCGTCCGTTAATATGTAGATTTTCTTGTACATTTTTTATATAAGTACATAATTAATTGTCGATAACGATTAAGGATATATCACACGAAGATGAGAAAACAAGCTATTATGTCGTTCGCCTGAGAAAACCGCGAGTTCTTTGCGAAATTACACGAAAACACACACATAGAAACGAGCACATATCGATTTTTTCAATGCAAACGATGAGACTTTTCGAGTAACTGCCAAAATTGACATTTTTTACGCGTTATACAAGTATGGTTATTGTACACAATGTAATCGGAGTATATTTCTCAGGACGACGTGTGTATTTCGTTTTCACGCAATATATAATTACGAAAGAGAGAAAAAATAATAATAATTATTATATGCATTAAACTCGAATCGAAAGAGCAAAGAGGCTCGAAGTGCCAATTTCCACAAAAGGCCATAATAATATCCACGTACTTATAGGAGATATTAATCAAATTTATAAATCCGCTACACACTTGGATATTATAATATACCGTTGTATCACTGAAGGCAATAATACTTTTTCCCGTTTTTTTTTTAACCTTTGTAACGAGTCCCTATACTATAGTTGAAACAGTTAAAAGCCACAGTTATGTTTTGGTGGAGACACGACTTCGTATAGGCCAAGAAGAACGTTGAGTATATTAAAATATAATATGAATAGTCTTGTATGTACAGAACGTGTATTTTTTAGGAAAATAAAATCACCTTTAATATAAGTGAATAATCTTCTTGTATCGACTAAACCTTTAAGTTGGAATAATGTAATAAACTCTATTATTATTGTAATTTGCATTTGTTCCACCTTTGATCTGCGCATTCACAGAGTTATATAGTGCTATTTGTATTACTGTATGCGATTGCGAAGAAAAAATAATAAAAAAACATTTTTTTTACAAACGAAGCGTTTGTACAATCGTTTGATGAAATTAATTTGAACTATATTTCAAATTTGGTGATTCTTCGGACTTTTATGAATATAAATGTAACAAAGATACGTAATCATGACACGCAGTATTCACAACGAGTATACAGACACGCAGCAAAGCTATTACTAGTTGACACGCTTGAAAGAACAATTCAGCTTTGATTTGTCGATTTCGGTTAACAATACACAGTGCGTAATGAAAAAAGAAGAAATGAGACTTTTGAGGTCAAGTGTAATGGGCTGCGTAAGGTGACTTTATTCTTCTAAATCAGCGAGACGATCAGTCAGAGCGGAGAAAATAATAACGAAGGCAAATAAGAAGGAGATGGAAATTTTAGATACGAACTTGCCAATAAGCGCATCCTTGAATTAAACTTGTAGAGCGTGTATACGCGCGAGCGACGACTCGATGAATGTGCTATATTTATACCTCCGCGACTTTATGCTAGTTACGATAGGATATAATATAAACGATATCATTACAGTATATCAGTATGATTATTATTATTATTATGCGAAAAAGAAAAAAAAAATTAATCGATCGCTGCCGCATATTATATCGATATACGACTACGACTAGCTCTCGTTTTAAATTATTATCCTAAGTGTCACGTCGTGTATTGTGGTGTAATAAATGTGATTAGGTAGTTATCATGCGAAATAAATATGCAATGCGTCGCAAGTAAAACTTTGAAATCCAATGTCTTGTTTATTTGCCTCGATTGTTTTCTTCATCTATCCCCTACGAAATTCCACTCATAATCCAACTTATCCTAGATTAGCGACAGTGAAAAAAATGCAACATTTCATAATTTTGACAACAAAAAAAAAAAAATTTATAATAAACGCTCAAGTCGCCGAATTTTACCTGAATATTCATTCAAACGCTAGCGACAATTTTTTAGAAAAGTGTAAAGCACACGGATGAACCACGTGGCGCCATCTGTTGGTGTGCGATAGTGTATATCTCCTTTAAGTACAGTCGGTATAGCAGACGCAAAGGAATAAAAACAGGTATATCACACATAATATGCCTAACCCGTAAAGCGTAAACATCCAAAATGGCTTCTGCGTTAGAGAGCCTTGAAACTCAGCTCGAATTATTTATTGAAAATGTCCGGCAAATACGTATCATAGTTAGTGATTTTCAACCTCAGGGGCAAAACGTTTTGAATCAGAAAATGTAAGTATCAATCGAACTCGCGATTATTGCGTTGATTGCCCAGTCATCGCATTTCTCGTATACTGGTTGCGGATGGGGTTAGCTTATCTGTAACTCTTTTTGTTTGTTGTACTAATAAACATGATGATGATTAACATAAACCGTTTGAACTAAACTGTCTTCTTTACATTGTTCTTCAGACAAGGACTGGTAACTGGGCTTCAAGAGATCGACAAACTGAAAGCCCAAGTTCAAGACGTACACGTTCCTCTGGAAGTTTTTGAGTTAGTATATACCTGTTTTACATTGTTATCGCACGTCATTAAAAAGTATTTTCGAGATCGTTTAAAAGTAGGCACATTGTTTGTAAAAGTTAAGACAGAACGATGTTTTGAGGTTATGTATGATTAGCTGTTACAATTATTTCAAGCAACATTAATGATCGGCCAAGATTAATTTCAAGCAACATTAATATCAGCCAAGATTATTTTGAATTCTTAAATACACATTCTAAAATATTCATGTATTTTTTCAGCTATATCGACCAAGGTAGAAATCCACAACTGTATACCAAAGACTGCATCGATAAAGCACTAACCAAGAACGAACAGGTCAAGGGGAAAATAGATGCATACAGGAAATTCAAAGCAAATATGCTTGTTGAATTAAATCGAGTGTTCCCAAATGAACTAGCCAAGTATCGAGCAATTCGAGGCGATGAATAATGTAATATTTAGTTTGATTTTAGTTATTTTATATTTATCTAATATTTCCTATGTTAATTAATCACTGAACTGACAAGTTGTGGAACTGATGGGTTATTACATTTTTTTTTAATGAACAGTGTCATAAAGTTTATTAACATTCGTCAATCATTCTATCAGATTTCTATGCACTCATGTATATTTATACAAATTTTTCAGAAATAATAATTTCAACATTCATATTTACTTTACGAGTAGCCACAACTGGGTAGGATGTATCGGACTGGCCGGAAGGTACTTTTTACATTTTTTTACCTATTGATAAAAATAAAACTTGATATGTTAAAGTAAATGTATGTTTGTGCCAAAAGCAGTCCTACACATTCTGTCTACTGGTACATTTATTTCCATTATTTTAATGGAACTCAATTTATCCCTTATTTATAATGAAAACAAGTCAAAGTGTAATAACTAGATTTTAAATTTGTTGACTTAATTTTTTAACGATTCTCTATTTTAGTTAATAAATTTATTATTTTATTCTTAATGTAGATAATTTAATTCACACAAAAGGTACAACTCCAGTTTTTTCTAAAACCCATACTATATTAGAACTTAATTACATAGAAATTTATCCAAGATAATTGATCCCAAGGAATTTAGATAAGGTAATACATATTTTCAGCCTTTGCTGACTTGTACCTTTATTTTTGCACATTGTAAGATAATTACATTTCAGTTACACGTAATCTTGATGCTAGAGTAGAATTTTTTCAAGCTGCAGATGAACTTCTGAAAAATGACATTGATTAATAAAGATTAATGAAATATAAACTTGTTGTTGGACAGAGAAACATATGCGGTCTTATCATGAACGTATATTTTTGTATGCTTGACTGCTTAATTAGATAAACCTGTTGCACTACTGATTTGACAGTCATACAATTGAAGTATCTGCTATAAATTAAAAATGTTTCACAGTCAAGTACTGGTATTTGCCGTCTAACTTCATTCAACATTTCCTGTGACTAGCTCATTTATTACCTATACAATGCCTATGATACATATTTTTATTGATCTTTGAAAGTTTTATTAGCAATCGATGGCAGTTTGATTCTTGATTAATTCGAAAATATATGATGACAGATACACTGTTTGATCTTGAAAAAGTATTGATAAGGAACTCAAAAACAACATTTTTACATTTTTAGCTTTACACATAAGTGACTAATGCTGCAATTTTCAAGATTAGCCTGATGAAAAAAGTATAGAGTTTAGAAAAAATGATTTGATGTAGTGAAAAAAGACTAGATGGATGCTTCTAATAATATAATACACAAAAAATAAGTGATCTAGAAGAAAGGCAATTGTTAAAACCAATGACGCAATAAGTGAATCACAGTTTATACATGGATAATCTTAAAATCCACTAGCAATAAAAGAAAAAGGTTGAAACCCAAACTGAATTCTATTATATCGCATTATTTTCAAAATAAAAGATCCATTTTTAATCGCTCGAATACGCCCAGTAATTTTCAGATTGAAAAGCCAGAGATCATCGGCAGAATCGCGAGCAAAGACCGGCAAAACCAGCCGAAGACGAGTCTCCAGCATCGAAGGACTTTGAACTCGCTGGCGGATGCACAAGCGCATTTCGCACCAATACAGTGTGTATAACGGTGAGATAGAAGGAGAGAGAAAAATTTCGGGATTCCGATGCTAATGAGCAGCGTCGAGACCCCACCAGTAGCAGCAGCAATCGGGACCCGTTTCCCCCCGCCAAGGTGCACTGCGGCGACGGCGGCTCGGGCTCGCCGCGATGAAGGGGCGCACAATAAAATCGTTTTGCGGAAGGCGGCTCCGCAGTCCTCGTTGTCTCGCAGCCGCGATGATAGCTCTACTTGTGGTCACCCTACTGCTCAAGTTCTTCTCCGGCAATGCCGAGGAGACCCTCAGGTATATAGAACGCTTATCTCGTATTTGTATATTTACGCTCGCTGTACCTTTCTTTTTTTTATGCGTAAACAACTTATGCAGATAACGCAGTGTTGTAATCTTATTAATTATAAAATCGCTGTATATTTTCGCGCGGTTCGATGAACTCAGTTAGAATTTATGTATAGTATAGGTGTTCCCGAACGCTTGAAACCAGTTTGGAGCTTCCGATTTAAAATTAACTGTATACTTAGTTTGAGACCACGACTATAACGACGCGATATCCAACAAAGGAGAAAAAAATCCTTTTTCTACATCGGATGTATGCTAATTTTTGTAACGTCGGCCGTGAAAGCGCGACGCGTTTTTTGTAGCCCGATTGATTTTCAAACAGTTTTATCTCTCGCCAGACAAACCACATTTACAATAGATGGGATATCGCGTCATCGATTAGTCCCGATAATGCTGATGGAACCGCTTGGCATCGACTGAGAAAAAACAAAATTAACCGACGTGTTTTGCAGAAATATTTATCGATTGTTCTATTTTCATACGTTATAGTCTAGACTCATTTCTTGGAATATACCCATACAATGTTCAATACAGCGCACATACGTGCTGGTGAAAGCAGAGCAGGTTGACGATCTCTCAAAGTGGAGCATATAATATAGCGATGATGATTGGCACTAATCACACTGTTATCGTTGTGGGTTGAATGAGAAGACACTTTATCGTAAAGAGGTATTTATTTGTAATTAGTAAGTGACAGCGTCCGAACGGCTCGAGGTAAGGAGCGAGAGAGAGAGCGTCGGCGAGGAGACGTTAGGCGCATACGCCAGCCTACGACCAGAGGTCGCTCGCGTTCGCGATTCTTATAGTGTGAGAAACTCGCTTTAACACTTCCGCCGTTTATCACACTGATCAAGCAATTAGATATGAGTTGTCTACAAGACCTAAGTTTTCACGCATTTCAATAAACAAATTTTTAGGTAGAGCTTTTGTGAACACGTCTGCTCTCTGTTCTCTAGATGCTACATAAGTTACAGACAAATCTCCAGTTTCGCATCTTTCTTTTAAAAAATGATATCGGGTATCTATGTGTTTGGTTCTTCGATGGTTTTTAGAATCTTTCGTTAAACAAATAGCACTTTTGTTGTCGACATGTAACAAGATGCCAGTGACACATGTATACCCGAAATCGGACAGAAATCTTTTTAACCACAGTGCTTCTCTGGCTGCTGTGGCAGCTGCAACATACTCAGACTCGGTCGTGCTGAGGGTTACTAATTCTTGGCGTCTGGAAGTCCATGACACTGCGGCTCCAGCCATGAAAAATACATATCCCGAAGTGGACCTTCTAGTTTCCAAACACCCAGCATAATCGGAGTCTGAGTACCCTATCAGATTACATGGTTCTTTGTTTAATTTATACTCAAGTCCTAGGTACTTGGTACCTTTTAGATAGGCCAGGACACGCTTCAATGCCTGCCAATGACGACTATCGTAACCATTCTGAAATCTACTTAGGTAACAAACGATATAAGCAATATCGGGTCTAGTAGTCATTGCCAGGTACATCAACGAACCTATGGCCTCGCGATATGGTACGTTACTTTTGTTCGCGACATTTTTATCTGCCTTTTGCAAGTATAAACTGGTCTCTGAAGGTGTACATACAGGATTTGCATCGTTCATGTTGAATCTATCGATTACATGCTGTATATAGGCTTGCTGACATATGATTACGCTTTTCTCTTCCCTGTTCCTGTAAATTTCTAATCCTACAAAATAACATGAGTCGCCTACGGTTATTTCGAATTGTTTTCGCAGTTCAGATAAAATATTGTTTAAGACTACTTTTGATTTACAAATAACGAGCCCGTCGTCTACAAATAGAGCGAGATATACTTTGTGACCGTCACATTTGCCAATGAATATACATTTGTCAGCTTGACTTTCATAGAAGTTGAACGAACTCAGAAATTTCTTAAATTTAGTGTTCCAGCAACGCGGTGCCTGTTTAAGACCATACAGAGACCTACGCAGTTTACAGACTAAAACGTTTTTTACATTCATTCGCATCAACACTTGAGCGGCATTCGTCATTTCTTGCATTCATTCCACGAGTTTTCACACGCACCCCTTTTGGCACCTCCATATAGATGTCTTCCTCCAAATCGCCGTATAAGAACGCTGACTTGATGTCGAACGTTACAGTTTCCAAATCTTCAAGGGCGACATGAGCCAGCAGCATGCGCAGAGAATCATATCGCACCACTGGTGCATACGTCTCAGTGTAATCGAGTCCTTCTTTTTGCATAAATCCTCTTGCGCATAGACGTGCTTTGTAGAAAACATCTTGATTTCCGAGTCCAGGAGTTGATTTGAAGACCCATTTTGAGTCAATGGTTCTCATTCCGTGATGTCTAGGAACAAGCTCTCAGGTGTTGTTTTTCTCGTGTTGTCTCAGTTCGTATTCAATGGCCTTCCGCCATTTTTCGGCATCTGGTATTTCCAGTGCTTCGTCGTACGTCTCAGGAGGCCTGAAAACAGCGATATTTACCAAATACTTACTAGGAGGCTTAATTTTAGACCTGTCTCGTAGACGTGAGTGAATTGGAGCTTCGCCCTCTCCTGGTACATCAGCCTGATCATCTCCGATATTGTCGTGACCTCCAGCTGGTTCAGGGACTGGTTCGTCGGGTTCAGGGGTAGGTTGATCTCGAGCATTCTCGTGTTCTCCGTGAACTTCGTCTGGTACCTTAACGTCATCGCCTGGGAGAAACCAGTCTTCGTCCGACTCTTGATTTGTTGTCTCCTTAACGCGACCATCTTCATTGAAGATTACATGTCTCGATACATGCACTTTCTTGGTGATTGGATTGAACAGACGATAGTTGCTGGAGTTATCTTGATATCCCACCATGATCAGAGCTACCGCCTTGTCACTCAGTTTGTTGGTCAGCTGCTTCGGTACGTTCATGTAAGCAGCACAGCCAAACGTTCGTACGTGCTCCAAGTTGGGCTTTTTGTTTGTCCAAACTTCATATGCAGTTTTATTACCATGGGTAGCCTTGACCGTTGTTCTGTTTAATAGATAAACTGCGGTGTTGACCGCCTCTGCCCATAAGTAGTTCGGCAAGTCTCTGGCTTTCAACATCGTGCGAGCTGCCTCTATGATTGTTCGGTTTTCGCGCTCCGCTTGGCCGTTCTGCTCCGGCGTGTATGGTGCTGTGTTCACATGTGTTATTCCGTGTTGGCTCAGGTACTGCTTCAGCCTATCATTCACGTATTCACGACCATTATCGGTGCGTAAAAACTTCATACTGTTACCGCGAAGATTTCTAACAGTACTTTCGAATTCAATGAACTTTTCGGTGACGTCTGATTTATTTTTCAAGAAATAAATATACCGATAACCACTACTGTCGTCCTTGAATAAGACGTAGTATCTCGCGCCATTCACAGACTCTGTTGGCATGGGTCCGCATACGTCACTATGGAAGTATTCACCTGGCAGGCTCGCTCGTTCAATTTTTTTCTTGAAGGGCAATTTGTGCGATTTCCCGAGCTGACAAGGTTCACAAAAGAAACCTTCTTTTTCTACTATGCGTACACCTTGAACTGAGTCGCCGGACGTCAGATCTCTCATCGCTCGCACATTAAGATGTGCCAGGCGCTCATGCCAGACTTTCATACTCGTAGAGGTTATGTTTATCTCTTTCCTGTCGGGTTTGATCACTTGAAGGAACATACGATAGATGGCATTTGACTGTATCACTCCGACCGCGATAATCTCTTTGTGTTTTTTAACTCAACATATCTATTCTTGAATTCAAACTGGTAACCGAGCGATGTGCACCGACCAACCGAGAGCAAATTCCTTTTCAAGCCTGGTACGTGAAGTACGTTTTCGATTCGCGCTTCGATCCATTTGTCGTCAATTAGTCTGTTCACCGCTATCGTACCTTCGCCGGCTACACCGCACTCACCATCGTCACCTAGGACTATGCTGCTGCCATCTCTCCTTGATCGGTACTCGATGAACCAATCTTTTCGATGGGTCACGTGAGTTGATGCGCCGCTGTCGATTAACCAGACTTCTTCTGTGTTAGTCTCCAACAGTTTTCGCTCTTGCTCGCTACTAGGTTTCCAAGAAGAGACTTTTGCTTCGTCGAGCTCGTTCTTAGAACTGACGCGTCTCTCGGCCACAAAGGCTACATTCGCGGAAGCATTAGACGTCTGATTCGAATTCTGTTGTTTTTCTTTCTTCTCGGGACAGTTTCGAGCGAAGTGTCCCTTTTTGTGACACGAGAAGCATTTGTAGGTTTTCTTGTTACTTCTATCACCACCCTGCTTCGAATTTTTGACGCTTGCACCTCCTGACTCCTTAGTGCCTGTGCCTACTGACTCTCTTTTCTTTGAAAAAGCTGCTAGAGCTACAGCCTCCTCTTCTTCGTCGATGCGTAGAAGATTCTCCTCCTCAATCAGCCGTTCCAGTAGATGCTCGATGGTTTGTTTTTCGGTTGCGACACTACTCCAAGCTGTGCGTAAGTTGCGATATTTCATCGGCAGACTCGTGAGGATTTTCGACATTATTACAATGTTCGGAAGATTCTCACCTACGTCCAGCAGTTGCGCCGCCAAATTCTGAACTTTTGCCACATGCTGTGCGACACTATCGGATAAATCCATTTTGTATTCGTGAAAACGCTGCATCATTAACAGCTTGTGAGTGGCTGTTTTCTGCTCGTGGATGACACTCAACTTATCCCACATTTCTTTGGCTGTAACACACGACAGCAAGCAGTTCAGCTGTCCAGGCTCCAGTGCAGATGTTAACACGTACATGGCCTTGGCATTGTCTTTCACCCACTGTTTTGTTTCGTTTGTTGTCGCATCTGTCGATTTTGTTCGCGTACCCGTTACGATGCCCTCTAAGTCGTGAGCGATTAACACGGCGTTGATCTGGAATTTCCAGGCCGCAAAATTCTTCCCGTCGAATTTCGCCACGTGTCGTGTAGACAGTTCTCCGGCCATCTTCCTTTATCACACGTTAAATGTTCGTTCACTCGCGACACAAAGAAAATAATCACTTCTCACTCACGCGTAGATCTGGGCCCATAACCTGTTATCGTTGTGGGTTGAATGAGAAGACACTTTATCGTAAAGAGGTATTTATTTGTAGTTAGTAAGTGACAGCGTCCGAACGGCTCGAGGTAAGGAGCGAGAGAGAGAGCGTCGGCGAGGAGACGTCAGGCGCATACGCCAGCCTACGACCAGAGGTCGCTCGCGTTCGCGATTCTTATAGTGTGAGAAACTCGCTTTAACACACACTGCAACGCGATGTATATAATCCTCTCTTAAAAAAATGATGGACTTGGTTGTGAAGCCTTTAATACGTGATTCTGATTGGTTGCTATGGTCGGTTGCCTAGGTAACAGATGAGAACCCGCACGCTTTAAATTCATAACCCTCATAACAGTCATAACCCTGGTAGAAATTTTTCAGGTGTTTAAAATAAAATGAAATGAGGTTAAATAGTATGAAATCTGAATAGCGGATTCAGAAAAAAATATATGCAATATTACCAACAAGAAATCTTGATAAATTAATCATTACCAAAAGTGTAGTATTGAAACATGTGCATTGAAAAGTGTCACCCTAACCCTATTTGAAGTAGGTAATAATGTGTGTGTGTGTGTGTGTGTATGTTATTTAGTTTTTTTTAAATATAAGTGAGAAGTGCAATTAAAAGAATAAAAAGTATAAAGATATATTGTGTCTCCGTGCCCAAAGTCGCCCACGGTGAGGTTTAAGAAGTGAATTTAAAGAAAACTTCAGTATCCGAGTCAGTGAATTTGAGTTTATCACTACAATGCCCTTTAAATTTTAAAATATGTAATCTAGATAATTGAACTGTTTTCATTCATATTTTCACACCAACGGCAATGTGAATTTTTTAATTTAGCGGCTCACATTTTGCTTATAGACAGTCACGCAGTAACTACTATCTCTAGCACATTGTATTTCCGGTTTCCGTATTTTTACCTGGAGAAAATGATAAATATTTTGGCTTTTTTGTTAAGGCATTAATGAGAATATTTACTTTTAATAGTTGTGAGAGATTTTGAGATTTTTCCATTGCATTGCATTTGCTCTCATTTAAAAACTAATTTCTAGAGAGCTCATTTTTTGCATATATATTTCTGTTTTGGTTGTGAAAATATTTAAAGTTGAATTGACCTTAACTGAAATACTTTTGATTTCGACTTCAACACCCATGATAATTATTTAGTCGTATAAGTTATTCACATCAGTGTCGGAATCGAAATAAAAAGTATTTCAGTTAAGGTTAATTGAACTTTGTATATTGTTTCATTGACACAAAATAAATCTATATGTAAAATATGTGCTCTCTAGACCCGTTAGTTTTCGAATGAGAGCAAATGCAAAAATAGAGAAATAGGCATCGATCTCAAAATCTCTCACGACTGTTAAGAGTTAAAATTCTTATTAATGTCTTGACAAGAAAGGCAAAATATTTATCACTTTCTTCATGTAAAAATACACTGAAAACCAAAAATACAATGTGCTAGAGATAGTATTTACTGCGTAATTGCCTATAAGCAAAATGTGACCCGCCAAATTAAAAAATTCACATGTGCCTCAATGTGAAAATATGAATGAAAACAGTTAAATTAAAATCATCTGGATTACATGTTTTTATAGGTAGCATATCAAGTATCTGTTAGTAGTGAGAAAATTCGAATTTTTCGATCATTCAAGAAACAAAATCTGATTTCAGCTCTCCATGGCATTACTACTGCGATGGGGGTCTCTGCAAGAAGGCCGAAATCACGGAGAACGTCACGACTCCCCTGGCTCTGAGCGTCTGCCAGTTGTTCTGCGGTGAAGCTGGAGCCATCTGGCCCAAGCCGACGGGTCACATGTCCTTCGGTAACTTCGTCGCCAGACTCGACCCGGACGACATCGTCCTGAGTGGGATCGACCTGCGCAGCAACGTTGGACAGCTTCTGCAGGAGAACGTGGACCGACTGAAGGAAAACGTAAAGACTCTGCCCGGTTCTAAGGCCATCAAGAAGGGATACGGTTTGACTATCAACGTCGACGCGCAGTTCGACGTCACCTCGGCAAAACTTACTCTGGGCACGTCGGAGGCTTACACCATCGCGATTCACCAACAGGAGGATGGAGAGGTAGTGATTTTTCTTTTCGAATTGTTTGAGCGTGCGTTTATCACGCGAATAATCGTTCTCACTATTATCGCAGCTGATCGCGGACGTGAGCGGAAAAAACTACTTCGGAGTGCGCCATGCACTGGAAACCCTGTCGCAGCTGATCGTCTACGACGACTTGTACGGAGATGTGAAAATCGTTCGCGACGTTTACATCAAAGACGAGCCAGCCTTCCCCTACCGTGGAATCCTCCTCGACACCGCGCGAAACTTCATGGACAAAGCCTCGATTCTGCGGACCATCGAAGCCATGGCCATGTCCAAAATGAACACCTTCCACTGGCACATCACCGACTCGCACAGCTTTCCCTACGTCAGTCGTACCTGGCCGAAGTTCTCCAAGTACGGAGCTTACACGCCTGACAAGATTTACACCGAGCAGGATATCAAGGAAATCGTTAAATTCGGACTCGTCAGAGGCGTTCGAGTTTTGCCAGAGTTCGACGCGCCAGCCCACGTTGGCGAAGGATGGCAATGGGTGAGACATTTTCTTTTGATCCACACTATCGCAGTTTCTTATCGCAATTTTAACAATTGTTATCGCACTCGAGGTGGGACACGACACGACTGTCTGCTTCAAAGCCGAGCCGTGGCAGCGTTACTGCGTCGAGCCTCCGTGTGGACAACTGAACCCGACGAGTGAAAAGGTTTACGAGGTTCTCGAGGGTATCTTCACCGACATGATGCGCGATTTCGAGCCCGACTTCTTCCACATGGGTGGCGACGAAGTCAACATCAACTGCTGGAACTCGTCCGACATAATCAAGGACTGGATGACCAAAAAAGGCTGGGACTTGTCCGAGTCGAGCTTCTATCAGCTTTGGGACCATTTCCAGTCGAAGGCTTACGACAAGTTGACGAAAGCCAACAATGGAAAGGAACTTGATGCCGTACTGTGGACAAGCGGATTAACAAATGAGGAAAACCTTAAACACCTTGACCCCAAGAAGTACATTATCCAAATTTGGACCACCGGAGCCGACGCCACGATCGGCAGACTGATCAAGAACAATTTCAGAGTCATTTTCTCGAATTACGACGCTCTGTATCTCGACTGCGGGTAAGATTTTTATAACTGTCCTCTTATCTAGACACATGTTGGTTTTCAATCCACATTGATTAATTTCTGATTCGTTGCAGTTTCGGTGCTTGGGTTGGAGAGGGCAACAACTGGTGTGCCCCATACAAAGGATGGCAGAAAGTTTACGAAAATTCCCCCATGAAAATGCTGAAGGGTCAAGGATTCTCTGAACAGTACAAGCACTTAGTTTTAGGTAAGTTAACGAAATACTCCTCTTCACAGGACTTTGCACAGTATCTGATATCTAAAACTGATATCAACTATACACATTTTACACGTAGGTGGAGAAGCAGCTTTGTGGTCAGAACAGGTAGACAGTACATCCGTCGATTCTCGATTGTGGCCGCGTTCCGCTGCGATGGCCGAACGTTTGTGGTCTAACCCAACCTCATCGTGGATTCATGCCGAGCAGCGAATGTTGAGACATCGTGAGAGACTTGTACAGCGTGGAATTTTCGCCGACAGTTTGGAGCCTGAATGGTGTTTGCAAAATCAAGGCTCTTGTTACTTGTAAGCGTCCGTCGTTTAATAACTGTGATTGCCAATATATATATATATATATATATATATATATATATATATATATAAATTATAATTGGGATGATACAATTAATTTAAAAACTATAATCATTTTCAACGAAAAACAGTATGGCTGTGAATACGACAGATTGTATTTTTCTCATGTAAAACAAATTTTATACATATTATAATTATGGCGCAACAGATTTTTACCTTTGTACGACTTCTGAATACTCATACTGAACCTCCTTCGAACGTCTTTGTACCATTTTTAATTCTCACATGTTGAAGAAACAAAGTTTTCCAATAAAAATAATGTTAATGAATGCTGGTGTATGGATTTATTTCTAGGAAAAGCATATTATATTATTAAAAGCTTTTAAAATAATTCAACACGAAGTATCGTCTTTATATTGTTATAAACTTTTATTAATCTTGTTAACATATATAAATTCGATGTAAAACAATTGATTAGCACCAGCTAAATTGTATATAACGTACAATGTACAGTATTCAAATTGAAATGTTTTTTTTCGCATTTTAACAATGATATGGCAATGCGAAACACAAAATCATGATAACATTGTTATACATAATTATGTATTCTCATGCATCACTGAAACCTTAAAATCATATAATAATTCCGCAATTTTTCACGGAGTGTCAAAGTATTAAAGATTCGATGAACACTATGGACGTCAATGGAGATAACATTGTTATATAAAGTTTTGAAGGTATAAGATAGGATCTCCTTTGATTTAAAAAATCATTGAAATCGAGCTTCACATCGAGACTCTCGTTATGATACCATTTGTCGAGTAAAAATATCTCGTCATTAATTTCAAGTTACAAACTTTAAGATTTATAAAAAATGTTAAGCTCACATTATTTGCTACATTTCGTTACATATTGAAAACGTCTTACCAATACAAAAATTTATTTCGAAGTAATTTTATATTTACAGTAAACTTATTACTATTACAGTTGTATTGAAATCATACAACTTTGCGTTTCAATTATAAAACATTTAAAATTATTTTTGTCATATCGCAAACTTACTTATGATTAAAATTATTAGAAGCATTATTCTTAAACATGGCGAAACGTCAAAGTACAAAAACTATACTACTCCTAAATTAATTAAAATAATATTGCCGAACTGATAAAACAGATTTTCAATTATGTGGCCGAAAAACTTAGGCATAAATAATGTATGCATTTTATTCAAGTACCCTACATATTAGTTAATATCGCGATCATTTTTTTCCACCGAGTCAGTCTTACCATTAAAAGCTACTTGTTTGTGTATACATGTGTACTTAGATATAGCTAAGTCCAACGTAAACCTCATATATAAATTTTGCAAAATTAAGATCATTTCTCTGTCGTAATTGTTTACACATGCTACATACGTTTTTTTTTTTCATTTTTCATTAATAATTTCAAATCACACCTGTTGAAATGAGTTTTCTTTTCTAAAATAAGGTAACTAACGAAACATTTCACTGACTCATTAATCATTTTCGATCCATGGATAAGCGAGGCTTCCGAAAGATGTTACTGAATCTACGACTCCTTCGCGGAGTTTCCGTACCTGTACGCGTTCTATTACTACGTTTGACTTTTTTACCAGTCAATAAACTTTGACTCAAACTGTCGTTGAAAACTTCTTCCGAAGTGGAGCCAGTCTTGATCTCATCTTCGGAGAATGGTATAGGCGCGATCTGCAACTCACCAGGATAAGATGATTTTAGGTGAGGCTTGCACTTTGAATTTCGCATTTGCAGTATCGATAATCTGTTCAAGTCAGCTGAAGAAATGCTGTTTCTAGATCTCTGCATGTCGGCAAGGTACGTCGTATCGAATACTTCTCCTTCCTCGTCTTCGGTTTTGAAAGCGTTGCCCATTATCTGGAAACCTCTGACACTTTGCATTTTATGGACTGACGTATTTTCAATCGACTGCAAAGCGTTAACGGCTTTTTCTGGTTTCGCCATAGACTCGTCAAAATTTTCTTGATCGTACTTAAGAGACTTTGGATGCTGACTTTCAATAGTATCGCTTTTACTCTTCATTTTTTTCAATTCCTGAACAGCCTCTTCCTTTCTTTGTCTTTCTATGATTAATTTTTCCCCGACATCCCAGAGTTGCGTACTCAGATCACTTATGTGCTTTTTATACATTTTCAAATCTTCTGTGTGATTGAAGCACTGTTGTTCGAATTTAGACTGTAGAGCCTCAAGTTTACTCATCGCCAATATTTCTTGTTCTTTCTTCATCGCGCTAATTTGATTGTTGTACACAGATTTCATTTTTTCTTTCATTTTTTCAAGCTTCAACTCGTACTTTTCGTGAATATCTTTTACATAGTTTTGAAACTGTTTCGATTGACTTATGTCTTCTTCTTTAATAAGTTTCTTGTCTGCAGATTTTTGTTTTTCTTTGTCTTCTAAAACTATGGGTTCAGCAGAAGATTGAGCGCGTTTTTTCTCAATCAACCTTGTCAAATACTGATAATTATCTATTCTTCTTTTGATGTTAATAATTTTACTTGCAATGTAGGTTTGATGTTCTTTTTTTAATTTTTCACAGTTCTTCAAGTTAAAACATGATAATTGATTTGAAAACCAATCTTCCAGATTTTCATTATTAGCTGGTAAACAGTCATTGGTGTTGTTCAAAAGAGTCACAAACTGTACTGAATTAATAAGATTCAGAGATAAAGTCTCCAAATTTTTCCAATGTGCATTTTTTAGTTCTTTTTCAATAATAGCTTTCTTTTCTAATAATTCTTTGTACTCCGGTTGAGCTTTTGACTTATCAATAACATCTTCTGATGATTCCAAGACTAAATTCCAATTTTTGTCTAATAATAACAATACTTTGTATATTTTGAAAGTATGAAACGCCGATTCACGCAAGGAAACCCAAATTGATTGCAAATATTCCAGATTATTTTTATAAAACGATAAAAGTCTGTTACATTCCTCATCTGTTTGAGTATCTTTTGAGTATCTCTGTACATTAATCTCTGTTTGAGTATCTTTTGAGTATCTCTGTACATTCATCTCTGTTTGAGTATCTCTGTCGTTAGTTTCAACTAATTCTTTATAATCTAATACCTTGCTTAACACATGGTTTTCTTCAGCCATTACACCTGCTTCTGTTTGTATGAATCGGTTTAAAATTTGTACAAAGTCTGATAATTGACTGTTCCAATTTTCTTGACAAAGCATTTTACAAAATTTTACTATTATGCTATTATTATCTATAAAATTTATATTTTTGTTTTCTTTGTACACTTGTAATGTTTTAGATTTTTCCAAGTCTTCACTGTTTTCAGTCAGATTATTAGAATTATAAAATGTGTCCTTGTATGCAAATAAATCTTCGTTTGTATTTTTATGCAATGCAAACGATATGTTGTTCTTTAATGTTTTGATTCCTTTATACTTATCAGATTGATTCACTAATTCCATTACAAAAGTTGAGTTATTCCTATTACTCAAATTATCTTTAAGAATATCTGCAAATGATAGTTTTATTTCATTTTTAACGATCTTTTTGTAGCTCTCCAATTTTGCAACAACATACTGCTCTTCCATGTCATCCTGTGGTTCTAGCTGCTCAATATTGTCAATATCACTTACTGCTTTTTGAGCTTCTTTTTCTCTTAAATCACATTTTTCACATTTTAATTCCTTCTGCAATTCTACTGGCACAATATTGTGAATGTCTCTTACTATCTTTTGAGCTTCTTCTTTTTCCCTTAGATCACATTTCTCACATTTTGATGGCTCGACATGTTTTACTTCTGCTTTTAAAGTAAACAAAATATCATATTTCTTCTTCAGTTTTACATACTCTTCTATCAGAACTGTGCATACTGAATTTACATCTTTGAATGCGTTTTGCATCTCCACGAGATCTTTTTTTGTATCTTGCAACTGAATTTCAATTACAGAACTTAATGCTTCACTTTTGTTAAAAGATGTTTCACAAACCATTCTGTCATCAAATTCAAAACTTTGATTACTTAATTGCACCGATTTTTCTTTTATATAGTTTCGCAATTCTTCATATCTCATTTTTAATTCTGTTAATTCATCGTCTTTTTTCTCTATTTGAAACAACATGGATTCAATGATTTGGTCATTATTTGTATTCTTTTCTTCTACAGTACGACACTTTGCCTTACACAATTTCACTTCGCCAATCAGATCATTTTTTTCATCTTGCAGTTTGCAATTATCATTTTGTAGCTCAGCTACATATTTTTCCAAACTTTTCAATTCGTTTTTATAAGATAATTCAATCGACTTTACATCTCTTTGTTCCTGAGTAGAATCATAATTGTCAGGATCTACATTATTTGCTCTGAGCAATTTTAATTCAGATAAAGTATCTTGTAATTTATTTTGTAATTCATCTATCTGTTTCTTCTGGACTTTGATATCTTCGATAAGTTCAGATTTTTCATAACACAGAGTTTCAATGTCAGCTCGTAAATGTCTTATGTGTCTTGTTTGTTCGTACATTTTCTTTTCACTCTGTACTGATTTGACTACAGGAGAATTCAAAAACTCCTCCAAGATACGCTTTGATCTTGTTGACAAAGACTTGAAATCAGTTTTATCAGATAAAGAAAATGTTTTACAAAGCTCATCTGCAGTTACATTTTTTCCTAATGCATAAATAGTTTCTAGAATTGATTTTATCTTGATCTGCAAGTCATAGCTTAGATTCACGCATAAGGATTTATGAAAGACTGGCTCCAATGATAGTCTGGACAAAACGAGTAATCCAACACACAAATTATCTACTATATCGCTTGTACTATTACAGGCAAAGTTTGGATATTCCTCATTAAGAAACTCAAAAACCATATCTCTTTGACAATCACTGTACTCTTTACAACTCCATGATTTTAATTTGTTAATTAGATTCCAATAAATCCTTCCATCTTTCAACTCTTCGATGTTACGAACATAGTCATTCGAGTTTTCATGCAAACAATTGACCCATTGTATAACAAGAGCTTCCCAAGAATCCATGTTTGTTTTTTTTAATGAATTTCTTCTTAAACGTATAATCTTGATGTAAGTGTCATTAGCAACGTTTGTATTTTTGAGAAGCTGTAAATTTGCATAGTTATAATTAGACTCTCATTGATGCACTTTACTGTACACAAAATTAGCGAATACAGACAAAGTTATAGAACAAAATCAGTACCTGAGCATCGATAAACCGGGATTGTTTACATATAGAAAACTGACTCGGCGTAAGAAAACATAACCAATAATACTTGACACTTGTTGCACAAAAATGGCCGCGGCGTTGCTATAACAGACTCGGCGCAACGGCAAAATTCAAAAATTCGCTGTCCTGTGGAGGCGTAGCTGAGCACGAGGCGTTGAAACGCTCGAAGACATTGGTAATTTTAGCCTAGAAACAATTCGGATGGTCGTTATAAAGTTACCCTCAACAGGTTTTTATGAAAGCTAATTTAATATTACACGTAAATTGAGTATAAGCCAAATACCTGAAGATAAATCCATTGAATGAAAGTACTACTGCGAGCCAAAACAATCGACCTCTTCTTGATTACACGGCTTACACTTCGGATGGCTCGAAATCGCCGATATTGATACGGTTATTGATGATGAACGTTTATTTCACGCCAGGACCTGAAATTCATGTTGTTACACAAGCGTTTAGTCGATACTCGAGTATTTAGAAAGAGACTCTAAAAAATGCTTTCACTCAACAACTTCGCCTTTAGACATTTTACACGCACCTTTTTCTAGTTTTAAAAATAAAAAGCATCGTCACCTTGTTGATAAATCCATCAGATTCTCACTACAGCTTGGCTTCAGTTATTTTCTGATGTCGTATATGGGGCACTGGTTTTGCAGTTGTAAAAATTTCTGGCACAGTAAGCAATATTGCATCCTATAAGTATATACAATCCCGACACTCACATCGCACAAAACTATACAGATTCAATCAGTGCAAGTTATAGGCGATGAGTATTCGACATGTATCGAATTTTCACAATGGCGAAATGACAATCTGACGTCGTTTTCAAAACAATTAATAGTAAATCAGTACAAATAGTGATCTATAGACGCTAACGCGAGTAACGAATAACTCATTCAAGGATCGAAGCAAGAGTGAGATGGCAGCGTCACCTATTATATCGGATCCTATATATTTGAATTTTGAAAATCAGCTGATTCGCACAACAGACGCAAGATGGGGCTCGAGAATTTACCGCCTTTAGTTTGAAAGTGCTACAAAATATATACATTATACATATTTCATTTCACCAAACACGTCTTTTTTCGGATTCACATGAATTTTATAATTCACGTAAGAAATAATTTACTCAGACTAATTACTACTACTTAAAAATGAAAACGAGGACAAAAAATTTTTAAAAATCACCTGCTCAACCTTCATGCATAAAAAAATGCACTCTGACCCGTGCCTTCGCACGAAGAAGCTTATATTTTTCTTTGTCGCACAATTATGTATGTACTACTTTCCAGACTTGGATATGTAATTCTAGCACTTGTGCTCGTCTTCGCCGAAAAAAATGTTTGCCCCAAATATAAGTATAGTTATAGGTATACAATGTAAACTATTATCGCACTAGTCCAGTAAAATTAGCTTTGGAATCGACATGCGATAGAAATGGCTGCATTTTGGTTATTAGGTAAATCGAGGTCGAAAAAGACGATTCTGAAATCTGCAGCTTCCTAAGTCAACGGGTTCTATGCGAAAATAGTGTGCAAAAATTAATTTTGCTTATATCTCGAAAACGGCTTAACCAATTGTAAAATGACCTGCACCAGTCGAAAGAGCGTTCAATTTTGCATTGGAATCGATTTTTTACTCGATTTCGATGAGTGCAAAGTTCCGAGATAATAAATAAAAAAAGAAATTACCTTAATGTAGAAGGAGAGGGAGACGCGAAACGCACATGTCGTCTGCGCGTCTGGTACATGGCTTGTATCTGCGTTTAGATGGAGTCTGACAATCTATTTAGCAGATTTAAGAGACCGGGTGATTTTAATTGAAAATCGGAAGCCTACTAAATTCATTATTATTTATGTAGTGATGCACCTTAGGAAAAGTTTATGTATTATTTCAAAAAACAGCATTCAGTTTTAGACGAATATGTAAGTAAAATATTATGAATACAAGATATAGTGTCAATATGAATATCTCGCGACATCCGCCATTTTGAGGTTATGAAATTTGCAAGCATATTTTCGAAAAAATTATCATTCGCTGATGCGTTAACACGATTATTCATGTGAATATTATAATATCTATCCATAAAGTGGATCACAACATTTATAATGATGATTTTGCAGGTGGCAGATGGTTGCAGGTGAACTTAAAATTAAAAGCAACACACTTTTTCAAATTGTTGATGAAGTAAGTCGTTTGGAGAACGTCATTTTGATTGTCTGCCCCCATCACTCTGTCAAATCAGTTTAAAAATGCCGCGATTTTTAACAAGATGGCGGCGATCCTGAAGTGTACTGTTCGCAACGCCGCCTATATCGGCGAATCATTTTCTGCTAGTTTTCAGGATTTTGCTATAGCATCGCGTTAGACTCTCCTTCTCTACAGTCTTACTGGTCTCCCTGCTCAAATTAGTCGTTAGTTGCCAGCACGCCAGTGACCGCAGTAATGAGGACGAACGCGAAGAAGTGAGGACAGTTGTCACGAAGAACCTGTTGCTTTCCTACGAGATATCTTTTACACATAAATGCAGTCAGCTGCAGTCAGTATAGCTTACAGTGTTTCTTCGCGATTTTCAAGTGATTATAAAATTTACGATCAAAGGTGTCTAGAATGGCAAGTGAAGACCAAATCAGATATGCTCTTCACAAAGCGATAGAAGCTAGAGACGAGAAGCTCGTCCAGGATCTTGTAAAAATTGGCTGCAATGGTAGAGATTGTGAGGGCAGGACACCGTTGCACTTGGTGGCGACGAGGCCATTCGCCCACAAGTCGGGGCATTCCAAAAGTCGGCGCGAAAAATTCGTTCCAATGGATGAAGAGGAGGTTCAGTCCCGCGTGAGAATCGCGAATCTGTTAATCAACGCTGACGCCAACATCAACAGTAAAAGCCACAGCGTTACTGCTTTAACCTGCTGCTCGGTGGTGTTGAAAACTCCCTTGGAAGAAGCTGCTTTATGTCAAAACGACGCCATAGTCGAGCTTCTCCTGCAGTACGGCGCTGAGATCAATGCCAAAACACAAGGTAAAACCAGTTGCTGCACTGCCTTGCACTCGGCTTTGACTTACTATCAAGGAAACACCGGTCTCGTGAAAATGCTGATCGATTACGGCAGCGACGTCAACGCCGTCAACCATCGGGGCAATACACCGCTTCACTTGGCTGTCGAGCACCCAGAGTATTGTTCCGCTGAACTGATTGAATTATTCCTGAAACACGGCGCCGACATTAACGCCAAGTCGCGGCAAACTGGCGACACGGCCCTCCACTTGGTCGTGAATCGTTTTCGAACAAACACGTACCCCACGATCACCTCGCCGACATTTCATATTGGTAACGACTTTATAAACTACGAATCCCGAGACGTGCCAGATATGAAGCTCGTGAAAGTCTTATTGGAACACGGGAGCGACGTCAACGCTGTCAATCGTCAGGGCGATACACCCCTTCACTTGGCTGTGAAGCATCCGACTCAATTTTCCGACGAACTGATTAGATTGTTTCTAAAATACGGTGCCAACGTCAACCTCAAAGAACGGCATACCGGAAACACTCTCCTGCGCTGTGCTGTAACTCACTTTCAAGGCAACGTTAACATCCTGGAAATCCTGTTGGAACACGCTGACGTCAATGCCGTCAACACTGTGGGCGAAACGCCACTCCACTTGGCTGCTAAGAGCACAGCTCGATGTTCCGTCGATATGATTGAATTGCTCCTGAAATACGGCGCCGACGTCAACTTTAAAGCACGATACAGCGGAAACACCGCTCTGCACTTTGCTGTAAATAACTTTCAAGGAAAGTTCTACATCGTGAAAATACTTTTGGAGCATGGTGACGTTAATGCCGTCAACCGTGCGGGCGAAACGCCGCTTCATTTAGCCGCTAGGAACCCTAAATGTTCTATTGAGCTGATCGAATTATTGCTAAAACACGGGGCTGATGTGGATAAGAAACGCAAATCTACCAACGACAGCGCGTTTCAGTTGTACATCGACGCACATCTGCCGTCATCCGTCGATCCGACGTTGCTAAAGCTACTTTTATTGGGCAATGATCGAGAGGATCATAATCGCACGAGCCCGTTACACGATGCCTGTCTATTCCACCGAGTCGACTCGGTTCGTGAGTTGTTGCGGGCTGGTGCTGACCCCGTCGCCAAAGACAGTTTTGGCCATGTTCCTATGTTTTACGCTCTTGTTGCACGTCTGCCTACTAAGATGTACCATAAGTTTTTAACAGTGAGATTGCTGATGGATTACTGTATCGACCTCGATCAGAAATATGTTTTCCTTACTATCGGACATGACAAGTTTGGCTGGAAAAAAGGGGGTGACAGTAGCGATAAGTTCATCAATATATTCTACAATTACGCAATCCAGCGTATGGAACTGAGCAATGGCCTTGACGGGAGGATACTGAAAAAATTTGTTCTCCTTCCGTGTCAGAGAACATCACAAGACTATGGGTTTTGGTTTACGATGGGTAAATGGTATAAAGAATATCGTAGCAGGTTGGTTGCTGAATCACAGTACGTCATCGAGTTGCGGTTGATGAGAGATACGATGGTGGGAAAAAGCGAGATATCGTTTTTGGATTTGTTAGAGGGCATCAGTGAACAGAAGGTGCTCACAGCTTACGGGAGAAATTATAAGCAACTGGCCAAAGACTTTGAGGCTGGCAAGTCCAAGTTCTTACAGTACCAGGGTGTACTGGAGGCCAGTTTTTACAAGGGCTATAACGAGTGTATGAAGCTCATAAAAAATGGTGCCGGAGCATTGAGCATTGCTTTAGGTTTTGGTTATTCTGTCGAAGTATGCTTCCGAAAGTACCTTAGTTATTACAGCAAAGAAGAATTGGAGCGTTTAAATGAGTGATGGTGCTGTTTTCAATTGATCGAGTTAATGGCTGCTGAAAACATTTGAACCTGAAGCGGCACCTGAAATGACAAACTTTTCAACATGTCTGAGCGTTGGTCAGGATCTTTGAGCTATTCGATCATTATTATCGGAGGATCGTCAAGATAAAAATGTTTAGAGCATGTCAATTACGAGTAAATAATTTTAAAAAGAAATCCAAGAATTCAATTGGATTATTTGTTTTTACATTTATTTTAGTTGTTTCAATTGTTTTCTGTGAAATTATTTGGTTTCTAAATAATAGAAATAAGACTGTAAGCTAGAAATAAGAACTCCTAATAAGACTAGAGTAAAATGAACAAATGCATTGTTTTTATAGCCAAATATCAACGTTAAAGTTTGAGTATGTACGCAAACAAGCTATGTTGCAGAGATAAATTATTCTAAATGACAAGACTTATTTTGTTATAAAAATACAATATACATTTTTTTATGAATAAATGATTATTCAAAACTTCAAAAATGCACTTTATAATTATTAAGAATATCCATCAAATTTTACAAGATTTGACTTTAAATACTCAGCGGAATACGCATGTGCAGTATACCTATTTCATTTTTGCCGTGATATTTACAATATAGACTTATAGAAAAATTAATAAAAAATGCTGCAACAAGGTTTTGGCACCTCGTTTCAATCATAAAAATGATTTTCGCCAACTTAGCATTTAAGAGGTATTTTTGGCATATTTTTCGATTCTTCGAAATGATCGCATTGATTTTATATCAATAAAAGTCAATTGGTTCAAACTCGAACGTTGTCCCATCACTAGCTTTCGGTCACGTGGGCAAGTGCGACGTTGGCGTGAAAATGTCCTATATTGCCTTGGCTCAGTGGGTAAGGATTTACCCACCGAACGCAACGATGGTAATCGAGTCTGCGTGCGCGAATGATAAAGATTTTTTTTTTAAATGTTTTTATTTTAATCTAGACTAGAACCAAGTTTGCGGTTCTACTTATAATGCCAAATATGCGGGTTTCACTCAGCATCGCAGAACTGAAAATATTATAACGTAAATACTTGCTCGATTATACACCTTTATTACCTATTTTCGATGTCACTGGTTTTCATCTTTACCTTAGAATTATATAGATTTAACATTATAATATAATGGCACCGAAATAAAAATATGGGGATACCTATTTTACGAATGCTATTTTTAGCCGGGATTTAAATGGCCGTTCAAAACGTTTACAAAACAACAGCCGTGGACATTAACAACGTATTTCAGTGATTGCAAAATTTTTAACTTTTGTTAATTTGTTTTGGTTTACGCATAAATATCGCCCCTTCTGATAAAAATAAAAGAATGGTGCATTATTGCGTTGCACCTCCGACATTATTATTCAGTAAATATCACGCATACGATGTATAATGTTTATTAATGCTACGTTAATTAATTGGTTTGCGTTTTTCATGTATAAATACAAGCTCACACACGTATACGGTCATAATAATTATCATCTCAATTTTTGCATCACTCGAACGTGCACGTTGTTCTTTTCACATTTTTCATATAAAAATCCTCTCTCTGTTTGATAATCATAACAGGCGTTCTGCGAACAGTTATGTTATTCAAAAAAAAGAAAAAAAATAATAATAATGAACGCTCGAGTTGCGAGCTTTTTTTACGATTGATGGCGATAAAAGTTACAACGCTATATCCGAAGCACCGACAGATACGCGTATACACACAGCGATATATTCCGGTAATTAGCTTCATCGCACAGCGGGCACATAGCAGCTACACACGACTATTGCAACAACTAGTCTAGTATAAGCCAATGTGTGTATATAGGTATATACGTACTTTGCAAAAGTATCTCTCCCTCTCTGTCTTGTGCCACGCGTTTGGAGACACGTATATAACTGCGAGCGAGACTGCGCCATATAATACATGCAGAAGCTGGGAACGGTAGTCGGTAACGTACGCGCGACTCTTGGCACGTTTCCCAGTGTACGCGCGCGAGTTTGCACACTAACAAACTTTTTCAGCTGTTCACTGGCCCAAACTTGCAGAATTCGCCGATTGCCACAAAGACAGGCCTAGCTTACCGAGCTTTTGTCAATTTCGGTTGCCCCGATCTGAACACGGGAGGCAATTCGCCGGGAGTGTGTGATGGTATTTTTTGTGTATTTTTCTTAGTGTTCATACCTATTAATATAACTGGCGTTGGATGTTATTTTTCTGCTTTTTTTTAAACGACTTCGCCTGTATTCCGCGCACGAGTGTGTAATGCTATGGCGCGAATAAATTAACAAGGATTATGATATATTTAAACTACCATTTTTAGTTGTACCTGCCGAGCGAAAGAAATTTATATTCATTTTTTAAATGTGTTGCATTCGTCATCGTTGCCGCCCACGCAAGGCCTGGACACGATATTCGGACCCCTCATCGCACTCCTCTCGATATCCTCGATAAAAAGAATACCCGAATCAACACTTGGAATTCACCGGCCAATCTCCGAACACCATAGAACCAAAGTGTCACAACATGGCGTCATGCCCTTTTCGTTACAGGTACCCACACACACACACACACACATATATATATATATATATAGCCCAGGCGATTTTTAAATCCCCCGACGGCGCTCCTCTTTCTCTCTCCGAAAGCCTCAAATAGTCGCACTATGGATACAAAAAAACAAGAAAACCTGCAGCAGCAAAAAGACAAAGAGGAAGTATATAAGCAGAGAAGACGAGCGAGAGAGCGAGAATAAGAGAAGTAGGAAAGCAATCCTTGTATGCACGAGAACTAGCACTCCTTCGTCCCGGCTCCCCTCTCACCGCGCTTCTTTCTCTCTGCTGCCACTGCTGTCTCTCTCTCTCTCTCTCTCTCTCTCTCTCTCTCTCTCTCTCTCTCTCTCTCTGTCTCTCATTCCCTGTAGGTAAAAGCCGCGGCGCGTATAGCGGTTCCGAGCGCCGACGGAAACGACCGAGGAGCCGAAGCGGCGAGTATAGCGTGTACGGTGTACCCCTCTCGCGAAGCTCGCGTCGAGCCCCACCGCAGCCAGTCGTGCTCCGAACGCCGCATTGTGAGCATCTGGAAAAGCGAGACGCGAGCGTCGTCCCTTTTTCCCTCCGTCTCTCTCTCTCTCTCTCTCTCTCCTTTTCACTCACTCTCTTTCTGTCTGCAGTACACACGAGCAACGATATTATTAATCGCGTCCGTGCGTGTGTAGATGTGACGGTCTGATCTCTGGCGGCGACGAGAGGATGTGTGAAAATACAGTAAGATTGGCCGGGCGCTAAACGAAAGCCCCTAGAGAGCCATCGGCACGCTCCACACATGGATTATAACTTTGCTCCGCGACGACGGTACAACCGCGGGCCAGATATTTGTTGTGTGCAGTCGACATGATGAAAAGACGACGCAGTGTATGCTGAGGGAACACGCGTACCTACATTATAGGTATACACACACACACACGCACACACACACACACATGTTATTCCGCTGCTGCTCGCGAGTATAGTGCGAGGAAAAGGGACATTGCTGGATTAGAGAAATTTACTCGTGTATGCAGTATAGACGAATGTCCGAGCATCGAGCAGAGCTGCAGGCTCGGCGCAGGATTGTAAACAAAGGAAATCGTCGGTCCTTATCGGGAAAGCCCGCGCACGTGTAAAAAGTTTAGTTGCAGGGCGCTTCGATATGTCGCCTCGATCGATTCGCGCTTAAATTGACGTATCTCGGATCTAGTTTAGCGGAGACACGAAGAGAAGGCTTGAGTACGCTGATAATCGTTCGTTGCATATCTTTGCTTTGTCGAGCAGGAGAGTCGAGCGGAGGCTGCTTCGAATGTTTTTATTATTTTAAATGAGTAAGATACGTTGAAATTCGCGGATTATTCCAAGAAAACAGGGAAAACCTAACCTCCACTCCTCTCTCCGATGCGCGATGAAAGTGTACTTGTTGCACGCAATCCACAAGGCAAACATATGCCAATCTGCTTTGCATCGGCAATTTGATCGAGTGGCTGTATCGAAAAGCAGCAAAGGCAAGCTTCTCTCCGCGTCCCGCAATTAGAATCCGTCTATATAACACAGCTGGAATTGAATCAAGCGCCCCAGAAGTGTTCGGGATAACTCGAGATGGGAAGCAAGGAGGAAAGCAGGTCCTTAGAGGCCTCGACGTCGAGGAAGCTCCGCTACAAGGATAGCCTGCAGGATGATCAGCAAAGTCGCGGCTGCGGCAGTGCAATTAACTGGACAATGTGTGTGCTGTGCATGAGCAGTTTAGTTGTTTCCGGCTTGCTGGCCTACAGGGAACTACGGCTCGAGGAGCGTATCAGCGCCTTGGAAAATTTGTGCCAGCTGCCAGGCCAGTACCAGCAGCAGCAACAACAGAATCCCTCGGACGTGATCATCGAGAGGCTCAAGCGTGAGCTCCAACAGCAGATAGACGACGTTCAGAAGAAGCTGGCCCTAGCACCCGAGGGACCCACAGGCATATTCAGGCTCAAGAGGGATGTCGCCGACTGCAATTGTCCGCCAGGTTGGTTAACCTTTTAATTTATATATTTTTTTAAAGCTATCTACAATTCCTTTTTTGTCGAGTTTATATCGAGATTGAGACGGTTGTAAGGCTCTTTCTCTCTCACCACACGGCAGGTCTAGCACTCAGGAAAAAAGAGAAGGAGCGATAAATGGGAAAGCAACAGACGCCATAAATCTCGCGTTCCAAGTCGCTCTCGGCTTATTCTTCCGTGTGCGCGCCTTGTGTGCCGTATATGCACTTATCGCAATCGGGAGATTTCTCTCTCTCTCTCTCTCTCCCCTCTCCAGACTTTTTTTCCGTAAAAATTCTAGGGCTAAGAATAAAGGATTCAAGGCATGACCAGCCGCAGAGACACACACAAACACGCTGCACATTGTGTCCGAGGACGAGCGAAACATTAGTCTCTCTCTCTCTCTCTCTCTCTCTCTCTCTCAGACGCAAAGTTTCGTCATACCAACGCTCTGGCAAGTTCGCGGACCGCAGGACTGTAACGAATTGAATTTCGCATTTTCCAATTCGGCGTTGCCGTCGTCGTCGCGCGAACCGCAGAGAGTCAGTTTGAAAGTTCGGACGTGCTCTCTATGATTTGTGCATCGGCTAGCGCGCAACTTTCCTCGCCCTCGAAAGGGGGGTAACAGAGTCCTGGGATTTCGGCAAAGCTATACTGTGTACAGCTTGACTGGGAATCATGCGCGAAAAAGGGCCTAAAAATCAATCCGGATGTGGAAGAGGAATGAGCACACAGCTTGTGAAAAGAATATCGGAGGCGAACGGTTTCTCACGGAAATAAGATGTGTACTTATTTGAACGACAGAGGGAGGGAGGGAGGATATAGGAGCGTTGATTGAATTTAAATAAAGCTGCGCAATCATTTGATCTTCGAAATGAAATACCGGTCTATAGAGGCAGCAGCTGGGGTAGCTCTCTCTCTCTCTCTCTCTCTCTCTCTCTCTCTCTCTCTCTCTCTCTCTCTCTCTCTATTTGCGGAAAGGTGCGCTGCACAAAGAGAGACCCATCGTGCACGCACTTCTCTCTCTCTCTCTTTCGGTTTGCGTCGCGCACAATCGATCAAGTGTGTGCCCAGACGCTAGAGACTCTCTCTCTCGCTCGTGGCGCAGTATACACTCGTGATTCCGATTCGCGCGCTCGCGTCAAACCGATTGTTAAGTACGATAGAATTTGCATCTCTCCCTCTCGCCTCTCGAGAGGAATTGCTCTCGGGGTTCTGTAATACCGCAGAGTTTACCTCCAGCTTCCGCTCTTCCCGACGACGTCAAACAAATGTTTGACGCAAACGTCGTCGATTATTCGACCGAAAGCCGAAGCAGAGGCGTCCGCTGCTACATGAAATAAGGCGGAAAAGTTTCTCTCCTGTCGCCTCTCCAATATCCCGCCCCACCCTAATAACGCAACCCGATAGCAAGCAAAAAAGCTTAATATCCCCGGGAGAACTTTTCACACCAGCGCCGGCTTGAGGCAAACACGTACGCGCGCTCGCTCGCTATATGCGCTATAAAGCGTCGTTACAACTGGTCCAACCAACCTGATACACAACAGCGCTGGTGGCAGAGGCTTGTGTATTTGTAACAAACGAGAGTGAGTGAGAGAGAGAGAGAGCGAGTTCGAAACTTTTGAAACAAACTTGCACGCGCCAGCTGCTGGCAACGAGTCATTAGAAAACAGTAATTTAATAGTCGCAGATGAATAGCCCGGGCGGTTTACATGCCGTTACTCTCCCGTTTTGTATTCATATTCTCTCGACGTAGCCCACGCGCGAAATCGAGCGCGTCTTATTTGACGAAAATAAATAAAAAAATAAGAGAGGCACTCTCGACTCTCGAGCGCAGAGAGTGCAGCGCGCAAAAAATTATCGACGACAAAGCGCGCGCGCGAGCCCAACGCTATAAAAGCCCACGACTCGCGCATGGACTGTAGCAAAAAGCCGTATACCGGTGTATGCGAGAGAGGAGGAGCAGTCGCTATATTATACCGTGTGTACGTATCCAAGACACGTCCGCGGAGGCAGCAGGACCGAGCCTTCTCTCTCTCTGTCTCTCTCTCTCTCTCTCTCTCTTACTCTCGCGTGTATATTTATACGCCAATTAATATTCTAGCAATGGGGAGCGTTGGCGAGAATATATACAGTCGCTCTGGCGCTTCTCGAGTTTCAGGATTCTCTCTCTGTGTACATACGGGTATGTGTGTATCATACGTGCAGTATACTGTAATGCTATTCAAAAGCACTTTCATTTTTCGCGGCTGTATAAGGGCGTATAATAGAATTTTCAAAAACCAACCGCGATACCTTCTTCTTCCTCTGTCTCTCTCGTTTGTCATATAGCTACGGTGTGTGAATTTGAAAGATACACCAGGGAAAAAAGGGGGAACAGCGTCGCGTCGTAAAATCATAGTTAGAGTCGAAGCGCTGGGGCTTATAAGTTTCAGACGTATACAGCTATGCGCGCAGTAGTAACAGCGGTAGCAACGGTCCTTAAACAAAGCTGTAACTACTCCGGTATACACTCCTTTAACTTTTTCATTTTTTTTTATTTTTTTTTTCGTTTTTATTATACTTTCGTTGCCGGCAAACTAATTGTACTTGGAAATGCACGTTGCAATTAGAAGTTTAAGTGTGTACTTAACAACCGGAGAAATTCGCCGGCTCCGCGGGTTCTGTCTATACTCGAGGGATGGGAGGATTAATTGTTAATTTAACGAGGCCTTTATATACGTAATAAATAAACAAAAGCGCTAGAGATCCAGGCCAATAAAAAACGAAGATCCTACTAGCAAGAGAAGAGATGAGAAAAAAAAGAGCAAGCCGCAGCCTCTCCCTTCGTGTCTCGGAAATTCGTAAGTGTTTCATGCTCGTGCATCTCATTAACTAGCCCCGTTGTCACTTTAATTGTACGCGCGCTATGTACCCGGCAGCGGCCTATACGATCGCTGCTCCCGAAACATTTCAACGCCCGGGAGTCGTCGTCGCATAGCAGCTGAATGACGTCAGCCACATAATACGCGCTCGCGAGTCGCACACTATATAACACACAACGGGAGAGCTGCGTAATTACGAGATCGAATGAACGGGTGCGATGTAGATACACCGAAATTTCAACGAGTGTTTTCCTCGGAGAAAAGAAGCGTCGATGCGTCTATTATACATTCGGCGAATTCCTGTGTCCTTAATCGGAAGCGACGCATTATCATCGCGAGAGCGCGTGTGTACACGTAGGGACAACGACGACGGTTCAAGTGAGGCTGCTGACGCTTTGTCCGAGCGAGTATTAGTCTCGCTGTGAATGAAATCGCAGAGAGAGGCGCGCAACAAAAATTGTACATCCTCTATCGTCCGACGAGAGAGAGAGAGAGAGAGAGAGAGAGAGAGAGAGAGAGAGAGAGAGAGAGAGAGAGCCGCTCAAGAGTGACATTTCGAGGCAGCAGGAGAGGAGAGCCTGATACGGTGCGTAACAAGCGTTCATTATCGCTAGATTATCACACAAGGGAGCGACTCGACGTGACGGCCTAATGGACGTCTCTCTCTCTCGCTCGCGCAAATGCTCCTTCGTCGCGCGTCGTGTGTGTGTGCGTGTGTGCTTGTACCCATTGACAGCGTCTACGAACTAATGATGCTCCTCATTCAGCGCCAATCGCACACCGGTCAGCGTTTCTGTACCTCGAACTCTACTGCTGCAGCCTTCTCTCTCTTGCCATACTTATCTCATCAAAGACACGATCACACCGTGCACGCGTACTTCCTTTTTCCCCTCCTTCCTCTCTCTCTCTCCCTCTAACGACTTAACCATAGTCTTATTTACTCTCGGTGTTCTCTCTCGTGCGCAGCGCACCCCGATGCATAATATTTTTGTCTCTCTCTCTCTCTCTCTCTCTCTCTCTCTTATTCGATTCCTTTTTCCGCTCGCGCGTCTAGCCTCTCGTGATTTTTCGACAGCACAATGACCGCAGAGAGAGAGAGCGCAGCCGTATGGGATGATATATGTCTATTGTATTGAATGAATAATGAACTGTCGTTGTCTCTCCCATTGATGCGAGGAGAGCCTTACGCTGCGCGCGGCGCATTCTTTTCTCTCTTTCTTTTTTTACACACGCACACACACACATGCGCAGGCTACTATTCACGCGTGCATTATTACAGCCCCACTGAGAGAGAGAGAGAGAGAGAGAGAGAGAGAGAGAGATACCGGTTAGAAATATGAGAGAGACTTTTCTGTCCACCACTTAAAAATGCCGCAGCAGCGCTGGCTATATATAGTTTATTGATGTGGGAGCCTGCAGCTCTCTCTCGCGGGCGCGCGCGGGCCATATACACCCGATTCTTCCCGTGTGTGATAATTCAGCTCTGATTGGTATAAATAGCGACGGGAGCGTGGATATTTCTCGAATTTCCAAATCGTATATAGTAGCAGAGCTATATAGCTCTTTGTCTCTCTCTCTCTCTCTCTCTCTCTCTCTCTCTCTCTCTCTCTCTCTCTCTCTCACTCTCTCCCTTTTGACCTTATACCTCGAGAGCTGCGTGGGGGAGAGAAAAAGCGCGAGTCGCGAAAGAAAGTGACACGCGGTGGAAATGAAAAAGGAGAAAAAAAAGTTCAATTGGATAATAAGTACACGAGGAGAGAGTATAGAGCCGTGGGTGCGCTCATGACGCATATACTACTGCACATTGCCGCTCCTGTGCACCAGCGAGAGAGAGAGAGACGAGTGTCTCGAGTGTACCGCCGCCGCCGTCACCGCCGTTGGTAGGAGGAACAAGCGTAAAGGAGAGCCGAGCAATTAGCCCTTTGATGGGCGAGCCGAGTGAAAGCGGAAGCAGCGCTTACGGAACGTTCTTACGTAGCACTAGCCTCGCTTTGCGCCGGCACGGACGAACTCGCGAGAGCAAATGCGCCTGTTTTGCGCAGCTCTCACATAGCGACGCATAAAAGAGTCGCGCGCGCGCGCTCAGGCCTTTTGAATGAATGACCTCGCGCAGTCGCGGCGGCAGCGGCTTATTTGAACAAGCCGAGTGTAGGTGTACACTGGTACACTTTCCTCTCTTTCTCAGTGTTTACCATGTGCGTGTGCAGCCACTCGGAGAAGAGAGGAAGGAAGGGAGAGATCGAATCGGATAAAGATGTTCTTTCATGCAAATTTTCAACCCTCCGCGTGCATAAAAAGAAAGAGCGGCGACGAGGACACAAGAGGCAATTTCTCCCCCCACCCTCTCGGAGAGAATTATGCTCTCGAGTGGAGCTCGCACGCGCGCGACACGAGTCGAGAGTGAGAATTCATATAATTATTTCCATTATGGCGCATATAGTAGCCTCTCGCTGATACAGAGGTTATACGCTACTTCGAGAAATCAAGCCTGTTTACAATTCCGAGAAGCCGCCAAGATTGCGCCTATACACAACGAACGAACAGAGACAGAGAGAGAGAGAGAGAGAGAGAGAGAGAGAAACGCGGAGGATAAGAAGAGAACATCGGAGCGTTGTTCCGAATTTCTCACTGCTCTGTGTGTGTGTGTGTGTGTGTGTGTGTAGAGAGAGAGAGAGAGAGAGAGAGAGAGAGAGAGAGAGAGAGAGAGAGAGAGAACGAGTCCAGCAGCGGAGTAAATCTCGATGGGTGGCCCGCAATTTCCCTGGGGAGATACATGGCCGCTGCCGCCGCAGGGCGACACTGGCGAATATTGTGCGGCGCGCGGAACAAGCCCTCCATGGCACGCCATTGATTTTTTGAGCTCTCTCTCTCTCTCTCTCTCTCTCTCTCTCTCGCTCGCCCACTCGCTCTGTTTTATACTCACTCTTTCGCATGTGCGCGCGCTATACACTCGCAGAACTCGCAGATGACGTCGTGTGTGTCGGATGCTTGATTAGATTTTAATAGATTCCAGCAAAATATATCGGGCGCGAGTGCGTCTAACGTTCATTGGGATTTTATTGGCTTTGGATCGTTAATACGTGTACACGCAGCACGTCGATGGTATTTATAATTCTTCGCATAAAAGCCGCGGACTCGATGCATCGAGTATAAGTTCCAGGTACGCTCGCGGCGATGAACCATGTCGACGCGTTATTTCTTTCTTTCTATTTATCCGCGTGTACTTCGCTTAAAGCCGGAGCGTCGTCGTCGTGACAAGTATAAGAGCGGAACTAAGTATACTCTCGTCGATATATCGATTCTCTTTCGCGCTCTCATCACTCGACCGAGTTATGCTATACTTCGACCGTCATACTATCCAGGAGGGTTTATAGATATAGATGCACGCGCATTAGAGAGACGCACCCTCACGAAACTTTACAAGCCGCGTGCGCGGCCTCTTTGGGATTTATATAGCCAGCTATGCCGCAGCTCTCTCTCTCTCTCTCTCTCTCTCTCTCTCTCTCTCAAACATTTACCAACTGGTGTCCCATCCATTTCGTATGCAGTGGCTTATGTGCCGTAACTGTACTGGACTCGCGGCTCTCTCGAAAACGATTAAATGTATAAACTCGGGCGGAGAAACGGTACACGCAGTGTTTTCCTTTGAATTATTTCAACGCTGGAACGAACAATGTAATGCACTTTTGTCGTTTGGAGGAGTCGCACGGTTTTGATTGGCTGATTTATCGATGCGATACTAGACTTGATATTTCATCAGTCTCTGGTTGTGCCAGTCTGTGCGAATGGATTTTTAATACAAATTGCATATAATGCACTTTCGCTGCTTTATTCAACGAATTCTGAACTAAATATTCGATAGGTCCACAGTTGCTGCTTCAAACAAATGGCTTATCGACGTTTCGATTCATCTTCTACATACCGGCTCACAAGTAATAATTCACGTTTCGACAGATATCATTTAAAAAATACGGTTAATCTTCAATCCGATCCTTTTCGCGCGCTTACAATTCGAATAAGCGCGATAAAGAAGAAAAAGGGGGTGGAGTTAAGTGGAAAATAGTGGAAATGCCAACAAAAGAAATAAATTGCCCATAACAAATTGGATTCATTTGAGAAATTCCTCGTGTAAGGAAGAAGAGAGAACGTCGAGAATCCTCGCATTTCCTGATCGAATACGCTCGCTCGCACACCAAGCTGCCGCCGCCGTCGCTGCAGTTGGGGAACTTTACAACGAAATGCGTGCATACCGATGTTTCTACCGCATCTCCTCCCCGATAGTCACACACAAAATTAAACCGGCAATAGGTATATACGTATATATATATATATATATATATATATATATAGACCCTCGGGGACGGGGGCGCGTGAGCGTTCAAGCATAGTATGAGAGAGCCGACGACGAAACGACCGAACAGAGATTCTAGGAATGCAGCTCTTAAGCGACGACGTGCCTTCTTATACTTACCACCGCGAAAAGCTGCGAGAATGGCCGAGAGATGAAAGAAAATCTGGCTGAGCTATTTGGTCTCTTAATTAACAAAGCACTGAGTGACTTTTGATAAATTAATCTGCAGTCATCCCCCACGATTAGTGTGATAGGAAATGTTGGAGAATGTGCATCCATTGTGATATTTGAAATGCAAAGGATTGAACAAAAATTGTTCCAATACTATTGTTGATACCTTAGTTTTATTCACACTTTATGCTACGAATGTTGAAACAAAATCGGCGTCCACACTACATATAGCCCTGCTTCATAAAAGATAGTATATTGTTGTAAACCCAGCAGCCCCAGTGTTACTTTAACAAAAGAGCGCCAATGTTTGCTCTGCAACCTTTGTTGGAAATTTACTTTTGGAATTCGTGATCAATAAATGAATTGCTGATGAACAATGCCAACGATTTTGCTTTCTCCGATACAGGAGAGAGCTTTATCTGATTATAGTGAAATTTGTTTAGTTCGTATGAAATTAAAAAATAAAATAAATAGAGTTTGAAAGCGTTTGAAAATTTTAATCATGTATATTAAAAAAAAAAAATCCGAATTCATATTCAATTACAATTCATCAGTAATAATGTTTTTGATACTACCTGCGTCAATATCAATGCTAATTAATATCTCTATTTTTGTATTTTCCGTAGGCGGGTGGGTGAGGTGTCCTTTATTTAATTGATTGCTTCGTTTATTTATGGTGAATTTTCGGTGCACAAAGCATAAAAATACATGGTATACGCAGGAGTGAAAATATATAGCTATAACTTTTATTTTGTAATTCATTATAATATAAGCGTATAGTGTAGACAAATAGTAAAATAATATCTCTAAAAACTGAAATAACATAGTTTTTCTTATCGTCGTGTTCTTGATTTTATTTTTCCGACAAGGCACGGCTAAAGTCCTTCACGCATGAAAGTTGTCAGTAAATTCAATCTTGATTTTTAAAAGGAAACCTAACCTGAAAATGTGTTCTGAGCTTTATCCTCTGAGGTCCTTATTTTCTACATACTTATACCTACTTATTCGTGCAAATCTCAAAAAATACGTATAAACATCAGAGAAAGTAGTATGTTGTGCAACAAAAGTAGAAATAGGCTATTTCTATAGTTACCCAAGCTGTACAATTTAGTCAAACTACCACTGACAAGCTTGTAGATGAACTAGTTCTAAATCATTTTATTCAAGTTGATTCAATTCAAAGCCAAAATCGCACTCTCGCAGAGTTTCATTTTGCGAAGCACCCTACAAGAGGAAAACATTAATGCCTGTCCTTTATTTGTAAAGCATACGAGGTTCTCTCATATATCAAACGTACGGCAATTTTACGTAAATGCGTGTTGAACATTCGTTTGCTTAAAAATGAAATGATTCATGCGTGTGTTTTCAGCAAAGTGCCGTACTTCAAAGTACATCACGTATGTGTAAACTTTATTCCATAATCGTCCCCCTGCGTATTTCTCGTAATCTTCGTAGGAAACGCGCGGAAGCTTCCGCTCGTTGCTTATCTCGTGGTTATTTTCTTCTGTAAAGGAATTTACATTGCGTTACTCCGAGGAGATGAAGTTATTTGTCGCTGCCGGCCGCTCACGAGTATAATCGGGCATACGCAATGTCTAGCTAGGTCACGTCATATTCCGACAAGCAACTACAACTTCCTGAAATAGGAGAGAGCTTTTTCAAGCTTAAAGTAGTGTCATTACTGCGCGTATACCTAAACGTCGCATAATTGTGAAACTACTTTTCTTGCTGGTTTGCTCAATGCTATACAAAGCTTTCCATGATATAACGTTGAGGTATAAAAAACAAATAACGCGATACGGAATAAATTAAGTTTTGATTAATTCCGCGAATGCGAATGCTCTTATTAAAACTGCCCCTGTGCGGTGAAAAGGTAAATACTGATTATTATTATTATTTCAATTCGACGGTATTAATAAATTTCAATCATCCAACAGCGTATTTTTTCTCGTTCAGCTTTCTGTTGCCTTCATGAGATTGCAAGGCGATCCTGCAACTTTTAGCTCCTACATTCTATGCCGACTTTGCAGCCCTCGTAGTGCCCATGTGATTGAATTTAATGAGATTGACGACTTTGTCTTTGGCGTTGGAGCGTAATTAGGCTTACTTCGGCAGCAGTTTCCATAGTGAAGGAATCAAATGTAGTTTAAACTGTTGTACAGGTTAATCGCCGAAAGTAGGCCAAGTATATAGAGACGAGAATCATGATTAATTCAAAAAAAGACTTGTGGTACTAATTCACATGTCAGACTCTACAGTGTAACAAAAGAGAAACGAATTAAATTTCCGTCTATAATCATGGGACTTGTAACCGTATAAGAGAGCCAAGAGCAACACCACCAGCTGAAGCATCACAATTGCACGAAATAATGATTTCCGGCTCGCGCGTTTACGCTACCAGCTAGGGGGAGACGAAACACACAGCAACAGCAGCGACGTGTTCAGGATGAAACGCGGGGAAAAGTAGCCCGATCGCTTGGCTTGCTCGCTCTTCCATTAAGAGATTAAAGTGTTTAAGCTCGATTACTGCAGTGGCGGTAGCCGTAAAACGAGCTCGCACTTTTCTACCTTATGAAGAGCATGGATACTGCGCCTGTTACGGGACTGTATCGTGTACCAAAGCGTCAAAGTCGCCAGCTCGAGAGAGTTTAAATATATATCGGTAGCGTAACGATTTTGCTTTCTATCATCATTATCCTGCAGTTCTCTCTCAAAATTGCACGTTCTATCTTCTAAACCGTTGATATAATGATGGATACGTGCACCTAATTGCTTTTTGTACCGATTCTACATCAAGCCGATGTTAGAGATTTTGTTCTAGCAACGCTTGTTGCATACTTTGTATTAATACAGCTGACAAAGGTCGCATCTTTCTTGCTCATTTCTTAGTTGTTAATTCGCCTTTCATAATTTTGTGATAGTTAATTTTTTCCTTAGTTCCTGCGTGAAAAGATAGGAAATTGCTGAGGAAATTGCAGCATAGTGCTTCGTAGATTTTTACATCAAAAAGCTAAAGCTATTGTAATGATGGAAAGGGGAAAATTTAATAAAAGAGGCCTCTCTGTATTCGGGAAATTACATTTTGGATGCGTGACGTGTCAATTTAGTAAAGAGACTGGAGCAGTATATAGCAAAAGCGCTGGCACAGGTGCCACTCGTCTATTTCATTATTCACTTTTAGAAGCAAAAATGTAGGTTAATTACGTTTTCGACAGCGATGGTTCATCCTAGAGATGCGGATATTAAAGAATGCCTTTTTTATACCAGAGTCCATTTTTCCTTTGTTATAAATTGAATTATAAAATATGAGCTGGAATTGCACTTAAAATATAAAATTATTTCAAAAAAGATCTGGAACACGCAATATTAGAATTTTAATAAATAATTATAGATGGTATAATTGAATGAAATTCAGTGAAATAATAATAGTTTAATTATATGAGTTTGACGTTTTACAATTTTTACGCCTCGTACGAAGACTGTATCATATTTTAGAAAAAGTACATATTTAGATTTTGTCGTTTGAGAGCTTCAGAATGAAATAAATTTATTCACGAAGTCTCCATAAACTGTAAATATCATACATATAGAATTATATGAGTAAGAGCAAGGGAGCCTGTTGGTTAGTGATTGTAACACGCGCTGGTAAAATACATGCATAAATATTATGAATTTTGCGTAAGCCTGCCTCTGCAGCTGTCACGACGCATGCGCGTCACGCTCTCTATTCGTTTCTCATCCTGCGTCCACAAAATCTAAACTATAGTTTACTTAAAACAAATAATTCAACGATACAATGTATTTTAAATGTCAAATATCAATAGCTGTAATATATACGTATAAAAATAAGTAAAAAAAATAATATTAAAGAATTTTATATTTAAATATAGGTTAATTGCTACTTGATAGAAATATAAAACCCAAGGTACAGCGTCAAAGTCGAAAGTTATTGAGATAAAAGAACTCGGCAATCGCTATTTTTAAGCAATATGTGTATTCAGGCTACTCATATCTGGCGTGGAAACTGAATAATTTCTTTTCATGCTGCGTACTTTGAATTTACAAGGGTTTGAATAATTATCAATCAATTTGGCAGTTCCTCGTTAGTTACCGCTCACCCACACCTATGTATACCTCATGTTTGTTTGAACTAGCACGACAAGGGAGACTGGAAACAGAATCAGATTTATTCGTGATGACAAGAGGTGTATGCATTCGGGTATTGGTTGCAACAAAAGTCAACAAACCAACAGAGGGCAAAGCAGGTCTACACGAGAACCGATATAACGAATCATCGTTACGCTGGGCTGCTGGGCGTAAGAGCGATATTCCCCTTTTGGCTTATCTATCAATGAATTGCAATCAGTCGACCATATATATTTGGGATGTAAACAGTTCGTTAGTGATTTACTATATGGATTCATATAATCCTTTATGTCAAAATTGGTCACTCTGATTTTTTGTTCGTCATGTTAAAGGACTATAGAAAATACATGCATGATTGATTTATTTTTCATCTTTATTTCTTTTAACGGTAAAAAACCTTATCGCCAGGCAATATATCTCCATATCCCAAACTGCATGTGAATACAAAATATAATAAAGGTTAAATCAGAACAAAGGTCGATTTTAAACGAAAAAGTGAAAAATGTTTGGTCAAAAAGCTCTAAACATCAAGAACTAGAATATTACGGTCATGTACTATACGAATTGCGATAACAGACGTTCATGCTAATGAATAAATTATCTCACATTATTGAACTATAATTCTTGAAATGGTTAACACTGCTTAACTAATTAATTTTTTTGTTTTGTTTCAGGTACGTTACATCCAACAATAAACTCTTTCCGTACGTTAGTTTTGATGGTGAGTGAAATCACGAATACAGCATTTCTCTGAAGCATTTACAAAATTATACTATTGTATGTATTATTTTGTAATCAATATTGTTGATCGTCAGTGAATGTAAATCAGCCGATGATTAATCGACTTCAGATTGCGTGAAAAACCATCGTTAGTATGCAAATTTGGAAACGTTGAAGCTGATTGAAAACATATTTTCTTGTATAAACATGGCTGCTTTCTATAATGAGGGGTTTAATTGATCCTAGGGTATACTTTCGCTTATATGTTTTATTTAAAATCAAGGTATAATAATCATGGTATCCGTTTACTATAGGGAATACAGCTTCGCATCTCAGCTCTTAGCTTTCGCTTAAGTGACGGAAGGCTGCTATTATACCTCAGGTATTATTATATATTTCTTTGGAGCCATTATCTAAGATCTTTTTAATTTTGATGACATGAAAAGAAAATGCTTTTAAACTGAAACACAAAATTTAAAAGTACAAATCTTACTGTTATTACACTCGTATATATGAATCAAAGTATATACAACTAAAATAAGCGTATTTAATCATACACCACAATATAATTGAAGCCAACATAACAAGTGTCCAACTAACAATGCAGATTCTAAAGTTTGAGTAGACGTGGGCGTGGTCGTCTAATCAAGGATTAAATTCCTGCAGAATGGAATTCAGTACGCGGATATAGATCAAGCAGAGTCACAGCAGAAACTGTAGCAACACACATTGCACAAACACCAACTTCTGTACGCGTATAATGCTCTGCCGTCGCATCAGGTTACATTTGTCCGGGTCGCTTCCATTGTGCGTACGGACGGTAGTCTTGTCGCGTATAACGTAATATACGTCGTTGCTGCAGTAACCATAACCACTGGGATACGGTATTCTTTTCACTCGTTGTCGATATAAATCTTCGTTATATTCTTCCTTCAAGTTCAAACACACAATGGCTCTCTGGAAATAGACTGTTAATTAGAGCTTGAGAGATTCATTAAAAGTGACCGCTCGACCTATATCAAGAGCTGAAAATAACTAACCGAAAATATTGTGCAAGGGGTAGGATTTTTCTGCAAAATTCGCGTTTTGATTCGGCTTTTTCTGGAAATCGCGAGCTGGTACTTTTGCGCCCCCATAAAGACCGAGCCAACCCGGCGAGCTTTTCGCTCCATTATTTTCCTGCTGAGCTCGACTTTTACAAGTTCAAGAACGTTGTCTCATCGTATCAGGCTGCGAGTCTTGATGACCCGTCATAGTTCAGTTTAATGCGCCTGACGACTCGTCTTCCTTCTCTCGGCTCTGTTATGAACCTTTAAGGCAAGTTTATCGTTTCCCAGCACCTCAAGAGACAAGTAAAAGTCGCACTTTTCCGACTGGAATGCAACAACTTGCTCTTTTGTTCAATTAACATCCACTACAGGGTTGTAATCTGTCTGCGTAAAGTATAAACCGCTTCTTCTTTTTGTTTATATTCAGAGTGCAGAGGCAGTGCGATTAATCATCGGAAAAACAAAAACAGCGGCTTCATCGTTGATTACGCGTTTTACGTCGGTAGCATATATTAAAATTCATTAGCCGTTCGCGATAAATCACACGAGATTTCAGGCTCGTCGCGCATAGTCTTAAAGCTTTGAATAACGGCCTTGAGCCAAGATGACGGCTCGCTGGTGTATACCGCCGGGGACAGTATTAACACGAAGGGTTCCCTCTTGCAGCTTCGCCATCTAGTCTACGTCGCTCCTACATCGTCTTCTCTCTCGCTGCAGACTCGAAAAACATTTTCGCTTCGACTCCTTCTAACTCGGCGTGTCTCTCATCAAACGCCGGCGCATGAACTTCCCGTCCCTTTTTGCTGTTTATTCTTTTGTTTGCTCAGAGCATTCGCTAAGCAAGCGGAGAAGAAGAGGACGACTCAGTCTGCGTTGGTAATCAGCGGGGGACCGTTTGCTCAGTTTTGATTAAGTTCGCCGAAGAAAAATATATATTTATTCCCTCGAAAGTTAGTTTTCGAGAAGCTGTAAAAGTTATAAGGAAAACTCATAAGGACGGAAATCGCGTTAAACGCCGATAAAGGACGGCTTAGCGGCGATAAAAATGTGGAGAAGAAGTTGGCCTGAACAAGGATGGGGCGAACGACGAAATAAGTAGAGGATGAAGAAGAAGAAGAAGAAGAAGAGGAGGAGGAAGGGAAGAAAAAGGTGATTATACGTCTACCTACATAAAACCGACGCCTTATAAAGCCATTATAAGAGAATAATTCTCGACCCGTTATAAATATATATTCTGCTGGAAATACCAAGCCAACCCAGACACGCAGCGAAGCGAGAAAAGGAGTCCTTGGCCTTAAATTCACGCGCGTCCGTGACAATTCGAATAAAGAAGACGCTTGGTAGAGTGTGTAATTCGATTCCACCTGACGTTATCCAGCGGCATTGCAGCAGTCTTGGCTACGCTATCGCGAGTCCAGCTAAAGAAATTAGCCGAGTGAAATAAAGGAGGGTTCGGCAGCGCGCGCCGGCCGGCGAGCTTCTTATCGGTCCGCTTGCGAATACCCTCGCGCGCGGGCGCCAAATCCCCTTCGCGATATTAAAGAAGCCGAGCTTAAAGAAGCTTCCTTCGGATTTAATCTTGCCCCGCGACGTTATATACCCCTACCCTCGTGCCTCGTTACGGTCTGGAGAGAAAAAAGCGGATATAAATTCAGATCTCCACGAGAGGCGAAAGGATTGCGAAGACAATTTGTACGAATGTTGTTCGTCGTGTCGAGAGTGTATAAAGTTATGTAATCAATATGCTGGGATCTTCCTCTGTTCCTTATATCGTCATGAATATAAAAAGCGCCGTATTGAATATTCCGTTCGTGCCGAAATGGAGTGCAACTAATTGGAGCATTCAAAACAGCGTTCATGCCGACGTCCGCGTGGAACGTGACTCCGCAATATGAGAGTGTTTGCTGTATATATGGTTCTGGCGCTGCCTCGTGTTATCGGCAACCATAGTTTTGGCTATCCTATTTTTTTATTCTTTTACGTCGTTGCTTCTAACGAGGATTTTTTTAAAGGATCGTAAATGAAATAAGTCCATTATAAACTTTATGGTTCCATCCACGCGATACCTCGGGTTTATTGGGGTCTGAGCAAGTTTGCGATTAAAATTTCAAATTTTAATCTGTAAGTATATCCCAAGCATAAATTCAATAGTCAACGGAGCGATGCATGTACGAGCCTATTAGTATGTACAAGGGGCGCCGCAAATTCTACCATTGCGATTCTATTTTTTCCGATGAATATTTCATTACGAGCGCGCGACAGCGCCGATAATTGGTTTTGTTTCGATGCGCGCGCGTACGGGCTGAATCCAGTGATTAGCTAACGCTTTGACTGTCGGTCACGCTTTGTACAGCTGCTGGCAAAATCTATTTTACAGGACACTCGGATGCGAGTAATTTTTATGTAAAGTTTCTCCGATTGCTTGGCCAATTACGACGCGTGGGTGCAGGAATAAAGAAGAAAATTCTATATCCTTCGATGCTATTTCCAACAACAGATTGCGTCGTTGATGAGCGCAAAAAGCTGCGTCGTCTGAACTGCAATTTAGCGCCCGTCTAGCGACAAAAACATTGTGAATCAAGCCTTAATGGATGCACTAATGCGAATGTCCGCTCGAAGACGAAACGCCCGGCTCCCTTCTCTCTCTCTCTCTCTCTCTCTCTCTCTCGAGCGCGTATATCGACTTCTCCACTTCTGACAAGCTGCTACCATTCGTCCGAGCGAATTTACGATCGATAAGTTCCGCTTCTCCTGGCGGGTATACCAACGTACAGTGGGACGCACGCGCGCACACCGACATTTTTATAGGAGCGATAACAAGCAGGGCATAACAGCTGTGACAGTCGTTGATCGCCACAAGAACAGAAATTGACGTCTGATTTTCAGGAAAAAATATCAGTCGGAGGGATGAATTCGCATTTTTTTTTATGATTATTCCGTGAAATACGTTCTACGCTATGCATCCACTTGAAAGGTGTTACGACGTGACAATCGCTAGTTTGACGAGTTCCTGATATCATTTTCTGTATAAACAAGCTTCGGTGAAGAAAAGCTATTCCAGGTTCTATGACGAGGTGTTTCGAGTGTCTCAATCTCGGTCCTACCCCCTCAAGCCTCCAGTATAAAGAGGAAACCACATCACTTATTGACAAAAGAAAAGCAGAGGGGAGCCTTTCCAAGAAATCTCCGAACCACCATCATCCCCGCAAAAGCTTCCACACACATAAGCGCCACTAAACGAATACCACACGCCGGTTCATCCCACGTACAAAGAAATTTCGCGACGAAAAAGCCGCCTATCGCCCGTATTGCCGCCCATCTCTCTCTTAGCGTGTGTGTGTGTGTGTGTGTGCAGTGGGTGCGGGTGTGTCTGGGTGCGTTTTTCACGCCGTATAGAAAAGCCGAGGCAGACTTCCTCGCTCTTGAAGTTGCCCGGAGCTAGCGTTTCCGCGGCCGGATGATTGATGGCGCATTGGCTCGGCAGCGCATCGTACTTAAATTATTTGCCACGTTTGATAAATTGCCGGCTGCCCGTATTTTACTACACACGTTACATATTTCAACTTTTTCTCCCCTTCCCGCGAGCTTAAATCTCTTCTCTCTTTTTAACCCTCCGACCGCCGAGAGTGAATATTTGCTTAACGCGTTCTATTATTATCTTATTCGCGCTTTTTTACTCTATCGGAGGTCTATATAGTCAATCGTAGAATTCGTTTGATTAATACTTGTTTCGGCAATCCGACGGTGTATGAGTGAAGTGACAAAGCAGAATATGCGCAGTGTTGGCGAGGAGTAATTTTTACAATCCCTCGACGGCTCTCTCTCTCTGCAGTGCAGCAGGGCTGCTTTTATACCGAAAGCGCCGCAGGGGGTCTCTGTTTCCTCGTTGAAACAAGGCGAGGGATCGGCTTAGCTTTTCAAACAAAAAAAGGGCCAGCGCGCGGCGTTTACTACTGTCATTACATTTTGCGGCCAGTCGCAGCGAAAGAGAGAGAAGGGCAGGTATTATTTAAATTCCACGCGTGCGGCGACTGCTTTTCCATTGTGCAGTGCAGCGTATAACACACGCACTTGGAGGCTCGTCCCTCTCCCTTTGGTCTCTTATTGCAGACCCGTAAAAAATCATAAGAGTCGTCGGCTCGTTGCGCAACTTGTCACACGCGCGCCCAGCAAGCAGCCAGGACTAAGTGGATTGTGACACGCCACGTAGGTATGCGCACTTTTCCCTCGAGAGCTACGTGCACACTGCACATACGAGAGAGAGAGAGAGAGAGAGAGAGAGAGAGAGAGAGAGAGAGAGAGAGAGAGAGAGAGGAGAATGCTGCTGCTCCCACTGTCGTCGCTTCGAGAGGCACACACCGCACATATATACATCGTACTATATGCACACAGAGACGGGAGTGCAAACACACGGACTTGTAACTATAGCAGCGACAAGCGCACTTGTGCTCTGAGAAAACGGCGAGGGAAGAATTATCGCCGTATTTGCGGTAACCTTGGAGCGAAGAAGAGTATATCGGAGTCGTGGTAATTTTTATTAACGTTGCGAGAAGGGTGAATTTTGCACTTTTTGGTGAATCAATGTTCACCGAGTCACAGATAGACGGTGAAAAATATCGTACGAATGCGACAGTCAGATAAAATCGCGGGTATCAATATCTTGTTCTTGGAAAACGAATAAATTTATTTGGGTTTTCGAAACTCTCGTGTGTTTATTAAATTAAAAGTGCATTACTGAATTTATTTTAATGAATTTTGTGTAAGCCACAAATTTAATTAAAACAATCAAAGAACTCTCTGTTGATTTCAGGCAATTGTATATTCCATTAATTTAACAGATTGAAATTTCGATTCGACGGACTGATTTCATTAAATTGTTAGTCGCGACCTTTTTGTTCCAACAATAGCAAACGTTTTCATTTCCACTGTAACAAAAAGGTCTATATTTCGAATCCTTATTCGTACCACGCCATACAACCTCAAAATCATAATTTTAATATGATTAAATTTAATATTATTAAAAATTATTCGGATCTCTGGTAGAATTGTGAACTCGCTTATTTAATAACCAAATATATCGCTTACGATTCAACTGAAAATTCGTTTAATTGAATAGGTCCTTATGCATGACTACTTAGTTGGGAGAACTTTTTAGGTTGGGAATTCACTCTCGGCTCATGCAGTTATGTATTTTCCTTTGAAGGTTATTATAACATAAAGAAGCCTGGTAAACATAATTATCACTATTGTTTTAATATCGAATTCAACATTTAAGTTATAAGTTTGAACTAAAAGCGATTAGTTAAGTTTTGAGTTAGTAACAATTTTGACTCCTTAATTTTCTACCAGAGTCGTGGTATAAAATACTGTTCGATACTATGACGCATAGGGTGATTTTTACCTCATATGTCGCTCTCTCAGTTCGTGCGTAAACGTCCCACGAGGTAAATACCTCCCACACCTTCGGTAACAGAAATTCAATCATCAAACACGTTTCCACAATTTTTCATAATCAAACCGGAAAGTTCAGCATCCAAAAAACGAGATAACAAACTAGCATAATACACCGGAGAGGAAAAACATTCGCCTAAAAACTCAGCGTTTCGCGTAACATCAGCAGCGCTCTGATATGTACGTTACAAGATCATTATTCATTTTGAATCATAGCACATTTAATATTCGTAGAAGAGCGTCATTAAATAGGGCCAGCGGGCAGAATGCATTATGCCCCGAACTGCGGCAGCGGTTGCATTATATTATCAGAGCTGCGCGCACAAACAAACCAGGCACGCGCAAAATTGTGCGTTTACCTAATATTAATATTCATCAAGCCGCGTGTTATTTCAAGAAAATGTGTCGGAGCTCTCTCTCTCTCTCTCTCTCTCTCTCTCTCTGAGCGCAGAGCAGCGCCTGAAGCCAAAGGTTTCCGCATAATATCAACATTTCATTGACATACGCGCGCCGGGCTACAAGGGAAAAGTTCAACGATTTAATTACTTTCGCACACAGGAGCTCTCTCTCTCTCTCTCTCTCTCGATTCTAACTGCGCAAATATATCAAAACGCGCATATAATTAAACGGCTCGATTTCACTCTCTCGGTGTAATAACGCCGATAAGTTAGTACAAAAAGGCCGAGATAAAACTAGCCGGGCAAAGATTTTAAAAGCAATCACAATGGTGTGTAAAAAAAGCTCTGTAAGAGCTCTCCCGCGAAGAGAATTGAAGAAAGAGGCAGAGAAAGAGAGAAACATTGAGAGCGCGGCGGGGCAGTAGCAGGTTAGACGAAATAAAGGAGGAGATAAAGAGCGCATTACAAAGGGGCGCACGTGGGCGCCAATAAAAGTTCTATGGGAAGAAAATTGGAAAGGCACAAATGAAAGTAAGAATTAAATGCAATGGATACACACAGCGACTGTTTTATAATATATATATATACCTTTCATTGTATACCCGAGAGAGCCTTTACTCTAAGGACCGAAGGAAAGTTCGTCCGATGCAAAGGTTCTCTCCTCTCGCAATCACATTAGCGCAGTGTAACGTTGAACTTTTCTTATCTAGATTTCAAAGTCCAGCTTCGTCGACTATCGAGAACGTACATACGTACCTATGTATAAAAAAAGGAGCCGAGACAGTTGATTAAGCTAGAAATGCATGTCGCGGCCGAAAGATCGGATGTCCTTCTCTCTCGGTTTCTCTTTGCTGACGTTCTGGCAGCGCGTATCCCTCCCCCCCCCCCCATCCCCTCTCCACTGTCACCCTGTCGCAGGAATTACGTGATCGGAAAGCAAGCGCGCATATATACGCAGAGCTCGTGAAATGTACTAATACACGTGCTCGTTCTCCTTTCGCGCACACACACACACATCTATATGTATACACGTAGAGCCAAGGCGACGAACAGCGAGCATCCATCGCACTTCGTATTCCTCTCGGCCGTCGACTTACGACTAGACTACTGTAGAGGCTATGTGGGCTTCGCGCGAGCAGTCTGCATCCTCGGATGAATGCGAAACTCAAACTTCATAGCTATATGTGTATTTTATTCTCCGTACTCTTTCGCCCCGTTACTTTATTCCGCGCGCGCGCGCGCGCACCGCGACTACATTTGTACGGCGTTTATTTTCAACCGGAACCAGCCCCGATATTTCATCCGTTTCTAGTTCGTCCGGAGAGCGTATGCAAAAAATATCTGATACACGTCGTCCTCGGTCAGCTGCGTGTAAGCCCTGCGCGCGGAAAAATGCAATATATCCTCGCTGTTGCGTAAACCACGAAGGGAAATCGAGAGAGAGAGTAGTGGTGCGCGCGTGTAAGAGAGGGAAAAAAAGAAAGGACTCTCTCACCCACATAATTCCACTGCACTCGACAGGCGACAAGGGGTCGCCAGGGATTAGTCGAGCTAGCGGCCCGCCGGCTCTCTTTGGACGCGATGTGTATCTTCTGTATCTCTCACGAGGGGCATTTTCATGAAGAATACCTGTCCAGAAAATGTTTTGGGAGGGAAAAAAACGCTTAATTCCAGCGCAAAAAGTCCGTGTATAGTAAACTTGGCTTTGTTCCCCCTGCGCTTCGGCCGCTTGTAAGAATGCGTGGAAACACACAACGGCTTTTCTTTGCGGACAGCCGAGAAGAATTCAGGTAAAATTTTAGCCAAACACTATCTTTATACCAAAGTATTGTTGCCGTCAGCGCTGAGGGCTTTCTCTCTTCTTTTTTCGCTCTACGTCCTGCTTTATACGGCCGCACGAGCATATAGCCGGAATTAATTTTTTAGATTATGAAGCCGACGCAGCAGCACGTCCGCGTGGACTGTTTATTGTTTGGCCACGCGCATTAATCTACGCGCGCGAACGCTTTCACAGGAGGAATTCGCTTTACGTTTCGTATTTCACGCAGTTGCGTTGTACGCTCTCGCGATGGAAGAGAGGAGGCTGAGTCACATCGACGGCTACTGCGGCCATTAGTTTTCTTTTTCTTTCTCGCGGTGAAAAGTGCTGTTTTTATTCTTTTCTTGTTTTTCTCGAAACTTTAGGGAAGATGTATGTCGTTGTTGGGCGAAATGTTTATCAACGTTTGCGAACGACTGATATGAAAAAGTGCAGTGGGTGAGAGAAACTTGCTATACGTGCTGCTTCTTCTTCTTCTTCGTCGTCTTGGGTAGGACGGTACGATTCTTCGATAACCGAGAGGTGTTTCTGTATATGGCTGATTTATTTCTGTCTCTCGTAGATTTACGAGAGAGGAAGACATTTTAATGCTAAATTATATTAAGGTCGGCTATGCATACATCAGTTCTTAATTCCTTAAAGTCGCTATCCTTTTTCTTCTCACTTGATTCTATTTTGATTAATTATATTCTGCCATGTATTTTCTTGTCTTCCTTCTCAATTTTAGAATAAATGCGATGGAGTATTTTTTGAAAATGCTTGGCCGAGTTGATCATAAAGAGTATTCCTTTTCTCTCTCGGGAGTCTGCAGACAATTACGTTCCAGAATAGACAACGCAAAGGCACCACTGAACCTTTTAACTAACAAACTTCGTTTAAACGGTTAGCCCGCGATATCAAGTTTTAATTCTTCAATTCTGAAAAGTTTCCCCTTTTATTTTCCCTTGATTCTCTTATAGAGCAATATAGACTTAGCGCACAGGAATTATGTTCGGCGAATTTAATTATCTCTTACAGTAATCGAAATCTCGAGAGCGAGAATGAGAGAGCGTAATGAAAGAAAAAATCGCTGCCAATTCATTGGCACGTAGCTTCCTCCAACTAAATTTATAGTTACAATAGATAAAATATTATTTAAATATACAATGTTAATGGTTTTTTAAATATTTTCAATCTCGATTATTTTGCTGAAGGAGCAATTAAAAAATAATACAAAATATTGTGGATCTGAATAAGTTGGAATTGAGTACAGGGCAACTACAAAAGAAAAGTTTTATTTATATTTCAATTGTATTATTAATATTTTACAATATGTCAATGTTTGTGATTAATATGTTGCGTCAAATATCTCTTAGACGTAAATTTTCGATGATAAATGGTACAAACTGAACCACAAGTAGCAACGTGCCGTTTCATTGATCCACTCCTTATATATTTTTTACACTTTTCGCACCTCATCCTTTTAGAAGAGTGCACATCTTGCTCATGTTTATATAGATTACGCACTTGTTGACCACATGTTCTGCATGTTTGTTTCTCATTGTCATGAAACTTTATGTGACGACTCAAATTGCTTTTTTCCGCTCAATTTTCCGCGAAATTGATGTGTTTCTTATTTCAAAAACCCAACGACTCATTCCCATTCCTCTTTAATTATACATAATCATATTGATAAACTTTCAATAACAAAACTAGTGTATTATGCACCAACAAAGATTATAAACAAAAGAGAAATGTATATTTTATTATTTTTCTAATAAAAAAAAAACAAGTGAATGTCTTGAGACTTTATTTTTTTACTCTACACCACTTCTTTTAAAACGTTGATTCACCATTTGCATTATTCATACACAGTGTCGTATATCAGAACTCCGAATACCAAATCAATCGAATTATCAGGTTCCAAATCTTGTGGATCTGAAACGGATGAAATCGTCGAAAAAGTTTAAAATTATAATTCAAAAATTTTAAATATATTGTTTTAATAAACATACAATATATGTATGTTAATGAAATATAATTTGAATTCAATATATTTCCAAAAAGTATTTTTACTGCGTTTAAGCAAGCCATCTGCGCAAAGATTGGCAGTACTCATGTACTATATGTCATACTGATGTGTGTGTGTGTGTATATATATATATATATATATATATAATTTTAAGATAAATTAATAGGGAGGGACTTTAACGACGTGCAACGACACCTCTATAAGTGGAAGAAAAAGTTTTAAGAAAAATCAGTTTTTACATTTTAGCTCTTTATTTGAAACCTTGATATCTTAAGAACCATAGGGGTTTGAAAGCTGCGCAATAAATTTAGCCAAGACACATAAAATATCTACTTTTTCCCAAAATCTCAAGTGCAATAAAGCCGTAATCGAGGCACAAAAAAACTCATTTTTTCCAGTTTTCGATTTTTTTACTGAAAAAATAAGTAGTCAAATCACTTGAAATTTTAATGGGATATAGTTTGACACGTGACCCATCGACATGATTTTTTTCGTGAGGTTATGATGTTTAGTTTCAGAGATATGAATTTAAAAAAAAATCACCTTTTTCATTTTATCTGCCGAACAAAGCGGTCGATCCCGAGGACCAAACGGGGAAAAGTAGATAATTGTATTCTCTTTCAAATGCATATTAGCTGAATTGTTTGTAACGATGGGATGATTGAAAAAAACGCAAAATAGTGTTTTTCAAAAATCAAAAATTGGCCATAAAAAAATAGTTAGAAAAATAAAAAATAAACGTTTTCCCCGAATTCAGAATCCAAAAATATACATGCATGTCAAATTTTATTGATATTGACCGAGTAGTTCCAGAAATATTACGGTATTGTATACATACACACACGCACACACACAACCATACGGACATTTTCTAAAAACACGTGATTTGAACTTCTAACGCACCTAAAAGTATTTTCTAGAAGTTTGACAAAACTCAAAATTTTACTATTACAAAGCTTCCTCTAGGAGGAAGCAAAATAAGGTTTATTCTTGGCAATTCGTTCAACGAACTGCACAGACGCGGGGCTGGTGCTAATAAAGCGAGGTCGTTATGGACGACCATCAGCAGCCTGATACGCGCCAGGTGGGTAATAAAACCACATTATACCAAAACTTTTCTTGCGCTCGCGCGCGCTACGGTATTATTCTTAAGAAGCTTTCACGTTATTTATAGAAAGTAATGGAAAAAATTTCTCCAGTCTACTTTACCCCGTATATATACAGCTTTTTTGCGCGTATAATTTGTGCTTGAAGCAATGTAAATTTTAATTTGTTCGAGGATCGCCTTTCTTATGTATTACAAAATTCAAAAACCCTGGTAAAAAATTGAGGCTATATTGCCCAGAATTCTGGCGAATTTTCTGGTAGGGTTGGCAGAATTTGTGACAGAACCTTGCCAGCAAGCTTGGGCGTATTGCGACGGTTATTGGACAGAATTCTGGAGAAAATTCTGGCGGAGAGAGGAAATTTGAGGTTAGGAGTTTAAGATATAACCATGTACATATTGATTTGTTTAAAACTCGATAACTACATTCATTTATAATTTCTGCTAATAAATCAGATAGCATGACTTATTGAAATAAAAGTTGAAGTATCACATAATATGTGTAGATATTGAAGAGTAGGGCTGTATTAAATGAAATAAACTGATGGAATCGATGATTTATCAGCAGATATTATGAAATAGTTATTGCAAATCAATATGGGTGTGCTTATCCTAACCTCCTAACCTCCAATTATCTTTCTTCTACCTTTGCCAGAAGTATGCCAGAATTCGTCCCCCAGAAGTCTCTGGGCGCTAATTAGTTACACAGCCAGAAAATCTGGTGAATTTTCTACCAGGGAAATGAACCTTCCGAATCAATAATTTATAGAAAAGCTGCAACCACCAAGTTATACGATATGCTAACAATTCCACTGGCAAATTCGCCCTTTTCACCACATAGTCGAACCCACAGTAAATTTCCAGTCGGTCTCGGGTAACACACCGCTTGTTGCACATCATCCCCAAAACACAGCGTAATCCAATCCCTGCTACAACTATATTGTTACAGCCCACCTATACACAACGACACAGAAGTCAGAGAGACACAAGCCTCTTGAAGCCCTCGACGAAACGTCATCAGACGCGTCTAACTAACAGCGAGAAAAAGTCGCCATAGTTCTCCCAAATGTCGCTCGAGCAGCACGTACGAATTTCTAGAATCGCAGCGGATATATATAAAATCGCACAGTCGCAGATAAGAGAGCGCAGGATCGCGGAGAGCACGTAGGCAATTACCCCAAGTGGATGATTCGCACCCGCTCTCGCATCGCTGCATCACGCACTTTCCCCTTCGGACGCAAAGCCCGTGCTTTCCCAGTGTACACACCCTGCACACGCACACGTGTATAATACCTGCCTCTCGTGCACCGAATGCACACAGCCCCTCTCTCCGGTATAGGACGCGCAGAGCGTTGGAGCAGTATATTTCGCTATTTCTAGAAGATTATTGATTTACGTCTAACACGTGTGTGCGATACGCTGCTGCTGCTGCTGCGCGAGTCAAAAGCCTTCGTGTATAGGGACCGAAAGAAAGCAACGAAGAAGACGATCAAGTGGTGCTCGTGTGTAGAGTAGGGGGAGAAGACGAAGAGAGGCCGAAGAGGAAAATAAAGTTTTCTCCTGATGCCAGAGAGCGCGCGAGTGCTTTAATAAGGTTTCCAGCACGTACATAAAGAAGCGTGCGTAGGCTGAATCAATTACGCGCTCTCTCTCTCTCTCTCTCTCTCTCTCTCTCTCTCTCTCTCTCTCTCTCTCTCTCTCTCTCTCTCTCTCTCTCTCTCTCTCTCTCTATCTTCGCTGCTGCTGCTGTACGTTTTATGACCGAAGCCAGCTCGTCTCGCTCTTACGAGCTTTTGTATAATAGAACTTTAATTGCAAGCATTAATCGATGTCGTTATATGTATCGCCGGCCATTAAGCTTCTGCGAGAGGGTCGTATCTCTCGATTTTCCATCTATTTTATAAAATACGAAACAAAGAAGTTTGAAGCCGAAAATTGAGTCGTAAGGATCCCGCACTCCATATTCTGGAATCTCAATATACCGAAGCCTTATATACGAAAGGGGGAGCGCAGTGTGTTTGTACAGCCTTTGCGCTGTTTATAAACGTGGCTCGGTCGCGACTATATTTGCTTAATCGCTCGTGTGATGGATGCCGCCGACGACGCGGCGCAACCGGCTCTAGACAGCTTCGAGTCGACCCCTATTTATACGTACAGGGATGGAATCGAATTAAGGGTTCTTCTTTCTCACGCTGATTTCGCTTCTGTCAGCTGTATACGCGGGAGAGGAATCCCTTATCGAGTCTAACACCCTCCGGATCAAATGTTTCGAGAAAACGCTGAGTTCAAAAGTTAGCGGTGTGCACCATTAGAATAATGTGCGGCTTGTATACACATCCGCAGCCGATGCAGTAGCCAATTTCCATTGTATACTCTGCCGGCATATACTCAAAGTCTCAGATGCATTACGAGAAGCCGGAAACTTCGCGCCGCTACTGCGCCCCACTAGTTCACACTCTTGGGCGAGTTGAGAGAAAAAAGAAGGAGGCCGCTTCCAGACGCTCTGAAATTCCTGGGCTCACCAGAGAAGACCGGAGAAGGAGTTTCGAAGTCGCACATACAAGCAACTAGGTCAGTCCGAGCGTACAAAACTCTCTACATCACCCTACTCTCCCACACACACACACACACTGACACACTCTCGCGTATAGTAAGACTGTTCTCTCGCGCGCAGCAGCGATCATCAGTTTCAGTGGAGTTGGAAACGTTTATTATTTTCCCTTCCGTCGATTGCCAATGTGTCCGTCGAGGTGGTATTAGCTGTGAACTTCGTTAGTGAAGTTATGAGTTTCTGGAAAAAAGAAATATCCACGAGGAAGACGGGGAAGAGGATTGATTCAAGAGTTTCAAGGACTTTCCAACACTATACCAGCAACTCGTGTAATCAGTAACAATAGGCGCAGGTTTCCCCGCGGAAAGCAGCTAAACAGACGGAACTCGTCAAAACCGCGTACCTTTGGTCTCGCGATCCGAAACTCGTCTCCAACTTCATTGAAGAGGATAACGAAGCATTAAGGCCACGAGTATACGGCTTGGTGAATTATACGCGATTCAACGAGCGGTTCGGATCGGCTCTATGGAATCGGATTTTATCTAATCACGCGCATAATGCATCAGAAATGAAAAAGTCATTATCACTGCTTGATTAGAATGTCTGCATCTGTCGGAGACGTTCTCTCTCGAGTCTCGTGTAATTCTGCTTGCGGACGACGAGTATACAAGCAGCTTTTATCTCTCTCTCTTCCTCTTATTCTCTCCTCGTCTTTCTCTCTCTCCTTTCCTCTTATTCTCTCCTCGTCTTTCTCTCTCTCTCTCTCTCTCTCTCTCTCTCTCTCTCTCTCTCTCTCTCTCTCTCTCTCGGCCGATCCTCTAGCCCGCGGCTAGAGTATGGCGAAGCAGATGCTTCAGCCTCCATCCAGGCCATTACAGTAAAAACTTATCGCGTCCCATTGCTCGCTCGCTCTTTCTGTCGTTGACGGAGACGCAGACGCGGATGTAGACAGGGCTGATGGTACTTTTACGCAAGCAAGCCCACGCTTTTACGGAAGAACTATGCGTAATGATACCGTCCTTTTCCACATCATTTTCTTCAAACATTTTTCACAACTTAAAACTGTTTCGCTGTCTTCTTGTTCTGTACACGTTAATAGGGTATAACAAGATAGAATATCGATTTTATTGCTGATTGAGTTTGCATTGAGTGACGTCGTTGCTTTCTTAGTTGCGTCAAGAGGATCAGAGTAGGAATGATCGGGAGTTTTTAGCCAGTTCGTGTTCTAGTTTAAAAAGTTACTAGCCGGTTCCGAGGGATTCACTGTTCACTGGGTTTCCAGGATTATCGAGCGAAAAATAATCATTGACTTAGAATGAACGCTTAAAAGCGATCAAAAAAAGCTTATATTATCATTAATCATATAAGTACTACCCAAATAAGTACTTTGCGAATAATCTACTAAACACTGTATGTTTTTGCAATAAGTCAACAATATTATAAATGAAGTTCCTGAATAAATCTATACTCAGCTTCGAGCAGTTAAAGTATGAACGGCTGAAGCAATACTATACGTATAGGCCAAAAGCAAGGCAGTTTTAGCATTGGTGGCACACCACTATATCTAGATTCGACGCTCATATTGTTATGAAGGAAATGGATAAGAACTTATGCGCCACCTATTTTCACTCAACACAGATACGGGGAGTTGAGGCGGTAACGAAAGGGCCAGTCCAAAATTGCTTGTTAATGTGACTAGCGGTCCACCTGTACATGTATGTATACCTTCAAATTAAGTTTAATTTAGATTCGCAACAGTGTTTTTAAAAAGTAAAATGTTTGGTACATAAGTAAGCTTCATAGATTAAAATTTTAAAGTATCGAGATTCCCGTGACAGTATAACGAAATACATCCCGTAGTTATCATATTTTCTCAATATTCATTTTTCGAGGTTTGGAATTCAAACATATACATAGATTTTGCGTGGTAAAGCCAATCAGGAGAAACAGAACGATTACCATGTATTTTTTAGAGTAGGATAATACACCTCACGATCCTATTTGTGAAAATATGTCATGCTGTTCTGATAAAAATACTATTTTTGTCAAATCACTCTTTTTCAACCGATTTCGTTTTCCGAAAGGACATCCTGCGAGAAACTCTCGATTGCAAATCAATGGGAGGAAAAGTCACTCGTAAAAGCACAATCTCCATCTTCCCTCTAAAAAAAGAGAGAAAGAGAGCTAGGGAGAGATATTCTCAAACCCAAGCTAGGATCGATAAAGATCTCCTTGGTAGATGCATTTTCGCGGCCAACGCAAGTGGAACGCCACACTCGAATAGATGGATAGATAGATACAGGACCGTCGCCGACGTCGCTCCTGACTCGTCGTCCTCCTCCTCCTCCTTCTGATGTCATTCACGTGCCGCGATACGGTTATATCTCTATGCAGCTTTGAGGTTTGGGCGATAGTAGACTCGAACTTCAAAGACAAGCCGGATGCTCCTTTGCGACACGCGACGGCATCACGACAAACTTGTAAACTCGCTATTGGTCCTGTACTCTCTGGTCTTTGCGGCTATACCGAATATATGGCTGTGTCTATACAGTCGCGAGCATCATGGGCTCCCGCCGAGGAGAGCACGAAAAACCAAAGACAATCTGCGCGCTATACTCTTTGAGCAGATTCTATATCGAGATTCTAAAACTATTGGTCGATGCAAGTTTATATACGTCGATAGTCGTTGGCAATTCTAACTTAAATGTTTAAGGTGATGAACTTTTTAAGACTTAAATATGTAACAAATGGAGAAGCCAATATTATCAATGCTCAATTATTGATCTGAAAATCATAGGATTTTGATGAAAACATCGCTGATACAGCTATTATTCATTCCACGATAAATTATAGTAAGATGAAAAGTGATACGTGTGAAGAAATAATTGAGAGGTTCGATTAGCGGACTGGATCTGATTGGTAATTACTGTTATGCTCGATGCTATCCACAGCAACGGACCTCACATGTAGCCGAACGGACCACCGCCGGCTCCACATCAGCGTTTATATACACCTCATACCCACACACATAATACGCGTATCCCTATACCTACGTTATAGGTGATGCTTCCCGCCCAGGTAGTTTCCCGTAATTGAGATACTTATGCCTATAATCTCGATTTACTTTGCGCGTGTAAGTATATCTTGTATCCGCCGCAGCCGGACTGCCCACAAGACAATAAAATTTGTCTGTTTTTTACATAACGGAAATGCGTTTTTTTTTTAATTTTATAAATTTGAGGTCAATCGTAGGGATTTAAAAAATGATATCAAACATTTATTCAGTCTTCGACATTTATTCAGATTTCGACGTAAGCCTAAAGTATCGACACAGGCGTAAATAGACTTTTACGAATATATTAACTATGAAAAAGATAATAAATTCTAAAAGCACACAAGAAAACAATTTTTAAAAAAATAATACTAAGTTTTTACTTAACGAATATATTAACTATGAAAAAGATAATAAATTCTAAAAGCATACAAGAAAACAATTTTTAAAAAAATAATACTAAGTTTTTACTTAGTATTATTATCTTTTTCATAGTTAATATATTCGTAAAAGTCTATTTACGCCTGTGTCGATACTTTATGCTCACGTCGAAATCTATGGGAAAAGTAAAACGAAAAAAATAATATAATTGTAGGTTTCCGCCTGTGACCGATGTTTGCTTAGGCTCGTTTAATTTGCAGGGCTCATTTTCATGCAATATCGAATCATGCTGAATGGCTCTTCATGTGGTTGGAGCAACTCGTGTCGTGCAACCAGTTATGCATCAGGAGTATCTCATTAAATTTTATAGCTTGGGTGCATTTATTTTATGTACACATCAAACAAATGCAGGTTAAGCGCGCATTTTTTTAAATATATAGGTCTGATATAGATTATCACTCCAAGGCTTGACAAGGCTAAAACAAGATGAAATCTCCTAAGAGCTTTTGTCTTGAGTATTACTTTTTCCTCAACTATGTTATCAAGATTTATTAAAAGAATTCTGAAAAAGAATTAAATTTTAATCTGCAGTGTTTTAAACGCTGTAGAAAAAGTGGAAAATATTCATCGCTATAAATTAAATTAAAATAAGTTTTAATGCAGGTTGATAAGTAATTTATTAATTGCGAAGCTTTTTTACAACAAATATAGGAGCATTCAAATTTTCGTTTCACCAGTAATCTGTCCAAACTGACCGTTTGCTATAGAAGAGCTATGAGTAATTGTAGATTGCATGAAATTCGCTGGCAATTCGTGAAACACGCTAGTCTTTACCGAGAATTAATATGGTTTTTCATGCATTTTCAGCGAAACGCACAACAAAGTGAGAAATTCTATGAAATGAAGCTTGAGAAAATAATGAATGTGAATCCATTGAAAATCATAAATTGTTTTCTCGACACAGCTGACTGTTGCGGATCATGTTTAATTTAATATAGTGTAGAATATGTGTGTACGAAATTTACGCTATTTTTGATGCGAAGGATTTCATCAATTTCCCATGCATGAAACGCTAAAAAAGATAGCCTATATACATAAATAAAATTACTTTTCCAGCTAAAATACTTGAGTAGAGTTAAAAAATCTATTATTATACGAAACAGCGCCAAACTACAGAAATATATTTTTTAATAGATACCTATATTCGCAAAAAGGCGAACAAAGAGCTTGATCAATACCGGCAATCAATGTATCGCGCGAGAGTGTGCCGCACTCATTGTGAGCACTGCCGTATGGGTCATTCTAATTTCCCGCCTGTTATCAAAGTCAATCTAGTGATCGACAATTCGAAATGGGAGAGAAGAGAGAGAGAGAGAGAGAGCCGGAGAGAGGAAGAAAGAGGAAAAAAAGCAAGCGCAAGAGACAATGGAGCGATCGATGATGGTCTATTTGCTGATGGACTCCTATTAAACATCCGAGTGCACACACTGCACTTGGACTATATTTTTTGTAGGAGTTCATTTCTCGACACGGCTGCAGAGTTACCTTGACGATACCATTTTTATTAAATTCAGCCGCCGTTCTCTCTCTCTCTCTCTCTCTCTCTCCCTGAAAGTTTAACGAGGTCGATTCAACTACTACTCGACTCGGCTCTGAATATACATAGCAGTGTGATATACACCGCGTGTATATAGGCCGTTCATATCCCCGCTAAAAAAAGCTCGTATAACGGCCATGTCGCCAACGAGATACTCGCCAATTTGATCGAACCGAGATTTTGAGGTTAGGTTCGCCAGTATATCGCATACGCTTATTTGGGAAAAATCGAAATTCAGAAAGTTGCGCCGGTACAACCATATAAGAGTTTTCTAAGAACCCGCGTGGACACTTTGTATCAATCTTGTTGCGTGCGAATGCACATAAGTGCCGCAGCTATACGTATAGACATTCACCTCATTTTTCTCCCGCTCTCTCTCTCTCTCTCTCTCTCTCTCTCTCTCTCTCTCTCTCTCTCTCTCTCCTCATTGCTCTCGGTCAATCTGGCCGTTAATTAACGCAAAGTGAGCGCCTAATGAAACAGAATTAATTGATTGCTGTGCAAAAGTTGGCGTGCGAGTAAGCGCGCGAGTAACGACTGGCCGTTCCGATTCGATCGATTGACTTGGCACTTATCTCGGTTAATCTGATGACCACACGGGAGAGCGACAATAAAGAATGTGCGGCGAGTAAGAGAGGAGAGCGTCGCTTATCAGCGAGCGAAGCTTAGCTGGACTGAGCCCACCCGTGGACTAGCTGAGCTTTAGCATTTTTCTTGCCTCTAAGCTGATGCTGCCTCTAGCCTTTAGGACGCGCCGGATAAAGAACTCTAACTTATGTGCCACTGGAACTCGCCTCCCAATGAAATTACGACTTTTATGCGCTTAAAAATATACACCGAGAGTTAGAAGCGTTACGTAACGAGTTTGTTTTCGCTGCGAGTCGATGAAAATTTAAAATTTCTTTATCGGAGCGAAGGATCCGGTCAAAGAGAGATATAGGGAGAGAAGAAGTGGGGAAAGCTTAATCTGGCAAAATTGGGGACGAAACGATATGCTCGCGCGCAGGATCTCCCGGTGAATGGGATCAACGAAGGAGAATATTAAGATAAGCCGAGCCTCGCATCGAACTTACCGTTCGCGTCCCTTGGCTTTTTAACTCACCTTCCTACCGAGCAAGTAGAAAGCGAGAGATAGTGCGAGAGAGAGAGAGAGAGAGAGAGAGAGAGAGAGAGAGAGAGGCGCTTTCTCGGCGTATAAGAAGCAGAGGGAGAAATGGAGATAGAGTTCAGCGGCCTCTGCAACTGAGCGTACTTCATCTCCCTTCTTGAGGTGCTACTCTTGGGTTGCTGCTGCTTCTTCTTCTTCCTCTTCTCATTCTTGTCCTCCTGTTCTTTTCTTATTCTTCTTTTATTTGCACTCGAGTGGTCTTAAAGTCACTTAAGTTTATTCTTATTATGCTTATGTTTCTCTGCCGCAGCATTGCACACAAAACTTCCTTTTGTTTCTTCATTTATGCGTATGTATAGGGCGTTATATTCGCGATCGTTAATTTGTTCCACAAGACTCGATAGTTGACAACATATATATAACACGATACAAACCGCAGACACCGTGTATGAGCTTCCGAACGATTTAATTTCCGACAAGATCGAAATTTGAACGTAACGAAATTCATGCGGTATAAGTGCCGCGGCATAATAATAGCAACGTACACGGCGTCGCGACTCGAAAGCAACCGGTCTACCCGCAGCCTCACACACACTCACACACATGCATACGCGGGTGTGTCATTGATTTTCTTTGTGCAGTTTCGTGTCTTGCGGATCTGGGTTGCCGGCTTATCTTCGAAGCTTGACACGTCGCACTAATAACGAACGCAAACATCGCCAGTTTATCCTCCGGCTCGTGTATGCACTCGTTGAACAAATTTTAAATAACTTATCAGCATTGCAGCAGGCACGCGCGCATAATTATTCGCGATGTCGGACTAATTGGAAAATCACGCGTGGGTAACTCGATGACGCTTTAAAAGAGAGCCGAATTAAGAGGGAGCCTGTTTGAGCAAGATTGTGGATGATCTCTTAGTTCTCTCTTCTATCTACATCTCTCTTCCTTTCTCGCGTTTATACTCCTCGAGCTACTCAGATTTAACTTAGTTATCCGTCCTTTTTATACTCCTCATGCCTACTTCTATAGAACGTATCTCGTTATGACAGCCTACGGTTTCGTCTTAACGTTTCCCGTAATAAGATTCTAGCTCTGCAATAGATTTCCTCGGACGTTTGAAGGGAGGTTAAATCGTTGAAAAAATACACACAGGGTTGGACTGTCTATATTCTGACGACACCCCTTGTAGAAATGTGAACGGTATTTCAGCTGGATATCGCCTTATCAAACAATTCAGCTGGTTTACTGTTCACAACTTAGCTGAAATACCATGCACTTTAATAGGGGCTTGTACGTGGCGTTTCAGCTAAAATTAGCTAATATTTTGTTGGTAGTTAGAAGTTGGCATGCTTATCTAAATCTGTACATATATCCACTGTCAAACCTCACTGAAAACTATACTCACATGAATGTTCTATTACATGAAGTTATTATTCGAGTCAGTCGTTGGCACTTTCAAACATTATGGTGGCATATGTAGTTTATTATTATATAAGATCCATAATTGTTGATCAAGATCCCTCGCAGAAAAGTAGGCATATTATGGCAATAATTTTATCATCAACGCATGTTAAAATGACGTGTATCTAGCAATGCTGGAAATACTTTGAAACAAACTTTTAATATTACCTTATTTTGAAAAATTTTTTGTGCAAATATCGCCATAATATGCTGAATTTTCTACTTGTTTTATTACGTAGAATTATTAATGCAGGATCATGCGAGGTTAGGTTGCCACTCTTATGTGAGTATTAACTGCTGTAAAGTGGATTCTCAGCTGAGTTTCATCTTGGTTCCGGCTGAGAATTGGAAAAGGTACTTTGGCTGGGCCTTAACGTGATAGCAAATTTTTATCGGTAACTTTCTACCAGGGACTCGACGGGCATAAATTACCCAAATACAAATGAAGAGTGACTCAATATCGAAACGATCGAGCGGACATTCGTCCACGTTATTAAGAGCTAATTGAGCTTTATTTAAGCTAGTTAGCGATTTAGCACAGCAAAAGCCGCCGTCGCAGACACGACAAGGAACCAAGCTCCTTGACCTTTTCTTTAGCCGCTCCATCTACTCCGCCGATCTCGCTTCATAAATAATTCAGCAAGTTTGTCTCTTGACTCTATTCCATAGTGATAGCCTGTGCTGCTGATACATCTCAGGCTAACGAGTAATGATCCCATAACGAATACACATTGCCGCCTGGCAATGTTCTGGAAAGAGAGAGATATAGACTACTGCACCTATACGAGCTTGCATACCTTATGGACTTATGAGGTGTACGTAATATAAGTGATACAAACAGATGAGGGGCAATGATGTTTTACCACGGTATGGAGGTCCGTCGATCTTAACCGAGGCGTATCTCCTCCTGCGGTTTGCAATTGAATTTAGCTGTTGACTTATCTACGGTATATGTCTTCCTCTCCTGCGGACATGTAACTATTATCAGCGGTTTTATTGCTTGCTTTAATTACACCAATGGCTTTAGACGTACCTGATTGTGTGTTCTGTATTTTCTCAATTTTACTTTTTGAAGTTAAGTAAAATTTTGGTGTACGACGCGCTTGCAAAAATGAAAAAGTGGAAGTTATTCTATATTCATAAAAATATAAAATTTTCTTTTATTCACAAAGTTCACTTTTTGAGGTTAGAAATACTTGCATGATTGCACGCGTGAACGGACGGGAAAGTTTTATAGGTTATGTCGTACCTTGCAGTACTCGTAAAGACTAAAAGCGTGTAAAACTTTGGAAACTTTGAATGTAAATGTTACACCCTTATGATTCAGTTAACCATTGCTGCTTTACTTAGCATCATTCTTATAAAAAATAAAATACGAATTCAAAATTTACCATAGCTAATGCGCCCTTTTCGAACCGACCAATAAAACTTGAAATACTCAGATAGGATGAAGAAACTTTTGGGGAAACTAAAAGTCCGATTAACATTTTCCTTCTACAGAACGATTCATCAAATTCTATAACAAGCTTTATTAAATTCAAAAACTATGCTTTTAGCTCCAACATCCTCTAACAACAATATGCAACACAACTTTTTTTCCAAGAACAAGTCCAACAATTATCCAAACGCGAAACCCCGAGAAAACTGCTGCAAACGTGCCGCGCGAAACTGCATTATAAGAGCAAGTTGATCGTAAGTACACATAAGCCAGAGGATAGGATACGCGTGTACAGTTCTCGTGCGCGCGTAGCATAACATGATATATCTCATATATAATGTATGCGCGGCACGGTGGGTGGATGCAAGTTTCGCGCAGAGCAGAAGCGGTAGGCGAAAACTACCGCAGGTATATAGCTAGTACCGGCGGTAAAAATAAAATCAAAGGAGGCTGCTGCTGAAGGAGAGAGAAACGCGATAAGCTCGCAAACTCGCTGCCGCCGCAACTAGCGGTTGCCGAATCGGTTAGGAATTTATCAAGTCGAGCATAGCTAAGTTTCCGCGAAACTATAGTCTAGCAGCTCTCCATATCCGGGATAATTGCTGCGCTGATGGGCTTTTTCAAACTGTCTATGTATACACACCCATAATCGTTATATATTTTCTTTTCACTTATACTACATCGCTTCGGCGCATAAGCCGAAGCTTTTAATCGAATCCATCATTGTCCGCGCACACGGCTTATAAAATTACTGCGGCCTAATGAACAAGAGCTTTATACTCTCTCTCTCTCTCTCTCTCTCTCTCTCTCTCTCTCTCTCTCTCTCTCTCTCCCTCGTAATGGATTTATCGCTGCACAGGCTCGAGACTATAGGTGCTCGTCGCTTTCGTAATTGAGCAATTAATATCGGGCAGAGAGAGATCGGCCGCTCGATTCGTTCGATTCTTTCGACCCATAATACACGCAAGATTCGCGCACAGAGCGGTATCAATAGCACCTATTATACACGTTTCCGGCACAGACGCACACGAGGTATTCTCGTAGGGCGGGCTGATTCGGGGGAGGGAGGAATGCCGAATCGAGAGGAGAGAGAAATCGAGAGGCAGTTATAAGCCAGAGAGAGAGAGAGAGAGAGAGAGAGAGAGAGAGAGAGAAAGATAGTGCGCGCGGGAGGGAGAGTGCAATTTAGCGAGATATCCCTGTCTAGTCGGTAGCAGCGGCGGCGGTGCTCTATATAGGCAGGGCTGGCGGAGCATCGCGGAACATCGCCGGGACCGTCGAATGAGTTTAATAAAGCGCAATTTCCGGCGCAATCGCTGCCGCCGATGCCGAGAGCGGGATTCATGCACGAGAACATTGTGTAAGCAACAATGCGCGCTTGCCTCTCTCTCTCTCTCTCTCTCTCTCTCTCTCTTCGCCACCACCCCCTTCATCGCGTCATTTCCTCACTACAAAGAAACGGCTTCTCTCTCTCTCTTCCCCTCTTCTTCTCGTCTGCTTCCTTTCTCTCCCTCTTCTCTTTTCTCCTTTCCCCCTGACTCGATTCGTGTATTACTGTAGCTGCCAACGTCATTCAGCCTCTGCAACAGCCTAATCTAACCCCCCGTCTATCGATACTATCGCCACGTAACACACGACTGCTGCAGAAATCGCCAATCACTCGCGCGCCCGGCTCCTAATTGATATAGGTAACTCTTTTCTCCCCTGCTGTGTTGTGGGTCGCTTTGATTGCGCGAGAAATTTTTCTCCTTTTCTCTCTCTCTCTCTATCTCTCTCTCTCTCTCTCTCTCTCTCTCTCCCTCTCTCTCCTCGCGTTATATTACTTATCCGCGCGCGAAAGAGGAACTAAATGAGAAGAGACAATGCGCGCGAGCCAAAGTCGGATGGTATACAATCCGCGTTAGTGCGCGGAGAGAGAAAAGAAGGAAAAGAACAGCCGCTGCTCAATGAAAAGGCGGATAAAAGATGGCGCACTCCGAAGAATCCCATTGTTACACAGCCAGCCAGCGGTAACAGCATCTCTCGCCTTCTATTGTTTAAACTTTTAACTTCTCTTGCCGCGCGTCTTTCTTGCTGTGCTGCTGCTGGACCACGGGCTTCTTTTATTTTCTCCGCAACTTTTCTCTCCCGCGAATATATACGTGTCCCCTGCACACTTGTGCTATATAGTGGAGAGTTAAAGTTATATAAAATTAATTACTGATTTCTCAATCGCTGCAGGAGTTTTCTCACTCGATCGATTAATCTTTTTTGTTTTCTGTCTGATTGCAGGTAAGGATTTAAAGCCACACCGTAAAGCTAGTTATCGTAGAGGGTAATGTTACGTATATAGGTGAAATTCACCGAAAAACATGGCTAATTTCGAGCTACAGCATTGCGGTATGTGTTAGCATTTGTATATTGCGTTACAGGGCTCGCCGCCGCTCGGCTATTTGCTACGTATACACCATACCAGCAACGACGGCGGTGGCGGCCGGTTATTGCTCGGTAAGATTAATGCGCTCGATACGTGATCCAGATGCCGCCTCTCTACTGCTATACCTATCTTTATACCAAGCGTCCGTAGTGCGGAGCCGTTTTGATATTGATTTTTTCAGTAATCTCGACCTAATTGCTCCTCATAATTGGACTATGCTATATATACACCTGTGGAGTATAATATTCTATATACACGGAAACATAGAGGACGGATAACGGAATTAAGTAGCAGCTGCGCGAAGTTCCACCGACGACGACGACGGCATCAGCCGGCTATTAATGAAAAATCCAAAGTCAAATCCGCTCTCTGTCGCGCGAGCGAGCGCAAAGTTCCGACGGAAATGAAATCGTCGCTCCACTCGGAGCGGCAGCAGCTCTACAATAAAGACGCGAGCCAGCTCGTATATAGCCGGCCAACGAGATTAATGTTCTCCCTCTGCTCTCCTCTCCCCCTCCCCCCTCTCTCTCTCTCTCTCTCTCTCTCTCTCACGCGCCCGAAAAGAGAAGAAAAGGAATCGTCGCGCGCGAGGAATTTATCGTGCGCGAAGGCCATTATTCATTTTGCCAAATTCGCAACTAATCGCAGAAAGCAGTGCGAGAGAGGGAGAGAGACGCGAACGACATCATTTTTCCGCGTCGGAGTGTGCTCTCTGGTGGCGGCTGCATCAGTATACCGCGCTCGCTCTCTCGCTGTGTGTATATGTACTTCCGACGGCTCGATTAATATTGTGCCGGAAGGAATGGGACGAGCTTCCGCGCGACAAAAAGCCACTTGACGCAGTTATTAAGTCGAGAGGGAAGCGAGCTCTCTTGAGCTCTCTCGCATATACACACACACGCGCGCGCGCGCTCGCGCGCGCGATGCAGCCAACTATGTGTTTTTTTAGCTTTTGATGCTTTCTCGCGAGAGAAAGCTCTGTGAGGATGCGTTTTTTTTTTGTATCGGAGGTTTTTTTTTATGAAATTGTGTGCTTTGTTTATCACTGAAAAAGCCAATTTTTCCACGACTGCTGTTTCAATTTTATCCAAAAGAAATACAAAAATTATATGTATAACGGGATACAAGCTTTGCCAAGACTGCTTTGTTATAGTAGGCTGCTCGTATTATAACTGCTTGATTCTTCCAGATTTTTAATTTCATATAGCTATAAAAATTAATATAAAGCAACTACCAGCTTAATAAGTCGTTTTGTTAGTTGCACGATTGTGCCAAACCAAAGAATAGTCGCAAAACTAGTATTGGACTGGTCTTTTCCTCGCTGCCTGAACTCAAGTGCCCATCATGAGAATTTTTATATAAAAGCGTGTATTGATTGAAGAACCAAGACCAGAGCGCAATAGTGTTTCATACAAAGAATCATTTTACCGAAAGAAATTGTCAATTAGACTGGAGTTTTTCAATAAGTTTCGAAATACGATAAGATGTTTACGCGATCTTAACACGATCTCAGTGCTAATCTTAAAACTTCGTAGTACCAGTAAACTTTTTATTATTTTACTTTCTATTAATATAAACAGCACAGTGCCATTCTGTTTAGTTTAACGAATCATTCTACCGAAAGAAAACGTTAATTAGACTTTTAGTTTTTTTTGGCATTTGAAATACAAAATACCTCGTGGCTTATTTGGGAACCTTTACTTTCACCTCCCTTTAACAATAAACAATGTTTAGCTCTTCATTAGTCTCTGGCTAGCGACGATAGGTAGCGCATATAGGCATTTTCCCGTATTCCTCGTCACAATCTTGTCGTTTAATTAAATAATATTTTATACAATTATGCATGGATCCTAAATATAACCAAGTTTCCGTTGGGAGAATCTGCTCATCTCAGAAATTCACTCTATTAGAAGCTTGCTCTTTTTTCTATAATTGGAAAACTTGGAAAAAAAACTTCTTCTCCAAGTCCTTATGATATTGCCATGAAGGTCGACATTTAAAATATTTAGATATTCCACATTAACTGCTAGTAGATGAAAAAATGAGTGATAATCAATCAACTAGTTAGTTGACTTAACAATATTACCTTAGCAAGTGCAGCTTATCGATGATTACCTTAGGATTTATAGTGCCAGCTAGAGTGGCGATTGTCTTTCTTCATTTAGTTATGAAGCGACGAACTCAATCTTTCTGAAAGTGCTTATTTATAACAACCCTCTATAATGTAAAATAAATACTGAATTTTTACGTATCTCTAATGATAATACATTGTTACTAACGCGTTATTAACTAAATGGATTATAAGATGTTCTCAAACGTTTCCTGCTTCAATTCGATCATTTCTTTTTTGACATCTTCATCGCCGCTTTTTCTATCATTAAATTTGTAATGAATATTATGGTTATTGAGGTGACAATTACTATTTTGTCGTCGTTGTCGTTTGGTTCTCTACTTCCCAAACATTCTATTGGTATCAACATATTCCAACCACCATCGTTGTCTTCTTCTTCTTCACTACATTAAAGACGTTAAAAATATCGTCATCGTCCAAATGTTCACATTCCAAATTATCTACGGCACCATTGCTTATGTACTCCAACAATTTAATTTCATTGAAAGAAAGGAGTTCCTTAGCGTAATAGTATAGGTGTGGAGTGCAACGATCCTTTCGTGATCGGGTATGGTGAAGTCTTCATTGCATATTGTCAACTATGACTCGAAAGATGGAACGCGATAATTACCTATATTGATTATTGAAACAGTACAAGTTTTCAATTGTATTTTTCTTTAAAAATATTATTATTAAAATCAATTTACTTTAATAATAAATCGTGCTCTAGCGACATAATAACTGCAGCTACTTTAATTATCAATGTTAAGATGAATCGATACGGGCAATTTATTAATCCAGATATTGAGAACAAGATGGCTATTTATGTGTGATGATGAAACCAAAGATAAATTTTCCGTAAAAAATATGCAAATTAATTATAAGCCAGTGCACCCATTACAGTGTCTATTTCTTCGTTAGAATTTTTCGTGCTTAAAAAAGCTCATTTTTTAAACATGAAGTATCCTAATCGAGATTAAGTATACGGCTGCCCTAATTGTAAACAAACCAAGAAGGCAAGCTCCTTAAAAATGTGCACGTTCATAATATTAACGCACGCGAGGCTGCAAAAATGAAAAGTCTCGTAAAAGTTCAGCCCATTACACTATTCTTTAACTCGAGGAAGGTCTTCAATCTCCAAGTATATGCACAAAACCCTTGCGCCGCAAGTTCTCCGGATTATTTTCTATTGGATATTACACGTATTCGTTAAATATTGAAGATACGAACGCAGACTTCGAATTCAACACCGCCAAACTACCAAAAGAATTTCTCTCTGTTAAATATTTTCTCAACGGGGAGAAAAAAACTCCATCCCTGAAATTTCCATATCAACTGCACTGCGCTAGGGAAATTTTTCACACGAAATTTTCCTCTCCACCTACCTACACGTTATATACCCGCGCATAATACCCATCACTTGTTAACGCAGTGTTTCACGCTTGAAAGCTCGTGCATAATATAATACCTGCGCGAGCGCGCGCGATCGCAAATAGCCGCGCGCACTCTATTCTCGTCTCAAGTGCAAGGTTCGAGCATTGACGGGGCGAACGCTGGAGAGACAGTGTAGAGAGAGCTGCGAGCGTTTAGTCGTCGTCGTCGTCGTCGGTGACGAATAAAAATACAACATCAAGCCGCCGTCGTATACCGACACGCACAAAACAAAAACAAATAGATCTTTCTCTCTCGCTTCTGAGTCTGCGGGCGAAAATAAAAAACAAAGAGACGCGAACAAAGAGTATTAGTGTAGCTATATAAAAATGTGTGTTTACGTTACATATGGCTTCTCGTCGTCACTCGAAATAGTACGTGTAATACCACCACGCGTGTGTACACACACACTGAAATAACAAGTTAAGAAGGAAGAAAAATGCGTATTGTTCATAAGAAGTCACGAGAGATGAGTATGAGCAGGCGAGCGCGCGAGTATAAACACGCGAATAAGGAGCAGAAGGCAGGGGCCGGCGAGTATAGAGAGAGAAAAGTTGCGGAGCTTCAGCAGCAGCGCCACAGCTAGCGCAGTCTCGGATGTATATTTCAGGAGAGAAAATTTCAAATATGAAACCGCGAGACGCTGTGCAGATACCGGCCGTAAAATATGTAAACGTACGGCGACGTGCGCTTATACACACATGCAAGTTTCGCTCTTACTATTACTCGCTAAAACTGCCTATGCACCAGCGGCGGCTCTTTTTTATAGCGCAATTAATTTATATAAAGCCTGGCCTATACACAAAGCAGCAGCTAGTCTCATTCTCCTAAGGACGCGAGGAGGATTTACGCGACACGGCTGAGTTTAATTAGCGCAGCCAAGGATTTTCCACGAGCTATTTGTAATAATTAAGAAGTTGCAAGCACACGCACGCACGCACACACACACAGCGCTTTACGCAGTTAAGCGCAATCATAATCCTTCCAGCTCGTCAACTTTCGCTCCGTGTAAGCTGGAATAAAGCTTCGCAACGAAGCCCCGCGAATGTTCACGGACGGCAGCTGGGCTGTACTTGTAAAAAGCTCGCGAGCGCTTAACGAATCTAACTGCAGAGAACTTGAAATGTACTTCTCGCGTTCAATTGCTCGGAAATAGCCGACGCAGCGAATCCGATACATACGTATAATCGCGACGATTTATTTCAAAAAGGAGCTTCGCGACGCTATGCATTAGCGTAGACGCCGGTCGTGTCAAAGATCGAAATGCAATAAGCTAAGGCGCATAAAGCGAGCTCTTTGAGCAAGCGCCGCAAGCTGTGCATACGCTCGATTCGCTTTTGACGCCTGTCTCTCGCGCATGCACTAGACGAGAGAGAGAGAGAGAGAGAGAGAGAGAGAGAATCCCATTATTCTCTGCCGCATCGCGGCGCGCCGAGCTTTAATGAGCGTCGCGGCTTCGGAATTTCCTCTGGAAATTTCGCTTTTAAGGAACCTCGCGCGCGCGCGAGCGCAATAATAATCGACCTGCCGCTGCTGCTTCTGCGAGCTTTAATGGGCCGTCTCTCCGAAATTCCGCGTAATTGCAACGCAATCCGATTCCAATTACCAGGCGTTATCCGGCTTCTGCCGAGCGTCTTAACGACAATTTTTCATACGTATTATCGACGGAACAGTATTGTGTATGTGTACGTACACAGTATAAGCTCTTGTGTACCGGCGCTTGTCCTCCTCCTCTTCTCGTCGGCGAATCGTTAATTATCCTGCGGTGCGGCGCGCAGTACACCGGTGTAACCGCGAAGAGTCTTGTATAATTAGTACGACGCTCGCTCGCTTGCAAGCGGTTCGACGTTATATACACCCCCGCACCGCTATAGCTGTATACGTAATCCTCAAGGATTTATAAACAACGATCTCTCGCGCGCGACGCCGTGTGTAATGGAGCTTCGTGCTTGTGTACACAGAGCTTTCGCGCGTGTAAAAGCTCGTTTTTTCGCGGACATCGTTATCTGCACTCTTCTCGCCCCAGTAGTCGCGATCGGTGTGTATATCCTTCCGGCGGCCGATAAGCGTGAGAGTGTATATAATCTTGGTAGGAGATCGACGCAGTAACAACGAAAAAGCTCGTTTATCACTTTCCGCATGAGAGTAGTGATCCTCGTTTATTTTTATACTACTCGCGCGCGGTATATCCCGCGGGAAATCGACGAACCGCTTGATTCAATTCTTCTGCTGATTTAACTCGGCTGTATACATAAAAAGTGCGTGAGAGCTTCGAGGGAATAATTAGAGGAAAACGGTAGCGTCTCTCTCTCTCTCTCTCTCTCTCTCTCTCTCTCTCTCTCTCTCTGCCCCAGTTCGCTCGAAAGAGAAAGAAAAAAGGAGGCAAGCTTGGACAAAGCACGAAATGAACTTTTGCGCGATGTGTATTATTGTGCGGCGGGGCTGCTTTTGTGCGCAGCGCGAGGCACTTCACGCGTACGGCACACAGCTGGCGGCATTAGTAGAGCAGACGAAACAATGAGAGATTCCTCGCTCTTTTGCCGCCGCCGCCGCCGCCGCCGTATACATGAGGCGACGAAAGCTAGCTCATCATATATTTTTCAAGCGGCTCACGTTCACGCTACATCGAGCTTCTTCCCTCGCGGTACATATACTCTCCCTTTCGCCGGTCGAGTTTGTGCTGCGTACACACCGGGGAATCGCAGCTTGCCGAGATTATAAGCACCGTAGCCCTCCCCCTCTCTCTCTCTCTCTCTCTCACACACGCACACAAACACACACATACTCGTGCGCAGCTCTTGGCTAGAAAAGAGTTGAGAGTGAAAATTTTCCGATAAACAGCCGGGGCTACTTCGCTCTCTCGCGCATAATTAAATGAGACGGCTCTCCTGAAGCGCGCGAGCTCTCTCAAATGCGAGGTCCAATGGCAGCTGCAGATCTAGGTCTCGCGTATATGCCCACATACATACACACACACATATAAGCGAGAGAGAGAGAGAGAGAGGCAAAGCACTCGATGGCAAAGCATGAAATTTCGTATATCGCGTTTACCTTACGCAGCACAGCGGCAGCAGCAGCAGCAGCCTCTGTTCACTCCTCGCTACTCGCTCGAGCGCTCCCCTGTGTAAACGCATTACTAATGGAGGCAATTAAGCCCCGGCAGACATCAAAGAGTACAGGGGAGGGCCGAATCCCGTTTCGCAAGTTTGCCGCTTTAATATCTTGCCGAATATACACACGTATTGACACGTGTACACACACACGTCCCTGGGTGTCTATGTATGTATGTATGCAAGCGCGAGTAAATAGTCGTCGTCGTCGCGGCGCGTCGGGCAAACAGTCATTTACTTCTAATCACTTTTAATGGATTAACGGATATCGCACACGCGTTATTATATCATGCTTATATTACCTTCGGATATTACGTCGGCTCGATTCTTTTTCATTTATACGACGAGACATGTGTGTATACAGCAGCGTGAATCCATCAGAGCTTCCATTAGCACATCAGAAGAGCGCGAGATAGCGTTTACGCGAATAAAAAGTGCGGGAAAAGGAAGAAGAGCCCCGCCGACTCTAAAACGTTTCGTTGATGCTTGCTTACCTTCAAGCTTTCATCTTGATCGAATCGCATATTTGAATAGTCGCAAAAACGCCTCTGGGATGGTGCGCTTGCCTATGCAAATCGATTTCCCCCGGCCCGTATGCCTGATAAACTCAGCTCGCCGAGATAAATTGCTGCCGCGAAAGCAAAAGTTCGCCCCGGCTATATGCTGCTGCTGCTGCTCGTCCTCCTCCTTCCCCGAAATCTCCGTCAGTCTTCATCTGCGGAGTGTGTCGTGCATTATGTTGTTATCCGTCCTCCATTTTCCGATAACCGTCGCCTCGAACACGTTCGTCAGAGATTTGACGAAAACACCGGCGTTCTGAAAAAAGGATATTATTATTGTTATGATGTAAAAGTGGCGCTGAGTGGTTACACTACAGGCCTGATGAAAATAAAAGAGACCGAGAGGAGGAAGTGGTGGCGTGGGTGGCGGAGGGAAAAAAATTAAAGGTCGAAAGAAGAGGGAGCTGCTGTGTGTACCGAAGAGAGAGAGAGAGAGAGAGAGAGAGAGAGGGAGGAAAAAGGCCAGAAAATGAAAATGGAAGTTAATGAAGTTTGCGTTGGCTTTTAACGTTTTCAAGCCTCGTGCGCACCGACGAGAGCGAAAAATTCCCCCCGACGAGACCCTCCTTTTAATCACGGAGCTTTTTTTCTCTTTCTCTCTCTCTCTCTCGCTTCAATCTTTTGCATCTTTACTTTGCGCTTCTGCTGGCACACGACGCCGGAAGTGAGAGAGAGGCTACTAGCTGCGATTAAGGAGCGTTTATCATTATCGGATTTACTGACCCAGTAGCTCGACTGATAACGGAAGCGTTTAAGAAAACTTCTCTCTGTGTTTAATTATTCCACGGCTCTGTACAGGTACACGGCTCTCGCTTTTTATCGGGGGCTAATTGCTTCTTCAAACGATCGAGAGAACTTTGGATTGTTCGAGTTTGTACGAGAGCTTACTGCTATTTCGAATTAGTTTTATGCAAATTGTATGCAGTTTATTAAAAAAATGCTACTCCTTTCATCCCTTTCGGAGAGGAGAGTTTGTATATGGGGGTGGGATGTGAAAATGTTTTCATTAAAAATTTCAATTTAATTAAAAACAAGTACAGACGCACTGCTCTAATGAATTTTTAAATTTCCAACCTTCCAGGTCCTCCAGGCAGTCCAGGCCCGGCGGGAAAACGGGGCAAAAAGGGTAAAAAGGGTGATCCTGGCGATCCAGGTGCACCGGTAAGTTGTTACGTCGTTACGCATCTCTACGCGTTTGTTTGTAGTTTAACCAGTGCTGTCTTCGATTTAACAGTCAATCATTACAAAATTATCTAGACAAAGAAATCGAAGACAGGAATGTAAGGGAATATTTTAACTGCACAGTTCGATAATAATGTTTTTAGCATTTTAACAAAAGTAGAGTAGTTGATACAGTAATACATTATAACAGTTGAAGTAGTTAGCGTCTTTGCGCAGATTTGTGCTTTCGCCAAATGCACACACTCTTTAATACCGACTAATCGCAACAAAGTAACAAAGTTTTTTGCGCAGCAACAGCTTTACCCCAGACAGCATATCTTAACTCGTCGACGCGTAGTTCTCGCGTAGTTCCAATTAAATTGGACAATTGTAAGCTTTGCATTAGCAAAGCACAAATTTGCTGCTGACAAACAGCGTCAGATTAAATGCCAAGCGCAATCTTTTAGAGGAATAACATTTGTGTAAGCGTGTATGTGCGCAAAATTAATTTTTCGCGTGATTAAATTGTGGTGAAAAAAAAATACTGAATAAGCTTGAATATAGAGTGTACAGCGTGTAATATCAATTTTTCTATTTATATATAGATCATCCTGTATATTTTATTGAGAATGAGCTTATAGAATCTATTTATTGATTTAGTGCGCATATAGTACAGAAATAGTTACAACTAGTAAATTAAAAAAAAAACATATATCTACAGTACGAAATGCATGTTTATTATTTATTAATGTATTAGAATAAATAAAATAACGACACGATGCATGCGATAAAGTAGTAATCCTAACAATGTGTGTTTTAATATTGAATAACAATTATTCCAGGGTATAGCCGGTACACCAGGCATGAATGGTTTTCCGGTATATTATTTTTTGATTTTTTTCTTTTATTTCTGGCTTTCCTCCTATATAAACAATACCAAAGGTTTATTTTCTGCAAGAAATATAGCCTTCGTCTGTATTGTCTGTATTTTAAAACTTATTGCTTCCAAATAAAACGAGGTTTTTGTTTACGCAAAAAAAGAGAGAATTATTGGCAGTGCAAGGAAAAGAATAAGCATAGGTTATAAAAATGAGTATAAAAGTGTGATTCACAGCTGTCGATGGAATTTCAGGGTCGTAAGGGCGAGAGCGGTGATGTTGGACCAGCGGTAAGAATACAGCACATAATCCGTCGTAGGAACATTCATTGATACAGCTCGTCCGCGCAATATATAACTCTCGCGAGGCTGAAAATAAAGTACTACAAAGCCACGCGCGTATTTCCGGTAAATTTGCATACACCGTGTACACCGATCTAATAAATCACGAGGAATATAAATTTTTTTTATTTTGCCTATTCGAAACAAAAAAAAAAATCGCGTGCTATCTAGGCCACATCACAGCATTTCGCAAAGCACAGATGACACACTTGAGGCTCTCAGCGATGTACAATTGCCACGTTAATTTGTTACAGGGCCACAGCGGAGTGCGCGGCTATCCCGGCTTTCCGGTTTGTTAACTTGTATACGGCTCTCTCTATGTAATGGCCAAATTTCCGCCTAGCATATACTCTTATACATATACATTCTCATCGTCGAGTCACCGTTTGTTTCCATTATTTAAAATCGTTCCGAGATACCGTAGGCGTCGGTCCCTTGTAATTCCGTCGAAGCTAAAAAAGGAAAATTGATATCGCCCAATCGGCAACAAAAGCAATATCGGACACACTCGCGTATACGCATCCCCGGCGATACCGAAGCTATTAACGCAATATAAAATAACAAAGCGATCGAGGGCTCGGCCGCCGCGTTGTCGTTAATTCTCAATCAGCGGAACGAACACACAGAGTGAGGGCTCAAAGCTCTACACAGTTGGATCGAAGCGAGAAAAAGCGCGTATTAGCCTCGGGCTCGTCAAACTGCCTGTTCCTCTCTCTCTCTCTCTCTCTCTCTCTCTCTCTCTCTCTCTCTCTCTCTCTCTCTCTCTCTCTCTCTCTCTCTCTCTCTCTCTCTCTCTCTCTCTCTCTCTCTCTCTCTCTCTCTCTCTCTCTCTCTCTCTGTGTCCGCTAGACACAGCAGTGGTGTGGGTGGAGAGAGAGAGAGAGAGAGAAGAGTCGCGCGCTGGAGCTGCACCTAATACCTCCGCCCTCTCATCGCGCTGCGCGCGCGCGTACCTATAGCTCTCGCTGATCTGGAATCCTGATTAATACTCTAAAGCGGCGTGGGCCCGTCGGCGTATTAGCAGAGGATTACCGGCGGCGCCGAGCCACCCCACCATAATCGTAAATTTCAGCCGCGCTCGGGGCTGTCGCGACAGGTCCGATGTTGCGCTGCCGGCTAGCTAGCTAGCTCTCTCTCTCTCTCTCTCCAGACTAAATCCCGAATCCCGACGCGCTATCGCGCATACTTTGCCTCCAAAGCGCCTGTCCGCGAGCGCGCGAGAACTGATACCCCACGCCGTACTGGCATTCCATCTCTCAATTTTTTTTCAGAGCTTATTCGAACAATCGAATACAGCCGCGTTAGTTGTAGGTATCACGACCTTGCATTGTCAACTGATGTCAGCCATGTTCACAGTAACCAACGCAGCACTTTACATTTGATTTTTTCGTTGCCATTGATCGCTGTACACTGAGAGAAACTTGCAGTAAATTTTACTAAAAATATGGGAAATATTACGAGAAAGTTTGGTAATCTGTTCACGGACTGAAAATACCGAAAAAATTACAATACGTGTCTTATAAGGCAAATGGTAATTTTTACTAACCTAAGTGATAAAATTTCCTACACAGTATGGTAATTTTGAGGTGAATTTTTAAAACCAAGAGAATATTTTTAAAAGGGTCGGTAGTCCTCTTGCACTGTAGGTCCCGGTTTCATAACTAAATTTTCAGTTTGTGACTCGATTACTAAAAAGTTTGGTAAAAATTTACATCATATTTCTCTCAGTGTAGATTTCAGTACAGACTAATCTTTGTGTTTTATCGTAGTCGCGTTACTATAATGTAGTAGTAGTTTGTAATCTAGTCGTAGTTTTTGCAAGTACTCGTATTTGGAAGCATTTACAACGTTAAAAGCAGCTCATACAAATTGTTCAATTATCTCCTATTTAAACATTCTATACTTTTCATTTCTTTTCTGTCGCCATATAATATCCGCTCAGCTTAGCCACAGCTCGAGCCTGGCCAGGCCGATTTGACTATACTAAGCCTCTATTAACGTTTCAGGGACCCATCGGAATGGATGGACCCAAAGGTGACCCGGTGAGTAATACGAGAGCGCATCGCTCCGCTAATGGCTTCTTCTAAGTAGAGTAAATACAATTTCGAAATATCTGCCGCTGACACGATGTCCGAAGCTATACAAGCTCTCTGCTTTCGACGCGCGCGTTCCCGAAAGAGCCACGGAAGGCTAGATAAATATTGACGAAAAGATGCTGCGCGCCATAAGGATATGCGCGAGAGGAGAAGTTTTTTTTTCAAACGAAATATAAACGCGTTGATTTTTCAGCGTCAAAGAGCTAGATATATAGCCTGTTGTATTTATAGAGAGGGCGAGATTTTAATGAGAATTTCATTTCGTCACAGGGTCGGCCAGGAGACAAAGGACAAAAGGGTGAGCTCGGAAGTCCAGGATTCGACGTTTTCTCCGCAGTCAAGGTATCTATTACATTCGTGCTGAGTTCACGTTTACTACGCACATATATATAGCTATATATAAATCAAAAAGCTGCAGTCGTCGTTGTCCTTATACACCTCCCTCCGCGGGCGCAGTCCCTCTATTGTGCAGTTGCGTCTCTCGTCGCGACCGCGCTTTATATATATATATATATATATATATATATATATATATATATATATATATATATATATATATATATATATATATATATATATATATATATATATATATATATATATACTGGTATATAGCTATGCCCTCGCTCTTTGTCCGTATACATTACACGCGAACATCAAATCAGAGGGCAGTGTCCTTCAGTCCTGTGTGCGAGGAAATGTTTTTTAATCCCGTAGTTTTATGGAGGTCAAGTATTTGAAATGGGAGCACATCATTCTAGGTAAAACAGTTATGGTAATCATTCAATCCGTTCACTGCAATTGTAAAAAACTATTTTTTTCTTAAAAACACTTCGACAAAAATCAACTTAATAGACGAACTCGCTCGCAGTTATAGCATGGACGACCGAAGCAGTAGACGAGGCAGTTTAGCATTGGTGGCACATCACTGTATTATCTAGACTCTGGTGCGCATATTGTCATGAGGAAAACGGAAAAATGCCCATGCGCCACCTATCTTCACCTGTCAGAAACACGGAGAGTATAGGCGGTGACCCAAGGGCCAGTCCAAAACTGCTTTATTTTAGTAATTGATATCGCTCTAGCGGTCTGAAGTCGTTAGGTGTCAAGAAAATAGTTTCATATTATTTAATGGCGAAAAATCATAAAAATCTCGAGGATTTTCTAAGTCAAGTAATTATTGTCGATCTTTTTTAGCTATCTTTAATCGTAGACAACTTTCTATGCAAACGACTATTTTGAACGATATTTGTGTTTTCGAATTAAAGCTCTTTTCTCGTACTATGATTCGAGAAACATACCTTTTCCGTTTAAGGTATCTCTCTGACTTTTTTGAACATATTCACGCTACAAAATAACAAAAAAAAACCTAGAAAGGTGTGCTCCTACTCTGAAAATCTACTTCATTTCTAAATCCCAAAAACTGACGAATTTAAAAAAAAGCGTCCTCATCGCACCCATCTTGATTCCACCCCATACTATAAAGATTCGTTCTATACTCGTTCAAAATTACTGCCAACCTCGAGCGAACGCCGTTTCATTCGGCAAATCAAGATTTACCTCTGCAGCGAGTATATTACGTACTTTTCACAAATCCCGCAGCCGTATATACATACATATTATACGGGTATGCATAGGCCTGCGCCCTTATATACCTTCTTCTTCCCATACCTACTTCTTTCCGATACGCTATGAATAAAATTTCCATTACATTAATCCCACGCTCGCGAGCGCGAGCGCGCGCGCGGAAGGGGAGGAAGAAGCAGTGTGTTTTGTAGCAACTGTTGTCCGCCAACAGCCTATCAACAGCGATGTTACACAAATTTGAATAATTTGAAAGATGAGTATCAAGAGCCATCTCTTCCCCTACCGCGATTCCTTCTGAATATTTATACCGTATAACACAGACGTTATATTCGCGACCGCAGTAGCTCTCGGTGGATTCACGATACTATATTTGTATACACAAACTTGCAAGCGTAAAATTGATATATATATATATATATATATATATATATATATATATATATATATATATATATATATATATATATATATATATATATATATATATATATATATATATATATATATATATATATATATATATATATATATATATATATATATATATATAATGGAAATTTTCATTCGCCAATATAATTATCCGTGATTATCTCTATCCGATGCATCTACATTTCGCTGAGTACAACGCAGTGTACAGTGTGAAATATCAAATCAGAGCACGTGTGAAATATAGATGCAGCTTATACGCGTGCGGAAGGTAAAATGAGATTTGGTCGTTGTGTATTGCATATATAACTACCTGTTTATGATAAAGAGCGTGATAATATATATATATATATATATATATATATATATATATATATATATATATATATATATATATATATATATATATATATAGAGAGAGAGAGAGAGAGAGAGAGAGAGAGAGAGAGAGAGAGAGAGCGCAGATAGTCAAAAATCGTCATTATTACATGTACAATATTAAAAATGAAAAAAATCTTCCCGCCTACGGGTCAATGCACAGGGATTAGGGTTAAAGAGGTCGGTGACAACGCTACGCGGCGGGACACTGGGATATGCCGAAATCGTCGCGCTGAAGGTAACCGGCCTTCCCAAGGCTTTCATCGTTCGTTATTTAAACTTGTTTTTTTTTCTCTTACGTTTTTTATCATTAGTATTTTTGTTCTCTTATCAGTCTCTATACGTATTGTATACAGTAATAATAATGACATGTGGTATTTTACATATATATATATATATATTGTGTACACTTAGTTAATATATTGCGTCAATGCAATTTGTTTACCTTTTGTTTGTTTCATTTGGGTTCTATTTATCGTTGCGGCGCAGTGCTTTCGGTGTAGCATTGTATTTTTTCTCTCTACACACATTATTATATCTAGTGGTTTGTGGGTGTGCTGCGGTGACGTAAATCGAGTCGCGACTGACGAACATGCCCTTTGTTGCTTACATTTGTGCAAATTGAATATGCGCAACGGAATACTGCTTCGTCAGCCGTTCACTTCGAATTATAATAATATATAGTATTTGTTCGAGGCATGCGTTGTTCAGTAGTGGAAATAATTACATACTATATCTATAAGTTTTACTGTGCATGGTTTTTTAACTTTCGTAGAATTTTTAAACACGTAGGTATACGATGTTACAAACTGGCGCTGAAATTTCGAGAATTAAAGAGAGAAAGAAACGTCATATTCGCGCGTCATCGTTGATGTATGGTATATAATGCAGTTAATGATGATGAAAACGAAAATCAATCACCAAATCTCCCATCAATCGGATCCCCTCATTAATCTATACGTTGCGTCAAGTCACTTTTTTTTTTGTTATAATATTATTATTTCTATACTGTAGCGGTTTAGTTTTTACCTGTAGTTGGCCTACTTTCTAGGAACTTCAGGCGATGGGACATAATATCACCAACCAGCAGATCATAACTCTCAAAGTAAGTTTGCTTCTACCGTCAAGTCCCGCCAATTAATTTTCAATTCAGATTATATCCTCGCATTTGAGACATTTATGATCTATACATATATATTTGAAACAATTTTTACGGCCGTGAACATGATGTGCGAATCGCTGATTTATACGCAGAAGATAAGAGATTTTTAAATTTTTTTCGCAGTATACGTAGTCGAAATTAGATTTTTCAGTTTGAAATTTCATATTCCTGCATGAGTTTTTAATTTTAATCGGTATATTCATATGCGAGTATTAAATGAAAATGATAAAGTCCGCATGGTTAATTTTACATGGATTAGATAGATTTAATGAAGATAGCTGTGTGCAACAAAAGTATAATATATATAAAATATAGATGCATGATTGAGTTTTTAGAAATTTGTTACGTTATCGAGAGGGTGACATTTGTTTATTTATCTATCGAGGTAAAATGCCCAATACTTGGAGAGTTTTTGAACATGCTTTTATACAATAAAAACTAAACTTATAAATCGATTTACGTTTCGTCCAAACGAATGCAATTTCAGTTTCACTTGCTATAGTTAATATAAGAAACAATTCTCTTCGTCCAAGTACAGAGCATTTCACCTCATAATTCATTCGTACTGCTATGCCTAGTATAATTTTCCATTTAACAACATATGCATGAACGTAACGGGTAATACATTAATAATAAAAAAATCATAAACAAGGTATAAAGAAAATTCACTTTTTCAAAATCATTCGAGCAAACGTATAGTCGGGAGTATCTGTATTATCAAATGCAATGCTGACGAGCCGTGTGCCTGTACAGGGCGAGCAAGGCGAGCCAGGCCCACCAGGACCCCCAGGTCCTGCAGGAGTCGAAGGAGTTCCCGGTCACGATGGCAGCCAAGGCCCACCAGGAGCAATCGGACCCGCAGGCGAGAAGGGAGCTCCGGGCCCCGTGGGACCCATTGGGCCTCAAGGCCCACCCGGATCCGCCGGACTCAAGGTGACACACGCACACACACACTGTCTTTATACAGATAATCGCATCTCTCGCGTTATTTATTATCAGTCTCTTTGCCGTCGTGAGATATCGCCGTAAATACAATGTTATACTCAAACGCTCGATTGTCCAGGGCGTTCAAGGCGAGTACGGGGCGCCCGGCTTACCAGGACTCCCAGGAATACCAGTGAGAGCCCATTATATTTCAAATCGAGGACTATACTGGCTGTATTGTACAATCGCTTTTGAATTTTAACGCAGTAGATTATACACATACACACGGGCACACATAAGTTTGCGCAATTACGCTCTCGCGATTTGCCTCCGCCTCTCACACTGAGCTAATCCGACTCTGTCTTATTGCTCCGCGCAATTAACCTCTGCGCTCGCCGGCTGCAATATAATCTTTCGGTGTCATCGATTCCGGCTGCCTTTAGTTGGAAGTATAACATGGCCGGGCGCACACACACATACTCACACAGAGCGGAGCTGGAATACTGTACGCGCAGCGAATTAGCAATTCTTGCGGACTAATTAACATGAGGGCTGGCTGCGCACACGCGGGAATATGTATATAGGAATCGTGATGTGCCCGTCGCTCATTTTTTCGCGCTCTCTTATCTATGCTCGTTAGCCGCGGGGAGCCTCTGGTCTGTGTAGTTGAAACTTGGTGACGGGGCTCGTAACGTAGAGAGGAATTAGTTTTTGCCGACTCCGCAGCTGAATTTCGTTTCTCTCTGATTTCAGGGCGACAAGGGCGACAAGGGCGAGCGAGGACTGACGACGTCGATAGACGGCGAGCCCTTCGCCACCGGAGTCTTCGAGGGACCGCCAGGCCCGCCTGGTCCACCTGGTAATTTCATACAGATTATTATATAAATGCTTTTTCTATATACATGTAACTTGTGTGATATACAATGATAATGTGTACATACCACTACTTGGAGAGAGAAAAAAAAACGTCGCTGCACTTCTATCGCCATTAGCCACCCTCTCTCTATCTCTCTCTCCCTCTCTCTCTCTCTCTCTCTCTCTCTCTCTCTTTCTCCGCGCGGATCCTGATGGATCGCGCATCCGTGAGGGAAATAAAAGTGAGCCGCGCTTGATTTCGAAATGGACCGCGCGCTCTCATAAACGATTCTTTTCTCGTGCAGCCGCGAGGAAACCGACTCGCACTCGTAAACGACGCCGCGGCGCTTTAAAGCTGCGGGCCAGCTGTTATAACGGATGTTGCCTCTCTCTCTCTATATAATAAATTCTCAGGAGCTTTATGAGCGCGCGGAGCGGTTGTATCGCGCTCGATGAGAGAGAAAGAGAGAAAAAAAAGAGTAGAAAAGCTTGTAGACGAGGGGATAAATCGCGGGGGCGCGAGATAAGATTGATATAGAGAGGGATAGAGAGAGAGAAAGAGAGAGGACGTTTTTGTTGATGTGCGCTGATACGCAGGGCCCCAGGGCGACAGGGGCGACGTCGGCCCGGCTGGACCACCCGGTCCGCCTGGAGAGCGGGGCGCGCGCGGCAAGCAGGGAAAGAAGGTAAGCTTCACCTCTCTTCTACGTATAACACTCCCACTCTCTCTCTCTTCTTCGACACCCGACACGGCTGATACCCGACACCTTCGTTCCATTCCTAGCTCTTCGCCTGCCTCTCTCTCTCTCTCTCTCTCTCTCTCTTATACCCACTTCCGCAACTCTTTTCTCTTCTCTCTTATGTCCTTTATTTTTTGTTGATATGATGGGCTTGTGAATCCCTGTACACAAGGTAGATCGAGTGCATGCTGTGTATTTACGCGCAAACACCACGCATGTATGAAGCTTATGGGCATGAAGGCGAATGGCGCATGATGATCGACGGCCTCTGTATATATATTTGCTTTGACCGCAGTGGCGGATGAAAGTTAAAAATGCTGTGGATGCGCGGCAGCGAGAGAAAGAAGCTATAGTTTGTCCTGTACAAAGGAAGCGTTGTGTGTTTGCTTTCAATCGTGATTCCGGTCGCGGGGGAAAAAACACGCGCGCACAGGTGCGCCAATCGAAGCTTCTTTTTGTTCTCTCGCTCGTGCGCGAACAGCGGCAGTTTTAATTTCGTCCGATTAAAAATACCTTTTGGAAAATACAAACACACATACAGGATAAAACACTCCGACGCTTGTCTCGACTAGAGACGTACTCGCGCCGATATACCGCGCAATCGAAATGAAGATCACGTACGACTTGTGCAGCCCTCTCGTAAAACAGAGAAAGGAAAGCCATCGATACAGACGCCCAGTCTCGCGCGCGCGCGCACACACACACACACACACACTACACTCGACGCGAGATTCGACACGATCAGACATTCTATTCTCTCCAAGTGTGCTCTATCTGCGCCATACATCTTCTCTCTCTCTACACACATGCATACACACACGTGTCGCTTCTTTTTCCTTTTCTCTCGCCGGATTTCCACGACACTTAATCTTCATCTGTCTCGCGTTTGCTCGCGACGTTTGCATCGCTTTCCCCTCTTTCTCTGTGTCCGACTTTGTACTGCATCGGCGGAACGAAAGCGATTTTTTTTTTCTACATACACATGCACACTGAGCTCGCTCGAGAACGTGTATATACAGTGGCCTCTATATGCACGAGCTGAAAAACTGTCTTGGCTGTGTTTGTAATCAGCGAAATCATCTGATATGATCACGTAGAACGAATCGAAAGAATTCGAGTATACGAAAAATTATGAAAATCGTTGGTGGCAGCAAATAACACGTATACAACTCGCCGCGGTTATTATTCCACACATATAATATAAACAAAAGCATATACCGAGAGCCGAGAAGAATAATACTGCGGCTCCGAAAACTATGACACATGACTTTGCAAAGCCTCCGCATCAGCAGTGTGTACTGCGAGGGCAGAAACGTTGTGTGTGTGTTTTTTTTTAATTCTCTACTAATGCACATAATAGCTGTTGTACATATGGAAAGTGTTGGTAAATAGCATCTAACCGCGCAAATAACCAGCAAAAATACTACCACTACTACCACTGCTAGCACTACTACTACCCCTACTACTACCAACAGCACAACAACAACAACAACAACAACAACTGCAACGAAACTTGCCGAGCCTTACACACAGCTCAACTTTCTGCGAGAGAGTGTTATATAACTTGAGCGTAAGTATTGCGTGTGTGTGTGTGTGTGGGTGTGGGTGTGGGGCGAGCTGCTGAGAGAAAATTAACAGAGGAAAAAGGTTTCGCGCAGAGAGAAGAAATCTCGATAATTCGAGAGATCGAGGGGAAGAGAAAACGAAGGCGCGCATGCAAGCTCGCGAAAGAGACGAAGTAAAATTGGCCCTTGTCTCCGGAATAGGAGATATACACTAGAATACGTCGTGTATATAGCTGCGCGAGCGGAGATGCGATCATTAAAATCACGAGCGATCAATCACGGACGACAAAAGCAGATCTCAGCCGCAAAGTGGCCAAGGAGGAAGAGACTTTTTTCTCCTTTTTATTTTTTCTTCTCGTCCCCTGTGGCTCCCCTCGCGAGCTGCACCGGAGACCGGTCCCTTGTCTTACTCTTCTCGAGCCGCTTCGCTCTGCGCGGAACGTCCCACTATAGTATAGCATTTCTGTGCAAATATCTGGTAATTAAGTAATACATAGAGTAAACAGTAGTGTGTTCGAGGTGTTGTGTTGTGGTGCGTAGTGTAGAATAACGTAGAGAGACGCGCAGTAGCTTGTAACTAATTTGTGTTTATGTAGCAAATAACACCCACTTCCACTAGCATCGCACAGCCAAGCGAATATCTCCAATCTCCTCTTACGCGTTGCGCCTAAATCGGACGAAATCCACTAATCACTAATATGCGCCAACGCAACCGGCTTACCGAGGCTCACTACTACTGACGCTGCTGCCGCTGCTGCGCTGCTACCGAAAACTCTGGCGCGTAAGTATCTCTCATGATTATTTCATCACTACTATTATGGATTTCTGTTTTCTCAACACAAAGATCCAGTCGCTGACCAGCCGGACACATGTTTATATTTTTTGTTAATACACTTACATGTTTTGAATTTCATAGGTATTGCGCACTAGAGAGTTTATATATTTTTGCACGATTTTTGGTGTGTGTTGTTGTTACTATCAATATAATGTTTTTATAATCTATTTTAACACATGTAGCTGTGGGTTGGTTGTTGTCACGATTATATTATAACCCGTTTTGTAGAAGATAGACCACTTGTGTAAATATGCATCTCAATGTTGTAAAAAGTGTGTACAGAGACACGAGTTTAGCCCCAACATCCCCCTCTAAAGACACATCCAAAATTTCACCACATATCCAAAGTCCAAAGCTGGAAGCTGGAGTGTATATCTGACATCTGTATCAAAGAGAGAGACAGATCGTAAAATAAAAGAGAGAAAGAGAGAGAGTGAAGAGAGAGGTGAAAATTACCATGGGTTATAGGGTGATCGAGGCGCCACCACGACGACGAGTTTGCTGAGGGGCGCGAAGGGCGAGCCCGGCGAGCGGGGATTTCAAGGGCCCAGGGGCGAGCGAGGCCCACAAGGTACAAGACCATAAACACTCAGCGCCGTATATCCGCATTATAATAATATAATCTGCTAACTATCTGCTCCTCCTGCTGCTGATGCTGCGCTGCTGCTGCTGCTGCTGCTGTTGATGTTGTTAACGATGGTGGCTGGGCTATATCAACGGGAACTTCCTACTCTTCTCTGTAATCGGTTATAACGAGCTACTGCCGCTACGATGTGTATACTGCGCTGGCGGGGATATACTCGTGCGCGACGAATTTTTACATCGTTATTATTGTCATTTTTTTCCAGCTAACCCAATACCGATTGTATTATCGAGAGCTTTGCGGAATTAAATAACTTATATTGTGTATAACTTGGCTATAGGATATATAATTTATATGTACTTGCGGTGCGCAGGTTTTTCGTTTGAAGTGTGACGATGAGAAAATGTGATCGTTTGAATTGCAGGACCGAAGGGAGACGCCGGTCCCCCGGGTTCGCCAGGAGCGGATGGACTCAACGGCGAAGTTGGCATTCAGGGCCCACCTGGATTACCTGTGAGCGATTTTTTTTTTTTTTTTGTTAAACAACGTATACAGCCTTTAAATAATCGGTCGAATATCAGAAAAATCCATATTCGCAGAATAAAATATTTTATTGGAGATAAAATCTCATTAAAAATGATAGCTTGGATAACGATTAGCCTACTACTAAAAATAGCGAGAAATCGTTTATTGCTTGATAACATTTTTGATAGTATTTTTCGCAGATTGAAGTTGTTTCCCCACATACTGACTACATGCAATGTCTGTTTTTTGTTGTTTTTTTTCCGTGTTCCATTAGCCTCTTGTACGACATAGTAATAAAAAAAATCGAGATAAAATGTGCGCCTCTCATACCTGTGTAATTAACACTTTATTGTTATCCAGGGACTTTCCGGACCGAAAGGTGAAAAAGGTGATTACGGCGATATCGGCCCACCTGGACTCATGGGTCCTCCTGGTTTACCTGGTCCACCGGTGAGTCTATAACAAATACTCGCTAGACTGATCCGCTTTAGGAATCATCGATGTTAATCGTCGCTATGTGTGCTTACAGGGTTATCCTGGTCTCAAGGGCGACAAAGGAGATAAAGGAGAATCGGTATGTTGAAATACCTGCTTTCCGTATTGATGATTACGATCATAGATGGTGTGAATGAAAAATTTTAATCTGACCTTTCTTTTTCATGATTCGCTGGATCGAAACAAGCAGAAGTACAGAAAGGCGCTAAGGCGAAGACAGGTAAAGAATAGTGATATTTTTTCCTCACCTTGAATGATTTTCAAATGCGCAGAATTCAAACTAAATATCTCGCTTTAGGGTGACAGTACGTTCGAAGTTAACGCTGGCGAAATGAGCGGTTCATACGTGAGTACAAAAAGACTTCTTCTTTTGCCTGAAATCGCAAGCATTGCAGTACATTTCTCTAAGTTATTGTACCTTTACAGATAATGGGCCCTCCCGGACCGCCAGGGCCAGCTGGCACGCCAGGACTGCAAGGGCCACCTGGCATCAAAGGCGATCGGGGTCACGACGGTGCCAAGGGTGATCCCGTCAGTAGCTTCTTGCTCTTCATTTACCTGCAAACTTTTTTTTCGCGCCATCAAGTAGTTGATAAAAAAAAAGAAGAAAAGTCGCGAATCATTCGCCGCGAACGGTTGTTCTAAACTTATGCGTTACTCGCGTTGAGCAACTTTTTAGTCACGTTGGGTCGGTTCGTACTCGTCATTGATGGCGGATCAAGCCGACCATCGCAAGTTTTCTCATTAAAAATTCTTCGCTGGCTGAAAGTAGTAAAAAGTCACATCGGGCTGCTCGAAAGCGCGCGCTTGTTCAGCCTTGATCATTATAGTTCGACTTATTAATTTCACGGAAGCATAATTCTCAAAAGCTCTAATGTTTCAATGTAAATTATGTAACCACGTTCTTGAGTAGATTCGAATTTAATGTAAATCTCTAAAACGTTAATTTGACGTATTCGATTCGATAGAAATGATAATAGTAATATTTATATCTTTATTTCAGGGTGAAAAGGGCACTAAAGGAGATCCTGGTCCAATGGGACTGCCCGTATGTATTTTGTACTGCATCTTATTACAAATTAAGCTTTAGAGGCAATTTTATACAGTTTTTAGATCATAATAATCATTGAACCAAACATAACTGCCAATCTCTGTAATATAGAATCTATTCCTTCCGCCTTTGTTCTCAAATTCACTTTACCGATAAAACTGATGTATTGGTAATATTTTCCGCTTCTGTGTTCATACAGGGACCAATGGGCTTACGAGGAGAATCAGGAAGGCCAGGAGAAGGGAAACCAGGAGCCATGGTAAGATCGAGGAACTCTCGCTTATAGCAAGCACCATTACATGCCTCCACCGATTAATAGTTCCAGTTTTTCACGGTCGCGATTATTATGATAATCTCGTTCATTTACCGAAAGCTTTTCACAAAATACTCGTATTTATATATTCTTATCTCTTACGCCTGATATCTACTGCGATGATAAATTACTCGATCGCAAATATTTTACAACGTTTCTGCAAACCGTACGAAAAAAAAAATCCGTTCGAGTTACAATAAATCAATTAGCATTTTGTACATAAAAAGTCCAACTTTTGAATTGCGCGTCCAACCGAAATTTTCATTCGGTATAATAAACTCTTAAATTAGCAAAACATCGCATGTTTCTTAAATCAGTTGATGTTAGCAATAATTCCGTCAAATAAATGTAAATATAACAGTAAAACGAGCCAGATTTCTCGTGTAAAATAGGATTTTAAAATAACTGTAAATTATTTTACACGAACAATTTACGTGTATTATTGTAGAATAAGTTACCGTCAAAACGAATCGACTAACTTTACAATTATTATTTTAACAACTCAAGCTCTGAATTTGTATTTGAGCATCAAATACTAGAGTTTGAAAGCTTGTTTGTTTTTTTATCTCGGATTCAACAAGTTCAATATTAATTATGCTAGTACGGTTTATAATCAAACTCGAGATTGTAATCCCTCGGAAAGGCAATGAATCAAAACGTAGGTTGTTAATCGCGGTTTTTTAATCATTTTACAAGTAGCGTTTAAGTACGAATTATAATATATTTTTTAAACAAGTCAAGACTGTATGTAAATAAATAAACACATTTCCTTTGTAATACGACATTGATTTATGAAATAGTTATTCTAAATTGTAGTAAACAACATTTTTACTTTATTATCGTTAATCATCTTGGCTGTTTATTTTTACAAAGTAGAAAATAATAGTATTATGCAAAGTTATCAATAGTGATGTCCCAATGCCATATTATTAATCCACGTTGTGCACAAATTATTATATTCACGCTATAACAATTTATAACTATTCAGTCTAATGAAAGAACGCAATAATCAATTGACAAGACTGTCGTAATCAATCAGTAACTGATAAGTCAGTTGAAAATGTCAAAGAGAAATTCCGATCACCTATTTAACTGAACCATCATAATGATAACTCGTTTTTGTGATGAAAATATTTATTTTAAAACAAAAACGATCCTTGTATCAATCAAAGCGTTGTTGAAATTTCGCTTTCTGAAGAAAAAATAATTTTTTGTGCCTACAATCAAATATAAAATTGGCATTGCTGACTTACTATATTTATGATACAAAACAGAGTAGTTTAACGAAATTCCATTCTTTATTAATAATCGGCTTAAAAAACACAGGTTGGCGCGTGGTGATGATCCGACTAACGACTAACATGGGATAGGTACTACAAAGATAACCGACAATAACCTATCTAACGCAGACCGTCCGGGACTTTGCGGACAAGCGCAAAGAACCTGGCTTAAAATGCGTCTTGAGTCTATTCTCTAAGCACGCGTTTTATTAATAAGTCCACCCACACGTCTAAATAAAAGCGACTCCTCGAATGCGTCAGATATATTTTGTCACGAACTTCATAATCGTATAAATGTACAATTCGCGCCAATTTTCAATGGACCGTTGTAAAACTTGCAGGAATCGGCACGTCTGTAAAACCACATACCGCCAAATATAAACATTTAATTGGTGTATTAGACTGCAAGAAATCATGAAAGACAAATATTTTGCAATACTCATGTTTTTTAATAGTTGATTGTTAATTAATTTAGTACTGTAAAAAACCACAGAAAGATTAATTTACATCATTTGCCATCACCATATCATCTGATAATGTACAGCAAATTTTTATTTTTTTATTTCACGAGGTTAAACCATACTTTCTTAGACGTTTTAATGAACGAAGATAATTGTTGGTGATAAACATGATATATTACTTCATAACGTGCGTATGTTGAACAATAATGTTGCAAAACGGCCTTAAAATTTTACTCGTTCTTATTATAAAATAATTATTATTTTCAGCAATAATGAATTTTGATTTTACTTTGTGCGCAAAACCGGATTTGGCACACGCTACGTCAAAGCATCGTATGCTAAATCAAGATTTGCATTCGTCATGTAGAAAAATACGGTTCGAAACAGGGGCGAGATATGATTTCGGCATTACATGACCTTTTCACACTTCAAGGCTAAAGTTCTCATTCTCGTATACTTGTATCGAAATGTACTATTTTATTCTAATCGTGTTCTTTTGTTATTATATTTATTTTTAAAAAACTTACAAACGTAAAAGTATTTATTTTTGTTGACGACTAGAGTAGAGTTAGATTTTTATACAATCATGTGAACATTCATCGGGTTTATTAGAAACGTATGATCAAAGTGAATACTTGCTAATTATCATTTTCATTCAAAGTATGACATTCTAAATGACATGCCGATCTCTGCAATTAAGCGATTTCATGGAGACGTCAAAACCGATATTAGAAACAAATTACTCGTACGTTCTTTAACACAGTACTGTATAAGATTTTATGCAAAGAAACAACTAGTAGTGATCCTGTAAAATACTCGAACTTGAAAGTTGCGACGATTAGTTTAGCTCATTTCTTGCGTTTAATTTTTATAAACATATCATCTAAGTCAATTCAATTCCTATACAACAAATTCAATATATATTTCATCTGCATTTAAACGATCGTCGCAAAGTTTTAAGCTGGAGCATTACTGGTTTCAACGATCTAATTCGCGCATAAGAAAAAACTCATAGTGTTTTTATACGCTTGCCAAAGTCCATATATTTTCAAAATCCTCGAAAGAGCACCTTACAGATATGGTATTGATACACGAATGAAACATGCGACTTCTTGTCAGTTTTCACAATGTGTGACTTCTATGCATTGCAAAAAAATCTTGAAATAAATTACGGAATTGTAATTCATATTACAAAACGTCACCAGTACCGTGATTGTAAACGGTTTCTTGATCAGAAATATCATTTTATTTTCTGGAACTAAAAATTTGTCCGTTTTCTAACAACTATTTTGCTCTTTGATGATCTTTAAAAATGTAAGAATAAATAAACATTGAAAAAATCATTGTTTGCCTGGCCTTAGAAAGACATGTACTTGCAACAATTTTACTTTTAATGCTATTTAAAAATAGAATGTAGGTTTATCCGATAACGAATTGGTTGATAATAATCGTACAATCGATACGATAGTCTGTTATAGTCAACATTCCTGAATTTGTAGCTGTGGACATATACATGTGTCATTCAAAGTTCGAACGTAACTTGTGTAAAAATAGAATACTTTTAACTTGTAAGATTTTGAATTTGTATAGTTTAACTTTTTGTACAAAATAACACAAGTACAAATATAAGTTGTAAGTGTATAGTTTTGTATGTATATTGCAAAGCACTCGTTGACAATTTATTCTTCAAGTATGATAGAATACTTTCCAATGCATCTAAAAATATACATTCTTTTAAGTTTTTTTTTACTTTTTAATAATACTGCATTTTTACAATGCAACATTTTCCATACAAAAAACTGTTATAATGTGAATAAGACATTTTTTTGAGGTACTAAAATACTCTTTTCATTGTTTGAGTGATATCAATTTATAAATAATTATACAAACTCGAAACAGCAATCTCAGGAATGAGGACTACACCTTTTCCTATCTTGTACGCATTAAAAGAAATACACAAAAATTCATTACATATACCTTAAACTTCTTTTTAGGGAATAATTGTGAGGATATATTTATACAAAATTAACGAAAAATTGTTCGAAATATTCAGACCTTTCCTTGTCGGTGGATATTGGCTACATATTCATAGATTAAATAAAAAATAAAATGAAAACAGTAAACACATGATAAGCTTTTAATGTGCCTAACATCTACTAAAAATGTTTATATATATATATATATATATATATATTTCTGTGCAAATATTTCGTTAGTGCGTAGATATCCTCACCGACCGTGCAAGAAAGATCACAAAAAATGCATAATCCTCAGTAAATAAAGGCGTTGAAAGATTCTAACATATTCGGTTCATTAGTTTCGGAAATGATTTTTCCAATCTTATTTATGAATTTTTTTCTATTCTGTGTTTCATTTATACCGCATTTAATTGATATTATTCAATCACATATCAAATGCCATATATTAGTCGATTGTGCCAAAAGAACAAGATGTTAGCGAGTAAATATTCATTTGTAGAATAGTTGCACCGCATCAATCAACTAGTTCGTGGTCAAGTTTTACTTTAGAAGAATCAACGAAAATTTAATATCGATACATAAGGAATGCTTAGTGGAGCAATTTCGCTTCGTTTGCACGATGTACTTCAAATTCCTATGACATATCAGTTTTAGTACTGCGCTAGTTTAAAATATTTAAAGTATTAATTGAAGCTTGCATAAAGATTGTAAAACAGTGCCAAAATAGTATTGTCAAAATCTTTTGCACTAGCTTTGTCAACAATGTTTTTGCACTGTTAGAAGATTAAAATTTTAATTTTCTCCTGTATAGTAAATGATTCCCTGAACTCACAAGTAACGTATGATCGAAGAAATATTTTGCAAGTAGTTTGCGTAAAATTCTATATTGTTATTCGGGAATAAAATAAACTGATTGTTATAAACTAATTTCTCGAACTTCAAACAAGACTTGCAGTATTTACAAATTTGAAACTTGCCCGCTCGTTTTATTTTTAAGAATGAATACATTTTTCAAACTATTTGCAAAAGCTCAAATTTGTATAACAGCATATCTAATCGCGTGAATCGTTGTTAAAATTTTTATACCAATGATTTATATGACTTTGTTATGAAAATAAAATTATCGTAAACTTTATTTGTGTTCAGTAGCGTTTACAAAAATTGCCAAAAATGAACGCTATGCATGTTATACATTTTTTAACTAACGCTCGGCTCCAGCGTTCCACGTTCGCCATTGTATTATAAATATATTAATTTAATCGAAAAAATCCTTCAAAAAGAAATCATTTTGTATTTAAATAGCGTCTCATCGAAAAGCTCGATAATTTCTGAAAAGCGTACTACGCGTGCCAATAAAAAATGCGCAACAGGGACGAAAAGTGCATAAGAATCATCGCTGCACTGTCGGCACTGAAAGTACCAGCCGCATTAAGACTTTGCTTGTACATATACAAAAGAAGAAATGGAAGAATCGATATAATTAAAGAAAAAAAGTAAAGAAAGAACCTTGTATGCAACTGTAATTTTAACTGTAGGTTAAGTACTTAATCGACTAGGCTAGAAGTATTTGAATTTCGCATAAAAAGCAGAGAGTAAATGAAGCGAGGATAAATCGTTAGTATGGAAGCTAAGCATCATCGGGGTTTGAGAGTCCCGAGCTTGTAAAATACAGGACTTAAGCGCGATGTAATCAAACTATTTTATCGACGTAGCTTAGGCGTAGCCTTAAGGATTTAATGTTAATCTAAGAGAGAATCGCAAAACGAAGAATACAGAAAAAAAAAACATGAAAAAAAGCATAGCCACCTCGGGGCTGCAGATTATGATCCTCGAGAGCTTATAGATATACGATGAATACATGACGTATATATGTTTGTTAATTAAACAATATTTAAGTGATGGATAAAAAACGCAAACATTTTGGCGACTCTGATGCGAAGATATCCGACGACGTCCCTCGTTATGGAAAATGATCAGAAAAAATAAGAAATATGAAAAAAAAAGTCAAAGAAAATCAAGAGAGCGCTCTTATTAACTTTTGTTTCAAACTATGTCCTCATTAATAAACAGAATGTGCATGTGCCTGAGGCCTCATTGCTTTTCACGATAAACCCTTATCGATGCTTACCTTATTACGTATACATCTTTTAGTTTTACTGATTTGTATTCTCTCTATACCTGACCATATTAGTTTTTCAATCTTAATTTCTTTATTTTCTGGGTAGCTAAACCGCTTTGCATTATGTTATCCGAACCTGCAGCAACTATGAATCTGTTTTTCTCTGAAATTATTATACTTTTTCTCTCTTTACTTTGCTTTCTCAAATTCTTTATTTTCATTCAAAAAACGACTGTAATGATTACTTTCAAAGACGATAGCTTTGATAAAATAAAAAAAAAGTGTATAAGACGCAAAAAGACGAATCGAACGAAACACACGTGTTGATTTGCTGCGACCACACGTCAGGATATTAGAACGAGAGCCAACTGGTGGAAGCTTCCGTATGAACATATACAAGAGTTGTCTTTATTGTAGAGAGCATTTTATGACTATGCTGCTTCGCTAAAATTTCTCAGGTGAAGCTTTTCTTTTTCTTTATCGTAAACGGTAGTTTTTAACGCACTTGTGTGAGCAAAATATTGAAACTATATTGTATAAAACATTGTGTCTTGTGCGTTTTTTCAAAGTTCATTGCTTGCTTCACTCTACTACTGTTTCTCCTTTTTTCTCAATTCTGCCTTCTCCGTTTCATCTTGTGTCACACTTTCCGATGATTATTCTGACATTTGACAATATAAAATTGATGATAAAACCATAAGGCTTGTATAAAAACGTAAAAAAATGTGTTGGAATAATGTCGACTTTGGAAAAGATGAAATTCAAAAGTGTATCTCATATAACAACACATCACTTTGTCATCGGAATTATATACTTATATTATTCTTAGCAACGCACACATTCGCCGTTCATTGCATTTTGTAAGCGCATCTCTCACGTACAATTGTATAATAATCTCTCTATACATCTCTCTCTATCTCTAATCCATACATATATGCAGTATACATTTCTCCTAGTAGTCTTCGATACTCTTTTGACTCTATACTACATATAAATGCGATATATGTGTGTGCGAGTGTGTATATATATCGTAACAATCATTTATATAGCTTTATATAGCTCAGCTGCGAAAGTTATGCCTCACATATAGCCACATATTATTATATATCTATATATATATATATGTGTGTGTATATGTATACTAATAGTAAAAAAGACGACTTACGCGTCTTGTTAGAATCATGAGTGTGCGTGTGTGTAACGAATCTCTATCACTATCTTATTATCATCACATGAAAACTTTGCATTGTATCTATCAGTTGGTTGTGTGCATTTTTTAAATTAGCGATATATTATCACTTATACGAATCTTCGCGTTACCTAGACTCGTCTAATGCATTGAATTAGAGAGCCGAATTTCATTAGATTTCCTCTACCTTTCAGGGTCCCCCAGGATTAGATGGCATGAAGGTAAGCATTACATTGTACACGTAAATTCTCTCGGAGGCTGTGCAGATATCAATCGAAATTGTACATACTGCTCGTTTTAATTTTTTTCAGGGAGCTCAGGGCGAACCCGGCACGAAAGGCGAGCGCGGAGAAACCGGACTGCCTGTAAATATCAAACACTTTTACGATACACCGCAAAGCTGCACCAGTAGTGAAAATATTTGAATAGTCGAAAAAGCAAAAAGTGCGGCGAGAATACACACAGAGCCATGTAGTAACGTTGAAAATTTATGTATTTTCAGGGGACCGATGGCATTCCAGGAAACGAGGTATGACGTCTCTGTAAAACGCGGTGTTTTTATTTCGCTAGAGCGGTAACGCAAAAAAAGTATTGTAGATGAAAAAAAAAAATTGTTGTTAATCGTAAATCGTTACAGGGAGCACCAGGCCAGCCGGGACCGAAAGGCGATTCCGTAAGTATCTGTCTTGAGCTCAAACGAATCGAGTGAAAAATAAGTGAAAAAAAAAATATAATAATGAACGTATAAACTAGATTAAAAGAGAGAAAGGATTCAGTCTCGATCCCCACATATAACATTCGCATGAACGACGCAGCATTGCATACGAGCAAAAAATTCGCCCATAACGTTATATGCTGCCACCAGTATGGTCGACTAGTCGCAAAACGCGACCCTGTAATACGTTGTACAGAAACGAGATATATACATTTATAAAGTCGCGCGTAAAACTTGATAAAATAATAGTCCTGCATCGTCTTTCACGCATCAAAAGTGTCTGAACTCTCGCGGTGAAACTCGTATACTGCATTCCTTTTCGATGTCTATAATCGTCAGACACACACACACACACCCACACCGACGAAGACATATCTCTCACTTCTTCTATATGTTACAAACTCTCCACACGATCTTTTGCATTGACGAGGTTGATACTCCTATTATGCTTGGCCTTTTCTCTGCACGTTCTTCTCTCACGTTCTCTTGTTACTTCTTCATATAATATCTTGTGTAATTCGTGCGGAGAGAAAATGATTCCGCTTGCGTGTCCGCTAGACTCGAGACGAAGATTTTTTTCTTTTTTGCTAAAAATACATTTTTACAAGATGAGTATAGCGGAGAGTCTAGCGCGTATCGCGAAGCGAAAGAATGTTGACTGCGCCTACCGATTGGCAATCCTCCGACGTAGACGCGCAATGAAGGCTTGCACGCTTCCAGGGACCTCAGGGCAGACGCGGCAAGAGAGGTGAAAAAGGCGAGAAAGGCGACCAAGGAGTACCAGGACTGGATGCACCTTGTCCTCTGGGACCAGACGGTCTCCCGCTGCCAGGATGCGGCTGGAGGCCTCCTCCGGTAATCACAAAGATTCTCTTTTACGCCACCTTTAACAATAGAATAATAGCATGCTGATTAATATTTTATTAACAAAAAAATAATAATCGAGTAGTTGTACACTCACGCATTAATACTGGTCTCTAACATAACGATGTCTGTATGTGGTGGTGGTGGTGGCGGGCTTTTCAAACGCTGGTAACTACTAAAATCAGGAGGCCACGACACCCTCGTCTTCTTTCGAGGGCCCGGAACCAGCCGAGACGGACTACGACGAGCAGGACCAGGACCATGACCAAGAGCAGGAACAGGACGACGACGACGAGGAGTTCCCCGACGAAAACGGCAACATGGCTGAGCAATAAGATCGAGTTGACCAAATCTATAATCAACTCTCTATCTCTCGCACACACGAGCTCTATGATGCCTTACCTACCCTCCCCCCACCCCCCTTATTCTTCATCTATAGCTTAATTCCACATCACCTCATCGCCGTGTCACTTTGCATTAAAAATGAAAAAAAAACTCATGATTATTTAGAGTAATATTTAGAGAAAAAAAGCAAACACTAATACAACATATCTTAAGATTGGAACTCAACACCCGTGGTAAGCCCTCCTCAAGTTTCTCTATAATATTAATGTTCTTAGTTGGCTTTGTTTCTCAATTTTATGGTGCTTTAGTGCTGGTTTTCCTCACCTTAATCAATGTAGAAATGAATTAACACGAGGGTTGCATGCCTAAAACTTTTGCAATAAAGAAACTTTATGGAGAACAACACTAAGGTTGCTAGAACGAGGTTCAGCATAAGGTCTTACTCCAAATTGAAATTATCTCGTTTCAGCCAAAGAGTAACATCTTACGTAAATGGTTGGAAGAAGAGGAAGAAGAAGAACAATGAAATTCACAATGAAAGCTGTTCTGGTTCTGAGATGTATTCCAGAGGTCTACCAACGGCATTCTTATTGTCGAAAAAAAAAAACATGATGAGCATCCACATATTAACCAAAATTTCAAGCCTATTTAAAACTAAATTAACAAAGCTTGCCAGTATGTGTTGTAAATAAATGTACTTACAGTGTTCAATGCCAATAGTGTGTGTGTGTACATAAAGAAATATTGATGATACTATCAACAGGAATGCAACAATAAGAATAGATCCAATGCTTGTTCGTTGAATCGATAAATATATAAGGCCAAACGTTTGAGAGGTGGAGCCGACACGCAACAATGCCGACGTGGTTTCCAAGTGTAGCGTGTTCTAGCGCTAATTTCTTTGGTACCTCAAGGGGATAGTCAAAAGTGTTTATAGTTTATATTGCAAAAGTAAAATCAAAGTCTTAATGTCGCACACTTTTATAGTGAACTGCAAGACTTGTACTACAATAGGTGAATTTAACTTATTTGTATACAACTATACGTATATGCGAAAAATATGTGACAATAGTATTTGTAAAGTGAACTCTTCATTCTCTGATCCTTGAATAGACTAAATAACTTCATATGCTAGCTCAAGGATATAAAACAATAAAAGTATTAGATGTTATTTACACGGATAATTATTTATAATAGTGTAATGTGTAAAAAAAAATACCGTACTAGGTTCTTTATACAATTATTATATATACAAAGTTATTTTACTGTATTTTATGTAATAATAATGACTATGCGATACATATATGATACTTTAAAGACTCATAAAAGAATACTCAAAAATAAAAAATATTCATTGCCAATTTAGAGTAGATTTGAAATCGATATTAAAATTGTAAGATAATATGACAAATTTTCTATAACACATATCATACAATTTAATTATAACCAATTGGATAATTTTTATAAAAACTCTAGCCAACAAATGTGTACACATGTCAATAATAACCATTAAAATAAGTCTTTGTTTATACCACAAATAGTGCTAAGCTATTTTTATTTTTCACATTTTCCATAAAAGCGTTAAAAATAAAATGTTATTACAACACTGTACAATCATAAGACTGAATACGCTGTATGCAATCTTTCCCTTATAATACACTTCCTTTTGATAATTCCTTACCAATGCAAAGAGTAATCATCACTTGAATAGCTTGAATTTTTTAACATACTTTTGTACATTCTCCTTTGGATATGGTTTGATTACTAAACAAGTTGAAATATTTTCTGGCTGTTCTATCCATAACTTGTGACTAATATTATTTTGCTCTAATGTTTGGTGTAGAGTATTTAAGCTTTCTTCGTTTGGTGCCTAAAAATAATATTTTGATACATTACTTTTTTTACTAATATATTTCAAGATATATTCCTCTTTGAAGATGCAACATATCTCTATAACGCCATGAAAAAAGGCTGGTAAAAATTGTATTTACTTCGAGTACCACTTTGTGCATATTATCTAAATCTGACAGGTAAGTTTGTGTGTCAGGATCATCGTGAAATAGATGAGTAACTGCACTGCAAGCATGACAAGCTTGCGCTATGACAGCTCCCAAAGGCCACTCCAAAGTCTTTATGAGATCTCCTCGAACAACAACATACTGAACAATACCTGCCATTCTAAAATAACACTATAATATTATAAATTTAATAGATATTTTTTAATTTTAAGTCATTTATGCACAAGTCACTTACATTGCAAATGAAAATAAATGCTTATCGAGTTCAAAAGTTGTCTTTACGTTTCAAACTGGATGTATTATTACGAGACAGCATATATGTAAATAAACAACTCTATATTGTAGTGCGACAGGTTATGTCGAGCCGGCTTGCTCCATATGGGCGCTGTTACCTCTCGCGTGCTATGTTACTGTAGAATTTCTACGTTACCGATTGCAGGTCTCGCTATAATTGCTATAAGCAATACCTATAACAATTATAAACAATAATCACATGAAACATAACAATGGATTCGTTCTAGATTCTTTCACCTTCACTCAATAATCAAAATACAAGCCTTTGTCGTTAAATTGTTATAAGTAGTAGATAATAATAAAACAGAAATCAATTTGTAGAGCAACATATTTCAAAAATAGATTACTCATGTGGTAGATAGCAAAATAGAAAAACATAATGTACAATAAGATATACTTAGTAGATAATAGATCGTACGACAGTTTGAAAGTTTGAATTGCCCCCTCTCGCAATCTCCTCAAATATTCCCTCGTCATTCGCATCATCAGCTGCCTCTGGTGGCCGCAAAAGCTGCAAAAACCGCGATAAAGTAGGTATAGTCACGTACGCGATATATAGCACATACCGTTCACCAACACGTCGACACGCGAGTACGAACTATAGCGATAATCGCTATACGTACACGGCTCTGAGAAGGAGAACGTACTGAGGTACAGTGGTATTGAGGAGAGTATAGAGCCGGTTGCCGGTAGGCAGTTACTCTGCCTACTCATTCCAAGCACTGTCGGCTCCGAGAGAAGACAAGCTTTGTCCATTCCAACTTTTGCAGTCTCCACGTTTCCGTAAGTAGAGCAAAATTTTTCTTCGCTGATATACTCTAGCGACTCCTTGCTTCTTTCTGTCTTGCTGCGGTGCTGTTATTCGACGGTTGTGGATTGTTTATTGAGTAATTTTAACGTCGACTATTCGCGACTAGTGGTAGAGACACAGCCGCTTCTTTGTGCGGTTTCCTACATGGACGACATCGAGGAATATTGTAATCTCAAGTCAGAGCGGTTATTCGACAGTTGTTTGTTTGTTGACAATTATCATTCGAACATTAGCTCACATACGCGATTACAAGTAGCACAACGGCTTCTCTGTGCGGTTTCACATGTTGTCGACATCTCGAGAAATCATAGAATTTTTCCTGCCCTATACGCGTATCTAAATTGCTATGGCAAATTGCGCGTTATGTAACCTCCTTTTACTCCTCCGGCAGCAGGAGTCTCTAAGGATTCTAGACGGTTCTCCGAGAGCCAAGCTGTCGTGATCGCGGCGAAGGTCATGTAATGGTGTGATCCGCGTCCAATCCAACTATACCTATACATATATAAAGTACTTCAGAGTGTGCGCGTGCGTCATTTTTTGTCTCACACTTGCGCGATTCGATCGAACGTCGCTTATTGCTAGCGGAACTGTTGCGTTATTGTTTTGAATTTTTCATCACTTTGTATAACAGCGCTCATTAACATTAACACGTTTTCCGATTTCCTCCTCTAAACAGCGCTGACTTCTTTTTTTCCTTTCATATTGGCAAGCGCGACTTTAATCTGAATACTCGTTTTATATGTTATTTTACTTGATGCTCTGTATGTATAATAACGCATAATTATCTGTTGCAGATATTCAAATCAACATGCCAGTCCCAGCTATTCAGAAGCCAGCTCCGGAGTTCAAGGGAACCGCTGTTGTCAACGGTCAGTTTAAGGACATCAAGCTCTCCGACTACAAGGGCAAATATGTCGTTCTCTTCTTCTACCCTCTTGACTTGTAAGTAAAAGCTTGTGACATTTGATAGTTTACTTTCTCTTGCAAATTCTCTTCAAGATGTGTCAGAACATTCTGCCTTATCTCTGTTGAATAAATCTTTGCTGTAGATAAGGCAGGCAGCACGTAGACTGTTCTGTCTGGAGATTCATAATTCTGATAAGGATGTTTGAATTGTCACGTATTGCTGATATAGGATATCCGCATATTTATTGACTTAATATAATTTATGATTTCAGCACCTTTGTCTGCCCAACTGAGATTATCGCATTCTCAGACCGTGCTAAGGAATTCGAAGCCATCGGAGTGCAGTTGATCGCTGCATCCACTGATTCCCACTTCAGTCATCTTGCATGGATCAACACACCACGTAAGCAGGGAGGCTTGGGTGAAATGCAAATTCCCCTTCTTGCTGACAAGAGCGCTAAGATCGCACGCGACTATGGCGTTCTTGACGAAGACTCTGGTGTGCCTTTCCGTGGTCTCTTCATCATCGACAGAAAGCAGAACCTGCGACAGGTCACAATCAACGACCTGCCTGTAGGAAGGTATGTCTTGATTTTTTGTAACTCTGTTATCATGTTTGGTTTTTGTAAAGAAATTTTCTCATTGACTGTTTGTGTTTTTCAGGTCCGTCGACGAAACTTTGAGATTAGTACAAGCATTCCAGTTCACCGATGAGCACGGCGAGGTTTGTCCAGCTGGCTGGAAGCCTGGCAAGAAGACGATGAAGCCCGACCCTGTTGGAGCTAAAGACTACTTCAAGGACTCGTAAACCCGGGGTCGTAAAAGTTATTTATGCAGAAGGCTGAACTGCATTAAAATTATTGATTACTGCACTTGTGTCGTACTATAAAAAGAAAAGTATTTCTGAACAATTCCTGTAGATTAGGATCCGTTTTTTCCTTTTTGCCTTTAATCACTTTTAATAAACGAATCTCTTTTTTTATACGATTTGTTCTCAGTCGCTGGCACGAATATTCCCCTGATCCTATAGCTCTATAATATTACCATTTCAATGTTTAACGATATAACGAATAACTTAACACTCGTTTAATTACGCAAACAAGCAATTAAAATTCTATTTCGCGCTTAAGAATTCCAACGAAGCTCTCGGAAAACCTATAAGAGAAACATAGATGCAATAACGATTTCGATACAAAACTCTCGACACGAGTGGAGAACATTATTTTTAGCCGATTGTTTATTTCCGTTTTCCAGTATATAGATGCCCGTTCCATTGTGGTCGCGAGATGTATTATAAGCAGCCGACTAAAATAAACATCAGCGGCAGATGAATAAAAGACCGTAGGATATCGACCTACATTTTTTCCCCCTAAAAAGAGTCGTTAGCAGTGATTATACATAGTTTTAATCGGTGATATCTGCTACACAGGTGTAAAGCGCGCGCGTAAACACGGATGTAGCCGCTACTGGACGGCGATGATCGCAGAAGCTCTCGTTTGTAAATAAACAGAGTTAGGTATATAGGCAGCGGTATCCAAAAGCACGAGAAGAAGAATTTGACCGCCGGAGCAAGCTCCGTTTCCGCGTCGCGGGCTATTTTCGTCGTAGCGCGCGGCGGCAACAGTTCTCTCTCTCTCTCTCTCTCTCTCACTCGGAAGCAGCTTTTCAAGCTCCCGCACTTGTGCACACGCGGCCATCGTCGTTAGTGGCTACCAGGCGCTCGTCGCGAAATTCGAATCCTCGTACCGCTCGTTACAAAGCTCTTACGAGCGAAGCATAAGTATTAAGTAGCCGTAAAAAAAAAAAAAAATAAAAAATTTCGCGAGGTGTACAACAAAATCGTGTTCCGGTCTCGCGGCAAAATCCGAAAAGTCCCGTCGCCGTTCGGAAATATGTCGGCTGCTCTTCCTCTCGCGGCAGTCGGCCCCGCCGAAAATAGCAGCGCGAGTGCAGCAGCAGCAGCAGCGGGCGGAAATCGGCACGAGACGTAGTTCGGACACGGGAGTTGTTGAGCGCGTGTAAGAATACAACGATGGCCGCGTGATTTGGGCGCCGTTGATGGCCGAGAAGAGGAGCCCCAGTGCGGGCAAAGTGCACCATCGGTTGCAGGACGGGGCAACGGCGGCGGCAGTGCGCAAGAGGCGGCGTCGTTACGAGCCTGTCAGTAGGCTGCCGAGCCCACCTCCGGAGCCCGTAGCTTCAACCTGCATCAGCAGCTTTCAACAGCTGGACCGGCTGCATTCGCTCGTCGAGCAGATACTCGAGCTGCGCTCGAAGAATGCCAGGCTTTTCAGTAGAGTTCGGGAGCTCGAGCGGATCAAAGCTCAGCGGCGGCTCGAGAGGACTGGACTGGCCCTGCCCGCTGACGAGGGGGAGCTTGCGTTCGCTGAATCGCTGCTTGGCTCGCTGCTCGAGTCCACTCCCTGCGGCGCTGCTGCTCCCAGTAATAATAGTAGTAATGTTAGTAATAATAAGGCAAGTGAAATTTTATGTTATCAGAATTTATGCGGAAACTGTGCGTAAATGGCGCTTTTAGCTACTGGGGCGTAAAGTTGGATTTTACGCACGTGTGACGAAAAAGAAGTACTTTGCGTCCAAGATAAAAGCTCTGCTTTACACACCAAGTACGATACGTAAAGTTGTAAAATTATATCATCGACGCGCTTTGCAGAGGGGCTGCCGTCAGCGCAGCAGGTCGATCGGCACGGAGGCGCGGCCTCTTCTGCGAGCAGCAGCGTCGAGCAACAAGCGCTCCAGCTGTCACTTGCAGTACGAGTCGCGTCAAGCGGCCAAGCGGCACTCGATAGCCCAGGCGCCCTGCTCGCCCAAGGTCAGCAAGTGGACCAAGGTCAAAGCAGCCTTCCGATGGGAGCGAGCCGCCGCGGCCTTCCTCGAGCAGGACAGGTTCCTCAGGCCTCCTCCCGCCGTCAGCACGGAGAGCTCCGGCAGCGGCGGCCCACCTTCGCCCGGCTGCACCGTCAACCTGTCCTACTCCACCGCCTCGGCCTCGTCCTCGCCGTCGTCCTCGACCGACGAGCTCTACCCGAAGCTCCCGAGATCGAGCTTGAGGCCCAGTAACACGGAAGCCGCCGTCGCTCCGCGAGCAAACGTAAATTATGACACTCTTATTTACACGTTATGTTTCTGCGTTGAACGTCGCGTGCGCTTTATTGAATCCGGTGAATCGACAGTACATGTAAAAGAGCCGGCCTACTGACTGCGCAGGAAACGAGAGCAACAGCTGCCAAAACTCCCTGGGCCATGGTCAAGGATATGATCCAGTCGCGCCGAGAGAGGATCAACCGGGGCAGCATCCGCAGCGAGGACGGCTACTCGCTGTCGAGCAGTCTCGACTCGTCGGCGGACACGCTGCTCCAGGACGCGGAGAGGATCGCCCAGCAGCAGCATCTGCGACTGACCCCTACCCTGAGGATCACGGTGCCGTCGAGCGAGGAGCTGCGCAGCCTCCTCTCGTCGCCAGAGTCCGCGGCTTCGACGAGCAACGACAACAACAACTCGCCGTCGACGGACGACGCGACGCATCAGCCGAGGCAGCTTCACAGGCAGGACTCCAAGTGGAACAAGGTCAAGCGGGCCTTCCTCTCGGGCCCGGCTACCGCCACCGTCTCCGTCCCGGCCAGTCCCAGCAGCAGGATGTCTACCGCTTTCTTCGACGGTCAGTAGCAGAGTCTAGCTCCTCGATGCAGCTGTCCAAGTCTCGATCGAAGGAGGCGAGCTCGCTGACAAGGGGACTCGTGACCCTCTCCCGTTCCTTCGCGTTCTCGAGTCTGAACCGGTCACAGAGCTGCTCGACGTTGTCCACCTCGCTTTTCACGTGCTCCTCGCCAGTCTCCAGCAGGCGAGCCGCTGCGGCGCTGGCATCGCCGAGGCAGCTCAGAAGCGCTTGGCTCGAGACGCAGCCCCTGCAGGTGCGCACCATCTCCACGGCCGTGTCGGTGCGCTCGCGAATCCGACACTCCAGCTCTCCGAGGCGACACTCGACGCAACGCACGCCAGCCGCGTTTCCGCAGAGCCACACCTATATACAAACGTGCGATATACACTTCATTTCTAGTTATGATGAACCTGAACTTGTACAAACCTGCAGGTTCGCGGCGACCTTCTCGGCCAGGGCGTAGCTCTCGAGTCGTTTTCTGGCGCCGCAGACGAGGCTCATGCTGCTTATCTCGCGGATCTTCCGCTCGATTTCCAAGTCCAGTTGACGCAATTCGGGTGAAGGTTCATTGTCCACTGCGTTCATCGAATCCAACAGAGATTTGCACGAGTTTTTTGTCAGGATCTGGAGGTCGATCGCCTTCTTGCGCACCTGGGTCAGCTCTCGCTCGTAGGCGTCCGCCGCGTTCCTCTCGCTCCAACACTGCTACTTATAACCAATACGTTTTTTCCATATACATATTGACTCGCGGGACAGAGGTTATATACTCACAGGAACGATTTTGCAATCCTCGCTCTTCTCTCCGCTCTGCGCAACGTTGCATTGCGAACCAAGTAACCGCAGGCCTGTTTGACGATTCCGTCCCGTGATAAACTTCGAATTTCCGGGCGACACCAAGAATTTTAACGGCTGCATCGCCGATGCCAGCCTCTGCCGAAATAACCTCAAAACATGTTGATCGTGAAAAAAAATGAAGACTACTGAAGTACAGCACGGCAATGTAATTTCGTTACACCTACAGATGGCGAAACTGGCCGAAGCTTCTACAGCGCGAGCGTCGAGGACTTGGAGAAGAGCGTCGATGCCGCATCGACGGGGAACAGTCCAAACTACCACCAGATCCTCAACGACAAGCTCAGCGAGTGGGAGAAGGGAAGCAGCAAAAATGGCTCAGCGCGAACCGCCACGAGCTCGCCCAAGGACAAGGACTCGGCCAACGCTCTACTCATGGGCGAGGAACAGCTCACCCCCGAGTTCAAGAAGAAGCTGCAGGAGTGGAAGCGCATGAAGAAGACGTCGCCCGGGACAACTTCACCCGAACAGCAGCAGCTCTTCCGGAGACGCCTCACCGACTGGCAGATCTGGCGCACCGCCACGAAAACCGATGGGAAGACTGCTCCGACGGCGGATTCGCAGGATTCAGGTTCGTTACTCTGTGTAATTTATAACCTAAATTTGCAAAGTTACTCATATGCTGCACTCTGCGGATTTGCAGGAAAACCGCACCTGTCCGAGGAGTTCTTGAGGAAGATGGACGAGTGGAAGAAGATCAAGTCGGCAACGACGGCGGCGCGTTCGGACGAGGACCAAAGCGAGAGGCGATCCTCCAGCTGCACCACGGAGTCCCTTTCCCCGAATATTCCACGAAGAGGCTGCGTCGTCGACGACAAAGAGTTCACGCCGCTGGATAACATCATTTCTATGGTCGAGCGAGAGCAGAAGCTCATCGAGAAGCAGCGGGAGAAACTGCTCGACAAGAAGTCAGGGTACAGGTATGTGTCTGTTGTATCTATTGTAGTACTTTACTGTTTAACTGATCGAAATTTGCGTTCTCAGGCTCAACGAAATCAATCGCATTTGCGACTTAACGGCCGACAAACGGGAAGTGCTCGTTCACACGTCGACGGGCTTCTACAGATTCCAAGGCATTTCGCAAGAATTCACGCGGAAATTGTACGAGTGGGAAAAGAGTCAAGGTATCGCTCCTGAATACTCCACCTTTCAGTTGCTCAATCCAACGTTCAAAATCACCCCGGCGGACAGGAGCGACGAGTCGAATCGTAAGTGTATATTATGCAAATTAGCTGAATCACTCCAAGCTCGGAATCATAATGTTTGGCGCTGCCTTTAGGCGAAAAGGGTCCGCAAACTCTGAAACGTTCCAAGTCCATGAGCAGCGTCGTGGAGACCAGCCTACGAGATAACACCCCGATTCGACAGCCATCGAGTCTATCCTTGAACGACGCAACGAATTTAGAAAACGATGGTTTGTATCCGATCAACTTACCGTATGATTGATTGCCGATTACGCATAGGTCTTGTATACATTGATTCTATACTCTGCTTTCAAACAAACCCAGCTAAACTGCGCATAGACTCGAAGCAAACGATCGGCGAGGAGGAAATGTCCGAAGAGTTATTGGCTGCTTTGGACGATTCCGAGCCGGAAGCCGTGATCGTTGACATCGAGGATGTTATAGAAGAGACCGCGAGCCCTATGGCCAAGTTCCAACCACAACAGACTCCGGTTTATTGCGTCACCGCCAGCGAAACGACCAGCATTGCCATACCGCTTGGCACAGTGACTGCCAGTCGCGAGCCATCGCCTGTTATTCTTATACAGGCCGGAGAAGCGCATCACGTGAGAACGTGTTATATATATATATATATATATATATTGTTATTCGACCGTGTATTTATGATCACGTGTGAAATCGATTTTTTTCACTTTTAGAGAATCAGAAAGCACAGGATTTCGCAGATCCGGGACGTCCAAACGGAAAGTATCGAGAACAGCTTGCAGGAACATGTCAGCGTTACTCCGGTACCATCGCAAATACGCATCACTCAGGTCGATGAAGCGACGAACGACGAAAACAGAAAACGGTAACGACGATCAACTACAATTATTTACCGCGGTAATTTAAGGAATCCCCATTTCTGTACCCACTGTATGCGTGCACGTTCTTTCTGTTAGATTGTTCGAGCCGAGTGATATCAATATTTGCGAAACGATCATCGAGGAGGAAGCGCCAGCCTCGCATATAGGTATAAGAGCTTAATTTAAGATTTAAATTATAAATTCCAAAATAGAATCTTCTCGTTCTAGAAGAGGAGTCTAGTCACAGTGTGGATATGGAACCATCGGCCGGCACGAGTTTTGGCGAAAGGACAGCGCCGAAAGTGCAGGTAAGCTGTGTCTGATGAATATACCTATATCACAAAGCTCGAGGGTGTTACTACAGCTTTTGAATCTATGTTTTAGGAAGAATCATCCGCGACGCCCGGCTGCGGAGCTGCGTCAAAAATCGAGTTCCCTCGTCCTAGCGACATAACCGAAGGTTCGATCCATTTTTTTTTTCGTGCGGTTCGAACTATTTTTTATAAGCTGCCCGCTTTTACCTGTTGATTCTGCAGATAGCGTCGACGGAAACGAAGTAGTGATAACTGTCGGCAGCGAGATCCGCCGGCAGAGAAAGGTATTGAAAACTCGAAGACTGACGGATACCCAAGTAGGCTACAAATGGCAAGAATCGACCGGGATGGTAGAAGAAAGCTCGTCCAAGAAAGTAGAAGCCAACTCGGATGCTCTAACCGTCTCGCCCTTCCCGGAAACGCCAAGCGTAGAGAGAATCATCATCAACGAGAGTACGCTCAACAAAATCGTCGTGCCCACGGCATCAAACGAGCGGATCTCGCAAATCGCTAACTCTGACGAGTCCAGCAAATCGCCGAGCAATAAGACTGGAAAATCGTCGGACTCGCGAAGCGTCTTCGTCAAAACGAAGCGCATAATCTTCTCGCCGTTCAGTCGTCGCAGCAAGGACGTCGAGCAACTAACAGCCTCCTCGGAAAGTTCAGCAGCCGCAGCACCAGCAGAGATCCAGCAAAGTCGCTCGAGCGTCGACTGCAGACCTCCACTTCCACAGTCGCCAATTCTCTGCCGCAAGGAGTACCGACGTTCGTCGCCGAAGGAAACGGCTCCAAGCATTCGCATGATGATCCAGCGCTACAATCAGAAGCTGCAAGAGGACGCGGGCAGCCCCGCGAGCAGCGGGAGTGGCTCACCCATCTGGCGCTCGCCCAGCAGCGAACGTCGCGTCCGGACGCAGATGGAGCGCTACCAGGAGGAGGTGCGTCGGGCAATCTCGCCGCTCTCGGCTGCCGGAGTTTACAGGACAACGCCGCTGGAGAAGAGCGCGAGCGCTGGGCTGGTTCACCCTCAGACAACAGGGAGGAAGAGCAGCTTGCAAAACAAGAACCCCGAGATATTCAGCAACATCAAGCAGTCCTTGGTGCAGGAGTTCAAGACGCTACCGATCATGAGCAAGAGCGAAACCGCAGCGTCGGAAGCTGCATCTCCGGACGCAACGCCACTGCGTCTGAGAGCGCAGCGCATCAAGAAGGCCAAGGACGAGTTCCTGTCGCGCGGCCCGAGTTGCTATTCGCACGACCCTTCGATGCAAGAGCGTGGCTCGAACCTAGACCTCTCCGACAAGTCTGCCAGCGCGGGCATGATCAACGTCGACCCGAGCACCTTCGAGAGGCTCCGCCAGAGCAAGACGGCGGCCACCGCAGCCGAGTTCACGGGCACGCTCAGCAAGATCGCCAGCAAATTCCGCAGAGCCAAGCTGAAGAAACTGAAGGACAAGGACAAAGATAAAGACAAAGAAACTTCGAAGATGGGCACGGTCTCGATGCTGTGCCGGCAGAGTCTACTCGTAGACATCCTGCAGCCAGCGGACGAGATGTCCAAGAGTTGCCCGACCTCCCCTTCGCCCAGCCAGAGGGACGCCGCCGACGAGCATTCGCGATTCAAGCAGCATCGCGATAGCAACTAAGTCATCATCAGCAATCTTCTCATAGTTTAAAAAGCAGCACACTCGATCGCGATCTTATAAACTTTTTTCAGTCGCGTGCTGTGTTACATTAGAGAATGATCAAGCAATATTATTATCACTCCACTTTTTTACGAGTCGCGCCTCTCTTTCCGCTTCTTTTGTATAAACATTCAATTTCCTTATATTTTTTAACCATCACGTATTTTTATGTATTTATTTATTATGGCAATAATATATAATATATATCAATCAGAAAAGCGATTACCTTACTCAATTACTAAGTACAAAATAATGCTTGCCGTATTCAGGCTGATCGTAAGACGCTAAGAAACACGCTCGCAATCAGTTTTCTTGTCCAATCTACTAATTATCACTGAAAAGTGCGCCAAACAAATATTTTGCGATTTAAATGACGCGCGTAAGCCGGTGCATTTACACGCTGACTTTGTAATTTATGCCGCGTTTAACGGTCATTTCTACAATTTGTTTCTTTAATTAGCAGTTAGCGGACTGGTCAGATTGCGCGCGACTGTTATAACGCCGAGCTATATAGTGTACAGCTCTTGAAGACGTTGTGCTGTGAATCACTCGAGCACATGTGTATAAAGTTCGTGAGCGTCAGGGAGTTACGTTAATTATAATTAAAAATTCTTTTGAACGAGCTCTATATGCGCGCTGAATAATGTTGCGTGGAGTTGTCTGACGGGTCGAGGGAAATGTGGAATATGAAGTGGATTCTTACTTTTTCACGCGTGATTTGACGTTGGTTATTATATCGTCGCTCCCTACGAAGAGTAGCACATATTAAATTTAAGTATTAGTGTAGAAATATAGTATGACAAAATATTAACAAAATAATATCGTTAACTATTTTCAACAATTTTTTTTACTATTACCATATTAACCTGCTGAAATTTTCCATCGACAAAATTTTCTAAATATAATGTTTCTTATAGTAAGTGTTGATTTGCATATAATTGACAAAATATTAATAAAATAATATGGCTTATATGAATCTATAATGACAACATATTTTTTTCAACTATTTGTTTGGATTTTTTTATTTAATTGTAATATTTTGTCAAATTTCGCACAAGAGTAAGATATATAAATCTTTAGCAACTTTCGTAATAATTTTTTAAATAAAATATTGCAAATAATCATTAAATAATGGGGTTACTTGCAAAATTCTCGCGCACTAGGTTTTGACTAAAGCCAGAAAATCAGTGTTGAATGTTATTATTAATCCAAGATGGACAAAGATTAATGCTCCGATGTCTAATAAAAGGTTTTCAGCATTTTGGACATAGAAAAAGACTGATTTTTGGAAAAAAAAACTATGAGCAAAAATAAACCTTTTAATAAACCATTAGAAACATTAATCAAGCAATTCTGCGAATGACTGAATTACAATAAGCTTCTCTCGACAAGAGAGTTAATTATCAGTCAAAAGTGCGAACTTATGATAGTTTTCATATATCGGAATACAGCTTGACAGTACGATGCCCACCTGGCCGAGCAGTATATTATACATATATATATAGTAGTCCAGTCAGATTAGACTTTTACCCAATAAACAACAAGTTTTCTAAAAGCGCACTTAAAGATGACTTTCTCTGGGTAAACAGACGTCTTAAAGAAATTCTGACAGTAATCATTTAAGATGGCTTATAGGTTGCTGAATGTTCAACCGAAAGGTATCTTTATACATTCGCAAAGATATCTTTCAGAAATTATAAATGTAATCTTGAAGCCATCGTAAAGATCACTTTAAGAGCTTTGCGTCTCCATAAAGATACCTTTCGACTGGACACTCCGCAACCTATATAAGCCATCTTAAACGATTCTTTTCAGAATTTCTTGAAAGCATCCGTTTACCTAGACAAAGTTATCTTTAAGTACGCTTTTAGAATACTTGTTTGTTTCTTGGGTTATTTATTTAATTTACATACACTTTATAATAAATTACAGTTCCAAATGCCGAATCCTAAACGCAACGCGCCGCTAAACGCATACGCCTACATTCATGCAGACGTATTATTTTATAATATATAATTATAGCTTGTACCATCTTATATATACACACTACCATAGATTCTTACCGCTTGCGAGTGAGAAAAACCGGACACCACCTGACGGCAGCTCCACAATAGTCACTTTTTTTACCCGGAGATATCTTTCTGCACACTTTTTGTACACTTTCAGAAGAGATTTTGTATAAAAATTTTAGCTATATTAGCAGACAGCTTTTTGACAGCTTTTTATGAGACTCTTACAGTCATCTTGCTTAGGCGCTCTTTAAGCCATCATTTTTTAGAACAACTTTGACGACTCTTAGACAGGAAACATGGCGGAAAAAGACGTCAATTAGACAACTTTTAGAAAACTATGAATGTATTTCAAATTTTGTCATACACAACTTATCTAAAAGATATCTAATATAATCACTTTAAAGCAATCTTTAAGCGCTCTCATATAAGATATTTCTGAAACTTTTTTCTACAAAAAAGTCTTAAAGGAAATGTCAAAAAGGTGTCTGAAAGTGATCTTTAATGAATACTATTTTAGTTCATCAATACTTATCTCTGAAAAAGTCGTCAAGTCGACTACTTTAAGAAATTCTAAAAGAACTCTTAAAAAAGATAATTCATAAGACATCTAATAAGTTTGTTGACCCTTTTCTATGACCTAAAAGCTATCAATTTGAAGACTTTTAGAAAATCTTAAAGAGCTCTCAAGAAAGATAAGTATTCAGATGTCTAAAAGTCCGCCAGTGTTTATTGGGCTATTACCGCTCGAACAAATTGCAGAGCATGCAGTTATTCTTATTACGTCGACACAGTACTGGCCGATGGTAATGCCCACACTGCGCCGGCGCTGGTAAATTCGCAAGTAAGTACACAAATTTGCCGTATTGTGGCTGATCGTAAACTATAACCATGGTAAAGAAAACTCCAGCGTGCTCCACCCCGAGGATAGTTCTCTTGCACGATCGTCTGTCAATTCCTGATTCAAAAGTGTCTGTGAAACTCTAAAAAATATTTCACGTGTATTTTCAAAGCTACAGTACTTATTCATGGTGATTTATACGATAATATTCGAGTATGTGTATTATAGATTTGTGGCTTACTAAAAAAGCATAAATCCACTTTTCGCGTTTGCTCGAGGTAAGAATCAGGTTTGAATGTTCCAGCTCGTATATAAGATCGAAACAAACGAGATGGTGGGGCGCGATATGGTATACAGGTCTATTAACGCATTAAGTGCATAAACATTTGCTGCTTCATGGAAACTCGCAAAAGTATGAAATTATGTCGTCATGCTGGGAACTCTATAGACTTATCTACACTGCGCGAGTCTCACTCGCGAAACATGACGCATTGCAAGGCGATCGGCACGTACGCCATTCATACAAATTAGTCAAGCCGCCACAATAAGTTGTTCCTCTCACTTTCATGTAGCCGCTAACGAAACATTTTTTTTTCTTTTGTACTTTGACCCCCCTAAACCCAAGAGAATTTTATTTTAAATACAAATTTCTCGCGTTTTCCTCAGAATACCAGCATCAAGTGTACAAGAACCAAGTATCTCTTCTAAACTACGGAGATGGCTGATTCATCACATCAAAGATGGCACTGCAGTCCTATAAACCCCGACCTCGCGCTGCAGCAGACACTCGGCAAGATCATCCGCAAGCGCTGCTTCTCTGAAGCCGAGATCAGAGAGTTTCTTCGAACCCCCGGGTATACCGATCAGGTTCGAAATTCCATAATCAAAATGATTCCAGAAGTGGCGTTCTCTCTCCGCGTGAATTGTTCGGCAAAAGAGGTCAAAAAACTCTCACTTCTGTGGATCGCAGTCTTGGGTTATTACTACAAGTCAGCCGAAATGCTCGTTAGCTTGGGTGCCGATGTCAACGAGCTTAGCGGATTGCAAGAACCATTCGGGTTGGTCCTCTTCTATGGCGCAGGTATCAAGAATCTCGATAAGAACTCGACCATTCTCCACGTGCTTCTTCGGATGGAATCCTCCCCAGATAACAAGAGACTAATCCGTCTAGTAGTGGACCATGGTGCCGACTTGGAAGCTACGGACGAGCAGGGACGAACCGTTCTGCACATCGCGGCGATGAAAAGCCGAGTTCGCATGACCGAAATGTTGCTTGAAAAAGGAGCCAAAGTCAATATCGAAGACGATTGCGGCGTGACACCATTGCTCGAGGCAGCCAACAAGGACAATGTCAACAGACAGCTACCGTTGCTGATTAGTCACGGGGCTGATGTTTTTGCCAAAGACAGTCTAGATCACAACGTGTTGCACTTTTTGGCAGAGAACACTTTCGAGCAGACCGTTGACTTGGCCAGAGTCTTGATCGAGAAGGGTGTCTCGCTTGACGATAGAGACAATGAGATTCAGTCCCAACCGATACACCTGGCTGTCATTCAGGAAAATAAAAAATTGGTACGATAGTAAGATTGTACTCATACTGAATCGAACTAGAATTTCCACGAAAAACTCTTGTATATGCCAAGGTCGATTAAATTCTCTGGTGCCTTTCGTTTATTACAGGTAGAACTCTTTTTGGACCACGGCGCCGACGTTAATTCGCTAAGGAAAGATGGGGAATTTCCGCTATACCTCGCAGTTAGATGGATTTCCCAATCACTACTCAAACCTTTGCTCGAACGTGGTGCAAGCATTGATCAAAGAACAACTTTAGGTCGCACAGCATTACACGCCGCCTGCAGATATAAGAAGTATGCAAACCAGCTTCAAGAGGAGGCCATCGAGCTTCTCGTGAATGCCGGTGCGGATGTTCTTGTCGAGGACTGCGATGGAAATACACCACTCGCTCTCATCGAAGCCGATTGCGAAATGAAAAATCCAAGCGTCAGGCTGATTATCAAGGCGTTGGCGCTGAAAAAAGTTTGCCTGTCGCCTGTCGAATTGAAGGACGAAAGAATTATCAAGAAGTACTTAGTATGGTTATATTATAAAGACTGCATCAAAGAGATCGATCGAATGAAATTGACATGGTTCGTGAAGACCTGCACTTTATTCGAACTCCTGACAAGGAGCCACTGTCAGATTGCCGATCTCATGAGGAATCCCACCTTCGAGACCGAGTTCAGAAAGTGCGATGTGAGCGTATTTCCCAAGTACGCCGAAGACATCTGGCGAGCCTTCAGACGCGCGCAACATCATTATCACGCTACGCTGGAACAGGAAGATGTCATCAGTGAGGCTTTTTATAATATGCTGCCTGATTTGGTTGTGAGGAAGATCGTTCGTTACATGTTTAACAACTGTTGCCAGAATGTGTTATGAATAAAAATTTTCAAAATATTAAAATATCAATTGAGATTTGGTTCCAGTTTGTAGCTGCATTTCCAATCTAAATCAAGGATTTTCGTTTTTCAACCAATCAAATCGCTTTATTAACGGCTTCACAACATTCGGTCATCTTTTTTTAAAGAGAGGATCGATGACTTAAAAAAATTGCAGGACTACAGGACAAGAAGAAACAGGAATGTACCGACAACTAGGTCCTGTAATTTTTTTAGAGTCATAAAAAGCCCTCGTTTTTCCAGAAGTTGGGAGCGAATGGTTGCGTAATTTAACATTGCTAGTTTTTTTTTTACATGGCATTTGGAACTAGAAAGTTCATCGCCTCATCTACGCAAGCCTTCCACGCTGCCCTATCTTGTGTCAACCCCACCCAAGATGCACCTCTCCGATCGACACCCACCCGTCCTATTTCTACTAGATCCGCTTTTACGTTGTCCTCCCATCTACGTCTAGGTCTACCTAGAGGTCGCGTTACCATCGGCCTGCCCTTCATGACACACGCTGCCGTACAGTCGTCTTCCATTCTCGCTACGTGCCCTGCCCATCCCAATCTGCGCGATTTTATTATTCTGTTAATATTTGGTGACGCGTACAGATTGTGTAACTCATCATTGTGTAGTCTCCTCCATTCCCCGGTTTCCTCATCTTTCTTTGGCCCGTATATTTTTCGCAAGACTTTATTTTCAAATACCCTAAAACGGTTGTCCGCCTGCTTAGTGAGAGCCCACGTTTCGCACCCGTACAGAACCACCGGCAGTATTATTGTCCTGTATATTCTTATTTTAACGTTTTTAGACAACAGCCTCGACTTAAGTAAATTACTCACGGCGTAGAAGCAAGCATTACCCGAATGGAGTCTCTTATTTATTTCGACATTAATCTCGTTTCTATCATTTATGGTCGTACCCAGATACCTGAATTCGCTAACCTTTTCAAAAGTAAAATTCCCAACTCTGAGATCTTTCTCCCCTCTGCAGATGCCTAGCTTATCCACAATCATGTACTTTGTTTTTGATTCACTCACTTCTAACCCTGTATACTCCACCGCTTTTATGAGAATTTCCGCGTTTCTTGCTACCGTTTCCTTACAATCCCCCAGTATATCCAAATCATCTGCGTTGTTCCATTAAGCGTTGCGCCCAGCTGGCTAACCTGCATTTTTCTAACGGCATACTCTAACGTTAAATTGAACAGCACCGTAGAGAGCCCATCCCCTTGTTTTAAACCATCGCGTATCATGAAGGGTTCTGATACATTACCGCCTACTCGGACCTTTC